>NC_081767.1:7046894-8489394 GCF_963082965.1 Carassius carassius | reverse complement strand
AAATACACAATATCAAACAGCATTACAACCTGAACACACACACTGAATTTAGACCTAATCCTGGCTTCCTGTAGTGCAGATGCTTCAAACAAGTTTCCAAAGTTATTCTGCACATCCTCATGAACAGCCTGGAGAACTCCTCTGAAGAAATTCTTCCCTCTTTCGGTTGCCATGCAACAGAAGGTGCCATTAGTGAGAGGAAATATGGGTTTCTACTGTGGTGCCGTATTTATACACAATGGGCTTTACATGGTAATCCAAAACACTTTAAATAATACCAATGTACTACCAATGTACTACCATACAAAAAGCATGGCAATACCAGTTTTCATCCTGAATAACACTGCCTGAACAATTTATGCATATGGAAACATTTCCCATGATACTGAATGTTTGCTTTATGCATCATACAGTACTTCAAAGCACTTAAGAGGATACCATGGAAAACGTTTTGTCCTTGCAAAACTCATCGCAACCTTCCTGTCGCAAAAAAAAAAAAAGTCTATGGTGTAATCTCTAAAAATAGATCAATCATTTTTTAAAATCATGTAGATATTTCTAGTGATGGGAAACCGAGGCTTTCTGAACTGTTTGAGGCTTTCGTGATTTCAAAATTGTGCTGAAAAACGGTTCAATACTCAAACTTTTAACACAGTGCGCATTAGTGATATCTGGTGGTCAGACTTGGTTCCTCCACAAAATCTAATAAAACATCGTGGAGCAAAGGATGGTTTGAAAAGGTTTTTAATCGGTGCCAACTTGTGTCATGCGTAGTCCGGTCAACAGATTTACATATTGATCAATAATAAAGTTTGTGATTAAAATTAATAATTGACATAGTAGCAAAAAAATTTTGGGTGAGCTGTTCAGGGTCTCTGAGACCCCAGGGTGCACGTGATTTCACAAAGTACAACATGTTCCTGGATCAACATCCTTGTTGATCCTGGAACAACATTCCAATCAACCAATCAGAATTGAGAAAATATCTGTTTTAGGCTTACAACCAGAATTAGGTGCTTCTACACCCTTGTTAATCAGCTATCATTTCACACTGATTTTAGTAATAAATTATGGGTAGGGTTAGGTTTATGGGTAGGAATTGGGTTAAGTCTATTTCTTGGATAATAATGTTGATCCAGGATCAGCAGAAGATGCTGATCCAGGAACATGTTGATCCTTGTTGAACATGCTGACGGCGACCGAGACCCCAGCTATAGAACATGATAAAATGCCATAGAGGTGTGACATGCATTTAGTTTCTGTCTGATGCTGAGGTTATTCTAAACTATTCTACTGAATCCTAAATAAGTGTACACACACACAATCAAGTCAATATAAAGTCAAACACAAGAGACATGTGAAGCGTCGTTTTTTTTTCAAACCAGAAAACCACAATTCTCAGACTTTCAAAAAAAATCCTCTCCTTAGTCAAAATCTTGCTGCTCCTCTGCTTGCTCAACTCTAACTGCACTACAATCCCTTAACTGTGCTTTAAGAGTGGCAAAGCTCATTTTTAGGGTGCCAGTTGCCTCCTCATGCCACCCTTGTCAACACGCCCCTGGGTTGTTTTGATAGATGGCTCTCAGAGTGTTACTTTATGGTTGTTATGGTGGTTTTTAGCACATTGTTATGCGATTATTATGGCATTATTAGGTTGGTTGCTTGGTTGTGGGCAGTTCCCACATGATTGCTTAGTGGTCAAGGTCAAGAGTTTCCACCCCCAAGTCTAAATGATATTCTGGTGTCTAGATATGACTCTATTTCTTCCTTCAATTTAAGTCTATGGGATTTTTACAGCTGTTGTATGGTCTGTCAGGCTAAAATTGCACTCCTCTCCTGAACAAGCTGCACAATTTGAGTTATTATTTACTTCTGTAGCACAAATGGTGCGAGACTAGTTATGTGCCAAAAGTTTAATACTTACTATTTGGTTTTGTTCAAATCCATAATCCTCTCAGTATAAGCAACAGTAATAGTGATACTGTCTAGCAAGCACCACTAGAAAATGCAAAAAGGTTGGAATATTAAGTTACTGGCTGTCAGATTAAACAATCGGTTTGATATGATGTAGCCAACGGTCAAAGATGACACATACAGAAATATAAAAGCAGCAAACACCAGCAGTTCAGTAATGGATACCAAAAAGCTTCAGGCAACCAGATTATCTATCCAACAGTTTCCTTAAAAGGGCTCCTACTCAACACACTTCTGAAGTAAACTAAACTGGTGCTTTCTCCATGTGCTGCACCACACACATACACACACACACACACACACACCCACACACACACACACACACACACACACACACAAACACACTAACAGACACACATTCTCTCTCTCTAATGTCAAACAAACAGAGCGGTAATCAATCCTGCCAGTGTGAAAGCAGACGTCTTTCTCAGATCAGCTCTTCTGCTACACTGCTAACTCTAAATTATGGCTTTGACTTCAGAGCCCAGCATGAAACCTTCCCTCTAAAACCCACTCTCGTGCTGTCTGATGAGATAAACACCACAATAGTACTTGAAATCAATGCAAACCAGCCTTTGTGCTTTATTTCAAGTCAACATGAAATCAAAATAAACCCTTTTTATTTGCTTAATAGGCATTCCTAATTCCGAGTTCATGATTAATCTGTGGACATTATGCCAAAAAATAAAAAATTTAATAAAAACCTTGCTCCACTTTAGAAACAACTTTTCTTTTTGGCTGATATCACAACATCTACCCTAAAACCACTTTGCTTTTTCTTTCATATATCCTCCTCTTTTCACATTCCAATCAGCTCCCGCCCACCATTAAAATAACAAAGTCTGAATGCGAGATATAAATTCATTAGGAACTTTTTTTGTTTGTTTGTTTTGTTTTTGAATTTTAAAGGCTTTTATTTTGAAAGTGTGATGTGTGCAAAGCCGCGTCTGATCATTATGTTCTTTTTCTGTTATGAGGCTAAACTGTCCATATTTATCAACACATACACTTTTTCAATTCAAGTTTATTTGTATAGCGCTTTTTACAATACAAATCATTACAAAGCAACTTTACAGAAAATTATGTTTCTACAATATTTAGTAATAGCTTATAACTGGTGACTGTCAGTTTGTGGTCTTACTCTGTGGTCTCTGAGGTCTTACAACCCGAATTCCGGAAAAGTTGGGACGTTTTTTAAATTTTAATAAAATGAAAACTGAAAGACTTTCAAATCCCATGAGCCAATATTTTATTCACAATAGAACATAGATAACATAGCAAATGTTTAAACTGAGAAAGTTTACAATTTTATGCACAAAATGAGCTCATTTCAATTTTGATTTCTGCTACAGGTCTCAAAATAGTTGGGACGGGGCATGTTTACCATGGTGTAGCATCTCCTTTTCTTTTCAAAACAGTTTGAAGACGTCTGGGCATTGAGGCTATGAGTTGCTGGAGTTTTGATGTTGGAATTTGGTCCCATTCTTGCCTTATATAGATTTCCAGCTGCTGAAGAGTTGGTGGTCGTCTTTGACGTATTTTTCGTTTAATGATGCGCCAAATGTTCTCTATAGGTGAAAGATCTGGACTGCAGGCAGGCCAGGTTAGCACCCGGACTCTTCTACGACGAAGCCATGCTGTTGTTATAGCTGCAGTATGTGGTTTTGCATTGTCCTGCTGAAATAAACAAGGCCTTCCCTGAAATAGACGTTGTTTGGAGGGAAGCATATGTTGCTCTAAAACCTTTATATACCTTTCAGCATTCACAGAGCCTTCCAAAACATGCAAGCTGCCCATACCGTATGCACTTATGCACCCCCATACCATCAGAGATGCTGGCTTTTGAACTGAACGCTGATAACATGCTGGAAGGTCTCCCTCCTCTTTAGCCCAGAGGACACGGCGTCCGTGATTTCCAACAAGAATGTCAAATTTGGACTCGTCTGACCATAAAACACTATTCCACTTTGAAATAGTCCATTTTAAATGAGCCTTGGCCCACAGGACACGACGGCGCTTCTGGACCATGTTCACATATGGCTTCCTTTTTGCATGATAGAGCTTTAGTTGGCATCTGCTGATGGCACGGCGGATTGTGTTTACCGACAGTGGTTTCTGAAAGTATTCCTGGGCCCATTTAGTAATGTCATTGACAAAATCATGCCGATGAGTGATGCAGTGTCGTCTGAGAGCCCGAAGACCACGGGCATCCAATAAAGGTCTCCGGCCTTGTCCCTTACGCACAGAGATTTCTCCAGTTTCTCTGAATCTTTTGATGATGTTATGCACTGTAGATGATGAGATTTGCAAAGCCTTTGCAATTTGACGTTGAGGAACATTGTTTTTAAAGTTTTCCACAATTTTTTTACGCAGTCTTTCACAGATTGGAGAGCCTCTGCCCATCTTTACTTCTGAGAGACTCTGCTTCTCTAAGACAAAGCTTTTATAGCTAATCATGTTACAGACCTGATATCAATTAACTTAATTAATCACTAGATGTTCTCCCAGCTGAATCTTTTCAAAACTGCTTGCTTTTTTAGCCATTTGTTGCCCCCGTGCCAACTTTTTTGAGACCTGTAGCAGGCATTAAATTTTAAATGAGCTAATTAAGTGGATAAAAGTGTAAAATTTCTCAGTTTAAACATTTGCTACGTCATCTATGTTCTATTGTGAATAAAATATTGGCTCATGTGATTTGAAATTCCTTTAGTTTTCATTTTATTAAAATTTAAAAAACGTCCCAACTTTTCCGGAATTCGGGTTGTACTTAATTTATTTTTAGTGTGAATGTGGGAAGCGTTCATGGTTCAGAGAATGTGCCAGAGTGTGTTTGTGTGAAACAGTTAAACTCATCAGTCCACTATTTTCCTTCTCTGAAATGTATTTGGACTGATCAGAGGATAGGAACACTTTAAGTTAGTTCATCTTGTGTTTTTCTCTCTGTGGGTCTTATCTGCGGGACTGTACTCGAGCTGAAGGCATTAAGAAGCTTTACGCTCCACACAGTCTGACCGCAAAAGGTCAGTTTTGCAAATTGGGTTCATTAATCTTTAATAGTACAGCAACTCCACAGAACCTCTTCATCCATGCCTGTAGATTAAAATGAATCACATGCTCAGAAAGATTAGTCTGTTGGGAAACTTTATTGGGTGAGATGAAACTATCCAGAGAGTCTGGAACCTTTGGGCTTACTGATAGAGAGGAAAACAAAATAAAAACACCTGACTGACATTGTTATTTTGATTGGACAGAGAGAGGGAGTGGGGTGATCGGAAAAGGTCAATCAACTGTAGTTATAGCCCTGTTTTTCTTCAGATGGACTGTTTGACAGCTGTTGTCTCTTTTCTGGACAGGACTGTGAAAACTGACATTTCTAACAGCCATGTCCTCCTTCATGCCCCACTGAATGAGATGAAATATCATCTGCTGCTGTTTCTAAAGGTAAGACAGCAGCCAGTTCTCTCAAACATGGATAGACACAATAATGAAGCATTCTCCAGAATAAACACACCCAGAGGAAAATGTAATCGCTCAGTGGTTGGTCTTTCGTAGCTCATGGATTAAATGGAGTTCTCATGTATATATCACTGAGTTACTAAATGAGACTTTGCCTAATATATTTATCTTACAGTTCGTTAGGAAAAATAAAAACAGGCTGAAATAAGACAAATTGTTGGCATTAAGCTTCACTGAGGCCAAGATGAGCAACCAGGCATTCTCGTTTCCACTCTTCTATAATGTGCTTTCACTTTTTCATATGTAGAGTTGCCATTCAGTTTTTCAATTTCATTTTTACAATTTTTACATTATAAGCTTGTAACTTAGCAAACTACTGATTCAACATTGTTTCTCCTAAACCGGTGATGAGCTAAATCATGATCATAATGCTTGCTCCATGATCTCATCTGGGTCAGAGCCTGATGACATAGATTCATCCTGCAATTTCTTCAATGATAAGCAGTTCTACACCAGATGGGGTTACCTGTTCTTTCAACCACAATGATAGACTTATTAAAAATTCATGACTCATAAAAACTCATCAATCCCCTGTGTCTCTCTGCCCAGCCTTTCTTCCAAAAAAAAAAAAAAAAATATATATATATATATATATATATATATATATATATATATATATATATATATATATATGAAGCAATGCCAACAAGCAGACCAAGAAGCTAATATATATATATATATATATATATATATATATATATATATTTATTTATATTTATACTGTATAGACAGAGAGAGAGAGAGAGAGAGAGAGAGGTGCATCTCAATAAATTAGAATGTCATGGAAAAGTTCATTTATTAAATTCAGTTCACACAGACTGAAGTAGTTTAAGTCTTTGGTTCTTTTAATTGTGATGATTTTGGCTCACATATAACAAAAACCCACCAATTCACAATCTCTACAAATTGGAATACTTCATAAGAGTGGCCTTCAGCTCATCTGATTTTTTTGGTCTCCTGTTTCTCATTTTCCTCTTGACAATACCCAATTCAGGTCTGGTGAGTTTGCTGGCCAGTCAAGCACACCAACACCATGGTCATTTAAACAACCTTTGGTGCTTTTGGCAGTGTGAGCAGGTGCCAAATCCTGCTGGAAAATCAAATCAGCATCTTCAAAAAGCTGTCAAGCTTGAAGTGCTCCAGCATTTCTTGGTAAACGAGTGCAGTGACTTTGGTTTTAAAAAAAAAACACAATGGACCAACACCAGCAGATGACATTGCACCCCAAATCATCACAGACTGTGGAAACTTAACGTTGGACTTCAAGCAACTTGGGCTATGAGCTTCTCCACCCTTCCTCCAGACTTTAGGACCTTGGTTTCCAAATGAAATACAAAACTTGCTCTCATCTGAAAAGAAGACTTTGGACCACTGGGCAACAGTCCAGTTCTTCTTCTCCTTATCCTAGGTAAGACGCTTCTGACGTTGTCTGTGGTTCAGCAAATTCCTTGACGTGTGTGTGTGTGTGTGTGTGTGTGTGTGTGTGGTGGCTCTTGATGCCTTGATCCCAGCCTCAGTCCATTCCTTGTGAAATTCACTCAAATTCTTGAATCGATTTTGCTTGACAATGCTCATAAGGCTGTGGTTCTCTCGGCTTGTTGTGCATCTTTTACTTCCACACTTTTTCCTTCTACTCAACTTTCTGTTAGCATGCTTGGATACAGCACTCTGTGAACAGCAAGCTTCTTTAGCAATGCATGTTTGTGGCTTAACCTCCATGTATTCTGGACAACTGTCATATCAACAGTCTTCCCCATGAATGTGTAGCCTAATGAACCGAACCTTTGCAGGTGTTTTGAGTTGATTAGCTGATTGGCATGTCACTATATTCTAAATTGTTGAGATAGTGAATTGGTTGGTTTTTGTTAAATGTGAGCCTAATCATCAAAATTAAAATAACCAAAGACTTCAGTCTGTGCGCATTGAATTTATATAACACAATTTGTTTCACAATTTGAGTTGAATTACTGAAATAAATGAACTTTCCACAACATTTGAATTTATTGAGATACACCTATATATATATATATATATATATATATATATATATATATATGAGATCCATGTTCCTGGAGAGTTTAGCTCCAAATACACTTGAACAAGCTAATCAAGGTCTTTAGGGCTTTGCAAAAGATCTTTTGGGCCAGAGTTGCCCAGTTTAGACCAAACAAACCAAAAGTTCTGCATGTTGGTCTAAATTGAAATGGGTTTTAAGTGAGAGCACCATTGCAGAAGTCCTGCGTGTTTAAACCCTGATCGGAACTGTCAAATGCAGAACAACTGCAGGCTGTCAGGCAGCTGCAGCTTCATATTTAATAACACATCTGCTCAGAGCACTAGTCATCACCAATCACAGACACATTTGAGACACTTCACAGGGTGTTGATACTGATACAGAATGAGCAATTATGGAAAACATTTATCGGTCATCAGCAAACCTCCTGAACAGACCCTACAATCTGAAATCTTTCTATAGTCTGAAAGTGAGAGTGCTGAATTGATACTTGCATGGATTTTATATGCAGTCAGCTCTGCCAAATACAGCTGTCCACTTCCCCACCCACCAGCTCAAATTTTAGATTTTACATCCCATTTCTAGCTGCATTAATGATGCCTTCATTATGGCCAATAACAATGGAGCATTAATGGCAAATTTGGTTCTCTGAGCAGAACCAAATAGAGTTAGCACAAACCTGACATGAACTCACTCGGCAGTGAATCCTGACAGCACTTGAAGGTCCTACAGTTCACTGAAGCAGTGCAGATGGTGGCCAGAGCAGCTAATTTTAACCTTTATTGCCTCTGCAGTCACAAAGTACTGGACTATATGCCCTCCTTTGGCTCAAAGTCTCTAATGATGAAATTTTGCAAGCTGTGAGTTTTGTCTGATGTGCTGCCTTGAAGTCCTACAAAGGTGTGTGTACTAAGGTAATTATTAATAATAATAATAATAATAATAATAATAATAATAATCGATGTCGATATAAATTTATTAATCTTATTTATTTAGATATATTAAAGAGATATTATGCATCAAAGTTAAGACTCTGCCACGCCCCCCTAAAATGGCTCGTTTAAACACGCCCCCACATGTCTATGTACCTTTGTGGAAATATTTGCGTAAATCCACCCAAATGTTCACACAAAGAAAGAGGGTTTTGTTTCAGTAACCGCAGTTAGTGTTGAAAAAGCCATGTCAGGAAGATGCTTTGTGTACAGTATATAGGCGAAAGCAAAAGCACTGTATTTGACCTTCCGAAAATAGATTTAGGAATCTTTAAGATTACAACAGAACAGCAACTCACTTTATGGATGACCGTTTCGTGAACCTAGGAGAGGAGATAATTCTGACTTTGCTACGACAATCTGGTGCTTTGTAAGTATGTTTTGTTATTAGCTTAAGTACTTGCTATTGAATGTTCAATTGTTTAGTTTTGCGCATCGTGTGTGTATGTGCGCGTCACCGTGATTTTGCCAAGTAAGACATGTTCCTGGATCAACATCTTCTGATGATCCCGGATCAACATTATTGTCCAAAAATTTAGACTAGACCCATTCCCTAGTCCTAAACCTAACCCTACCCTACCCAATTTTTTTCCTAAAATCAGTGGGAAATGATAGCTGATTAACAAGGGTGTAGAACAGGGATAGGCAACTCCGGTCCTGGAGGGCCACTATCCTGCAGAGTTTAGCTTCAGCCCTCATAAAAACTCACCTACCTGTATCTATCTATTAATCCCGAAAACACTGATTGCCTTGTTCAGGCGTGTTTAATTAGGGTTGGAGCTAAACTCTGCTGGACAGTGCCCCTCCAGGACCGGAGTTGCCTATCCCTGGTGTAGAAGCACCTAACCCCTAATAGTAAGCCTAGAACAGATATTTTCTGAAAAGTTATATTTCAATTCTGATTGGTTGATTGGCATGTTGTTCCAGGATCAACAAGGATGTTGTGTGAGAGAAAGAGAGAGAAGGAGAGAGACAGGGTCACAGTGGAGTCAGCTGTCTTAAATGTCCATGGCTTGTGTACTGCAAACACATATGAGCTTCATCACTGTGTCTGTCACGCCACTCTGTTCCCCTTTCGGCTTGAACTGATGTTAAAACTAAGGACGTTAATAACTGTCTTTACATTTATTTTAAAAGATGAAGCTCACGATTATGGAAAGGGGCGTTTCATTTCCAGTGTTGGGAAGGTTACTTTGGAAATGTAATAGGTTACAGATTACAAGTTACCATATTTAAAATGTAATAGTAGTGTAACTTTTTCAATTACTTTATTAAAGTAATGTAACTAATTACTTTTGATTACTTTTTGATTACTTTTCAAAATCTCCAATAAATGTTTATTTGCAACTGTTAATCATCTTCAAACATTTACACCATTCAGGTTTAACCTTACAGCAGTGCTCAATACTGTCAGACTTTTACAATCCTTCATCACTTGAATTAAGATGATCAAATTTGAACACATGTCTGCATGTCTGCTTCATTAATTTCCACATGGGGCGGACTGGGATAAAATTTCAGACCGGGAAATCTCAAACTCATACAAACAAATTCATGGACAACACTATTTTTTGTATGGACCTGATATAAAAAAAGATTTAAATCTTTAGTTTGGGGACATGCAAAATAATTAAAAGTTCTCTCCTGAACTTCACCTTCACTTCATTTCTTTTTTCTTTTCAGTCTCTTTATTTTGCCCTGTTATCCATCTACCTCATGACTTTAACACTCAAGATTTAACAAAACTATACTTTCTAAATTGCCTACATGTCAAATTGAGTGCATCACTACAATATAAAATCCTAATACTGAACATGAGTCATGTTTTTCCCTCACAAAAATTAACTGCTTTTATTACGTAAAAGTACAGTAACCATGTTTTTTTTAATTATTATTATTGCAAATGGATTACCATTTGTATTTATTTTTAAATAAATAAATATGTAAATTTGTGGCATGGTTTAACAACAGTAACCTTTGTCTCTGAATTTATAGCAAATATTAAAACTTTGCATATGCTTTGATTCAAGTGTACTTTTGATATATTTGTCCAAAATGTGGCATATTCCGTCCGTGTTAGGCAATAGCAATCCCGTTTTTATGACTGGATTCTACTAACCAGACTATGTTTCTGCATCGCGGAAATTATAGGGCCGTACGTCTCAGAATAGTCAGTTCAATTTGGGAAAGAAATCAATTACATCTGTATGTGGATGTGTGTAAATATTCAAATGTAATCCCCACTGTAATCTTTAAAATTTTCAGAAGTAACTGTAATTTAATTACTCATTTTTTCTTAGTAACTGTAACTGATTACAGTTACATTTATTTTGTAATTAAATTACGTAATTAAGTTACATGTAACTAGTTACTCCCCAACACTGTTCATTTCTGATGAGTGCTTGTGATGTTAGGCCAATCACAGTGCACTGGGTCAGTTGGCCAATCAGTGCAGACTGTGCTTGTCGGAAGGAGTGACTTTGTAGAAAATGATGCGTTTGAGAGAGGCGGGGCATAGAGGACCTACAATAATGTACAGTATTTGAAAAATAATGTTTTTTGAGCATGTCAACATATTCTGTTACACTAAATATACAAAATAATAATCTTTAAAAAAGCATCAAATTACCCCTTTAATTTATTTCAAATTATCTTAATTTATTAAAAATGCCAGCCATACATATGAAAGATTATATACATCTCTTCTATGACATGCATGTCTTCATAAAAAAAAATAAAAAATAAAAATATGGGTGCCATAATCAGTCTCAAATGTTGGGGTGATACAAATATCCTGATATATGAAGTATGAAGTTCTTGAAATACGTATATTAAGTGATCTTGTATTTTTTTTTTCTTTGAAAGAAAGAAAGATAAATACTTTAACAAAACTGCTTCACTGTTAATTAATATGTAAATCTTTTGTCCGCCAAATCATGTTGTGAAGCTAACATGCATACATATGCATAAAAAATACAAAATAGAAACTTATGTCACTTATGTCATGTTATGGCCATATAGGCTTTTAAAATATCATATAATTTGACCTTTTCATGACAAGGTAAGGTTTTTAAAACCCAGGTCTATCAAATCAGAAAGTCAGGGCTTAAAGACAATCTCAGAATTTTTATTTTTATTTATTTTTTATTTTTTTGTAAAACTAGAAATGATGACTCTAGTGTCCGTGTGCACTCATCTCACAAATAAGATCATTCCAATATGACTTGAACACAGCAATACCTCCATCAGTTCTGCAAAGTTGAATAAAAAATGACAGGTCAGGCCAGATTACAGGGTTCAGAACTGAGCAGTGGTTATGAACTGCTTCGTTACTCAGTTGGCAGTTGTTGTTTTTTTAAGAAAACAAGCAGCAAATTAATAGGGTGCAAGTCTTTTTTTTATTATATAATAGAATTAGACTAGAGAGTGAAAGAGTTATAGGGTTAAATAAAGATGCAAGAGATGTGTTTTTGGCTGATTCTCGAAGATGGCTAAGGACTCAGCTGCTGGGATTGAGTTATGTCTGAAGTAATGAATTTAGGTAAAGCGGTACAGAGCCACATCAATGCCTTTAATTTTATGCGAGCAGCTATTGGTAGCCAGTGGAAATTGATAAACAGAGGTGTGATGTGCATTCGTTTTGGTTCATTCAAAATTAATATTGCTGCCGCGTTCTGAATTAATTGTAAAGGTTTGATAGAACTGGCTGGAAGACCTGCCAAGAGTCCAGCCCGGACAGAACAAGAGCTTGAATGAGGAGTTGTGAAGCATGTTCTGAAAGAAAGGGCCTGATCTTCTTGATGTTGAATAAAGCAAATCTGCAGGACCGGACAGTTTTAGCAATGTCTGAGAAAGTCAGCTGATCACCAATCATAACTCCAAGGTTTCTGGCCGTTTTTGAAGGAGTTATGGTTGATGTGCCTAACTGGATGTTGAAATTGTGATGAAACGATGGGTTTGCAGGAACACACGTAGTTCTGTCTGACAAGGTTGAGTTGAAGGTGATGGTCCTTCATCCAGAAAGAAATGTCTCTTAGACAAGTTGAGATGTGAGCATATGGTTGGATCATCAGGATGGAATTAGAGGTAGAGTTGAGTGTCATCAACATAGCAGTGATATGAAAAGCCATGTTTCTGAATGAACCTAATGAGGCCATGTAGACAGAGAAGAGAAGTGATCCAAGAACTGAGCCCTGAGGCACCCCAGAAGTTAGATGTTGCAAGTTGGACACCTCACCTCTCCAAGATACTTTGAAGGACCTATCTGATAGGTAAGGCTCAAACCACTGGAGTGCGGTTCCTAAGATGCCCTTTGCCAATAGGGTCGACAGGAGGATCTGGTGGTTAACCGTGTCAAAAGCAGTGGACAGATCAAGATCTTAGGGTTTCAACAACTGAGCGCAAGACAGTCTCATTTGAATGTCCACTTCTGAAACCAGATAGGTTGCCGTTCAAGGAGGTTGTTCTATGGGAGAAAGGCAGAGACTTGGTTAAACACAGCTCATTCAAGTGTTTTTGCAATGAAAGGAAGAAGGGAAAACTGGTCTGTAGTTCTCTAAAAGAGATGGGTTGAGGGTGGGTTTCTTAAGTAGACTGGATATACAAGCCTGTCTAAATGTTGAGGGAAAAACACCAGTGTGGAGGGATATGTACCACTGCAGGAGAAATGGCTTGAAGGATATGAGATGGAATAGGATCAAGTGGACAAGTAGTAAGATGATTAGAAAGGATGAGTTTGGAGACTTTTGCCTCAGAGAGTGAAGAGAAGGATGTAGTCAGCTATAAGAGTTGATGCAGAAGGGGGAGGAGGAGGACAAAGGAGCGAGGAAAATGTTTTAAAGAGCATGTAAGCGTTTGACGAAATGTTAATTTTGTTATGGTACTATGTCCTTTTAGCAGTGGAGACATTAGCAGAGAAGGAAGAGAGGAGTGAATGATACACATTAAGGTCAGTAGTACTTTTGGATTTGCACCACACCTTTTCAGCAGCTCTAAGCTTAGAACGATGTTCGCGGAGAACATCAGATAACCAAGAGGCAGAAGGGGTGGTACGGGCTGGCCTGGAAGACAAGGGGCAAACAGTGTCTAAACAAGATGTAAGAGTGGAACAGAAAGTATCAGTAGCACTGTTAGCATCAAAAGATGCCTAGGGGTTGATAAACAACTACAAAAAGGATTTTAAGAGTGTAGGTAATATTAACTGAATGAGATTCAAAGGAGCTGTTGATAACTTAAAGGATTAAATTTCCAATCATTAGAGAGAAGCAGACCAGTACCTCCACCTCTTCCAGTCAGACGGGAGGAGTGGGAAAAACATACAACCCGAATTCCGGAAAAGTTGGGACGTTTTTTAAATTTTAATAAAATGAAAACTAAAGGAATTTCAAATCACATGAGCCAATATTTTATTCACAATAGAACATAGATAACGTAGCAAATGTTTAAACTGAGAAATTTTACACTTTTATCCACTTAATTAGCTCATTTAAAATTTAATGCCTGCTACAGGTCTCAAAAAAGTTGGCACGGGGGCAACAAATGGCTAAAAAAAGCAAGCAGTTTTGAAAAGATTCAGCTGGGAGAACATCTAGTGATTAATTGAGTTAATTGATATCAGGTCTGTAACATGATTAGCTATAAAAGCTTTGTCTTAGAGAAGCAGAGTCTCTCAGAAGTAAAGATGGGCAGAGGCTCTCCAATCTGTGAAAGACTGCGTAAAAAAATTGTGGAAAACTTTAAAAACAATGTTCCTCAACGTCAAATTGCAAAGGCTTTGCAAATCTCATCATCTACAGTGCATAACATCATCAAAAGATTCAGAGAAACTGGAGAAATCTCTGTGCGTAAGGGACAAGGCCGGAGACCTTTATTGGATGCCCGTGGTCTTCGGGCTCTCAGACGACACTTTTTTTTTATTATTATACCTTTATTTAACCAGGAGGTCCCATTGAGATTCAGAATCTCTTTTACAAGAGAGACCTGGCCAAGGTAGCAGCCAAAGCACACAAAATGCATACATAAACACCAAATTACATTTTCACGTACAAAGAAGAAGTACAAAATGTTAAAAATAAAAATATAAAAAAAACACAATGAGACTCTCAAGAAAAACAAGAACATGTCTCCATCACAACACTCTTTACAGTAGTTTTAAATTCATTTATGGACATAAGGGTTTCTAACTTTAGCTCTTTTTGTAGATTATTCCACCCCCAAGGTGCTAAATAAGAAAAAGCAGTTTTTCCCAATTCGGTTTTAACTCGTGGCACCTTAAAAAGCAACCACTTTGAGGAGCGTAGCTGATAGGTACCAGAGCAAACAGAGAGGAGGTTACAGAGGTACAGTGGAAATTTGCCAAGTATAGCTTTATAAATAAAGATATACCAGTGCTGTTGTCTATGAATTTTAAGTGATGTCCAACCAACTAAATCATAAAGAATGCAGTGATGGGTAAGGGACTTTGTATTTGTTATAAATCGAAGTGATGCATGGTAAACTGAATCAACATGACGCAGGATGGAAAAAGCAGCATGCATGTACAATATATCTCCATAATCAATTACAGGCAGAAAAGTAGCTTCCACAAGTTTCTTCTTAGCACTAAAAGTAAAGCAAGATTTATTTCTGTAATAGAAGCCGAGCTTAACTTTAAGTTTCTTAACTAAAGCAGTAATATGTTCATTGAAGGAAAGCTTATCATCTATCCATATCCCCAAGTACTTGTATGAAGACACTCTCTCAATTGAGTTCCCATCTAATGAAAAAAGGCTACAATTGTCGAGTAGCTGTGCTCTAGCTTTAGAGAAGACCATAAACTTTGTTTTCTGTGTATTTAAAACCAGTTTTAAACTCAATAATGTGTATTGCAGTGTCTGAAATGCAGTCTGAAGTTCCTGCACTGCTACTGAAATGGTGGAAGCCTGGGTGTAAACCACTGTATCATCAGCATATAAATGTAATTTGGCTTGAATATCTCTATCCAAATCATTTATAAAAATTGAAAACAAAATGGGTCCTAAGATTGATCCTTGAGGGACACCTTTAGTTATTTCAAGAAAATCAGATTTACATCCTTCAGCATAAACACACTGAGTACGATCTACCAAATAATTCTGGAACCATGCAACAGCCTTCTCACTTAAACCAACTGAACGTAGTTTGGACAATAACAATCCATGATCAACTGAATCAAATGCCTTAGACAGATCAACAAATAATGCAGCAGAATGTTGCTTCTTATCTAAGGCCCCGATAATATCATTTATCACTAATGTAGCAGCAGTGATAGTGCTATGGCCACTTCTGAACCCTGACTGAAAATTATTTAAAATATTTTTGTCAGTCAAATACTGTTTTAACTGTACATTAACAAATGATTCCAAGATCTTTGACAAAACAGAAAGTTTTGATATTGGACGGTAATTATTCAATTCTGATGGGTCTCCACCTTTATGTAAAGGGAGAACATAGGCTGCTTTCCAGCTTTTAGGAATGGAGTTAGAAAGAAGACTCAAATTAAAAATATGCGCTATGGGCTCAGCAATAATATCAGCTGCCACTTTTAACAGAAAGGGATCCAGATTATCTGTACCTGCTGACTTTTTGTGATCAATATCTCTGAGGGCTTTTTGAACTTCTGAAACTGAAATCGGTTTAAAATTAAACAATTCCCGATTTTCATTTTCAGATGCTGACATGGCAGGACATGGGACAGATTTATTTGCCGTTTGATTAAATATGAATCCAGCCTGAATAAAGTGTTTATTAAACTGATTGACTATGACTGCTTTGTCTTTTACTTCATCTGACCCAATAAGAATCTGTTCTGGAAGGTTTGAGGTCACACGTGCACCCGACAAAGATTTAATTGATTTCCAAAACTTTAAAGGATTGTTTAAGTTTTCTGTGGTTGACTGCAAATAAAACTCAGATTTGGACTTTCTAATCATCAAAGTACACTTGTTTCTTACAGTTCTAAATGCAGTCCAATCAGCAGAAGAGTCGGAAAATCTGGCTTGTGCCCACATTTTATTTCTTAAACATATTAGCTCTGATAGGCTGTCTGAAAACCAATGATTGTCCTTACCACTGATCCTAAACTTTTTGAATGGTACATATTTATTTACAATGGAAATAAAATTTGAATGAAAAAAATCCCATGCCATTTCAGCATCCGAAAACAAAGACACCCTGTTGAGTTCACTATGATACAGATCATGCAAAAAAGCCTGTTGTTCAAAACTTTTCAAATGTCTTTTTAGGAGTATGCGTGGTTTTACCTTTGGGATTTTTGTATTTCTTACACAAGCGACTGCACAATGGTCACTGACGTCATTGCAAAATACGGCAGTAGAGGTGTATTTATGAACTGAGTTTGTTACGATTAGATCTAGGAGAGTAGATTTTATTTCTGCTTTGGGATTTATTCTTGTCGGTTCATTAATAAGTTGCACTAAATTTAAGTCATTACATAAGTCTTTAAAACAATCAGAGTTCCCAGACAGCCAGTCCCAATTCATATCACCCATAAGAATAAATTCAGAGTCATTAATTTCATGTAATATTTCAGATATAGATTGGAAAGCATCCTTTGAAGCAGATGGAGGTCTATAGCACCCAACTACTGTAATATCAGCGTCTTTTGAAATATTCACTTTCACAGTCAGAATTTCAAATTGTTTAGCTTTAGTTAATGACAGGGTTACCGAGCTTATAAACTTGGATTTCACATATATGGCAACCCCACCTCCTTTGCCAACCCGATCAGTTCTATAAACTTTAAAACCTTCAATAGAAATAAGTTCATCAGATACAGATTTTTTAAGCCAGGTTTCAGAGATAACAATGATATCAGCATTGGTTGTATTAGCCCATATCTTAATCATATCCATTTTAGGGACTAGACTTCTAACGTTTAAATGTATAAAACCAAGGCCATGTCTGCTTTTGAAATCAGAAGGAGTGGCTAAGCATTGCAAAGTATTAAGAAGACCAAGAACAGGACCAGGATTGGGCTGAACATTACCAGATAACATCAATAAAAGCATAATCAAACAACGTAGTTTTTGTTTAGCTGGGTAATATTTATCATTACCACTGACCTCTATGAACTGAGAAAAAGAGAAATCTGAGACAGTAAAATGATCATTTAACAACATTAAGTTCTGGAGATACAGGGTGTTATTAATTTGTGAACAATTTGTTTTGTTACACAGTTTGATTTTCTGGCGGTACATCTCATAATGGCTTGTAGATGAAATTGAGAAATGACCATAATTTAACTGTATCAGTATACTACTTCTCATTTTGGGCATATTAAATTCATCTAGTATAGGGCTGGACTGTAAAAGTATGAATAGTATAAACAAATGCATGATGTCAAGTTACCAGGTTTAGTTGAATACAGCCTTAACAGGGGTGAACAGTAGCTTGGAGTCAAAAAGTCAGGGCTATGGAATGGAGGCTAACAGGGAGGCTTCCAGGTAGCAGCAGGGTATCCAGAAGGTGGCTAGCAAGTGAAGCTAGCAGCAGTGCATCCAGGTGGTAGCTAGCAATGGCAGCTAGCAGCAAGGCATCCAGGTAGAAGATAGCAAGGGCAGCTAGCAGCAGGGCATCCAGGTAGTAGCTAGCAAGGGCAGCCAGCAGCAGGGCATCCAGGTGGTAGCTACAAGCAACAGGCTAGCAACATAACATCCAGGTGATGGCAAGCAGGCAAAACCACCAGCAGCAGGCTTTGAAGCAAGGCTACCAGCAGCAGGCTACGAAGCAAGGCTACCAACAGCAGGCCAGTAGCAGGGTAGCAACAGGGCCTCCAACAGGCGGCTAGCAAGCAGGACTACTGACAGCAGGCTAGCAGCAGTAATTCCAGCAGCAAGCTAGCAATATATCATGCAGGTAGTGACTAGCTGCAGGGCTAGCTGCAGCAGGTTAAAAAGCAGGACTACCTGTAGCTGGCTGCTAGCAGGGCATCCAGGTGGTAGCTAGCAAGCAGGGCTATCAGGTGGTCAATGTCCAGGTTTTAAGTTCAAAATTCAGCCTTATCCACCATTAAAATGATCCCAGTATGGAAGAGAATGTCCTGTTTCTCGAGAGTATACTCATTTGAGTTTAAAAGACATAAAACATCATAGAAAAAAAGTAAAATCTTGAGATCTCAAACACGGAGATCCACACATAGGTGTGGCTCGGCTGCCATCTTGGCACTGCATCACTCATCGGCATGATTGTGTCAATGACATTACTAAATGGGCCCAGGAATACTTTCAGAAACCACTGTCGGTAAACACAATCCGCCGTGCCATCAGCAGATGCCAACTAAAGCTCTATCATGCAAAAAGGAAGCCATATGTGAACATGGTCCAGAAGCGCCGTCGTGTCCTGTGGGACAAGGCTCATTTAAAATGGACTATTTCAAAGTGGAATAGTGTTTTATGGTCAGACGAGTCCAAATTTGACATTCTTGTTGGAAATCACGGACGCCGTGTCCTCCGGGCTAAAGAGGAGGGAGACCTTCCAGCATGTTATCAGCGTTCAGTTCAAAAGCCAGCATCTCTGATGGTATGGGGGTGCATAAGTGCATACGGTATGGGCAGCTTGCATGTTTTGGAAGGCTCTGTGAATGCTGAAAGGTATATAAAGTTTTTAGAGCAACATATGCTTCCCTCCAAACAACGTCTATTTCAGGGAAGGCCTTGTTTATTTCAGCAGGACAATGCAAAACCACATACTGCAGCTATAACAACAGCATGGCTTTGTCGTAGAAGAGTCCGGGTGCTAACCTGGCCTGCCTGCAGTCCAGATCTTTCACCTATAGAGAACATTTGGCGCATCATTAAACGAAAAATACGTCAAAGACGACCACGAACTCTTCAGCAGCTGGAAATCTATATAAGGCAAGAATGGGACCAAATTCCAACAGCAAAACTCCAGCAACTCATAGCCTCAATGCCCAGACGTCTTCAAACTGTTTTGAAAAGAAAAGGAGATGCTACACCATGGTAAACATGCCCCGTCCCAACTATTTTGAGACCTGTAGCAGAAATCAAAATTGAAATGAGCTCATTTTGTGCATAAAATTGTAAACTTTCTCAGTTTAAACATTTGCTATGTTATCTATGTTCTATTGTGAATTAAATATTGGCTCATGTGATTTGAAAGTCTTTTAGTTTTCATTTGATTAAAATTTAAAAAACGTCCCAACTTTTCCGGAATTCGGGTTGTATATTATTGGGGAGTGCTGCAGGTGTAGCAATGTCTTCTGGTTTGATCCAGGTCTCTGTTAGGGCCATGAGATTTGGCTTTGGATGACTAATAATAGATGTAATGAAATCAGCCTTGTTTACAGCAGACTGGCAATTCCAGAGAACAATAGAAAAAAAAGTAGTGTATTAGCAGACATAGGCAAAGTCTGCAGGTTGTTAGTATTGCGCTGCCTACAGTGTGTGATGCATGGTTTGCGAGTGGTAGTGATAGTAGGGATCTGGAAACACGTAGTAAGAATTGGTTATAAAAACACAAAAGTGAAACAAGTAGTAGGAAAAAGGATGAATCAAAAAGATACATATATTCCTTGCTGGTCTCCCTGCCCAGTGGAGTTGCATGGCAGAGTCAGTGGTCTTTACACTCTTCGGTCTTCACACGAGGAGGGCTTAACAGAAGGGCTGCTGCGACCGCTGCCACGGTATACTAACCTTTTTTTACCCGTCGGACAAAATGGAAATTGAATTCAACTGAATACACTTTACTGTTTATCACAACAAAGATCTATTTAAGCACACAACACTGATAATGTATGCAATAGAGTATGAGTCCAAATGCAGCACATCTCAACACATAGAGATAAAGCTTTATTTAACAGAGATTTTGTGTCCAGAGATACTCAGAGATTACAATCAACTCTACCTCAGACCCAGATTTACAGTTCTGCTCTTAGCGAGGCACCCAAACCAGACACCCATATTAAACTTGAAGACAAAAGGACAATAACCTTGCAAATCCAATTTAGGTTTAAACAAAAACAGTAAACCAAGAAGAACCATTATCATTTAAACTTTAGTTTGAACTCTGAACTCAATAATTCAACTCAATACACTGAGTCCAAAGTTCTCTGGGAGATATTTTATTACTCTAAATTTCACCAAATGTCTAAGGCCTTTAGTAAATCCACATTATGCCACTTATCCATTAAAATTAATTTATTTTAGCATGACCGCAGCCACACAGAGATCCCTGTGGGTGTGTGAACAGTGAGTGTGTTGGGGTGATCAGGGGTCAGCGGAAATTTCCTGGCTATGACTGCAGACAGACCCCTGCTGATGTTTTGAGCACTAAACAGCCCTCAGAATGCTCTTTAGGGTTAGTCATCGGTGTCGTTTCAGTAGCAGGAGAGCTATTAAGACCCTCTGAGGAGGGGGGGTTATACACACAAATGCTTACCAATATTATTAGAAGCATTATTAAATTTTATTTAAAAATATATATATTTAAACACAAATTTAATCAAACAATAATTAAATTATATATATATATATATATATATATATATATTATTAATATTTTATTTTTATTTTTTGTAGTCACTGAAAATGTTTAATTTAATTTAATGTAAATGGCAATCATTCGACATTTAATGCGAATGGCAGTAGAGTGTACAACAGAATATAAAGTGACTCTTTGAATTAATATAATATTAATTATATGAGGTGACATTCACCCAGTAATCCTGACTGATTTGCTCATAAACAGACATTGGTAAGAAGGTGTTAGCCATCCCTTACGAAAGGAAAATATATTTACCAATATATTTCTTAAAATATATTGTGATATATTGTAATACATTATTTTCCCTTTTTATTTTCTAATATATTATATATTTGAATACATTTAATAATATATATTAATGATACATATATTATATAATATATTGCAAAATATACAAATGATTGCCGCTTTCAATATATTGCAATATATTGGAAAAAATAAATATATATAAGAATATATGCCTAATATATTACATGATATTTTCCAATATACTTCAATATATTTTTGTTTCATAACGGATGGCAGGATTACCGCTTACTGTTTGTTTAGTCCTTCATCAATGTAACTGTTAGGTTTAGAAGTCGTTATTTTACATAATCAGCTACAAATAGAGAGACAAACTGGGTAATTTCTGAAAGTCTGACATATAAGACTTTAATATAAGACTGGACTTTAGTGCAAGTACAGGCTTGCACTAAGGGCTTCAATTTTCCTTTTTACTTCAACATTTTTACTTAACAAAACATTATATTTTTTAGTAACATTTTTGTAAAAATAATATAGTTGTACATGTTTATATTTTTCATTAAACATAGAAAAAAAGCTATCATTTAACTCCATGTATTTATAGAAAACAATTCCTTATGTTGCAAAACATTACTGATTTGTGTATCATTTACCAGTTGCAGCTTAGTGGCATATCTAAATCAGCAGAAACCTACCACTATGTTCTACACACCACAGACAATAAAATAAGTTTGCAAGACTTAAAATATTTGAACATTATCAAAAGATTTAAGATCAACCAGTGACAGTTCCATCAAACTGGGCTAAAGACTTTAAAGGGTTACCCCACCCCAAAATGAAAATGTTGTCATTAATCATTAATCACCCCCATGTCGTTAAACAAACCACTACAACCTCTGTTCATCTTCAGAACACAATTTAAGATATTATGAAATCCTGGAGGCTTGAGACTGTCTCATAAACTGCCAAGTAAATAACAGTGTCAAAGTCTATAAAAGGTATGAAAAGTCGTTGTCAGAAAACTCCATCTGCCATCAGATGTGCAATCTGGGTTATATGAAGTGTCAGGAACACTTTTTGTAAGTGAAGTAAACAGTATATCTTAATATATCCATAATATATTTAACCACTTTCACAGTGAATGTTGGACCTGAAAAATTGCCGGAACATTGCTTGATTGCCTTCTGTGTGAACACAAACAAGTCCCAGGATCGATCCCGGGTTGGGGACATAGTAACATTGCCGGGTTCAGTACCGGAACGAGTTCTGAGTGAACAAAAGCCAGAACAAATGCCGTGTCGTAGTGATAGCAGCTTTTACCGGGTGTTTTGAAGGCAGATCAATGTTCGTGACAAAAATATATGTGCAGACTGTACTGAAGCAGAGATCAGGTAGTTACTCACTATCCACACTGAAGCTGAGCTCGTTCACCAGTTTAAAGGAACTTTAACGTGCTTAGCGTTTTCGACATTATACGTCACATCCTGATGTCACGTGTCAGTACATGACCTTTATGGGTTGTGTGTGAATGCACGCACATATTCTGGGAAATCACTGGCAGTGCGAAAGGGGCAAAATCTAGCAACCCGGGAACAATTGCCGGGACACATTACCTGTGTATTTTGCGGGATCGCAGTGTGAAAGGGGCTTTAAATTGTGTTCCGAAGAAGAACGAAGCTTTAACAGGATGGGAACGATAACATTTTCATTTTAGGGTTGAGTATCCTTTTAATGTGTGGCAGGTATGATTTCTGAAGTATTATTTTAACCTTGTTTCCTAATGTAATGGTGTCTTGTACATGGACTGCTATAAAAGTGTGAGAAAAGATTCAGTGTGGTCAGGTTTGTTTCAGGTTATGATTGTGTCGATTGTGTCACCACAGTTCATTATGCATACGTATGAATGCAATGAATGAGACATCCACTGAGGTGAATCTAAAGTGCTACCTTATTTTGCTGACATGTGTGTGTGTGCGTGCATGCGCTGAGGTCAAGTGATGTCATACCTTAATTTGAATAATGAAATGGAGGACATGACAAAGGACACAAGTGGACTGACTCACCTTCTGTTGTTTGACATATGTTGAGATGTTTTTGAAGCCCTTTAGCGTCCACGTGGAAAGGTGTGTCTGAACTGATCAAACGTGGATAAATGGACAGTGACACAAAAATTAATCCTGTGCTGCTTTGATCAGATCACGCTGACAGCACAGATAAATGAGATGAACTTCATCCTTTGAACTGAACCTCACACATACCCCACCACTAATCACTATACCACACACAAACATGTCACACACAAATACCATCTGTTTCTTTAAAGGCTTCATACCAATCATTATTTTGTAAGATTTTAGGTTTTTACCATAGTGTTTTTTTATGCAAAGCAAGATTTTCGGCATCAGAGTTTGGTTCCTTTATTTCAGGGTTGTCCAGTCCTTCTGCCACCTTTCTGCGGATTTTAGTTCCAAAACATTGATAAAACATTTAAACGACTTAGCTTTAAGTGATTTTCTGAACTTAGGTGCACTGTCATTTTCTCTGTCTTTAAGAACTGAAAACTTTAGGGCTTTTTAAACTTCAGCAAGGTTTTGTCAAACCAACATATTTAAAATATGTCTTCACAAACGTTGATTTTCTATTGAAAAAGATTTAGCGTTTTTTTTTTTTAATCCAGTTCTATGTCCTTACATAAAAATTGTGACAACCACCTATAGCACAGGTGGTAAAGAGAAAGACACATGAATAATCAAAGTTTATCACAAGTAGCCCTTCCACATATTGAGGTACATATTCAATATAATAGTGTTTAGCTAGTGATTTTTGCTACTATACCTTCATAAAGATCTGCAGAGAAGGTGCTACACACAGCCAGGGACGGCACATGTAACACTTATCATTAGTTCCTCTGACATATAATAGTATCTGTTCTACACCTTACTTTGGCTGAGTGGGCCAAAAGTTTCTGAATACTGAATAGAAGCTATTAATGCATAAATTTGGCTGCTCGTGTTCATGTGTTTGAATGTATTATTCTTCCTGATGTCAGTATGTTCCTAAATGAGATTTACATTTTTCACATTTTTTTTTTTTAGTTTAGTTTCAGTGCATGGTCTTTTTTCATCCAGAGAAGTTTTGAGTTCAGTAACTTCTACTATGTCTACACATACAATGAACTCTTATGCACTTTTATTTTAAAACATCAAGGAAAATCTCTCACTCTTTTTTTTAATCCCCCTCCCCCAAATACCTGGCCCACACCCACCATCTGTAATTACAAACATCCTGTATCATGTGTCATTGAGGGGAATTATGGGTAGGCTAATTGTATCAGTTTCTCTGTTAGAGCAGGACACAGTGCAGAGCATGTTTTGGCTATGATGATGGATACTGGAGCCCTATGCATTAGCCCCAATGAGACACAAGCAGAAACAAACGCTCATCCCTCCTTCCTGCCCTCGGTCACTTTCTCTCTCACTCTCTACTCTCATCCATTAGTGCTGTGGCCTTCCCGCTATAAACAACAAAACGCTTTTATCCAATGCTGAACCATCCCAGGCTGTTTAATCATAGAGCAGTTCACTGCTTTTATAAGTGCTGTGGTCAGGCAAAGGGAGAGTGAGAGTTTCCCTTATATAAATGTTTCTGGTTTCTGTGAGTTGGAGTGTCAGTGTTTGAAACTGTGGTGGATAGGCAGAGCTCACATGAATCAGTCTGTCAGAAAATATTACACAGCCCACTGGAGGACAGCACTATCAGCAGCCCTTCACTAACATTATCTATCAATGCATATTAAAATATAAAATGTGTGAATATTTGGTTGCTCTTTCTTGTAAACTAATCAGCAAAAATATATATTAAATATATTTCCATGCATCTTTTAACTGAAGAAAGAAAGAAAAAGAAAGAAAGAAAGAAAGAAAGAAAGAAAGAAAGAAAGAAAGAAAGAAAGAAAGAAAGAAAGAAAGAAAGAAAGAAAGAAAAATGTGATACCTCATGATACCACCACTTCACATGGACTCATTGTGACAGAAATAAATGAACCTGATTACTTGATTAAGTTTTGAGGGAAATCATTACATAATTACTTTGAGGTGATGCATTTACTCCTATTCTTTGATTATATTGAACTTGTTCAGGTTTAAAGTGTACTCATCACTCTTTCAAGCATAGATTCATTTGCTTTAAAACACAAACCAAAGGACAGAAAAAGAGAAAGTAAGAGCAGAGGGGGTTGTATGGAGTATTAAATATCTTATCTGAGGTGTTTTGGACGGTGCAGTTTGGTGAGAGAGCTCAGCTAAACTCTTGGCTCCAGCTAAGCTTATGAGACTGCAGTCAAAGAGTTTTACAGATCCACGTCAGACTCTGACCTACAACTTACAGAGGTGAAATGTGGCTTGGAAGGCTCTAAAAACAAGCTCTAGAAGGATTTGCTGGTGGGATCCAGATGAAACACTAGTGGGAAAATACACAATATAAACCTAAAACAATAAAAGTATACCATAGCAGTAAGCTCAGGACCTGAGAAAAAAAAAAGAAAAAGTTTAAACTTGGTTAGCTAAATTGCTCTGAACCAAGGAGGTCTGTAATACCTACAGTATCTATTATAAACTAAAATTATTGCCAATCACATCTAAGTGGCAGCTGACCAATTATTCAGGAGTCTGAATTATTATCCTAACTGTTATGTTAAAGCTTGCAGAGAAGTAAAAATAAGTCCATTTCATGCTTTTTTAAACTCATTCAGACTCCTTTATCTACCTAACCCAGTGTTTCCGTACCACTGTGCCATGACACACTAGTGTGCTGTGACAGGCTGTCAGGTGATAATTTGGTGACAATGGTCATCCTTATGTCTATTTGTGGGTTTTACTAATGTTTAATCAATGAAAAGCATTCAAAAGAGGATCCATTGGATCCTCAAACTGTCAGCGAAACCTCGTAACTCCATCTACCATTAGATCATGATATGTATCTCTGTTTGTTTTCAATACAAGGCTAAATAAAGAACTGATGTTTGAATAAGTGTAGGGTTTTCTTTACTCAAGAAACACTATGTCTATAAAGGCTAATGTTTTATTTTTTTTTTTTTTATTTGTGTGTGTGTGTGTGTGTGTGTGTGTGTGTGTGTGTGTGTGTGTGTGTGTGTGTGTGTTCGAAGAGCGCAGAAGAGTTAGCATGTGTTGTCTAAGTGTAGCCAATATACTTTTGTACGTTTTAAATATTCTGTGCATAGCGGCTTAACATTTATACCATGAGATTTTGGCCAAATGTATTTAACAACAAGAAAATTTGAGCATATTGTGGTCATTCGCTGGTCAGCAACCTTGTAACTCAATTTGAGTGCAACTGTCTGGTCATATATAAACAATCTGACAATGCAGTGTTTAATTATAAATAATAATTAACTGACGTTACCTGTGACACGGCAGAAAAAAAGTTGGGAAACACTGGCCTAACCTATTCCTAGACTGCTTTTATACCAACCAAACAAATTGAACTCTGATGTCAAACAGATTCAAATCAACACTAGAACCTCTAGTGTGAAAGTACCGAGTTACCTGTCAGCCCACACTGCATCTTACATTTACATTTTCATTTATTCATTTGGCAGATGCTTTTATCCAAAGCATTTTACAGTTGAGTAATGCGTACAGCAAGATGGCAATAAACACGAGAAGTGCCCATTATACAATGTCTGAGTCATCATTCAAAATAGTAAAAAGCTAAGACTAGAGGATAATAAGAGAGCAGAAAAAGGGAAGGCATATATTTAATATATATATTTATATATATATATATATATATATATATATATATATATATATATATATATATATATATATATATATATTTATATATATATATATATATATATATATATATATATAATGCTCAAGAAAGAGATTTCAAGAGAGTTTTCATTTGTTTCTTGAAGATTGTGAGGGATTTGGCTGTTCAGATGTGGTTAGGTAAGTCATTCCACCAACAGGGTACTGTGAATGAAAACGCCCTTGAGAGGGATTTTGGGCTGCTTTGCCATGGGACCATGAGCAGATGCTCATTTACCGATTGCAGGCTTCTAGATGCATAGGAGAGAGCTAAGGTAGGAGGGTATGGACCCTGTGGCAGTTCTGTAGGTAAGCACCAATGTCTTGAACTTGATGCAAGCCACAACTGGAAGCCAGTGCAGAGAGATGAGAAGCGGTATGACATAGGCTCTCTTGGGCTCATTGAAAACAACATATGCTGCTGCATTCTGACATACTGCTGCATTCTTCTGTTTAGAGGGAGTCATGCTCGCCTGAAGCGACAAATGCTATTTTCAGCCATCATCATTATCTGTTCTGTGATAAATCTGGAGTTTATAGACACACTTCCTGAGTGACAGTATGAGTCTTTCCCCTATCAACCTCACACCACGACCAACAACTGCCCTCTACACTAGCTAAAGCCTATAAATTTATCTAGCAGCTAATAAAGGTCTATGTGTGTGTGTGTTTCATAATTTCATCCAAACAACATAATGGAAGCCATAAGCAGATGGCTTTATTGCCATTTGTCTCTCAGATATCACCATAAACACTAACTGCTGGCACAGTAATCAGAATTAAACAGCATTGTCATTTCATATATACACAGACACTCACACGTGAATGCAGATGCGGGAAACAATAATGACAGCTTTATATGTTATAAAGAAGTTAACATACTCTAGCCTGAAGTGGTGTCACATTCATAGCGGATTCATTTAGAGACACAGCACTGAATAAATGTGCTGTATTACACACAAGCCTCTTCATGTTTTTATCTGTTGCTTGATAGAAATCTGTGCAATTATATCGGTTTAACCCATCAGATCTGTGTTTATTAACAACTTCTCAGTCTATTCATACACTTGCATAGTTAAATGATTCATATCCACCCAGGAACATTGTGTTCAAAGGCTCGTTAGGATTCTGCTTCTAAAAAAAAGGTGTTTATTAATTTCGGATGAGTGACCTTGATTGCTAAAATGTGTGACAAGAAGAGATTTTCAATTATAACAAAATCTGGAGCCAGATATGGAGAGTGTCAAATAGACAGCAACATTGTTTTAATTAATGTTTCACAAGCCTGATCACAGCTAGAGACAGAAAGATTTCTAAGACTTTGTCATGGAAAACACACCTGTTCTGAAGGATGAAATTTATTTTATCTTGTGCTGCAGTCACCTCTTGTCAGAAACATCAATAGTTGAAATTAAATCAAGACTATCAAAATCTGTTCCAGTGTTGGGTGCAAAGATGAGGTTGTCGAATGTTGACGCTGACTCGTCATCTCCACGTGCATTTAATAGAAATGCACCTTTTCATATGGACCACAACATTAAAGAATATAAAAACAAATCAATTGGGTGAGTTTTCCTTATATTTATTTTATTATTCATATAAAATAATAATAATAACCTATTTTGGTTATATTTATATATTTATATTAATTGCAGCCACCGTGTTGTTCAACGTATAAAAGCTGCCATTTCTGTTGCATATGAGATACATCAAATGGCAACTTGTTTGAACTGCACAGTGCTTCGAGTGCCTGGTTTATACTGGTTTATACGAGCGTGAAGGTGCACTCAACACAAATGAATGGTTTGAATGTTAACCATTTTTATTTCCATATAGGCTAACTATAAACAATGATAAAAGTTCATCAGCATGCACTGATTAATAGCATGTTGTAGCAAAAAAACCTTCCTCCTGATAAAGTTAGTTGCAAAAGAGCGGCCAGTGGGAAGAATGAGTCACCCTGTCAATGATGATCTAGCACCCGCTCTGCACCTGCATTCAAAATTATCTGCTGCCACCCCTGGCCCCTGGAAAATTACGTTTTTCCAACTCTAAATCCAGTCCCCAGGTAAATTAGGTTATTAAATAAATAAAAAAAATAGCAAAACGAGTTGCAAAGTGTCCCCTCGACTTTTTCAACTTTTAAGCAAAGTTACGCCACTGCATGTTTACAATAAACAACATTTTTGGATTGAACTATTTTTTAGAGTTTACAAAAAAAAAAATGTTTTATAAGAGAAGTCACTGACATTTTGCGTGGGTGGGATACAGCTTACGGAATTTCTTATTATTGGCTCATGATGGTTATGCTTTCTCACATTGTAAGTAATACAGACCCTCGTATCTCCCAATAATAAGTCAATCTCTGCTAGAATCTTCCAGGCAGGTGTATTGAGGCAAGTTGGAGCTAAACCTAGGACCGAGTTAGGTGACCCCGTTGTAGATCATTAAACCATTAAGCTGCCTCAGAAGCATGTCCAAAATCAGCTTTGTGAGGTGTTTTCATTCGCAAATGCTGCTTTCAAAGTCATTGTCTGTCAATATTATGCTCCCTTCTAAATACCAAATTCTAAGGCAACATCACATGTCGTTCACATAATCCCAGAATGCACTGCATTGAGCTAAGTGAATAAATTCATCCAAGATGGAAGACGAGCCCACTCAAGACTATATTTGTCTTCTTTCCATCATACTGTGTTAGTGCAAGTTCATAGCATTTTTATAGAATAGTTTTTCAGTTGAAATCAGTTGTGAATCACTAGTGTTCAAAATTCACACTCTATTACGTGCAGGTTCATTTTTTTTTAACTAATTGGATTTAACTAAAGGCAACATTTGCCCAGGTCGTTGTTCTACATTCAGAAATTGAAAAAAAAACAGAACAACAAAAGCGAAATACCAGAGACTACAAGAACAACAGACACCCATACTGACAAGTCCATGTGCGAGGGTTAAGAGATACACACAACTCTAGTTTAGATAAGTACAAATATATCTTATTGGTCATAACTTCTGGAGAGAAATTGCCTGCTGGACATAGATGGAATTCTCAAATGGAGCTTACTTTTAAAGACTACACAATCAGCAGTAGGCATTTGCTAGCATACATGTAAAAAAACATCTACTTTGGGCTTTAGAAGTCAGTTGACAGCAAGATTTAAAACCAAGCTACAACAGCCGGGCAAGCCATTGTGTTAACAATTCAATGATTCAACCACCCTCATACAATAACATCATTGTGGTTGGAGCCTCATTTCACATGGTCAGTAAGTCAGGTCAAGGTCAGAGGTCATGAGTCAGGTGAAATCTGCAGCACCTGCAACTCAGCACAACTCATAATAGAGAGCAGAGATCAACAAAACACACTCAAGTACAGACAAAACAACACACAAGCAAATAATGCACACGTTATATCTGTTTTAGTCAAATGTTCATGTGTTCCTAAGAAAGAACTACATGAAGTGTCTAAACAGCAGTCAATTTTGCCTTATCAAGGAAACAAGACTCTCCCAGTTCCCAAACAGTAACACACAGACACACACATACACACAACCCCTACAACATGTCACACTTGCTGTGTACCTGTGTGCTGAGTGTGGTGAAGAGGACTGTCACTGACCTCTGATGGTTTAAAAGCTGGCCTATCTGCTTAGCTCTGATTGGAGATAATCAGAACATGTTTGAGAGGAACGCATGTTTATGATTTACTGCAGAACTTCAATTGTACAGCATAGATATTAATCTGATCTTAAATCCTTGTCATTGCTAATTTACACTTGATTCTATCAGCACTCCAAGCTCCCGGAAGAAAGAGAAATGACCGTTTTCAAAGCAGGTCTGCTGTTCTCTGTAAAGCAGATCACATAGTAGAATAAAAACATTAAAGCAAGGTGAACGATAATGGAATATGTTTCACATATAGTTCTGACACTTCAAAATTTTCTCCATTAATACTTCTAAAATGAGTAGCCTGCATATTATGGTGCCGGTAGTCCAACCACTATTTTAATTGTGTTATGAAGAACCATGCCTGGAAATTTAACAGAAGTCGCAATCCTCTGGAACTCAGATGTGGTCAAATTGCTCTTTTGTGATTGAATGTGACAAGACAAGAAACATTAACATTTTCAGCATATTAGACCTAAGATGACAAATAAACGTGTGCATGATGTGAATTAATTTAATGAACTAGAAAACCGTAAAACACTGTGTTGTTGCCAGACACGGATTACGGAAAATCACCTAAATGCAGATGATTCCAAACTCATTCAACTAAATCAAATGAACACACTGTAAAGTAAACCTTAACAGAATATTTTCATGTTTTTCTCAAAACAATTTGCGAAAATCCATATTTCCTCAGAGTTTTGTCATACACAAAGTAGTCTACACATTATCTGGCAACATGCATTAAATGCTTTGATTTTAGGACAACAATCTGAGCATGAATTTCATCTAAAACTAAAGTTCACTGGTTGTGTTTGGTTGCTTCAGAGAAAAATAGGGGAATGTTTAAGTATACTCAATTCACCTCACTGTTGCACGTCAATGGCTTAACAATGCTTGAGTGGTGTGGCCATTATCAGAATTAACTCATCAACAAAGAAAATGGCTCTCTTATGATAACTTAAATGCCAGTGTTTACAAGTTTTTTGTAGGAAATCAGCCTACAAATTACTTTGATTCTGCACATCAAACTGAGTAGTATTTTAACATTGAAATATTAACTGTTATGACGCCTGATGGGAAAAGCAGCACACCAATATTTCAAATCAGGTCAGATTAGAGGTCTGTTTCCCAATGTGAGTTTTTCATGTATAATATTTTTATTTTTATTCATTTATTTTTTCTTTTTCTTCTTCCATTAATTAACCAGGTTTGGTATTATTGAGAATGATAATAATATTTCCAAATGTAGAATTCGGTAATATATGGTTATGGTTTTAATTTTAATTTTATTTAGTTTTGACTTTCCTTCGGTGTTCAGTCACAGCCTTATAAAATATGTGTGTCTAGGTCTAACTGTAACTAAATATATGAATATGTCAGGAACAATTTCAGTCCATTTTCCATCCATTTCCTGCTTGGAGCAAAGTTTGTACTGTTTCTGGAACTTGCACATAGACTTTGTCATTTGCACCCACACACTGAACAGAAAAGCCCTTTCTCTTGCTAACTTACTTGGAGAGGAAATAATAAATGATTCAGAGATTCCAACAATTGATGGATTTTGTTTTAAATATCATAAGGAATACAATTTTAATGTATACATAAATAAATGATTTTGATGTTCAATAAAAATACATTCTAATCTTCAAAACTCAAAACCTCCCTACAAAATCCTAAAAAAAATGTTTTAAGGCTAATTAAGAACATAAAATCTTGAAAACATTGAAAACAAATTCAGTGTATGCTGATGGCAAAAAGAGGTCAGTTATTAAATCATTTGCGTAATTCTGGAATCACATGACAAGTTTTTCATTTATTTGTGTGTGTGTGTGTGTGTGTGTGTGTCACCTGTGTGAAAATATGGCATTTAAGAGCCTGTTCAAAACTCGGACTAAGTCTCTCTCTCTCTCTCTCTCTCTCTGTCTCTCTCTCTCTCTCTCTCTCTCTCACTCACCTCACCTCACCTCACACTACAAGCCTCTAGTGGACCAGCACATAGTAAAGGCTCCACCTACACTCACAACTCCAATGAGATTCACTCAGGGATGAGATTCAGCCTTGCCATGAGCGGGAAATACCACAATGCTTTGCTGCAGATGAGCGGGTGTTTCATCAAAAAAGAGGGGCAACTTAAATGGAACCAATTATTGAACTATTAAGGCTTTATATGCACATATTCTATGATATAAAATAATATGGAGCTCATATTCAAGAAAAAATGTATTGGCCCAAATTGAGCAAAAATATGCATTTTGGTAAAGTTGTTTATATTTCTATGGCCAGAATGTAATATGACATTCTGATGTATAATATAATGCATTATAATAATTCAGAGATGTAAACATTCCTCAAAAGTCTGATGGATGATATTTGATACATTTTAACATGATTGTCTTTTCTAAAATTCTGTCTGTATAATCTCGGTATAAGCTGCTTTAGTCAAGTAAGTGTTCATCTTAAAATATTTTTTAACAATATAAAACATATTCTTATATTTACTTTATGAAAATCAGTGAAGATTTCACAGAAAAAGGGCATGCGTACCACGACCTGAAGGTTGACATTTTTAGAATGATACTAAAGGACTTTTACTTGTATATCAAACATGATAAAGTAGGGTTTATAGCGTTAAATAATTCACCCAAAAATTCTGCTGTCAATAAATAATTCTCATATGACTCCAAACCTGTATGACTTGTTTTCTTCCATGTAACACTATATTTGAAAGGATATTTAGACAGTTAATCTATATACAAAGCTCTCATGTGGTTTCAGAAATGTATTTGAACTACTTTTTTATACTTTTATTGAGCTGGACAGCCCTTTTATTATATAGAATAGTGCAGCTAAGAAAATTTAGCTAAAATTTCATTTTGTTTTCCACAGAATAAAGATTACAGGTTAAGAATGATAGATGACAGATTAATATTATGGTCACACAAGAAGTAACTCTGTTCCCCTGTTCTGAAAGTCACTGTACAGCATCTGATGTTCTATCAGACACAATAAGTGCCCTCATAGTGTGGTGGAGTGGCAATCATAGTGCTTCCTGTGGATTAGGCTATATATACAGTGTCCGTGTAATCTGATGGCTGCCTGTGAGAGTGGCCACAGCAGCGTGCAGAGTGCAGTAGAGCTTTTGTCTAAATGAATAGAGCATCGTGTGTTTCTTCAGTGGTTCTCTGGAGGAAAACAATAGTGTGATTTTGATTTGAACAGCAGAAAGCATAGAATAGCCGCTGTTCCACTCTTGGGCCAGTGCTTTAAAGCGGGGGCAGGGCTAATAGCCTCAGACCTGTAGCACTGAGACCAAAATAGCACTACATTTCCGCTGTCGGGCCAGAAGCTCCACTGCGCTTTGCTAAAACCTGCCCTTTACACACCTCTCAGGAACAACGTCATGCAACCCCATCATTTCACCAAAAAAAGAAGTTATCAGAAAACTAATAAGAAATAAGTCACTGGAACTAGCGTGATCACAAAATGAACATGACAAAAGCGGCTGTTTGTTTGCATGCTTTGTTAAATATTTAAATCCAAAAGCATCAATGTTTTACTATAATAATTGATACATTGATCACAATGAATTAATTTATCAGGATTGAAAATGAGTCACACAGAAATAAAGCGTTAGGAACATAGCCTGCTTATTCAGTCGAGTCTGTTTCTGTTTATTTGTAGTCACAGTAGCCTATATTCATCACATTTAAAGAATGATCATTTCTATATTTTTATAGAAGCTCCCGAACAAAATCTATTATTAGATTTTTATGAGATAGGCTATGCGGTGCGAAACTCTCGACCGAGACTGACAGATAAAATATGTTACTAAAAAAATACATGATTGTGATAGAGAATAAGAAACTGACGTCTGATTTCTTCAAGCAGTCGCATTTACCATGTATTGTAACGTTAATGCCTAGCGTGTCTTTTGCATCACCAGGGGCGCCCCCAAGGGGTGGCCACGGCCACCACTGAATAAACTTTGGCCACCCCTGTGTCCATCCCTAGGATGATTTTCAGTGTGTAACCTACTATAAATTTAAATGCACAATGTAAATTCGTAATAGTTTAAGAAGTGGGGGAAAAAATAAATAAAAATGCAGCACATGCTGCAGCCACCAAAAAAGATCGCAGATTGGCAGCACCGGAGTAGTCCTCCCCCCCCTCGCCCTCCCCCGTCCAAACAAATCACAGAGTGTGCACATACGTCTAGATGGTCTAGACTGGTTCGCATACGCATTTGTAGTGCGTTCTTTCACTGGAAATTTTCAATTATCACATTTTTTAAGATATGGGGCAGAAAATTTATAGACCTATATAGTTTATATAATTCCATATAGTTATTATCACACGAAGAGTTACATTTTTCTCTAAAAGTCAGCATAATTACAAGTGTGACATTGCTTTTATAAAACAGTTCAAACAAAAATCATTTCAAACACAGCCACTGTTTTGCGTCTCTGAGCAACATGACAGTGATTTGTTCCTGAATAAATCAACCGTTTAAATGATTCGGTTCAATCGCAATGACTCACTTATTAACAGTGACTCACTGCCACCTACTGCTGGTTTTAATTTCATATTTACGGTACCTTCTTATTTTTTTAATAATTTCGAACATCAGTTTTCAATGTTTTATTTTTAAAATGTCAGAACATTATTTATTAATTTATAACTGCAGGCTAAAGTTACCATGTCCCACTGAGCTGCATTAAACAGTGTGTAAAAACATCTCAATGGCACTTCAGATGCAGCTTCTGTTTTCTCTGCATTGCAAAGATAATTTTGGTGATACTGATTGCATTTGCTTGGTAACAGCCCAAATGCAAGTATTTGACCTAAAAGATGGTGCACACTTCTAGAAAAAATGGCGTAAAGGTAAAAATAAAAAATTCAGGAGTCATCTGTCAGCACAATTAGAAATAAGATATCAGCACAATTAAAGTGACATTATTGTCTATTTATCGTTATCAATAAAATCCCAGAAATACCAGGGATACCATTTTTTTTGTCAATATTGGAAACCCTTAATTATTTTCTCTTTATTTTGGTGTGCCACCCCAAGATTTACTGTGGCCTCATCTGGCCACCCCTGTTAAAATTTTCTGGGGGCGCCACTGTGCATCACTTAAATATTTCTGACTTGTATGCTGATTATAATCCACATCGGATCAAGTTATTTCAAACACTCGCTGCTGACTGAAAGTGAGTTTTGAGCTCAACTTATTTTAAAAGTATTTAATGCTGGTCTTATAGGTGTTAGCTTTATGAAATGATCCGGGGCGCTGACACTTTTCAGATGCGAAGAAACTCCACCTTTGTTCATAACCACTCCTCTAGCCCCAGCTTGCCCGCTTTGGCCCAAGGTTTTCGTTGGGCCAAAAAAACACGGACCATTGGCCCATGTGGAAGCACCGACGAGGCACAATCGGGCATCAAAAGTGACAGAGGGAACGCGACTAGCCCTGGCACGCACTAGCATGCCAACTTTTGGCCCGACAGTGGAAAAGCGGGTAATGATGAGTCACAAGCACACTCTCACATCACACAAGTTTACAAACATGCACATGCACTCACACACAAGTATAAATATATATTAAGGTCCTAGTCTGTTCAGTCTGTGTTTGTCGGGTCTACAAGTCAGTACGTGTGTCTTCCTCCTGTGTTCCATGTTGGATTCACTCCTGTGTTGGATTAATAATGACTCTCTCGATTATTCTCGACTCAGTGTTCCTTCTGGCAGCGTAGCGTGACAGTGTCTAGAGTGTGTGGAATGGTGCACTGTGATTGGTTGAGTGGCAATCTTGCAAAAAAAAGGAGACTGACGTTTGTTGTGGTTTTGGAAAAAAAAGGGAGAAAACATGACCTAATAACTCTGTGAATATCACATTTTGAGTAAAATTAAAAATTGACTTTTAAATACCAACCAGATACAAAACTAATTTTGGCGGAAACTCAATAAAAAAAAAGGCATTTATCACCTTTTTTGGAATGAAACTCTTCGTATATATATATATATAGTCAAAAGCTGACAATCACTTTAGTTTAGCGTGAGTTCCCCTACTAAATTATATTTTTTAAAGCTGTCTATATTACACAATAATGTCTTTTTTACACCATTTTTATGCGTTGTTGGTTATTATGAAAGGATTCTCGAATATGTGAGCAAACAAAAACAGAGATTTTTTTTGTTTTGTGAGGGGAAAGGGACGTTTCTCAATGTTTTTTATAAAAATAAATAATGATATGCACAGATAAATAAATCAAGAGAGCATTTTAGGATCATATTGAGATCTGAGACTATTGATTGCAGACTTGGAAAATCTGAGCACATTTGAGATATTGAGATCACTTGTGAGCATAGCAAATGTATGTATACGGGGTGGAAAATTATATTAAAGTTGTTGAATCCTTGTTGAAAGAGATAATTAAAGGTGTATTTTCAAACAAACATTAACAGGCAACATCTATTTATGTATTTATTTATTTATTACATTTTTATGCTTTTAGAAGCGCAAAGCTAATCTTGCCAATTAATCTTACCTAATTAAACTGCAAAAATGTTATTGAAATGTCACTTCTCTGATTAATCTGATCTCTTCTGGTAAAAAAGAAAGAGTAAAAGTTAATAATGAACAACTTTTTTCTCTTTTCTTTGCTATGAGACAGCAGCGTATGATTGAAAACTAGAGCAGAACATGTCACCTTGCCTCCAAATACTCATCACAGTAAAATGAATCGCTGGTGGCTATGCTGTTTATCTCTTTCATTCAGAGCACTGGCAGCTGCAAAACACAAACATTTCAACAACATGGAATGGTAAATGGACTGCATTTATATAGCTCTTTCAACAGACCACATGGCCATCAAAAGTGCTTTAAAATTTGCCTCACATTCAACCATTCACACACCAACTGCGGTGTCAGCCATTCAAGGCACCATCCAGCTCGTCGGGAGCAGCTGGGGTAAGGTGTCTTGCTCAAGGACACCTCGACACTTGGTCAGGTGGAGCCGGGGATTGAACCACCAACCTTCCGGTTTGTAGACAACCTACATGAACCACTGAGCCACTGCCGCCCCCGGATCAACATTATTGATTGGATACTGAAACACACCCTCCCAATTTATAAAAGTACCATGAAACGACATTCACAACCTGTTTAACTTCTGTAATGTCATGTTTTTCTGAGAAAAACAGAACATTCAGTGGAGAATTGTGTAGAATGGCATAAAAATGAGATTTGATTAGATCATGAATGTTAGGGTATAAAATAATTGGCTAATATTATTTTGTTCTTTCCTCACATCTTTGTGCTAGATTCAAGCCTTCCTGAGAATTTTAATTCCTAACAAATCATAGCTATGTTGTAATGTGCATGCAATTTCATGTGTCTCTTTTTTCACTCAATGACAAGCACAGGAAGCTTTTTTGTATGCTGGTGCAAGCAAATGAAGAGCAGACAGTGTGTTTTAGTGTGTGTTTAACTGATGCTTTATGTTTAAGTCACACAAACCTGTCGCATCATAAACCTTACTTTACTGCAGGCTTTGTTGCCATTCTTTATTGACGACACACAAAATGCGCAAAAAACTAATCAAACAGTCAACATTCATGATTGCTTATTATGACCAGTTCCAATTTGCTTAATGTCTTGAACTTGGAAAGACAGCGCTCAAACAAAATCCCACTGGTAATTATACCATTGTGTTATGTTCGCACATCTCATAAATGTGATTATTCCAACATGACTCGAAGACAGCACTGGGGATGTCAACATAAAAGGAAAAGTCATTTTAGAGGCAGAGAAAGTCAGTACATTGTGAAGGGGAAATTATGAAAAACTTTAGAAAAACATGCATTGATGAATTGTGCACAACAGTCAAATGACATTTATTCACAAAGTAAAAAGGTCAGTTTTTAGACCATGTTGACTTTAATATGTGCATTAGTGTTTGATATGTGCAGACATGATCTATTAAACAGCTGCTAAAATCTGTGGCAGGTGTTAATAAGCACAGCGAAAACTCTGTTTGCACAAACATTCACATGCCATCAATGAGATAACAGCATCCAGCAGATAATGAAAGTAACTGTTTACAGCCACTGTATGCAGCCTGAAGTCATTAGTGTGGAATGCACCAATACGACCCTAATTAGCACACAGGTGTCAGGGAAACAGAGCAGCAACACAGAGTCAGAAATCATCCCCGTTCTCACACACACACACAGAGTTTTTCCTCAATAAATATTTAGCTGGAGGACAGAAGGGTACATTGCAAGGGTACAGAGTGACACTGCAAGTCTCTAAGTCTAGTTCATATTGGTGACATTAATTTTGCAGCTAAAAAATGACAAAACAATACGTCTGTGCCTGTGGTCAATAATTTTACTTTAGTCAGAAATAACTAACTAAAACAAGCTAAACTGTTGGCATCCGTGACAAAACACAGCCAATTGGAACAGTTTCTCTGCAGTTCACACCACAGCTGAGGACCGTAAAACTAAGAGCACACACATCGTTCCATGACTTCATTGATGTTTTACTAGAGGGTATGCTCTTTATGGTTTTCCTTGTGGAAATTGAGGAATTTGTCATGTAATATTTGATTCTAAATGCTCTCTCTTAGACAGCAATTAGATCAAACAGACAGCAAATTGAGACTTTTGCTTAAGTATAAAGAATAGACTAAGAAGAAAAGCCTTGTCATTTCATATTTATCCTCTAGAGTTTCAAAAACAATCTAAAAAATGTTCAGATTTGCCAAGATAACAAAGTCAGCCATTAAAAATGAGAGATCACAATATGATTTTTTTTTTTATTATTATTCATTTGATATCTCTATACTCCTGCGGTAGGACAGCAGTTTATTTATCTTTGAAGAAACCTTTGAATTAAAGTTGAGAAACGTGACAGAATCATGTTTCCTGGGCTAAGAAAAAAAATATATATATTTGAACCAAAAATATTCCAATGGGAAAAACACAGTATTTCCTAGGAATATAAGTCAAACAAAACAAATTTCGAACGAGAGAGGTACATTAAAGTAAAGTTGATTAGTATAACATATTTTTCATATGCCATTAATTTCTGACTTGATGTTTATAATAAGTGTTGTTTATAATTAATATGATAATGTAGTTTTTAATAAAATATTCAATCCTACAACCTTAAACCTCTGGCAAATCCAGTTAATTATTTCAAAGCTTAGTTTTTTTTTTTTTTTTTTACACAAATTGCAGCTTCTGAATTTGGTCATTCAACTTGACATTTTAAATTTTCAGTGTCTCATCTAGATTGTAAGTTGACTGAACTAGAATATTTGCCCACTCAACCTAAAAAAAAGGCATCTGTTCCGGATGCCTCTTGGACGGTTTCCTGGGAAGGTGTTCCGGGCACGTCCCACCCGGAGGAGGCCCCGGCGAAGACCGAGGACACGCTGGAAGGAATTTGTCTCTCGGTTGGCCTGGGAACGCCTCGATATTCCCCTGGAAGAGCTGGAGGAAGTGTCTAGGGAGAGGGAAGTCTGGGCGTCTCTGCTTAGACTGCTGCCCCCGCGACCCGGCCCCGGATAAGCGGAAGAAGATGGTTTTTAGATATATTTTTATATCGCAATAATTTCACCAGCAATCTTCTTCGCATTAATGTAGAAGCAACAGAAAGACTTTAATTGTTTTGTGGCATGACTTAAGGCAAGTATAGATAACAATAGTACTACTGATTTTTTTCTTTTTTTTTCAATAATATTTAACCACTGACTATAGCCATTCAACTTTACAGTGTAATTGAAAGCTATCAATTTTAACATTTATTAGACAAAAAAAAAACTTATAATTTAAGTGAACTTAAAACAATCTTCACATAAACACATTATAATACATTTCATATTTAGCTACCTTCTGCAAGTCCATAAACAGAAATTGAATAAAGTTATCACACTAGATTCTAAATTTAATATAGATGAATATCCACGTCTCTGCTCCACCTCCCTGAAGAACAGCCGCAACTGTCAAGGAGGAAGTAATATTAGGCTTGATTCTATTGAACTTAACAATCATGAATCCCTTTACCTGGTTCAGAACCTTATACAATACTTCTGAAACCCTCTCTACGATCTTATATGGACCTTTATAACATCTTTGTAGTTTGGAATTTAACATCAAATTGGTGTTTTTGCTTCTCGGAGGCCTTCATTTGAGGTTACATAATTGCCTCCACCACATTTGAAAGGCTATCTGCCCCACTTGAGACATACTGAACAGGGGTCTGGAAACTTTTTTTGTGCACCCACAACAAACATCACATCAACAACAAAGACTGTTTGCCAACCAAACAATATCCAATAAGGCATAAACCTTGTACTAGAATGCACACTATACTTCCATATGCCATCTTAACATAAGGTAACAGAGTGTCCCAATTCTGTTGATTCTTGTCTACAAAGAGGACCAACATAGCAAGAAAGGTTAAATTAAATTGTTAAATTAACCCATCGGACTGAGGGTGGTATGGTGACGTTCTTGTTCTATGTATACTCTCCAATCTGCACAATTCCTTAAAGAGACATGACTCAAAATTCCTTCCTAGAACATTGTGTTAGCAGCGCAAGGTTGTGGGTTTGATTCCCAGGGAACACATGTAAGGTAAAAAATGTTAGTCTGAATGCACTGTAAGTCGTTTTTGGATAAAAAAAAATTTAATTTAACTTAAATTTAAATCTGTAGAATACTTGATTCTGATTGGTCAGTCGTGATATTCCAAGGTATCTTATTCCTTGATGACAACCGGTAAAAAAGCCAATAACACAGGTTTGTCCGGGTAAGTCGGTGCTATATCCTTGAACGGTTTTTCTTGGAGGAAGATTTGTGTTTGGGTTAGGGGTGTCCCCGACTAAGGATTTTCATAGTCGAATCGGAATTTTAGAATCTTACCAACATTCGACTGATAGTCGAATCATATGTTTGGGGGCATGGCAAAATACATTAACAAGAGTCAAGTCAGACATTCGACTAACATTATCACTGATGTTAACAGGGAAAATGTGTAACGAACACCTTGCAGATATAAATGGGGTAAATAAGTTTTTATGTTTTGATTAACAGATAGTAAATAATGTTTTATGTTTTGATTAACAGATAGCTAACACTTTACGTCGGCGAAACCATAACAATTAACTAATTTTGTTTTATACAATATTGTAATATACAATAGCTCTCATTAAAACTTTAGTCTAAAACATTAGCAGTTAATGTTCTGCATTTCTGTTTTGAGCTGCGCGCTGAAGATGACCAGTAGAGTGACACATTTGATAGCAAGTTTTTAATCAATGGGATTCAACTCATATTTTCATGTAGAATACGCTTCATTATTTATACAACATAATGTTAATATTAAGACTTAATGGCTATTTGCAAAAAGGGCCCAAATGCACATAAACATAGTGGACACGTTCTTCATGAAACAATGTGCAGAAACACGCCAGCTAAACTCTAAAAATTCATAGCGTTTTATTATAATGGTCTTCTCATTATAATAGTATCTATATAACAGTCTCAGTCATAGTTATTAATATTCTGCATTGTAGTTTTACCTGCTCGCGCTGTGCGCTGAAGAGATATCACCGTAGTAGCCAACTACTATGAAGCGCTTGACTCAAAACCAAATGCATCTTATATCAGGTAAATTATATATTCACGATATATATATATATATATACACCGACTGAAATGTTTTTAAATCACTTTTCCCCTTCCTGTTCGAAAAAATCCAGTCTCTGCCTGTGTCAGTTTGAGTCTTGGTAAAGTTTTAAATCCCTGCTGCCAAGATGCTCCTCTGTCAGTTACAGATTATGGAAAGTGAAACATAAATCTATAGGGGTGGTTGGATTTATTCACGCACTTTAAAATATTAATTTGAAGCTTCCCTCTTTTCAGATTCTTACAGCTTTATCATAATGGGCTGTATATTAACGTATTGGGATAAATCCGGTAGTTCTATGTGAAATCAGACATTTAAACTCCCCCATATATATTCATACAAACACAGCTGCTGCCATTTTGTGACGATTGTTTTTAGATCTTATATGGATTATAAGATAACTAACAAACTGGTAAGTTTCAGTTTTGTCTTAAATCAATATCTTTTATCGCTTTAATTATTTATGTGGTGAAATGTTGTCTAATAAGTGGTATTACTGCACCGTATCCCTTAAATATCCATCTAGTTATTTGAACTCGCTAGCAACTGCTTTCTTTCCGGAAGTTTCGCATTCAAATATTTTACATCAAATCAATATTTTGTGTCTAAATATTTACTTTTGTGGCAAGCAACCGTGTAATACATTATCCCTTACATTAAGTTTATTTAACTCATAATATTAAGGCAACCATGTAAACTTTTATGATAATTGTTATAGCAAACTGTATGTAGTTGAGTAAACTTAAATTTGAAAGTTCACTTAATCCTCTTGATTACTTGAATTAGTTGATATAATATTTAATCCAAAGTTATAACAACAAACCAACATTGTTGAAAAAAATTATATTTAATTCTTAGAATAAAATATTAGTTGAAACAACAAAATCACTGTCTTTATAATAACTGAAATTCTTACTTAAAAATTTTAAGGCAACCAGGTTACATACTTTTTTAAACCAACAAACATTTTTTTTACAATGTAGTTATTGGAAACGTTCATTGTAGCTGCCTGGGAACATCTAAACTTCTAATAGTGCAAACATTCACCCCATGTCCAGGAAACTGATTGAAGCTGCCAGATTTAACTCATCCAGGTGGATGCTGCACACTGGTGGTGGATGAGGAGATACCCCCAGACTATGTAAAGCGCTTTGAGTGCCTAGAAAAGCGCTATATAAATGTAATGAATTATTATTATTATTATGCAGATTTTTGAATGCAGTACACATCGGACATTCTGTGGACGATCTGAGATTATTGTTCAACAGCTGCAGTCGAAAGACCCATTACTGAGCAGTAAATACACATCACACACACATAGCCCCTTGTGATAAGATGCTAAAATTAAGCTGATTAGTGTTTGCACTGGCCCTACAACACCGGCCCCCATCGGCCCTCAGGAACCTCACCCACATCTCCCTCCCACTTCTGCCTGCAGTTCGATAAGATGAAGAGAAAATGAGCTTATCAAAAATAATGGACTGTCTTAAACAAAGTCAACACAGAGGGCGATAGGACAGGATGTTCAGAGAGAAAGAAAGAGGGCACATAGGGTACCATGCAGCTTACGAATATTGGTTTTCCTTGCCTTGGCAAGGAGAAACTGATGAGATGCAAGAGGACAAACACACGTAATCAATGCAGCAAGCGAGATACAACGTGTGCGAGAGGAATATTAGCAGAGTAGGTTCAGCCTGCAGGCGCTCGAATGCACCCATTACAGTCCAACCAGAAGGAAATATGGGTGTGACATGCCAAGAAACACACTAAACAGAGTGTTAAAAAAATCAAATATCCCCTTGCACACTGATGCAATGAACATTGGCAATAGTTGCAAACATTCAGTAGTATAGAACGAGCCTGCTCCATGCTATGGCAGCCATCCACGTCTGGACCAAACCAGCATGATGGTGTTCTCAGGGCAGGGCTGTGTAATGAATAATTAACAAGCAGAGTTTGGCACCTTTTGGGAGAGAGAGTGAGTGAGGGGAGGTTGGGACTTCCTTTATACGGCCATGTGTGTACTAGAGGCAATGGACACCAGTAGGTCAACCCTCATATTACACAGTATACTGGCCAAAGACAGATGGATGAGAGAGAGAGAGAGCGAGAGAGAGAGAAGGAGAGAGGTAAATGAGTTACAGTAGTGACAGATGGTTTGTACATACTTTCTATCATAAATTAATAAAAATAATTTGACAAACCATTAACTGTACTGAGCAATTACAGCCATTTAACATAATTAAGGATAATAACAATTTTGTAATCCAAGCCCAAGCCAAAGATCAAGACTAAGACCCAGTCAATAAACCAGTTTGTTCATTATAACGGACTAAATTTAAGAAAATATTTAATTTACTTTAGCTTTTATCTTAAACACAGCCATAAAGCACACTTGTATTGTATGTTATCAAATAATAATAATAATAATAATAATAAGTCCATGTATATTTTACATTTGAATTAATTAGCCTATGTAAAGATTAAATACAATTTGGATTAAAAATTAAACATGGTTAATGTTATTAAAAATCCTGTATAAAAATCACAGGTGAGATCTTGTTCAAGTCAACAGGCAATGCTGGATACTCATTATGAAAAATATATAGGGATTTGTGATGTCAGCCCACAAATGAATGTTGTGTCAGAGGGCAAACAAGTTAAAAGTGTCCCCAGCCTTTTACAGATTTTTCTACTGAAAAAAAGCAAGATATTCTATTGTCTCCTCTAATTTCCGAAGAGAGAAAAACCTATCAAAGAACACTCTGATTTACCAAGACACCAGTGTTTGCAATCAAATGTCAGAGATCTCAAAAAAATCTCTCTCTCTCACTCTTTCTCTCTCTCTCTCTCTTTTTGTAAGCCTCCAAAATTATTTTAGGAGGAACGTCTGAGACGTGACACCTGGGATGGTTCCCCCTAAAAGTTCACTTACCCTCATGTCATTTCAAACCTGTATGACTTTCTTTCTTTTTAAACATTTTTTTCAGACCACTGATTTGCATTGACAAATGGTCTGCAGAAGAAAGCCATACAGGTTTGAAACAAAATGAGGGTGAGTAAATAATTTTTTTGGAAAAGATGAACAATCATTTTAAGTAGCATATACCTTTAATTCTCAATTAATTATATTTCATTTTGAAAGAACTCAATTATATTTAATTCTGAAAGAATAGGAAAATTTTGCTCTGGGTATGACAATTTAGTACAGTATGAATTACAAATTTCTAAACCTTTACTGCAAGAAGTTTACAGCTCTGAGGAATTATAGATTTTTCTTTTAGCAAAATCTTTGTTTTTTTCTTTAATTAACTGCTCTCAAAACGGACCTATCATTCCTTCAATGATATGGCGTGTAGTCGATGTATAGTTATTACTAGGCCTATATATACAATTTTAGCTTTTAAAAAGGAAAAACAAACAAGCCAAAAAGGTCAAAGATAATTATTCTGGATTTATTTGGCTTGATCTATTCCCCAGCTGTGGTAAATCTCCATTTTGGCACATTACTGAGAGTTAAGTCTTTCTGTTTAAGTCAAATGGAAGTATCAAAGCTGACGCTTCTAACCAGAGAACTCAGGGCAAAGACAAGCAAAGGCTGGGTCGGTTTCCCGCCCACTCTCTTGTTGTTTCCGAATCCAGGCCTACTCATTGTGTTTGAGCGGCATTTGCTGCGTATTCACATACAAAATTCAGAATCATGGGAAGGGGTTATTGGGGCGGTCAGAGAAACTTTCGGAAGTTGTAAAGCTCCTTCAGAACCTTCACAAAACAACGTTTTTCCCCTCTAAATTTGGCACCCAGGGCTCGTCTTTCTGCCTGTGCCCCCGAGGCTGATCCCAGAGCAGAGCTGAAAGAACGCATTGAGTGGGTGAGGGGCCCTTAGCGGCCATCTCGGGATCAGTCTGACAGGGTCAGGAGCAAAACTTCCCCCTCTCCTCGCCACGCTAGATGCTAGAAGTTACACAAAAGCTGGGATGGACAATATCGAAACACTCCTACGGATTTCCTAAACTGCGTCTTGGTTGTTTATAGAATAGAATGGAACAATGCCTTTCATAATAATTTGTTTATTATGTTGTCTTGAGTAAGACAACATGATGATAATTTATTTAAACTTAAAATGAAAAATTAAAATTTTTCTGAAACTTAAATTTTGGACTCTAACTCCTAGAGTTGTAAAGGTACATCCACCACACAGGTGCTTTCCTAAAATAGACAATCAAAACTCCTGAAAATCCCCTACATTAATGGAATTTTAAATGAGTCAGTACTGTTCAAAAAAAGGCATTTAATCTGCTTTAAGGCTACAATACACTCCACAACTTTTGAACAGATTTTAAAACACTAGGCGACATAAACTTGCCGACTTTGTAAATGGTTACAAAGGAAAAACTGGACAACATGCATTAAACGACAGTGGATCATACACTACCAGACTTCCAAGTCATTCCAAACACAATAAACTTACATAAAAACATATATATATATTTGCTTTGAGAAACATTACAAACGAAAACATTATGTGTTCTAAAAATCAGCTCAAAATATCAAACATGTTTGATACTCTCCAACTGGATGGAATCTGAAGTTTGAAGATCTGATTCTGTGCCTATATCATACACTAAGCTGCAGACAGACTTGGACTTTTGGCAACTAGTGTCAATTCACCCAGGCTGTAATTAGGGAGAAAACCTGCACAAAAGTCATTCATGTATTCGAACCTATAAGCACCACCAAAATAAATAAAAAAATTATGTTTTCTTCTAGTCCATTACTGCTATATTTGAGGCCAATCTATATGCTAGTCTATATGATGTCTGCATTTAAAACTTACTTTCTTTTCAGGAAAAATCTGAAAAACAATATTGTTGATTCATCTGAAGAACAGTATACATTTCCCCATTCCAATATAATAGTCTTTAGAATGGAAACATTCATTCAAGTTATAACTACCACCTGCTTCTGACAAGCAGAAGTATGTAACAAATAATGATTCATGGCTTTGAAGTAAACTAAAGTCTGATTCATGGAGTCTTTAAAAATGCCTTGTCATTTAGAACATAAATGTCTCTAGATTATTTTCGGACAGAAAATTCTTAGGCAGAAACTTCTAGAGCCTAAACTGTGCAGCCAAATGCTAATAGCAAAACTTATGTAACACCGAGATTGACGTTTGTTCATTCATTTACAGGCACTCTGAGAGCGTTTGCCTGCAGTTTCGGTGAGTACTTATTCATACATCTTTTTTCTTTGCCGTTTCATAAGTGACACAATATGCCGCTAATGTCTCATCAAACGCGCTAAGCGTTCCAGTCGCTTTGAAACTCGACAGGAGCCCACACAGTTTCTCCCTGTAGTGCTGGCCTGCTTTCAGAGCCAAACCATCCTCATTCAAGTACTCTCCCACTTCCTCTCTCTCTGCACGAACAGCAGAAATCCCTTTTTGTCTTTCGCTCAAAGTGTATTAGCCTGAAAGCTACTGGGACGTGAAGACAAACCATGATTCCTCTGCCCTGCTCCTCTCTCTGTCCCCCACTTGGGACAGAAAGCTTCGCCTCATACTAACAGCTAGCATGATTTATAATTCTGTCGGCACCTGCTATCTCCCCTAACACTCAATAATATGTCCCGCTTGCTGCACCGCCCTGGCCAGGCTAAACGACTGACAGTAAAACAGCACTGCTGGGACAGACAAGCCAAAACCCGTCATGTCCTCTACTCTTTTAATTAACAACCATGGCTCTCAATTACAAACACACACATACCCACTGCTTTACTGTCAATAGATCAAACACACATTCTTTCACATTATCTGCTGCAGAGGCATTGCAACAAAGACTTTGAAGACACTGTTTATTGTGTCGATTTCCTATCGAATAGTGATTTTGTTTTTCCAAACCAGTTAAGTACAAACCCCATCCTACCACCGACTCCATTTGCAACACCTACAAAATGCTAACATAAACTCTAACCATAATGTTAGTATAGATTTGGTAGCATATCCGTATAGTTATCATGGATGTTTGGCACAATCGGATACAAACGTGTCTTTTCTGAGCTGTGAACTGAATCCAATAAGTCTGAACTCTTGTTGACAGATTGAGTGATGGGGATGGGGTTTGGGCTTTACTAGTTAGAGGGGAAAAATCATGCATCAGTTATAAACATGACTGGTTATTTGTTAGTTGGTGGCAGGTGATGTTTGGCACTGGGACATCAGTATAGGGAGCTCACTAAGAAATAATTGTGCCAGCTTATTTGCATGTGCTGTCAATATTTTTAACACCTGTTCTGCAAAAGGAATCAGATATGAATTGTATAAAAACACAAACAGCCCCCAAAATAGTGCTAAACACACACAAAAAAACTAATTTGCATAGAAAGGTTATTTGAATTATGTACATAGAAATATGAAAATGTTATTTATGCATGATGCAGCACTATACTAATGTAAATAGAGTTAAAATAAATTAAATTTCTGCACATTTTTTTTACCACTCAATAAAGTGGTTTACCTTGAATTCACTCCATTGTCTATATATTATGTCGGGACATTTTTGGCTTTAGAACATGCATACGCATTCAGAGAAACAGATACAATTTTTTAAGCATGATTTGAACATTTCTGTCAAATTTTTAAAATGCGTTGATTGTGTAGTGAAATTTGAAGTGATTACGTGTTTCTGTAGACAAAAACAATAGGCAATGTAGACAATGCAATAAGATTTCCAATATGTTTTTGGATGATTGCAGAAAATTTGCTCTGTGATCAACTTTCTTCTTATGAATTTAAAGGCCTAAATATAATCGGCAGAAGAAAGAGATAACTAAAGGCTATTAACCTTTTGAGCGGTACGGTCCCACACATGGGATTCTTATTTCCGTGCCCCTGGGAGTATGGTCCCACATATGGGATTTAGAACATTTGGTGACGTCACATAACTGCCAAATTCAAACTGTGTTTTTCCGCGCGTTGGCTGGTGCTTAGACAGAGAGCGACATTATATTATCACAACTATGCAGTGTTCTTGACCACATAATGCATATTCTAGGTTTCAGACATTTAAATAAACGTACATACTAGTAAAACAATACATTTAGAGTTTGAAAACTACACGCATATGTCTATGGATGCAACAATAACAATCCATTCAAAATTAATTTGCAGATGTTTTTTTTATTCATATCAAATACACATAGTGTAAGTAACTACAAAGTTTACTCTATTCTTCACCCAGTTCACCCGCCACTTATTACTTGTATTTTGGGAGAAACATTTTGTGAATTCACATGCTGTAAATCTGACTGACAGGACTCTGCACTGCAGCGCGAACAAACATGGCGGCGCCCATCTCACATTACAAATCACGATCAAGATCATTTAGAAAGGTTATTAAATGACAAAACACACTCATTTACACATATTTATGAATCGGAATATCAGATTGTTCATGACATGGTAGGCAAGCTTGTGAATATTTTAAATAAAAAAGGAAAAACGAAATAAAAGCGACCCATCTGTCATACAGTGTTATTGTAGACGCTGTGTATCACGTGATAAGCCTGATGCATTGCCATGGACATAATAAGGGGAACATTCTAAAATAATGGTCGTTTTAAAAAAACTCACTATGGGGGGACTGCTAGAATATTTTAAACTCACCATTGAAAATGTTATTTAATTACCTTTGGACAACTTTCAGTTTTAATTTTTTTCCTAAAAGATTGACTTACAATAGTTTTGTAAGAGTGCAGTTGTAGGGTGCTTTCACATCTCTAGTTTGGTTCATTTTGTCCCTGGCCATAATCTAGTACATTGTTTGTATACACCATAATATGCAAACAATACATTTCTATAATGAAGTGCAGATGCGGCTTGAAAACAACGTTCTAATGCACTGCAAACGGCGAGCGGGCATCGCTCGTAACTTCAAGCGGAGGTGTGCATTAATTCTTCTTAACTCTGACATGCTCATGGTTATCAGACCAAATTTCCATGAGGCTCCACACCTCCTTGCTACTCAAAGTTTGTCCACGAGCTGCCATGCTAAAGTGCAAACTGTCAACAAACACTTCCTCATCCCATAATGCACAGCGCAGCTGACTACGGCAGCTGGTTTAGTCCAAAAATGATCAGTACTTTTTGCAGTTGGGTCGGTTCGAGGTCAGATCACGTTCTCACCACAAACGAATCACTCCAGAGTTCGTTTGAAAGCGTACCGAGACCACCTCTTTGCGCACCCGAGTGCGATTGCTGCTTTCACACCTGCCCAAACGAACTGCACCAAAGGGAGAAACGAACTCTGGTAAGATTCAACCGAACTAAATGAGGCAGGTGTGAAAGCACCCATAAACACATTGAGGCTGTGAAGAGCTGAATATTGAGTAAGTGTGATGACATTTAATTTCTCTGACAATGTAGTCCAATTTATCCACGTTAGCAACTGCCTTTTTTAAGTCAGGTAGAAGAAACAAGGGGGTATCACTGATGTATTGTATGTTGCAGAATAAAAAATTTAATTCATCCTGAGATTGTGTTAACCACATACCTTATTTCAGGAAAACAAAAAACTCATAAAAAAAGTGTTAAAATGTTAACTTGTTGCTGGGTTTCGGTTTTAAAGAAAATGTATCGCTGCAGCACTCTATGTGAATCTTTCTTTTTACATTCAAATAGACAGGAGTTATACTTGTGTTCATATTGCCTACGAAATATCCATCCAGGGCATTTCCAAGATGGCCTCTATATGCTGATATGCCTTAAAGCAACACTGACTGAATGAGCACATTAGTGGCCACTGCCTTTCAACAGACCGCATAGCACAGAACATTAGCAGCACTGAATAATGTTATGTCACCCAAATAATATTCATGAGAATATTCTCGCTCTCTCTCTCTCTCTCTCTCTCTCTCTCTCTCTTTCTCTCTCTCTTTCTCTCTCTCTCTTTCTCTCTGAATGCTCCAGGGTGAACATTCTGAGATATGTGAGCCAAAATAATATAACATTCATTGTAAATATTAACTATTATATATTAGACAGTCTGGCCAGTGTCCCCAGTCCAGCATTAATCATCATTCATCTATCAAATGGAGTTATGAATGAATGATCAATACTGACACAGGTGCCAGATCTTATTTACCACAGAGAGAGAGAGGCAGGGAAAAATAAAGGAGCTTCTTTGTTCAGACAGAAGCACAATATGTCTGCTCGCTAAAGTCTCTGACTGCTGTAATGTTTATTCTGATAGGAGTGACCAGACAGGGATTCTTCATCAAAGAAACCCATTGATCAAGAAGAATCAGATGAAAAAGTCTATTCACTTTCCTTTGATATCTAATAACAATTGTTAAAAGAAAAAGAAAAATCATATTACAGATTTTTTTTCTACCCACCCAGGCTTTCATTAAAAAGTAAAAAATAAATAAATAAATAAAAATAAAATAATAACAATAAAAACTAAAATGCAGGATGCTAAACTTAAGGTGTATTTTCTCTCACTCTCACTTTTTAGGAGAATTCATGTTTTGTTTTTCATTGCAATTAATAATTAATAAACATAAAAATGTCCACGTTTCCTGTGAAATACTTATTGCTGTAATAATAATAATAATAATAATAATAGTTGTTGTTATTATTATTATCTGAAATTTACCCGTATATGCATGTGTATCTCCCTACATATCTGATATTTATCTAAGGTGATATAAAAGGTTCTGTCAATGTACAGCCACTACACTACATCCACACACACACACACACACACACACACACACACACACACACACACTGAATCATATACAGTAATAACAGCTTTGAATAACTGCACTCAGGGAAGTGAATAAATGAGTGACAGATATTTCTCATTGCTAACGTTCAGTGAATCTTCACCATAATAGGTTTAGGACAAGGTTTAAAATAAAGGTTTGGGACGCATTTCTTAAAGTAACATATTAACACATCTATTTCCAGTACTGCTTGCTTATGACTTAACAAGCTAGGATGAAGTCTAAAACAGATCATCCAGCTGTCCTGCATCCAGCATACCTTTAAGATGATTTTGAGGACTGATGTCATGAGGGACTTATAGAGAAGGCAGAATTGGTTGCTGTTGTCCCATTGTGTGAGGTGCAAATCTTTTATCTTTTAACAAAAACTTTTAATCTAAGGTGAACTACAATACCCCAAATTATAGACAGTCCCACTAAAGAAGTGCTTTAATAAAAGTCTAGATACAAAGAATGAAATGTATTGTCAGTTGCTTTAAACCAATATGAGTTCATTCATGAAACACAAACATATTTTACGGAATGTCAAGCGTTTTATTTTTTATAACGGGGACTTGCAAACATAAAGTGAAGTACAGTCCATATGATTATATTGTAAGTCTTAAAAACATTCAATAGCTTTTTGTGGGGAACAAAGTGACATTTAAGTTATTCTGTGAAATTTTTGGTCTTACTTTATATTTAGTGGCCTTAACTATTATGTACTAACATCAAAAAATAAATGTGTAAATAAGTGCAATGTACTTATTGTGTTCATATTATTTTGCAAAAGAATTTAGGTGCTATTGAAGTGCGATATGGGTAATGTTATGGATAGGTTTTGGTGGTATGGGTATTGGTGGGTTAAGGTGTAAGGGATGGGTCAACAGTGTAATTATAAATGTAATTACAGAAATTAATTGCAGATGTAATTACTTGCAGGTATTTTTTAAAATATAATTACACAACCTGTCCTCCAACCAATACGTTCATATAGGTCGTTTGTCCAAATCCCTGAAATACGACCCATCAGAGCGTATACTACAATTGTGCCCCTATCGGCAAAAGGTCATTTTCATATTAATGTTTTGTACTCTTTTATTTGCCCTCTGGTTTGTGTTTCGTGTAGCTCAGTTGGTAGATTATTGCGTTATACCTTGATATGTAATCATGCTATCATGGGTTCGATCCCAGGGAACGGATGTGCACGAAAATATATATGCTCAATAAATCCTAATTTAGCATGATTTCTATGAGGGTTAGGTTTAGGGGTGGGGTTAGGTGTGGTCATTCGAACGAATAAGCCACCTAGTAAAATATGTAGGAAATAATGTGAGATCGGTGTAAAAAGCCCACGCATTTCATTTAAATAAACGTGAGTTTTGATTGGTAATGACGTGATACGTCATTTCATGACGACAGACGCAACGCGATACTGTCATTATTTTTACGCCCGCTAGAGGGCGCTTAACTTTAAAATGTAAATATAGGTCGTAATAAGGTGCTTGCACAAACGACCTATATGGTCATTTTTTGTTGGAGGACAGGCTCTAATTACAATGTAAAACTATGGAGTCAAAATAGGGCCACATATACTTGCAAAAGGATTTAAGAATTGCAAAAGAAAATTAAGTATTGCAAGAAAAAATGCAAATGCATACAATGTTAATGGTAATCACATTGAGTAAACAAAACAATACTAATTTTAACAAATAAAAGGAAACGATCCACTTGCAAAACCTGTAATCCACCCGCTTGCCTCTGCTCAGCAATCCTTGATCCATCTGTTGCAGTTTAAGTCTCCAGCTGATGATGTAGCTTCGAGGGAGGCCTGCTCAGGCCTGTTGTATATGGCCCTTGACTCCACCTCCATGTCAAAACAAGCAGAAACGTGAAATGCAAAGGGAAAAAAATGGTATCGCAAGCTAACACTTGACTGAAACGCAAAATAAACGCACCACTGCAAATAAATTAGGAGCTTTGGCCATGGAAAATATGTATTGTAAAATTATTGCTTTTATCCATTTATATTTATTTCAGGTATATGTGGCCCTGTTCTGACTCCATAAAAAAATCATAAATGTACACAATAAGTGCATTGTACCAAATTATTAATTTAAATGTAAGAACATAGTAGTTAGTGCCACTTAATATAAAGCGGGACAGTTTTTTTTTTTTCTTTTTTTTTTTTTACTGCAGTTCTGAAATATCATTCATTTTAAATATGCAGAATCCAAAGGATAATCCAAGAACCACTGAGATTTGAGAACACCAGCAAAGGGAACAGTTTCAGGTGAATAAGAATGTGCTTTTTGTACATAACCATTACCATTTTTCTTACCATTATAAATATATAATAACAATTGTATTATTATTTGTATTATTATCAACGGTTAATGCAACTTACCTATAATCTCCATAACTAGTCCCTATGTCACCTTGTTATTGAACTTTGCAGAACCATTAAGCAACTATCATCACAATATTTTGCCAAACACCATGATCACAAAAGGAAACTAAAGTGTGCAGTGCATAAAAGCAACACACACATCCGCATCTAAAATCTGGCTATTAAACCTTAACATTTTATAAGTGATGTTATATAAGGACAACAGACTACTAAAAAAGCTGGCTCTTTCAGCCTGACCTCATATTTAGGGCAGTGAAAATTCAAAAGATAAAAGGTGGGCATATTTTTTTTAAGCATTTATACAACTGCTTGGTGCGCATAAATCCATTAACTTTTCAACTGTTGCCCTAAAGTAGGGCATCAGCTCCCTTTTACTGACTTGATGAGGATCGAAACATCACTGCATATTTTTAACTAGCTATAGGGCCTTGCACACCGCTTTAGTTCCAGAACAAAATGTACAGTACTAAAGTACTGGGAAAGGGTTGCAATCGCACCGACAGTGTGTACTAGGAAGTGACGGAAGCCGGTCGACAGCCATGTCATTTGTGCATGGCATTCAGCAACGTTAACAACAGGAGGATGGAGAACGCTGTGATCGGATCTGTGGTTTTGTTGTGTCTCACGGGTTTCACAATAATGGACATGGAATGTCGAGGTATACGTAAAGTGTTTAAAAGAACGGAAAGGAGGACTAAGAATCTCCAACGACTTGCACTTCAGCGTCCGTCTATCTATCTCTGTTCATCATACTTGCGAGATATGTTGACACAATGTTTACTGTACATTTAAACTGCGTTTTAAATCACGGTGGGTGAGGGCGTTTTCGAATGCATCTGGCCAAACAATGTATGCTTACGTCACGGTAGTTCCAGTTGAGCTGGTTAGACGCTGCTCCAGAGAAGGAGCTAATTTGGTTCTCGAAAAAGGCAGTCTGGGACTAAAATTACACCTAGTTCCAGTGGTGTGAAAATGCCCAAAAGTGGGTAGTTCCACAATTAGTTCTGGTACTATGAAAAGGTTCCGGTGGTGTGAAACGCCTTAATGTCTCTTCTTTGGTTCAGGGCTTCATAAGTAAAGCCAAGCAGGAAAACAATGGTGGATGAAAATCTACTGCAGCTGTGTGTCCGTTTGTGTGATTATGACCTTTCTCTGTTTGCAGGATAATTCCCCTTTTTTGCCCTGCGCTCAGCTGGGCCCCAATATTGCAAACAAACAGAGTGGGCGCTCTGGGGGGATTTACCTAATGTAGAAACACTATCTTTCATCTCTCAGACTGCATGTTAAGGCTTGCATCTGTGGTGCTGGCCACTCAATGGGCTCAGCCACACAATCGAACTGGCCCAGTAGAGCTAGATCTCTCTCCTTATTAGCAGGCTTGACAACACACCGTGGACGGAACGGAGGGGATTAGACAGCACTCCAGAGAGGAAAGACAGAAGCATTCAGTCCGGACCGCCCGTATATGTGTGTAGAACAGCTCTCAGCGGATTTTAAAGAAGGATATCAGCAGTGCCAGACTGGCTGTGACTCAAACTTGAGAAATAAAAAGAGATTGATCTGGCGGTGAGAGTCTTTGATAGAGATGCCCTTACAGGAAGGTTTTGGGTTCAAGATCTAGCAACAACATTTGTGGCATAATGGCACATCACAAATAAAATATTTGAACTCAGTCATGAGTTGTTGTTTTTTTTTATGAATTCAGAACTTATAGTATTAACAGTGCCTTGCCAATGTATTTATACCCCTTCATTTGTTTCATGTTTTGTTATGTTGCTGCCTTATGTTAAACTACTTTACTTTTTTTTTTAATTCACAACTATCTACACTCCACACACCATAATGACAAAGCAAAAACAGAACTGTCAAAACTTCATTAATTTATTTAAAAAAAAAAAGAAAAACTGATATAAGTACATTGCACAAGTGTTCATAACCTTATTAACTCAGTACTTAGTTGAAGCACCTTTACAGCCTTAAGTCTTTTTGGTAAGATGCGACCAACTTTATTATCTGCCATTATTCTCCTCACCTCTTCACCTCTTAAGTTCTGTCAGGATGAATATGGGCGGATGCACATTTTCTCAGCCTCAGTCCCCACCTCTGAAAAACAGCCACACAGCATGAGGCTGCTACCAGCACACATTTTTTTATTTTGCTAATTTCAAATGTGTTTTCATGTGTCTTCAGTGAGGAGAGGATTGAGTTTGGCCACACTGCAATAAAGACCAGTGTTGCAGTGATGTTTGTCCTTCTGTAGGTTTATCCTATCTGCAATCCAGTTTTTAAGCTTTATAGTTCTTTTGACCTCCGGGCTTGGTTTATGCTCTAATATGCATTTTCAGCTGTCAAACTTTTTATCAAGAGGTGTGTGCCTTTTCAAATCATATCCATTCAATTGAATTTGCCACGGGTTAACTACACTCGAAGTGAAGTAACATCTAGAAGCGATATGAATGCTTCTGAGCTAAATTTCAACTGTCCCAGATAAGGGTATGTATACTTATGCAATGGAATCATTTAAGTTTTTTTTTTTTTTTATTTTATTTTTTTTACAAATTTGTTAAAAATGTTAAAAAATCTTTTTTTTTCATTGCCATTATGGTGTATGGAGTGTAGATTGATGTGGGAAAAAAAACAAAAAAACATTTAAAGCATTTTAACATAAGGCAGCAACATAAGGCACTGTAGGGCCATGATTTACTGTGAATATACCGTATACAGTAAGTGACATTGTGTATCATGTTTGTAGATAGATGGGATTTTAGGCAAAAGACTAAATTGTTTTATTGCTAAAACAAAGCACAAAAAAAAATAGTGATGTGCTATGACCCCAGAATATTTTGTTGTATGAACGTAGTGCTCATGAAAGCATGGAAAACATAAATGAACATCAGACAAATATGAAACTTATCCGTGTATCATCTTTCATGTAATCACCTGAAACTGAAAGATGTCCAGTAAACTGCGTATTTTTTAAGTACAATTTTCAAGTATTTTAACTTTATCAGAATTTTTTTAGTATTATTTTGAGAAAGTTAAACTTCACAACATTCCAAAGTAAAATATTCAAATTTTTGACTTGGTACGTCAAATTTTCACATTTTAAGTCATAATTTAGAATTTTTTGATGTCATCATTTTTAGTTTTTATGTCATAACTATGACTTATGTATGTCAAAAAAAACATTATCATGAATAATATCATGAATTATTCTCCTCATTTATGAATTCAGAACTTATAGTATTAACAGTGCCTTGCCAATGTATTTATACCCCTTCATATGTCATAATTGTGACTTTTTAAAGCATGTTTTTTTTTCCTTTTGTTGTTTTTTTTGTGTGGAGGAAACGGGTTTCTATTGATTTCACAAACCAATAAATAAATAAATAAATGTTCAACCTCATTCTTTATTGAAACTGAAGAAATCAAAACCTACTCCAAGATTCTTGAACAAAATGTTTCTTTTTAATTTACCTGTTAAATCACTTTGCTAATTTATTGATTAATTCACAAATGGGACTGATATAAATCAACAACTCACTGATTCAATGATCTGGTCAGAAAGAATCTCCAGTTAACAATTCGTATAATTGTTCATTTCCATTTAAAATATGGGCACAAAACTCATGCCATAAAAAGTTACTAACTTCAATATCAGGTATTGATCATTTTAAATAAAATACAATTATAATAATCAAGTCATGGCTGTCCATTGTTTGTAAAAACTTCTATGAAAACCCAAATTGTTTAAGCCCACATTTGTGTCACTTTATGGATGGGGTAGGCTATAAAGTTATAAAATGAGGTTCAAATAATAAAGAAAAGAAAAGAAAAGAAAAGAAAAGAAAAGAAAAGAAAAGAAAAGAAAAGAAAAGAAAAGAAACGAAAAGAAACTGTGACGCTCAAAATGTGTTTCTTCGTTAATTAAAACTATTTAATATAATGGAGCAGTTCACATGTTGTTGGGGCTGCAAAATAATACAATTAATTTGGGAGCTGTTACTATATTGTGCATTTTAACATGGCTGAAATACATTATTGACAAATAAATGTCCAGGACCAAGATTATTCATTTTATAAGAAACTTTGAAATGTGCACTGTTTTCAATGCTATACATGTTACCCAATGGAGTTGCTTTATCATCTTGTCTGGGTGTAACAACAAAGTTATATCCAATATTTCAATTCATGTCATGACCATATACATGGTAAAAGCCAGTAATTGTCACATATAATGCACAAAGGTATAAGACCATGAGATCTCACATTGAAAAAACACAAGAATGTTTAAGAAAACTTTTCATCTTAAATTCCACATTTTTATAAGAAAGAATTTAAGGCTACGCATTTCTGCTTTTAAACCTTAAACAAGATGGGCCCATTTACTTCCATTACTGCAACTGTGAAATATTATTATTATTTTTTTTTTTTTTATGTATCATTATTTTCTGTGATAATCGGCATTATGCCATACATGTTGTTAATAGAGCTTAACTTGTGTTGAACCTGGAACATTACTTTTTTAAGGCTGGCTTATGTCCAGTGTGTTGATCCTGGACATAGAGCTGAAGGTCATTGCTGAGAGTTACACACAAACAGTTTTGATAGCAGTGTGGGAGCAATCCTCCTTTGCGATAGTAGATAACCCATGGTTTTCCTCAAGGAGCTGACAGCTTTACCTTGAGAGACAATGGACACATGTACAGACCCGTCTGCAGGAGGCATGTGGTAGGATGAGAGGGTGGAGTATTTGTCTTTGCTGACTCCATCTGTTCAGTGTTAAGACTGACACAGGCATATGTAGGCAGACTGAACCAGAACGATACTTCACATGGCAAAAACAGCTTCATCACGCCGTGTGTCACAGTGAAAATGAGTCACTCTTCCTCTAGATGTGGAATTCTGGTGAAACGAAGGGAATTTCCCCCTCAACACACACACACACAAACTTTAATCATTTGAGAGAAGATGTTTTTAGACATGTTTTTTGTTAAAGTGCTCTTTTTGAGTATTTTCTTGAGGTATTGAAGTGCAATACCTGCTTCATCTCTTGAGCTAGATTGGATTTACTCCATCTAAAACAGGTGATCAATATTAGGGACTGTTGTGTGAATGAGAGAACTCTCAAAATATCACAACGACTCAGGAGATATGCAATATGAACTTTACCAAAGGCAAACAAAGCCAAAAGAAAATGTTCATTTTAGATTATATTGACATTAAACTCTTGACAATCAGCAGCGGGTAAGAGTTGGACCACTAATGATCGTGACGGGTTCCAATCCCAGACAGGTGATTCATGAACAGGCAAATTACTGTAATCATTATTGGGTCATTCACCGCAGGAAGTACTGCAAGAGTCAGTATACTGTAAGCCACTTTGGGAAAGATAGCGTACAAAAAAAAGAAAAGACTAATACTGTTGATGATACAACATGTGTAAAACATCCTACAGCTTTTGCATGAAAAAAACTCTTCATAAGCTTTGTTCTAAAATCAAGTGAGCTGATTTCTAATGCAGCATCATAAATGTAACCTCCTAAGTGATTGTCTTTGATTTGGGCAACAGTTCAACAAGCCACTCACAATCACAACTCACAATTAATTCTAGTTTGATGTTAGCATGTTGCTAAGCTAATACTCAAGCATAGAAATATAGAACATACACATATTTGTTAAAATAGCTCATTGTCTCATTACATTTAGTTTTTTTTTTTTTTTATATAGTTCATTAGAACTTTTTTTTTTTTCACTTTTACTCAATTTACATTTCATAGATCCAGAGTATCACATCTTTTTGGGTAGGATCATCCAAGGCCCTGTTACACTTGCTTTTCATCAGTCTGATCTAGGGCTGGGCGATATGGCCAAATAATAATAATAATAATAATAATAATAATAATAATAACTGTCACAATTTTATTCACGTTTTTGAATTCTTTACACTTTTCCAGTAATTTTGTCCTTAACAAATGTATATCTCAATAGAAAAAAAAATATTAGTTTCTATTAGTTCTAATGAGTGATATTGTTTCAGATCTTGAAACAGGTTTGTGTTGCATAACTTTGATGACGTGTATCTTCAGCACACTTGGCAGTGCTGGCTGCAATATTAATAGTACTTTAGAAATGCACATTTGACATTAGCTCGAGTTGACAGTAGTGGTAGCCTGAGTTAGAATGCAGATCTAAATTTATGTTCATTATCAAAAACAGTAAGATCTGTACAAATTTTAACAATCTCATTTCTATATGGTGAAATTTAGTTCTATTTTTATTTTATTTTTTATTTTATTCTGACTGTTTGAGTTTTATTAAAGCTAACCAGTGGTCTTCCATAGTTGCATACATTTAGGTCATGATAACCACAGTTAAAGCCATATCTATATTGCCTCAATACCATGGTGAAGTGTATCTATATGGTTTCTTGATATTTGTATGAAAAACAGTAGTCTAAATGCAACTAGTATAAATGCACACACACTATAGCTGAATCACAAATATAATGTAATTATATTCCATTACTCCTTTAATAATATGTCTAAATTAAAATAAATATTATAATAAAATTCAATATTAATATCCCACATTTCTGCCACAATATCATGGTGCAGTGTTAGGCTAATACATGAAGGCAATGCATGACTGTCTCATTGTGCACAGTGTTTCACCTATTTGTTTCATCTGGCTTTAAACTACTTTAAATAACAGAGTAATTTGTGTTCTTCACTGAATCCAAGTGCTTCACACCAGTGGCATGGTGCAAAATCATTATGTGAGCATTATGGGATGTGCTTTGAGAAAGCCAACAATGCCATTTTGTGCCAAAAATACAGATTACGATAGAAATCACTTTTACACTTTGTATAATTTCCAGTTGCTTCCTTTCTGCCTCACAATTTCTCCCTCGTTATGGCTTCATTTATTTAATAACATCCATACAGCCCAAGTGACATCAGTAGAAAAAATATATATATATTATTTACATTAAAGATTACAAAGACAAAAAAAAACTTTTTGTAATGTTTAGAACACATTGTCTATGAAAGATGCTCACCCTGTTTTGAAACAGATCTACAGTATAAGACATGGGTGTAAATTCCCATGTCTTCCCTTTTAAGCACTATAGGGTGTATAAGTGATACTGTGGTTTACCATTGGGAACATACATTTCAGGTCTTTTGATACATGAATGTTTGAACTTGCATCTAATTTTGGAGCCATTACAAGTTAAACCAGCAGACGACTGTTTCTAGCTGTAGGTCTATTCACCTAGCAACCAGATGTCCCTGGCAAAGAGAAGACCTTTTTTTTTACACTCTGACCTCTTACAAAACAAAACATATTTAACCTTCACCTCCTACAAACACACAGAAAGAAGGACAGTTCTGCTGCTGAGGGGAGGAAATGCTATAGTGAACAAATACGGTTGTGTGAATGCTACTGGGGCACATTCCCATACAGAGCCATGTGAGTGCCAGCAGGCCAGTGTTCAGAATTGGGTGAGGAGGGGGGGCTAGGGTCTTTGCAAACAGTCCATAAAGAGACCCTGCCACCCTCCCATTCATATGCTAATGAGAGTCACTTTGTATGGGGGTTAAAAAACTCTCAGGGGTCTGAACAATGTCGATTTAAACCCACAATAGAGCCTCAATTCTCTCGAGAAAAACCCACAATGCTCTCTCTCTCTGTCCCTCTCGCGCTGATAAAGAGATCAGTATGGATGTGTGGGTGTCAGGGTGCATTAGGCACTGACAGAGTGTGATGTACAGAGATCATAATTCACTCACACACGCACGCACACACACACACACACACACACACACACACTTCCTGAAAGTGGTATTGATCATCGGTTCAGAACTCCAGCCCCCCCACCTTTTATTTGTTTTTTTACATTTTCTGTGCAGTTTCTGGCAAAATTATGAAGAACAGATTGAAATGTGGTAAAATGGAGCTGCGTGTACTGCACTGCACATTGGTACCTGAATAAAAAGTGCCAAGGAGCGCAAAATCTGATGGCCCACTGTGTGAGAAAAATATTATGGATTAGGGCTGAAACGATTCCTCGAGTAACTCGAATACAAAAAATGATCGAGGCAAATTTCTCTGCCTCGAAGCCTCTTTTAATTTATTTTAAATCTCACGTCAGGTTCTTTCGCAATGATTTTTTTTAATGTGACAACGCGTTTACGTCACCCACAAAGCGGAAGGAGACACATTCGCTGCGTCCGAAGTCGCATACTGCAAGGAGTCAGCAGTGTTTTGATTTGAGGGCGCAGGAAAACGCCATTGCAAGATAGAGCTGGCATACCACAACTATGATTTCCGCAATGCAGAAAACGCGGAGGGAATTGCGGAATCCAGTCATAAAAACGGATTTTACAGATTAACGCGGAATGGCACGGAATTTGCCAAATTTTGAATGAATTAATCAAAAATAGGTCATTGCATTTACATCAAATCACGATATGGACTAATATCTGTAAATATTAAGCCGGAACAGTCTATTTAAATATGAATCCTGCATGTTCTGCATGTCTGTGTTAATGAATGGAGCAGAAGCGCGTCTTCATTCATTAAAACACATGGAAGCGTGCGTGACGCTCGCGGTAATTTCATCGTCTGCTGTTTCACTAAATAAGGACGTGAACACATGAACAACATCTCCAGAACTGCACTGACAGTCACTTCATGAGCATTTGACCGTTTGATTTGAGTAAAACTAGCGTCATATATCACATCATAGACTGTAGTATCACATACACAAAACTGTAAAAGGTACGTCAACCCGTCAAAATAAAAGTCCGGTTTTTTTAAGTTTAATCACAACATTTCTTCCATGTTTTATTTTTAATAGTAAATCCCCTTTGTTTACCAAAAAGTTAAGTTTGCTTAATTTTTAATAATTAAAAAAATAAATTAAATTAATGTTTTATGTGTTTAATGTGCATCTCAGAAAATGCTTTATTTTAAACCCCAACTGAATGGCACTTAATCTGTCAATTTTATTGTCATTATTCACAATACAAGTGCAGACAGAAAAACAATGGGTAATAATTAAATGTTTATTTTTGATGTATGCATTGCTTTTTATGCATTTAAAAAGTAACATTTTTTTTTAAAAGGAAACTTAGTTGTTCATTTTAAGAGACCCAGGAGTCTTATTTTCTCTTGCATAATTAATATTGCACTTTAATTAAGCTAAAACACATTGTATTCGATTACTCGATTAATCGATGGAATTTTTGGTAGAATACTCGATTACTAAAATATTCGATAGCTACAGCCCTATAATGGATGATAACAGAAAAACTTAATTAGCTAAAACTTAGCTTTTATATTGTCACAATGTACTGAAGCCAAATTCAGTACATTATTAAAATTATATCTGAAACATAGACATTTTATTATTTTGAGCGCATTTATATCCTCTGTTAATGTTAATTAAATATATTGACTTATTAATTGAATATAAACATAGACAATTATATTTGCATGAACTAAACACTGCTATGTGTGGGTAAGCGTGATTTCACCACGTACAACATGTTCCTGGATCAACATCCTTGTTGATCCTGGAACAACATTCCAATCAACCAATCAGAATTCAGATATAACTTTTCAGTAAATATCTGTTTTAGGCTTAAAATCAGGGTTAGGTGCTTCTACACCCTTCTTAATCAGCTATAATTTCCCACCGATTTTAGGAATAAATTATAGGTAGGATTAGGTTTAGGGGTAGGGATTGGGTTAAATCTATATTTTTAATAATAATTTTGATCCAGGATCAACAAAAGATGTTGATCCAAGAACATGTCGTACTTGGCGAAATCACGGCGACCGCTGTGTGTTTCCAAAGCAGCAGTATAGCTATACTTGGAAACTGTACAATACAGAATATGCCAAATTAATAACATAATAACAAGAACAAAATCTCAATAAGAATTCAAATAAAAATAATATGCTGACATGATTAAGAATATTTAGGAATAGTAATAATAGTAAGTATAGGTTTGTGTGAAAAGCAGAGACATCATAGATTTTTCATATGGTGGAAGGAACAGACAGATTGTGCTGAAATACAGCAGTCCCTCTTCTCTTTGTAGGCTAGGGAGTTATTTTAGTAAGTAAGAAAGTACTTTATATCTATAGCACCTTTCTAGAGCACGTCTCAAATTGTTTTTACATCCACAATAAAAGAGAATATTTTGGAACACACAAACACACACACACACACAAAACAACAACAACAACAAGTTTAAACAAGTTAGATTTGAGTTCTGTCTGTTCAGTTTTGTTAAAGGACTTTTCAGAGACCTCTTTAAGCATTTGGCATTCAGTCAAGAATGTCTCTCCGACAAACACATACACCTGCTGCTCTTTCAGATTATGCTAAACTCTGTGTGAGTGGGAGAAAGCAGAAGTCAGGTTATTCCACTTATTTAGATTGGTTACATTTACATTTTACATGTAAATATATATTTTTTTATTATTTATCCAAACAATGATTCATCGTAAAGAGAGGTGCTAACCAGGGGCGTCACTAGGCCCTTTTTAGGGGGGCTTCAGCCCCCCTAAACTTCTGCCCAGCCCCCCTAAAAAAATATTTGATTAATACATTTTTTATCGCTTCAGTAAAAAAATTCATTTGAAACGGCGGCGAGCTGCGTCAAGTTTCGGCTCCTCCCCTTATCTGAGTCTGCTTGGAGTTAGCGCATTTTTCAATCTTCAGTGGTGCCGAGCAGAGTGAACATCAGAGAGTACAAGGTGTGTCGTGAGTGCATTTATTGATAGATTGCTATGATATTACATCTGCATCGGTGCAGTTCTTTGTCATAAATGCATTGCAGTTTACATAATGTAATGTTACTGGAGCATTGGGAGCAACACGGGACGGTTCGGTTTCTCATCCAATACCAATACGTTTCGCTGCGTTCACCTTCAGCCCTATCACACAGTGTGATAGTTGTTTTTTATTCCTACAAAAATTAAGCGATTAACACCCATGAAAACATACTTTAGAAAACGATCATGATTTATTTTATTTATTTACTTTTTAAACTTTAAAACATATTATTTTGTATTTTGGCATTACATTATGCTGCCATGCACAGAAATGATTAAAGACACACATCATTATCTGAAAGCACTAGATGGCCCAGAGAGAGAACATCATTATTATTTTTTAGTTTTTTTGTTTTGTATTAATAAATATAGTTTTGTATTAAGTAATAATGAATCAGGAGGAGTGTACATACATATATTAGAGTAAGAGTAAAAGGGATTTGTGATTTTCTTTTAAGTACTTGATTTATAGAAGTGGCAAATTGATAATTCATGTTGTTATTTTTAATAAATAGAAATAAATATAGAACAGATTAATCATATTGCCAATAGACAGTTACATTAATACATGTTTAGCTGGTTAGTTAAATGATTTGAAATTAAATAGATTTTCACGGGGTGACTTGGTGAATAACCAACCGTATTGTTGATTACAAAGGCTAAAAAGCTTAAAAAATAAAATAATTTATATTTCATTGTTGATGGACTTAGTTACCTAGCTTTTCCTGGTAGCTTTGTCTGAGAAAATGATTCATAAATCAACCTATCAGTTGACCCTATGTTTACTTTCTTCACTGACAGACAAAAATAAAAAGCCTATATCAGTCAAAGCTCAGCTTTACGAGGGAAAAGACAGAGCAAGATAAAAACCAAGAGAAAAAGAGTGTGATGCTGATGAGGTGAGAAAAAAAACAGCTGCCCGCACATGGTTTTAAAGCTATTGTCATCCAATTTTTTTGGCCTTCAAAACATCTTAAAATGCACATATGTAGATCAGAGAAATCAAAATTTTCTTGGGGGAGCATGCCCCCGAACCCCCATAAATACCTCACATTCGGTACCTCAGTGATTATAAAACTGTGCCATATGCATGTTACTGGATGAATGAATGAAACTAGTTAATAATGAGCATTAGAGCATAAACTAATTTTTTTTTTTTTTTTTTTTTTACATCATACCCTCATTGGGGGCTGAGCCCCCCTAAAATGAAAATCCTAGAATCGCCCCTGGTGCTAACAATACAAAGTACAGTCAGAATCCAGGTTCAAGCACCTCAGTATCTTAATTAAGTGCATTTCCAAAACAGCAATGCAATAAAACAAAGAACAAGATTTGTTAAGACAATTTCATAATGCAATTATTTTATAAGTTTGGTGATTTATTTTGAATTTATAGTATCTAATTCATACAAAAATGTTTGATTTTTGAAAACAAACTAAGCATGAAGACAATTTATCAAGATATTCTTGCTTCTTTCTTTTTTTCACCCCTCTCAGATTTTCAGATTGTTCACCTGGAAAAAACAAATGATCCTATAATGTTATGTGTCTCCTCTAGAGGTTCAAATGAGATCTCAACAGTGTTTCTAAAATTCTGTAAGCAATAGTGACAAAGTCATAAGAATATTTATCAATGAATGAGCTGAACTGTGCTGTCCATAGCTATTCCTGTAGTTCAAACAGTAGAGCATGGTGCTAAAAAAAAGTTCCTCTTCAGGAACTCGAGCTGCGTCGAAAGCGCCTTGGGAAACGCGTTCAGCGTACGCGACTCTGAATATCGTGTGTAATCAGTCCAATGGAAGGGCGTGACGTCACCGACGTGGTGACGTAAGCGACCAGGAAGCCACAAAAGCACGTGCCACGCAGCTGGCGTCAGCTTCGCGTCTTTCAGCAAGCGCTCTGTGTGTGAATGTCATTTGTCCGTCTTGTGAGTCTTATTTACTGTTGTCTGTCCAGTTAAAAGAGCTCCTAGACATGCCAAAAAGCAAGGCGAAAGTTAAGCACTCTGATGGCGATTCCAAATCGCGTTATAGGCTGTGTGTTCCTCCCTGCCCGAGATATATAACGGGTGGGGATACACACAACCTGTGCGTGGTTTGCCTGGGTTCGAAGCACGCTGAGTCGGCTCTCGAGGGGGCCGACTGCCCGCACTGCGAGCGAATGTCGGTGCGGCTGCTTCGTTCCCGGAGGGCCCTCTTTGAGGAGGGGGCCTTCGCCAGCGTTCCCCGCGGTGCTGGTCCTGCTTCTGCCGAGGCAGAACGGCGGCTGCACTCGTGGGGTTCGCAAGTCGATCTGGTGGAGGGAATGGAGACGGGCCAGTCCCTATCTCCTTCCACTTCTGCCAGATCCGGCACCCAATCCCTAGAGTCGGAAGCACGCACAGCGGTTCCTTCCAATCAGGGTGAGGGATCGACGCTCCGCCTCTCTTCCTCCGAGGAGGTCGATGTGGAGTCGCTCGATAGGGATTCGCCACCCCACTCGCTACAGTATGAGGAGCTCTTAGAGGTGGTTACTCGCGCGGTGGCGAAATTAAGCATCGATTGGCCCGCCGAAAAGAGAGGCACTTATGGTTGAGGGCCCGGGGTTTCAGAGGGCAGCCTCCGCTGGGGTAGAACGGCACACACCGCAGTCCACGGTGCCCCTCCCACCTCAGTGCCCTCTGGGGGTCGTTCTGCCAACCCTGCCAGTGCTCCAGGGCTCCAGGGCGCAGCGGCCCCGGGCGAGCATCACTCTCAGTATCCTCCGCCCGTGCGCGTAGCGGGGTTGGGACGCTCGCCGCCCCTGCGGGGGTCTCTTACACCAGAGGTCAATCTCAAGAGACTGATTCCCTTAGTAGATTATTTAGCAGTGTGGAAACTACTGCCAAATGTATCTCATTGGGTCCTGCATATAGTAGAAAAAGGCTACCGCATTCAGTTCGGCTCCGTGCCGCCTATATTCAACGGGGTCGTTCACACGATAGTGGGCCCCAGGCAGGGTCTGGTTATGGAACAGGAAGTGAAACCCCTATTAGAGAAGGGGGCCATCGAGGTGGTCCCTCCTCAGGACAGGGAGTCCGGATTTTACAGCCGGTATTTCATAGTTCCAAAGAAGGATGGGGGGCTGCGTCCGATTATAGACTTGAGGGTCTTAAATCGTTCAGTTATGAGACTGAAGTTCAGAATGCTCACAATCAAGCATGTTGTAGCTCAGATCAGGTCCGAGGACTGGTTTGTCACGATAGATCTCAAAGACGCATATTTTCATATCTCCATCCTTCCACAACACAGGAAGTTTCTGAGGTTCGCTTTCGGGGGCGAAGCCTACCAATATCGAGTACTTCCCTTTGGCCTCGCACTCTCACCCCGCACGTTCACAAAGTGTGTAGATGCGGCTCTAGCCCCCCTGCGCATGCAGGGCATCCGCATTCTCAATTATATCGACGATTGGTTGATCTTAGCTCAGTCAGAGCAGATTGCGGTTCGACATCGAGATGTCGTTCTCGCACATATGGGGGAGCTGGGTTTGAGACTGAACGCCAAGAAGAGTGTACTTTCTCCGGTTCAGAGAACCACCTATCTAGGCGTAGTATGGGATTCGACCACGATGCCGGCACGATTGTCCCCTGCTCGTATCGAGTCGATCCTCATCTCAGTCAAGAGAGTCAGAGAAGGCCAGTCACTCACTGTCAAACAATTTCAGAGATTGTTGGGTCTGATGGCAGCTGCGTCCAACGTGATACCTCTTGGCCTGCTGTACATGAGACCCCTACAGTGGTGGCTCAAGACCAAGGGATTTTCCCCGAGGGGCAATCCGCTTCACACTATCAAGGTCACGCGGCGCTGCCTCCGTGCCTTAGACATGTGGAAGAAACCTTGGTTCTTGAATCAGGGCCCGGTGCTGGGAGCTCCTTGTCGCCGTGTGACACTAGCGACGGACGCGTCCCTCACCGGCTGGGGTGCGGTCATGAGTGGCCACCCTGCCCGTGGTCTGTGGAGCGATCGCCATCTAACATGGCATATCAATTGTCTAGAAATGCTAGCAGTTTATCGTGCACTGAAGCACTTCCTCCCAGACCTGAGAGGTCACCATGTGTTGGTGCGCACCGACAACACATCAGTGGTCTCTTACATCAACCACCAGGGAGGTCTGCGTTCGCGCCCTTTGTACAAGCTGGCGCACCAGATCCTGGTGTGGTCCCAGAGCAAATACCCCCGGCACCCCTGCCGGCGCTTGCTGGTACTCGAAGCTGACGCCAGCTGCGTGGCACGTGCTTTTGTGGCTTCCTGGTCGCTTACGTCACCACGACGGTGACGTCACGCCCTTCCATTGGACTGATTACACATGATATTCAGAGTCGCGTACGCTGAACGCGTTCCCCAAGGCGCTTTCGACGCAGCGTCTCGTTCCCTCGAGGAACCAGGGTTACATACGTAACCTAGACACGTTTTTTTACATGTAATGTAGATTGTGTGTAATCAGCAAAGTACATGCAAACTGTCTATGCATTGCCTTATTTTTCTAAACACATATTCTGTAGTCTTGGATATGCATATGTGTCCTGAATTTTTTGCACTGATTATTTTGTTTCAAAGTTGAAAATGGAACAGATGAGATGGTACAACAACAAACTACTGGAGACCACAACACCAGCACTGACAAGCTGGTTTAGCGATAACCCTCTGCTCTAGTTTATATAAGTACATTTCAGTCATAATTTCTGGACAAATAATGCAGACAGTGGACAAGGATGAAACTTTCTAGTGCATTTACCACACACGTAGTTCCTTTGTGAACAGCAGAATTAAAAAAAAGAAAAACGGTTTTCATGTTTACTGAAAGCACTGAAGTTTAATGCCAAATGGACTTGGATCCATGCAAAAGCTTTAATGTGAAAACGCCCATAACATTTCTCCCCCCGCTCCCCTACAGGTGTGTTATAGTTATATCAGGTGTAAACATGTCTCTCTCACACCCATACAGACAGATACACACACACACACACACACACATGCATTGATAATGTTACAGAATCTCAGATAAAAGATTAATTTATTTTTTGTCGAAAAATGTCAAATGCAGCACAGTAGCTAATGCTAACATTCCTAACTATCATTCTCGCTGTTACCATAGCCATTTTCACAATCTCACAACATGATAACACAGATACACGCAAGTGTTAAAGTGACCTCTTTCTCTGTAATTCCACTCCAAACCCCAGATAAAAGCTGTAGCTGGCAAACATTCAGCATGCAACCCAAAAATAGCTTGGAATAACAAGCTTGATTTACAAACGACTTACAAAATATGGATCACACATGTCAGCTGAGGAGCGCGTGCGTGTTTGCAGCGCTGAAATGTTAAAGTTAATCACACAGAGGCTAATGAGGTCAGAGCAATGAACGTTTCCCCAGCAGCTTACAGCTGTATAAAACACACACTGAACAGGCGTAATATTCGCTCTCCAAGAGTCTGACACTGTCTGGCCCGCTTGCTTTAGTCAGTCAGGCCACTGAGACACGAGGAAAGAAAAAACATATTTATCTAAATTGTCCCCATCTCCACGGCAGCAGAAACCACAGCTTTTCAGATCCACGGCCTATTCATACAAGTGACTTGCAAACCCTGATACACACACTTTGGCCATTTGTGACACAACACAACCCAAGCTGTATTTCCTGTAGTAAAACTTTCTAGAGGCAGTTCAGAGTTATTCTTTCCAGTAAAGATTTTTACATACTCGGGTGGAGCTGACACTCTCATTAGTGGCTAGTTGATCTAGTAGAAGATGGTTTGTGTGGCGAGTGGGGCGGGGCCGAGGGACGTGGGAACAAGGAGTGAGGCCGGCAATGATTGGGCAAATCAGTGGCACCTGCGGCCCACTGCCGCTCTCGAGTCCCACGTAGGAGATGGAACGATATAAAACTGGAGCGACGACAGTGAAGGAGGAGAGAGGACCAGGCCTGGGCTTTTAGTTGTGTTGTGTTTTGGTTTTTATTTGAGTGCACCAGTCGTCCGTGAGGGGCTGGTGCGCTGTTTTGTGTTTATTTTGTATTATTAAGATGTTATTTGATTGTCCGCCGGTTCCCGCCTCCTTCTTCCCGATGACTAGGAAGTCTTTTATCATTACAGTGGTGCCGAAACCCGGGAGAAGGAGGGACGCGCTGCTGAAGATCCCTCGTCGCTGTGGGGAATCCGCGGTGCCACAGAGCAGGCGAGGAGGATGCCGCCATGGATGCTCGAGGCGGTGGGCTGGAGCGAGTTGCCGGGGACGGGCGATCTCGCTGCCAACCGCCCGCTATATGAAGGGTTCGCCAGAGAGCCGGAGCCTGCTGCCGTCCGCCTGAACGGGGAGGAGCAGGGAACGGGGGACTCCTACCGGCTGCCCAAAACCGGAGGAGCCGTCGCCGTCCACCGGGCGGCGGAGGAGTGTCGTGCCGTCCGCCGAGGGCTGTCCAGTGCCACCGCCAGGCACCGCGGAGGAGATCGCCTAGCCGGTGGAGGGCCGAGCAGCAGTGCGTCTGGGAACCGGAATTTTTTTTTTCCTCTCTCGTCTCTGTCGCTCCTCCTTCCATCTCCTTTTCTCTATCGCCTCGTCTGTCCTACCCCCAGGTTCCCGCAGGTCCCCGTGAGCGGTCCCCTCCCGGAGGGAGGGGGGGGGTAGAGCGCAGTCTCGTGGGTACCCCCCGGCCTGCGACAGTGAAGGAGGAGAGAGGACCAGGCCTGGGCTTTTAGTTGTGTTGTGTTTTGGTTTTTATTTGAGTGCACCAGTCGTCCGTGAGGGGCTGGTGCGCTGTTTTGTGTTTATTTTGTATTATTAAAATGTTATTTGATTGTCCGCCGGTTGCCGCCTCCTTCTTCCCGATGACTAGGAAGTCTTTTATCATTACAGTTTGGTTAATGAATGGTTGCTAAGGTTAGGGATGTAGGTGAAGCTAAATAACTTATTCAGAAAGGCACAAATAATAACTTCAAAACACATAATAGAAATAAATTGTTAGAAGCAGTCCATTCTTTGATTAAATTATATTTGAATGATTATATGATATTTCAGTTGTTATGAATCAAGCTGTCCTTTGAAATAAATCTGTGAGATGTTTTTTGTTTTTCATTCACCATATGCAAAAGTTTGTCTGCTGGGGAAAAGAAAATAAAATAAAAAAGCTTAAACCACCCTAAGCTGTAGCTGATTTTTAGCTGGTCTTCCAGACTAATTGGTGTCCAGCTGGTTTTAGCTGGTTGGTAAGCTGGTCTACCAGCCTAACCAGCCTGAACAGCTAAAGATGTGGTCAATACCCCTCTAAAACCAGCTATGACCAGGCTGGGAAGACAATATAATCAAAGAAAAGTGATGTTAAAAAGTGACCTTAAAGCCATGCTATTTGAGGTTTTCTTGATGTTCATGGCACAGAGAGGGTCGCAGACCTGAACAAACCCTTCATTTTAAGTTTTAATCTTTGTTCTACACTATGTGACACTAATACTAGTGATCCGTTCCTCAAAATATGCCAGTAATGCAATGGTGTGAACTGAACTTGTTGACTTTCTCCTTGTCTCTGTGTCAAAGGAAATGTGAGTAAAAGAGACAATGCTACGAGAGGTAAATGACCCCTGGAACATCTTTCTGTCTCATTCTTTCAGCAGTTTAATATTCATCACTTCTCTTCAGCTCTGCCCTCACAGGCGTCCCACCGCCCAGACCGCCCCAAATCCCCTCACAAATCCACACTTCAACATTACCTCATTTACAAAAGCAAAGTCAAGACAAAAGAGCACGTCTCCGAGCAGCGTCGCCTTTAACATGCAGGACGCAGCCACTGAGGCGACAGAGAGGGACTGTTATGAGCTCTTTCACCTCTGAGAATGTTTCTTTAATGATTCTATTCTGTTTCCATGTTATGTCTTTGCTTCCTTCATTATGTTAATAATTTCTTCACCTCGAGACAATATATTTGCAAACAGTATCGCGCCAGAGCAAGCAGAGAGGTTTTAGCCTAAAAATTAACCTTGAAAAACCAGCTCTCTCTTTATCGCATATTGCACCCATACGCAGTGATTTATGACCTTGAGAGAACTTGTTTCTAAAATCCTATTACATATAATGTGAAGTCCGAGCTCTCCACAAACCTCTGTGTAACACAGATTTATTCAGTAATTTAAAGGCAATTCTCTCCAATCAGGGTTTATAGCTCATCATTACCAAACAGGCTACTTAAACGAAGGTGTATTCTCACACATACACACAGCAAATGTGTGACATATGTTACTGTTCCTGCCCTGCAGGGGATGTACAAACCTTCTGATGAGTCTATCAGCAGGACCCCTGTCGCTGTCTCCAATTCTTAAAGGAGCAGTTGAATGAAAATTCTGTCATGATTTACTGACCTTCATGTTGTTCCAAATGTGTTTCTTCTGTGGAATACAAATGTTTTTTTTTTTGTTTGTTTTTTCATAACAAAAGTAGTGTGTGACCAAGGGCTGTCAATCTCCACAAAACCACTATAAAAGTATTTACATAGTCCATATGAGTCATGCATTATATTTTAATCCTTACAAAGTTATGCTATAGCTGTAAGTGAAAAACAGGCTAAAATTAAGTAATATAATGTAAACACACCATAAATGAGTACACCCACTCTGAAACTTGAAAAATTGAAGACATGTTAGGTCTCTTTAGGGATATAATGTTCCAGCAAGTCTGCTTAATTAATTACCAAAGAACCAAGTGGAAATTATTATAGGAAAATATGATTTTCTTATCAAATTAATAAAAATGCAAAAATGAATAAACCCTCCTGAAAGTTATTAAATAAATCTAAATAAAAAATCTGGTGTACGTTTAATGCAGTTTTTGTTCAACAGGTAAGTACGTAGAACCAATTCTTTTTATTTTTTATTATTATTCATGTATTTATTTTTTAGCCAGAAAAAGATCAGAAGAAATACCAACCTAGAAAAAGCTATGAAAAGAGTGGATAAGCAAAATAAACTCATTTAGCCTTTTCCAAGGCCCATTTTTACAAAAAGTAGCCCTCTGGGAATCCATAATCTTGAATAAAAAGTCAATCATTTCGGATCTTACGGCATCCAAAATGTTTTGGTGTTGCTAGAGGAGGAGTGCAGAGAGAAGTGGCTGTTTCCACAATGAAGTTTGGTGGTAGTAAAGCTCTTATATAGGAATAGATGAGTGCTGAACGTAAGAGGGAGCTATGCTTTGTCAATGCTATCATGAATTTACACACCACTGTGTGATGTGATGTGATTCAAAAAAATTTAAACCCTCTCCTCATTTCCTGCATTTTTTCAACATGACAATGACTGCATGGATTCTCCCAAGGTGAAAATCCTTCAGTGGAAAAGTGTTTCATCCAGTATTATCACCTGTGGGGAAACTGTGGAGATTAGTTGAGCAACACTCTCTATTATGAGGGAGTTTAAAATGTATTGAGTTATTACGTCTCATCTCTGCATTAGAGGTATTGATCACCCAAAAATGTCAAATCTGTCATTACAGATCTGTATGAATTGTAACACAGAAGAAAATACTGAATCAACAGTAGACCACTTAGATTTTATTGAAAACAAAAATGCTTAAAAATATATAGATCTGCATACCATAGGCGCCGATTTATGTTTTTCTCCGTGGGTGCTCAAGGGCGCACGCCATTTAAAAAATAAAAAAATAGACTATAGCTAATGTGTGGCGCTCACTTCTCACCTAGTGTGTCTATACAATATGTACAGTGTATATCGCGATATACTGACCTGCGTTCTCTTCCCTCTGTACTACCAGCTGTTACTCAAGTTCTCATAGCGAACGAATAACATAGACAACACATCAAGATCAAAGCACATAGCTTATTATCTGAGAGGGCACTTGTGGTAGATGTCGATATATCAATATTAATAGGTTTGGCATTTTTTATAACAAATCTGTCCATTTTAGTCTGATTAATGATTAGTGATTACGGAAAGCAGTAAATGATTACATACTCGCACGGCACTGTATAGTGGGGGATGGGACGTTTTCAGAAACGCTGTGATTGTTGGATAGGATATGGAACATGCATGCGACTGGTTATGTCACTGTCACTGACAACAACATAACCAATCACAGTGTGGCAGACGCTTCATAGCGCCAACTGCAATGTTTAATTTTAAATAAATGTAGCCTACTGGCAGTCTGGCACTGGCACACGTGGGTGCTCATTTTCCGTGGGTGCTCTGTATTTTCCGTGGGTGCTCGAGCCCCGGAGCACCCACGGTATCGGCGCCTATGCTGCATACAACAGATCAATAACCTATTCAATAGTGTCCTATCCAATAAATGCACTCCAGTTTAAACAGACAAAAATATCAGTGTTTAAAATGATTAATTGTCATTCTTTTCAATACAAACACTCCCACTTTCTATGCAAATTAGATTTAGATGGAATAGCTCACTAGAGATCAAAATTTTTAGATTTATAATGATTTAATAATGTTATTATTAAATCATTATACTTTACTTTTTTATTACTTTCATGTAATTCCAAACCTTTATAAATCTTTTTCTTCTGTGAAACAAAACAAAATATATGTATACACACACACACACACACACACACACACACCTCATACTTTGGCAAAAATAATAGCCAGGCCAATTCACTGCAAATACAGCTCTGGAAATTACAATGATATTCAGACTTTTTAAGTGAGACTGAAGTGTACATTTAAGTCACTGTATATCTCATCTATGTGTTTTATCTTCATATGCTCCTGTATATCTGTTCTGTGAGAGGAAGTAGTGAGCAGATGATGGGGGAATGTTTTCTGTATTTCAAATATAATGACATCAAGGGTGTGTCTGTGTTACTTTACTGTAGATGCGTGGGCATATTTTATTTGCTTTGCTTGTAGCAAGCAGTAACCAGCCTTGATTAACTTTAGGCTCATTGACACACATGCAAACTCATACTTGCAGTTCTGCTCTGCACACCAGATCCACTTCAATCTGCAACAAGCCTCAACAAGCTTTCACAGTACCAGTTGATGCAGCTAAAGTCTGCTGTTAGGGTATGAAAGTGTGTGACAGTGTTTACGCATATGCTTCTTGTGCTTGTGTTGTGCAAGTGTGTGTGAGTGTGTTACTGTTGAAATAGACTAAAATGTGAGCTGGTCTGAATTCGACCCTCAGTCATACAGTAAGGAAGTCATGTGAGACCCACAAAAGGACAATGAAAAAAAACCTCATTTGTAAGAAAGTTTAAATGAATAGTAGGAATTAAAAAAAAAACACACTTTAATATATGTAAATATATTTCCAAAATCTCAAAGGTATTGAAAAAAATATATATAATAATTTTTTAATACATATTTTTATAACACACACAAACACACATACGCACATATATATATATATATTTATTTTATTTTTTTTGTTACATATTTTCTCTTTACAGCTCTTTACAATATACAGTATTTATCATATAGTTTAATTATAATTTGGCCAGTAAAATCATTATGGGGGACTGTCAACATCTAAAAAAAAAAAAATAAATCACCATAAAATTGATGGCTGTCTAATATACAATCAGGTTTGAATTGTATTTGTATACGAATTATATACGAATTGTATTTAAAATGCACAGCATAAATGAGTACACCCCATCTGAACATAAGATGTATTTTCTTAATGACCACTAATACAACTCATGGAAAGATTGCTCCTTTGAAATCTATTAAACATATACTTAATAAAAAGAGAAATATGTGTCATAAATAATTGTAAAATAAGTTAATTAACCAATTTGGTTATTAAGGATTGCAGAAATGAGTACACCCTAGATTTAAGGAGGTCATCATCTAGGAGTAAAACCAGACAAATGTGACAATTTGTCATGAATTTTGACACTTTGTGCCAAGAAGGGTCAGAGTAGTATACAAATTAAGGACTAGAATATTATATTTTTTGCTGTTTAGGAAATACAGATTAAGTCCCAGAATTTCAAACAGAAATACTTAACATTCTTAATATAAATGAACCTGTAACATCACAGTACAAAAAAAAAAAAAAGAAGATCTGATTCTGATGTGGTATTATGAGTGTCAGTCAGGAACGGTGTACTGATGTGGACTAATAGCTCAATGTCTAATTAGTTTCAGTCTCTGATCTGAAGGAACAACAGACATGTGTCCTTCAGCAAACAACAGGTTATGAGCGTTGAGCAGAACATCCCCAGCACAGAACCAGATAAGAGCAGCTTAGGTGAACGGGAAGATGTCACCAAAAGACAGCTGGAATGAGAGAGAATATATGACATTTTCCAGGAGAATGAGATCCTAGAATCTCTAAAAAATGAAAATTATTTTGCACATAAAATTCATGGCAGTGAGTCAATAAATAATGAGTGCGGATGTCATTTCCTGTCCTCAGTCTGTTGGTTCGCACGGACGCTGACATATCCCTCTGGAAATTACCTACGGCAGCGACTATGAATATGATTATGTCTCTCTGAGCCACGCTGATAGCTCAGTGCATTCATAATTAATGTAAGTGTCAACAAAAATCTCCAGTTCTTGTACCATAGTCTTAAACCATATACACATCCTGTCTGCAGCTTCCTGTTGGGATTTTAACACAAGTTCTGAGGACAACTGTGTTAGTAGAAACTGAAGAAACAAACAGGACCTTTTAATGTTTAAGGGGATCTGACTGTTTGGAGGATGTCTTCAGGGACAGTGCACTTTCAGAGGGTGGTTGACCGTAGTTACAGCTCAATGACCCAGAACCATGACACTTTACATCATGTGTAATCAGAACAAAAACACTCATCCTTATTTTTGTTGGCCCATATTCATGTTGTAAGATAAAAACTGCTGCCAACACTGGACCTCTCACTGAGACAGACATTTCCATCTATCTATCTATCTATCTATCTATCTATCTATCTATCTATCTATCTATCTATCTATCTATCTATCTATCTATCTATCTATCTATCTATCTATCTATCTATCTGTCTGCCTGTCTATCTGCCTTTGTAATATTATCTACCTACCTATCTATCTATCTATCTATCTATCTATCTATCTATCTATCTATCTATCTATCTATCTATCTATCTATCTATCTATCTATCTATCTATCTATCTATCTATCTGTCGTTTTTACAGTAATGTAGGCACACACATTAACTGTTTAAATAAATTATAAATGTATACTTTATCACATCTGCTCTCTAAATACTTTCTAGGAAGTGACTATCCAAAGAAAGAAAGAATCTAGGACTCTTCGTCTGCAGATGAGTGTAATTATGGACTGTTTATTGTGCTCAGCTGTGTGAAGTGTTTTGAAGGTTTTTATGCCAGAGCAGTTGGTCTCAGAAGCAGGAGGGGTCGGGCTTGTCGAAGCCTGGTTAAGTCTCTCAGAACGATGAACATTAAATCGCTGAATCATAATGTTCAACACAAATAACACACCCTCTATGCACGCGATTTCACCAACAGGTTGTGACAAAAAATGATTTCCCATGAAGGAAGTGGAGTACAGGTTTATACGATTAGGCATAAACAAATCTGTCCTTTCTGCCAATGAACTATACTAATATTTATTCAAAATCAATTATCTGCAGCATTTAATTTGTGTACTAATGGACATTTCCCTTGGAAATATGAAACTGGCCAAATAAATTATACTAAACAGTATCGCACAGAATTCAGCATGACATTATGACAAAGCGAGTTATGCAGTCTGGGTGTCAAGCAGTCGGACTCAAAGGCTCCAGTCCCTCACACACACACACACACACACTGCCCGATTAAGAGCGTGTCTGTGGCATGATGCTGGTCTGGGCTCCATTTGTCACACGAGTGTTGCACTTCCACAGCCTTGTCTCCCTGTGTGTGTCTCTCTGTACCATCTGTGGGGGCCGGACGGTACTAAATCTGGCTGAGCGGTGAGACTGGATGGGCTGCAGAGGTCTGCTGGCTAACCCTTCACCCTACACCCCCTTCAAAGCTCTCAAGAGGCTGTGAGTGCCCACCACTGCCCCTCTGCCGTCAATCTCACACATACAGTAGACAATGGAAGACCAGTAGCAAGTAGTTTAGAAGTCGTTCTGCCTTCCTGCTGAACATTCAAATGTTAACGAGCAGTACTGTGGGTGATAATGGAGAGGTGTGTGTCACCAGTGTGTGTGTGAGTGTTATGCATGTATGTAATTGTAAAAATGTATGGGGCAAGGGTCAGGTGTTATCGCTGCCTCAACCTCTGGACTCCCGAGGAAGACTATTAAGCCTCTGCATGCATTTTATCTGGCTATTACAGTTTAAGGAAATAAAAACATTTTAAAAAGCTGTTTTTATTTTATTTTTATTTTTTATGTTGGATGTATATATTCATTATTTGATTAGCATGAACATGCAGTATTGAAGGTTAGGCCCATATGAAAGAAAATCACTGTTGGAGATTTTGTCTTTTGACCTCAGCATACGTCTCTTGCTAATGGTTCCCTTTAGAAAAAGTCCCAAATGTGTAACCTCTGGAGTTTCTGAAAAAGTTCTAAGTAGTCATAAAACTATGCTCAGATTTGCCAAGATAGCAGTCTGTGATCACAATTCAAATATCTCATTATGAACATCCAATTTAGGCTATAGCTCTATTATTACTATATTTCAACAACTGATTATTAATATCACACTTAATGAATTTTGGTAGCAACATCTGGGATAAAGTTGAAACAAAGTGTAACTGAGATCTTGATTATGTCTCATAAGTTAATAAAAGAATAACCTCTGAATAACAAAAAAAAAAATCCTTTGGGAGGTCTTAGGATATAAAACTTTCACTTTTCAGTTTCCTCTACCCGCTCTATTGCCCTGACATGTCTTCACCTGTGCTGATGAGTTTATTAACAGCGGCCTCAACTAGGTCAGTGGAACAAATTCTGTACCTAGTGTGTCTGTCCTGTTACCTGCAGGATATGTTGGAATTCTAAGTTGGTTCTCCACTCTTATATCTGCATTTAATGTTCTAATCAATATCTACTCCAGTTGCAGTGAAGAGGGATTTAGCAACTGCTGAGAGCAGAGATAATATTGACTTTTAGATGCGTATGTGCATTTCACAGCAACATTTATGCATGTAAAAAAACACAATACAACATACTGTTGATGGCAATGTCTCTGCACAACTGCCAAATCCTCTTAACACTCTCCGATGTTCTTTGTTTGACTATCAACTCATATGAGTTAATGTTCACACTCATACACAATACAGGGCAAAGTGAATCTGTAACTAATTCATACAGCAGCATGTTAATATTTAATTGATCACCGTACAATTTCGAAATATACCACATAAAGCAAGCTTGAATTTTATTTGTGCTGCGTATGTGAACAATAAACTTTCAAAACTTTGATCACAGCTGCATTTCATGAACAAATTAAGAGAATGTTTTCTATGCATGACTTCCATTACTGAAAATGGTTCTGAAAGGTTGATGGTGAGAATGCATGGGAGCACAGTGTCAAAATAAATTCTCTTGGCTCCTTCCCTTTTTCGCCTCAAGCTGAAAGTTAAGATTTCCTTCCAAAGAGCCGTTCTGAGGAGTGTGGTTCGTTGTCCTCCTTTCCCAAAACAGTTCTGTGGAAAAGATTTAACAAGCAGCTTACTGCTGGGGGAAGGGATTTGGAAAAGAGGGGGGCCCTCAGGGTCACCAAGATGTTAGGGCCTCGGGCATGTACACACACACAAGAGATCCAAAACGCTTTATTTGTGTTAAAAGGTGTTTACATCGCAAAAGCATTAATAATATTATATACATATCTTTATATGCATAAATAAATGCATACTCATATACAGACAATAAAGGTCTCACACTCTGGCAGGAGAAAGAAAAAAAAACAGCAGAGCAAGGGAAAAGCAGCCAAAAACCACTACTAGCGCTGGAGTGGATAGAGTGAATATAGAGAGAGGGAGAGGGATAGAGAGAGTGAATGGGGAGGGATCAGTTTCTAGGGTAGGCTGTGGTTGGCTCTTCTGATGGAAGGACTCGGGATGGATCGAGTTACACCATTTGCCGTGCATTAGTTTGTTTTCCCCCGCTCGGAACGCAGAGAGACACTTCAAGCTTGACTCAGAGTTGTTGCGATCCAAATCACGTAAAGAGAATCACGGATTCAGATGAGGTGAGTTGATTTAAAAGAGAAAATGCAGAAAAACATAATAATGATGGGGGAAAGGAAAAGAAACAACAAGAAAAAGATTTCCAAAACATCAGAAGTACTCTAGTTCTATTTGTGCAGTGCAAAAATAGAACTGGAGCTATTTTTATCACCCTGTTACCCGTTCACACAGATTCGGATTGTTTATTATCGGAGTGACGCACGCGCGTAAAGTTCTTCATTCTGAAGAGTAGATCTCGAGGTAATAACTTACTTGGTTTTATTTGGTTTGGGTTGTATTGGTTTGGTGAATGACGGGGGGGATGGTACTAGAGGAGAGGGAGGGTCCTGGTGCCATCTGATCGGTGAGCTTTTGAAGATCACAAAGCTTTATCCAGAAGAGGAGCTGGACGAGACCCACGGGCTCCGGGAATTGTTTTGCGTGGTTCGGATAAAACAAACACAGAAGGATCTTCTGGATTTATGGACCGAGATGCACACATGCTTATCTGATCTCACTGGATTTAATAGCGTAAAACACTTTGGAATATAACGCGGAGAGTGTCGTAGTCTACATGCTCGTTTGGAGAACATTCAGGTAGGATTTCTGTTTTCCTTCTCACACTTTGTTGCCACAGATTTCGGAGTAAGTGGAGTTGGCTATATTGCAGTTCTACAAGTTAAAATTTAACTTCTGCATTTAGACTGTTAAATCAAAACGGCTGGAAGCGATTGGATAAAAGTAACTGATTTTATTTGGCATTATTAATGAGAGTAACAGTGCCAAATATCCTGCTGATACAGTACATTTATTCGATTAAAGGGAAATTATTGTATTGTTTGATATTATTATAATATGAAATAAAAATATAAATTAGCCTACAAAAACGGAATTTAAAAAACTCAGTATTGGAAAACACACAGAGCTGAAACAGCTGATTCAAGTCTTTGATTCCTCAATTGTATCGTTTCTATTCTTGAATATAATAAACGGGATAGATGGCACCAGGGTCAGAAATTAACCTTACTTAGGCTAAAATGTGACAGATATTCATGATATTGGGGCAAAATGCTGTCCCAATGAATTCCCCTGTTTGTACCCAACAAGTGAAAGGTAAATAATAGAAATACACGTTCAGTTGGCTAATTCATTTGAAATAAAGTCTATTTGGCATTGGGTGACATGATTGTGTAAAAAAAAAAAAACTCATAAAGGTCATAAATGCCCCTGAAAATCACTTCCAGTTAATTTCTGACAGTGGGTGGAACCGATATATCACCATAATGCACTTCAGACCCCCAAGCCCCCCCCACCCCCCTCCCCCCCCCCCCCCGTCCCGTAATGATGAAGGATAAGGGAGCCAAGTTCGCATAGTAGGCTACGAGGAAGATTTAGAGCCTTACATTTATCTAACCTTTGCCTGGGAGTTGCATCATATAATTCAAACTGATACAATCTCATGAGAAACAGAACAATAATAATATCTCTACTGCCTGTTTAGAATATTCGAGGTAGAGGGAGGGAGAGAGATAGCGTTGCTGTTGTTGTGTAAAGTGGGTATGGAGCCCATGGTCATGCATTAACACAATCAATTTCCCAGCAGAAGCTATTAACGACCCAACACTCCTCTGTTGTCTTTATGCTTTTTACTTCAACTCAAGAGATTCGTCATGCCTCGGCTCCAGCTTGAACGCCTTGATTCACATGCCCTTTTCATAGACGGGGTTCCGAGTGGAGAAGGTTTAGTTTGAAGATGCTTTATGCTGTTCATCTGGGCTGAATCGATCATAGATAAACTATTGAGTAACATCCGAGACGCGGTGTAGCCTAATATATACGCACGTTACAAATTAAATTAAATACGTTTTTATGTGAGTGAAAACCGTCAGAAGAATGAATGAACTATGTGAATGATTAGTTTGTCCGAAAAGATTGCAAAAGAATCTTGTTTGTTTGTTTTTTTGTTTTTCTGTGTAAGGTTTTTGAGGCAAAACACTACTGAGGTAAATGTTGAGAGCAAAACATGAAGTAGGGGGAGACTGAAGATTGAGATCATAAATAATTAATTTATTGCAGTGTCTTATAACTTCATATAGGCCTACCATATGTTGTAAGACTAAGAAAACATACGTTAAAGTTCTGTACATATTTTGTAGATCAAACTTAATTTTCTTTCAAAAAAATAATTATGCCATAACCTTTATCCACCAATTATATTTTAAACATGGTAATTTACCACGTTAAACAAACATTTAAACTATTAAAATATTTTTTTATTCAAAACCAGCAAGCGATAAATGTAGAACAAATACATAAAACATAAGCTAACAACTAAAACATGGCTATGTTTGTGCTGAGCTTTTGTCTAGGTTGTGAGAACCGTCTGTCCCCACAAGGACAGTAAAACCTGAAATCACCTGCGAAGCAGCCAATGTTCCCCATGAGAAAACAGCTTAATAAACAAACTAAATATTGTCTTAATTAAAATGCAAGAAAGCAGTTTTGTGAGGGTTAGGTTTAAGGGTCAGGGAGAAAAAAAATACATTTGCTCAATAGAAAACCAAGCCAATATCAAAGGAAAATCTCCACAATGAAAAAAGAAAGGAAAAAAAAGACATGTGTGGATACACTGTATATCCATTAATTAGTCTTATGACTTCTACTGTGACCTCAGAAGGGTGCTGGTCAGGTATGATAGTGCACCCCATAGCTCTTTTCCAACCATTTCTTGTTGTTTGACCATATGGAAGTTAATGGGATATGCGGTTTTCCCAAAATATGCTTTTGTTTATTTGTCCTACATGAATGTGTGACGTGTAAACTGAGTTTAAAAGATTCATCTTTTAAAAATACTATAAATGCAAACCACAAGAGTGCATTGCCCCCCTGCAATTCCTATTATCTCTGCTGAACCCTCTTTCAGAGAGCGGCAGATAACATCTACCTCTACTGAAACTTCACCATGAAGCAGATTCAGCACTTTTCATGTGTTTGTGAATAAAGTCAGTCACAACAGCTGGCAACATTGTGTCCACTAAGCCCACGCCAGTCCTGCTGTCTTGTGTTCATCCTCGGTCAGGCCTGAGTAACTGATTTAACCTTCAAAGCATGGAGGTCTCTTCACTGGCCGGGATTGAAAGGACCTTGTGGTCTCTGTTGTTCCCTTAACACACACACACACCTGCAGGAGATGACTTTGGGAGAGTGGGGGTGGGGAATAAGGCTGCACAGGTGGGGCGGTGACCCGTCTTACAGCTGTGGAGTAACAAGTTGTGATCTGTCTGTAAACAACTGTGATTTCAATGCTTTTGTGTGGGAAAGCTCTAATCTCAGCATGAGTCTTTCTAGCCCCTTTCACACTGCATGTTGGTCCAGGAATCCGGATCGCCTTCTGTGTGAACACAAACACGTCCCAGAATTGATTCCTGGATCAATCCCAGGTTGGGGACCTAGTAACATTGCTGGGTTCATTCCAGGAACGAGCTCTGTGTAAACAAAAGCCAGAACCAATGCTGTAAAGGGTGTGTCGTAGTGATGATGCACGTCTTCGTGCGACTCTTTTACTGGTTGTTTTGAAGGCAGATCAATGTTCATGATGAAAAAAAAATGTGCAAACTGTAATGAAGCAGATCAGTTAACTCCTCAGTTAACTCCTCACTATCCGCGTTGAAGCTGATGTCGTTCGCCAGCTTAAATGAAAGTTAACGTGCCTAGCGTTTTCTACTCGTGCATTACACGTCACACCCTAAAGACCACAAATTAGTTTTGTTTTATATAATGCAGAAACTTGGGAATGTTACTCGGCAATCATAAATTATTGAACTCTGATTTGTGTTGTGCTTAGAAAATACCTTTAATTACTAGTTCTAAACTAAAAAATGGCTGGCACATATCCCTTCTCTGCATTGTCACATTTTCCCATATTTCTTCTTGTGCTCTTATGTGTAATTAATGTTTATATAAAAACCTTTCATGAGCACTGATAGCTGCTTGTATATATCTACCGTGGTATAGCAAATATTTCAGCAGCTGGCATATTTCTGCTGTTGTGTGGTATATATGATCATACTGACCAACCCTATTTTAGAGCTTCTGTTGATATATTCTTTCACTTTCCCTTTCAGTGTCAGGCCTCAGGCAGACCTGCAGGGTTCATGTTAAACTAAAGCAAAGTGATTGTGAGATGCCATTCCTCACTTAAGTGACATTATTCTCTCCTGAATCAGGATGCATGAAACTAACCTTAGCACATCAGCTACACCGATTTCTTCCATTGGGGAGCATTTATTTCATAAGGTTAACTGAAGCCACATAGCGTCACTGACTGGCTTTGTTTTTTTGGCCTTCACTGTCACATTTCCTGCAGCTGGACTCCCGCGGGCGGGCGCTGGGTGGATCTGCTGCAGGCAATCTTACTGGAACGACCTGCCAACTCAAGCATCGTGCCAGCATCCCGGGAAACGCAGCCAAAAACATCAACGAGTGTGTGATTGCGTCGCGCGGAGAGAGGCTGTAATGAGAATAGCCGGGGAGCAGCTAAACACTAACAGGTTGCGTGACTAGTCAACTCTCTCCACGCAGTGCCTGTCCAGGCTCATACACCGGAGGGCAAGAATGGAATACCAAACCAAGACATTCAATTGAAAACATGTTGCGCTCGATGTATATTGAAAAGAAATTCAAGACGGCTGACCTTTGTATGTCCTTTGTTTGTGTTTTGCATTAGGTTTCCCTCGCTCTCTTTGCCCAAGTCTGGTGTTTTCCGTGCACTGGAATTGTTGTTATTGTAGTGTGTCTGCGTAACTCCCTGTGGTGTTTCTATGAAAAATGATTAGTGTTTGTGAGGGATTTCTGTCATTGACAATGAGTATGTTCCAGGGTGCTGGAAATATCCTTCTTTATTTCTTGAATCAATATCCAGGCGGAGGAAATGAAACGGCGCTGTGAAGCTGTGATTAGACTCTCTGTGCTGTATTAAACTGGGGCTCCTCTTGTACACATCGCTTAATCCATTCAGTGTTTCCCGAACCCTTCCGAGAGCACCATGCTGCTGATGTGTGCACTTCTGTGGCTACAGAGGATGCACTTGGGAAAACAAATGCATTTGGAACTCGGTTATGATAGACACATTTTTTGACACCTTGGCCTTTGACTTTCACTGATTGTCCAAACATTACAGCTTTTAATCACTCAAGCTCACAACTTCATCTTCATTTTTGTCTCGCCTCGTTCTCCTTTTCTAATCTTGTTTTCATTTTGATCATTCTCAATTCTCATATTGATTCTCTTCTCATCTCATATTGTCTCTCATGGTTGTTTCATCTCATCCAGTGTGTTTTCCTCATCTTGTTTGTTCTCTTTTCTTTACATACTTTTCCATGTGGTATCCATTTTTAACCTTGTCATTTTTCTTCTCTTCTTTTTTTTGGAATCATCTGTTCTGGTTTTTATTTTTGTCACTCATGCCTGTCTTATATGTTTTTCCTTGTGTCTCCTTGCTTAAATTCTTTGCCTAATCTTGTCTTTTCTTCACTTTTGGTCTCATCTTGTCTCTCCTTTTCTTCTCATCTCATTCTTCTCTAATGTAATCTGGTGTATCCTTCTCATAGTATCTTTAGTTATAACAATAATTTGTCTTGTCTCAGCTTCTCTTGTATCTTTTTCTCATCTTGTCCCTTCTTTTCTTGTATCATATGTTTTATTTTCATCTAGTGTCTCAATCCCTGTCTCATGTCCTCTCCTTGCCTCACTTTTCTTCAATTCTTGCCTTGTTTTGTCACATTTCTTCTCATCTAGTCTCTCTTTCTCTTGGCTCTGGTCTTGTCCTGCCTCTCTTTTTCTTATATTCTCCTCTTATTCATTTTGTTTCCGGTCTCATCTTGCACTTATCTCACTTATCTCATCTCATCTGGTTTGTCCTTCTTGTCTATACTATTTTTTGTCTCGCCTCAGCTCCTCTTGTCTTCTTCTTCTAATCTCAATGATTGCTTTTCTCATCTTTTCTTTCCTTTTTTCACTTCTTTCTCATATGTTCAATTCTCATCTCCTTTTCTCAGCTCTTCTCCTTGCTTCAGTTCTTGCCTTGTCTTCTCTCTTGTCTTCTCATCTTTTCTCTTCTTTTCATCTTATCTTGTCGTTCTTGCTTGTCTCAGCACCTCTTCTTTCCTTTTTCTCATCTTTTATTTTCTTTTCTCACCACGTCTCATCTTGCCTTTTTCCCTTTATTTTCTTGTCTTCTGTTATAAGCTTGTCTTTTGTCTCCCTTTTCATAACGTTGTCTTCTCATCTCATATAAAAAAATTAAAAAAATTGCCAGAGAAAGAGTCATTTCTATTGATCCGATCAAAGCATGATAGCCCAGAATCCCTTGTAGTCAGTCTGTTGAAATGAAGATCCAATATGGCAACAGATGAGCAGACAATCTCCTTTTCCTTGAAGGACTGTGGATCGTATTTCTGTTGGAGAATTTCCCCAGGCCACATCCCATTCAGCTGATTAATTGAGAACTGATCAATCAACAGCTAATCAATAATGGCAGGGTGGTACAGGCAGCATATGCATAGTACAGCATGGTAGCAGGTGTGCAGGGCTGCTAATTGCAAAAATGTCAATACTGTATGCAAGTATGTGTGGCGGGACGCACTCAGGAAGTGGTTGAGGCCTGACTCACTCACTTTCTATCCTTCCGCCAAGCTGTTTGTTGTCTCCATGTAAATTGCTTATATCCGTTCGGGCTTTGCTGGCATGAATAATTTGTAGCTTTATAAATATTTGACTTTACACTGCTCATCAATATGCACAGATGATTGTCTCTCCAGGAGAAGACCCCAACCACAGCACACAGACCTCTGAAAATCTCCCTGTTTGAATGTCCATTTGGAGACTTCTGTGCCAGGCACAGCAAACACACTCCCCATTATAGTCCGCAATCCAAACACACGCCTGCACACTTAATAGTACACAAATTACATCCTTAAATACAGTGTACATGTTAAAGTGTGTATCAGAGCTAGCTGACAGCACAACGTTTGCATTTTTGGTGTCTTAAGCTCTCGCTTTCCACCCCCTCTCTGTCTGTTTTTTGACCTTCCTCTCGTGGACAGATTTTCAATCATGGGTATTGGCTGCCAAATACACATGCACATACGCACACACTCTAAATGATCTGTTGGGAGTGAACCTACTCGCATACACACAAAAAAACAGACGTCCTAATCTACATAGCAAATCCTGACAGAGGTCATGCACAAAAACACAAGAGAAAACAGTTATGAATAGTGGCTGATGGTGTTGACTGTGGCATTTGTGTATGTTGCAGGTAACATCTACATAAGTGCAGTACAGGAGGTGTGTGACCTCTGTGCCAGCAATGGGGTGGCGAGAACTGACGATTGACCTGCTGCTACTGCTGCTTTTGGTGTCCCATCTGGAGGCTGTGAGCTTTCCTGAGGACAACATCCCTTTAGATGTTGTGGACCGACACTGTAAGAACCAGCAGACACCACACTGTTTATGAATTGCCACCATCTGCATGAGATCTTTATCAAGTTCTTTAAAACACACACACACACATACACGCACACACAGGTCTTTCTTCAACTAGAGGCACCTTTGGAACTGCAGGCTTTTAGAAAGTAAACTGTTGTAAAGCACACATTTTTCTACACTCTTACTTGTGCATCACATTTCCCATAAGCAGTGGCTTGTGGATATACCTACAACATTTTTTGTTTTCAAAGGAAAAAAGGAGTCACAAAAATAGCCATAATTTCTGCATAATTTAACAAAATTACTCTTGGACAGACAACAATATTCTATGATATATGGTAATATTCTACAATTAAATTGATGTGTATCCATGTTTTTTCTTGTACAAATATTTTCTTGTTTTAGGTCTCTATTTTATCCTAAACCTTTTCTTCATTGACACTTTTGACTAACACTAACTTAAAAATAAACTTTAGTAGCTAAATTATTTGCGCTGGAAATGACACCACAAATGAAAGGAAATATAGAATATTTTGAGAATATTTAAATATTGAAATGGCTTGTTTAATTATTGTTATAATACACAACATTATAATAAAAATAATATGATATTTATAATGGATTTTTATAGTTCAGTATTGAAAGTCTGGGTTTGGGACTAAATTTAAACCAATAAAAAGTCATTTTCAAAGTAATTCGAAAGGTTACAAAAATAAATTTTGGTAAAGCATGGAAAGAACTTATGAAGTAATAATTTAAGGACATGAAAGTGCCTGTATTTTGTTAAAGAAACAGTCATCCACATTCTTTGGAAGAAGACATACACAAATAGAGTCGCTGCATTAGTGCTGTTGTGCTCTGCAGTGAGAAAACACTCCAGCATGCTGACAGTGCATTCGCTGGACGTCAATGCAGGACCTTCTGGTGTAATATTCATTACTTTAGCCAAGTCGTTCTTCAGGGTAGTTTAACATGCAATTGCCACAGCCGATCAATATCAACATCGATCTCTGTTGACATTAATACTGAATAACGGCGTATCTGTTTGTTCTACAGATGCACGACAGTACCCCGTGTTCCATGGACGCCCCTCTGGCAACGAATCTCAGCACAGACTGGACTTTCAGCTGATGACCAAGATTCATGATACGCTTTTCATTGCGGGCAGGTAAGTCAGCACAGGATGTGGAAGTGAGATCTTCGACCTTTTGACCTGTTCAGACAGTTCAGATGAGCTGGTCGATGACCAGTAGAAATATGAGTAGAAATTTGTGTGTAAACTAATTCTCTCTCTCTCTCTGGCAGGGACCAGGTATATTTAGTGAGTCTGAGAGAGTCCTACAGGAACGAGATTATTCCATACAGGGTGGGTTCACAGTAAATTATTTTATGACCAAAGTGCTCTTGTCTCTTGCGAGGCGTGACAAGTAATAAAAACTCTGGTTAATCAAAGTTCCAATTCCAGTCATGGCAGCGCTTTTTGTAAATCGCTAGGTTTCTGTTTCTGTCTTTCTGTCCCTGCCCATGGTGTAGTACATTGTTAATGTTTAAGAGTGTGCGGGTGGGAAGCTGTGTCTAATGGTACTGGTGTGTGATGTCACAGAAGCTGACGTGGCGGTCGGGGCAGGCGGACAGGGAGACGTGTGCCATGAAGGGAAAGCACAGAGTGAGTCCTCCTCCTTCTTTTACATAAATCACTTGTCACTGGTTCTGTAGTATTTACAGCACTGAAGCAACCATAAATCTCACTGTCTTGACTTTCTCTCAGGACGAGTGCCATAACTTCATTAAAGTCCTGGTTCCAAGAAACGATGATCTTGTGTTCATCTGCGGAACAAATGGTTTCAACCCCATGTGCCGTTACTACAGGGTAAGTCAACTGTCTGTATGTTGATTTCCTCTCATAAGTGATTGGTTAATATGAATGGGAGCAGTTTTACAGTATAATGAAGATAAGGACTCTGGATCTCTATATTTTCTTTTTCTCTCTCTTATTTAGTTGGATAACTTGGAGTTTGATGGGGAAGAGATCAGCGGTTTGGCCCGATGCCCGTTTGATGCAAAGCAGACAAACGTTGCCCTGTTTGCTGGTATGAGAGCTGTCAGGATAATGAGGAGGATGATGAATAACTTTGCCATGATTTTTAAAGGTTTTGGATCAAAGTAATGCTCCAATGAGAGCCAAGACTGATGTTGAACATAAATCAGAAGCCACGAGAACTTTATGTCAGCTCTTTTAGTATAGGCTACAGACAGGAACAGCACAACCTGATGACAATTAGTACACTTTGATATCACACGTGCATCTGAATGAGTCTGTACAGGCCACACACCGAAAAAAAAAAAACCTTCTAGTTCTAGTATTTCTAGTTCAAATATTGACATTTTTTATTGTTTAAGCATTAGACTCACTGAATTTAATTTAAAACAAGAAACTGTATTCATTATTATTATTATTATTTTGACAGCAGAATTCTTTTTTTTTCAGTAACTGAACATATAAAAGAGCGGGTGCAATGAAGTAAAATTTTTATATCTTGTTCATTCTATATTGCATCTAAAAATGACCAGATTGTTTTTTGTTTTGGTCTAAATAGACCTTTCCTCTGAGATTTGTTTTAATTTTCCGTTTTGTTCTTGGTGCAAATAGGTCTTAAGTGTTGAATTCCAAGTACATTGCTTGAGTTGTATGTAATTAGTGCGTAGTGAAGCTGAAGTGTGTTTTAAGCTCACATATTTATGTCATAGATGGTAAACTGTACTCAGCGACAGTGGCAGACTTCCTGGCCAGCGATGCTGTGATTTATCGCAGCATGGGAGACGGTTTTGCCCTTCGCACCATCAAGTATGACTCCAAGTGGTTAAAAGGTACAGAAACTCTTGCTTGTCTGCTTAATGTACATGCTAGTCTGCATTTTATGCTAACCTTGTTGAACCCAGTACACATCTGATCTATAACCTGTAACCATACCTTAAAAAAGTCAATGGGGGAGGACAGAAAATGGTGGTTGTTGATGTAAAATCCAGCTTCCTGTTGCACAAACTAGGTCAACACTCAGCCATTCCAACAAAAGCGCATAAAAATTTAACTTGAGGTCAGCGGCAGGGATGCTAATGCTTCTCTCTCTTTCTCTTCCAGAGCCACATTTTCTCCACGCCGTGGACTATGGGGATTTTGTCTACTTCTTTTTCAGAGAAATCGCAGCCGAGCACAACAACTTGGGAAAGGTATGACACGCAATGTAATGTACAATGCTAACACTGCTACAAATGTTCACAAAACACACACAAAAAGTAATGCACCATGGTATTAGTGATGGTATCAGATGGTAATACCATGGCCTCTGAACTGTAATAATGTAGTTCTGATTTGTATGTAAATGTAGTATTCATAGGCATTTATTTAGAGATGAATGTTTGTTCCAGAGGGTCAATATATCATCCATTGCCTCAGGATTTGCTTTAAATTGGCCCATATAATGACTTCTGTATTCCACAGACTAATTAATATTTAAGTTTAGTTAATATAGTACTCAACACCTGCATTGAGAGCAGGTTTTACAGTAGTGAATTATTAAGATGGTTACATGGTGCTAATTCAAGCCCTCTAGCACACTGCAGTTTTGTTCTAAAAGAAAAAAAAAGATGTTTCTTGCGTATATTTAGATTCAACTTAGCCGCTGGGGAGATAGATCTATTATTTAGAGAGTGATGCTGAGTTTCTCCCGCTATTTTTCTCTCACTGCAGGCAGTTTACTCCAGAGTGGCTCGGATCTGTAAAAATGACATGGGAGGGTCTCAGCGGGTGCTGGAAAAACACTGGACAACTTTTGTTAAGGCTCGCCTGAACTGTTCCGTTCCCGGAGAATCGTTTTTCTACTTTGACGTTCTTCAGGCTATTACGGACATCATCGACATTAATGGGGTGCCTTCTGTGGTTGGAGTTTTCACCACCCAGTTGAACAGGTAAAGCTTGTCACAATCCTTTCCACAAAATCTTCACATGGAAACAGGCTTAATAGCGCTAATGTCACTGTTTCTGACTTGTTCAGTATCCCTGGCTCTGCGGTGTGTGCGTTCTCCATGGCGGACATTGAGAAAGCATTCCATGGCCGTTTCAAAGAGCAAAAGACAGCAGATTCAGTGTGGACGCCATTTCCAGAGGAGAAGTTGCCAAAGCCCAGGTTGGTGAACGCACTAGTGCATGACAGCCAATCATTGCGACATAAAATTAACACGTGATAATTGGATACGCTGCATATTTAACCTGTGTGCACAGTGGCCATATGGAGGCGGGTATAGATTTACAGGCATGGGGCACATGGATCTTTGCCCTCTTTGCCTCAACTTTTCTTTTCTTTTCAGACCCGGCTGCTGTGCGGGACATGGTTCAGCAGAGTCTTACAAAACCTCCATCGAGTTTCCAGATGAGACCCTTCAGTTCATCAAGTCACACCCACTCATGGACTCCTCAGTCCCCTCAATTGGAGACGAACCGTGGTTCACCAAAACAAGAGTCAGGTACGGGCACAGTGCCACCATTCAGCCCAGTCTGAAAAACCTTGGTCTGACACTCTCGCAGGATTTGCTGCAATCAAGACTACTGGCTTTGACAGGAAAAGCCACCAGCTCTATTTGATTTAACTCAAATGGTTATATTTCATAATCAGAAAAAAAATGTTGCTATCCATCAGAAAAAAATCTAATACTAGCACAGATTTGTACATAAAAACATAATTACAATACAACACACTGAATAGTTTGCCATCTTGACCCAATGTCAGCTGTTAAATGAATATTGAGTAAACATTTTAACCTTCCCAGCAAAGAGCGTTAGTTTCACATTCTAAACAACTGGCACACCTAATTTAACTAGTTCAGGTCTTGATAGATGTGTCACGTTTCAACATGTTTTGTCCTGTGTCAGCTTAAGTTAAGTTGTTGTAAATTAGGCGTCTCCTTGCAACTGAATATCGGCCCTGTACTCAACTGTTTTTCCTTTGTCTTTGTAGGTACAGGCTCACGGCACTCGCCGTTGATAACACTGCAGGACCCCAGAAGAATTACACAGTGGTTTTCATTGGCTCTGAGGCAGGCATCGTCCTAAAAGTTCTGGCTAAGACGTCCCCACTGTCTTTAAATGACAGCATCCTACTAGAGGAGATTGATGTTTTCAACCAAGCCAAGTATGTTTTCATCCTATAATTACCTCATGATTAGTTTTTAGACACATTCTCATTGACTTAAAATTTTGGGAAACTTATTTGTAAACAACAAATTTATGAAGTAGTCTTAGCTATTTACCCATAAATGAGTCCCAAATTGTGACCTGAATGAAAGTTTTGGATCCTTTGAGATGAGATTAGATCTGATTATTGTGAAAGCGAAATGTCCTCACTTTCATTCGTCAGTGTGTGTGTGTGTGTGTTTTGTTTTCCTTCTGCTGAATTGTGACCGAAGAAAACAGTGACTGACGGATAGATCCGATAACATGTGATTTATCTGTTTTTCATCATCTCCCTCCCTCTGTTTTTTTCCCAGGTGTTTATCCAGCAATGAGGACGATCGGCGAATTCTGTCTTTCCATCTAGATAAAGACACCCACACACTCTATGTGGCCTTTTCCAGCTGTGTGGTCAGAATACCACTCAGCCGCTGTGAACGACACAGTTCCTGCCAAAAGTGAGTCCTGAACGCAACACTGTTTATAGAGGCAGCAAAATCTTTTTTTTTTCTTTTTGGCGTATCCAATTCAAATAAGTTTCAATTTTATAGTCTGAACAGCACAAAACCTCATTAACCATTGTGTAGTGAAGCGTGTTCTTTTTCCATATTGTGTTGGTATAAACAATATTTTTGGTGTGTTGCAGGTCTTGTATTGCATCTAGAGACCCGTACTGTGGCTGGATGACACATGGAGCTTGTGAGCGCATTCCTGCAGCTGTGCAGTAAGTCAATCACGAAAATATTCAGATTTACCTAGAAAATGTATAGGATATACTGAGAACACTAAACTGAATAATTGTCACTGCAACCGATTTCCTAAAATTCTTTCTTCTTTTCACTTAACAGTTCTCATTTCCAATTTTCTTCATGAAACATATATTTTTTTAGTTTTGATGCCTGCTGTTTTTATTTTTATTTTTGAAACAGGCAAAACAGTATATGTTAATGATGATGCCCAGAACTTGTATCCTTAGTACAAACTCATTATCTTATTACTCTTTTTCCTGTTTTGTAGAACTGGTTATGAGCAAGATGTTGAATACGGAAACACAGCTCACCTCGGCGACTGTCATGGTGAGCTCATCAACACATGCCCCTTTTCAGAAACATTAGATAGAAGTTGTGACGTCAATAACCCCCTCACACTCTCAGCTGACTGAAATTAACACATATCACACGAACATCATATTAATTCCTTTGACAATTAAACACTCACATATTTACACATACATTGTGTAGGGCTTAACATTACAGAAAGTGAAAGCGATACAGCGTAAACCAGAGGAAAACAAACACTTTTTTTTATTCTTTTGTATTTTAGTGAAAACTATTTTAGCTTTTTTATAATTTCAGACTTTTATTTTTGTTATTTTATGCTGATTTCCTGTTCCTTTAATTCTTTTAGAATTTTTGGCCACTACATCAGCGCCAGATTTCAAATCATATGGCGACCCAACCTCTGGTTAGTTTCCTGTACTGCACTGAATTCATTCCTTGAGTTCATCTTTCTCCCTTTTTTTCTCCTCTACTGCTGCACCTACACTTATTCCTGTGCTTTTCATCATATCATCACCATTATCATTGAGAGGCACCTGATCTCTCAGCACCAGCTTTTCTATCATTTCATTTATTCATTCTTTCGTTCTTGCATGGATATATGCTGTCTCCACTTTATCATCTCCCTGGACTATATTGTCATCTCCTCATTCTATTAGAGATAATCTTCATCCTTTCCCTCCTTTCAGGCTGAAATTTTCCTTACCTGAGACTCTGCACAGCCATTACATCCCTGTAATGGTTCATAACATCAGAGTCCATCTCTAAAGATTTACCTCAAAGAATCCTATAAACTGACGTATGACGTCCTGTCAGTATGCACTAATCCCAATCATTACGTTGTGCCTATCATGGGCTCAGATTCAGATACAGTTTGTTTGTTGCTACAGACATGGAGTTGCCATCATCGTCAGTCACAGTGCCCGTGACCTCTGAACCCATACAATCACCCCAAACCATCCCCACTCAGAAACCCCAACTCTTTGGCTCACGGAAATTTGAGTTCCACGATGACCCAGCCACTTCACGTTCTGTTGAGCATATACCAGGTGTGCTGGAGGGTAAGGCCTTGACCAGTGCGCTTTGCGCTGCTGCATGGAATTCTGGGTAATAGCTGCTATTAGTGCTGCTAGTCTACTAAGAGAGTGCATACATCTCTGATAGCAGCCCATTCCTTACCAGAATGGCATGATAAGCAATACTGCAGTCAGTCACACTACATTAACAAAGTAGGGATGCAAGTGCTCTTGAAAACTTTCAGGTCAGCACAATGCCTTGTTTTCTTGAAGTGTATTGAGATGATGCAGGCAGCTATACTTAGATTCCATCAGCATATAAAGCTTTTTATTATTATTTTCCCTACTTTTAAAAGTCTTTTATTTTACTGTGATTTGTCTTCCACATTTAACTTTATTTTATATATATTTTAGTTTAATGCATTTTCTATGACATTTTTTGTTCAGTCTGTCTTAAATGGCTACATATTTATCTTCTTCCATCCTTTTCTTTCTTTGCCAATGGTTTTTGGTTTTAGGAAATCTTCCAAAGGCCTTGCCACTAAGCAACACTTTTAAGCACCTCTCGAGCAACATTATTCACCAACTAACTCTTTCGAATATATGCAGACACTAACAACACTCACCCCTGGGTACTAAACAAAGACAGCGGGCTTAATTCTCTTTGGGAAACTCTTGTGTAAAGCAACAACATACTAACTCACTTAATACTGCAACCCATGTGCAATAAAATGTTCCACCCCACCTCTTTACTAATTTGCCTCCTTTACTAATATAGATATAAAGGATATCTCATTGTATTTTCTGAATTTCTTGCTTGGTATATTTCTTTAATAACTTCTAAAATGCTGGAAATAACAGTTGTATGCTTTTGATTCACACCAAATTGTGGTGGGGCGGGGACTTTTTGCTTAAAGAGAGAGTTGTTCAGTGATCAACGGTGAGAGTGTGTTAACATGGTATTTGGCTATCTGTGTTGCAGGTGTATGGGAAATACAAGCAGGTGAATCTAACCAGATGGTGCATATGAATATCCTTGTCTCCTGTGTGTTAGCTGCATTCCTGCTCGGTGCATTCATCGCAGGCATGGTGGTTTACTGCTATAGAGATGCTTTCCTTCGCACTCCACGCAAGATCCAAAAAGATGCAGAGTCAGCACAGTCGTGCACTGATTCCACTGGCAGTTTTGCCAAGCTCAATGGTCTGTTTGACAGTCCTGTGAAAGAGTACCAACCCAATATGGATACTCCCAAACTTTACACCAACCTGTTGAGCAACGGGAGGGAGGTACCAACCACCGGAGACACTAAGGCAATGCTCTTGAGTGGGCAACCACCAGAACTAGCAGCACTGCCTACACCAGAGTCCACACCAGTGCTGCAACAAAAGAGTCTTCAGCCAATTAAGAACCAATGGGAGAGAGCTCATGGAAAGATAAGTGGCTGCCGCAAAGATAGGCCAACCACAATCCAACAGTACCTTCCTTCCAGTCCCCCACCCCATTCCACTGTCAACAACCCCCACATCCCCAGTGCCGTGGTACTGCCCAATGCCACACATGAGAACAGGGAATCCTTTAGTACTCCTGAAGGGTCTCAAGCAGAAAAGAAGATCCAGAATAGCGATCAACATGGTTCCAGATCTGGCCGTAAAGACCAGCGGTGTAATGTGGATGCCAGGAACACACTGAATGACCTCTTGAAGCACCTGAATGAGAACCACCCCAAAGCTATTATGGTGGAGATGCCCAAATCCCGACAGCACCTAATGCTGGAACCCATTGTAAGCCCAACGGAGATTCCACCCAAAGTCCCAAGCCGAGAGGCCTCCTTGTACTCTCCATCTTCCTCTTTAACCAGGAATAGCCCAACCAAGAGACTGGATGTGCCAACTACACCAACGTCGCCCACAGGGCAGATGGGCACTCTCGAGAGACAGCGGTATCAACGCAGTTCATCCCAGCGACACTCCATTTCCTCACCACCCAAAGGGCTGCACTCACCTGGTGGGGCCATAGTGTCCCGGCAACCTAGTTTGAACAGAGGTGGGTACATGCCCCCAACTCCTACCCCACCCACTAGACTAGACTCTCACGGGGTACCAATGGCTATGACACCTTCCATATCCCGGCAGAGCAGCTACAGTGGTCATGGGTCTTTACCACGAACATCCATCAAACATACAGCATCGTTAAAGCCAGATGTGCCACCCATATCCAATGGCTTTGCACCACAGACTGCACAAATGAGGGCAGTGAACAAGTATAGCTACTGAAATGCTTAGCCGAATCTTACTCGTGCATCATTGGACGGTGGGAGTAAAAGTGTTCGGTCCGCAGAGATATGGTGTGCCAGTCACTGTTTCCTATGAAGGGAAATTAATTGGATGCCAGAGCTTCTGTTTTGGGGTAGTTGTGCTATTTCTCTATGATGTTGTCCTGTCATGCTTGAGTGGCAGGTGACAGATTCTGATCTTCAAGGCGGCAGGGACGCCTGAGGTCACAGGTCTCAGCTGACGTGCAGCATAAAGCAGCTGCGTAGTTGCTGCAGCGATCGGGCAGCGTAAGCTCCCAATGCACTGTTCTCCCCATCAATGTGAACTGTATTTGTTAGACTGTTTGGAAAATGATATTCTTGCTTGGAAATCTCTCCAGAAGAAAGACAGAGTGAAAGGGACATGTTGCGTGTCTCTGTTTGATTAGTCCCTGGGGCTAACCAGTGTGCATTCATTGACCATGTGTTTGTTTTCTGAACAAGCTTGAGTCATCGCTGTCATAAAATAAATTACATTTTTGGTGCATTAACATCAGATGTGTTTGGACACAGAAGTCCAGACATTAATTAATCATTTATGCGTGCAAAAGAAATGTCCAGGGCTCCTGCTTGGACTACTGATTTAAAAACTCACAGTGTAAAAGTGCCCTCAACATTTGTGCTGCTAAGTGTAGACGATGACAATGTTTAACAGACTACAGTGTGGCATTCCATGCAGCAGTTCTGTGTGTCAAGCTTTTAAACCCACAGGCTCAGCACAGGATCACGCTGGCCAAATGTACAAAATTATTTTTGGTCATTTTTAGTTTCAGTAAATCACTGGGAATCCTGTAATCCCATAAAGTCAACTTTCAACTATGATATACGGAAGATCATTTATTAAGCTCTCTCCTGTCTTACATGCCAAGCACTGCTGTTGGGTCTATGAAGTCTCCTTTTACGTTCTTAAATATTCCTTGCAGTTCACACTATTTCAAAGAGCTTGCTTTTTAGTTCCTGGGCAAAGCATTACATAAAACTGCAAACAGCACATTCCTTACTACAAACCACTTTTCAACTCTGTGGCAAAACCCAACCTCAGCTCCATACTAGACCCTATCTGAGAGTTACGCTTCACTTTGCTTGTTTAAAAGAGGCCTCAATTGCATACTCACTATAAGTGTACAATTACTACAGTACCTACCAGTGTGTCTTGCAAAGTCGTGCCAGTGATAGCTTCATTGTGAATATACAACTATTCAAGTATGGATATTTTCAAGGCAAGTTTACCTGGATCAGTGTATTTGTGTGCCTTATTAAAGTAATGAGAGTGCAGTTTGATTTTCAACATTTCACTATCATCAAATAAATCATTTTGGTTGGATATGAGCAGAGATGCAACCCAGGGGTAAAATTTTAGTAAATGGTCACTGGAAAATCCATACCGACTGACCAGTAATCTGAATATTTGGAGTGGGGGCAGGTGCATTCCCTCAATATTTGCAGTGGTTACTGCCCTGGATGGGAAGACCATGATATGGCTGGACCTTCAGAATGGTTTTCTTTTAAAGAAATAAATAATAATAAAAAAAAAAATTAGGAAAAGAAAAAGATTATAATTACTAAGCCATTTTCTTATGCATTTCTGGAAGGTGCTAATTTGCGATGATGAGATGCCATGTAATGAATGTATTATAAATCTAAAATGTATATCACCTGACTCTCAGCTCACCATATTTCACAACATTTAATGGGGTCAAATCAAGATATGAGTGTTTTTAGAGAGGGTCATCTGCAATTAGATACTCAATGTTTGTTTGAAATTACTTGGGAATGTCAGTATATTGAGGGGAAACTTGCCTGTTCAAGCCCAAAGCTTCATGTTTGTTTACATGTTCTGATTGTATTAAAGCAGCTAAGAGGAGACTGGTGCATCATCACCTGCTAAAGTTAAGTTTTATTAAAGAAGAGAGAGTAGATCCTGTGCTCTGGTTCAGGTTGTCCTATGTTGAGCTGCCTTGTATATTGCAATATAAATCTGCAATCTGACTTCAAGCCTTTACTGTTCAGTCACCACTCTATGTGCAAAGAAACCAGACTGGTCTAGGTCTACCTTTTATTTTTAATACTGTGCAAAAATTGGCAGTTGGAATACAGCTTTTCTTTTCTTGAATATTTTCATGTGTAGATATTGTAAAGCTGTACTGTGAAATTGTAAATAATTACAGTCATTGTTTAAGAATATTTTTGTTGACTTTTTTAACACTGCATGTATAGTTGAAATAAAAAATTACTGCACAGAAAAAAAAGTTTTTTAGTTCTTCATACACAATCCTTCTGTATGCTGGATCTGTGGGCTGAAACTCAAGAGCTGCATGCATTTTTATCGCCTTCACTGATGAGAGATTTAGCACGTACTTTATTTTTAGACCCTTGTTTAGAATTCTTGTTGGAGAATAAGCCATTCCACATCTCATTGGGAAATCCTCCAAAGTCATTTGTAAGCTGAACACCCAACATCTGCTCCACTGCCTCAGACTACAGCCACAAACACATAAGCTCACACACACACACACAAGCTCACACACACACACACAGAAAGAAACTGATAGCACCAGGTATCCAAGATCGTATTAGAGACTTCTCTTGAGTTTTCAGTAGCGGCCAATCTTTTGAATCTTTAGGTCAGTCACATCTGGGCTGGTATCTTCAAGAATTTACCACAGAGTGGCTTTTTTGTGTGCCTTCATTGGATAGGACAGAACAGATCAAACAGGAAAGCATAGGGAAGGAAACAGGATCAGCAAAGGACCTCAAGATGAGAATTGAACTTGGGTCACCAGCTAAAGTAGTGAAAAAGTTGTCTCATCTGAATCAGAAGACAAATATGCCTAGATCACGCACTGTTTATAAGCAAAAATGGTCCAAAAAAGATCTAAACAAATATGTTGGTTGATTTTGATGTGAGGGGACAACAGGAGATCAGCCTTTTTCACTGGAAGATGAATTATTATGGATAACATATGGTATCTTGACCGGAACTACAGCTTAAAGTTAAAATGACTTAATTTGTTTCTTACAAACATGCAGATGTTAATTTTACAAGATGTTAACTGATGAACTGAAGTTGTGGGGGTTACTTCTGGATTATTGTGATGTTTCTATCAGCTGTTTGGACTCCCATTCTGTTGGCACCCATTCACTGCAGAGCATCCATTGGTGAGCAAATGATGTAATGTTAAATTTCACCAAATCTGTTCCAATGAAGATTGGATTCCATGAGGGTGGCTACATTTTCAGCAAATGAGCAATTTTTAGGTTAACTGTTCTTTATAAAATTCCAGAGAAATAGCTAGAAAGCCATATCAAACTGTAGCTGATTCTGGGCAAGAACTGCAGTTTTGTGCAGTTACAGTTTGGGAATGTGGACAGTGTGGTCTAAGGCTAAGATTATACATCCTCCAAGCATGCTAAAACCGTCTCAGGGAATCTGCATCTCTAAATTCATCAACTTCAAAGCAATACTGTGAAAAATGTGCATACTGTAAAGAGACTAGTCAATATATCATTAGCTAACTGGTTTTGGATGACCAGCTAACAGCTAATAGATTATATAGCGTAAAATCTAAACACTTCTCTAATCTGCAGCCACGTAGCTGCTTTTCAAAGTATTGAATTTCGTAAGTATTTTAATATTTTAGAGGAGAGCACTAAAATAATAGGTTAAATGGTGAGAAATCACAGCTATTCACTGTAAAGGGGGTTTGCGTGAACTGTAATTACATCAGCCAGCGGGGAAATATTTCAAAAAGCACTGCCATCTCGCTTACGCACACACACACACACACAGTCCTCAGGCTTATGGGCTTTGATTCATGGTGTTGTCATTGTACCTGAAGACCAAGCATTGGTTAATGGAGTCTGACCAAACACTCCAGACACATACACACATAAAAGTCATTTCTCACCATTTAACATGAACACAAAAGCACCTTGAGTTAGACAGTCATCATTTTCACCTCAAATTTAAGACTTTGAACCCACACAAACAAGCTCAGGGATGTGAGGAGGGAACAATAGATACTTAGTACCAGAACATCCCCGATCTCACAGCTTTAAATGTGAGCTATTCATAATGCAGTTGTCACATTAACCCACTCCTTTCCTCTTTCTGAGTCACTAATAATCTGTGTGAGGACCCCAAATCTCAAATAAATGTTAAAATGTCTGTAGCCCAATACTGTTGGAGAAAAAGAGTCAAGGTTTTGCTTGGTTGCGTTAACCCTGTCTGCCTCTGCTGGTAGATGCTGTAGCTACACCATCTGGCTGCAATGAGTATTTTTTGATAAGTACTCTGATGCAATAAAAACTAAATTGTCTTTTGACATCACACTCTGGATATTGACTAAAATAGTTTGCAACTGTGTGTGTATTTGTGGCTTGTGATTGGCTCAAAACAAGTAGGATACAGAACTGAAAACCCACAAAGATGGCAGATTTCAAATCATACTTTCAAGGCTGCTTGGCCAGCCAAGCAACTATCATTGAAACGACCATGCTAACAGACAACTTGTATCAAATATTATTTAGACTTTCTTAGTTAACTAATTTATGAGTCTGTTTGATTTATTCAAGTATTTGAATAAGTAAGTATTTGAGTCATTAGTTCCTAAATTGGTTTGACTGTGCTGCAAGTTTAGGCTATAATTTTAAACTCTATTGGATGTGAACAAAACTTTAAATGAATTGAGCTGGATGATGCCACTATTTTCATCTGTAGAGCTACTTCATAGCTGAATAAGATTTGTTTCATAACATTTTGCAACATTTGCCCTGCTATTGAACAGAACTGAATTACTTAAGTTGAATAATGATACTGTTGCCTTTTGTAGAGCTGTATATAACTGTGTAACAATAAAATCTCCATATTCATCGGAAAGAAGGAGGCGGGAACCGGCGGACAATCAAATAAAGACTTTAATAACAAAAGAAATACAAAACAGCGCAACAGCCCCTCGCGGACGACTGTCGCGCACAAATAAGAAGCAAACACAAACTAAAACCCAGGCCTGGTCCTCTCCCGTCCTTCACTGTCGTCGCTCCAGTTTTATATCCTTCCATCTCCTCCGTGGGACTCGAGACCGGTGGGTTGAACAGGTGTCGCTCATCTCCAATCACTCCACCAGCCTCGCTCCTGGCCCCTCGGCTCTCGGCCCCGCCCCACTCATCACAAACTGAATTAAACATGCTTCATAATTTATGAACAGAGTTCTAAACTAAACTGAAACAACACTGAACTGACCTGAAATGAATAGTAGTTATTTAGTTAATTGGCAGATGCACACGTCCTAGAACCATTAATAAAACCAAATGCCTTCACCCTGTATTTAAGATAAAAAAGGGTTTCTTGATCATAGCACAGGTAGATACACACTACGGGTAATCGCACATTCCTCCTAGATAAATGTTCTAATCCTCTGTGAGGAGTTTATCCAAGGGAAGAGTGTTTGGACATGCAATTTCACTGATGTGACCCCTGACTGAAACCTCAACCAATCAATGTCCCAGTCAACACAGTGCTCCATGCATTAAAAGCCAAATGCAGGCTTGAGGGGATTTAAATGGGCCTAATTTGAGACATCTGATGTGAGACAGACATCAGATGGCTGTTTGTGAGTCAATGCTGTCCTGTCTTTGTTAGCACAAGAGGCTCTTCATTTGTTTTTAGCAGGCATTCTAGAAGAATCACACCCTTTTAGAAAATATCTCTCTCTCTCTCTCTCTCTCTCTCTCTCATACACACACACACATACTAGGGTCACTACATTTCCTCACACATAGCTGTGGCAAATTCCCAGAGAGGCCCAGCTCTAGAAAGCCACATTTATATTCAGCCTCCATCCCCGCTCGCTTTTTCACTGTTACAGTCTCTCTCTTTGGAGCGAGGCGTTCCACATCCTTTGCATTCACACATTCCTGGGTGTTTGCTGCTCTCAGATGCTCTTGTGTGTTTGAACATCCCCATAATGTTATACAGGGCAACTGGGATCCCTGGGATCTGATATTCTGAAAAGCAGACGAATGGAGAGAAGAGATAGGGTTTGCCTTTACAAATACAAACTGCTCTAAAGGAACCCAAGGTCACCAAATTACTGTAAAAATAATTGAATTATTGTTACTGAGCTATATTGAGCCTAGGGGATATTTTTCAATGTTTCCAAAAAGGTTGAGAATTGAAAATGGTTCTTATTCAAAACTGTGGCATTTAAAAACAGCAACAATAAAAAAATAAAAAATTAAAATGTGACCAATGATTTGCACAGTTTTTTTTCTGTTAGTGGTTCTGAATGTAATTCCAAATCATATTTTTTGCCAAAATGAAGAAAATGAAGCATTTTTAAGACATTAAAAACATTAAGAAATTATATTATCAGATTAATTTCACGAGGAACCCTGTCATCATTGTCTCCCGGCCCCTTCCGTGGTTCCAAACCCATAAGACTTTGGCTACTTCTCAATGACGAGAGGTTTCTTTCCCTATATTGAAAGTCCAGGTAATAAAAACTTAAAATTTCCAAAAAAATAAAATTTATGAATCAAACAGTTTAATCTAAATATATTTTCTTGCAAATTCTGATTATTGCAATTTTGCTATTAAAAGACGTGTTCTCTTCTCTACTGTGATGCAATCTATCTAGCTCAGCAGCATAGGCATAAATTGAACAAGTTTGAATTAAATTTACAAGCATAATTGTAATAATGGTACCTGAATAAAAAATCAAAAGTTCATCCTTTTGAAAATTTGTATATTTGTAAATTTGAGATGTTACTCCACTCTTCCAAGACACTTGAAAGTTCCTGGACATTACTGGAGGGACACATGGTTACATGTTGTTTGACACTGCAAAAACATGCAAAAGCTGTCCTTCCTGTTTCCCTGTAGCATTGTCTTATAAGTCTTACATTGCAGACATTATAGTTTATTGCTCCGGCCACATCTGCAATCCTCGTGTCTCCCTTCATGCTCTACTAGAAAATACTTTTTTCCAACGAGAAGTATTTTAATGCACCTAACATTCAATTCATGAACACACACTCAAAGAATAAAAAGCACATATATTCGCTACAAGGATATTTTAGTAATTTCAGTAGATTATTAGGATATACTGCATACTGTATGTTCAAGGTATAGGCTCTAACATTCAGTTCTGCTTTTTAAACCAATTTTTCACAGCCCAGACAAAAAAAAAAAAAACACTTTCCCCTGAACTAAAGCATCTCTTGTCATTTCAATTTAATCTATCAACATGCTCAGCTCCAGCTTTTGAAGGAATAGCCACCTGTCATTATTCCAAACTTGCATGACTTTCTTGCTTCTGTGGAACACGGAATGTAATATATATATATATATATACTGTACAGGCAATGGGGATCAGGGTTATCAGGCTCCAAGAAAAAGCCCCATAAAGTACTTAATGTTTGGAATTGCATGAGGGTAAGTGATGACAGACTTATTCATTTTAATTTCAAATGTTTACTTTAACATTTTTTATGATTGATTATAACACTGTGATGTGTGATGCTAAAGACACATTAACTCAGCATTTCACACTGGTGTTGCAAGGCTGCAGACTGAAAGTGATGCTGATGTCTGAACACATTTTTTTTGGAGGTTTTTAAATATCATTAAAAAATTTGCAGATAAAATTGTGACTGGTGTCAGCAAGCATCAAAAAGATCAAAGTGAAGTCACACTTGACCTGTTCTATTCACTTTCATCCATATGCATACAAACACAGAAGAGTGTAAACTACTCCTTTAAACAGTAAAAAACATTTGACCAATAGATGATTTATTTAGAATTAATTATAACACTACAATAAGTTTAATTAGTTATTATTAGTTAACTGTATTACTTAAAGTGAACTTTTTTACTTCAGAAATTTACTAATACATTATTAAAGTCAAAAGGTTTTTTTTTTTTTTTTTACATTAGTTGTTAAATGCACTGTGAACTAACATGGACAAAAATGAATAACTGTATTTTCATAAGTGACATTAACAATGTTTAACAAATGACTCCTTATTGTAAAATGATACCCATTTAACTATGACATTTCAGCACTCAAACATATGCGTGAACTCATAATTGTTTACCTAAAACTGGATGTTGTAGGTGTTTTTTTTCCAGAAAACGTGTTTTTTTTTTTTAACATTATTACATTAATACTGAATCAGAGTTTGACTGAGAAGCAGGTGACTTTTCAGGCTCAGTGTTGTGTTAAAGTTAGGTTTCAGATGGATAATTAAAGCAACTAAAGTAATACAGCTAAGAACATACTCTTTTTCTTTTCAATACTGTTTTTTAATATTATTACTAAATTTCAAAAGCAGCATAAATTAAATCAGGACTTTATCAGCTCCAGAAAATGAGGCGCTGAGATAACTTTGACACCCTTGCTTTAAGCCAACACATCATTCAAATGAAGTGTGTATTAAAAGCACACAAGTTTACACTATATAAACTCACTCTTGCTAAGCTGTGTTGATGGATTGTGTGTGTTGGTCTGCACAAGTAAAAATGCTTATACTTCACTTCTTAAAGAGAATCAAAAGGAGCTCTAAAGACATACGTAATTGTGGCACGCACTCACCTGGGCCTGTCCCTGAGGCAAAGCGTGTGTTAGTGCATGTGCGTGCTTTCGGGAGGAGGGTCACGGAAAAACCCAACAACAAAAAGCCAGACAACACAAGAACACCTGATCACTGTCATAACACGCTACTCCCATCCCATCCCAATACACAAACACGGCATTAAAAACACATTCACTGCAGAACAAAGGGCTTGCGTGTATGATAACATCTACAGACCAATAAACTCTTACAGCATCAGCGTCCTCCGCACACCGTGTTTAGTCACTGAACGTATACATTAATAATCATGTATACATGAATACATTTCCATATATAGTTCTTATTTTTTTTACATGATACAATATATGCATATATATTGATAAGAATACATGTGATGAAAACAAAAAGTGTAATATATAGTTTTACTGAATTATGAGATTATATAAGGTTGAACACATATAAAAAAAAAAAACGTTTTATCTCACTGTATTGTTTGCATAGTTACGCATTTCATGTATGGAAATATGCATGATGATGTGAAGAAAATCTTATTTACCAAGATTGTTTTTTTTAAATATATATATAGGTAATTGGATGTCTTGTTAAAATCATGGCAACATGGTGAGTGGAAAATGACATTTTTAATTTAACAGATTGAGAAAATAAATAAACAAACAAATAAATCCTCATTATTTTGATTATATATTATATAGAAGTGTATTATTGAATACATTATGATTAAAATAATATATATCTAGTAGAAATATATAATCACTTTTTTCAATATATGAAAAGTGACAATTGCTTATGCATGTATTCAATACATTGCAACATATTAACACATTATATTATTCTGTATTTTTCAATAAACATTAAATAATTTAATAGATTGATCATGTCATAAATTGATCATATCATATATAAGGAAATATTCTTTCTGACATATGAAATAAAGTTTAATGTATTTTTACATTTTTATTCATTTCTTAAAAAAAAAAAAAAGATAATTGTCACGCTGCAGGAAAGAATTTAAGCAGAAAAAAATTTTAAGGTTTGTAAAAATGTGACCTGCTTGTCTGAGATTTTCTTTTCTCCAACTCTCCTGACTGTGGTAAAAGCTTTATTCTCCATTTCTGAGAAGAAGGGGCACTTCAGATTCTGTGTTATGTGTGTCTTAGGAGTGGGGGGGGGGGTGGGGGGGATGCACCAATCCACATTAGAGTGCCAATCTAATCAACTATGGCCTGCTATTTATAAAAAGTTAAAGAATTAAATATGTTAAATATGGTTCACACTCTGCTTCATTTATGCTTGATTAAACAACATTTAACATGCTGTTTGTTGATCAGCAACATCACAGCTGCATATTACCTACACTGCTGAGTGTGAGACAAATGGAAATAAAAGAATAAATGCATATTTTAGTAATGAGCATTGCGGTTAGAGTTTTCTAACTCAGTGCACATTATTATAGACACACTGTGTATCTGTAACCCACCCAATTAATTGAGGTTGTGTTCCGATGTATTTTTTATGTATAATTCTTTTTGTTTTGATTCTAAATTTTCTTGCCTGATGCATGAAATGTTCAGACATATTTTTTTTATTATTTTATTTTATTTATTATTTTGTTTTCACTGGTTGATGAAAATAAATGCGTTGCGTCGATGGGTGCTGACGTCACATATGCGTCAGCTCATTGAAGAGAGAGTTGTGAGCCACATGTGTGGTTATCATTAATCTAAACCATCGTTGTCAATATTTTCCTAAATGGATGTCTGAACTGTTTTATTGCATCAGGTAAGTCAAAATTGTTTCATATTTTGATAAATAATGTTTAAGTTGGTGTTTGTTCATATAAGAAAATGTGGATGGTTAATGCTGTTCGTAATCGAGTGTAAAGTGTGCCATAGACCACATGTGAAATGTTATGCTGTAGAAGTATGCTTGTTAAAACTTGTTTGCACATTTGTGTAACGGGAATAGTGTTTTGAGTTGAAAAGTTATAACTAAAAAATTGACGGGTGCTGACGTCACATATGCGTCAGCTCATTGAAGAGAGAGTTGTGAGCCACATGTGTGGTTCTCATTAATCTAAACCATCGTTGTCAATATTTTCCTAAATGGATGTCTGAACTGTTTTATTGCATCAGTGTGGATTGTTTCAACGCTCCGTGACTGTGTTGGATTCGCGCAGTGCGGGAGAACCGCGCTGGATTTCACTGTGGAGGAATTGCGTCATCAGGGACTCTGCCTTCACGAGGAAAAAGAAAGATTTGTTCATCGTTCATTCCTGCAAAGAATCGTAGGAGGCATTCATTCACACACAAACTGAACTGAGTCAACTTCATTCACACAAACGGAACTGAGTCAACTTCATTCACACAAACGGAACTGAGTCAATTACATTCACACAAACTGATTGATTATTTGTTTATTCCTTTTATTTTATTTCTATTATTTTGTTTTCTTTGATTGTCATTTATGAATGATATATTTTGTTCTCAAATGGGGATTTGAAAATGTGAAAAAAGTATTCTCAGGGGATGTGTGAATTGAATTGAAAGTGAAAGAAAAGATTACATTGAATACAGTTACTGTTCAGTGAACTTATTGTTTCGTTCATTTTATTATTATTCATTAATTGATTCTCTTCCATATTTTATTTTATTTACCGGTGTATATATACATTTTTTTTATTTTATCCAGTTAGTACTGTAGGCAACTATTTAAACAAGTGCAGACACACATTTAAGATTATTAAAAAAATATATATATATATTGTTTTGTTGCGTTAATGCAACGTGTGAGACCCCGAACCCGGGACTCCAAATATTAATATAAGTTGTGATTTATTTGTATTTGGTGAGCTCAGACCCGGTAGATATTTTTTTTCCTCCTTTGTTTTTTTTTTTTTGTGGTGTTAAGTCCTACTGATGGGTTACATCCAAGACTAGAGAGAGAGAAAAAAAATTTGGCGCCCAACGTGGGGCTGCGCTTGTTTGACAAAATCGTGTTTTAGTCCTAACTGTTCTGAATATTTTATACAGTATTTGTTTTCTGTAATTTTTTTTATTTTCCTTTCTTTTCTCTGACAATGGACTTGTGCAAGCAGTGTAATTTTGATCCTGAAAGATCTGTTATACTTACAAAAGTAGATCCAAATACTACTCTCGTGGAAGTGAGGAGATGTTTCGATCATCTTGATGAGGTGAAGAAAATAGAGTGGTTAGGTGACAGATTCTCAGGAGAGCTTCTTTGTGAATTTCAGGAGGTTACTACCCCTTTAATCGTCGAAGAAGAATATTTGAATGCAGATGGCCAAAATTTATGGGGTGTTTTGCCACTAGAGGGTAGACAGATCGAAGATATGAAGCCTCACTCTAGCTCTCCAACATCAATACAGAGTGAATATTCAGGTCAAATCTTGGATAATATGGCTGATCAGCTGTTGGTGCAAATAGAGAGTTTAGCACAACTTCACTGTGTAAATGTAAATGATCTAAGCCAGCAGGTTGCGACTAGGCTTGCACACAAAGTTGATGGTGCTGATAGGGGCCCTTCCACTTCAACCCCTGCTCCAAGAAAGTTTGGTAATGTAAAGCCAGTATCAACGCCTACTGTAGTCGCCAGCTCGGTCCCAAAAGTGTCTTTTGCGATTCGAGCTGATTCACCTCCTGTGGAGAGGAACGCAACTGCGCATGAAACTCCTATCACTTTCACTATACCTCAGGACGTACAGCGTGTAGTGGTGGAACATGTGGTGAAACATGACTCCGATTACCAGGGACATGTTCCCTCACCCCCCAAGTTAAGAATGTTTTCCGGACATTGCCCCAAGCATAATGGGGAAGTTGATTTCATCACGTGGAAATTGTATGCTAGGCAGTTACTCTCAGACACTTCTCTGATGGAGAGGCATAAGAGAAGGCATATTTTGGATAGTCTCCTTCCCCCTGCTCTTAATGTTGCCCTAGGAGTAGGTACAAATGCGCCACCAGAAACGTATGTGCAGGAGCTAGAAAAAGCTTATGGTAGTGTCACTGGTGGAGATGAGCTATACATCCAGTTTATTGAAACGCACCAAAACCGAGGTGAGAAGCCCTCTGACTATTTGAGGCGACTCCATTCCCTGATGCAGGAGGTGGTTGAAAAGAGAGGAGTGGTTGGCAAACATTCTGACACTTTGCTTCTCAAGCAGTTCATCAGAGGGTGCTGGGATGAAGTCCTGATAACACAGTTGCGTCTTAAAGATTTGCTATCAGATTCTTTACAGCCTGACTTGAGCTATTCCAGCTTGCTTTTCAAACTGAGGTCTTTTGAGCATGAGAAACAGCTTAAAGAGAAACGTATGAATCTCCATTTATGCATGCCTCCTGTAAGAGCGCAGAGCCAGGTGCATATTACTGCCGATCAGGGATTTGCAGCAAACACTGAGGAAGCACAAGCCAATCGGGCATTGTCAGAACGCATTAAAGAGCTTGAAGCTGAGGTGGCTAAAGCAAAGGCACAGAAGCCAGTTTCAGTGAAGAAGCTGCCATATGACCAACACCAGTCAATTGTGCCTAACAAGAAAATGGGCAAAGAAGGGAAATCACGCCCTGTGCCTCAAACTCAAGCTAAGTCACTGGCCATGAGTGGGTTTTGTTATCGCTGTGGCGAGGATTCTCATTATTTGCAACAGTGCACTAATCCAGTGAATGCCGCCTTGGTGCAGAGACATGAGCAAAGGAGTTTTCCAAATAAAGTGACAACACCCACTGCTCATTTAAACATGGAGTAGCCTCTGTTGTGGAACGAACAGAGGCTGGAGTTGTAAAAGGTTCCATAGAAAACATAAACCAGGTTCCTAGGGGCTTAGTTGGAGAACCTTGGGAAAGTAAGGTTTGGGTTGACGGAATTGAGTGTTGCTGTCTAATTGACACTGGGTCCCAGGTGACTTGTGTAGCTGAATCTTTCTACAAGCAGTATTTACAGCGTAGAGGTCTTACCCCCATGGTAGAATTACTCCGGGTTGAGGGGGCTGCAGGGCAATTAGTCCCTTATCTTGGATACATTGAAATAGATGTGCAATTTCCCAAGTCTGCTTGTGGGACAGATGCAGTGGTTGCCGTACTAGCGCTGGTATGTCCAGATCAAACCTACAATGCTCGTTTGCCCTTGTTAGTGGGTACAAATGTTCTCCGTCAGCTTGTACAAGATTGTAAAATGCTGCAGGGAAAAGAATGCCTACTGCAAATGCCCATTAGCACAAACTGGATGGCTGCTTATCGTAATTGTGACGCTACTTCGACACCTTGTAAAGAGGCACAGTGCCTCACCCCAGTTAGACTGTCGGGGAAGAAATCTGTAACGATCAGTAAAGGGGAGAAGTGTGAAGTGACTGGGGTGTATCGAGCTAAAGACTGTGGCCAGAGCAAGACGATGATCATTGACGAACCACTGATGCACCACATTCCAGGTGGTTTAGTTGTGGAATGTAAGTTGATACAAGCTGAGGCTAGAGCTCGAAATAAAGTCAAAGTAGTCATTCGAAATGTTTCAGACCACAGTGTAACCTTGCAGCCAAAGGGAGTGCTTGCTGAGTGTTCAGTGGTAGACTGGATAAAGTCTGTGCCTGTTTTCGATAACACTAGCGTTTCACAAAATACCACTTTCCCGATAGCAAGTCTCATGGTAAAGGCAGCCGATCCTGTGGTTCTAAATTTTGAGGGCTCCCCCATTTCAGAGGAGCTCAAAGCTCGCTTAGTTGAAAGAATAAATTGTAAGGCAGCAAGTGCATTTGCCCAGCACGATCTAGATGTGGGACGAGTGTCAGGCGTGGCACATAGAATAGAGCTAATTGAGCATGTTCCTTTCAAAGAGCGTACTCGTCATGTCTCTCCAGCTGATTTTGAGGATTTAAGAAAACACTTGTTAGATTTGCTTGCTAGTGAGATTATAGAAGAATCTAATAGTCCATACGCTTCACCAGTAGTACTGGTGAGGAAGAAAAACGGTGACTTGAGAATGGTGGTTGATTGCCGCAAATTAAATAAGCTGACAAAGGGAGATGCATATCCCCTTCCCAGGATCGAGGAGACCTTTACATTGCTGTCAGGTTCAAAGTGGTTCACGGTGCTAGATTTAAAAAGTGGATATTACCAGTTAGAGGTGGAAGAGAGTGATCGTCCCAAAACTGCGTTCACTACGCCGTTTGGGAACTGGCAATTTCGGCGTTTACCACAAGGGCTGACGAATTCTCCAGCAACTTTTCAGAGAACCATGGAGAAAGTCATGGCTGGTTTGAATTTGCAGGAAGTTATAGCTTTCCTTGATGACTTGATCATTTTCTCTGACACACTTGAACAACATGAGGCTAGGCTCATGAAGGTACTCCAACGAATCTCCGCTTTTGGGCTGAAGTTAGCACCTTCTAAGTGCAAGTTCTTTCAGACTTCTGTGAAGTATCTAGGGCATGTTATTTCCGCTCAGGGTATTCACCCTGACCCAGACAAGATTTCTGCTCTAACAGAATGGCCCATCCCAAAGACTGTTAGAGATCTGAGGTCATTCCTAGGCTTTGCTGGGTATTACCGGCGATTTGTTGAAAGCTACTCCCAGATAGTTAAGCCTCTGAATGGGTTATTACAGGGTGAATTTTCTACTAGAGGACGGTCAATATCATCTTACCGTGTTAGGAGTAAAGCGCAATCCCTAGCTGGGAAATGGAACGATGAGTGTCAAGTTTCTTTTGACACTATAATTCAAAAGCTTACAACTGCGCCTGTTCTAGGTTTTGCGGACTGGAAGTTACCGTACATTCTACACACTGACGCCAGCGTCACTGGCGTGGGCGCTGCTTTATATCAAGTTCAAGATGGAAAGACAAGAGTGATCGCCTATGCCAGTCGCGGTCTTTCTAAGAGTGAGAAAAACTACCCAGTGCACAAGCTAGAGTACTTAGCCCTTAAATGGGCTGTGTGTGAAAAATTTCACGATTTTTTGTATGGCACAAAGTTTACAGTGTTAACAGACAATAATCCATTAGTGTATGTGCTCACTACGGCTAAATTGGATGCGGCTGGCCATAGGTGGCTCGCGGCTCTGTCTATGTATGATTTTGATATTAAGTACAGAGCGGGCAAAACTAATGTCGACGCAGACGGGCTGTCACGTCGTCCTCAAAAACCACTTGTGGATGATGCGGAGACCATACAGATCGATGAACGAGTAGCAAACTTGATAAGCAGGGCAGTATGTGCAGCAACTGAGTTTGAAAACATTGAGCATCAAGCAATCAAAACTGTGTGTTTGCGACATTCTGTGTTTTGCAAGACGCATGTCGTACAGCCGTGTGAGGAGGGAGACCTGCTGGAAGGCCGAGTCAACCCAAATCCCGCTGTCGAGATGCTTCTTTGTAATGAGGATGTGGTTCCTGATGATTTGATAGAACCTGAGCACTGGCCTGGACAAACTAGTTTACCAAGTATGACTCCCACCGATTGGTCCAAGTTACAGAGAGAGGATATAGCCATCAGAAGAGTAATTGACATTGTGGTGTCTGGGGAAACTTTAACTCATGCAGATAAGTTCAGAGAATCTAGAGAAGTGAGTCTAATGCTGAGGGAAAGGACCAGACTAATCTTGGAGGATGGGGTGCTGTATCGTGTGGTATCTGATCAGAATGGACAACAATTCAGGCAGCTGGTGGTTCCCCCGAGTTTCAGAGATAGAGCTCTTGAAGGAGTTCATGATGAAACGGGGCACATGGGGTATGAGAGGACTCTGGAGCTTGCAAGAGGCAGATTTTATTGGCCTAAAATGGCAGAATATGTAGATAGAAAGTGCAGGACATGTGAGAGATGCGTCAAGAGAAAGGCTCGTGCACAAAGAGCTGCAGAACTAGTGAACATCAAAGCGTATTCTCCCTTAGAATTAGTCTGTATTGACTATCTTTCATTAGAGCTGGATTCAAATGACACCCGCAACATATTAGTCATTACGGATTTTTTCACTAAGTTTTCTTGGGCATTTCCCACTAAAGATCAAACAGCCAAAACTGTGGCTTCGGTGTTGTGGGAAAATCTGATTTGCAGTTTTGGTTTTCCTAAGAGAATACATAGTGATCAGGGGGCTAATTTTGAGTCCGAGCTTGTGAAGGAGTTGTGCACACTAGCTGGAGTTAAGTCACGCACTACACCTTATCACCCGCGGTGAAACCCAGTAGAGAGATTTAACCGAACCCTACTGGATTTACTGGGAACCCTGAGTGATAAAAAGAAAGAACATTGGAGAAAATATGTCCGTCCTGTAGTGCAAGCGTACAATTGTACTAGGAATGATTCGACTGGTGAGACTCCTTTCTTTCTGATGTTCGGACGCCAACCTCGTCTCCCAATTGACCTTTGTTTCGGGATTAACCCAAAAGGGCATAATTCCAAAACTCATACTAATTATGTCAGCGAGTTAAAACGAAGGCTGAAGTACGCTTATCAATTGGCTGTTCAAAATGCGGAAAAGAGGCAATTGATGAATAAGGCTAGATGGGATAAGAAAGTGACTGCTGCTACAGTAGAAGTTGGCGATCGTGTTCTTGTAAGAAATGTTAACATCCGAAGAAAGCACAAGATCGCAGATCATTGGGAATCCACCATCTATGTGGTGGTAAAGCAGCCTAATGCAGAGATCCCAGTGTATGTCATTCAACCTGAGAATTGCGAAGGCCCTGAGCGTGTCCTGCACAGAGATCTTTTACTCCCATGTGGGTTTCTTCCTACCAGTCCTGATGAGATTGATGAGGCTCCGGCTCTCGAAGGAGCAGTTACACGCAGGAGGCGTAAACGTGATTTGGAAGGGGACATGGAGGCTGAATGTTGTGATGAGACTGTGGAAACTGAAGGTCCCAATTTGTCTCTGAATCCTTATGCCCCAGAGTTTCAGTCGGGGAGAGCCTTGCGAGAAGTCTCTGAATCTTTTGTGTCTCACAGTTTGTTGAATGAGCATGAAGTTGAAATGCACCAAAGGGATTGGCAAGGCACTGAATCTGTTGAGGACAACGTGGAAGAGGGCCATGAGACTGTAATCCAACAAGATGTTTCGTCCTTAGTGGATGATGTTAATGAGGTGTCAGTACATCCCGATGAGTTGAGTGCTGAAGGGAAACTTGATTCTCATGTTGAGTTAAGGAGGTCCCAAAGAGAGAAAAGACCCCCCAAGTAAATTGAAAGATTTTGTATGGAAAGCACAATGTGGGATGCAGAGTGTACATGTAGAACCCAAACCTAATTATTTTAGCCAAGTACTTGAAATGATGCAACAACAAATGAGAGTGCAACAAACTCAAAGCGAATTGTTGTTTAGCCTTGTGGGTCATGTACCAACTTGAGTATCTGATGAGGACATCAGAGTTTCAGCAGGGGAGGATGTAACCCACCCAATTAATTGAGGTTGTGTTCCGATGTATTTTTTATGTATAATTTTTTTTGTTTTGATTCTAAATTTTCTTGCCTGATGCATGAAATGTTCAGACATATTTTTTTTATTATTTTATTTTATTTTATTTATTATTTTGTTTTCACTGGTTGATGAAAATAAATGCGTTGCGTCGATGGGTGCTGACGTCACATATGCGTCAGCTCATTGAAGAGAGAGTTGTGAGCCACATGTGTGGTTCTCATTAATCTAAACCATCGTTGTCAATATTTTCCTAAATGGATGTCTGAACTGTTTTATTGCATCAGTGTGGATTGTTTCAACGCTCCGTGACTGTGTTGGATTCGCGCAGTGCGGGAGAACCGCGCTGGATTTCACTGTGGAGGAATTGCGTCATCAGGGACTCTGCCTTCACGAGGAAAAAGAAAGATTTGTTCATCGTTAATTCCTGCAAAGAATCGTAGGAGGCATTCATTCACACACAAACTGAACTGAGTCAACTTCATTCACACAAACGGAACTGAGTCAACTTCATTCACACAAACGGAACTGAGTCAATTACATTCACACGAACTGATTGATTATTTGTTTATTCCTTTTATTTTATTTCTATTATTTTGTTTTCTTTGATTGTCATTTATGAATGATATATTTTGTTCTCAAATGGGGATTTGAAAAGGTGAAAAAAGTATTTTCAGGGGATGTGTGAATTGAATTGAAAGTGAAAGAAAAGATTACATTGAATACAGTTACTGTTCAGTGAACTTATTGTTTCGTTCATTTTATTATTATTCATTAATTGATTCTCTTCCATATTTTATTTTATTTACCGGTGTATATATACATTTTTTTATTTTATCCAGTTAGTACTGTAGGCAACTATTTAAACAAGTGCAGACACAAATTTAAGATTATTAAAAAAATATATATATATATTGTTTTGTTGCGTTAATGCAACGTGTGAGACCCCGAACCCGGGACTCCAAATATTAACATAAGTTGTGATTTATTTGTATTTGGTGAGCTCAGACCCGGTAGATATTTTTTTTCCTCCTTTGTTTTTTTTTTAAGTCCTACTGATGGGTTACATATCCATTTACTTTCATCAAAATAACTTTAATCAAACCTTAAGTGACTTGTTTTCCACTGACATCACCACACATGTGGCAAAAATGATGTTAAGCCAATGTTGTTTTAGCAAACTCACAAAATGCGGAGTGCACAGAGCTTGCATTTCTGTTTATTCTAATTGCATTTGAGTTATTTGTACACTTGTACACCCAGTTCAGAATCGTTTTATGATTTAATACAAATGTATTATCAAAAACAATGGTAATGAAATGAATGCACAAAGCTCTATCAATTAAATTAAAGAGATTTAAATTTGATGTTTATCTGCTCACCACCAGGGCACCCAAGTTGTAGGTGACTTTGTTTCTTCAGTTAAAGAACACAAATGAAGATTTTTAACTCAAAACGTTGCAGTATGTCAGTCATATAATGGAAGTAAATGGGAATCACGACTTTGAGAGTCAAAAAAACATACAAAAACAAAACCAAATTAAACCCTGCGGCTCAAGATGATACACTGATGTGTAAAGACATGAAACGGTCGGTCTGTGCTAGAAACTGAACAGCATTTATAGAATTTTTTACCTCTGATTTACCACAATGTCTGAACTGTCCTGAGAACGTTCTCAACAGCCGCCTGTGACACCTTGTCTTCTTCTTCTTGCTTTACGGCAGATCACAGACTTATAAGTGCATTACCGCCACCTATCTCTCAAATAGACCATTGACACCCTATATACAATTTCAGTTAACCTTTAACTGTCACCCCGTCCCGTATACGGAACACCTACATTTACTTCACTATATTACAATTAAATCGAATCTAATCTTGACAAACTATATATCATTGGAAAGCTCTAAGACTCCCAAATATATATTTTACCAATGTTGTTTGTTAAAGATTATGTAGGAAAAGTAATAGATTCATTTATGACAAGAGTGCACCCTCAAAAATCTACATTATAACAGGAGTTCTGACCTTTGTTTAAAAAAAAAGACTTCTTCATTGCATTTTCTCTATCACATTTTAGAAATTATCAGAAATTATATATCAATTGAAAACTTAAAATCTCAAAATTCATCCTTTAAAACCCATTTTAAAATCAGAATTCAATATCAATAACATGTTACAAAATTATTTCATTCATGAATTATAAAAATTTAATTTGGATTGTGCACTATAAAGTCTATGTTCAAAATTGTGAGTGACAGTTATTAAGAGTGTCAATGGTCCATTTGAGAGATAAGTGGCAGTAATGCACTTAAAAGTCTGCAATCGGCCATAAAGTAAGAAGAAGAAAAAGACGTGACACAAGCAGGCTGTTGAGAACGTTCTCAGGAGAGTTCAGACATTGCGGTTTCTTGCACAGACCAATCGTTTTGTGTCTTTTTATATATCAATGTATCATCATGAGCCACGGGGTTTAATTTGGTTTTGTTTGTGTATGTTTTTTTGACTCTCAAATTCGTGATTCCCATTCACTTCCATTATATGACTGACAGACTGCAACGGTTTGAGTTAAAAATCTTTGTTTGTGTTCTACTGAAGAAACAAAGTCACCTACAACTTGCCCTGGGGGTAAGCAGATAAACATCAAATTTTGGGGTAAACTATCCCTTTAAAGTTTAAAAATTAAAACAAATAAAAAAATTATGTATTTATTTTATTTATTATTTGTTTGTTTTTTTAGCACAACAGATTAATTTAAAACAAGGTTGAAACCATGTTTGACATTCCTTAAAAATGTTGTTTTAATAAATAGCATTATTTTTTATACATTTTACATTAAATGTATGATTTATGTACACATTTTTATTTTGTCAACACTGCTGATGCTAACAAGTCAACCATCTGCTTTTCACAAACCTGTTAATTCCCAACTAATAAAATCTACATCTCTCCTCACTGAATATATTGTTTTATTTAGAAATATGTCACATTACAGAACTAAAATGAGTTTCCACTGTTTCATGTTGATGTTCACTGTCAATACAGGCCAGTGAAGATGTTGTATAGTGACAGCGGGGGCAACTCCTCTTTTCTCGATACTCCTTTACACTGTCTGATGTGTGAACATATCACAAGTGAGTATGAGATGGACAGGAAAATAGAGACTGAGGGTGAACATGAGATGTAAAGGGGCCCTCAATGCTCGGGTGCTCTGGTTAGCGGTGGACTGTAGGGTCAGTGGTCTGAATAGTAAACTCTTTGATCACAGAGGAGCTCAGTAACCTTCAGCTCAGCAGACTGGAAACACATTGGGGACCGACAGGGAGAGAAAGAGAGAAAGACAAAGACACAGAGAGAGAAATGTCTATTGCTCTGAGTCTGTGTCGTTTCTTGCTGTCTTTGACTCTGCGGTGCGTCTGATTGTTGTCGCCATGGTTTCAGGGAAGGAGGGTCCATCAGCCATCAAGTCATAAGTTAAATCCCTCAAACAGCAGGATGCAAGTCTTTGTGTTGCAGTACATGCAGTTTTTGTGTGTCTGAAAGGCAATTCAAGCCAATGTATCCATTTCTTAAGCCACAAAAGATATGAACACCCACAAACACAAAAATACACATACGTACACACAATACACCAGTATGATATAAGCCATTCTCTCTCTTCACAAAGGCAACTATTGTCTCAGCATATAAAAGACTAATATGAACTGCCCTGCCTTCAGCCTCTGAGAGATTAAATCCTGTTGCCACAAGCATGTCAGACACACACACACACACACACAAATTCAAGTTCATAGAGCCAGAGCCTTCTGAGCCAAAGACAGTTGTAATAAATATTTTACATTAAAAAGCAAGAACAGCTAAAACACTGCACAACTGATAGTAGGTCAAATAAATATTCAAGGCTCAACACCATTTTATCTTTATCATGCTGTAGATTATCACAGAAAATACTTATGAATTGCTAAATCACCCATTTAGAGGTGGAATTATTTTTCTAAGTTAATGAATGTCCAGCAAGATTTTCTAAGCTATACAGCTTCATATAAAAACATGTTATCAGGACACAAATCAAACTTTTTGCCACACCACCTATGGCCAGTGAATTATTTACCGGCCATAAATATTAATTTTAAAGCCCATGAAATTGTATTGACATTGTTTCATTAAAACAGGTAGTTACATCTTAGGGGTGAATTAATTGGGAAAACAAATCTAATTGCATTTATTTATTTATTTATTCTTTTTTTTTTTTTTTCAGTTTTTTATATACATATTTTTATATATTATATATAAAACCTCTAATAATAATAAATGCATATTGTAAATAATTATTTCTAAATAATATACATTTTAACTATCTTTAAAATAAAACATTTGAATTTGTCTTTTAAAATCTCATTTTATAATAATAATTATTATTATTGTTATTATTATATAAAATGAGTTTTAAAAAGATAGACAGAAATGTTTTAACAAAATAAATTAGATATGTATTTTATTATATTTTACCGCAATAATGATATTGCACTCTAATTGCTGCATCTTTAGCAACATTGTGTTTATTTTAAACTAAAATCAAACTTGTTGCCCTACTGTGGTAATGCACAATGACTGGTGGGTAAATTTCCTTCTCCATTTCCTGCAAAGTAATGTGTAGATGCTCCCTTATTCCCTACGATATTCATAGTGCCCTTCAAACTGAACATGTTTGCTCTCTTCTGACGGGAATCTCGCTTAATATGGTGGGATACTCTGTAAAGTCGACTTTGCAAAGCGCTTATGGTCAAATTGAACACATCAAATGTATATATTTCACAGCTACACTACTGAAGCCTCTCTATCGCCATCTGTGGTTGATCTCTGTTGCAAAGTAGCTAGTCTCAGCCTCAGACCTCGTGTCCATGGACCGTTGGCTAAACGTCTGATGCATATGGGGCACAAAAGTGGAAACACTTAAGGAATGTCGAAGTAGTTATCGGATTGGTTGAATTATACAGGATTTCCGTGAGACGTGTGTGTGGCATTCTTTAACGTTCTGCCTGGAAACAAAGATAGCGTGGCGCCAAACTCCCTCACGAAAGAAGAAAGCAGTCGTGTTTACAACTGTGATGAAGTGCGCTTATCAGGGTCAACTAAACACTGGATTTTAAAAAGTATGTGAAATATTAAAAGTTCACAGCATAGAATCTTTAAAATACGTCCGTGAGTTTTACACACTAGTCTGTTATTGTGCCGACATTTCCACGCCTCGAAACGTGATGATGAACTAAACAAACTGTGATTGGATGTTGGACATGTTGGTCAAACAGCTTCATGGGCAGGGCCTTGGCCAATGAAAGCTGCTATGAATTCCAGACCTTTGCAAGACTACAAAGTAGCTGTGTTCTGATCTTGTTTGCCAATTAGACTAATGGTTTGAAGAATCAACATGGTTTAGGGTGATCACCAGAACAGCCGTCATGGTTCACCAAGGCTCAATGACGGAAAGAAGATCTTCCAAAGAAAAAATATCAGAACAAAATGTCAGAGGAGCTTTTGGCACAAGCACCGTGCCTTCTTGATTGCAGTCTACCCGCTGTTCAAGGTTTCTTTGTTATGACAGTGGGTGAATCTCCAAAGGTCAATAAGAATTGCTGTTTAGAACTAAACAGCATAGAATGTCCATGTTTAATGTTAGCTATCTGACTAGTTCGAATTCTGTGCAACAACACAAATTATCGAAACAGGCTTCAACAATTCTTTCTTACACATGATATAATGACTTTCTTGTTGTTTATATATATATATATATATATATATATATATATATATATATATATATATATATATATATATATATATATATATATATATATATATATATATATATATATATATATTTTTTTTTTTTTTTTTTTTTTTTTTTTACAGAAATTAAGACATTTAAAAAAAAAAGTTATTAAATGTAAGTTTAACAATTATGGCTTGTTCCATTAAATTTTTGTAAGTGCACTATTCATAACACAATTAATTAACACAGCTATTTGTTAAGAGCTCATACAATTTAAAATTATTGTCTGTGTCTGTGGTTCATTATCGTTAACAAGAGACAGGCATGCTAAGTATAACAAAGGTAAAGTTCTAACTGGCAACAGATGCAGAGAAAATATTTCAGCCTCCAGGTGAGAGGTAGTTTACAGACAGACTTTACTGGCAGACAGTGTGAGGGCCTGACTCACACCTTTGTCCATGTCAGAAGCACGTTTTGAGGCACACAAATTATTTTGCTTCTTGCACTTCAAAATTTTGGAATACAAGAGTGTCATATTCATAACCACAAAAGAGAGTGCTGTCAGTTTCTGACAGGCTATAGATCACTGGTTAGAAGCATAATTTTGGTAATGTCAGGGGTTGCCGACGACAGCAGAAAGGCAACACAAAGGCCACATGCCTTATTATTATGAGAATCTTAGTACAAACACAACACACAATAACAATGCCCTCTGTAACCTAGTACCTGACCTGTGTTTCTCACTACAAAGTCAGCAGAGGAAGGTCAAAGCTCCGGCAGGAGATCTGCTACCCTGCACAGCAGAAACTCACATGCTGGTCAGGCCATTTCCCACTGAGTGAGCAAATGGACATACAATGCTATGAGCCATTTGGTAATTACTGAAGTATGGTGCATTAAACTTCAAAACATCTATGAACCTTTTAAAAAAAAAAAAAAAATCCAGATTCCGGAAAATCCATGTGTAGTGTACGAGTCGAACACGCTGGGCACGTTACCTTTCACTTAAGCTGGTGAACGAACTCAGCTTCAGTGCGGATAGTGAGGAGTTAACTGATCTGCTTCATTACAGTTTGCACATATTTTTTCATCGTGAACGTTGATCTGCCTTTAAAACACCCAGTAAAAGAGTTGCGCTATAACGTGCATCATCACTACGACACGCACTTTACGGCATTAGTTCTGACTTTTGTTTACGTATAGCTCGTTTCGGACCTGAACCCGGCAATGTTACTAGGTCCCCAACCTGGGATCAATCCCGGGACGTGTTTGCGTTTACACTAAAAGCCATATTCAGGAAAGTTTTTGGCCATGTATCCTAGCACAAGGTAACCCCTAAAATGCCAACATAACATAAACTCTTGTAAATACCAACATTACAAAATGTATAATTTTAATCTTACTAAAAAAAAATATATTGAATTAATAATCACTTTAATTCTACATTCACTCTACTTATACTTATCATCTCCCTAGTTTCAGAAATACTTTCAAACTTAAGAAAAACAGCATTGAATTAAGTAAAATGACAAAATAAAAATAAAATCCAAATTCCCAATAAGTTTTTAACTATATAAATTGAGCATGAGAAAGCATCTTTTTTGTGTTTGTAAGGTGTCATGTTTTGAGGTATACTAAGGTATTCTGGTGAAAGTGCTTCTAAACATAACCATTTTACCACCTTACTTGCTTTTCAGCTCCTAATAATTCTGACAGCTCTGTAAGGAAATGCAAAAAAAATTATATGATGAAAGCGTTAACGGCACGGTCAGTGTGTTTATTTAGCATTCGTCTTCCAAAAGCACACACACACAATAGAGGTGTGCATCGAATGCAGTTCGTGCATGTAAGGATTCAGTGAATGCATTCTATAATCAGCACTGGTGGGTTGGGCTGATGTCCAAGGTAAACACTGTAAGTGTACGGGTGCCTGCATCCGTGTCCATAGAAGTGCATGCATTCCTGTGGATGCATGCAGTGTGTGCACTCTGTGGTTTCGTGGCTCTCTTCCTTTCTGTTATGCGTAGCCTCTACTGTTGGGCCGTTCATATGCTGATAGACCTGCTGTGTGTTTGCAAAATACAATCAGAGAGACAAAAGACCTTCCTACCGGCAAACACTCACACTCAGAAATACAAAACCAAATTCAAGAAATTCCTCATCACGAACAGCATCATGGCAACTCTTTTTGCTGACTTTTAACCTAAATAACATAACCCTGTCAGGCAATTACTTCGTTTGCATATGAAAGTACCTCCAGAACATGGTTTTGGAGAGAATTCTGAGGCGACGTAACAGCCTAATGATCTAACAAAATAGAGAAATTGTTTCTGTTAACTAAGCAAATTTTTAGTTACTACAATACTGATTTCATATGAATTAAATGAAAAGTGAAAAAATAAATGTTCAGAAAACATACATTTACACAGTAACTTTCAGATTTAGTTTTATTTTAGCTCAACTATAAAGCAGTATAGAGGGATGTCATAGGCAGAGAAGGACACATCTATTCTGCCTTTAAAAATTAATAAGATGATGGCATTTCAGTGGACATGCTGCGAGACGTTCATTGGATTTGGACATGCCTTGTTTCCTTCCTACCTTTATGTGAAGCATTTTTCTGTCATGGGACACATCCAGCATCTCCACAACATCTGTGTTTCAAAGGGAAACCATTGCCATTGCATGGTAATATGCTGCAATTTCTGCTTATAGTACTACATTTTTGGTAGCTAAAAGAATAATAAAATCAGTGGAAATATTAAATAAATAAATGTAGAATTTAATGAATGATAGTCTTTGTCTACAAAAATCTTCTACAATTTTCATTTATTAATTACGGAGCCCTGCGCATGACATGCAGGAAAAAATATTAGGCTAAATCGTGTGCACGATTTACTAATTCGTTCCCTCAATGTACTAAAACGTGCACACGATTACTATTGCATTCCCTTGATTTACTATTTCGTTTATAAATTGTGCGCACAATTTCCTAATTCGTTCTCTTGATTTGCTTAATCGTGTGCATGATTTAGCAAATCGAGGGAACGCAATAATAAATCGAGGGGAACGCAATAGTAATTGTGTGCACGTTTTTGGACATTGAGGGAACAATTTAGTAAATCGTGCGCACAATTTATTTATTTTTTCTTGCATGTCATGTGCGGGGCTCCGTAATTAATAAACTCCAATTGAATAGGCAGAATTACAGAAACCTATGCAGAGTGTTTTGAGGATGATTGAAGGAGAAAGTCTCTCAGAGTGTTTTCTCTTCCCTGTAATTACAGATTTATTTATTTATTTTTATTTTATTTTTTTTAAATAGGCCTCCCATGGTCTTTGCCACTTGTTACTAATTCACAGAATAATAACAGAAAGGGCTTAAGAGAGTGTGTGTAGGTGTGAAAGACCGCCGACCCCCTGTGTTGAGGTAATTACTGCCCCTCTCTCTCTTTATGTTCAGGTGGAACACTCATTACGCCCATTCTCTCATGCAAACACACAAACACATGCAGACTTCATCTGTGTCACACATATACATACATAGTGCTGTACAGTCACTCTGTCCTCAAACCAAACACAGAAATCAATACTTTGTTTTCTACCTTCACAAAATTGTTTTTTTTTACATGGGCCTACTTATGACATGCATCTGTGATTGGGATTGACTCTTTATGTTCCATATTAAAACACTGAATACAGACAAGCTTTTGGAGGAGGAGATTGTGGCATTGAACGATGAAATCTCAAACAGTCTGTTCCTGTGATCCCTCAGAAGGCCCTTCACTCTCATAAACCACACTGGGCTTTTTCAGTAGATCCCTCAGGATATCTTGCTATATAGCATCTTTAATAGACAAAGTGTATGCTTATAAATCAGATTACAGTGAATTAGATTTTTTTTTAGTGATGTGAAGGTGTCCTAGCTATTGAGGTTCTTACAGTAAGTAGGCCTATACAACATGACATGATTATAGTGTAATATGTACATTTCTCTATTATGAATAGTAAAAGATAAAAACAAGATTAAGCTGATAAAACTTTACATGCAATGATGGAAGGTGGAGATGTAAGATCAGAAAGAGGCGTTGCAGGGCTGGGAGGAGTTCTTTCAATAGTGAGTCTATAGTGCCATCTGCTGGTCTCATGTTTTTTTTATCTCTCTCTCTCTCTCTGAGTGTCACACAAAGGTCACATTCTCCATTAATACAATTATTACAAACCCGCAAGCTTGTGGGATGTTAAACAAACAACCCTTGTTGCTATTTGATTTACCACTATTCTAAAAAAGAAATTCAGGATACATATTACCACAAATGCATGGTAGCTAATAAATAATAAATAGTTTCCTATTTGAATATATTTTACATTTTATTTCTGTGGTAGCACAGATGAATTTTCAGCACTGTTACCCAAGTATTCAGTGTGTCACATGAAATCATTCTAATATGCTGATTTGCTACTCAAGAAACATTACTTATTATTTCATATTTCAAAACAGTTGATATTATTCAAAAGTAAGATTTTTTTCCAAAAGAAATGGATACTTTTATTAAGCAAAAAAAAAAAAATCAAGTTACTAAAGATATTTATAATTTTAAAAAAGATTTTTATTTCATAAAAATATATATTTTTAAATATTATTATTTATTTATTTTTTTCATTTTGATTTTCTATTCATCAAAGAATCATGAAAAAAGATAAATAATGATGATGATGATGTAAAAATATATAAATCAATTAAGCCGTTTTCAACTGGATGCTTCAACAGTTCAGGATCTTGTGACACTGAAGACTGTATGGCTACAGATGGCTATGAATGGCTACTGAAAATTCAGCTTTGCCGTCAGTGGAATAAATGACATTTTAAAATATATTCTGTTGGAAAACAGTTGTTTTAAATTGTAACACAATTTCACAATATTACTATATTTACTGTATTTCATTAAAGTACTGTATTTTTTTATCAAATAAATGAAACCTTGATAAGAAGTTGGTAAAACTTGGTAAGACGTTCTTCAAAAATCTTATTTATTCCAAACTTTTGACTCCCAGTTTTCGGGATTGTTGAGAGCAATTGCTGTTAAACTGAAAAAAATTTCAGTGAAGTAAACTATAATTTAACTATATTTCCTTTTACCCTCTTGAAAAACAACAATTATTATAATGTATCCGTTTCAAACATCTATCTATCTATCTATCTATCTATCTATCTATATATATATATATATATATATATATATATATATATATATATATATATAATCAGAGTAACCTAAAAACATTCTGTAAAATGCTGTCTGAACTGACAGATGATATGTGCTTCATAATGTTATAGCATTTGTGACTACCGTACTAACCCAGCTTCCTTAACTTGTTTACAAGGGCCTAAAAGAGAATTTCACCCCAGACAGTCTCTGGTGAAGACAGATGAAGAAAAGGCCCGTAGATCATAAAATAGTCTTCACCCAATGCATTCATAGAATCCTAGGCCAATGTAGTTAATAAAATAACTAATCAAACATTAAACATGAGCGTCACATGCACAATGTAATAGCAAGACTAAACTCACCATGGAGATGTCCTTGTTCTTCTCTGAACTAGAAAGTGTGTCAGTATGCATCCGAACTTCAAGTCTGTAGATGAGATGTAGGACAAAGGTATGGCATAATGACTGAAAGGTAAGTCTGACCACAAAAAAATAAGAGCTGGAACATGCCCTAACATTACCAACATTGCCAAGACCACTAGGAAAGCATCCCACCACCAGAGGGAGACAGAAACATGAGACATGTGGAGATGTATGCAGGTGGGGGGGCACAGGGGGTCTTGAAAATAGATGGGCCTAATGTAATATTAAGCTCCTCAAGTCTAAATGTTTGTACCCATATTTGCACATATTCCAGGATCCTTGTGTGCAATCTAACATCTTCATTTCTCTTCTTATATCCAGTTATTTTCTCCTTTATTTCTTATTTCTCCTTTCTGCTCCCCTCTCTCTACTCCTTTCTCTTACTATCCCTTACACTTTGCACCTCTTTCAACTTTGCCTACTTTATGAACTAAAAACGAATAATATCTTTATTACTTTTATTGTTTTGTTTCACATATACCAATGCATTACATACTAATGAGCAAACAATGAACAATAGTATAGTGAAAAATTATCAAGAAATATATGCTGTGAAATAATGTTCTTCATTCACTGTTATTGCAGTACTAAGGTTAACCAATAAAGCATTGTAAGTGGTATAAAGTGTTTTATTTTATTTTTTATCTTGTCACCTCTTGCATCTCTTGATCATTCAGTCATAGAGCAAAAAGCCTGATGTACATCTGAGAAACTGATTTCTGAGGATGTCCTACAATGTAGAACAGAAACAGACAAAACGCAAGAGGCTATATAATTGTGTGGTGGAGACAGTATTTAAGGACCTACAGTATACAATCTCTCCACCACATAATCATCTTCTTCTTAAACCTACAGAAAGCTCTGAAATGTTTTCGCCTCACACAAGGCCTTCAAATATAGCTCTGCATAGCACTCTTGAGCTGTGCATTGTTCTTTTAAAAGAGTTGTAGTCTACTGATTTGTACTGAACTGCTTGTCCCAGGTCTGCTCTGTTCATCTTGCCCAAGAAGTGCTGTCACCTCCATCCCCAGAAATGACATGGCAGAAAAAAACACCTCAGAGGTGTTCACGTCTCTCTGTTATTTCTCCTGCACTATGAAGCTGTTCTGCCATTTATCAGTGTTCCAACGGAGTTTGGTAGCTCTTCCAGCATGTCGTGGATGCCTTACTTTGTCCATGCTCTCTGAATGATTCTTAAGCCCTTTTCCAGTAGGAGAAACCTGCACTAAATACTTAGAATTTTGTTTGCAATAATTTATTATTATTATTATTATTTAAACTTATAATTTCATTTAAAATCTAATGTTTTTAAGGACGGAGTCAAAATTACCAAAAACTGTGTGTGTGCAAGTAAAATCTAATAAACATTTACTAAATCTCTACAAAAAGTAACACTATATATTTTTATACCTTAAGAAACTTTTCATAATTTATTATTAATTACTACACTACTAATTTCTGGCTAGAAATGGTATCAAAAAATATAAAATGATTATAGCCAGGCAGTGGCGCCCCCAGAAAATTTTAATAGGGGTGGCCAGATGAGGCCACAGTAAATCTTGGGGTGGCACATAAAAAAAAAAAAAAGATTAATAATAAGGGTTTTGTAATATTGAAATAAAACAATATCTGTGATTTCTGGGGGGTTTTTTTTAACCTTTTTTAACCTTTTTTTAAGCCATTTTTTTTTTCTAAAAGTATGCACCATCTTTTAGGTCAAATACTTGCATTTGGGCTGTTAACAATCAAATGCAATCAGTATCAACAAAATTTATATTTGCAATGCAGAGAAAACAGAAGCTGCATCTGAAGTGCCATTTAGATGTTTTTACACACTGTTTAATACAGCTCTGTGGGACAGGGAATACTTTAACCTGCAGTAACAGATGAATAAAATCTGTATTAAATCGTGTTTTGATATTTTAAATGTAAAACATGGAAAACTGATGTTTGAAATTATTTAAAAAATGATTAGGTACCTTAAATGTGAAATTAAAACCGCCAGTAGGTGGCAGCGAGTCACTGTTACAATAGATTGCAGTAGAACCGAATCATTTAAACGGGTGATTCCATAGACATGTATAGAAAGGCTAGATGGCTCAAGGCGGAGTCAGCTGTGTCGTCACTTGGCGGCCATCTTAGGTCAGGAGACTGCGCTGCTGCTCCCTGCTCCTGTGGACGGAAGGTGAGTGACATACGCCAACTAAAATGCTCGTAACTTGCTGAATTTTTGACGGATTTACAAACGGTTTGGTTTATTACAAACCTTATTAACGTGGCTATGATTTGTGCTGATGCCGATGTTTAAATTGTAGCTTCACGTTTTGAGAAACGCTTAACATTGCAGCGTAGCTGTGTGTTTCATTGCTGCCCTCTACTCTAAAGTGATACCACAGTCGACATTTTCAATTATTTACAGGTTTCCTGAGACCAACAACGTTTCTTGACAACCTAATCTTTTGTCTAAATGTCATTTTGTGGATGTGGTTGTATTTATTTGCTGGCTAGCAGTGAAGAGGTCGTAAGTGAGTCACCAAGCAATTGTAAATTGGTGGGAGAGGCAGGGTTAGTCTTTCGTTTCAACATAGCTTTGAGTTACACATGATTTCCAAGTGGTTTGGTTTCTTAAAAACATCTTTACATTTGGATTACTTTGTTGGTTTTTTGTTTACAGAACTTCTAATTACGCTTGTGGAAAATGAGAGGAGGAGAGGGAGGGAGCTGTATTGATTATATTGTATTGATGGAAAGAGTTTTGTGTCCAATTGTGTCTTAATGTTTTTTTTTTTTTGTATATTTTGTATATTTTTTTTGTAAGTTTTTTCTAATTGTGTGCCTTTGGACCTAAGTAAAAAAACAAAAAACAAAGACCCATCTCTTTTCTCTTTATTTTACAGAATGGCAACTTAAGACAGATTTATATTATACATAAATTAACACATGTATTTAATAATGTAAATATTAGTAATAAACTAAATTGCACTATTTCATGTTTCATGTACCTTATAAATATTGACATCATTACCGTGTGTGTGTATGGGTATACCTAGTACTTTACCTGTCTAGTCTACTTAATATACTATTTTCTTAATAAACTCCGTGGCTATAATTTTTCACAAGTATGCAGTTAAATAGCCGCATCCCTGAAGTTTATGACACAACAAGCCGTTTGAAAATCGGTTGAAAATTGAGCAAAATATAGTTATTTCAGCACTACATGCACAATAGACTTTAATGTTATAACTGGACGAGCGGTCCTGTCCTAAGATGGCCGCCGTGTGACGTCGTCGGGTCCCATTGGCTCTCAGCGCCGGTAAGCTATCTAGCCTTTCTATACATGTCTATGGGTGATTCATTCAGGAACGAAACACTATCATGTTGCTCAAAACAGTGGCTGTGTTTGGAATGATTTTTGAGTGAGGGAATATGTTGTCTAAAAGGTAAGTCTCTTGATATTAACTTCTTGTTTTTATTGAACTGTTGTATAAAATCAATATCACATTTGTAATTATGCTGACTTTTGGAGAAAAACGTCACTCTTTGTGTGATAGTAACTATATGAAATTATATAGATCTATAAATGTTCTTTCCCATATATTGACAAATTTGATAATTCTAAATTTCCAGTGAAAGAACGCACTATAAATGATTATGAGCACTAGTCTAGAACATCACATGTACATGCACACTCTGTGTTTTGATTGGACGGGGGAGGGTTGAAGGGCAGCTACTCTGGTGGCACCAATCTGCAATCTTTTTCATACCTTGCAAACCTTTTTTCACTTCTTAAACTATTGTGAATTTACATTCTGCATTTAAATTAATAATACCCACTGCAAATCATCCTAGGGGTGGCCAGAGTTTATACAATGGTGGCCATGGCCACCCCTTGGAGGCGCCCCTGTAGCCAGGATTTAAACGTGCCTTGTTTCCTTCCCTTCTTCCATATGTTGCCTGCAGAGGCAGCATTTTTCAGCTTTCGGACGCAGGGAAGTTCGATTCTTTTCCGCGAACCGGTTCTTTCGGACGTTTACAATTAAGTTTTGCAACAAACAGTGTTGGGGAGTAACTAGTTACATGTAACGGCGTTACGTAATTTAATTACAAAATTAATGTAACTGTAATTAGTTACAGTTACTAAGAAAAATGAGTAATTTAATTACAGTTACTTATGAAATTTTAAACGATTACAAAGGGGATTACATTTGAATATTTACACACATCCACATACAGATTTAACTGATTTCTTTGCCAAATTGCACTGACTATTATGAGACATACGCCCTAATAATTTCCGGGATGCGGAAAAACAGTCTGGTTCATAGAATCCAATCATAAAAACGGAATGCCTAACGTGGACGGAATGTGCCACATTTTGGATGACTATATCAAAAATAGGTCAGTACACTTTAATCAAAACATGACATGGACTAGTGTCTGTGAATATTAAGCTCCAAAAATGCAATATATGACTCCTGCACGTTCCGCGTGTCTGTGGAAATCAGGCGCGGACTGGACACCGGGAGAACCGGGACAATTCCCGGTGGCCTGGCAGCCGATTTGGTCCTCTATTTTAATATTATTATTGTATAATTGCCTGCCGAATGTACTAAAGCGATCATTTGTGAATCCGCCATTTAATAATTAAATCTCTAAAAAGTCATGAAGTGTTAGTCATGATTCGCGCGCTCTCCGCGCCTCCGCCAAACGGTTTGGATCAGACTCAAGAGTAATCAATGCGAGAGAGAGAGAGAGAGAGAGAGAGAGAGAGAGAGAGAGAGAGAGAGAAAATAGAGTGGACTGTGGAAGCGCACAGCTGGTGCAGAGAAGCAGAACTACTGTTCAGGGTTTCAGGTCAGTTTCATCTGTAAAGATGCTTTTTTGTCTTTGTTTTTTTATTTATTTGATCAAGCAGCAGCACGTTGCTCATTAGTCATCACTCAAAATACTATTTAAAGGACATCTTTATTATAAACGTTATTATTAACCAGACCAGAGAAAATGTTTACTATTGTTTAATTGTGGTAACCAAAAATGTAAAATTATTTTACAAATTTATTTATTTAAAAATAAATACAAATCCATTTGCAAAATAAAAAACAAAACAAGGTTATTGTATTTTTATATAGTCTAATAAAAGCATGGTCAATTTTTGTAAGGGAAAAACATGACTCGTGTACAGTATTTGGATTTTTCTATAAACATATTGTAGTATTGTAGAGTATTGTATTGTAAAGTATAGTTTTGTTCAATCTTGAGTATTAAAGTCACGAGAGAGATAGATAACAGGGCAAAATAAAGAGACTGAAGAGAAAAATGGAAGTGAAGGTGCAGTTCAGGAGAGAACTTTTAATTATTTTGCATGTCCCCAAATTAAAGATTTAAACCTTTTTTATGTCAGGTCCATAAAAAAATAGTTTTGTCCATGAATTTGTTTGTATGAGTTTGAATTTTCCAGTCTGATTTTTTTTCCCAGTCCGCCCCTCCTGTAAATTAATGGCAAAGACATGGTTTGATTTACTACACATAGGCCTACTGAAGCTCGCAGTGTTTTCAACCTCTGCTGCCTCAATATAGGAGTACACGAGCACATAAACATAATTTCTAGAACTGCTCTGTGTCACTTCATGCATTTTACTTATTTTGAGAAAACTATCATCATATCATATACAAAGAGACAGCAGTTGAAAAAACACCAATGTTTCAGGAGTTTATTATACAGAATACGTCACATGCTTATTAGATAACTGTATTTAAGTTGATGTATATGCTTTTATTTATTATTATTTAATTTTCACAAATTTAGAAAAGTAATCAAAAAGTACTCAAAAGTAATTAGTTACGTTACTTTAATAAAGTAATTGAAAAAGTTACACTACTATTACATTTTAAACAGGGTAACTTGTAATATGTAACCTATTACATTTCCAAAGTAACCTTCCCAACACTGGCAACAACGCACCCAAATACAGTAACAGCAATAATGTGCATATGAGGATTTAAGTCTTGAAGATATAAAGTAAATAAATTAGCTGTCATCAGCGCAGGAACCACTATACATAAACCATTGCGATGTATTTGATTAAATTTTTGTTCCGACGCGACGCCTGTGACGTTTTCGCTGCTTGGGGGCGGAATTTGTGGGCGTTGTACGGACGTCATTTGTGAAGTTTTGGAGGGAAAAATACTTTTTTATCATTTATTTATCATTTTGCAATGGATCGACGACGAAGACTCGCTATTAGGAACCGGGTGGTCAGCATTGCGGTGTTGTACCTGCGTTGGAAGAGGGGAGACGGCAGTTCTCCAGGCATCATTTTTTAGCTGGACATTTCTATATATGTCCAGGCTGGAATCATATATAACCGGAAAGTTAGAGACCGCAATAATTAATTTTTCCTCCATTTTCGCGCCTGGAACTTTAAATATGAAACCATAGCAATGGCCATACACAAATTCTCGCCGCCGAGTTTCCATTGGCTGCTGCCCTGCGTTTTGACACTCTCATTTGCATAAAGTATCCACCGAGATACTTTTTTGACGCGCTGCTGTTGATCAAATGTTGACCCATCATGCTTTGCGGGGCGTTTTTGCTGCCTGACGTAGTTCCATAGGAAATGAATGGGCTTTGACGTCGCGTCAGAAATCATCAGCTCCTCTGTTCTCAAAACGGACACGTCCGAAAGAAACGGTTTTGGTTCAGTGTATATGGAGCCAGAATGGTGCCTTTAAAATTTGGCATCACAAATTAAGATTGTCATTCAAAACAAAAGCAGAACTGAAAAAGGAAACATTGGCATTGAAATATTTGCATTGAAAACAGTTGTATTGGCATTGAAACAAGTATTGGCACTGAAAAAATAAAATAATTAAAATCTTACAATCTTATTATTTTATTGTATTGGGATTTATTTGTATTTTTCAATGACAATCTACAGATTTTTCTGAATGTCACTCTTTTTCAGTGACAGATTTTTTTTACAATGTCAGTTTTTTTCAATGTCACTGATTTTCAGTTTTAACTTTCTGTCACTGTTTTGGCGTGGAGAGGGGAGGGGTCTGGGGGAGGGGCAAGTAGAGCGTAGTTTGCATATAATTTGCATATAGGCATACTGAAGAAGTAGGCCTACTTCACTTTACTGGAAGCCGTCGTCAACTCTGAAGCCTCTGGCATGGTGGCGTGACAAAAATGTCCAGTTTACCGGGAACTTCCAAGCCACAAGTAAGTCTGTTTTTTTCTCTGCCATTTACATGTTTATTCACGTGCAACCTGGCCGGTTTGGTTAACTTTTATCGGCCGTTATGCTGTTTTTTTTTCAACGTCGACTGGAACATGTAAGTTACTAACATTAGCCGTGTTGGCTAACTTAACCTGTGGTTAATGCAGGGTCAAAAATAAACACCGGTCAAACGGTCAAACACCATATGCACCGAACAAGGCTAAAATCCGGTTTGGCAAAAAAAAGAAATTAACGTTAGGTGTCTGTCAGTATATACTTGTTGCCGCTAAGTAACTTATAGAGGGTTTTCACGACGCGTTATCAATCCGGAAGTCGGCCATGTTGGAGGCACTGAACATAAACAATGCCACTGAACGGACTCGCAAATTTGGCTGATTATTGCTGCTGAAAAATGGTCGAGTTTTGGTCTGTACTAATCGGTCACATAGGTTAAAAACATTTCGAGTTCTGTCAAAAGTTAAAGGGAAGGGGCAAAAAAGTGATTAAAGAAGGCTTTTGTGGTTGAGAGAGGTACAGTTACAGCACATGTGTAAATGAAGCGTCGACTATGGCTTAAATGTTGACGTAGTTAACTATGGCTACATTAACACTGCTAGTCCAAATACGATTATCTTTGTATCCGATTGGAATCTTATCTAAAATAATGATGTCCACACTGTATATCGCAACTGTTCAGATCTGATTTGTGTGTCCATGCAGCACTTTGGGAATGACGTTGCATTGATGGAGGTGTTTACATTTGCGATAGATATGTTGTTTTATTTAAATTTTACAACGTGGAAATGTGTAGCCGACGCGCTGGACTACTGCGTCTTGAGCTGCAGAACTGTAGGAGGCTGGTATGTAACGTTACAGCTTTTTTTCCTGTGCTGCGCTGGTTTTAAAAATAATAATTGTCTTCTCGTCCGGCACTCTGCAACAACAAAGCCTTGTTTCGACAGCGACTTTAAGCACGAGCCCTGTAACATAATTATTCTATAATACTATCTATGTATTCAACAGCTGCTCAAGTCCACATTTTAAGGCCTTCTCCTCCTGCACATTAAGCAGCAGCAGGACAAGCTGGTGGCCAAGGTCAATCACCTGAGCAGCAGGTTGCTCAAGAGCCAGAGTGTCCTGAATGCATTCAGCTGCCCTTCGAATCACTGGAAGCGGTGGATGAGCCACAAACGCCTTCTTTAATCACTTTTTTTGCTCTCTTCTCTTTAACTTTTGACAGAACTCGAAATGTTTTTAACCCATGCGACGGATTAGTACAGACCAAAACTCGGCAATTTTTTTAGCAGCAATAATCAGTCAAATTTGAAAGTGAAGTGAAAGTGAAGTGACATTCGGCCAAGTATGGTGACCCATACTCAGAATTTGTGCTCTGCATTTAACCCATCCGAAGTGCACACACACAGAGCAGTGAACACACACACACACACTGTGAACACACACCCGGAGCAGTGGGCAGCCATTTATGCTGCGGCGCCCGGGGAGCAGTTGGGGGTTCGATGCCTTGCTCAAGGGCACCTCAGTCGTGGTATTGAGGGTGGAGAGAGAACTGTACATGCCGGCCCGGGACTCGAACCCACAACCCTTCGATTGGGAGTCCGATTCTCTAACCACCAGGCCACGACTTCCCCACATCAGTGAGTCTGATCAGTGGCATTGTTTACCTTCTGTGCCTCCAAAATGGCCGACTTCTGGATTGATGACGCGTCATGACTCACATGTTGGAGTATACAAATTTGCCATGCAAACAGCTGTTACCTAAAATGAGTAGAGCAGAATGTGATTCCATGTACATGACTTACATTTGGTTCTGTCTTTGATTAGGGAGCTGAATATTAGCACTCCACCAAAAAGGACCATCAATATTGGGACCATCAGTATTTCCTTTTAGAAACATTAATTTTGTGGTTTGTGGTGGGTGGCAATGCTTATGGCAAAATGGTCAGGTTTTGAACCTCACTAGAGACTTCCTAGACTTTGCCCTCCACAGCCCAACGACATAAGTCATAGATCAAAATACATGTTTCTTAAGAAAAAAAAATTCCACCATAAATTCCCAGAGTACAGGAATATTGTTTAAGCTTAATGTTTCCCCTCCAACATATGCCTGTAGTGACAACATAGTATACTACAAATGTAATGAAAAGATTTCATACTGTATAGCTGGTCTATCAGGACTATTCCTATCACTTTTTTTAATCTTTCAGTTATTTTAGTGTATATTAAATATAAATTAATGCAGCAAGGTTAGTTGAAATAGGACTTTGGGATAAATCGTGAAGATGGGTAAATAGGGTTGGCTTCTTGCAGTGTTGGAATTTTACACCATTGTACTCAACTACTCTGATTTGTTTTAAGTGACGTGACATTCAGCCAAGTATGGTGACCCATACTCAGAATTTGTGCACTGCATTTAACCCATCCGAAGTGCATACACACAGAGCAGTGAACACACACACACACTGTGAACACACACCCGGAGCAGTGGGCAGCCATTTATGCTGCGGTGCCCGGGGAGCAGTTGGGGGTTCGATACCTTGCTCAAGGGCACCTAAGTCATGGTATTGAAGGTGGAGAGTTTTATCATGCAGGTCAGAATGAAGACCAGCAAATGTGTGAGCCTCTGACCCAAGAGGAGCTGCTAAGTCAAGAAGAGCACTGGAGTCAACAAACACACGTGAGCCTGTCTGTCCCGACAGTGATGCAGTGGTTAACTGGACAAAGGCACAAGCCCCTTCTTCCATCAGAGAGGGCAGATTTTAAAATAAATCTAAGATTTGAACACCACTGTAATGAAAAAATGCCAGATCACAACATTTGTTTCCCACTTGTAAGTGCCTGCACAAATACAATAACTGTTCCTGTTGAACATATGAAAACATACAAGGAGTTCAGAGATATAATGACAGTAGCAATCAGAATGGGTAGAGACTTTGGGCGAGTGTAGAGGTCTTGTTTTTTGACCACTGATGTTTACTTCCCCAAATCAGGCAGTATTGTGAATATTTCTTGGCATTTCTAATGGCATTTTTGTTAAATCTGTTCAGTGAGCTATTTATTATTCTGTGAGAGTCTTAACAAAAAAAAAAAAAAAAAAAGACCGCTAAAACAAGTCAAACCATAAAAGTAGCTCAATGTTAGTGTTTGGTTCTCCCATTGCATTGTTTTTTTTTTTTTTTTAAGTTGGGACAAATGATAGCCATTTATTTGAAAAAGGTCATTTAAGAACTCTGTATTTGCATTTTGTTTACAGAGCACTGACAAATGTTCATGTAATATAAACCTTGAAATTTGATGCTGTTCCTCAATTCATCATTACTTTTACTATTGAAAAGTTGAAATTGTTCAGTCTTCCACATACACAGTTTCAACACGTGTATAGCAAATTCAAGTGAAATCAATGTTGTGGGGGTTTACATTTACTAAATCATCAGCAAAAATTAACTTGTTTGATGTCAAAACAATAAATGGACATAATGCCTATGGTCTTTATCATTTTTCATTGTGAATATTACCTGGAGTGTTTTACTTGAGCGTCTACAGCATTGTATTTGTAAAGGGGAACTGATGCATTTTCCACTGAAAAAAAAAATGCATTTCACTGAAGATCAGTGTACAAATCAACAGCTTTTTTTTTAATTCTTCATTACCAAGATATCTAACATGGCATGTTGAGTTTGAACTGTCTAATGGTATTTAAGACGCCAGTTTAAAATATAAGCATACACTAGATTTAGAAGTTTAGCCAATTAAAAGTGTTGAAAGTTGTGGGAGGTTTATTTGGTTGTTTAAAACAAGTAACAGCAGAATAAAACAGTGGATATCTTTACCATGGCAGACTGAGTTGTTTATATACTGTATAGTAAAACGTGTCCTAAACCATACCCACAATAGTTCTGCACAAATACCTATTTATGCAAGCAATTCCAATTTCATTTGTAAGAATCAGATAAAACGTTGAACATTTATATTGCAGACTGCATGTTATCCTGCCAATTTTGAGTGAAGTGTTACATAGTCAAGGGCAGCCTTGTAAATGTCTTTTCCATTGTCCTGGGAGGGAGTGATAGGATTGATGGCTGCCCTCAGTCCAGCCATAGCCTGTGGCCCCAGAGGGCACTGGATGGGTGGTAGAACTACTCCAGCAGCAGCATCTTCTCTTTCAGGGTTGAAATCCAAGAAGTGATCTTGCAAATCCTATAAATGGCAAGTAATTTTGTTATAACACTTCGCAATTGCCTTTTGTATACTTATTTCATCTTCAAATAATTAATCATAATTTGTTGAGTACAAAAATATTCAATATGCATTGCCGTTAAAATGTATTTAGACATCTGATTTGATGTATTTTTGCATTATTTGTCACATTTGTTTCATATCTGAAAATATGAGAAAATGGGTAAACCTGATTAAACATAGCTTGGATTCAACATTTAAGGTCTACCTCTAGATTCTCTGGAGCAATCCAATGGTCCAAAGTTGATTGGGAGTCAGGTTTTGTTCCGTTCGCAGAGGATGGTTATCCCACCCGGCTGTAAAAGTGTTGAGGTCCATTTGGAGGCGTGGTAAAAATATGTACTGGGCACAGAATAACTGAAGGCTGTTGGAGGGATCAAGCAGGCACTCATCTTCAAGACCATGAATTAGATCATAATATACCCTTGTTACTGCCATCCACACATCACGCCATAAGCGCTCCACCCTTTGAAATCAAAAATACAGGGTTCCGGTTCCGGTCTCGACCTCGATGGCAGCTTAGGAAACGTGCTCCTCCGATAAGATTTTAAAAATGTTACCTGCCGGGTATTAAAACCAACTACTAACAATAAGACCTGATTGAAAAGGCAGGCAAGATGGAAACGCGAGAGAGAAGTAGAAAATATGCTCCAGAAAAACCAGATACCGAAGATGACATACAAAGCCACAACAGCTATGCTAATGCTAAAGATGACGCCGGGAGACCAAAAGCTAATGAAAAAGCTAAAGTCAATTTGGAAATGATTCTGCAAGAAATACAAGATTTCAGGCACGAAAACAAACAACACCTGGACGTCATCAGGGAAGATATCAACAACGCAAATCAGAGAATTGAAGAAGCTGAAGACCGCATTAGTGCAACGGAAGCAAAGCTAGAGACGATGGAGCTAATCATGAGAAAAGTGCTCAAAACCCAGTCCCAAAATGACCAAAAGCTTATTGACCAAGAAGCCAGGGCGCGGAGGAGAAATCTAAGGATATTCAACGTACTGGAAAATGAAGAACAAGGCAACTCAGTGAGTGTTTTTCTGGAAGAGTTCCTCAGAGAGAAGTTAAACCTTCCCGACTCCCTTGAACTCAACATTGAGAGGGCGCATCGAGCCCTAGCGCCAAAACCCGCAGATGGTGAAAAACCCAGGTCAATTGTAGCACAGTTTTTGCAATACCGAACAAAGGAAGAAATACTGAGAAAGGCATGGGAAAAGATGGGAATCTACGTTAACACAAAGAATCTACTTCGACCACGATTACCCGACTGCCATTCTCAACCGCCACAAGGAATACAACGAAGCGGAAAGGATTCTGAGGGAGAAGAAAATTCGGTTTCAGACCCCGTACCCATTCAAGCTCCGTGTCTTCTACGAGGATGAGACGCGTGTCTACCACACGGTACATGAAGCAACAAAAGATATGCATGACCGAGGCTTCGCGGTGCGTGTGTTGCCTCCCCAGCGGGACCCGATGGAGCTGCTGGATGCAGAGCCCTGGCATGTTGTGGGTAGAAGAGAGAACGACCTCCGCGGACCGTCCGGCAGACAAACTACGGTCATATCCAAGCTCCAGGCTTTTATAAGAGAACCTCCACATTGAAGAAAAATGGTGAAAGTTTTTTTTTCTGTTGTTGTTGCCGCGGTTGTCCGGTTTCAGTTATCGTGTTTCCCCTATCTATAGTAATTATTTGGAGGGTCCGGACAATGAACATTTATTCTAAGCTGTCGGGGAGGGCCCATTTCTTACTACCATCTGAAAAGGACTTCCCTCCAAACTTCGACCAAAACATTGGTCAGGTAAAGGACTGTTCACGCACCTTTGCAATGGAACCCAAAGAGTTGCAACTTATCCAGTTTTCCACCTTATACTATTATTGTTCTAATGTGTTATGTTTAACCAGAGAGTACGGTAGCATAAATAATGTGTTTATTATTTTTAAAAACAAGTAAATGGCATCTGAAAAGCTAAAAATAGCATCCTTCAATGTTAACAAAAAAGACATTATTTACTTACAAGAAACACATCTAAACGATTTAGAACACCAAAAGCTGACTAAATATGGTTATACTAGAATATACTTTTCTTCATACAGAGGTAAACATAAAAGAGGGTACTATCAATGGAAATGTGTATACGTTACTCAATGTTTATGCTCCACCCGGAAGTGATGGTTTGTTTTATGCTAGTATTGTGGACTTGATTGTAAACCACTCTGAGGGAACCCTCATCTGTGGAGGAGACTTCAATCTCCATCTCCAGCCTAACTTGGATCTTTCAAACCAGAAAAGTAATAATAATAATAAGGCAACAACTATAAAATTCCGCAAACTAATAAAGAATATAGGGCTAATAGATATTTGGAGGGAAATGTACCCAAATGCTAGGCAGTATACCCACTTCTCTAATCCTCACTTGATATATACAAGTGTGGCAGGGCCAATGAAATTCTTCCTGCCTGCATGTGGTTGGTTAGTCCACTTGTTGAGTTTCCTCCTATCAGTGGGCTGTAGCAGCATATATAAATCGGCTGGCTATGGTGTTAACGAGTCACCGCCCCTTCACGGGTCATCATTCGCCATCCAGGTATGTTGTGTGATGTTAGCTGGGTTGTCTATGGTACAATGTAGCTAACATTAGCCTATTTTCAGAGTGGCGTACGAGTTTCCTGCAGCTGGCAGTTTATTGAGGTTGTTCCTCCTCTGTCAAAGTTTGGAGTGAGAAGTACGGCCAGTATGAATGTTTACACTTCAATATGGAAGTGCTTAGTTTCCGCTGGCACACGCTGTCCTCCCGATCGACTGGACGAGCCCTTAGTCTGCATGTATGCATTTATCTGCCTGACTGGTTTGGTTCCCAGGAATCGTACCCATAAGATGCATCAAGTACGGATGGGTGGCGTCTGCATGGCCGATTAGCTTTCTTGCGGTTGGACTGCGTGGAACTACTGTCCGAAGGTGCTGTTGCGTTGCTGTTAACAATTGGACGGACATCGTTGTATTTTGTGTATTACGTGTGTGTGTGTGTTTGTGGTTTATATTTTTTTTCTTTTGTATTGGTTATTTTTTTGTATTTTGATTTCAAATCTGTAAGGTTTAAATTGAAAGTGTTAACACCTCTATTCCATTCGTTGTCTCTGTAAAGTGACAATTCTGAGTGCGTTTCAACTGACAATTCTGAGTGCGTTTCAACTGTGACAATTCTGAGTGCGTTTCAACTGTGACAATTCTGAGTGCGTTTCAACTGTGACAATTCTGAGTGCGTTCCAACTGTGACAATTCTCTGTGTAACTTCATTCTGTCGTTACAGGAGCTGAGTGCGCAAAGCAGGGGCGGATTGCTGGTGGTGGTCTTTCTCACGAGTGCTGTGTCATGAGTGGCGTGTGTACGTGTGTGTGTATGTGTGTGCGCGCACAGGTGTACGGGCAAGGTGACTTTCCGTGGAGGCCTTATGTGCCCTTTATCCCCTGCCCTGCCTCGGCTCCTTGTTCGCTGACTTCTCAGGTCGCTCGGTGTGTGTCTTGTTGAATGGTGACGTTGTTGTCTATGTGGTGTTGATTGTGTCTTGTGAATCTTATACAAAGTATTTATTTTGAATAAAATTTATATATATATATATATTTGTATCCACGTCTCCTGCCACTTTACTGTGAACGAACCGGTGTTGTCTTAAAGCAGAAATTCCATTGTATTGTCCCTGGCAAGATTCCAGGGTGGTGTAGTCGCTAGTCGATTTCCTCACCCCGCTACACAAGGATAGATTATTTTTTCATTTTTAATAAAGACAGATCAAAAGTTGCTGAAGTCGACATCGGTACAATAGATTTAAGTGACCACGCACCGGTATACATGACAATAGATCTAGGTGAAAAACCAAGAAATACACTCTGGAGATTCAATACTAGCCTTCTTAATGATACTCAATTTAAAAAGAAAATGTCAGAAGATATTTTGAGATACATCAAAGAAAATGATAATGGGGAAACTTCTCCGCCTATGCTCTGGGACGCAGCCAAAGCGGTTCTGAGGGGTAGAATAATTGCAGTAGCCTCTGCAAAAAAGAGACCAAAGCAGAAAAAATTACAATCTAAAACAATCTAAAATTGCTAGAGGATAGACATGCTCGAAATAATGATATGCAAATTTTACAAGAAATTAAAAAAATTAGAAATGAAATCAATGACCTGACTATACAAGATATAACCAAGAGAATGCTCTTTACTAAACAAAGATACTATGAAAGTGGCTCTAAATTTACTAAAGTATTAGCCTGGAAACTTAGGAAGCAACAAGCGGAGAGAGCAGTTTTCAAAATTCGAGACAATCAAACTAATACAATAGAAATTAAACAAGATAAAATGCAATCGACTTTCGAATCTTTTTACAAAAAAATGTTTTCTAAAGTGACTCAGGATGAAGAGAGTGAAATTGACTCTTTCCTCGATACACTGAATCTTCCCGTGCTGACTGAAGAGCAAAACAACAAATTAGGAGCAGAAATAACCACAGTAGAAATACAAAATGCAATTAAGAGGCTAAAAAACAAGTCACCGGGTAGTGATGGCTTTAACACAGAGTGGTATAAAGCTTTTAGACAGGAGCTCACCCCCCTACTTTTAACCACATTTAATTGGGCACTTAAAAAAACTCGGATTCCTCCAAGCTGGAAAGAAGCTATCATATCATTAATACCTAAAGAAGGAAAGGATAAACTTGAATGTGGGTCATATAGGCCTATTTCAGTCCTCAATGTAGATTACCGTATTTACACCTCATTAATGTCTAAAAGAATGGAAAATTCTGCCAAATCTCATAAATAATGACCAAACAGGCTTTATAAACAACCGACAAACTCAGGACAATATAAAACGATCCCTACATATAATGAATCATATACAAAAATACAAAGAGAAAGCAATGTTAATTAGTTTAGACGCCGAAAAGGCTTTTGATTCAGTTAGTTGGTTTTATTTATTTAAAGTGTTGAAAAAATTTCAAATAAGTGATTTGGTAATAAATAACATCAAGGCTCTTTATGACGACCCAACGTCGAGAATAAGGATAAATGGATATCTAACAGACCCACTGACATTGGAAAGAGGAGTGAGGCAGGGTTGTGCCTGGTCCCCTCTGCTCTTTGCTCTGTACTTGGAGCCGTTGGCCCAACATATTAGACAGTCAAAAAAGATCAGTGGTATCACGATTAACAAAGTAGAGCATAAAATTGCGTGCTATGCAGATGATATAATTTTATTTTTGACCAAACCTGATATATCAGTACCGGAACTGATGCACTTCCTTGATATTATGGGCCCAATGTCTGGTTACAAATTAAATATTGGAAAAACTGAAACCCTCTCTTATTGGCAACCCCCTAATCACTTTAAGAAGAAATATCCATTTAAATGGCATGCAGACTCCCTGAAATATTTAGGCATAACCCTCCACAAAGATTTATCAAAAACTCTGGAGAAGAATTATAACCATCTTTACTCAAATGTGAAAAAAGATCTTGAAAAGTGGAATCTCATCCCGTATCTTAGTCTAACAGCATGGATTGAAACCATAAAGATAAATGTTTTGCACAGGTTTCTTTACTTATTCCAAACTCTTCCAGTTTACATCCCAAATCACTCATTTGCTGAATGGGACAAAGCAATTTCCAGATTCATTTGGCAAGGAAAGAAACCTCGTATTCGTTATAAAACAATGCAGTTGTCAAAAGAGAAAGGAGGATGGGGCCTCCCTTGTCTTAAAAACTACTTCATTTCAGCTCAAGTTCGTACACTACTCTATTGGTGTGATCCAGAATACGATGCTAAATGGAAGGATATAGAATGCAATATGCTCTCGGATGTCCCCTTACAGGCCATACTGGCAGACATGAAACGACTGGAATCAATTGACAACTTGGGGAATAGATGGGTAGAATCTGTACTTACAGTTTGGAAAGAGCTGTTGAAAACATATAATTTGAAAAATGATATTAAAATTCTGAGTTGGCCGGCATATGATCAAAACTTCATACCAAACAGCAATGACTCCAGATAGTGAAGTGAAGTGACATTCGGCCAAGTATGGTGACCCATACTCAGAATTTGTGCTCTGCATTTAACCCATCCGAAGTGCACACACACAGAGCAGTGAACACACACACACACTGTGAACACACACCCGGAGCAGTAGGGCAGCCATTTATGCTGCGGCGCCCGGGGAGCAGTTGGGGGTTCGGTGCCTTGCTCAAGGGCACCCAAGTCGTGGTATTGAGGGAGGTGAGAGACCTGTACATGCACTGCCCCCACCCACAATTCCTGCTGGCCCGAGACTCAAACCCACAACCCTTCGATTGTGAGTCCGATTCTCTAACCACCAGGCCACGACTTCCCAAGTCTTATTTATATAAGACTTGGATAAATAAAGGTATAAAAGTATTTTTCCTAATTGTAAATGATAATCAATTAGATAGCTTTGACACACTGCAACACAAATTTAACCTGGGGAAAGAGGACTTTTATCGCTATTTACAAATACGGAATTATTATAATCAGAATATTAAACAAAGTGTTCCCCATCACAATTCATTAGTTGAACTTTTTACCAAAGCATACAAATCACAACTTACAAGATGAATAATAGCAAAACTATACAAGAGTAGGCCTATTACTAACCTTAATAGTCACTCAACAAAATATATAATGGAAAAATGGGAAAAGGAAGCAGGTATTACGATAACAGAAGAAGAGTGGGAATGCATATGCACATCTCAGTGGAGAAGTACAAAATCCCATATGTGGAAAGAATTCTGTTGGAAAAGTGTAACACGTTTCTTTATAACACCCCAACAAAGTGCACACTTTTCACAAGGAAACAGTTGCTGCTGGAGAAACTGTGGGTGCCAGATAGCACATCATTTCCATGTATTCTGGGATTGTCATATTCTACAAAAATATTGGTATGATGTTAACAATGCCATAAAGCATATTTTTCACATTAACATTCCCCTTGACTTTAAAACTATGTTTTTGGGTTTTAAAACCCAAGCAATGCAAACATTAGACGGGTGTCTCTGGAATATTCTTTTGGCTGCAGCTAGAAAAGCTATTACAAAAAAGTGGGGAATACAGAAAGAACCAAATGTCCAAGATTGGGCTCACATAGTGATGGGCATTTACAAAATGGAAAAGATAACTTTCATAGTGAACCTAAAGATAAATCTATTTGTTAATCACTGGGAAAAATATGCTAAACAGTACATGCCTGAGATTATATAAATCATTATCTGCTCTTAGTTGACGAGAATGCTACCGGTCGATATGGATGCCTTTGCTCTTATTTAATTTTATTTTCTAAATCTTTAACTACTTGAATTAATCCAAATCCTGATAACGATATGCTACTTTTGTTAACTCTCTGGGTGTTCAGTGGTTATATTTTGTTTCTGTTCATTTTATTTCTTTTGCTTAAAAAAAAAAAAGGGGCATAGAGACAAAACAAGTAATGTCCTTGAAAATATTTGCCATATTTGTCTTTTCTTTTTTTCTCTTTCTTTCTTTCTTTTTTAACAAACATGACTGTAGAATCACAACTTGACAAATGTGCTTTGTACCGTCTCATATCCTTTTAATAAAAACAAAGTTTAAAAAAAAAAAAGAAATCAAAAATACAAAAAGTGCACCGTATTAATATTAGAATCACAGCCGGGGGTTCACTGCCATCCATTTCCTAGGTAACCAAAGGTTGAAATAATCTATATTTTGTTTCATTACAGATACTCTCTGTAGAAAGTGTTGAATGTATTGTAACATAATAGGATGTTTCTCAGCAAATTGTGGAATGGGTTACCAAATATACCCAGGCTACCTGGGTGGCACACCCAAGCAAAGTCCATGTGTGGGAAAGATTTACTCAGGTTAACTTAGGTAAGCATGGTGTCTTGTTTTGAACAAATATATACAAGACTCTCCACACATGTATAGTGTCATAAACAATAACCTTATTTGGACAAAGTGCATCTCTGTAGACCTAGAAAGGATTAATGCTTCCTGTGAGGATGTATCCTTAAGATTTGGTACTACACACTGTTCACTGTATTGCTGTTGCCAGTCTCCCTGGCTGGGCATCAATAAGAATGACAAATCATTTTTACTTGAATCATTTTTAATGAAATAATTTCTGGTAAAAGACTGTTTACGGATTATCCAAATGTACTAAGACAGAGATGTTGGTGTTAAGGTCTTCGCAATGAAATTCTTTAATGCTTTGAGCATCCAAAAATAAATCACATTCACCTCCATTGTATTTTGTGAGAATAAAAGTGTTAGTGACAGACGGAAATTTCAATAAATAAATAACACTGATGTGTGGAAAAACTGCTTTTTCTGATTTGGGTTAGGGTTACCTAAAAGAAACATAACTTTGATATTTACCTTTGATTATGCACACTTTTTCCCGATATGTAGCTTGCTCTGCCACAGCCACGAACATTTTCGACCCCTTGGTCTCCTCTAACTCTAAATAATCACATAAGAAACAGAGACAAAGTCAAATGTTTTCGGTCAATGAATTTTGATAAAACAGGCAGTCATGCTCTTATGGTTTTCTTACCTTAATGGAAAGCCAAACTTTTCAACTGAGCACATGAAGAAGCCAAGTGCTGTTGATGCCTTGTTATTATCTGCAGAACCCAGGTACATTATCTGGAGCAAAGTAAAGTAACAAAATAATTATGTGAATGTGCCATACTACATAGAATATAGTAACACCGGCACTAGGCTCAGCCACATGGTTTTGAAAAAGTGTCAAATGTTTACCTTTCGTGAATAACCATCAATCCCAGTGAAGATAACAATACCATATCTGAAAGGAAAAATACATTTTCAGAAAGTGCATCACCTCTGAAAATTATAATAGCTCTAAACTGTGTACACAAATGATTAAGGTGGTAAATTCAGATTTTATTTACCATGAACCCATGTAACCTTCAGAATCTTTTCACTACAGAATTGCAAGTTTTTTTTTCTTACTGTGCAGCTATACTTAAAATTCTGCTTTAACAAAATTACAATAAAAAAATAGGGTATTCAAAAAGGTTTAATCAGCAAAGATGGGAAGCATCCTCAGGTATACATAACTGGAGAAAACACTGCAAAGGCCTTAAAGAAAAACTGCCAGTATTCAAGATGATGTTCTTGAGATAGTCTCAAAGAGTGAAGTCCAATAATTTGTAAAAGCTGCACTTAAGATGGGACATCCTTCTATAATATGAGAAATTAAGCTAGCCTCAGTGTGTTAATTACTGTTTTTTTCTCTTCTTTATTTCATGTAACAGTTAAACCAATGTTGTACACATAGCCATGCATCATTATGCATCATTATGACTTTTTCCTGACTGTATGTCATCCTCATCCTGTTTTTTTATGGTAAACCAATGCATTTTTTGCCTAACGCTAAAGAACCATGCTAATATAATCAAGCATTATTGAGGAATGTTTTTAATTTACAGCATGCACGCTGATCCACACAGTGTGGAACGGACTGCTCTGGATTCTACTGTGCTGGGGTGTGATGCTGCTGAATGTTTTGCGTTAGCACGTTTATGAGGCCTTGTGCAGCAGCAATAACACTGGCCTCTAACTCCTAAAGAAAAATAAATGAGACATCACAGGGCTGGAGACTTAACGCTAACTACCATTAAATACAGGTAGAAGCACATTCGCGGCCCTAGGAGTTACTGTGTAACGTTACCTGCGTTTAAGCTGAACTAGCGGTGTGTGTGTGCGGTTGGGGATGTCAGTAGCGTAATTACACAGCCAAAGCCCTGCTGTTTATCATATTAATGTTAACATCACAGGCTATGTTACTGTTAGCCACTGTTGTGATGTACTCATACTTAGCGGCAACAAGTATATACCGACAGACACCTAACGTTAATTTTTTTTTTTTTTTTGGCCAAACCGGACTTTTAGCCTTGTTCGGTGCATATGGTGTTTGACCGTTTGACCGGTGTTTATTTTTGACCCTGCATTAACCACAGGTTAAGTTAGCCAACAAGGCTAATGTTCCAGTCGACGTCGAAAAAAAAAACAGCATAACGGCCGATAAAAGTTAACCAAACCGGCCAGGTTGCACGTGAATAAACATGTAAATGGCAGAGAAAAAAACAGACTTACTTGCGGCTTGGAAGTTCCCGGTAAACTGGACATTTTTGTCACGCCACCATGCCAGAGGCTTCAGAGTTGACGACGGCTTCCAGTAAAGTGAAGTAGGCCTACTTCTTCAGTATGCCTATATGCAAATTATATGCAAACTACGCTCTACTTGCCCCTCCCCTCAGACCCCTCCCCTCTCCACGCCAAAACAGTGACAGAAAGTTGAAACTGAAAATCAGTGACATTGAAAAAAAACTGACATTGTAAAAACAAATCTGTCACTGAAAAAGAGTGACATGAAGAAAAAATCTGAAGATTGTCATTGAAAAATACAAATAAATCCCAATACAATAAAATAATAAGATTGTAAGATTTTAATTATTTTATTTTTTCAGTGCCAATACTTGTTTCAATGCCAATAGATACAGTCGGCATCTAGTCATAGCTGGAGGCGTGGCGAGGGCGGAGTCGGCATGGGGGAAAACACAGCGAACAACGTGTGTATTTGAATGACAAAAATGCACATATTGAGCGCTCATTCCAAGAGACACGTAGAACAATTGTAGTCTCTTTTAACTTTAATATTCATATACACAAGTCCATAGCGTTATTTGATTCATTTTACAGCCCTAATATAGATGTATTCATTCAAAAATAGCCAAATTCGGTGACGTTCTGCTTTATACAGCAAGTTCTATTTTTGACTGGATTCCGCGATTCAATCGTTTAGCAAACACAGACGGGGTGAAATTATGAATGAAAGTGTAAAAGTTCTGACACAAAACTAAGTTGTTACGTGTCCACACACTTTTTTAAGTGGGTTTATGTTCGACACTAGGCTAACATTACATAGTTTTGCTTCAGGTAGAATGATAAGGCTAATTATATATGCATGCCACTTTCTGAAACAACCTTACACAGTTTTGATAGCGTTAATAATGAACACGATGTTAATATAGCCTGCCTGTGATGAAATGCCGACTGCACACATGCTTAGTCTTGGGATTCCACAACTTCCCTTGATCATCCTCACAAGTTCACAACTTATTGCTTGTAGCCATTTTGTCATCCTTTCCGGTTCTGTATGTTTATTAGGAAGGATGTAGAACTTCAGTTCATAATTTGTTAGTTTATTGGAGGTACAGAAAACGACACAGCAACTCTTCGGCATGATTGTCCCGTGTATTTCAATTGGCGCCAATGCAATGTTTTCCCCCACAGGCTAAATTCAAATCACGTGACGGGGCGTTCCCGGGGGCGTTCCCAGACCAACTGTCTGTATCTATACAACTGTTTTCAATGCAAATATTTCAATGCCAATGTTTCCTTTTTCAGTTCTACTTTTGTTTTCAATGACAATTTTAATTTGTGATGCCAAATTTTAAAGGCACCATTCTGGCTCCATAAGTGTAGGCTACTGATGATCCGAAAACCGATGCAACTGTTCTTGACTCGAGAACGAGAATCACTCTAACTGCCACGTGCTGCAGTTCAGTATAATCAGCTGCTCTACTCGTGTTCATGTTCTGTTTACTACAAACTCAATTTGTGAATGTGTCATCATTAACTATAAATACAGTACACATATTTAATAAATCATCACTTATTCCTATTAAACATAGAGTCTTTAGAGTTCTTAATTAATGTCCAACTTCCCTGAAACCCCCTCTGGCCTATTCATAATCTACAATATACAGATTAGAAACATTCATCTTAAAAATAATAATAATAATAATAATAATAATATTGTATATAGATCTTTTATCACACTTTCCGAAAATACTTTACACGCATGCGCAGTAGCATCAGTTCATCGGTTCTCAAATCGGACCCGAAAACCGATGCAACCGGCTCTTGACTCGAGAACGAGAACTGCTCCAGCAGTGGGCGTGTTCGTTCGTCATCTGGCTCGGCTCAGTGTTCATCTTCAGTTCGGTCTACACAGCAGTTCAGTCAGTGTACTGTTTGAGTAAATGAATTACTCCGGGATATTGGTTTATTCTGACTCAGAGGGAGTGTCAGTCACGTTAAAAAAGTTAACATCTTAAGTAATTTGTGGATTAATGCTTATTGGAGACGTGAACCGTTTCAAACGATTCAGTTCGATTTGGTGAACTGGTTCAACAGGTTCACTAAATTGAACGATTCGTTCACGAATCGGACATCACTACGCAGCAGTGTTTGGAAATAACGATACTTCCGCATGATCTGATTCCAGTGTCTGGCTGCGGCAACTCTCTGTTTTAACGGCTTGGGCTGGTGTTGAAACTGACTGTATGCATGCTGTACCTCTCTACCAAGGTGTGTATGATCTAATCGTACAGACTTATTACTGAGACTTGTGTCTGTGAGTGTGGCATTCAGTCTGTGTTCACAAAGTTCAACAGATTAAATGAATTTTAAATTCATGCATTCCCTCAAGTGATCTGTTATTTCCTCACTGTTCTTTCTCAAGTTCACAGTCCATACTGAACGAATTACATACAGTTAAATTACAAATTAGTTGTCTGGATTTGTTTCTTGTCAAGTTTGCATTTTGTCATATTGTTGATAAACACAACTACTCATCTGTAGAACTGAAATCAGTAACAAATTTATATATGAATAAAAGTGTGCACTTTATAAAAGTTTATGTGCCAAAGACATTGTTGCAAACAAACTGCACTTTGTCTTGCTGTTGGCTACTCACTTCATTTTGAATAACCACTTTTTTTGGTGATGTGATTATGCTAATAATTTGGTCAGAGTGTAACATAATAAATATATCAGCACTGAAGAAATCAGGAGCATATATATGTAGTGGGCATCAAAAATAATCCCTCACCTTGTGGGTGTATACTTGAGATAATACAACTGAATGGAACTGAAAATGTCACAACATATTTTCCTAATCCAAACTTTTTTCATTTAAAAAATAATAAAAAAAGTTATTTTGAAAATATAAATTGGACTGTCTGTTTCTTAATTTCATTGACTCTACAGTACTGCAAAGCGTAAGTCATCCAATTATTTTGTCACTTACAGGCAAGATGACACCATTTTCTAAGAACAAGGTTTCTGCTTCGCTCTGGATAAAGATTGTAATCTGTTTCGTTTCTCTCTGTGATGGTGGCAAAGTCTTGGTGGTACCTTTGGAGGGAAGTCACTGGGTGAACATGGAAGTGCTCATCAAGGCGCTACATGGTCGAGGACACAACGTTGATGTAATACGCACCTACAACAGCTGGTTTGTAAAGGAGAACTCAACTTATTACAGCTCTATAACCATACCTAACACCAAAGGAATGGATGAAGAATTTGTAGGAGACATGCTTAACAAAGTAATCGACTATGAAAGAGGAAAGAGCAACTGGCTGAGTGCTGTATGGCTGCATTTGGATTCGATTCATGTCATTTATAAAGCCAATGAAATGATATGTCAACTTATAACAAACATATTTGAAAGTGAGGAAATTATGAAGACACTGAAGGAAAAGCAATACGATCTGGTGCTCACTGATCCTGTATGGGGAGCAGGCATTCTCTTGGCTCATAAACTTAAGTTACCCATGGTATATAATGTGAGATGGAGTGCTACTGGAGAGGGACACTCTAACATTGCTCCCTCACCGCTGTCTTACATCCCTATCACAGGATCTAGAAACACAGACAAAATGAACTTTTTTCAAAGAGTAAAAAATGTGTATTTCTATTTTCTGATGCACATTCTTTACACCCATTTTAATGTGCCACAGTACCAAGTTCTTTGTGACAAATATTTCCACCCACCTGTGCGTTTTCATGAACTTCTCCAGGGGGCTGATATATGGCTTATGAGGGTTGATTTTGTTTTTGAATTTCCACGTCCAACAATGCCAAATATTATCTACATTGGCGGTTTCCACTGCAAACCAGCAAAGACCCTTCCACATGACCTGGAAGTCTTCATGCAAAGTTCTGGAGAGCATGGGGTCGTTATCATGTCTTTAGGGTCATTTATCAGTGTCTTACCAGATGACATAACAGCTGAGATAGCGGCTGCTTTTGCTCAGCTTCCTCAAAAGGTGATTTGGAGATGCACTGGAAAAAGACCATCTACTTTGGGCAACAACACATTGCTAGTTGACTGGATGCCACAGAATGATCTTCTAGGGCATCCAAAGACTAAAGTTTTTATTGCACATGGTGGAACTAATGGGCTTCAAGAAGCTTTGTACCATGGCATTCCAGTGATTGGAATTCCACTGTTTTTTGACCAGTACGACAATCTTCTTCGACTGCAAGTCAGGGGAGGAGCCAAGATAGTTTCTATTGCAACTTTAAATAAATACACACTGCACGCGGCCATACAAGAAGTAATCAGTGAGCCATCTTACAGACTGAGTGTGCAGAAACTCTCTCATCTGCACAGAGACACACCAGTTAAACCACTGGACAGTGCTCTCTTCTGGATTGAGTTTGTAATGAGACACAAAGGTGCCGCTCACCTTCGTTCAGAATCCTATAAACTGCCTTGGTACTCCTATTACTCTGTAGATGTTGCAGTTACATTGTTTGCAGTTGTTCTGATAATCACTCTCTCCATATTTTTAACAGTTAGATATCTGTGTGTCAAGTGCTGCAGCAGAAAAAGGAAAACCGAGTGACATGTTTCCATATGAAGTGGTTTGACTGTTAAATGTGCAACAAAAAGATAATATTAAAAGTTCCCATTCTCCACATTCTATAGAATCTTTCTAACTTTATGGTGAAACCGTCTTTTTTGACCACATAAGAGATAAGTGTCATGTAGATGGTGTGGTTGTATGGTGCCCTGGATATTTACTTAAAACAACTAAACTTTTATCTCTGACAATAAGCTTCTTTTAACTTTCTTAAACATTTTTGTTTTCTTGGGTTCTTTTATATTATTTTATAAGATCTGATCTCATATGTAAAATTATGCAGAGATTCTTTTTTATGCAGATATACTCTTTTTATGCTTTACCTCATGTAAACTCTCTTTTTTCCTCTCTCCCAAGTTGACATAGTAATAGCCGCCAGTTAAATTGCCACTGTGCCAAATTACTTTGTTTTATAATATATGCTGAATGATATAGTCATAGTGTGGAAAAGTAGTTTAAACCCCTCTTTATCAAATTGATATTACCAGCAAATTTACATGTGAGTAAAAGTGTGTAGTTTATAGACATCTGTGCCATACTGTAAATCATGTTCCAAATAAACTTTGGACTTTGACTGCATTTTAAAAGATAATGCATGATATGGTGTAATGCTAAAGTTTGCTCAGTTTAAGATAAAGATATCGGCTCTGAACAAAGAAGCATAAGCCAGTCGGTATAACTGTAAGTAATTTAAGGTTCATGGATTAAAACTAAGATTTAAGAATTTAAGATTTTTTTTTAACAGAAGGCTATTTATTCCAAGTAAATTTAAGTTTTCCATTATTTCAGGGATCATCTGTAGTTTTCTTTGGTTCTCAAGGATTCGTTTGATAAAGATATTTTTTTCCTTTCTTTGATGCAGTTTAGTAGCCCCAGTGTGATGTTTGAGGATGGGAATGTTCTTTACATTTGATTTTATATTATGCTTAAAGGGTTAATTCAACCAAAAAATGAAAATTAGGCCATAAATTACTCACCCTCAAGGCATCCTAGGTGTATATGAGTTTTTGATAGTGCTTGAACTAGACTGTCAGTGAAAATGTTCTCTGATATTGAAAATATTCTTAATATAAGTGTCAGGAGCCTAATTTGCCTAATTTGCACATCTATTCACATTAACTTTCAATGTTAAATTCAGATTAAATATAAACTCAATTAAACTCAAATACAGGTTATGATATAATCCAAAAATCATGGCAACATTTATTATTATTATTATTTTTTTAAGTCAGTTTAATTAATCAGTTGAAACCGGGATGTGCAGACAGTTCTTCAGGGACAGGAGCTCAAATGTAAAATGAGGCTATGTAAAATAAAATTTAAATAATAATAATAAAAAACTATATATATATATATATACACACAGTGGGGAGCGAAAGTTTGGGCACACCAGGTAAAATTTTTTATTAATGTGCATAAAGACGCCAAGAAAAGATGGAAAAATCTCCAAAAGGCATCAAATGACAGATTAGACATCCTTATAATAAGTAAAAAAAAGTTAGATTTTATTTCCATCATTTACACTTTCAAAAATAACAGAAAACAAAAAAATGGTGTCTGCAAAAGTGTTGGCACCCTGCAGAGTTAATACCTTGTACTGCCCCCTTTGGCAAGCTAGGACCTGACAGTGTCATGGATTGTTCTCAATCATCGTCTGGATAGACCATGTTATGTCAATCTCAAAGGTTTTAAATGCCCAGACACATCTGGCCTTGCCCCAACAATCAGCACCATGGGTTCTTCTAAACAGTTGTCTAGAAAACTGAAACTGAAAATAGTTGAGGCTATAAAAAGATAGCAAAGCGTTTTCAGATGCCAATATCCTCTGTTCGGAATGTAATTAAGAAATGGCAGTCATCAGGAACAGTGGAAGTTAAAGCAAGATCTGGAAGACCAAGAAAAATATCAGACAGAACGGCTCGCAGGATTGTGAGAAAAGTAAGTCAAAACCCACATTTGACTGCACGATCCCTCCAGAAAGATCTGGCAGACACTGGAGTTGTGGTACACTATTCCACTATAAAGAGATACTTGTACAAATATGGACTTCATGGAAGAGTCATCAGAAGAAAACCTCTTCTACGTCCTCAACACAAAAATCAGCGTTTGAAGTTTGCAAATGAACATATAGACAAGCCTGATGCATTTTGGAAACAAGTTCTGTGGACCGATGAGGTTAAAATAGAACTTTTTGGCCGGAATGAGCAAAGGTATGTTTGGAGAAGAAAGGGCACAGAATTTAATGAAAAGAACCTCTGTCCATCTGTTAAGTATGGGGTTGGATCGATCATGTTTTGGGGTTGTATTGCAGCCAGTGGCACAGGGAACATTTCACAAGTAGAAGGAAAAATGGATTCAATAAAATTTCAGCAAATTTTGGATGCTAACTTGATGCCATCTGTGAAAAAGCTGAAGTTAAAGAGAGGATGGCTTCTACAAATGGATAATGATCCTAAACACACCTCAAAATCCATGGTGGATTACATCAAGAGGCATAAACTAAAGGTTTTGCCATGGCCTTCACAATCTCCTGACCTCAACATAATTGAAAATCTATGGATAGACCTTAAAAGAGCAGTGCGTGACAGACAGCCCAGAAATCTCAAAGAACTGGAAGACTTTTATAAGGAAGAATGGGCAAAGATACCTCAAACAAGAATTGAAAGACTCTTGGCTAGTTACAAAAAGCGTTTACAAGCTGTGATTCTTGCCAAAGGGGGCAGTACAAGGTATTAACTCTGCAGGGTGCCCAAACTTTTGCAGACACCATTTTTTTGTTTTCTGTTATTTTGAAAGTGTAAATGATATATATATATATATTTATATGTATATATATATATATATATATATATATATATGATATATTTATAGGTCAAAACCTTATAGGCTATATTGTTAGTCATCAAGCCTGCATTTACTTGATCAAAATTTACTTTAAAATACATTTTATGTAATTTATTATCATTGCTGGAAACCTGTGATACTTTTTCAGGATTATTTGATGAATTAATTTATTTATTTAACCAGGAAAGAGGACTCACTGAGATTAAAATCTCTTTTACAGGAGTGTCCTGGCCAAGATAGGCAGCTGAGTTTACATAGACAATTTTACATCGAAGTTACAACACACAAACATAAACAAACATCATTTCATAGATATAAAGAACATGCATCTGATTAGAAACATTTACACACCATTAATTTACTCTGATGATTGTTTAATAAATATTTAAAGTGACCACAAGATACTAAATTTTTTAACTTCATCTCAGTCTGGAGAAGATTCCAATCTGAGGCCGCAGCATATTTAAAAGAAGTTTTTCCCAACTTGGTTCTAGCAAAAGGCACACACAGGTTGTGGATCGATTTAGTGCGTAGTGAATAATGACCGGGCAATTTCTGTTTAATGAGACTGCAAAGATAAGAGGGCAAATAACCCAATATAGCTTTGTAAATCAAGAGATACCAATGCTTTTGCCTTCTAATATTCAACAGCGACCAACCAATCATTTTGAATGGGTCACAATGGTGTGTTGAAAATCTACAGCCAATTATAAATCTAAGAGCACCATGGTACAGAGCATCCAAAGAAACAAGAAGATAAGAGGGCGCATGCTGATACACTACATCCCCGTAGTCAAGAACTGTTAAAAAGGTAGCAGACACTAGTTTCTTCCTCGCATTAAATGAAAAACATGACTTGTTTCTAAAATAAAATCCTAATTTTTTCTTAGGTTTTTGCCTCAGATGTTTGATATGTGAACCAAAACGTAATGTATTATCGATAATAATACCAAGGTATTTGTACTCCGATACTGATGTAATCAGACTACCTTGAAAAGTCAGAAGAGAAATTGAATTTTCAGCAGAAATTTTGGAGTTTGAAAATAAAATAGATTTAGTTTTTTTCTCATTTAAGACCAGCTTCAAGGCACAAAACCTTTTTTGGATTATATCGAAAGCAGACTGTAAAAAGGCTACAGATTGTTTACAGAGGAAGCTGAACAATATATAATAGTGTCATCAGCGTAAAAATGGAACCTTGTATTTTCAATATTAAAATCTAAACAATTTATATATATGCTGAACAATAGTGGTCCTAGCACAGATCCTTGAGGGACTCCCCTAATGACCTCTAATGGATCTGACCGAATACCTTCCATCTGGACACATTGGGATCTTCCCCTTAAATAAGAACTTAACCACAAGATAACATTTTCTGATAGTCCTACTGATTGAAGCCTTTTTAGTAACATATCATGATCCACAGTGTCGAAGGCCTTTGATAAGTCGACAAAAAGACATGCACAGTGTTTCTTGTCATCTAAGGAATCCACTATATCATTCAAAACTTTTAAAACGGCTGTAGACATACTGTATCCTTTACGGAAACTGGATTGGTTAGTAGACAGAATATTATGAGTATTTAAATACTTTGTCAATTGCGCACTAACTAATTTTTCCAAGATTTTCGAGATAGTACACAGTTTAGATATAGGTCTATAATTGTCCATTAAAGAAGGATCATATTTGCATGCATAATCTACAATATACAGATTAGAAACATTCATCTTAAAAAAAAATAATAATAATAATAACAATAAAAATGTATATAGATCTTTTATCACACTTTCCGAAATACTTTACACGCATGCGCAGTAGCATCAGTTCATCGGTTCTCAAATCGGACCCGAAAACCGATGCAACCGGCTCTTGACTCGAGAACGAGAATTGCTCCAGCAGTGGGCGTGTTCGTTCGTCATCTGGCTCGGCTCAGTGTTCATCTTCAGTTCGGTCTACACAGCAGTTCAGTCAGTGTACTGTTTGAGTAAATGAATTACTCCGGGATATTGGTTTATTCTGACTCAGAGGGAGTGTCAGTCACGTTAAAAAAGTTAACATCTTAAGTAATTTGTGGATTAATGCTTATTGGAGACGTGAACCGTTTCAAACGATTCAGTTCGATTTGGTGAACTGGTTCAACAGGTTCACTAAATTGAACGATTCGTTCACGAATCGGACATCACTACGCAGCAGTGTTTGGAAATAACGATACTTCCGCATGATCTGATTCCAGTGTCTGGCTGCGGCAACTCTCTGTTTTAACGGCTTGGGCTGGTGTTGAAACTGACTGTATGCATGCTGTACCTCTCTACCAAGGTGTGTATGATCTAATCGTACAGACTTATTACTGAGACTTGTGTCTGTGAGTGTGGCATTCAGTCTGTGTTCACAAAGTTCAACAGATTAAATGAATTTTAAATTCATGCATTCCCTCAAGTGATCTGTTATTTCCTCACTGTTCTTTCTCAAGTTCACAGTCCATACTGAACGAATTACATACAGTTAAATTACAAATTAGTTGTCTGGATTTGTTTCTTGTCAAGTTTGCATTTTGTCATATTGTTGATAAACACAACTACTCATCTGTAGAACTGAAATCAGTAACAAATTTATATATGAATAAAAGTGTGCACTTTATAAAAGTTTATGTGCCAAAGACATTGTTGCAAACAAACTGCACTTTGTCTTGCTGTTGGCTACTCACTTCATTTTGAATAACCACTTTTTTTGGTGATGTGATTATGCTAATAATTTGGTCAGAGTGTAACATAATAAATATATCAGCACTGAAGAAATCAGGAGCATATATATGTAGTGGGTGTCGTGTCTTCTTCACTTAACAAGCAATAATGAACTCTGACGACTCGAATTAAAACAAAGAACTGGTTTACTGTAGTTTCCGACAGTTTTACAGAGAATGAGTTTACTTTAGCAGTATACACATACAAAGTTCACTTCTAGTGAGCTCTCAACCTGAATAGCATTATGGGCAATGAATTCTTAAAGGGGAACAGCCCAATTAATTACTATATGTGTAGTAAATGTTCTTATTATTGAACAATGAATTAAACATTGTACTAAGAATTTATGATTCTCAATCTCATTTAAGTTACAACATCCTCCCCCCCAATGAACAACTGTTCATCAACTTAAATCTCTAATGCATAAAGCAACTGAACGGGTCTCCTTAGTACAGTTCCTGTGGATGCTCTAACAGCACAGGATCTAGCTTTGCCATCTCTGCCTGGAAACAGCTCTTCAATTTTTCCTAATTTCCAGGTTTGTCTTGGCATGTTGGCATCTCCTATAAGAACAATGTCACCTGTTTTCAGCACAGTGGATTTCTGTGTGCTGCAATAATGTGCAGATTTCAAGTCTAGCAGATAGTCTTTCCTCCAACGATTCAACAGATTGGTCATGAGTCTGTTTCTGTATCTCCACCTCCTTGTCATCTCTTCCTTACTCACAGTGGTATGATCAAGGTCCGCAGGGAATGGTTTTGGCGGCAGTGAAGTCAGTCGTTCACCGACCAGGAAGTGAGCAGGTGTCAGTGGCTGCAGCTCATCAACTTCATTGTGAACAAAGGTAAGGGGTCTGGAATTCAGTGTGGCTTCTACTTCTGTGAGAAGGGTAGTCATTTCTTCAAAGGTGAGCGATGCCCTTCCTAGCACCTTTCTCAGGCACGTTTTTACAGACCTCACTAGCCTTTCCCAAAATCCACCCCACCAGGCCGCTCTCTCTACGATGAAGCGCCAGCTGATGCCCTTCCCTGAGAAGTATTCCAGCAGTTGTGGATCTTTGATGGCTCGCCACAGCTCACTGAGGTCTTGGTTTGCTCTTTTGAAAGTTTTGGCATTGTCTGTATAAATTACCTTGCACAATCCTCTTCTAGAAACAAATCGCTTAAGTGCTAACAGGAAGCTTTCTGTTGACTGACTTGACACGAGCTCCAAATGCACTGCTCTGGTGACTGCACATGTGAACAGAGCAACATAAGCCTTACATAGCACACGATCATTCTTCACATACAGTGGACCTGCAAAGTCTATACCGGTCACTGCGAATGGAGGGGTCTCTGTTATTCTGTCTCGTGGGAGTGGAGCCGTGCCCTGTTGTGCGGGTTTTGCTTTAAATCTTTTGCAAACAGTACATTTTGACAGGATACCTTTTACAAGTTGTCTGCCTCGCAAAATCCAGTGTCTACTTCTTATTTGTACAAGAGTGTCTCTTAGACCAGAATGCATGGTAACTTCATGGCTGTACTGGATCAGCAGCTTACAATATCTGCATTTGCTAGGTAGAATCCATGGGTGTTTTTCTCTGTAACTGAAGTCCGACTGTTGCAATCTGCCTCCAACACAGAGCAATTCATCAGCGTCAAGCAAAGGTTTTAAATCTCTGATTTTGGAATCTGAATTCAGGGTTTTACCGGCTTTCAGCACACTTATCTCATGACTAAAACTGCAAACTTGTGTCACTTTGATCCAGTACTTCTCAGCCTCAAACATTTCTTCTGCAGTCAACTCACCTCTTCTCTTTGAGTTTGAACTTGCGTTGTGCACAAACCTCTTAATCCAAGCAGTGACCCGCAATACTTTCTTCAGTTTACTGTACTTCTGCAAGTCTAGCACAGGTTCTGTTTCACTTTGGTCACTGTGGCTGCTGAGTTTCACACTGATCTGCTGAACTTGTTTTAGCTCATTAATCACATCTTCGACACTCTGATCGTCATCATTTTCTTCAGACAGATTTGGGGTAATCAAAAATGGGGGTCCTCTCCACCACAGTCCGCTTTCCTTCAGATTAGCTATGGTCTGACCTCTGGTTGGGAGATCTGCTGGATTGGCCTTGCCTTTGCAGTGAGACCACATTGCCGGGTTAGTTAAAGACTGTATTTCAGCTACTCTGTTTGACACAAACTGTTTCCATCTGTATGCTGGACTGCGAATCCACTGTAGTACGATCATTGAATCTGTCCACAGGTGAACCTGTTGTAGCTCCATATTTAAAGGCTTTAGCAAGTTATTTCCTAGTCTTGCTCCAATCACTGCTCCCATCAACTCAAGACGTGGCAGGGATATCTTTTTCAGCGGGGCCACCCTGGACTTTGAAGCAACGAGGCACGTGATCTTTGTTCCATCATCCGCCTCTCGCAGCAAGTATGCAACTGTACTATAAGCTTTCTCGCTTGCGTCACAGAACACGTGAAGCTGTTTTGCATCGTACTTGTGCTCAGATTTTATTCCATACCAGCGGGGAATGCCTATTTGGTGGATCTGTGGAAGTTCTGAACACCAGCTTTGCCATTCTTGTGCAAGATCTGTAGGCAGCTCCTCATCCCAGCCAAGGCCTCGTATCCACATCTCTTGAAAAAGGCATTTCAACCGCACAATGTAAGGAGTTAGAAAGCCTATTGGGTCGAATATGCGAGCAGAGAGTTTCAGAACGCTCCTTTTGGTATTCTCTCTTTTTGCTACAGCGTCCAGCAGTGCAGTCAGATCAAAGACGAAATCATCCTTTTCAGTCCTCCACACCAAGCCTAGCACCTTTAGTACAGCTCCTGGTGTCTCTGTCTCTGGTCCAAGTTCATTCATCGTTGTTTTCCATTTCTCCTTCAACTCTGGACAGTTCGTTGTCCATTTGCTAAGGTCCATGCCAGCTGTGGACATAATCTGTTTGGCTTTAGCAGTTATGGAGAAAGCATTCTTTAAGTCACTTGCACTTGAGATAAAGTCATCGACATAAAGTGATTCCTTTATTATCTTTACTACCTCAGGAAGTTGGGCTTCATATTTATTCAAATGTTTTCTCACTGTAGCTGCAAGGAGAAATGGGCTGGGAGATACTCCAAACACCTCCCTAGTCATTCGTAGTACACGCAGCTTCTCACCTTCGACTTCATGAGGCAGTGCAGTGAGCCAGAGAAATCGCACAGCATCTCTGTCCTTCTCAGCAAGAGAGATCTGCAAAAAAGCCTTTTTGATATCTGCTGTAAATGCAATCGCATGCAGTCTGAACTTGATTAATATACTGAGCAGATCTGGATTCAGGTTAGGACCAGTAAGCAGACAGTCATTAAGTGATGGAGAGTCTGTGTCATGTGATGAGGCATCAAACACTACTCTGAGTTTTGTTGTTACCTTGTCTTCGCGGAGAACAGCGTGATGAGGCATATAGTATTTCACAGTGATCGGAGATGACTTCTCCTCCACAGCATCTTCGACAATGCCCTGCTCAAGGTAATCATTCACAACTTCATTATATCGGTGACACAGCACTACATCTGACTCCAGCTTTCTCTTAAGACCTTCAAATCTTTTCCTTGCTATTCTGTAGTTATCTGGAAGTTCCGGCTTGTCAGATCGCCATGGCAGTTCAACTTCATATCTTCCATCTTTGTACTGAGTTGTCTTTTCAAACTTGTGAAGAGCCTCCTCTTCCTCAGGACTGTCTGTCTGCTTCATAGTGATACCGAGCGACTCTATTTCCCAGAAAGCTTTCAGACTCTCTGAAACCAGTGAGTCTTCAGTAACTTGTATTTGCATACAAGCTGCATCAGCAACACTGGACATTTTGACTGGGCCTTGCACTGACCATCCAAAGATGCTCTCAATGGCTACAAGTGCATCTGTAATTCTTTCTACTCGGCCTGACACTATACGCCAGTAGTAATCGGCACCAATCAGCATCGACAACTCTGTATCAGAAGTGCTGTCGTCTGTATAATCTGCTAACTGCAAGCCCTTTCGTTCCAGCTCTGCTTGGATGTGCTCACCTGGGATCTTCATCACGGTAGTGCACACTTGGGGTGTCTCAAGTGCTTCGATTTCAATTTTCTGTCCCTTCTTACAGATGTTCTGCAGAGTTAATTTTACTGTGTTGCGCTTTGCTGTAACTGGTGCTGTAGAGCCAAAAGTATGAAGAGTGACTGTTTCTTGCTTGATCACAGGTAACTTTAAAGCTCTCACTGTGCTTTCACTGATGAAGCTTCTCTGACTGCCTCCATCCAGTAAGCAGCGAATGCTTCTACATCCAGCAGGTCCTTCTGCACATGCTCTTACAGTCTGCAGCAGTACAGTGTTGTTCTGTTTAGAGGGCTGTATCTTTACTGTATGGGAGGCAAAGGAAGAAACTACATTGTCCTTGTTATCATCAGTGTCAGAAGCACGTGTCTCTCTTTTTTCACATACAGCACTGTGGTGTCGGCTTCCACATATATTACAGCACATTTTAGTCTTACAGAATCTTGCGATGTGCTTTGGCCCAAGACATATGAAACATCTTCCCATCTTCATCAGTTTGTCCTTTCGTGCAGCAATATCAGTTTCGGGACACAGTTCCGTTTTGTGTGCTGCACTATCACAGAAAAGGCAGTTCTGTATTCTTTGACTGGTGGTTTGCAGTACTGCATCTGATGGCATGTTTTGTTTTCTGTGCTTCATTTCAAATGATGTGTCTTGTCTTTTAACTGGTTTCTGGTAACTTTGACTGTCTCTGGAATTACATGGCTTAATCAGCTGCATGGTTCTTTCTCTGCTCAGAATCTCTTTTTGCAGGAATTCCATAACTTCTGAGACCTTCCATTCATCACTGGTTCCTCTCTGTCGACTATACTGGAGAGTAATGTCATCTGGAATCATCTGTAGCAGGACAGGGCACAACAAGCTGCCATAAGCCTCTGATGCGACACCCATCGATTCTAAGCTGCGGATATGTACTTCACATTCATCATAAAGTTGTCTCAGAGCAGTGACTTCGGTTGATTTCTTTACTGGGCAGAGATTCAGTAGTTTGGTCATATGAGCATTAACAAGCAGGTCTTTTCTTCCGAACCGATTCTGCAGCAGCTCGATCGCATGATCATAATTACTGTCTGTTAACATCAGTCCCGCTATTGCCTTTGAAGCAGCGCCAGTTAAGTACGTCTTTAAATAATTAAACTTCTCTGTTTTGCTCAGCGCATCATTCTTGTGAATAGCGGTTTCAAACTGATTCCAAAAGTCTTGCCACTGACTGATTTCACCATTAAACTTGTCTATAATCAACTTGGGCAACTTAACTGTTTGTCTGTGCAGCGAGGGCTCTGTGCTGCTTGGTCTGCTACTTTCCCGGTTTCTCTGTATCACTCGGTGCACGCGTGATTTCGCGGTGATGACTCTCTCTTTATACTCCTCAACATCAGCGATTTCATTCTCCAAATCATCGGTGTCCGTCCCTTCCTCAATTCCAACATCCAACTCCAGCAGCGTTTCCTCCTTTACAGACAACAGGGCTAACAGTTCACGTAATCGTTCAATGACCGGATCTTCTTTGTCTACCTCTGTTGCGATGTCTTGTAAAAGTCTCGTTGTGGAAGCGCGTACAGCTCTCCGTTTTCTGATTAATCTTTCAAGTCGCTCTGCCATTTCGGATGTTGCTTGCTAGATTCCCGGGTTTCGGCACCAAACTTTGTCGTGTCTTCTTCACTTAACAAGCAATAATGAACTCTGACGACTCGAATTAAAACAAAGAACTGGTTTACTGTAGTTTCCGACAGTTTTACAGAGAATGAGTTTACTTTAGCAGTATACACATACAAAGTTCACTTCTAGTGAGCTCTCAACCTGAATAGCATTATGGGCAATGAATTCTTAAAGGGGAACAGCCCAATTAATTACTATATGTGTAGTTAATGTTCTTAATGTTCTTGGGGAGTGCATGTACAGTGCTCTCTCCACCCTCAATACCACGACTTAGGTGCCCTTGAGCAAGGCATCGAACCCCCAACTGCTCCCTGGGCGCCGCAGCATAAATGGCTGCCCACTGCTCCGGGTGTGTGCTCACAGTGTGTGTGTGTGTGTTCACTGCTCTGTGTGTGTGCATTTCGGATGGGTCAAATGCAGAGCACAAATTCTGAGTATGGGTCACCATACTTGGCTGAATGTCACTTCACTTTCACTTTCACTTTCACTTTCACTTATTATTGAACAATGAATTAAACATTGTACTTAGAATTTATGATTCTCAATCTCATTTAAGTTACAACAGTGGGCATCAAAATAATCCCTGACCTTGTGGGTGGAACTGAAAATGTCACAGCATATTTTCCTAATCCAAACTTTTTTCATTTAAAAAATAATAAAAAAGTTATTTTGAAAATATAAATTGGACTGTCTGTTTCTTAATTTCATTGACTCTACAGTACTGCAAAGCGTAAATCATCCAATTATTTTGTCACTTACAGGCAAGATGACACCATTTTCTAAGAACAAGGTTTCTGCTTCGCTCTGGATAAAGATTGTAATCTGTTTCGTTTCTCTCTGTGATGGTGGCAAAGTCTTGGTGGTACCTTTGGAGGGAAGTCACTGGGTGAACATGGAAGTGCTCATCAAGGCGCTACATGGTCGAGGACACAACGTTGATGTAATACGCACCTACAACAGCTGGTTTGTAAAGGAGAACTCAACTTATTACAGCTCTATAACCATACCTAACACCAAAGGAATGGATGAAGAATTTGTAGGAGACATGCTTAACAAAGTAATTGACTATGAAAGAGGAAAGAGCAACTGGCTGAGTGCTGTATGGCTGCATTTGGATTCGATTCATGTCATTTTTAAAGCCAATGAAATGATATGTCAACTTATAACAAACATATTTGAAAGTGAGGAAATTATGAAGACACTGAAGGAAAAGCAATACGATCTGGTGCTCACTGATCCTGTATGGGGAGCAGGCATTCTCTTGGCTCATAAACTTAAGTTACCCATGGTATATAATGTGAGATGGAGTGCTACTGGAGAGGGACACTCTAACATTGCTCCCTCACCGCTGTCTTACATCCCTATCACAGGATCTAGAAACAGACAAAATGAACTTTTTTCAAAGAGTAAAAAATGTGTACTTCTATTTTCTGATGCACATTCTTTACACCCATTTTAATGTGCCAGAGTACCAAGCACTTTGTGACAAATATTTCCACCCACCTGTGCGTTTTCATGAACTTCTCCAGGGGGCTGATATATGGCTTATGAGGGTTGATTTTGTTTTTGAATTTCCACGTCCAACAATGTCAAATATTATCTACATTGGCGGTTTCCACTGCAAACCAGCAAAGACCCTTCCACATGACCTGGAAGTCTTCATGCAAAGTTCTGGAGAGCATGGGGTCGTTATCATGTCTTTAGGGTCATTTATCAGTGTCTTACCAGATGACATAACAGCTGAGATAGCGGCTGCTTTTGCTCGGCTTCCTCAAAAGGTGATTTGGAGATGCACTGGAAAAAGACCATCTACTTTGGGCAACAACACATTGCTAGTTGACTGGATGCCACAGAATGATCTTCTAGGGCATCCAAAGACTAAAGTTTTTATTGCACATGGTGGAACTAATGGGCTTCAAGAAGCTTTGTACCATGGCATTCCAGTGATTGGAATTCCACTGTTTTTTGACCAGTACGACAATCTTCTTCGACTGCAAGTCAGGGGAGGAGCCAAGATAGTTTCTATTGCAACTTTAAATAAATACACACTGCACGCGGCCATACAAGAAGTAATCAGTGAGCCATCTTACAGACTGAGTGTGCAGAGACTCTCTCATCTGCACAGAGACACACCAGTTAAACCACTGGACAGCGCTCTCTTCTGGATTGAGTTTGTAATGAGACACAAAGGTGCCGCTCACCTTCGTTCAGAATCCTATAAACTGCCTTGGTACTCCTATTACTCTGTAGATGTTGCAGTTACATTGTTTGCAGTTGTTCTGATAATCACTCTCTCCATATTTTTAACAGTTAGATATCTGTGTGTCAAGTGCTGCAGCAGAAAAAGGAAAACCGAGTGACATGTTTCCATATGAAGTGGTTTGACTGTTAAATGTGCAACAAAAAGATAATATTAAAAGTTCCCATTCTCCACATTCTATAGAATCTTTCTAACTTTATGGTGAAACCGTCTTTTTTTGACCACATAAGAGATAAGTGTCATGTAGATGGTGTGGTTGTATGGAGCCCTGGATATTTACTTAAAACAACTTTAAACTTTTAAATCTCTGACAATAAGCTTCTTTTAACTTTCTTAAACATTTTTGTTTTCTTTTATATTATTTTATAAGATCTGATCTCATATGTAAAATTATGCAGAGATTCTTTTTTATGCAGATATACTCTTTTTATGCTTTACCTCATGTAAACTCTCTTTATTCCTCTCTCCCAAGTTGACATAGTAATAGCCGCCAGTTAAATTGCCACTGTGCCAAATTACTTTGTTTTATAATATATGCTGAATGATATAGTCATAGTGTGGAAAAGTAGTTTAAACCCCTCTTTATCAAATTGATATTACCAGCAAATTTACATGTGAGTAAAAGTGTGTAGTTTATAGACATCTGTGCCATACTGTAAATCATGTTCCAAATAAACTTTGGACTTTGACTGCATTTTAAAAGATAATGCATGATATGGTGTAATGCTAAAGTTTGGATATCAGCTCTGAACAAAGAAGCATAAGCCAGTCGGTATAACTGAAAGTAATTTAAGGTTCATGGATTAAAACTAAGATTTAAGAATTTAAGATTTTTTTTTAACAGAAGGCTATTTAGTCCAAGTAAATTTAAGTTTTCCATTATTTCAGGGATCATCTGTAGTTTTCTTTGGTTCTCAAGGATTCGTTTGATAAAGATATTTTTTCCTTTCTTTGATGCAGTTTAGTAGCCCCAGTGTGATGTTTGAGGATGGGAATGTTCTTTACATTTGATTTTATATTATGCTTAAAGGGTTAGTTCAACCAAAAAATGAAAATTAGGCCATAAATTACTCACCCTCAAGGCATCCTAGGTGTATATGAGTTTTTGATAGTGCTTGAACTAGAATGTCAGTGAAAATGTTCTCTGATATTGTAAATATTCTTAATATAAGTGTCATGAGCCTAATTTACCTAATTTGCACATCTATTCACATTAACTTTCAATGTTAAATTCAGATTAAATATAAACTCAATTAAACTCAAATACAGGTTATGATATAATCCAAAAATCATGGCAACAATTATTATTATTATTTTTTTTAAGTCAGTTTAATTAATCAGTTGAAACCGGGATGTGCAGACAGTTCTTCAGGGACAGGAGCTCAAATGTAAAATGAGGCTATGTAAGATAAAATTAAAATCAGTGTTGGGTATAGTTACTTTGGAAAGTAGTTAGTTAGGTTACAACGTTACTATCAATTAAAAATAATCAGTTATGATACAGCGTTACCTATTCCTAAAAGTAACGCGTTAGAGTACTCATTCGTTACCAAAAATTAAAAGCCGTTTGCAGCGGCTCACACATGACAGACACAGCCCTCGGCCCCTTTAAATGCAGTAATGCACCTAGAAGTCGTGACTCCCGACAATGAATAACGTCAGTCATCCGACTAAATTAACACTGCAGGATAACAATAACAGGAAAGACAGTCAGCAATAGGCTATTCCACATGGCGTTTTATTTATTTATTATCACAGAACATATTATTTATCAAAATTCGCCCCTTTCCAGCCCGGGTAGCCTAGGCTACTGTATATTATGAGCACCACAAGATAACTCCTGATTTTGATTTAACTTTAAATAATGCAGTTATCAAAGTACAAGTATGCTTATTTGTAAACACAACCTTAAACAGGCTTGCAGATTTAAATCCATTTAGAAATGATGAACAACCAGCCAGCCAACGATCTAACAGAAATTAACAGACAAAAATGATAACAAACCGAATTAAATCCTTCACTGCCACACAGGCAAATGACAAATCGCTTAATAGCCGAACTAATTGTTATTAAACTGTCACTCACAGTCACAAGCCTAAATTCGCTTTAACACAGTCCTCTTACATTTACTCTTCAAAGTAGTGATTAAAACGTAGCAGAAGCAGATTTTCGAAACGTTTGTCCGACAGTCGATTTCTCCTGGGAGTAAGAACGAGACTCCCGAGGCTGAAAAGCCTCCCCACGGGTGCGCTCAAACGCTGTTGCTTTGGAGCTGGTGCACCACCGTCGTCCTCCTCAGCAGGCTTTGCTACCAGAGTGCTAGATTGGTGTTTGGATGCGAGATGTTTTTTTAAATTTGAAGTAGAATTTTTGGCGGTCGGCAGAAGCTTTTCACCAACGCAGAGTGTGCATTTTACCGTTATGTTCTTTTCTTTTTCGTTGACAAATTGAAAATAATGTGCATACTACAATAAACCAAACGCTGTCCTCTCTGCCATCTTGCCGGGAGTTCGAAAAAAAAACCCACACACACACAGGGTCAGGCGCAGGGCACAGACGTATCACAGCCATTGATCACAGAGCTTCGGCTCCGCTGATACATCCGCAGGTGGCACAGTAGACCTAGGCCTACTGTCTGACAAAAAGCAGGCTGCAGTCGGGATTTTCCTTTCCTTAAAATAACGGATTACTTTTTAAAAAAAATTACGAAGTTACTGATTACTTACGCACGAAACTAACGCGTTAAGTTACACATTTCAGGAAAAAAGTAATTAGAGGACTCTAATGCGTTACTTTGTAACGCGTTACCCACAACACTGATTAAAATAATAATAATAAAAAATTATATATATATATATATATACAGTGGGGAGCGGAAGTTTGGGCACCCCAGGTAAAAATTTTTATTAATGTGCATAAAGACGCCAAGAAAAGATGGAAAAATCTCCAAAAGGCATCAAATGACAGATTAGACATCCTTATAATAAGTCAAAAAAAGTTCGATTTTATTTCCATCATTTACACTTTCAAAATAACAGAAAACAAAAAAATGGTGTCTGCAAAAGTGTTGGCACCCTGCAGAGTTAATACCTTGTACTGCCCCCTTTGGCAAGCTAGGACCTGACAGTGTCATGGATTGTTCTCAATCATCGTCTGGATAGACCATGTTATGTCAATCTCAAAGGTTTTAAATGCCCAGACTCATCTGGCCTTGCCCCAACAATCAGCACCATGGGTTCTTCTAAACAGTTGTCTAGAAAACTGAAACTGAAAATAGTTGACGCTCACAAAGCAGGAGAAGGCTATAAAAAGATAGCAAAGCGTTTTCAGATGCCAATATCCTCTGTTCGGAATGTAATTAAGAAATGGCAGTCATCAGGAACAGTGGAAGTTAAAGCAAGATCTGGAAGACCAAGAAAAATATCAGACAGAACGGCTCGCAGGATTGTGAGAAAAGTAAGTCAAAACCCACATTTGACTGCACGATCCCTCCAGAAAGATCTGGCAGACACTGGAGTTGTGGTACACTATTCCACTATAAAGAGATACTTGTACAAATATGGACTTCATGGAAGAGTCATCAGAAGAAAACCTCTTCTATGTCCTCAACACAAAAATCAGCGTTTGAAGTTTGCAAATGAACATATAGACAAGCCTGATGCATTTTGGAAACAAGTTCTGTGGACCGATGAGGTTAAAATAGAACTTTTTGGCCGGAATGAGCAAAGGTATGTTTGGAGAAGAAAGGGCACAGAATTTAATGAAAAGAACCTCTGTCCAACTGTTAAGTATTGGGGTGGATCGATCATGTTTTGGGGTTGTATTGCAGCCAGTGGCACAGGGAACATTTCACAAGTAGAAGGAAAAATGGATTCAATAAAAATTTCAGCAAATTTTGGATGCTAACTTGATGCCATCTGTGAAAAAGCTGAAGTTAAAGAGAGGATGGCTTCTACAAATGGATAATTATCCTAAACACACCTCAAAATCCACGGTGGATTACATCAAGAGGCATAAACTAAAGGTTTTGCCATGGCCTTCACAATCTCCTGACCTCAACATAATTGAAAATCTATTGATAGACCTTAAAAGAGCAATGCGTGACAGACAGCCCAGAAATCTCAAAGAACTGAAAGACTTTTGTAAGGAAGAATGGGCAAAGATACCTCAAACAAGAATTGAAAGACTCTTGGCTAGTTACAAAATGCGTTTACAAGTTGTGATTCTTGCCAAAGGGGGCAGTACAAGGTATTAACTCTGCAGGGCGTCCAAACTTTTGCAGACACCATTTTTTTGTTTTCTGTTATTTTGAAAGTGTAAATGATATATATATATATATATATATATATATATATATATGATATATATATAGGTCAAAACCTTACAGGCTATATTGTTAGTCATCAAGCCTGCATTTACTTGATCAAAATTTACTTTAAAATACATTTTATGTAATTTATTATCATTGCTGGAAACCTGTGATACTTTTTCAGGATTATTTGATGAATTTATTTATTTATTCAACCAGGAAAGAGGACTCACTGAGATTAAAATCTCTTTTACAGGAGTGTCCTGGCCAAGATAGGCAGCTGAGTTTACATAGACAATTTTACATCGAAGTTACAACACACAAACATAAACAAACATCATTTCATAGATATAAAGAACATGCATCTGATTAGAAACATTTACACACCATTAATTTACTCTGATGATTGTTTAATAAATATTTAAAGTGACCAAAAGATACTGAATTTTTTAACTTCATCTCAGTCTGGAGAAGATTCCAATCTGAGGCCGCAGCATATTTAAAAGAAGTTTTTCCCAACTTGGTTCTAGCAAAAGGCACACACAGGTTGTGGATCGATTTAGAGCGTAGTGAATAATGACCGGGCAATTTCTGTTTAATGAGACTGCAAAGATAAGAGGGCAAATAACCCAATATAGCTTTGTAAATCAAGAGATACCAATGCTTTTGCCTTCTAATATTCAACAGCGACCAACCAACCATTTTGTATAGGTCACAATGGTGTGTTGAAAATCTACAGCCAATTATAAATCTAAGAGCACCATGGTACAGACCATCCAAAGAAACAAGAAGATAAGAGGGCGCATGCTGATACACTACATCCCCGTAGTCAAGAACTGTTAAAAAGGTAGCAGACATTAGTTTCTTCCTCGCATTAAATGAAAAACATGACTTGTTTCTAAAATAAAATCCTAATTTTTTCTTAAGTTTTTGCCTCAGATGTTTGATATGTGAACCAAAACTTAATGTATTATCGATAATAATACCAAGGTATTTGTACTCCGATACTGATGTAATCAGACTACCTTGAAAAGTCAGAAGAGAAATTGAATTTTCAGCAGAAATTTTGGAGTTTGAAAAAAAAATAGATTTAGTTTTTTTCTCATTTAAGACCAGCTTCAAGGCACAAAACCTTTTTTGGATTATATCGAAAGCAGACTGTAAAAAGGCTACAGATTGTTGCTTGGAGGAAGCTGAACAATATATAATAGTGTCATCAGCGTAAAAATGGAACCTTGTATTTTCAATATTAAAATCTAAACAATTTATATATATGCTGAACAATAGTGGTCCTAGCACAGATCCTTGAGGGACTCCCCTAATGACCTCTAATGGATCTGACCGAATACCTTCCATCTGGACACATTGGGATCTTCCCCTTAAATAAGAACTAAACCACAAGATAACATTTTCTGATAGTCCTACTGTTTGAAGCCTTTTTAGTAACATATCATGATCCACAGTGTCGAAGGCCTTTGATAAGTCGACAAAAAGACATGCACAGTGTTTCTTGTCATCTAAGGACTCCACTATATCATTCAAAACTTTTAAAACGGCTGTAGACATACTGTATCCTTTACGGAAACTGGATTGGTTAGTAGACAGAATATTATGAGTATTTAAATACTTTGTCAATTGCGCACTAACTAATTTTTCCAAGATTTTCGAGATAGTACACAGTTTAGATATAGGTCTATAATTGTCCATTAAAGAAGGATCACCCCCTTTGGACAAAGGAACGATGAATGCTGACTTCCAGATCCTTGGAATTTTGTTTGTTAATAAAGAAAGGTTAAACAAATACGTCAGTGAGGGTGAAATAAGATCAGCCGCTAATTTTAAAAACAATGGAGCAATATCGTCAGGGCCTGGTGATTTATTTACATCCAGTTCCTTTAAAGCAGGACAGACATCAGAGCAAGTAATTTGTTCAAAAGCAAACTCATTTTGCCATAGATTACGTTCTGCTTCAAGAAAATCTAAATTTGAATGTATATAACTATTTGTTTAAATTAAAGACTAAAAAAACTATTAAGCATTTGCCTTTTATCTACGATTTTAATAGAATCTTTAATAATACTGGAAGGAAGGTCTGTAGTTTTATTACCAGTTAAGAGCTTAATATCCCCCCAAAACTTCCTAGAGTTTGTTGAATTTATTGTAGTTTTATCAAGGAAGGTTTAGCCTTTCTGGTCGCCACTGTGCATTTATTTTGAAGCTGTCTAAAGTGCAGCCTATTAGAACTTAGATTTGTTTGTCTAGCCTTAGCCCATGCAGCATCCCGCTCTTTAATGAGATCACGTAATGCAATCGAGAACCACGGATTATCACGACATTTAACTCTAGTTTTTTTTATGGATGCCTGCTTATTAATAATTAGCATAAAATTGTCAAAAAAACCATTCCCATGCTCGTAATAATTTTTGGATTTTGCTGAGTTAACTTCATGTTTCTAACTACTGCCACAACACAGTGGTCACTAATATCATTGGCAAATACAGAAACTGACGAGTATTTATGTGGGACATTTGTAATAACAAGATCTATTAATGTCGATTTTTCCATAGATTTCGAGTTAGGCCTAGTTGGTGAATCTACTAATTGAAAAAGATTTAGATTATCACAGAGCACTTTTAATTGATCGGATATGCATCCAATTTAAGTTAAAATCACCTAATAAGACCAGTTCTTTATAATTTAAAGAAGCCAACAAATTCAATACTAAATGCAAAGTACAACTAGTTGCAGACGGAGGTCTATAACAACCAGCTATGGTGAGCTGCACGTTATTAGACACTGATAAATTTAGAGCTAATAATTCATATTGTTTAGCTATGGAAGTTGAAAGTAGCAATGTCGTCTCAAAATGTTCTTTGACATAAATTGCCACCCCTCCACCCCTTTTTGGTCTATCAGCTCTAAAAACCTTGTATCCAGAAATACTAATTTCTTTGTCTGAGATCGATTTATTTAACCAAGATTCGGATATAACTATGACATCCGCATTTGTATTTCTTGCCCAAATATATAGCATATCTAATTTTGGCAACAGACTACGAACATTTAGATGAATAAAACCCAGTCCTGACCTGGATTTTAGTTCAGTCGGAGTAGTAAAATTTGAAGCAGCATAAGATCCTGGGTTAGACAATACATTCCCAGACATTAATAACATTAAAACTATTAAGCACCTTCATTTAACTAGATTACTCACTCTAATTCTAAAAATCGGCCGACAATTATAAATATTAATAATACAATAATTCTCTTCCCTGGTTAAAGCATATCTTGTAAGATCAAAATACATAATATTTAAGGGATACATCAACCGATAATATTGTTCAGAAGAGACAATGTTAGTAGACAGTCCATAGAGAGTCCAATTTTTTGAATTGCACAACAATGGTAGAGCGCCAGAAACATACCCACGGCTGCTGATGTAAACTTGGTACGGTGTCCAACAAAAAGAGCTCAGAAAGAGCACACATCCAACGGTTACACACCACATTTTTCGCTATGTAATCTATAGCCACAGGGTCCATATAAATCCGTACAACAAGTCGAAGCACGTACCGAAACTCCTTACTTGACCAGTTCACCAACCAACGCCCAAGTTGCGGGACCGAGCAGCCAGTTCTCAGGACTCAGATCGTTCCAAAAATGACAAAAAAATAGATAAAAAAAAATAACAAACTTTAATTGAATAACAACAGCATTTAATTAAAATATAACTTTTGTAACAATAGACACTACCACTCAAAACCTTGAGGTCAGTATTTATTTATTTGGTCCCACTTTATATTAGGTGTCCTTAATACCTGTGTTCTTTCATAGTAACTGTGTACATAGAATGTAACCAACGTGTAAGTACATATTGGTACATACAGTAGTATCTACAGCTGTAATGTTTGTGTAACTACAGATATGTAACAACCCACTGAAAGGTATGTGTAAGTACAAATGTGTAACAGGACATTGGTAACAACACTTTTTTTGTATTGAAAGTACAAATAGGTAACAGGACTAACAGCACTTTTTGGTAATGAAAGTGTTACACTTTATATTAGATTTATCATGTAATAACTCTGTTTTGAATTAAGCAAGGATTTGTTAAATTGATAGAAACAGTGGTAGTAAAGATTGATATTGTTAGAAAACATCCCAGCTAACACAAATACGTAACTGTTACGTAACTGCAACGTAATCTGGTGACCAAACTTTCGTCGTGGCGATGTAATTAGTTACGTCGTGGCAACCGGAAAAGTGAAATTCCCAGATACGTCGCCACAACGTAACTTTGTGACGTTGCCAGTAAGTAATTGCGACGTCGTGGCAACGTCGCGGATCGGTGGTCGTGTGCTGGTAATCAGTTGGTCATTTTTTATAATTATTCTATGGGCGGACATGCAGTACTTGAACCTAATTTATGTCCTCATATGCCCAAACTAATTTAAAGGCTGTTTCAGCAGCTGTGAATGATGAATACATACTCGAAATTAATTCAGTTAATTTATTAACAAGCAAATATGAACAGTAATACACCCAGATTATTAATAAAAACATAGGATATACAGCGAAATATGATTGAAAGCATTCAGCCCATACAGAAGCACATAGATTGAGATATATTAATAATAAATACATTTCCATATATTTAAATATCTATACCCTTCTGTAAGCATCCAGGGTCAAAACATTATGCTCCAACATGCAAGTCTTAGTAGGCACTCAGTACATTGCATTTAAATATTAGCATTAACAATGCACACATTCATCAACTAATCACAAGCTCCCACAAATAATACGTCAGCTAATCACACCCTTAACCAAACCACTACAAATAATTCATTGAAAATAATATGCAATAGCTTATGAACAGATGTATTATAGCAAATCAAGTTTAATGAATCTCACACCTATCATACAGCATTATGGCCAGTTCACACTGCCACAAAAAATATATCTAAAAAAATATATATGTATATATGTTTAAGCAATTAACATTAAATTCTAAAATCTTAAGTAATTCTTACTTTCTCTATTCTTGCAATATTCAAGTGTTCATGTCCCTGAGTAATATCTGCATCCCCCGAAGTCTGAAGAGAACACAATATACTAGTAGACAGCAATCCTCGTGAGAGAGAGGTCTGGTGTGGAAGGTGGATCTGGAACTGACTTCTCTTGATTATCTGTCTTCACAAACTGCCCTGAAATACAATTCAAACATTAACAATGATTGTTATAAATGTAATGTAAGGCTCTTACATTCATAATGCTCATTTTGGAAATATAGTTAATATCAGTAATATGCAGCATGCACGATACAAGGAAGTGGTCAGTAACACCACTTTGAGGTATGATATCTATATCAGTAAGGCTACCTTTAAGAAAAAAAATAAAATGAATAAATTAAGTTGTGTTATGCATTCAAATAGTTAGACATGCTAAAATACAGAATTTGTTAATAATAATAAAAAATAATATGCTATGGGAAAAATGAAACATTTCATAGGGCCCTAAACATGTTTTTTTTTTTTTTTACTTTTAATAAATTGATGTGAAAATGTATGTACTACGAAAAAGGAGATGAATGAAATGAAATGAAATATTTATTTTATCATTCAAAGTCAAAGTCACCTTTATTTATATATCGCTTTAAACAAAATACATTGCGTGAAAGCAACTGAACAACATTCATTAGGAAAACAGTGTCAATAATGCAAAAAAAATCATTGAGGATTTCTTTAAAAAATAAAAAAAATCTCGTCTCGCTCTCATGAACCCAGTCTCGTGTCTCATCTCGTCTTGTGGGATAAGTGTCTCGTCACACCCCTAGTAGCCAGAGCAAGAGATACATTAGATTTCTTTTGCATGTCTGACAGTGTAACATTAAGCTGAAGGATTTCGAATGAGTTAAACCTGTATCCTGTTTTCTGGGTTACATTGAGAATATCACTATATATTGTCGCAACACCTCAGCCACTACCAGTCTGACGGGGCTCATGCTTATAACAGTAGTTTGGTGGAGTTTAGACTAATGCTAAATCAAAAATGCCTGTCAAAATTAACACGGGAACAAACACAATCTTTATTGATTGGACAGCACAAGTACTTCTATTTAAGCGGGTGGAACAAAACTCATCATAATAGTTATTTGAGAATTGTCTTACTAGTCACCTCGAGCGAAGTGTCCTGGAGATGTTGTCAGAGAGCAGCTCCGCTCCGACTCTGCTGGGGTGTAATCCATCAGCGCGAAACAGCCTAGGACGCTCCCAGAAAAGATTCCAGTTATTAACAAATAGCAGTTTCTGTTCTTTACACCATGACAACAACCATTCATTTAAAGCAAGCAACAAGTCTACTGAACCTTTCGTGTCCTCGTCGATACGTGGGCAGTGGTCCTGACACGATGATCGTCGCCGCGGGTGTCGTACTGCGAACCGTCTCGATCAGGCTCCTGAAGTCCCTCTTCAGCGTCTCCGTCTGCCGCAGCGTGGTGTCGTTAACCCTCTCAGATGATAACAGTGTCGTGTTCTGTCTCGCGAAGTGGAGCTCCTGCAGGTGGAGATCCTGAAGACCGGAGGCGTTGGAAGGTGAGAGAGGTCATCGCCCAGGACCTGGCTCATGTCTTACGCTGTGGACATCTGGGAAGATCGCGTCCTGGGTGCACCAAGCTTGTGCTGAGAACCACACAGAGTAGAGGTGGTAGTAGGGTTAGCTGTTTACTTACCCTGGACTTATGAGCGTCAACCCCTGAATGTTTCCAGCACAGCTCTCCACTCTCTCAGCTGGGCCTGCTTCTCCACGAGGTCACGGATCTGCTTCTCCACAGCCTCCAGCTCCTTATTAGAAATAAACAAACTAGAGAATAGGGGAAATGCAGAAAAGGAAAATAGCAAAATGGAAAACATACATATAAATCTTAAATTACCAGTATTCACATTTTTTGATGTTACAGATGCATAATGATATGTTGTGTAAAATAAATATTAAGTTATTTAATAAGCTTCCTCGGATCACCTGTGTTTTCTATCTCTGTCAGCAGCTCCCATTAGAAATTTTCTTGGAACTTCCCCTCTGTTTTAGAGGGTTTTTAAGACACTCCTGAAATCACAGTACAATTTTAATCAATATTTGTTTACAATGAAAAATCAAAACGTGTTTGAAACACTGGTTTGAAATAGTGTCAGCCAAATTTAGACCGTGAGTGACGTCACTGATAGACTCTACAGTGCAGACTTTTAGTTTTAATTAATTAGCTTACTTCCATTTATCTTTTGACATATTATCATCAAAAACGTTTACAAAGCTATCAAAACCGCTCCTTTACACATAAGATGTGATTAAAGGCCCAAACGTTCATTAATAAGAGCTCAAATCTATTATGTTATACTTATGCTTCTAAGCTAGAATAATATTTGCTAGCAGACATATCAGATAATTAAGATGCCATAATCACAGAGGTAAAAAAATTTTAACAAAAGTACTTAATGTAGACTGTGGATAATATTAACATATGTTACTTAACCAATCTGTCGCAGTTGTTGAACTTTTCTTTGGTATAACTGACGAGAAACAGAGAAACTGTCAGATGAGTCCTCTCCTCTCCAGCAGCTGATGTGTCCGCGGTTGCCATGGTAACTCTCAACGGCTAGTAGGCTAATAAAAACAATAATATTAAAAAAGGGTTTTAGCGTCTTTACGGAGATCGAGACGTTTGTTTTATACATTTTATCAACCTCTTTATTTATAATAAATTGTAAGACTCACCTCAGAAAAGCCCATTCTCCTGTCAGACACAGTTGAAGTGAAACGTACTTCAAACAAACGTGCTGTCCTCCTGATAACGTTACTGTATCTGCGGCAGATGAGATGGTGTAGCCAGTCTGTCATTATTTCACGTTCACAACTCCTTACGAAATAGAAAGTTTCACAACTCCGAAAAATGTATTTCCTTTCTTGTCAATATTGTGCACGTGGGTGCGTCAGTTGTGGAAGTGCGCGCGCGCTGTATGCACGTCACTATATATTAAAAGCATGTCCATATTCTGACTTGGTGAAAAAAAAACACATTTTATCTTTAAGGAACGTTTAATCGTGTGTCTGAAGTTTAATTACAATTTATAAATAGCACTGTACTCAGGGAGCATATAAAGAATGTACAAAAATTATGGTAATTAAAATTACGTGCATACGACGTTGTAGCTACGTTGCCAGTAAGTCATGAAGTTACCAATATATTACGAATAGAGGACCTATCTGGGACGTTCTTGGTTATCTTGTTACGTTGGAAGGACGTACTGACGACGTTGTGAGTTGGTAATGTGATGGTAATACAATTACGTGCATGCGACGTCGTAGTTACGTTGTCAATTGGTAAGTCATGGAATTACCAAAAATTACCAATACGTTGCGTAACTGTTACGTAGTGTGTTAACAGGGATCTCTATTTTTGACTAAATGCTGTTCTTTTGAACTTTGCCCATTTTCTGTAAGGTGAAAGCCACGTAGTGCACTACACAGGGGACAGGGAACGATTCAGACAGTGTAAATATGCTTTCCATTCAGAAAAAAAGAAGTCTGGTTTCGCACTGTGTCACGCCAACCACCGCACTGCACACACTCTTCTCCGGTCCAGGGAGGGACACGATAGCAGGAGCGGATCACGTGCGCGCGACGGCGCAGACCACAAAACGAATCGGACCAATTTGAATTCTACACGGAATTATATTTGATAGCTATATGAATGTGATTGTGTCTGTCATACCCTGTCACGTGCGGTTTTAAGGAGCTCAGCGGCTCTGGCTCAGTCTTAAACTGCAAGTTTATTGACGCAGTAAGTTCCTATCGTGGTTCTTTGTTTAATACGGAATGCCTCTGTGCTGTTGCAGCTATTTCCGGCATTAACCCAGTAATGCAGTATTCCGCGATATGTAATTATTAGTTTGTCACGTCAACAGTTGTGCTAGAGCCGTTAGCATTTCTGCTTAAATTGCTAATATCTGCAATATAGTTACATATTTTTGATTTTTCTCCATAATATTATATTTAGAAGTTTGTTTTCTGTTATTATAATAAGGTATAATGTAGTTTAAGTTATTTAACGTTATATCCATTGCTTTTTTAACGAATAAGCACACTCATGATAGTTGTTGGTATTAATTGTTTTATTTATTTTACAGTTGATTCATAAATGTATGTAGACAAGTGATTTATTTCTATTCGGTTTATTTATTTCAAAAACACCTCTGCTCTCCTTTCATGTGTACAAGGTGGGATCTGCACAAAATAAAAGAAGGAAATTTATCTGATAACTCCCTTGTCAGACTTTTTATTTCCATGCTGTTGCATATATTAACTAGGTGACATAAATAAACTGGGCTACTATTTAATTCCTTTACTTTATCCCAGTACTCCACATACAACATTATTAACCTAAGTAACTAATATTGTCCATATTTATGTAATCCAATTCATTTTATAATTTACAGGCAAGATGACACCATTTTCTAAGAATATGGTTTCTGTCCCTCTCTGGATACCAGTCGTAATCCTTTTTGTTTCTCTCTGTGATGGTGGCAAAATCTTGGTGGTACCTTTGGAGGGAAGTCACTGGATGAACATGGACATCATCATCAAGGCTTTACATGGTCAAGGACACAGCATTGATGTATTACGTACCTCTAATAGCTGGTTCATCAAGGGGAATTCAACTTATTACAGCTCTATAACCATACCTAACACCAAAGGAATGGATGAAGAATTTGTAGATGACATGCTTTCCAAAGCAATCAACTATGAAAGAGGAAAGAGCAACTGGCTGGGCTCAGGTTGGCTGTATTTGGATACACTTTATAACACTTATAAAATGCATGAAATTATATGTCAGTTTATAACAAACATATTTGAAAGTGAGGAAATTCTGAAGACACTGAAGGAAAAGCAATACGATCTGGTGCTCACTGATCCTGTATGGGGTACAGGCATTTTCCTGGCTCATAAACTTAAGTTACCAATGGTATATAATGTGAGATGGACCACTCCTGGAGAGGGACACTTTGAGATCGCTCCCTCACCGCTGTCTTTCATCCCTATCACAAAATCTGGAAACACAGACAAAATGAACTTTTTTCAACGAGTACAAAATATTTTCTATTATTTGCTAATGTACTTTCAATATGGCTATTTTAATTTGGCACAGTACCAAGCACTTTGTGACAAATATTTCGATCCACCTGTAAGTTTTTATGAACTTCTCCAGGGGGCTGATATATGGCTTATGAGGGTTGATTTTGTTTTTGAATTTCCACGTCCAACAATGCCAAATATCATCTACGTTGGCGGTTTCCACTGCAAACCAGCAAAGACCCTTCCACATGACCTGGAAGTCTTTATGCAAAGTTCTGGAGAGCATGGGGTTGTTATCATGTCTTTAGGGTCATTTATCAGTGTCTTACCAGATGAGATAACAGCTGAGATAGCTGCTGCTTTTGCTCGGCTGCCTCAAAAGGTGATTTGGAGATACACTGGAAAAAAACCATCTACTTTGGGAAACAACACATTGCTAGTTGACTGGATGCCACAGAATGATCTTCTAGGGCATCCAAAGACTAAAGTTTTTATTGCACATGGTGGAACTAATGGGCTTCAAGAAGCTTTGTACCATGGCATTCCAGTGATTGGAATTCCTCTATTTTTTGACCAGTACGACAATCTTGTTAGATTGCAAGACAGAGGAGGAGCCAAGATAGTTACCTTAACAACTTTAGATAAATACACACTGCACGCGGCCATACAAGAAGTAATCAGTGAACCTTCTTACAGACTGAGTGTGCAGAGACTCTCTCATCTGCACAGAGACACACCAGTTAAACCACTGGACAGCGCTCTCTTCTGGATTGAGTTTGTAATGAGACACAAAGGTGCCGCTCACCTTCGTTCAGAATCCTATAAACTGCCTTGGTACTCCTATTACTCTGTAGATGTTGCAGTTACATTGTTTGCAGTTGTTTTGATAATCACTTTCTCCTTATTTTTTACAGCTAGATATCTGTGTGTCAAGTGCTGCAGCAGAAAAAGGAAAACTGAGTGATATGTTTCCATTTGAAGTAGTTTATCTTACATGTATGTCCCATTCTTTACAACTTATGTAATGAGCAGCACACTAAACTTGGTACAAACATTAATAATGACATGTAAAAACTGGCCCAAAAACTAAATATCCTCCTGACCTATTTGAGTCAGACACAACTTAATGTCATTATTAATCATTGTACCAAGTTCAGTATGTTGTTCATTACATAAGTAGTAAAGAATGGGATATATGTGCACTTACAGTCAAACTGCTAACTGAATAAATGTAAATGTCTATTTTAGTAAGCAGGTATGGTAATTTTATTGCAAAAGAATCAGAAATGAATCAAAGACAATTATTAGACAATTCAGACTACTGAACTGTGCTTTCATATGTGCTATTTTTATTTAATGTTTTTTTTTCTTTTTTTTGTCTTAAGTTCACCTTTTTTTTTTTTTTTTTTACAAAAAAACAATACTTATTGAAGAATATATTAATATCGCTCAAATGATAACATTCACTATACTGAAAATAAGGTGGTATGATGCAATGGTGTTTCCTAATTAATATTTGAATAATAATACCCATTTCACCTTCAACCCTGTAAATTTTAACCTCAGACATTTTGAATGTTAAAAATGAGACATGACATAATAAAAGAAACATGACGTGAAAATAAATTTATCAATTCAAATATATTGTGCAGTAACTAAACCAATTTTAATCAACATCTGTTTAATTATTATACTGTACATGCAGTGGCCTTCTTTTATAATTTTGAGGGAGACACTTTAAAAATGTTTTAATTGGTCACTTTTTAAAATAAGATTACAATATTGGGAGAAAAGTTTATGTTAGCTGTAAAGTGCGGCAAACTCAAAGCTGCTAAATTTAAACATTAACCTGACCTGTTAGTAACCAGTTTTAACTCACAATGATATATGCATGAAATTTCAACAGCACCCTGGACAAGCATTTAGACTTAATACTAAGAGAAGAAATAAAAGTGTAATTATATTATATTTTAAAGGAGTGGTTCTAACCTGAACCTACACTGGACATCAAGTGGTGACAGAACACGGTTTCAAAATTGCTTATTAAGATAAAACAACACACTTACAATTTTTCATGAAATCTATTAATTAATTTATTATTGTTTCCAAATAACATCTCAATTGTGATATAATCATTTAAAATACGTTGTTGGCTCAAAATATGGAGCTGTGTTTATTTAATGGAGATGTAAATACAGTGTTTTGGAGCATTCATGTTTCTATCAATCACTAAGAAAAAAAGAGTAAATCATTTTTAAACAATCTTTAGGAGTGCACATATTCTGTATCTATGTTAAATCATCTTTTCAGAAATCATAAAAAAAACATTGAGACAAACAGAAACTGCTGCATTCAGGGCTTTCACAGAAACTATTTTATTGGCTAGACCAGTCACTTCCAAAAAAATAAAAAGAAAAGCCATTTAAGAAAGTATGTGTTTTTCTCTGTATATTACTGTATTACATGCAATAATTAGCTTTTTTGTTTTTCGGTGTGAACTTATTGACTAACACCACATTAAACTTTTCCTTCAGCACAGCCTCTATTTCACAATCAGGGATATCTTTCATGTCCACCATGTCAGAGTCCTCCTCTGGGTTGTATATGATCTCGCTGTAAGTCCAGCCAATCAGAGCTCTGAATCCGTTGGGGGTCTGAAGGGAGCAAATGGACTTCAGCACAAACCGAGAATCAGGACTGGTCTGCAAGCAATCCAGGGTCTCCACAAAATGCTCTTTATTACGAGGTGTTAATGGGAAGCAATACATTGTCTTCACCAGGCGCTTGTCAATGAGGCTAGAATTAGCATTAGCCTTATCTTTGACCACTTGCTTTCTTGAAGTCTTTTCCAGAACCCACGTCATTCCCTCGTTTAGTAGGCGGAACACACCTGGAGGCTGCGGCTGATCTTTACCTGAGATCATCTCTAAGGGATACCAGAGTTGGCACGACACTCCATAGCTCACATCGGTAATGTAAGGCTTCCCATCGATCTCCACCATATTGATGAGATGAGAGTCCACAGGGTAGAAATCATTTTGGAACTTATTAAACACCTTGGAGCCTATTGTGGTGTATTTGTAACCCATCTCCTTTAGGACCCATGAGAACAAGAGGTTGTTTTCACAACACCAGCCTCCCCGATTGCTCTTGACTAATTTATCATAGATGATGTTCAGGTCCGTTGTGTTTTTCTCCCCACAGTGGATGCTGAGGTTCTCAAATGGAATGGTCATAACATGCAGCTTATGGATGGTGCATAAAGTGTCCAGGTCAGGTTTGTCATATGGACCAGTAAACCCGATCCTGTTAAAGTACCCTCTTAGATCCATTAGATTCCTTCAAGAAACAATGCAAACACAGTTTTTAAGCTAAAATATTAATTTCTGAGCCCATCTTAAAAAAAATACTATTCAAACCAATGCGACAAATCTTAGTGTAACACCCTTTGTTGGTTAATTTTTTTGTAAATTATAAATACTGTGTCTCTGTGCTGCTATCAAAATATTGCTCTGTTTGATCATCCTAAAACAGGGTTAGGGTTGGTTTGGGGCATGACCAGTTGTAGAGATAGGAGTGTTTGGGTTATTTGTGTATCCTGCCACTTGTGTCTCTATTAGCAATGTCTTTGAGAATGGGCCTGTCTCAGTGCCCATGCTTGCGCTCTTTGCAATTGACCACTTCTCTACTTACATGAAGTATTTTCTGTCTAGGGCCCAAGTGTTCCAAGTGAGCAAGAAGACTGCGAGTGTGTGGAAACTTTGATTATATGATGGATCATACATCATAGATTTTTAAAAATGCAAATAATGTTTTCAGAGACCTTTTTGTACATTTATACATTTTGATATTCAGTACTTTGCATTTTTAGAATAAACTTCTCAATGTCTTTTCAGGTGTTTTGAAGTGCTTCTAATTAAGAGATAGAAAGCAGTTGCAGATGTTTTACAAAATATACATACAGTACTCGTCTCTGCATATACAATGTGCAACACTTTGTTTTACCACCAAATTATATGTAATATTTAAGTAATTTCACTTACTGGCTTAGCTTCAAACAACACTGAACAATATCATTAGAGATGTGGATTAAGTGTGCCTCAGGGGCCTTTTTAAGACCTGGGATAGTCTTGTACACTTATATTGTGCATCTCAAGTGGCCAATACACTGTAAACCCTAATGTTGTCTTGACTTAAAAAAATCAAGTAATGTTGACTAAACATTACTTAAAATTTTGCTTAATTTAACTAATTTACCTTCAAAATGCATAAACTTAAGATTTCAAGTGTTGTGAGCTCAAAATCATGAGTAATCCTTTGGAAAAACTCATGTCACTCTGTTCTTCCTTTAATGTGATTGGCCATGGGAGGAATTCTGCCTAGCAACAAGAGAACAAAAGCACTGATTGGTGGATTACAAAACTGGTCCTTTTGGTCTGTTTGGTTTGCTGAACTACATTTCAAGAGGACGTTTTTTTAGTGTATTATGTTAGGTGAGTAAAGTTATGTAGATATAAAGTTGTTTTGCATGATTTCTACTAGTGAAATATGTTATCCTTGGGGTACGTGATTTTGATATGGTATGATTACTGAAACGACAACTTATAGTATTTGATGAAGTGGCCCAATCGTTTTCCTTTGAGAGAAAGAACATGGCAGCTAAAGTTACAGCGTAACTCGTTAGACCAATACACTGAAAACCCTAATAAGTTGACTGAACTAAATTGATTGAGTAAACTCGTTGCCTTAATTTAATTGAGTAATGGAGTCTCCCAAAACTTACATATTTAAGTTTATTTAACTTGACGGTTTTGTAGACTGTACACTGAAAACCCTAATAAGTTGACTGAACTAAATTGATTGAGTAAACTCGTTGCCTCAATTTAATTGAGTAATGGAGTTTCCCAAAACCTACATATTTAAGTTTATTTAACTTGACGGTTTTGTAGATTGTACTTAAATCACTCAGTTCACCAAACTTGGTGCTTATTTAATGTACTTAAACGATTATGTTCACTTAACTTGGTATTAATTTCAAGTGTACTTATATATTTAAGTTAACTCAACATGTAAATTTAACTGAAAATTATGTTCTTATTTTTGACCGCACACTTTTTGCACACTGAAGTAAAACAAATAACAGCATATTTAAACTTTGACCTTTTGACAAAATGTCACAATATTTATGAAAATACAGTAAACCCTATACTGCACTGTAAAAAAAAAAAGTTGTGTCAACTTAAATAAATAAGGCAACTTATCGCAAGCATTTTTTTGAGTAAACTTAACAAAAAATTACTATGTTTGCGTATTTTAACATCAACCTAATCCATTGGGCAAAGTTACGTCCAGTGGACATCTTTTTATGTCTTTGCAGATGGTGAAAAGATGTCCACTGAGGAGACAGAATGTTTTTATGACGTCTTTTTTAAAATGTTTTTTATGTCTTCTGTACGTCCGATATAGACGTTTACAGATCCTCCTTACAAGGTTCTGTGACTTTATATCTGTCAGACATCTAGAGAAGCTCTTATTGAGAATTAACAGAGGTTTAAATGTTGATACTTTATACATTTTACTTTATACAGTCACCATTGTGGTGGAAAGTGTTTGGTTTAGTTGGGATCTTGGTCCAGTTACTTCTTGTGTTAGCTTGTCTTTTGCTGCTGTAACAGTGTATTTTAAAACACTGTTTTTGTGGTGAAGAAAGACAAACTTAAATGAGCTCAGGTGTTATCAGTTCTTTGTTGGTGTTAGCTTGTCTCTTGCTGCTGTAACTTGTGTGTTGTACACTGTAACACTGTTATTGTGGCAATTAGAGTTGAGATCAAACATGCACATCTTGCTTGTAATGGTGACAAGTTAAAATAAAATGTATTGCTGCAACTGTGGATTCACTTTTATGGATAGAAACCTAGTAGATAAAATAATGTACTTCCTTTTTGAAAACAGATCACGTCGTCACAAACAGAGATCAAGATTTTGGATATGCATCACATCAATGGTGACAATCAGAACAAAAAAGGCTGTAAAATAAGGATGAGTTTGTGCTATGGAGCTCTTTTGTTTGTCACCATTATTGTGATGCATATGCTAAATCTAGAAGTCTGTGTGTGTGAGTACTTGATTCTTTTACTCAAAATATTTCAAATGCATTCATTTTGTCCATCTTCAAAATAAATATTTTGCTCTTGGTGCCTGTTAAAAATATCAAACAAAACTTATTTTATGATCTCAAATACGTATTATGTGATGACTTTCTCATCAACAAAAAACATCTGATAACACCTGAGCTCATTTAAATTTGTCTTTTTTTCACCACAAAAACAGCGTTTTAAAATACACCAACCCAGCAGCAACTGGACCAAGATCCCAACTAAACCAAACACTTTCCACCACAATGGTGACTTCAAATGAATCAAGTATCAACATTTAAACCTCTGAGTGATTTAGGTACAGTCTACAAAACCGTCAAGTTAAATAAACTTAAATATGTAAGTTTTGGGAGACTCCATTACTCAATTAAATTGAGGCAACAAGTTTACTCAATCAATTTAGTTCAGTCAACTTATTAGGGTTTTCAGTGTACCACACGTGTGGGTATTGGGACAGGCTCATTTGTGTAATGTTATTCTATTATCTATATCAACATGAATACATTTGGATGCATCCGCTTAATTAGCAACAAATTATGCAAATGTGATTATGTGTTTTAATAATAATGCATTTTGTATTTGTTCATGTAGATTGCATGTTAAGTATAGTGAGAATTATCAGCTCTTGACAGCTCTTATCTGGTTCTTTCTCTGGCTGCAGCACTCTACTCTCATCTGCATTCAAGACGGGGTGTTTGTCATCTCAAACAAGCTTATTGTGTTCTGTGTTCTGTTTGGTGAAGCTGGATTCTCGGCTTCAACAGAATTGACCCTTTTCTAGTGTTAACTCCATTTAAAAAAAATCTGCTGTGTACAGTATATAGCAGAAAACTAAAGTTGTTTTTCTTTTTTTCTTTAAACATTTTTACTTCTACATATAAGATATATTGCTTTGTTTTTTACAGTTCAAGACAAAAATAGAAGTAAAATACTGATATAATGTTTGACAATATATAGATGAAGAAAATATTGTTTTCTGTACCTAAACAAGAGCATTTCTGTGGTCACTAAAATTACATAACATGTTCCAATATTTGAATTGCATGTACGTTTCATAAGCAGTTACTTAAAATACAAAATAAAATTGTCATAAATAGGAGGGAAGAATAAAGTTGTGAAAGGTATAAAACGTTAAGATGTCCCAACCTACAAAAAGAAGCTACAGTGACAGACAATGATAAAAAAGAGTTTAAGCACCTATTTAAATAGTGGTAATACATCAACAGATAATCTGAGAAAAAAATAACTGTCTAAATATACATTATTTTCATTTAACAAAAGCTCTTACCCTTAGATGAGACAGTTAGTGGAGCCAGTTAGTGAATTTGCTAGTGAGAACAAGTGTCACAAAGAGTCTAGTGAATGTCTTCAGAGAGAGGGACTGGATGTTGAATAACAGAGAGTTAACCCTTGAACCACAATGCAATGTCACAGGTTTAAATAAATGAATTATTAAAGACAGGAGCTGAGAAAAAAAAACTACTAAATATGTCTACTCTGCATAATTACTAATGTGTTTCAAGTTATATAACTATGCCTTTTTGTATTGCATACAGTGGAACAAGTGGGGTTTAAGAAGCTTTGTATAATGGTAAACCAGTGGACTTTAATGACAACTATTATGTGTACTGATATATGCTATTAGTGCTCGTGTGCGTGAGATACGGAGAAAGTTGCTTAACTACATGCAAACTCTACGACAAACTCAACCAAATACACGGATGTCACTTCGTTTCGACAAATTATTTGTGGACGGTAAAATATTAACTTATGACACAGAGTTGGAGTCCGTGATTGAAATTGAAACGAATAAAGAAAGACCATCTGAAACTCTTGTAAGGTAGGATGATGGCCTCTGCCCAAATGAACTCACTATATTGGCATGGAATGTTCACGGGTTAAAGACAAAGGTCAGAAACAGTGAGTTGTTGGATACTCTGAATGGAAAATCTATCATATGTTTGAGTGAAGTTTGGTCACAAGATGAGACTGAGTTTTGCAACCTACTGACTGATTATACATGTTTTCGCCTCGTGCATAAGCGAGTTTCCACATTTGGTCGTAATATTGGAGGTATCTGTGTATATGTACATGATTCTATTGTAAATTATCTCTGTAGGATTTGTGTACAAGCAACTGACTGTGTAGTTCTATATTCCGACAAAGAGAGTGGGTTATTCGAAGATAACACTGTTCTTATTTTCACTTATATTTAATAGGTATTGTTTCCTTGGAAAATGAAATCTTAAATGTGCTAGATCAATTTGGAGAAGATGTAATACTTATCATTGCATGGGATTTGAATGCTAGAACAGGTAATGAATGTGATTACATTGAGTGTGATGACCCCTAATATATAGCCTGTGGCAGTTATTACCCTAATGATTATTTTGAATGCACAGAAAATCTAAAGATAAGGTGATTAATAGCTACATTTGGTCTCTGTCTTTTAGATATGTGGCGTAATTTAAATATTCATTTAGTTAACGGAAGAGTTGGCAAAGATATTGATGGAGAATTCACATTTATATCAGCTGCAGGATGCAGTGTGATCGATTATTTTATTATCTCTAGTGAACTCTTTACACATGTTAAAGATTTTGAGATCTTACATGTGGATATCTCTGATCACTTCCCATTACTGTATACTATGAGGTTAAATAGTGTTGAATAAAGAATAAAAACGAAGACAGATGGTAATGTAAATCCCTGGATAAGATTTAAATGGGGAATAAATGGTGAGAGGGAGTTTGTACAAAGGTTATCTTGTTTATTCAATAATAACTTTATATGTGAGTTTGGGAAAGCAGTGGAAGAAAACACTAATATAGCAACTAAAATCCTGACAGATTGTCTACATGAGGCAGGCAAATTTTTGAATAAAAAATCTACATTTAAAAGTAACCAACCACAATGGTGGGACGAAGATTGTTCACACCAGAAATATGCTAAATACACGGCACTAAATCTTTTTAGAAGAATAAGTAATGAGAGAAATCTGAAGAGTTATATTGCTGAGAGAAGTATATTAAAAAAAAATTATGTGATAGAAAGAAAAAACAGTAAAATTACAATAATTTAGGTAATATGTTGCAGGGTGACATGAAAACACAACAACTGTGGAAGAAAATTAAGAGCTCTAGAGGGGCCGGCAAACAATCGAATAACATTGAACACTTTAAGTGGTTAGAATATTTTATGCAGTTGTTATCTGAGTCAAAATGTAACTTAGATGTTGATTTTGAAATCTTTGTTACAGACTGTTTAAATAATCATGATACTACAGTTTTTAATCGGGATGAAATTTTGTACAGTAATATAATAATAATGTGATCTTTAAAGCTATAATGTCAATGAGTAATGGAAAAGCCCCTGGACCGGATGGTATAATTGAAATGATAAAAGCATCTCTACACACGCTATGTCCCATAATGCTTTCTTTTTATAACAAAATATTAGAAACAGGAGATTTCCCAGAGTCCTGGTGTGAAGCTGTGATTTGTCCTCTATATAAGAATGGTGATAAAAATTATGCGGAGAACTACAGAGGAATCTCACTGCTTAACGTACTAAGATCCTGAATATGAGGTTAGTGTATTATGCAGAAATGAATAATATACTCTTTGAAGAAAAAGCAGGGTACAGGTCTGGTTATTCCACAATAGATAATATTTTTACTTTACAGTCAATGGTCCAGAAATATATTACAAAGCAAAAAGGAAAGATGTATTGTATATTTATTGATTTCTCTAAAGCTTTCGATAGTGTTCAACATACGCTTTGGTATTTTATTCTCATTAAGAATGGTATTGGTGGGAAAGTATTTAATGTATTAAAATCTATGTATTCTAAACTTAAGTCATGTGTGAAAGGAAATGAAGGTCTAACAGAATATTTTGATTGTACCATTGGGGTGAGACAGGGTTGCATGGTGAGCCATTTTTTGTTTGTTCTTTTTCTAAATGAATACATAACAATGCTAAAAACTGTAAAGGTATTCAGATTGAAATGATGACAGAAGTGCAAACATTGTTGTATGCTGATAATATGGCCACTGTAGCAGATACAATTGGAGGGCTACAGAGACAGATTGAACAGCTGGAAACATTCTGTAAGTTTTATGGTATGAGAGTGAACTTGAGTAAAACAAAAATTATGGTCTTCAGAAGAGGGGGACATTTGAACAAAAATTAAAAATGGTATTTTGCTGATGAACAGATCGAGGTAGTTAATTGTTACAAGTATCTTGGTATGTGGTTTACACCAAAATTGTCATAGTGGAAAACCCGTCAGCTTTAGCAAGCCAAGGCAAGAAATCAATGTTTTCCTTGCTAAAGTTTGTCCGTAAACAAAAAATTAGCTACACGCAAACTCTGTTTTTGTTTGATCGTATGGTTGCACCTATACTGTATTATGGTTGTGAAATATGGGGCTTCGAACCAGTTGAATGTATTGAGAATGTTCAAGTGTCTTTTTATAAAAAACTTCTGGGTGTCAGTACAAGTGCAAGTAATGCAGCTGTTTTGGGAGATCTGGGAAGATTTGCTTTGTCTACATCCTATATGAAAAGATGTATTATGTATTGGATAAAATTAGTATTAATGCCTGATCATCGTTATCCAAGAAAATGCTATAATATGCTTTTAAAATTAGAAAAGGTAGGTAGAAAAACTTGGGTAACGAATATTAGAGTATTTTTTAATTTTTACAGCTTCTCATCTACTTGGGAGGCTCAAAGTGTAGGTGATATAAGAACATTTACAGCTGTTCTAAATCAAAGATTGAAAGAAAAAGCACATTTACATTTACATTTAATCATTTAGCAGACACTTTTATCCAAAGCGACTTACAAATGAGAACAATAGAAGCAGTCAGGTCAACATGAGAACAACAACAGTATACAAGTGCCATGACAAGTCTCAGTTAGTCTAATATAGAATGCATAGCCACGTATTTTTTTTTTCTTTTTTTAATAAATGAAAAGACAAGAAAAGGAAAAGTGCTAGTATTAGTTGGTTAAGTGCTGTCGAAAGAGTCTTTAGATGTTTCTTGAAAATGAGTAAAGATTCAGCTGTACGAATTGAGATTGGGAGGTCATTCCACCAGCTCGGCACAGTCCAGGAAAAGGTCAGTGAGAGTGATTTTGAACTTCTTTGGGATGGCACCACAAGGCGTCGTTCACTTGCAGAGCGCAAACTTCTGGAGGGCACATAAGATTTAACCAGTGAGTTTAGGTATGTTGGTGCCGTGCCAGTGGTCGTCTTGTAGGCTAGCATCAGTACCTTGAATCTGATGCGAGCGGCTACTGGTAGCCAGTGTAACCTGATGAGGAGAGGAGTAACGTGAGCTTTTTTTGGCTCATTGAAGACAACCTTTGTTGCTGCATTCTGGATCAATTGCAGAGGCTTGACAGTACATGCAGGAAGGCCCGCCAGGAGAGCATTACAATAGTCCAGTCTGGAGAGAACAAGAGCTTGGACAAGAAGTTGGGTGGCTTGCTCTGACAGGAAGGGTCTAATATTCCTAATGTTGTATAAGGCAAACCTGCAGGACCGGGTCGTTGTAGCAATGTGGTCTGTGAAGCTTAACTGATGATCCATCACAACTCCTAGGTTTCTGGCTGTCCTCGAAGGAATAATGGGTGATGAACCCAGCTGTATAGAGAAGTTGTGATGAAGCAATGGGTTAGCTGGAATCACCAGGAGTTCTGTCTTCGTAAGGTTAAGCTGAAGGTGATGGTCATTCATCCAGCTAGAAATGTCACTCAGACAGGCTGAAATGCGAGCAGCTACCGTCGGGTCATCTGGTTGGAATGAGAAGTAGAGTTGGGTGTCATCAGCGTAGCAGTGGTAAGAAAAGCCATGCTTCTGAATGACAGATCCTAATGATGTCCTGTAGATGGAGAAGAGAAGTGGTCCAAGTACTGAGCCTTGAGGAACCCCAGTAGTAAGGTGTTGTGACTTAGAAACATCACCCCTCCAAGACACACTGAAGGATCTGTCAGAGAGGTAGGACTTAACCCACAGGAGTGCGGTTCCAGAGATGCCCATCTTTCTGAGGGTGGACAGGAGAATCTGGTGATTAACGGCGTCAAAAGCAGCAGACAGGTCCAGTAAGATGAGTACTGAGGATTTTGAAGCTGCTCTTGCTAGTCGCAGGGCTTCAGTAACCGAGAGCAGAGCAGTCTCAGTTGAGTGGCCACTTTTGAAGCCAGATTGGTTGCTGTCCAGGAGGTTGTTCTGTACAAGGAACATAGAAAGCTGGTTGAACACAGCTCGCTCAAGTGTCTTTGCAATGAATGGAAGAAGGGTCTGTAATTTCAAGAAGCGCTGGATTTAGAGATGGTTTCTTGAGCAGTGGGCTTACCCGAACCTGCTTGAATGCTGAGGGAAATGTTCCAGAGTGAAGAGAGGAGTTGATAATGTGAGTAAGCGAAGGTATGACTTAAGAAGAGATCGCTTGAAGGAGGTGAGTGGGGATCGGATCAAGTAGACAAGTAGTAGGATGATTGCACAGGAGAAGTTTGGAAACATCCATCTCTGAGAGTGGGGAGAAGGAGGAGAAAGAGTGTGCGTCTGTCATTGTGAAGTTTTCCTCAGTCTGCGGTGTGGAGAATTGGTCACTGATGGTTCTGGTCTTATTTGTGAAGAAAACTGCAGTCGTCCGCTGTAAGAGTCGATGGAGGAGGTGGTGGCGGTGGATTAAGAAGAGAAGAGAAAGTCTTGAATAGTGTCCGAGCATCACAACAGCTGTTAATTTTGTTATGGTAGTAGGATGTTTTAGCCGTGAAGACATTTGCAGAGAAGGAAGAGAGGAGAGACTGATACACACTGAGGTCAGTAGAGTTTCTTGATTTCTGCCATTTCCTCTCTGCAGCCCTGAGTTTAGAGCGATGTTCACAGAGAACCTCGGACAGCCAGGGTCAGATGGGGCAGTGCATACTGGTTTAGACAACAGTGGGCAAAAGTTGTCCAAGCAAGATGTTAAAGTGGAGCAAAGAGTGTCCGTAGCGCTGTTCGTGTCCAGAGCTGAAAACTGAGAGAGTGCAGGAAGCGAGGATGAAACCACAGAAGATAGGAGCGATGGAGAGAGTGAGCATAGGTTCCGTCGAAAGGTGACCTGTGTTGGAGTGTGAGCCGCTTCAGGAGTAAGTGCTAGGTTAGCAGTAATGAGGAAGTGGTCTGAGGTGTGCAGTGGAGCTACTGAAGAGTTGTCCACAGAGCAACAGCGCATGTAGATGAGGTCCAGTTAGTTGCCTGATTTGTGAGTCGCTGTAGTAGACACTTGCTTGAGATCAAATGAGGCGAGCAGAGTTTTGAAGTCAGCAGCCTGGGGTTTATCTAGGTGGATGTTGAAGTCACCAAGCAGTACCAGAGGAGTACCATCTTCAGGAAAGTTTGATACACAAAATTTAAACCAAAAACTTTCCTAGCAATGACGATCACACAGAAGTCTAATGAGAAACCAAGACAAAACACTCACAAGCTGCTGTCCTTCTCTGTTGCTGGCTGTTTCTTCATGGTATGCATCAGTTTTAGAAAATAGCAAACTAAACATATATTCACAATGCAAGTCTTTGTTAATACAAGAGAGCTACATTACGTCTGTGAACAACATACAACTGGTATGATCATTATTCTTTTTCAGATGTTCAAGCCATCAGTTAGCTTTAGAAACGGGCAGATGGAGTAATACACCAGTTGCAGAAAGAATCTGTCATTATTGTAATTTAACAAACATTTCTGTGATCAAAGACGAGAAGCACTTTTTGTATGTTTGTCCTTTGTATAGAGATTTACGCAATAAATATTTTAGTGAACTCGTCCTTGTAGGGGAGGTCTGCAAAGATGTGTCAAGTATTTGTGATTCTGAGAATGCATGGCGATTAGCACTTTATATATATCAAGGAATGAAAAAGAGATTATTTGCCATGTCATGACATCTGTGGAACTATGGGCCGAGAGGCAATATATTCCTGAAATAAAAAAAATAAAAAACTATTACTGCTATATACTCAGTAGACATTGAATGAAATTGAAATGACAGACTAGCTTATAGTGATAATATAAATTGAATAGTAATTAGATTTTTCAAACTGTGTGCAAAACTCAGAATTACTGTTGTGTTCTTTAAAATAATAGTTCACCCAAAACTGATTTGCGGAAAATTTTATTCACTCTCAGGCCATCCATCCAAGATGTAGATGAGTTTGTTCATCTACATCATCAGATTTTGTTGCTCACCAATGAATCCTCTGCAATGAATGGGTGCCATCAGAATGAGAATCCAAACAGCTGATAAAAACATAGCAATGATCCACAAGTAATCCACATGACTACATTACTTTAAGTAACATGTTGTGTGTGTATCTGTAAGAAACAGATCCATCATTAAGGCATTTTTACTTTGAACCGTCGCTATTGGTCTATAATCCAAAACATTTTCTCCCGTGAAATAGTCCACCCCCTGTTGTCCTCTCACTTCAAAATCCAGTGATATATTGGTTTAAGACTATAATGGATGATTTTTGCTTGTAAACAGTGCATAGCATTTATATACATCTGTGCATATTTCTCTCCTGATTTAACCTAGACAGCTTTTTCAAAGGAAAGAGCAATATTGTATTTGTAGATAAGTAGATAGGACTTGCACTCCAGTCAGAACCAATGGTTTGAAATTAAAAGTGTATTGATAAGAATGTTTATTAACACAAATTAGCTTTTCACTTCACTAGACTTGATGGACTAGTAATTGATGGACTGGAGTCATGTGGATTACTTGTCCAATGAAGGAACAAAATCATCTTTCACTTCAAAATCGTGTTCCAGGTATCAACGGTCCCACCGATGTGTTCCAGGGGCGGTGGTTGTTGGGGGGGGGGGGGTGGGGGTGTGTTCGTTTCAACCAGCAGACTGAAAAAACACCCCGTGGCAGCAGTATAAATGTAGCCCAAAAATAATATAATTAGCTTGTTAGTTCTAGTAGGTTGCAGTTGGTATGAGGACGAGGGACATTTCCATTCCAGAGAGCATTTGACCGGACAAAACATTTTTATATGACCTTGAGTGCAAGATGAGTAATCTAGGATACATATAACCTTTAGGAGTACACTAGCATATACATATTCACAAAGCACAATAACTTTAAAACAGTATTTTTATTGTTAATGTTATTGTAATGAAATCAGCCTACAACTATTAATGTGATGCAGCATGTTAAAGCATAAATGACAGCGCTCAATTGCTACAAGTTGCATAGATGTTTAATATAATAATGATGCGAAAACCTTATCCAAGCTAAAGATTTCTCAATTTTATACATTCATGTGTTTTAGATGGTACTTCCAGCATAGCTGGGAACAATGATGTTGGCCCATTTATAGATGACAGGAATGAAAAGCAGAGCAGAGCCGAGCAGTGATACTAAGAGAAACAACCACAGGAAAACCCGGTCCAGAACCTGGGCCACAAACTTCCAGTCCTGAACAACCTAAAAGAAGGCATTACATATGAATTTATTACAACTCAAAGCTTATTAAGTCTGAAAGTCTAAAGTGAGATACTTACCTCTCTGACTTCATTCTCCTTCACAACATGAAGCGTGATGTAGCTTATAGAGTCTAAGGCTGCCTTCAGACTATGTTCTGCATTGAGCAGAGGAGTGGTATCCTGCTCCGAACTCTTCCCATAGACCAGCCCTTCTCTTCCACCCCTTGTAGCGGTGGTTGCATAGCGGTCCACATGGCTGCGCATGCAAAGCAGTTTTGGCAGGTGGTGCAGAAAGATACGGCGGACCCAGGGCGCCATGTTGTGATGAGTAGATGAGGAGCGATGATGGATGTTAATGGCAAAGACAGTGATGACAATGGAAAGCGTCACGAAGATCATAGTGAAGACCAGATATTCTCCAATGAGAGGAATCACCTGGGACAGAAAACATAAGAGCAGAACAAAAAACATTAAGTCATTTGAAAATGAGAATGAAAGCATGAAAATAATCCTCACTGGAAATAAATAATTTCAATATGCGTTTAAATTTGTAAAAAAAAAAATAAACCGTAATAATATAAGATTTTATGTATGTTAATTTAATACATTAAAGGGATAGTTAAACAAAAATTACAAATACTGTCACCTTGCCGTTAAAAAGTTAATCTTCACAACAAAAAAAAAGACATTTCTGTCTCTCCACTGAAAGTCCAGGTAACCAGAACTTAGAAGATCCCAAAAAAGAAAGCCATAAAGTTGTTTCATTAAATTATCTTATTTTGTGTTTTGAAGAATAACCAAAGTCTTATGGGTTTAGAACAACATCAGAGTTAATTATTATTTATTTATTTATTTAGGTATGTAATTATCCCTTTTAGTTTATATGGCAAATTTGCCAGCCCCAAAACATTTTTTTTTAATAATTTATTTTCTTCTCAAATTTCTCTGCTCCACTTTACACTCCCAGTGGCATCCCTGTTCTTTTAAATATTTTCGGGATAACTGAAACTATGGATTATCAGATAGATATAGATATAGGTTTAGATATACTGTATATCATTCACTATTCCAGGTGTTGCATATATGGTTTAATCTAGAAATTATGCATTGCAGTTTGACTTTTTGACATCTAGAAATGAATGACAGACTCTGCCACCACAACTCCAGAATGAAATAAGAGCCCTCAAAGTAAATACAGAAAAGCAATTCAATGCCTAAATGAATGAACTTATATTAATGGTAAAACTTTATCACACAAAAACTAACAGCTGAACGATACTGAAATTTTATTGCTGACAATAATGTAAAATTAAACAAGAAATTATGGCACACTGACTTACAGTACTAATCACAATGTAAAAAAAACCATAATATAGCTTTAAATTCTTAAGCATTTAAGCATTTTTTTAAAATTCTTTTTAATTTTTAAATTTTAAAATGTTTTTTTAATTTTTAAATTTTAAACTTTTAAATTTTTTTTAAACTCTTTTTAAATTCTTAAAAAGAGTGCTACAGTACCTTTGAGGAGGAAGGGATGATCTCCTCTATCACCAGAAGGAAGACAGTAAGAGAGACGAGGACAGACGTGCAGAGGGAGATTTTCTCCCCTCCATTAGATGGGAGATAAAAGACCAGCACGGTCAGGAAAGATAGTCCAATACAGGGGATGATGAGGAAGAGTGTGTAGAAAAGAGGAAGACGTCGGATAATAAAGGAGTAAGTGATGGATGGATAGAAAAAGGTCCCATCACTCCTCAAACCCCGGCTACCCGTGGCCGTCACAATCTCCCATTCACCATTGTCAAAATAGTCACGTTTGTCCACATGTACATCCTCAAGGAGAATATCCACCTTAAGAAAAGGAACATTATGCATTTGTTGCATAAATTTTCATATAAACACACAAAAAAAAAACTATTGCTTCAGATGACTTAGAATATACAGTATGAGTCATTTTAGTTACTTTTCTTGTGCTTGATTATAGTGGTCACTATGAACTGATGATAGATTATTATTAAAGGTAAAAATTTAGGTAAATTTTTAGGTATATCTTTTCCTTTCTAGATGTAAACATTGTTTTCTCATGCCTTTAATAACAGTTACAAACTTTACAGCATACCTGGGAACCATCGTAGGTCCAGGAGCCAAATTTCATAGAGCAGTTCTGAAGGTCAAAGGGGAAGAACGTCACATCGATGGTGCATGCAGATTTATAATTGGCAGGAGGGGTCCAGGAGATAGTGCCATCATATCTCACAACTGCTTTTGTCACTGTGGCCTCAAAATTACCATCTGCACTACAGGTGAGAGTCACTCATCAAGCTGAGATACAGACTGTTCAGGCTTCAGATTACATATTTTTCAAGATTTTAACTTTTTCAATGCTAATCAGACTGTCTAGTACCTTTGATTAAAAAAATGGATTTTACGATCATAGTTACTCACGAGTTATGCATGGGAATTATGTATGAAATAAGTAAGTCATGTGATGCAGTATATGTACACATAATGCCACTCTTAATATCCATAAAAAATATTAGGAGCATCCCTGTTATTAATTGTTCTGACAGAAATGCTAAACGTCATGTTAAATGGTTAGTTCACCCAGATAGCAAAATTATGTAATTAATAACTTTAATTACCTCCGTTCATCTTCGGGACACAGTTTAAGATATTTTAGATTTAGTCCGAGAGCTCTCAGTCCCTCCATTGAAGCTGTATGTACGGTATACTGTCCATGTCCAGAAAGGTAAGAAAAACATCATCAAAGTAGTCCATGTGACATCAGAGGGTCAGTTAGAATTCTTTGAAGCATCGAAAATACATTTTGGTCCAAAAATAGCAAAAACGACGACTTTATTCAGCATTGTCTTCTCTTCCATGTCTGTTGTGTGAGAGAGTTCAAAACAAAGCAGTCTGGGTATCCGGTTCGCGAACGAATCATTCAGTTCACCAAATCGAACTGAATCGTTTTAAACGGTTTGCATCTCTTATACGCAATTATCCACAAATGACTTAAGCTGTTAACTTTTTTAATGTGGCTGACACTCCCTCTGAGTTCAAACAAACCAATATCCCGGAGTAATGCATGCACTCAAACAGTACACTGACTGAACTGCTGTGAAGAGAGAACTGAAGATGAACACCGACCCGAGCCAGATAACGAACAAAAGACTGACTCGTTCACGAGTCAAGAATCGGTTGCATCGGTTTTCGGATCACCAGTAGTTCTTTCGGACAGTTCGATTCAATAAACCGGTTGAAGAAAATGGTTCACCGGTTCTTTTGTGCTCGACGTAATGGCGTCATTTGCGATGATTGACCTTGATTCAAGCCTTCGGTTTACCCGCGCTCATAACACTAGCACAGAATCAGTTCGGTTCATGCGCACTGTGTGTCAGTCTGCTTCACGCTGAATCACACATGCGCAGTATCATCAGCTCCTTGATTCTTCTTATCTGGCTCGGCTCGGTGTTCATCTTCAGTTCTCTCTTCACAGCAGTTCAGTCAGTGTACTGTGAGTGCATGCATTACTCCGGGATATTGGTTTGTTTGAACTCAGAGGGAGTGTCAGCCACATTAAAAAAGTTAACAGCTTAAGTAATTTGTGGATTAATGCGTATTAGAGATGCGAACCGTTTAAAACGATTCAGTACGATTTGGTGAACTGAATGATTCGTTCACGAACCGGATATCCAGACTGCTTTGTTTTGAACTCTCTCACACAACAGACACGGAAGAGAAGATAATGCTGAATAAAGTCGTCGTTTTTGCTATTTTTGGACCAAAATGTATTTTCAATGCTTCAAAAAATTCTAACTGACCATCTGATGTCACATGGACTACTTTGATGATGTTTTTCTAAACCTTTTGGACATGGACAGTATACCGTACACACAGCTTCAATGGAGGGACTGAGAGCTCTCGGACTAAATCTAAAATATCTTAAACTGTGTTCCAAAGATAAACGGAGGTCTTACGGGTTTGAAACAACATGAGGGTAAGTTATTAATTACATAATTTTGCTATCTGGGTGAACTAACCCTTTAAGTCCTTTCTTACTTATAAGGTTGCCACTGAGTGGCACTACATACTTGTCATACAGCACAATGTCAGGAAGCCAGATGGAGTCTGAGGGAACTCTGATGGAGGTGATGCCCAGATAATGATCCGGATTCCATCGGAGCTTCATGTCTGTCCACTCCTGACAGCAGAGAGACATGGATTTATGGGCATAGTTGATCCTCACGCAAATAAAAAAGTAAAGAAAGCAATACATGTGGTTGTTTACCAATGACCAATTACTACCAGAAGAGAACACGAATAAAAGGTAGAATAAAAATTTTATATTTCGTATTAATCCGATAATTCTTAATGGATTAGTCCTGTTTACCTGCTTCATCCAAACATTGGTCGTCATCAGCTGGTTCTTCTCATTCTGAAAAAAAAAATAATAATAAATATAGCTGCAAGCAGCAATTACGGGGCCAAGCACTCCACTGGCAAATTTAGGAGCTAAGCATGGCTTGAAGGACCACACCAAATGCAACAGTGAGCAATTACAGCAATTTAGGATGATTGTAATTGAAATGGCTGAAAATCATAAATACAACCATTAGTTATATGATTAAATGGCTTTGACCAATAGGTGTCGCTGTTATCAAATCAATTTGGTGTACTCTGTAGAGCTGTAATCGGGCCTTAAAAGTTAGGCCCGACAGGACCCGAGCCCGACAGGTTTCGGCCCGAGCCCGACAAGTACATTTTGATTGACAGCTTTTTAAAAGCCCGAACCTGTTTACAGCCCGACATTATTCAAATGTGCGCACGCACACAGCTCTTTTGCCTTTGTCCAAAATGAGTCATTTATTCATGTTTTAACATAATTTATTAATAACTAACGTAGACTAGACCACTTGGAAGTTGGAATAAAGAAATAAAATAAGTCCTCTGTGACATCGTAACATCTCAGCACTATAAATAGACATAGGCTCCTTTAGCTTATAAATAGACCAACGCACCAATAAAAACGAGTCTTTTTTAACAAATTAAATTAAGATCAATTTTAAATTAAGATGGGTATTTGGCAATAACGAAATTAAGATAAAGGCTCCAGATTTGCTTCGCCACTAGCAGCTGACATTTAATAAATGAATAATGCCAATATTAGCGTATATATACTCTGTCCACATTATGCATTTAAGACTCAATGAATATTTAGTTTTCATTTTAAAAAACTTTATTACTCACAGCTATTAGGCTAAGCCTGCATATTTTTGGAAAATGATTGAATCCACTGTAGATGACTTCAGTGCGTTCCTGCGCTCACTGATGGTGCGTAATCATTCACTCATTATAAACGTGGTCAAAACTTTTCCACACCTCAGACTTTGCTTTAGTTGCTGGTGCAACCAAAACGTAATCGCCAGAGGCAAGCCTCCGTTACACCTACTCACCATCCATTTTCGCATCTTTCTCGCGCTAATCGAAACACATCACATGACCGCTCATTTACCTTGCAAACCGGAGCGCAAGCCCGAGCCTGGCCCGAGCCCGCGTAAGATGATATAAATTAAGCCCGAGCCCGACTGAACCCATCGGGTCCCGTCGGGTTCGGGCAAAGATCTTAAGCTCTAGTACTCTGTGTGACTTGTCAATGACACACACAAAGTTTGGTGTCAATATGCCAAAGCATTGCAGAGATACAGCCTCAAGTGTCATTTTGGCATGATGCCTCAAATTTGTCGCTGTGGTATGCAAAAACGGTTTTGTCTATCGACACAAAATCCATAACATTTTGTTAGCACAGTCTGAAGATGATCTGATCCGAATTTGGTGAAAATCGGACCAACGGTTGATGAGGAGTTTGAAAAAGTAGGTTTTCAACATAAATCAAAATGGCAGACCGGAAGTTCAGCTTAATCTGGTATATTTGTTATCTATGTTGTCGGCATAAGCCAGGGAATATTTTGAGACCACTTTCATTCCAATAGACTAATGCATTAAAAAGTTATTAGCATTTTTAAAGAGTAATTATTCATGGTTAATGAATAATTTATTACTCTTGACCAATAGGTGGCGCTGGTATCAAATTTATGTGGCATGATCAGTGTGATGTGACAATGACACATACAAAGTTTGGTGCAAATATGACAAAGCTTTGCAGAGATACAGCTTCACATGCATTTTGGCACCCTTCCAGCAAATTTGTTGATGTGCTAAATGAGAACCGTTTCATATTTCGACACGAAATCCATAACTTTTTGCCAGCATCGTCTGAAAATGATCTGCCTCAAATTTGGTGAGAATCAGACTAACAGTCTAGGAGGAGTTCGAAAAAGTAGATTTTCAACATTAATCAAAATGGTGGACAGGAAGTATGGCCAATTTTCGCATAATTAGTATCGATGTTCTCGGCATGACCCAAAGAATATAGGGAGACCATTTTCATTTCAATAGTCTAATTTATTCAAGAGTTATTAGCATTTTTTTGATATTTCATTATAACTTTTGACCACAAGGTGGCGCTTCCACCAAACTTTTTGAGTACCTTCAGGGCATGGAGCCGAATTTTTTTGTAATTATTTTCATAACGATACGATGATACAGCATTTTAAAACATAATTCAAAATGGCCGACGCCTAAAATGGCTGACACGGGAAAATTGGATATCATTCGACGCAACTTGACTCACTGAATCTAAAGAGACCAGTTGTGTGATTTTTGGCTAAACCATTCAGACGTTATAAGCCAAAATATGCATTCTTCATATCTCCTGACCACTAGGTGGTGCTACGTCGAAACACTGCAGGTAGTCTCAGTTCATGCTTGTTATGATACACACCAAGTTTGGTCTCAAAATGCCAAACCGTTGCCGAGATATAGCCTCACATGCGTTTTTGCGTGCTTTTAGTCAAATTTGTTCACGTGTCATTCGAGAACGGTTGGACAAATCAACTTGAATTCCATAACTTTTTGCCAGCATGGTCTGAAGATGATCTGAGCAAATTTTCGTGAAAATCGGACTAACCGTCTAGGACGAGTTCGAAAAAGTAGGTTTAATGAACAATAACATATAGCAAAAAATCTAAACCTTGCGATTTTTAAATTTTGGTGTTCATTCGACTTGGCATGTACCAAGGATTAACAGGAAAAAGTATTTTACTTTTCTGGCTTACGGTTCAAAAGTTATTAGCTTAGAAACATTTAATCTTTGGACAAGTGGTGGCGCTAGAGAGTTGGAGTCAGAGTCTCTAAACGTGCTGTTAATGTTGATATTGTTCTCTATGGGCTGCCATAGACTTGCGGCGGAAGAAGAAGCAGAATAATAATAAGAATCCTAACGGATAAAATAGGAGCCTACGCACCTTCGGTGCTTGGCCCCTAATAATCCAATATTATAGGCAATATTATATATAATGTTATTCTATTAACCTTCATGTTCTGTTAAAATTCATTTTATATGTTCTTAATGTTTGGTGTCCCAAATACATCAATCAGATTATATTACTGATGATTTACCCTTTTATTACTAACCTTACCCTAACCTCTCTGACCCCAAACAGAACACAGTGGTTAACAATAAATGTGAAATTCCTAAACTACTGATGATAGAGATTTTCCTAGTATTTATTACTTAAATGTGATGTTTACTGTAAGACAAGATTTTGCCTGGATAAGGAGAATGCTGTTTCAGCATCACTAGTTCTCACCACATCCACGAGCTGGGAGATAGCCAAGCCAAATTTCACCTGCACCGTTCCATTTAGTTCCTCCACTGGTCTCACCCATTTCTGGTAGTTGCTGAAGAGATGCTTAAACAGCTTGTCTTCTGTCTTGGCATAAGAAGACAGTACAGGAGGCCCTTAAATAAAACAACAACTTCACATTAATCTCTTAAATTCAATCAGGAGGGACTGGGACATTAAACAACAGTAATTTCAACCAAGAGCCAAAGACATAAGAACCACACAGGTTTATAGAAGGTGTGATGATAAAAATAAAGTTAGCTGCAAGCAGCAATTACGGGGCCAAGCACTCCAACGGCAAATGTCGGAGCTAAGCATGGCATGGAGCCTCACACCAATTGCATTAATGAGCGATAACAGCAATTTTAGGATTACTGTAATTGAAATGGCTAAAAAAATTATAAATACAACCTCTAGTAGCATGATTACTTGGCTTATCAAGTTTGACCAATAGGTGGGGCTGTTATCAAATCAATTTGGTGTAATCTGTGTGACTTTTCAATGACACACACAAAGTTTGGTGTCAATATACCAAAGCATTCCAGAGATACAGCCTCAAGTGTCATTTTGGCATTGTGCTTCAAATTCGTCGCTGTGGTATGCGAAAACGGTTTTGTCTATCAACACAAAATCCATAACTTTGTGTCAGCACAGTCGGAAGATTCTCTGATTCGAATTTGGTGAAAATCGGACTAACGGTTGATGAGTTCGAAAAAGTAGGTTTTCAACATAAATCAAACTGGCGGAGCGGAAGTTCAGATTAATCTGGCATATTTAGTATCTATATTGTTGGCATAAACCAGGGAATATTTTGAGACCAGTTTCATTGTAATAGGATAATGCATTAAAAAGTTATTAGCATTTTTATAAGTGTAATTATTCATGGTTAATGAATGGTTTATTACTCTTGACCAATAGGTGGCGCTGTTACCAAATTTATGTGTCATGGTCAGTGTGAGGTGTCGATGACACATACAAAGTTTGGTGCAAATATGTCAAAGCTTTGCAGAGATACAGCATCAAATGCATTTTGGCACCCTTCCAGCAAATTCGTTGATGCGCTAAATGAGAACCGTTTCGTCTATCGACACGAAATCCATAACTTTTTGCCAGTATGGTCTGAAGATGATCCACGTCAAATTTGGTGAACATCGGACTAACGGTCTAGGAGGAGTTCGAAAAAGTAGGTTTTCAACATTAATCAAAATGGCGGACAGGAAGTATGGTCAATTTTCAAAAATTTGGTATCGATGCTCTCGGCATGACCCACAGAATATACGGAAACCATTTTCATTTCAATAGTCTAATTTATTCAAAAGTTATTAGCATTTATATGATATTTCATTATAACTCTTGACCACTAGGTGGCGCTGCCACCAAACCTTTTGAGTACCTTCAGGGCATGGAGCCGAATATTTTTGTAATTATTTTCATAAAGATACGATGCTGCGTTCAAAAAATACAGCATTTTAAAACATAATTCAAAATGGCCGACGCCTAAAAAATGGCCGACACAGGGAAATTTGATATTGTAATAAACCTAGATAGGGAATTTAATGTTGTGGCTAGAGGAATCTACTCTACAGACCAAGCAACACCACAGGGGTAGAAACAGTAATCTTTATTACATATAGAATTCATGCAGTTACTAAACATGTCAGACTGGGTCAGGTTCTGGAAGTCCTAAGTACTAATGTTAAACAAATCTGGGCGAACAACACCACCATAGAAGCTGCTACACAGAGAACCACAATAAATAAACCAAAGCTATGAAACACATATCACCCCCGCAGGACACGGCACACGTTCACACAACACGTAACCTTCATGCCAAAGATGCCATCAGACTGCCACATAAGAATTCAGTTCATCATAACCCTCCCACCCCATCATGAAATGGCTATACTGCTAGATTTAAAAATCACACACACACACACACACACACACGCACACACACACACAAAGAGTTAAAAACTTAGCTCTCCCGGGATACAAGACCCTCCCCCAGGGTCTAGGCTTTGGCGCTGGTTGGTAGAGGGGAACAAGCAGTCACCAGTCCAGCGCTCGCGAGGCCCCCGACTGTAGCGAAAACGGAGCACCCCTGGTCTGAGAAGCTGCGCCGCCCAACGCACTCCTATACCCAGCCTTATCTACAGGTTAGCCCGCTAAACTATCTTCACCGCCGGCAGCCCTAAACAGCATGCGAACGGCACCCACCCCCCAACCTTGAGTGCAGCTCGGCGTTTACACACTTTGCTGTGCTTCTCTATTTATCATTCTCTCTCCTTCACGCTCATCAATGGTCAGGTGCAACAATTATTTAACTCAACCCCAACAATTATTTAACTCAACCCCCTCTTCCCTCAAATCCCTCCCCCCCACACACAACAATCATAACAATGCATCTTTACCACGTCACTTCATTACAATATCCTTCGACTCGACATACCTCACTGAATCTAAAGAGAACAGTTGTGTGATTTTTGGCAAAACCATTCAGAAGTTATAAGCCAAAATATGCATTTTTCATATCTTCTGTTTCGAAACACTGCATTTTTTTTACATGTCATTCAAGAACAGTTGGACGAATCAACTTGAATTCCATAAATTTTTGCCAGCATTGTCTGAAGATGATCTGAGCCAATTTTCGTGAAAATCGGACTAACCGTCTAGGACGAGTTTGAAAAAGTATGTTTTTCAAAAAATTGAAAATAGCGAAAAAACTAAACCTTGCGATTTTTGAATTGAGAGGTTCATTCGACTTGGCATGAGCCAAGGATTCAGAGGAAAAAAGAAAATTTCCATTTTCTGGCTTACGGTTCAAAAGTTATTAGCATAGAAACATTGAAAGTTTGGACGCTTGGACAGACATGAAGTGGTGGCGCTAGAGAGTTGGAGTTAGAGACTTCAAATTTGCTACAGTTAATGGTGGGACTGTCCTCTATCAGTGTGCCAAATTATACAACTTTCCCACAATCGGTTCTATGGGCTGCCATAGACTTGCGGCGGAAGAAACGGACGAATAATAATAACGCCAACGATTACAATAGGTGCCTACGCACCTTCGGTGCTTGGCCCCTAATAATAATAATATAGTAATAATAAATCATTACATTAATATAATGCTTTTCTAAACACTCAAAGCGCTTTGGCCAGGATGCCGAGGTCACACCTCTACTCTTTTCAAAATATATTCTGGGACTTTTAATGACCACAGAGAGTCAGGACTTTGGTTTTTACCTGATAGAGTTTGGGCTGCTTGCCGCTGTCGCCTTTGACTTACTTGGTTATAGTTTAAAATACACTTAGGGCCAGATTTAATAACAGTTTGCATCAGTTCAAACCCTCTTTTGGCACTAAAAAAAAATAAAAATCTCCTCTGAGGATTTACAGAAGACAGTGAAAAATAAGCAATGAAAAGGCATGGGCAGTTGTTATATGGCTGACTGTATTGCACATGCATTTGTAGGAAGTTCCTTTTCAGATGCAAAATGTATGGGAAGAGATTTAAATAAACCATGCAACATTATTTACTTAGACAAATGGTATGGTACTGGTATTTATGCTATTATTTAATGCCCAAAAAGCATGTTTTTAAATATTTTGCACTTGACATGCCAACGATAGTGTGATGCAGAGTCAGAGACGTTAGGATCCATTTGCAGTATATTTATTTAGAGAATGGCCAGAAGTAATCAGATAACAGCATCAAGTATGTCAAAGGATATCCAAAATCAGAAACAATACCAGGCAGAGGTCGAGGCAGACGGCAGAGAATCACAGACGGCATAAGTGAAAGTAAAAAAAAGAGAAAGTCGTGACATTTGCCAAGTATGGTAACCCACACTTGACTTCATACTGCACTTCAGCCATGGGTATTGAGGGGGGAAGAGAGCTCTGTTCATTCACTCCCTCCCACCTACAACTCCTGCCAACACAGAGACTGGAACCAGCAACCTTCTGGTAACTAGACCGGCTCTCTAACCATTAGGCCACAGCTGCCCAATGGGGACAAAACAATCCAAGATAAGACACGGTAGGAACAAACACATGGAAACCACTCAGAAAAGTCAGACTAGACTAAACAAGACTTCGCAATAACTGAGAGTCCAAACACAGTATATATAGGGGACTGGTAATGGGGAACACCTGGCGGTGTTTAGCCTTAGGCATGGGATTATGGGAAATGTTCAGTTTAGACCCCAAATGCAATAGTCCTTCATGGGCACTCCAGCTGACGATCGTGACAGATAGTTGTTCATTTGTGCTGCTCTTGGTAAATTTCATTGGTACTGTGGAAATGAGTTGGCTGCATCTGTGTTCTTTAATTTGTCAGTTTGTCAGAAATTGTCAGAAATTTACACTCCCATCAGAGCTTTTATGGATATACAGTCTCATTCAAATTTTCCCTGTTATCTGGTAAATCTGGCCCATAATATATAAGATTATTCATTTTACAAAACCTGAACTGAACTGAGTTTGATAAATCTGCTTCTGAATCAAATTTGTTTAATGATTATTGAATTTTGCAGCATCAACACTGTTATTGAACTGAATTGAATCAACAATGAACTGACTTGACCTCAGTAACAACCCTATTGCATTCCATAAAGCTTCTTATAGCTGAATTTAAATTGTTTCATAATTGATTAACTTCACACAGTTATTGAATGGAACTGACATTGGCTATTTAGAACTGTTTTACAGCAGAATTTGAATTTATCTGACAGTTTGAAGAAGTTTGCATTATGGGTTCTGTTAATTTCTTGTTTATTACTCTAAAGCTGCTTTGAAACAATCTGTATTGTATAAAGTGCTATATATTTTTACTGGTAACTAGATTTAATTTTGCCATTGACAACATTCAAAACAGAATTAATTCTTACTGGAATAAAGGAATATCACTGAATATCAGAGTTTGAGCCTTTCAAAGCTGCCATAAAAAATGACTTCTGTTTGTAATGTGCAGCATATACTCGATCAACTCTAATAAAGCTCATTTGGCACTGTTATTGGATCTCCAGCAGCTGTTGCTATCATGCTAACATCCTGTGTGATCACATTTTCCTCTCAGAGTCTCTACAGTCACTAAGGGAAACACAACATGATTAGCTGAACACGTGTTCATTTCTGTGGGGGCAGGCAGAGTTATCAATGGAGATTTATGAATCTCTGAGTGTTAAATTGGTTTAGATCATCTGGGTTGTGTTACCATCACTGGTGGGAGGGATTTTCTTTAATGTGAAATGTCATACACTATAGCTCTGTTCCCAAACCTAGTTCGCTGTCTGCTACCTACATATGCTGTTGCATCTAATGAAAGCGTCCTGACTGAAATGGAACTTCAGAGGGGACTTATTTAGAATGCTTTATATATGCAGTTAAATCTATAATTGATAGAAGCACAATTGATTTCAAAAGAGACTGATGTAAGAAAATTGCTAAAATAAAAATAATATTCTATATGCATGCACGCTGCAGACTTACATTTCTTTATTTTATTTTTTTCAAATATTTTGCAAAAATATGTTGAATTGTATGCAATAAATATGTGTGTATGTACTGTATGCATTTTTACAACTCAAGCAAACCTGTTTTGTCTCTAAACTGCATCTAAAAATATTCTACTGTATAATTCCATTTTTTGGACATCTGAAGCTGGATGTAATATTAGACAAAATAAGTCACCTAGCCTCACTGAGACTGATGATTTGACCCAGAAGCCATAAAAAAAAAAACAATGTAATTTTTCTAATTTCTGTCTAAAATTCATATTGTTAGCCACTGGTACTGCAATTATCCTATAAGTATTGAATGACCCAAATAGCATATATTGATTGCATTCTGTGCCTATTTTTCAGCACCATGTTTAGATATTGATTGGATTTTGCAATTTTATCTACGCCCCAAAGCTCTGTCTCTTTGCTAATAAATCTTGATGTTTTTTTGACTGGTCATTTCATAGACAACCGCAGATGGTATTCTGGTTTCAGCTGGTTTTCCCATTGATCAATATCTGTGGTTGTGGTCGGGTCCCCCTTAATCAATACGGTTCTAACATACACCTTTAGGTGCTACTTGGACATTGATCTCCCCTCTGCTGGATCCACAGCCATCATGAGGCTTTTTCACCAGCCTCAGAGATGTTCTTTATGGCTCGCCTGCACAGTTGTCCTTCATCTCCAAGGATTTTGAGTGTTCGGAGCAATGGCTGTCTAGCGAAGCTCCGGCATCGGACCACCACTGGCACACTCCGTGCCTTCCAGCCGCCGCTCCTGCAGTCCCCCACCAGCTCCGCGTACTTGGCTCTCTTAAGCTCATTTGCCTCCTCCAGTCTGTCTTCCCAGGGTACTGTTAGCTCCACAATGACCAACTGCCTAGTCGACGATGTTTTCACCACGTCTAGGCGGAGTGAGGTGACCGTGATGTGATTCGGGAACTTGTGCTGCTTTCCCAGGTCCACTAGAAGATGCCAGTCTATTGCATTTGCGAGGAGCCCCCCTGTGGAGTGTGGCTGCTGATATGCCTTCTCCCCAGCTCTGACAAAGGAGATGGTTTGCTTGGAAGGATGCTGACACTTACTGCTCTGGATTGCTGTAGTAATTGTATATGCCAAAGCCCTGAGGACTTGGTCATGTCGCCAGCGATACCGCCCATTCCCCAATGCCTTTGGACAGGAGATCAGGATATTTTCCAGTGTGCCACTTCTCTGGCACTGTTGGCATGCTGGTGAGTCTACCAAGCCCCAGTGTTGCAGGTTGGATGGGCTAGGTAGAAGAACGTACACCGAACCGATGAGGAACTTGATGCGCAGTGGTTCAGAGCTCCACAATTTTATCCAGGTAATCTTGCGCTGCTCTGCATTTTCCCAATTCCCAACACCTAGTCCAGGCGCCTTACTGTTGCATACTGACCATCTTGGTCAGGCGGTCTTTCTTCAGATCTGTCCGCACCACATCCTGCACCAACTGCCGCTTCTCCCTCCCTCTTGCTTTGTCGTAACGTGGCTTAGGAAAACTGCCCAGGCCTGCACGACCCACTGCCACATTACCAACCAAGACACCATGCCTCAGCCACCCCCTGAGCCTGTCACTTCCTTCCCGTCTTAACACAGAATCCAGCTGAAGAAACTTTAACATCAGATGAATCTCTATACATCAAGACTGATTACAAAATCATTTAATCCTCAGGTCACACTGTTTCAGCAGACATGACATAAGAGAGCTGTTGGACATAATAATTAGATAAAGAGATGTAAGTGAGTGAATAACAGGTCACATTTCCTACCAAAATAATACTAAACATTATATTATATTATATTATATTATATTATATTATATTATATTATATTATATTATATTATATTATATTATATTATATTATATTATAACACTTTACAGTAAGGTTCATTAGTTAACATTAACTAAGCATGAACAATACATTTATAATAGCATTTATTGATCTTAGTTAATGTTAATTTCAACATTTACTAATTCATTATTAAAATAAAAAAGTTGTGCTTGTTAACATTAGTTATTACACGGCTCTGTGGAATACTTGATTCTGATAGGTCAGTTGCAACATTCCGAGGTATGTTATCCCCCGATAAGAACCACCAAATTGAATAACACACTGCTCATCTGGGTACTGCGAGATATATTGACCGGTACTACTTATATGCTTAACAGTCATTCTACTAGCATTGATTGTCTGGCACAGTCTCGTGACTCAAAACATTTAACCACAGAATGTTACAATAGAAGACTTTAATTTCAACATATATGGTAAAAAAAATATATATATTTTTTTAGTCAGGGTCCTTATCACCCTGTCGGGGTTTATTCTGAGATGACAACCGGCTTGATGTACATTATCCCTTACTTAATGCACTGTGAATAGAGTGGTAGAACTATGATGTCAAGTTGTATGCAAAAAAACGGAAGCGAGTTAGCATTTTAGTACTTCCGGTTCCATCGTCCCAGAGTTAATAGGTTTTTTGAATGGGATTTTTGTTAAATCTCTAAAATAAGGTCCATGGTTCACACAGGCTCAAGATAATTTCATGTTTTATTCTACGACATAAAACACAAAAGTTACAGTCCACTCATGATTTTTTTTAAACTGTTACGTTTCTTAAAAAAGACGCTTGCTAAGTTGCTAAATGGCATTAAAAAGACATTAAACCTCATCACGCTGAACAGTTTATCAGTTTATAGTATTTTCCAGTCGTAGTATAACTTGTAATACAATTAATACCTAGAATAACCAATTAGCAGTTTCCCGTATTTTATATTGTTGGTTGACAATGTTTTTTGTTTTGCCCTAAAATGCATCACAAGTCTTCAGACGGAAAATGCTCGTTTTACCGTTTTCCTCCTGTTGCGGAGACTTTGGGTTCATAAGGTAAACTGATATTACGATTATTCCATGTAAACACCACAATAAATGGCTTGGTCATTGTGAAAGTGAAACTTGAACGATTCAGTTCTTAAAGCCTCATTATGTTTACAGCCACATGAAGCTGTCACGGAGTATATAGATTGAGGATTTTCTAGAAACGGAGATAAAATAACATTTTGTGTAACTTGCCCACTCTAACAAAGCTGAAATGTGGTACTTTATTTACTAAAATAAGTTTAATTTTAACATAAAAAAAAATAAAAAGTGACGTGACATTCAGCCAAGCATGGTGACCCATACTCAGAATTCATGCTCTGCATTTAACTCATCCAAAATGCACACACACAGCAGTGAACACAGACACACCGTGAACATACACCCAGAGCAGTGGGCAGCCATTCATGCTGCAATACCAGGGAGCAGTTGGGGGTTGGAGCCTTGCTCAAGGGCACTTCAGTCATGGTATTGCCAGCCCAAGACTCGAAACGACAACCCTAGGGTTAGGAGTCAGACTCTCTAACCACTAGATTATTACACATTATTATCTCGTTCCCACAAGTTATTATGTCATGCCCATGACAAAACTGAGTGAGCCGGCCATGTCAGCTTCCAGGCATCCGGATCCAGCATTTGGGTTAGTGAAACTGATATTCTTTTGAAACTGGGTCCCAGAGTGGATAAATCTGAAAACGCCACCCTTGCATTTCACATCCACATATTTATTTACTTGGCGAGTAGCCATGTAATAAGTGGCATAATAATCAGATGGTCATTATCACAAAGTAAAAAGGAAGTGTGTTTTTTAATGAATAATGGTGCAACCTGCTGATTGACTGAAAAATAGGCAAAAAAATACTGTATGTATATTTTGAAGATTGGTGGTAACCAAACAATTTTAGTGATCATTGACTTCAATTGCATGTACAAAACAACATTCCAAATTCAGCACTTTTTATAATAATATAATAATATTATAATAATTATAGAAATTATCTATGTATATAAATTATAATTACTTTCTTTTAATTTTACATTGAATTATGACATGAGCATGTTCTTAACAGGTTTTATGAGATTTCAGGCACATATGTTAGATTAGGCATTGAGCCAAGGTCAGAGGTACTCACCTATAGAGGAGCAGAGGACAGCACAGCAAACTAGCGGGAGGAGAGATCTGACAGCACTTTGAGCTGTTACCATGGTACCATCAGGAGCAGCAAAGCCACAGAAAACACCTGGAAGCAGCCATAAACACGCATGCACTTTATTACACACAAATACAATCTGAGCTGTTATTAAAGACTCACAAGCTTGCTAGCAATTAAGCATGCATGTGATATGCAGTGAAGACCTGCATGCTGAATCTTTTGCATCTTTCAGATATGTGCAGATGACCATAAATATATCTATTAGTACAGATGCTATGTTATGTGGTAATCTATAGGAATTTCACCATGTCCTGCATCATGCATGTGAACTGACCTTTACACAAGCACACAAAGCGTGTATCTATCCTCCTCTCTGTTAAGATTACACACATTCATCAGTCTGCAAACAACCAGTGGACCCCTTTCTATTTATCACCATTTTTCCCTTCGTCATTTTCTTTTCCTTACCTGATTATGGACTGGAAGAAAGCGGAATTTTTAGAGTTTTTATTTTCCATTTGCCTGCCGTGTGTCCGTGCCAACCAGCTTGCGTGTGGCTGCTTGCTCTCTCTCTCTCTCTCTCTCTCTCCCTCTCTCTCTCTCTCTCTAACACACACACACACTGTCACCGTCTCCTGCTCCTCCTCTTCCAGAAAGGCAAGCCCCCCCCCCCTGCATTTTCCCACACAGAAAAAAGATAAGAAAAAACAGTCTACCCTCCTGCTCATAACATGCATACTTGTTAATGAGAGTACACTAGAAGTATTTAGACGTTTTTAGGCTAATGTCGCTTTGGTGGATGGAGAGACTAAGACTGAGCTGATATATTTTATAAAAATAAATTACATTCATCATCTTAAATTCTTACTGGTCATATTTTAAATATCAAAATAAAATATTGCTTTTCCATCAACATCACTTAGGCTGTAAAATGTCCACATCGACTGTATATCCACATACAGTATATACTTCAATTAAAAATGCATTAACTGTGTAATGCCTGACATATGAAATATTAATCTCAGGAAAATCTATAATTTTTATCTACTAGTGCTCATTCTTTAAGTACTAGTACCTTTTAAAAACATTAGAAATTATGTATGGATAATCAAGAAAATTTAATTTGACTCAGTCAGGTAAGTGTTCATCTTCAAATATTACTAACAATATAAAAAGTTGCCTTTATCTTTAATTTATAAAAATCATTAAAGATTTCACAGCAAAAGGATAGGTGTACCACGACCTGAATGTGGAAATGTTTAGTACTATAGTAAAAGGGTTTTTACTTGCTAGAAATGTATCTGCTTTACCAATAAGACAAAATGCAGCTGACTGTATACAACGTTTAAGCAAAATTTTGATTATGTTGATCATTTAGAGACTTTAGATTTTTGCATATCAAATCATATGATATCATATCAATTCTACATACTGCATATACAGTATATTGGACATCAAAAATTATACAGGATTTATGGTCTTAAATTTAACATTATTATTTATTTAATCATTAATTTACTGATAATTATTTTAAGGAGTAACTTTCTTAGATGTATTCAATCAAGTAAAAATGTAATGCATGTACTGCATGTCAGAGTGACAATGACACATTTGGCAGAACTTTATATTCTGAACTTTAACTTTGGTTGAATATAAATAATAAATGTTTCACAAAAAACTACTAATAGACAAAGAAATAAACAAAGAAAATCTAAATTATCAGAAAAACAATTGTTGTAACATGTTTTGTATGGCAATTCCATACCAACTAAATGAATATAGGAAGTGTTACCTGTAGCAAGTGAGTTTAACAACATTTTTAAAGGAATAGTTCACCCATAAATGAAAATTCACTCACCCGCATGTCATTTCAAACCCGTAAGACCTTCATTCATCTTCAGAACACAAAATAAGACGTGTTAAGGACGTAATAAGGACATCATTGAAATAGTCCATGTGACAACACTGGTTCAACCCTAATTTTATGAATCTATGAGAATACTTTTTATGCGCAAAGAATTCTTTTTATTTTTGTCACAGGGGGACCTTCCCCGTGTCAGGGGAACTGAGAGCGGACACCACCACCTCGGGGGACTTGCAAGTGGACACCGCCACCTCTGATGCCTTCTGAGTGGACACCGCCACCTCGGGGAATCATGAGTGGACAACGCCGCCTCGGGGGAATCGTGAGTGGCCACCGCCGCCTCGGGGGACTCGCGAGCGGACACTGCCGCCTCTGGAGCCTTCTGAGCGGCCACCGCCGCCTCAGGGGCTTCGTGAGCAGACACCGCCGCCTCGGTGGAGGCTCATTCAAAGACAATGTGCATAAACAGAACGTCTCGGTTATGTACATAACCCTCATTCCCTTATGCAGGGAACAGAGACGTTATGTCGAACGACATATGGGGTCTCACTTGGGAGGCCAATCATCTCTGAGTTTAAGAGAAAACCCCAATGAAAATTGCCTAGCAGATTTAACATACCTGAGCCACTCCCCGTGCCCATGGGTATAAATAGGCGACAGGTACATCCACTCATTCAGGTTTTATGCTGAGGAGCCGAGAATGTGCCCCGGCAACAATGAATGGTTCAAGGTTGTGGCATAGGGACATAACATCTCCGTTCCCTCCATCAGGGAATGAGGGTTACGTATGTAACCTAGATGTTCCCTTTCTGCCGGTCACTACGAGTTATGTCGAATGACATTTGGCATCCTATGGAAAACGCCACAACCTGAACACCGTCACAACCCTGTGGCGCTGCAATTGTGACAAGCCGTGGCGCCACAAAAGTTCATTCGCAAATTCAATTACCTTGGTACCGAAGGGGACAAAAATGGAGAAGGCCATGCTGCTGTTCCGTCCACAAAAAGTTTTTGGAAGAGATTCCAACCTTCAGTGAAAGATTGCTTCAAAACTTTCCTATTTGTTTTTTCAGCTTGGTAGAACGATCGGGAAGTGAGCCTTAGGATTAGACCGGTACGGAGACTACACAAGGCACTCTTCACTTACCAAAAATGCTTGGAGGTCCCCGACCCTCTTGAAGGAGGTGAACGCGATCAGGAGTGCTGTCTTAAGAGACAGGAACTTGAGCTCCACTGAATCCAGCAGCTCAAAGGGACCCCTCTGAAGTCCAACCAGAACAATAGAGAGGTCCCAGGCTTGCTCGCTGGTGAGACGTGAGATTGTCTGCGCAGGGGTGAGCTTGCTCTTCTCTCGGTTGACCTGAAACCCAGGTCCCTGTGATTGCACAACTTCTCTCTGGGGACTGGGTTATGATGAGCCAGTCGTCGACTTCACATACTGGGGCAAGGGAGCCCACCATGACCTTCTTGAAGGCACGGGGGGACAGGGTATCAGAGGTGTCCCGGACTGCCACCCAAAGTCTCAAGATTGCCATTGAACTTGGGAGGTCACCGGGTGAACTGAATCACATAACCGAGTCGAACTGTCCTAATGAGCCAGCGTGACAGGTTGGGCAGTGCAAGCCACGCCCCCAAACTCTGTACAAGTGGCACCAAAGGGACAGTCGACATACACGCAGTGGTGCAGCGATGGGGAGTTGTGTAGGATGGCCCAGAAAGCATTGTATTCTGAGTCATCACAGTAAAACTCCTGGAGGAACTGGCCAGAGATGCATGGAGAGGTGTTGCATATCCGAACCGTGACCTCTTGGCCACTGGTGAAAGGGGGCGTTGTGCACTGTATGGCGTCAGTCTGCTGTTGTACTGTCGGAAACTGCTGGGCACAGTCCTCGACAGCGTCGCCACACAGGCCAGCCTGGGAGATGGGAGTGTCGAGAAAGTGCCTTAGGATAAGACTGGTACGGTGACTAGATCCTACCCGTAGGGCTGGACATGAGGAGATACTGGTATGGACTGACCCAGGGGGCAGTACTACATATGAAATGTGTCTCTGAGGCAGGTCCTACCTTAGAGTAGGGATGGAACAGCTGCCAGAAGAGATTGACTGAGCTGGTCTGTCAAAGGAAGACACAGGTTTACCGAGAGGGAAACCTTACCATGGAAGAATACACATGGGATATCCCATAGGGAATCAAGCCATATGTACACCTTGCCCAGTACAGGGGCTGACTGGGACTCCAGGCATGCTAACACCAGTACTGGGCCTGGTGACAGACTGCTCTGCCAAGTTTGATTGCAGAGGGTGCTGGAGGATGCTCGAACATAGAACGCCAACCGGGGAACACTACTGGGAGATGAAAGGTGCTCATATCCCCGTGTTAGGGGGAATGGCACAGCAAGTGTGACACTGAGCCAGCCCTTCCGCCAATTACCTGTTACCCAACACATGGGAAGAAACTGGCTCTACACTAAGGTTGTAAAACCTTGCTAAGGTGTTAGGTGTCACCCAGCCTGCATCTCGACAGATGTCTGCCAGAGAGGCGCCGTGCGCCAGGGCATAGGAGGAGGCCAAACTCTATGTGGAGTGAGCCCTCACCCCAAGGGGGCACGGGTTGCCTTGGGAATGGTACACCAAGGCGATGGCATCCACTATCCAGTGGGCCACAGCACAGCAATGTCAAGGCTGGATCTGCCTCCTCCATGGGCAGTGCCTGCAGGTTCACCGCCTGGTCTCGGAAGGGAGTGGTGGGAACCTTGGACATGTATCCAGGACGGGGTCTCAGGACAATGTGAGAGTAGGCTGGTCCAAACACAAGGCACTCTTCACTAACCAAAAATGCTTGTAGGTCCCCAACCCTCTTGAAGAAGGTGAACGCGATCAGGAATGCTGTCTTAAGAGACAGGAACTTGAGCTCCACTGAATCCAGCGGCTCAAAGGGACCCCTCTGAAGTCCAGCCTGAACAATAGAGAGGTCCCAGGCATGCTCGCTGGTGAGACGTGAGATTGTCTGCGCATGGGTGAGCTTGCTCTTCTCTCGATTGACCTGAAGCCCCAACTGACTGAGGTGCCGAAGCACCAGGTCCCTGTGATCGCACAACTCCTCTCGGGACTGGGCCATGATGAGCCAGTCGTCGACTTCCCAGAGTGGGGCAAGGGAGCCCACCGTGACCTTCTTGAAGGCACGGGGGGACAGGGCATCAGAGGTGTCCCGGACTGCCACCCAAAGTCTCAAGATCGCCATTGAACTTGGGAGGTCACCAGGTGAACTGAATCACGTAATCAAGTCGAACCATCCTAATGAGCCAGCGTGACAGGTTGGGCAGTGCAAGCCACGCCCCCAAACTCTGTACAAGTGTCACCAAAGGGACAGTCGACATACACGCAGTGGTGCAGCGATGGGGAGTTGTGTAGGATGGTCCAGAAAGCATTGCATTCTGAGTCATCACAGTAAAACTCCTGGAGGAACTGACCTGAGATGCATGGAGAGGTGTTGCATCTCCGAACCGTGACCTCTTGGCCACTGGTGAAAGGGGGCGTCATGCACTGTATGGCCTCAGTCTGCTGTTGTACTGTCAGAAACTGCTGGGCACAGTCCTCGACAGCGTCGCCGCACAGGCCAGCCTGGGAGATGGGAGTGTCGAGAAAGTGCACTTTGTCAACGTCTCTCATCCCGACCAGGCTGAACCAGAGATGGCACTATTGGACCACAAGAGTGGACATCGCCTTCCCGTGGGACTGTGTCATGTCTTCCATCTCCCAGAAGGGTGAGGTCAGTCACCGTGCACAGCTCCTGTATCATCCTCAGGTTAGTTCTACCCTCATGCATTTCTTAAAGCCTTGGCTTGGTGAATTTTCAGGATAGCCATGGCATGCAGGGCAGAGGCAGCTTGGCCCGCAGCACTGTAAGCCTTGGCAGCGAGAGAGGCTGACAGCTTGCAGGCCTTGGACAGACCAGCAGAATCACCCAGCAGCCGCACAGGACAAGCACTGCGGAAGGGGTGAGAGGTCCGTGGGGTGTGGCCTGGCGGAGAAGCTCTCACTGTGACCTTCAAATCTCCCAAAGCATTAGCCGGCGGTCCTCTCCTTGTGGCAGAAAAACCGGAATGGGTAGTGACAGAGGGATCTGCCTGTTTCCCTTTAAGAAAGTGCGGGCATGAACCATCCACGAACGCATCTTCAGCGTGCTGAATGCTCAGACTTGTAAGACAATGGTCGTGGCCCTTGTCAGAGGACAGGAAATGACATGGACGAAATGGTGTCTTTAAAAAGAAGAGAATCGTCCATGATTTGCTCTTTTAGGAAATCTGCTTTTTTAGTTGAAGCACCCAGGGGAATCGCTGAAAGGCACACCGCTGTTCACGCCATCCGCCAACCAGAACAGCTTCCCGACACACAGCAGATGAATGGCTTTGTGGAGTATAACAGCTTTCATACAACCACTTGACTCAGAAACAAAAATCTGAATGAGTGGATACTCCTTTCGTCTATTTATACTTGTGGGCATGGGGAGTGGCTCAGGTATGTTAAATCCACTAGCCAATTTTCATGGCATTTTCTCTTAATCTCAGAGATGATTGGCCTCCCAAGTGAGACCCCATATGTCGTTCTACATAACTCGTAGAGACCGACAAATAGGGAACTGATTAGTCTTTCGTGTTGCTTCTGAATGAACACATACACACAAAATTATCTCAAAATAATTTTCTCTTGAAGTATTCTCGTAAACACAGTCGGTTATGTCTTAAGTAAATGTATACAGTTGAGAAAGAAATCTCCTCTTTGGTCTTAAAGTGATCAGGTGTTCAATTATTGACACCTGCCATTAGAGAGTGACATTTGCATCTCATTCACAAAGGTAAAATCGGACCATTCTATTTTTACTTTTTTTTATTACAGTATACGGTACAATCCAGATAACATTTGTTTAGCATTTTATTTTTTATTTTTTTGGATAGCAATTCAAATGGTTTCCTGTGATTTAAAAAAGAGCACAGACAAAGCCTTTGTTTATATGAAGAAATTTATTTGATTTAGGATTTGTTTTAAAATTTCAAGTTAGTTTTATTATTTAACATTTCTGAGAAATTATAAAAGGGCACATTTTCATTTATAATTTGTCTTTAATCTCATTTTGTAAAAAATCAGTATATAAATAAATTGTAAGAAAATTTTAGGGTGAAATCTGTATTGTGAATTGTAACGCATCCTACGTTATATCATTATATCCCGATATGATACTAGTTTTTGCTGATCATGCTGATTTGTCCACAGTAAAGTTCAGCTGATGTTTTTTTTTTTATTATTATTATTTTTTTTATTTTTTTTATATATTCATTTCGGGCTAGTTAAAATCATTTTGGGCTACCAAAACCTGAAGAATGCCTACCAGGCATTTTGAAAGGGCTACCAGGTATTTTGAAATTTTGCAAACTCTGAGGTGTGTTTCCCAAAGGCTTTGTTAATAATGACATTGTCAACCATGGGAAACAAGCCCTGTAAATTTTGATTCAACAATTATTTGGTGCTGATCACTTCTCCATAGAGAGGTTATCATCATTTAAAATTTGGTCAATTCATTAAACAAATCTGTTGGATATCTTGGACAACTGTGCCAGTTGTTTTGGTTACTTTTATTATGTGTTTGGTGTGTCTGGATTCGTTTTGAAGCTTGGAATACAGCATGAAACAGCACATAATCCTATTCATTGTATTCAAATTGAATTTATATTGATATATTTTTACATTGATACATTGTATTGATATATATATATATATATATATATATATATATATATATATATATACGTATGTATGTATATATGTATGTTCTGGCTGAGTTTGGACTCTCAGCTGATCCCCATCTACCTATGGGAATACGACACCTAAGCTTTCATATATAAGGTCCTCAGTATTTTCAGCAGTTTTCACATTTCTCAACAGCTAATTACACACAGACTGATATATTTCAAATGTTTATTTCTTTTAATTTTGATGTTTATAACTGACAACTAAGGAAAATCCCCAATTCAGTATCTTAGAAAATTAGAATATTGTGAAAAGGTTCGATATTGAAGACACCTGGTGCCACACTCTAATCAGCTAATTAACTCAAAACACCTGCAAAGCCTTTAAATGCTCTCTCAGTCTAGTTCTGTAGGCTACACAATCATGGGGAAGACTGCTGAATTGACAGTTGTCCAAAAGACGACCATTGACACCTTGTACAAGGAGGGCAAGACACAAAAGGTCATTGCAAAAGAGGCTGGCTGTTCACAGAGCTCTGTGTCCAAGCACATTAATAGAGAGGCGAAGGGAAGGAAAAGATGTGATAGAAAAAAAGTGTACAAGCAATAGGGATAACCGCACCCTGGAGAGGATTGTGAAACAAAACCCATTCAAAAATGTGGGCGAGATTCACAAAGAGTGGACTGCAGCTGGAGTCAGTGCTTCAAGAACGACTACGCACAGAAGTATGCAAGACATGGGTTTCAGCTGTCGCATTCCTTGTGTCAAGCCACTCTTGAACAACAGACAACATCAGAAGCGTCTCACTTCAAAAAGGACTGGACTGCTTCTGAGTAGTCCAAAGTTATGTGCTCTGATGAAAGTAAATTTTGCATTTCCTTTGGTAATCAGGGTCCCAGAGTTTGGAGTAAGAGAGGAGATGCTCACAATCCACGTTGCTTGAGGTCCAGTGTAAAGTTTCCACAGTCAGTGATGGTTTGCGTTGCCATGTCATCTGCTGGTGTTGGTCCACTGTGTTTTCTGAGGTCCAAGGTCAACACAGCCGTATACCAGGAAGTTTTAGAGCACTTCATCCTTCCTGCTGCTGATCAACTTTATGGAGATGCAGATTTTATTTTCCAACAGGACTTGGCCCCAGCACACAGTGCCAAAGCTTCCAGTACCTGGTTTAAGGACCATGTTATCCCTGTTCCTAATTGGCCTGCAAACTTGCCTGACCTTAACCCCATAGAAAATCAATGGGGTATTGTGAAGAGGAATATGTGATATGCCAGACCCAACAATGCAGAAGAGCTGAAGGCCACTATCAGAGCAACCTGGGCTCTCATAACACCTGAGCAGTGCCACAGACTGATCGACTCCATGCCACGCCGCATTGCTGCAGTATTTCAGGCAAAAGGAGCCCAAACTAAGTATTGAGTGTCGTACATGCTCATACTTTTCATCTTTATACTTTTTAGTTGGCCAAGATTTCTAAAAATCCTTTCTTTGTATTGGTCTTATTTTATATTCTAATTTTCTGAGATACTGAATTTGTCATTTCCCTAGTTGTCATTTATAATCATCAAAATTAAAAGTTTTATATTATATATACAATTTTATATATATATATATATATATATATATATTTATATATATATATATATAAGGGATAACATGGTCCCTAAACCAGGTACTGGAAGCTTTGGCACTGTGTGCTGGGGCCAAGTCCTGTTGGAAAATAAAATCTGCATCTCCATAAAGTTGGTCAGCAGCAGGAAGCATGAAGTGCTCTAAAAATGATATCCAAAGCGACTTACAAATGAGGACAATGGAAGCCATCAAAATCAACTAAAAAGCAATGATATACGTACAAGTTATATAACAAGTCTCAGTTAGCTTAACAGAGTACATATAGCAAGGGCTTTTAAATAATATGTAAACGATGACAACCGTTTAAATTTTTGCTTTTGGGGTTTTGCATCCCAAGTTTATCACAGAGCAAATTGCATTTAATGAGTGAGAATGTGTTTAGAGTTTTGCAAAAAGAGTGCATAAGATCTGCAAACAGTGTCTACCTGAACTTGTTTGAACAGAACAGAGTGATTTATTTGAAAAATTAGTTTAGGCTATTGAGAATTTGGTTCAGAGTATTGGTTTTAGTGTCTTAGAAAATCTTTGCAACTAAATGCAAATGAATTTACTAATTCCACTTATTTAAAAAATTCAGTTTGTGTCTAAAATATTAGAAATAAATGTGTCTGTTCAATTATGCTCCTCCGTACAAATGAATCATATCTATGAAATATGTTACCAGTTTGTTTATTTAAATTAGGAATTATCTAATTTAATACCTATAAAGACTGGAGTGAAACAAGGTTCTGTTTTACTCCTTCTTCTATGTTCAATATATGCACATATTTCTAAATTATCTAAGGAAATGATTGGTGCACAGATCCACTCTCTCAGTTTGAATCTTGATTAAAGACATCTTTTTAGCCAAGTATATACAAAATGCATGCAAATATCAGATTTTACAGAAACTAATTAAAATGCTGAACAGAGTTTATGTATAGTAGCTGCTCCCACTAAGCAGGCAAATTTGTGCATGTTGCTTGTTGTCATTTGAAGTTCAGAGGATTAGAGCTACAGAAAGTCATTGTGTAAATTTCCACTGCAGTGCAACTGACTGTGGTTAAAGCTATTATATGAGTTAACATGTAGACATATATGAATGCAGTACTAGATGTGTGATGCAGAACTTTTTCTAGCTCTAGTTTCGCCTTTAGTGAGGCGGCATTTGTGAGAAGAATAATAGGAAGGTGGTTAAATACAGGATGTGAGGTGCATGTGTGTGTGTTTGTGTCTGGTTATACATGTGTTGCATATGTACTTGGCCATTAGTTCAATACCTGTAATACTGCCCAAAATATGTTTGCTTGTCTGTTGATTGTATTTTTCTCAGTTTGACAAGCTAATTTATATTTTGTTTCTTCTGACCTTCTGTAATATGCTAATTAAATGTGTACTGTCGGTATTAAAGGTCATACCCATAGACACCTAAGCCACTACCACTGAAACCATTTGCAAATTTTCCATCAGGTGTAATTTTACACAAACTGCTAAAGTGGTTCTTCTTTGTACTCAGTTATCTACTGCAACAAGCCCTGACATCATCTCCCTGTGATATATAATTTATGTAAGCACACAGTGAACAAAGTATGTAAGTAAACAAAGAAAAACAAATAATGTGTGAACACATCAACATTCATAATGATTTTTTTATTTAAATTTCAGTTTGGTGTGTTTATGCAAATGTGTTTAGAAAGTTGAATCTGTTTTAGGCATTTACACTGAAATACTACTAATCTAAAAAGAAACCCAATGTATGTCAAATGCTAATCTACACTATAGTAGTGAAATACATAATTCATGTGATTCTTATGTGAAATAATTTATATATATAAATATAAATGCATTAGCCCAGTGGTTCCCAACCATGTTCCTAGAGGCCCCTCAACACTGCATGTTTTCCATGTCACCTTAATCAAACACACCTGATTCAGATCATCAGCTCATTAGTAGATACTCCAAGACATGAACAGGGAGTATCAGACAAGGGAGAGATGCAAAATGTGCAGTGTTGGAAACCACTGCATTAGCCTCTTCAAAGACAGACAGAAGCAGAGTTGTACATAAAGTAGTTTCCTACAGTTAAGTGTTATATAAAAGATAGTATCAATTGAATTGTGCGTATGAGTTGTTTTTTTCACAGTGCATTATGCTTTTTTGTTGATATTTTTCAAGATAATTAAGATAATATTTTTGAAAAAGAACAATTATGTTGCAACATCAGAATTTAGAATATTACATAATTGTGTTATAGATGTCCTTTGTTCTTTTCTAAGTCTATCTTGTGTATCAGCTGTGTGTTACATTTATATTCATAGCACACTGAAAAGCTTACATGTGACCATAGACCACAAAACCAGTCTTAAGTAGAAATGTTTCAAAACTTACAATATTTGGCCGAGATACAACCATTTGAAAATCTGGAATACTGAGAAATACAAAATACTGACAAAATTGCCTTTAAATTTGTCCAAATGAATTCTCAGCAATGCATATTACTAATCAGAAATGAAGTTTTGACATATTTATGATGGGAAATTTTCAAAGTATCTTTATGGAACTTGATCTTTATTTAAATTAACTGTCACCCGTCCCCTCTGTGGGACGCCTAAATTTACTTCACTATATTACAATTAAATCTGATCTAATCTTGACAAACTATATATCGTTGGAAAGGTCTAAGACTCCCAAATATATATTTTACCAATGTTTTTTGTTAAAAATTATGTAGGAAAAGTAATCGATTAATTTATGACAAGAGTGCACCCTCAAAAATCAAAATTATAACTGGAGTTTTGACCTTTGTTTAAAAAAAAAGACTTCTTCATTGCCTTTTTCTCTATCATATTTTAGAAATCATCAGAAATTATATATCGACTGAAAACTTAAAATCTCAAAATTCATCCTTTAAACCCCATTTTAAAATCAGACATTGCATTACCATTTAAATGGTACATCAATATCATGTTACAAAATATTTTCATTCATTAATTATAAAAATTTAAGTTTGGATCGTGTACTACCAAGTCAGTGTTCAAAAATGTGAGTGACAGTTAAGGGGTTATGATTTTTGGCATAAAAGGAAAATAGATAATTTTGATAAACCCATACAAAAAATAGATAAATTATTGCTAAAAATATACCACAGGGATGTAAGACTGGTCCAGGGTCACATATAGAGTTACTTCTTTCCTCCAAAACAAGATTTATTTACTTATTGTAATAGAAGAAACTTCCAGAAGAAAGCATGAATAACTCTACTTACAGCAAAATATAACTTAAAACACTACATGGAGCTAAAATATCTATTGATTCTGAAAAACATATGCCATCACAAGTCTCCATGCTTTTACCAAAAAAGGCCCAATTATTAAACACAAATTGTATCATCAGTGTTATACTCTAAGTTTATTATTTTAACTTGTTCATTCTAAATGACCTAAAATTTACTTAAATTTATTGTTTATGTAATGTTAACAGATCATAGTACAATCATTTCATAGTACAATCAACCTTTAAAATAGAGTTTGTCTAAAAAAATGTAAGTAAAATTTTTTAAGTGCATAACAAAATGTGGAAATATGATCTGTACCTGGTGAAATATCTTTAAATTCCAAGCGTTTTATTGTGAGATATTCTTCAGTACATTTGTGAAAACTCTAACATATTGCAGATAAATAATAATAATAATAATAATAATAATAAAATAAAATAAAACCAACATCAGTTTGTATTCTAAAATGTAATGTTACATTAACAATATGTATATTGTATTTTGCTATGAATTCTGGGAGTTAATGTCCAGTCTTGAAAGATCATTTACAGTAATGTTTACATAAAAAAAAAAATATGCTCAGTGACTAAAGTGATAGTCAACAATCAGTCAGTAGGTCAGTGTCATAAAAAAAAAAACAATAGTGACAATAAACAGATTACAAACAGATTAAAACAGAAACTTAAAAAGGCAAGCTAAAATAGACCACAAAAAGCAACAGTTGTAAAATAGCAAAGGCAAAGACAACCCCATGAAGTTGCAACAGCATAATTTAATCATACTGTAATGCTTCCAACGTCATTATACTCTTCATCTGTAAAAATACAAGACATTTGTGTTATGCAGACGAGGCTATTCACTGTAACTGCACAGAACAAAATGACTAAATGTCTGTGTATATATTACTGTGTTTTACAATACTGTAATATTGCTTCAATAATTACACAGCATTAACTCATTCATTCATTCAGTGCAGACCTACCACTTTCAGAGGAATCGGCAAACTCTGAGGCAGTCCTGAGACATTATGGACATTGATTTACAGCATTTGTGATGGAAAAAGTCAATAAATAAGAAAAAAGAGAGAAAAACTAATCAATCATTCATATGAAAGCTGAAATTGCAACAGACAAGAGAAAAGACATGAAATCAGTCAGAAGTATGAAAAATAAGAGATGAAAACAACACAAAGATAAAACCGCACAAAACATATTTATACATAAATTACTGGCTTACCAGACAACATGTTGTGTGTCACCAGTATCAGATGTGTGATGATTGTTAACTTCTGGAAGATAGATTTGTTAATGTAAGATATAAAATTACAGAAGAGAGAGTCGAGAAACTGGAGTTTTAGGGGTTTTAGTCCATTTCTTTAGCTTTGAGGTTATATTGTAGAATTGAGGTATACTCCTAAATGCTTACAAATATCATTTAGCAGATAAAAAATATTTAAAATGTCTATATCTGTAGCAGCTCTCTGTGTGTGTGTGTGTGTGTGTGTGTGTGTGTGTGTGTGTGTGTGTGTGTGTGTGTTTGTGTGTGTGTGTGTGTGTGTGTGTGTGTGTGTGTGTGTGTGTGTATAGTCTTTCTGTAGTTTCTAATCTTAAAATGTTGTGCTCCACAGAAAGTGGTTTGGAATGACATAAGGGTAAGGAAATGATGACAGAATTTTTGGGTGAATCATCCCTTTAAAATATGTACCGCCGCCACTTACAGTTATGTACAGAAATATGTAAGAATGAGTGGACCAGCAAAATATCAAATTGGTATATGCCCTATTGATGAAGCTTCAGGCTTACTTTTCTTTTTTTTCTAAAAAACTGTACGGATCATATTATATTGCCACATCATAAAAGTAGTCAGATTTTCTCATGAGTTCAGGCTAACTTTACAATGTAGGAAAATTAATAAACAACATGAGTTAATAGAAATCCATGAGCTCAGTTGTTATGTATAGTGACAGCATACCCAAACTGTTTTCCATAAGAAATAATCCAATTAAGAAACAAGAACCATTAAATGAATACCTTCGTGGGAAAATTTATGTTATGATATATTTAAATTTCTAATTTACATTAATTTCTTTTAACTTTTCAAACTGACCTTTTATTGTTGATTCTAAGGCATCCTACCAGAAAGAAAATTAGTTTTAGGATTTAAACAGAACAATTCAACAAAATGAAATGTGTCAGTGTTTGTAGATCTAGAGAAAGTGGTACCTCGTTTTCGGATCAGTGCCCAGATTCCCAGAAACAGACTGAAGAGCAAAACTATGATAGAGTACCTTATGACAGTTATGACTTTGTTAATGCTGCTATTAGATGTCACTGTCAAAGAAAAAACAAACACACAAAAAGTCTTATTTTGACAGTTTACTTAATTCTTCTATTTTAGTACTGTAGTTAACTATAATGCATAATTTAAATTGAATGTATACTTGTATATGGTATTTTCAGGTAATATAATATGAATGAAATAAAAGGCTACCTGAGTCAAAGATAACACTTTCATGACTGTTTTACAATCAAGAACACTTAAAAATTGTGCACTGTAAATGTCATGATCGCCAGCTGGAGTGCCCATGAACTTTAATAGAGGGCACTCCACTCAGGACTTTTGTATTTGGTGTCCATTTAACATTCCCTGCTCCATTTCCCATACTCCTGTGCTTAGGGCTAATTTCCACCAGGTGTTCCCCATTACCACTCCCCTATATATACTGTGTCTGGACTCTCAATGATTGTGAAGTATTGTTTAGTTCTGTCTGGCATTTCCGAGCATTTTCCCTGTGTTTGTTCCTTCTGTGTTTGATCTTGGATTGTTTATACCGACTGTTATTCTCTCCTGGCTGCCCCAACTTCTGCTTGTTTCTGTTGCTGATTTTGGATATCCCCTAACATACCTGACGCTGCTCTCTGATCTCTGCCTGTTTGACCATTCTTAAAAATAAAGAACTGCATATGGATCCGAAAGTCTCTGACTCCATGTTAAAGAAATAATTTTGTATAAATTGTTTTATTTTAAAGTACGTTTTAAATAATTGTTTTAAAATCGTTAGTCATGCTTAATTACAAATGTGTAATTGCAAATATATGTAAATAAATGACATGCATGTTTCAAGTGTACAGAAAGCAAAACACTTTAACCATATTGTAGCTACAGAATTATGAAATTGCACATCACTTATGTCTTAATTAAGTTGGTTAAAAACAACTCCAAATTTCAGCTAATATAATAGCTGCATATAATATAACCTAAAACATCTGCATGTAATTGTTTGCACTCAAGTATATTCTTTTAAAGTACATTATTTCTGTAATAATTACTCTTTTTTACAACTTCTACTGAACTGATTAAATTATAATACTAAATTGTAAATAGTTTTTTTTGTTTGTCCCCTCTCATTCTTACCAGTAATCTCAAGATTGACTTTAATATTTTGATGAAGTCTCATTCCATGGTAAGGGAGTACGTTTAACAATACAACACAACTGTATGTCCCAGCATCTTCAATCCCGACCTCTCTGAGGGTGAATGTTGTCATCATCTTCTCTGTGTCCCAAATATTAACTTCAACAGGTGTTCCATTTTTGATGAGATAAACCAAAATCATGTTCTTGGACTGGATTTTTGGTAAAGGATTGGATGTTGAACAGTTAAACTCAGCATCACTTCCCACTGGCACCTCAGGTTTAAGTAAATTTATCTGTGTATAAATAAAAGATTCTGTGGCGAGAAAGAGAGCACTTACGATTAAATGTTGTAGCGTTTCCCTTAATATATTCCAGAACAAATCAATCCCACCCCCCCCAACCCCCGAAGATATCAAACATTCCTCTCTTATTAAATAAATTCTGAGTCTATTATGGTTGCACAAGAAAGTAATTAAATATTTTATCTGTGCCCACGGTTCAAACATACTCACAAATGTAAGCAAAAGTGTTGTGTATCTTACCGATCACATTTATGAAGATGTAATTATGACCATATCCTGTCACTTTGGTTATTTCCAACTGCTCTTCTGAAAACACACAGCTGTAGTTGGCTGAATCGTTAATTTCTATTCTCTCTATTTTAAATGTGATGTCTGAAGTTGTCCCTTTTTTCATACAAATAGCTTTACCATTTTTACACAGATATGAATAGACTGCCTTTTCTGTAAAGCCAAATGTGCTGCAAGTAACCTCCAGTCTTCCACCTTCTGGAACTTCTGAACTTTCAGTGAAAACCTTAGCTTGATGAATCGTTTGACCTGAGAAGGTAAGAAGTTTGGGACATTTTCATCCTGATAAGTACAACAGTACATTTACTGAGTTGTTTATTAAGTGTATTATTGGACCATACCTTGACATTTAAGGAACAGATTCACTGTGATATCTAAAAACAATAATCAACATTTTTTAAACCAACCCCACCAGCATTTGTGTAGATTTCATTTATTGATCATTAGTGATAGATTTTGTAACTTCAGTACTTACATGCAAAGAGAAGCACAACAACCATGGCTGCTTAGATTTTATTCTTTTTTTAATTGAGTTTCTCGTAGCTTGTGACCTACATGCTATTACAGGGTCCCTGCACTGAACCGAATAAGGCAGTGCTTTCACTAAGGTACAGTAATAGTCATGCTGTATAGACGTTCTGAATGCGGAAACACTGTCAGACAGTGCTAACAGATGTACAGTATTTTACATATAACATATTCAAGTAGAACTACATTTATTTGCACAACAATTTTTCTGATGAATAATCATTATTCCTCAACATACATTTCAAACTACTTAAACAGGAAATAGTTCATGTCCTTTTGACTGCTATATCTATGAATCCACTACTGATCCACATACAATTGTTCACACTCTGTTTTTTTTTTTTGTTTTTTTTTAGAAAGTGATAATTTCTTCCATAGTAACAATAACAGTCATGTGATCTGTTGAAATAAAGTCATTGCAGAGTTAAATGAAGACAAGATATTTAAAACGTCTTGGTTATGTAACCCTTGTTCCCTGATGGAGGGAATGGAGACGTAATGTCGAACGACATATGGTGTCTCACTTGGGAGGCCAATCATCTCTGAGTTTAAGAGAAAATGCCAATGAAAATTGGCTAGTGAATTTAACATACCTGAGCCACTCCCCGTGCCAATGGGTATAAATAGGGCGACAGGTGCATCCACTCATTAGTTTTTACGCTGAGGAGCCGAGAAAGTGTCCCTGCAACAGCAAACGGTTCAAGGTTGTGGCATGGGGACATAACGTCTACGTTCCCTCCATCAGGGAAAGAGGGTTACGTACGTAACCGAGACGTTCCCTATCTGTCGGTCACTACGAGTTATGTCGAACAACATATGGGGTCCTATGGAAAACGCCACAACCTGAACACCATCACAACCCTGTGGCGCTGTAATTGTCGACAAGCCGTGGCATGCCACAAAAGCTACGCTTAAGGTCATAACCTTCCCAAAGCCCCAGCACAAATTCACTGACCTTGGTACCGAAGGGGCTGAAGGGAGAGTACATCACAGCTGGAGAAGGCCACGCTGCTGCAGAGAGCTGCACGGGTCCGATTTTGTAAATCCGCACCCGCCCGTACCCGCAGTGCTTAAAACCGCATCCGACCGTTTTCCGACAGCAGCACTGATTAAAATCCGCACCGACCCGACCCGCTTAAAATAAAACCGACACCCGACCCGCACCCGAAAACAAATCAGTTAAGCCAATCACATTAGACACACTTTTTTAGAATTTTATTGCCAGGTCATACAGAAGTTATTTATGGAAAACTCTTTTTAAAAGATATTAGTTTTTTTATACATTTTATCTTAATTTTGATCAATGTTTTATCAATCAATTGCCCGTATTTAATAAATAAGAAGCAAAATATATAGCAGACAATGTAATAACATTAGTGTAATTGACAGAATTACTAAAAAATATTTTGCTACCTAAAAATTACATATTTTTGTGTCACGCATGCATGCATGTCTATTTCCCTCATATTAAATATAAAACGCATGTGGACTGATATTTTTCCAATGTCTGGACTTTATTAATGGAGTATATAAACAGACGTTTCAATATATTGGTATTAAATGCATTTTCTGAGAATTTATATTTCACGTTTTTACTGCAAATGTCGAAATACGTGCTCTTTGGTCCATCAGTGCTCGAGTCACTGATCACATTAGAATAAAATATCTCATAATAAAATACAAAATTGACTGATTTATGAATGTATATGCATAGTTCTCATCAGTCAGAAATACAGATAAACGCTTTCATTTGTTGTATTTTTGATCCTGAAAGAAAACAGAACAACAAAAGAGCGAATCATACCACCGTCTGAGGTTGTGCTTCAAGTCGAACGCACCCATTTTTAAATCGTCCACAGCTGAGCATCGCGAGAGGCGGATCTGCGCCAGAGCGCACATGTGAATGAGCTGCACAAAGTCATTTTCAGATGCAATTTTAAAAAAAAAACAACAACCCTGGATAGCCTAGATTAGGCCCATATTCACAAATGTGTTAGCTATGGAATGAAATATCTGATATTTCCGATTGTCAAATACATGCAAGTGGAAGTGTATTGTTGTTTAATCACCTTTATAACAATCGCGTTAGTTGAGCTGTATGCGCGATATAATTTTATGACACAAATTTTGAAATAGGCTTAAATCAAACACATTTTAATTCAGATTCTGTGTATATATATATATATATATATATATATATATATATATATATATATATATATACGGAAAACAAAAACAACAAAAAAAAACAGCTGGCTGATCTTTTACGTCTGTTAACTAATGACTCATGCAGCCGTTCGCGCGGTTTTGATTTTTTTTAAAGTGGAACGTAGGCCTATTTTTACATTTGCACGTGACTGTTTTGAACCCATGTTTAAACCCGTGTTTCCCCTGTGTCCGACCCGACCCGCACCCGTATCCAACACAGTTGGATATTTTTCACCCGTTTCAGCCAAATTCAGATAAAGATTGCTTCAAATCTTCCCTATTTGTTCTTACAGCTTGGCAAGACGATGGGGAAGCGAGCCTTAGGAAAAGGTCGCTACGGAGACCACATCCTACCCATAGGGAGGTGACATGTGGAGATACTGATATGGACTGGCCCCGGGGGCAGTAATACATATGGAATGGGTCTCTGAGGCAGGTCCTACCTTAGAGTAGGGATGGAACAGCTGCCAGAAGAGACTGACAGAGCGGGTCTGTCAAGGGAAGACACGGGTTTGCCAAGAGGGAAACCTTACCGTGGAAGAATACACATATGGGATTACCCATAGGGAATCAAGCCATATGTACACCTAGCCCAGTACAGGGGCTGACCGGAGCTCCGGGCATGCTAACACCAGTACTGGGCCTGGCGACAGACTGCTCCGCCAAGTCTGACTGCCGAGGGTGCTGGAGGTTGCTTGACCAGGGTATGCCAACCAGTGAACTCTACTGAGAGAAGAAAGGCGCTCGCATCACCGTGTTAGGGGGAATGGCGCAGCAAGTGTGACACCCAGCCAGCCCTTCCTGCCAATTACCTGTTACCCAACACACGGGAAGAAACTGGCTCTACACGGAGGTTGTAAAACCTTGCGAAGGTATTGAGTGTCGCCCAGCCCGCAGCTCGACAGATGTCTGCCAGAGAGGCGCCTTGCGCCAGCGCATAGGAGGAGGCCACACTCCGTGTGGAGTGGGCCCTCACCCCCAGGGGGCACAGCTTGCTTTGGGAATGGTATGCCAAGGCGATGGCATCCACTATCCAGTGGGCCAAACTCTGCTTGGAGACAGTCTTTCCCTTCTGCTTACCTCCAAAGCAGACCAGGAGCTGCTCAGAGCTTCTGAAGCACCTCCTCCAGGGGCAGCGCTTGCAGGTTCACCACCTGGTCTCGGAAGGAAGTGGTGGGAACATTGGGCACGTATCCCGGCCGGGGTCTCAGGACAACGTGAGAGTAGGCTGGCCCGAACACAAGGCACTCTTCACTTACGGAAAATGCTTGGAGGTCACCCGACCCTTTTGATGGAAGTGAGCATGACCAGGAGCGCTGTATTGAGAGACAGGAACTTAAGCTCGACTGAATCCAGCGGCTCAAAGGGGACCCCTCTGAAGTCCTGCCAGGACAATAGAGAGGTCCAAGGAGGGAATCAGGGTCCGAGGAATCAGTGTCCTAGGAGGATGTAACCTTCTGGCACCCCTCAGGAATCTAACGATCAGGTCATGCCTCCCCAGGGACCGGCCATCCACTGCATCGTGATGGGCTGCAATGGCAGTCACATACACTTTCAGGGTGGAGGGTGATAGCCCACGCTCCAACCTTTCTTGCAGGAAAGAAAGCACGACTGTGACCGGGCCTCTCTGGGGTTTGTGAACAGACTCCACTTCAGAGCATAGGCCTGCCTCGTAGAGGGGGCTCTAGCCTGAGTGATAGTGTCTACCACCGCTGGTGGCAGATCACTTAGGTCTGCCGCGTCCCGTCCAGAAGCCACACGTAGGTGCCAAATGGTGCCAAGCCCCTAAGAGAGGAGGTCCCTCCTCAAGGGGATGCGCCAGGGAGGGGCTGTCACAAGGAGCATGAGTTCCGAAAACCAGGTCTGGGTGGGCTAGTAAGGCGCAACCAACAGGACCTGTTCCTTGTCCTCCCTGACCTTGCACAGCATCTGTGCGAGCAGGCTCACTGGGGGAAACGCATACTTGCGTAGAGTCCGAGGCCAACTGTGTGCCAGTGCATCCGTGCCCAGGGGGACCTGGGACAGGGAATAGTACAGCTGCCAGTGGGAGGACTCGTGGGAAGAGAACAGGTCTACCTGGGCTTCCCCGAATCGACTCCAGATCAGCTGGACCATCTGGGGATGGAGTCGCCATTCCCCGGGCAAGGTGAGCTGTCGTGAGAGCGCATCAGCTGCACGTTTGAGCTCCCCCGGGATGTGGATAGCGCGCAGCGACTTGAGTCGCCTCTGAAAGTGTTTCAGTGGTACTGCTGTTCTGCCTCTGAAGGAACTCAGGCAGTTCAGCACTGACTGGGCACACTCCCTGGTGGGCCATGCCGTCATACTTACCGAGTCTAACTCCATACCGAGATAAGAGATTCTCTGCACAGGGGAGAGCTTGCTCTTCTCTCCGTTGACCTGAAGCCCCAACTGACTGAGGTGCCAGAGCAACAAGTCTTTGTGACAACTGCACAACTGCTCTTGGGACCGGGTCATAATGAGCCATTCGTCGAGATAGTTGAGGATCCTGATGCCCACTTCATGCCTTCATGCCATGCCTGACCCTTGAATGCAAACTGCAGAAACGGTCTGTTGCGAGGGAGCATCGAGACATGAAAGTATGCGTCTTGCAGGTCGATCACTGCAAACCAGTCCTGGGGCTGAACGCATTGATAATGTGTTTCTGCATCAGCATCTTGAACGGGAGCTTGTACAGGGCACGATTTAAGACACGCAGATCCAGGATAGGCCGAAGGCCACCACTTTTCTTGGGTACGATGAAGTAAAGGCTGTAAAACCCTTTGCTCATCTCGGCTGGAGGGACCGGCTCGATTGCATCCTTCACGGAAGACAGAGGCGTCCTGGACTGCCACCAAAGTCTCGAGCATGCCATTGAACTTGGTAGGTCGCTGGGTGAACTGAATCGCGTAACCAAGTCAGACTGTCCGAATGAGCCAGCGTGACGGGTTGGGCAGCACAAGCCACGCTCCCAAACTCCGTAAATACCCGACAGTGGTGCAGCGATGGGGAGTTGTGTCGGATGGCCCAGAAGGCTTCGCGTTCCGAGTCATCACAGCCACACTCCTCGTGTTCCCGAAGGAAGGAGTGGCGCTGTCTCCGCCAGCTCCTGAAGAGCAGTCTCCCACATCTCCGAGTTGCCCGTGTCCGGGCCGCTTAGTCATCATTTTAGAGGACTTCCCAGCTGGGAGTGACACGGAGGGCACCACTCTCCTGCGCGGGGCTCGACGCACCGGCCTCAAAGAACTCTCAGCACGGGGCGGAACTGGTGTGGAGGATGCAGGGGGGCACCCACGGCGATGAGCAGGCTGAGGCACTGCCCGCGACGGAACCACTGGCAACCGGAGGATCACACCGGGGCAAGATGTGCTGGATGGCCTCAGTCTACTTTTGCACCCCTGAGAACTGCTGGGCAAAGTCCTCGACCGTGTCGCCAAACAGGCCTGCCTGGGAGTCAGGAGCATCGAGAAAACGGGCTTTGTCGACGTCTCTTTCAGCCAGAGATGGCGCTCCTGGACCACCAGCATGGACATCACCTTCCCGAGGGACCGAGCCGTGACTTTCTACACCCGTAAGGCGAAGTCAGTCACCGTGCGCAGTTCCTGCATCAACCTCAGGTCAGTACCACCCTAGTGCATTGATTTCAGCGCCTTGGCTTGATGTACCTGCAGGATAGCCATGGCATGCAAGGCAGAAGCAGCTTGGCCCGCAGCACTGTAAGCCTTGGCAGCCAGAGCGGCTGACAGCTTACAGACCTTGGACGGGAGACACGGACAATTCCTCCAAGTGGCGGCCTTTTGCGGGCACAGGTGCACCGCGACCACTCTCTCTTCATGGGGAATGTCCACGTACCCCCTGGATGCCCCGCCATTGAGGGTGGTGAGGATGGAAGAGGGAGACAAACAGCTTCTGGCTGTGAAAGGGGACGTCCACGACTTTGTCACCTCTTCATGCACCTCCAGGAAGAAAGGAACCGGGGCAGAACGAGGTTGTGAGCGCGCTCTGCACCGAGAAACCAATCATCCAGCCATGAGGACTTGGGGCTGGGTGGTGTAGTCACCTCACGCCCGATACTCACGGCTGCCCAGGCAAGCATGGCTGACAACTCCAAGTCAGATTCGGCAGCAACGACAACACCCAACACACTGCTGCACTCCCCTTAAGGAGTGAGAGACGCGATCGCAGCGCTGCCATGTTCATACGCCCACAATAGACGCATGAATCATCCACGAGCGCAGCCTCAGCGTGTTGGATGCCCAGACACTGCAGACAACGCTCGTGACCGTCAACCGAAGACAGGAAATGACCACATCCAGAAGGACACCGATGAAACGGCATCTTGAAAAAGATGCGAATCGTCCGTGATTTACTCTTTTAGAAACTGCTCTTTCAGCCGAATCGCCGTCGCAGGGACACTGCTGTACTGCGCCTTCACACCGACCAGGATCAGCTTTCGAACACACAGATGAAGGCTTTGTAGAGACTAGATACATCAACTACTCGGCTCCGAAGCAAAAATCTAATGAGTGGATGCACCTGTCGCCCTATTTGTACCCGTTGGCACGGGGAGTCGCTCAGGTATGTTAAATCCACTAGCCAATTTTCATTGGCGTTTTCTCTTAAACTCAGAGATGATTGGCCTCCCAAATGAGACCCCATATGTCGTTCGACATAAATCTTAGTAACCAACAGATAGGGAAGCAAGGTATACAGTTTGTCAGTGTGTGGCATTTTTCACATACAACACACAAACCACTATGTCAGTGACTCTCCAACCACATTAATTAATAATGTGCTAGTAGTTGAGATGCTGACAAAAAAAAATGTTTTCCAGTAGCAACCAGCACTTTCCATTGATTAGAAGGATGTTGCAAAATTAAACGTTTTTTAATGTCACATTTGTATTTTGAATGCAACTGTGAGCTGAAGCAAAAAAAAAATTATAATAATAATAATTAAATAAATATATTCATCTATTTGTTTATTTATTCATTTATTCATGCCAAATGGTCCTCTCTCTCTCATGCTTAGAGCCTAACTTGTGAAGGTATATGCTAATAGCGCAACTTAGAGGTCAAAAGCAGTAAATGCATGTTTCTGCATTAATGGTGACAACAACTGCAATGGCCAAAAGCTTGGAATTCGTGCTCTGCATTTAACCCATCATCCAAAGTGCACACACACATACACACACACACACACCATGCACACACACCGGAGCAGTGGGCAGCCATTTATTTTGCGCCGCCCGGGGAGCATATAGTACACTCATAGTACACCTATCTGTATATCACATTTGTACATTTGTAACACATTGTAGACACTGTATATCCTGCCATTTTGGTTAAATGCTAACTACATTTCATTGCCTTGTACCTTACATGTGCAATGACAATAAAGCTGAATCTAATTTAAAGTAATCTAAATGAACTGATTTCAAAAGATTCACTTATTCAAGCCAGATGATTCTTTTGGGTTACATTATTGTGTAAATCTGTGTTCAAATTTGAGGTTGTCACCCAAATGAATCCATGTATCATTCGTTCTTTTCATATTCAATTAAGAAAACAAATTTGGAAAACCAAAAAAAGGACTTGTTATTTCCTTATTCGTTAACAAATACAATATTTAAAATAATAATAATAATTATAATGACTGTTTTTTGTATTATCAATAACATGCTCACATTGAAAATGGGAAATAAAAAAAACTTATTTGTAAACAAATAAGGTAAATAAAAAGTTCTTTTTCAATTTGTTTTCTTAATTGAATATGAAAAGAACGAATGATACACAGATTAGAATGCAGTACATCAACCACCACTCCAGAATTTGTGCAGCCTGGACATCAATGGAAATGTGTGAAAACTGTGTGGAATTGGCAGAATAAAAGGACAAATAGAAGAGAGAAGTTACAGCGTCTTTAATTTTTGATTCATCCATTTTTTTATTCTTTGTTATTTTACTGAAAACTCAAATACTAACCTGTAGCAGTTGTTGTTACTTTTGTAGCTTGCCAAAACATTGAGAGTTCCAACAGACATACTGTAGGAAAATAAGATCCTAGCTCCAACCTCCAACCAAACCTACACATAGCAATTTCAATGTATAATACATTGTAGCAGATTTGCTTGTGTTGCTAGTTAATAATAATAATAATCTCTTTTATTGACAAAACCTTTCAGTAATATATCAAGAGTGTTAAATATGATGATATTCCAGTGACTGAAAATGGAATACTCCACCACAACATGACCTTATATCCTACATATAGAGGTCAAATGGTGGGGTTGCCTGTGGGTCAGAAAGACGAACCGGTTCAGGGGACAGGTAAAACACAACCCAGGAAGAGTCAATCCAACAATTAGCAACACAAGCAGCATCACTTAAGGAAATGTAGCTGTGACATACACCACCTACATGCAAAATACAAGAAATATCCACATCCATAATTTGAACATACTTGTTCCCTTCTGCACACCTATTATTTTACAAGTTGCACACCTTGCCTGTAGATTTGACTCCTTTACAGATGCAGAAATATGATCCATATTATAAAACATATGATCCATATAACAATGAAACACAGAAGAATCTCTTACCAACCCCCTCAATACTTTCAGAGAGAGACAGCACTTTACACCTGGAATAAGAAAGTCAGAAACAATATGCTTTTGTTTTGGTAACACTTTATTTTGATGTTGACAGTGTTCTTGCAAAACTCTGTATGACTGTAATTATTTACTCCCAGAACTCAGTAGTTGCAAGAGTTGAATTAAACAGCATTGTACAGTTGAATGGGTCAAATTATTTGCATTGTCATCAAAGAAAAAATAAAAAGAAATATATACATTTAAAAAAATGTTATATTGTGATTTGATATTCAGCAGAGAGCAGCAGATGGATGTATTGTTTATTTATTTAGATTATCACATGCATTCCAGGTGTTGTCACATCCGGCCCATGGCAGCTGGGAGCTGAAAGAGGAGATGAGGTAGAAAAGCGCCCAGGCCATGACAAAAGTGTTTGCATGGGAAAAGATTGACAAAATTTAATTATACAATATTTACAATCAATTTTTGATTAAAACTTTTATAATACATGTAGCAGAGGTATGGAAACTTCCAAACTTTCAACCACATTTCCTGCCACAGCCAGAGAAACTCTGATTTAATCAATACATGACTGATTAGAAAATCATTTAATCCTCAGGTCACACTGTTTCAGCAGACATGACATAAGAGAGCTGTTTGACGTAATAATTAGATGAAGGTATGTGAGTCACAGATGGACAAGTGAGTGAATAACTGGTCACATTTCATACCAAAATAATACTAAACATTATATTATATTATATTATATTATATTATATTATATTATATTATATTATATTATATTATATTATATTATATTATATTATATTATATTATATTATATTATAACATTTTACATTAAGGTTCATTAATTAACATGAACTAAGAATGAACAATATATCTACAGCATTTATTAATCTTAGTTCATGTTAATTTCAACATTTACAAATGCATTATTTAAAAAAAAAAGTTGTGCTTGTTAATATTAGTTATTACACGGCTCTGTGGAATACTTGATTCTGATTGGTCAGTTGCGACATTCTGAGGTATGTTATTCCCCGATAACAACTGCCAAATTGAATAACACATTGCTCATCTGGGTACTGCGAGCTATCTTGACCACTACTACTTATATGCTTAACAGTCATTCCACTAGCATTGACTGTCTGGCACAGTTTCGTGACTGAAAACACTTAACCACCGCATGTTACAATGGAAGACTTCAGCATTAATTTCAACATATATGGTAAAAAAATATATTTTTTTAGTCAGGGTCCTTATCACCCTGTCGGGGTTTATTCTGAGATAACAACTGGCTTGATGTACATTATCCCTTACTTAATGCACTGTGAATAGAGTGGTAGAACTATGTTGTCAATTTGTAGGCAAAAACCCAGAACCGAGTTTAGCATTTTAGTACTTCCGGTTCCATCGTCCCAGAGTTAATGTTTTTTTTTTAATGGGATTTTTGTTAAAACCCTAAAATAATGTCCATGGTTCACACAGGCTCAAGATACTTTCACGTTTTATTCTATGACATAAAACACACAAGTTATACTCCACTCATTATTTTTTTAACTGTTAAGTTTCTTAAAAAAGACGGTTGCTAACAAGTTGCTAAATGGGACTACAGGCACTGTCTGAGATATTAAATGTCATCACGCTGAACAGTTTATCAATCTTCAGTATTTTCCAGTCGTAGTATAACTTGTAATACAATTAATTGTAGAATAACCAATTAATAGTATCCCGCATTTTATAATGTTGGTCGACAATGTTTTTTTTTGTTTTGTTTTTTGCCCTGAAATGCATCACAAGTCTTCAGATGGAAGATGCTCGTTTTATAGCTTTCCTACTGTTGCAGAGATTTTGGGTTCATAAGGTAAACTGATAATACAATTATTCCATGTAAACACCACAATAAATGGTTTGGTCACTGTGAAAGTGAAAGTGAAACTTTAATGATGCATACAGTAGTTCTTAAAGCCACATAATGTTTACGGCCACATGAAGCTGTCACGCACGGAGTATATAGATTGAGGATTTTCTAGAAACAAGGGCAAATTAACATTTTGTGTAACTTACCCACCCCAACAAAGCTGAAATGTGGCACTTTATTTAGTAAAATAAGTTTAATTTTACCATATCCAAAAACTCTCTCACTCTCCTGTTTATTTAATAGATTAAATGCACTAGAGTTTACTATTGTGCTTCTTTGAGGAATTAATCATTCACATAGTTTCATTTGTAAATGAAAACAACATGATCATTTATCATCACACATGGCCATAAATACAATCATAATGTCAAAACTTTATTGGCATAATTGTCAGGTGTTTATTTGCAAAATATATGGTAGGCTAGCAAATGCTAGCATAATTATACAAAACGTTAACTAGGTAAAATAAAATTATGTTAATAAAAATGTTTCATCCATCTCTGATAATCCAGCAGGTTGGTTTACATATTAAATTATTGGTCACGAGAAAAATGTGTCGTTCCCTGAGCATAACATAAGGATGTTGTTACCTCGACAAAATTATCTCATGGTCATGATATATTATCACATTCCCACGAGTTATTATGTCATGGCCACAACAAAACTGAGTGATCAGCTTCCAGGCATCCGGTTTTGGGTTAGTGAAACTAATATTTTTTTGAAACCGGGTCCCAGAGTGGAAAAATCTGAAAACGCCACCCTTGCATTTTCGTGTGGACAGCGAATCCGTATATTTTCTGAAACACTTTCACTTTTCACTTTTATTGTGTTATCAGAGGCTAAATGCAAACACATTTTTTTTAATCTACTTTTGAGTCTTATTTCATGCAAAGTGATAATATAATTGCACTTTCATTTTCTCTATTTCTATCAAGAAAATTGTTCAATAAATAAATAAATTAATAAATATGCCGTGAGTTTAACCCCCCCAATGGTAAACCCAAAGTTACACCCTTGTTTGTGGTTATAAGTTAACAATATTAAATCTACTTCATTTACAGTATAATGGACTGTATCATATCTTGACACTGTTTAAGATCTGTACAGTATCTTACTACAGTTTGTGAGTGGTTAGATTGACCATCAAAATAAATTGTTAGCATGTATTTACAGTAGCAGACATACTAATACTCTGATGACCATTAGTTGACATGTAGTTGCAGAGTTACTTATCAACAGCTGTCTAAAGGGTACCATCAAAATAATCAAACTGATATCACAATAAAAATAGTTCAAAGCAAATGTGTCATATTACACATTCATCTGATCTGATATCTGATCTTATGGCTGTTTGAGATGAAAATTATTATTATTATTATTATTATTATTGTTGTTGTTGTTATTATTATTATTATTATTACTACTACTACTACTACTACTTATAAGTGGTCTTTGACCATTTTAAGTGAAGTAGAATCAGAAAAATGGCAAGATATGAGACTTATAATACATTATAACTATGAGAAATATAATCAATTGTAAAGTGGATGCATCATGTTCATTGTGTTATAAATCATCATGCTCTTAAAAGCTATAACCACAAATAAGTAAATATTTTAATATATTAAAACTGTTCAATGGCGTCAAATCAATGACAATATTATCCGAGCACACAACTGATGCTGGCGCGCGCTAAATCGTTTCTGCGAGAGGAAAACGTCTCGGTTACGTCTGTAACCTCGGTTCCCCGAGAAGGGAACGCGACGATGCGTCGATAACGCCTTGGGAACGCATTCTGCGTGAGTGCATCTGAAGCATCCATGTCAACTAGTCCAATGGCGAGAGTGAGCGTCAGGAGTGACGTCACGACCAGGAATTGATAAAAACCCCAACCGGAGCAACCGGTGTTAGCTTCGACAGTGCCGAAGCAAGTCGATCACAGGAATGAAGGAAGTATGGCAGGGAGACACATCGTCTTGTTCCCTTCTCGGGGAACCGAGGTTAAAGACGTAACCGAGATGTTCCCCATCGAGGGAGAGACGATGTCACAGTGTCTGGGTTGTGTCCCTGGGTTTCCACTAGATGTCCTCCTTTCTCACGGTGTCTGTCACACTTCCTGTTCCCTTATTTCCCTTATTTCTCTGTAACACCGATCGTGACAGAAGGACTCCGTCACTGCAAGAGCCAGCGGTATGTCGGCTTATGTCTCCTCCCCAGCCACAGTGCGGGAGAGAAGAGTGGATTTGAAGGAACTCGCCTGGTGGTTTTCCGGGGAACCAGAGGAGGTCGCCGAGGAGGGAGTGGTAGAGAGGATACTCAGCACCGCTCTCAACCAGGGCTTCCCTTCGACCTGGGGCTCGTGTGGGATGGATTAGAGCCACCGTCTCACCATGGCGGACGGAGAGGAGAGAGGAAGCGCACGTCCGCCACAGTGGCGTCACTGCCCATGATGGCCGCTAGTCCAGCGCCACGAGGCAGGATGGACGCCAACACAGCACCACAACCCAAGGCGATCACGAGTCCAGCGCCACGGTGCAAGATGGCCGCCAGCTCAGCGCCAACGCCCAAGAGGGCCGCTGACTCATTCTTGGATTATTTCGCTACGCTGTCCAAGATCCTAGAGATTCCCAAGACGGTTAACGTCATGGCTGCTGAGCCCGCGCCACAGCACAAGATGGATGCCAGCCCAGAGCCACAGCACAAGATGGCCGCCAGCCCAGAGCCACAGCACAAGATGGCCGCCAGCCCAGCGCCACAGCACAAGATGGCCGCCAGCCCAGCGCCACAGCACAAGATGGCCGCCAGCTTGGAGCCACAGCACAAGATGGCCGACTCAACGCCTGAGTCTCCAGACAAGGTGTCACCGACTCGCCAACATAGAGGGCGGAGGAGGAGGAGACAGGCGTCTACCGTTCCTGAAAAGCCCAGAGGACGTTCCCGAGGCGGTGCCCGATGCTGTTCCGGAGACCGAGGCGGTGCCCGATGCTGTTCCGGAGGCCGAGGCGGTGCCCGATGCTGTTCCGGAGGCCGAGGCGGTGCCCGATGCTGTTCCGGAGGCCGAGGCGGTGCACGATGCTGTTCCGGAGGCCGAGGCGGTGCCCGTTGCCGAGGCGGTGCCCGATGCTGTTCCGGAGGCCGAGGCGGTGCCCGATGCTGTTCCGGGGGCCGAGGCGGTGCCCGATGCGGTTCCGGAGGCCGAGGCTGTTCCGTAGGCCGAGGCTGTTCCGGAGGCCGAGGCGGGGCCGGAGGCCGAGGCGGTGCCCGATGCTGTTCCGGAGGCCGAGGCGGTGCCCGATGCTGTTCCGGAGGCCGAGGCGGTGCCCAATGCCGAGGCGGTGCCCAATGCCGAGGCGGTGCCCGATGCTTTTCCGGAGGCCGAGGCGGTGCCCGATGCTGTTCCAGAGGCCGAGGCGGTGCCCGATGCCGTTCCGGAGGCCGAGGCGGGGCCGGAGGCCGAGGCGGTTCCCGATGCTGTTCCGGAGGCCGAGGCGGTGCCCGATGCTGTTCCGGAGGCCGAGGCGGTGCACGATGCTGTTCCGGGGGCCGAGGCGGTGCCCGATGCTGTTCCGGAGGCCGAGGCGGTGCCCGATGCGGTTCCGGAGGCCGAGGCTGTTCCGGAGGCCGAGGCTGTTCCGGAGGCCGAGGTGGGGCTGGAGGCCGAGGTGGTGCCCGATGCTGTTCCGGAGGCCGAGGCGGTGCCCGATGCTGTTCCGGAGGCCGAGACGGTGCCCGATGCTGTTCCGGAGGCCGAGCCGGTGCCCGATGCTGTTCCGGAGGCCGAGGCGGTGCCCGATGCCGAGGTGGAGGCCGTTCCCGATGCGGTGTCCGAGGCCGCTCCCGATGCGGTGCCCGAGACTGATCCCGAGGCCGTGACCGAGGCAGTGCCCGAGTCCGTTCCAGAGGCGGTGCCCGAAGCCGAGGCGTCTCAAGTCTCCACAGGCAGTCCAGAGTCGAGTCAGGTTCCAGTTGACCCTCCAGAGGCGAGTCAGGGGCCAGTGAACTCTCCAGAGTCGAGTCAGGTGCCAGTGACCTCTCCAGAGTCAGGGCTAGTCACCGCTGATCCTCCGGAGTCAGGGCTAGTCACCGCTGGTCCTCCGGAGTCAGGGCCAGTCACCGCTGGTCCTCCGGAGTCAGGGCCAGTCACCGCTGGTCCTCCGGAGTCAGGGCCAGTCACCGATGACCTTCCAGAGTCAGGGCCAGTCACCGATGACCTTCCAGAGTCAGGGCCAGTCACCGTTGAACTTTCAGAGTCAAGTCAAGTCACTGGGTGGTCTGCTGCTCCGCCCTGTTGGACTCCGGCATCGACCACAGGGGCGTGGTGGTCATCTGCTCCACCCTGGAGGACTCTGGCCTTGACCACAAGGGTGTGGTGGTCTTCTGCTCCGCCCTGGGGGGCTTCCGCTCTGACCACATGGACGTGGTGGTCTTCTGCTCCGCCCTGGGGGGCTTCCGCTCTGACCACACGGATGTGGTGGTCTTCTGCTCCGCCCTGGGGGGCTTCCGCTCTGACCACACGGACGTGGTGGTCTTCCGTTCCGCCCTGGGGGGCGTTTTCCCTGACCACACGGACGTGGCGGTCTTCTGCTCTGCCCTGGGGGGCTTCCGCTCCGACCACACGGACATGGTGGTCTTCTGCTCCGCCCTGGGGGGCTTCATGTTGTTTTTTCCTTTTGTTTTTGTCTTAATGTCTGTCCCTGTCCCTTTCTGTTAGTGTGGCCCTCTGTCCCTCCCCCTGAACCTCCTCCGGTCCTCCTCCCTCCTGGTCTTTCCGTGTTGTGTTTCATTCTGGTGCCTGTTCCCCATGTTTTTCTTTTCTGGCCCTCCGTCCCTCCCCCTGAGCCTCCACCTGTCCGCCTCCCTCCTGGTCTGTTTTGTGTCTGTCGTGGAGCGTCTGGGAGCCGCTCCGTAGAGGGGGGGTTCTGTCACAGTGTCTGGGTTGTGTCCCTGGGTTTCCACTAGATGTCCTCCTTTCTCACGGTGTCTGTCACCTTATCACTTCCTGTTCCCTTATTTGGTCACCTTCCTCCTTGTTTAGTTAATTGATTGTTCCCCACCTGTCTCCTGTTTCCCCTTTATCCTTCTGTGTATTTATACCCGGTCTGTCTGAGTCTGTGTTACGGAGTCCTTGTTTAATGTTAAATGTTAATTCATGTCCGTCAATGCCTTGCCTTGCCTTCTTGTTTATGTTATGTTTGGATTTACCGGTTTTGACCCTGCCTGGACTGTTTAACCCTTTGGATTTGCCCTTTAGTAAAGTCACATACCTGCACTTGGTTCTCTCTCCTGTGTTCTCTGTAACACCGATCGTGACAGACGATGCGTCAATAACACCTTGGGAATGAGAATACCCAAACCACAATATTACAAGTGCCTGAGTGTCAGCCAGAAAAAACCAACACCTCAAGAATTAAAAAACCTGAGACCCGGGAGTAGCATCCAGGTCTAGGCTATAAAACCTGACGAATGTGGCGAGGACCAGCCTGCCGCATCACAAACATCCTGAAGAGAGGCCCCAGATAATAAGGCTCTAGAGGCCGCCATACTCCTAGTAGAACGAGCTCTGACCCCCAAAGGGCACAGTAGGTCAGAAGACTCATAGGCAAGAAGGATAGCCCCAACTATCCACTTACTAAGTGTCTGTTTAGTGGCAGGAAGACCTATCTTAGGTGACCTGAAACAAACAAAGAGCTGATCGGATTTCCGAAAAGAAGAAGTCAGATGAACATAAGTGTCCAATGCTCGCACCGGGCATAAGAGGTTAGACTTTTCCTGGTCCGATGATGCAAATGGGGGAGGACAGAAAGCCTGCAGAACAATAGGTCTCGGAACAAAGGTCGGTACCTTAGGGACGTATCCCTGCTTAGGGTAGAGAAATGCTTTGACCATGCCAGGTGCAAATTCAAGGCAGGTGGGAGAAACTGAGAGAGCCTGAAGGTCTCCGACTCTTTTAAGGGACGAAATAGCAAGGAGAAAAGTAGTCTTAAACGAAAGAAACTTCTCAGAGACTGAATCTAGGGGTTCAAAAGGAGCCCTAGAAAGGCATTCTAAAACTATAGCCAGTTCCCAGGCAGGCACTCTAGTATGAGTTGCAGGTCTCAGCCTCAAGGTGCCACGAAGGAAACGAGAGATAAGAGGGTCTCGACCCAGAGATGCACCACCCACTGGGGCGTGGAAAGCCGAAATGGCCGCCACGTAAACCTTTAAGGTGGATGGACATAGACCAGAAGTGAAGCGGTCTTGTAAAAACTCAAGAACTGAGCCAACAGAGCAGTGGACGGGGTCACTCTGATGTTGGTAACACCAAGAAGAAAAAACATTCCATTTGAGTCTATAAAGTTTCCTCGTAGCTGGAGCTCTGGAGCTAAGAATGGTCTCCACAACCTCAGTTGAGAGACCGCTCTCTATGAGTTGCGCCCCCTCAGAAGCCACAGCCAAAGCTTCCAAATCTCTGGCCAGGGGTGAAATATAGTGCCCCCAGCCTGAGATAGAAGGTCTTTCCTGATCGGGATCTCCAAGGGAGGACCGTCGAGGAGATGAATCAGGTCCGCAAACCAGATTCGAGTTGGCCAGTGTGGAGCTACGAGAAGTAGACTTACTCCATCCTGGCGGACTCTTTCCAGAACTCCTGGGAGCAGACCAACAGGGGGAAAGGCGTACAGACGTAGCCTCAGCCAAGTCTGTACCATAGCGTCCAACCCCAGGGGGGCTGGATGAGTAAGGGAGAACCATAGTGGACAGTGCGTCGTGTACTGAGACGCAAACAGATCCACTTCTGCTTGGCCATAAGATTCCCATATGAGCTCCACCACCTCGGGGTGAAGCCTCCATTCCCCTGGCCTCAGCACCTGCCTCGACAGGGTGTCTGCTCCAATATTCTGAGTCCCTGGTATATACATTGCCCTCAGAGAGCGTAATTTCCCCAGGGAACACAGGAGGATCTGGTGCGCTAATTTGCAGTGGGCGCAAGCGCATTACCGCTCCCCAGCCGGTAAGGGAAGCATCTGTCGAGATGGTAACCCGATGACAAAGAGCTCCCAATACCGGACCCTGGGACAGGAACCAGTGTTCTCTCCATATGACCAAGGCGCAGAGACACCGCCGTGTGATCTTGATCGTACAAAGTGGGTTTCCCCTTATGGAGAACCCTCTGGTCCTGAGCCACCACTGTAAAGTTCTCATGCCCAGCAGGCCAAAGGGGATCACATTGGACGCTGCTGCCATGAGACCCAACAATCTCTCGAACTGTTTCACAGTGCATGACTGGCCTAGCTTTAGCTCTGATGTGGCTGTGAGGATGTTGGCTATACGAGCGGGTGAAAGAGTGGCTCGCATCGTGACAGAATCCCATACCACCCCAAGAAAAGTGGTCCTCTGTAATGGAGATAGCACACTCTTCTTGGTATTGAGCCTCAAACCCAACTTCTGCATATGAGCGAGGACGACATCTCGATGCCGAACCGCCAACTGTTCTGATTCCGCTAAAATCAACCAGTCGTCCAAGTAATTCAGAATACGTATGCCCTGCAGCCTGAGCGGGGCCAGAGCTGCATCTACGCACTTTGTGAATGTGCGGGGTGAGAGAGCTAGATCGAAGGGAAGTAACCGATACTGGTATTCTTTGCCCCCGAAAGAAAACCTTTGGAACTTCCTGTGCTGAGGGAGGATGGAGATATGGAAGTACGCATCTTTTAGGTCTATCGTGACGAACCAGTCCTCAGATCTGATTTGAGTCACGATCTGTTTGAGTTTCAGCATCTTGAATTTTAATTTCTGAACTGTACGATTCAACAGACGAAGATCTAAAATGGGACGCAGCCCTCCATTCTTTTTTGGAACAATGAAATAATGGCTGTAAAAACCTGATGCCCTGTCGGGAGGATACACCTGCTCTATAGATTTTCGCTGAAAGAGATTTTACTTCTTGCTCCATGACCAGAGCCTGCTCGGGATGCACTACTGTGAGCAAAACCCTGTAGTAGTGTGGGGGACGAGAACCGAACTGGATTCTGTAACCCTTCACTACTATCTGCAGGACCCATTGAGATACATTCGGCAGACTTTTCCATTCTGTCAGACATTCTACTAAGGGAACCAGCCTCTCGAGGCTGGCCTCTGGTGTAATTTGAACAGCTAGTTCGGGGACCTGAAGCCGAAGCGCAGGAACCACCCAAGCTAACTGCTCTTGAACCCCCCTCAGAGGGAGCGAGCCTGACGCAGTGTCTGGGAGACACAGCGCCAGAGACCCGCTGGAGATCGCTGCGCCCCGAGCAGAGTATGTGAGCGGAGCTGAGCTGGAAGAATTTGCGTTCCACGCTCAAAGTATTTCATAATTACTCCGCTCAAGCTCCGCTCTGGGTGTACAATTTTCCGCTCCTCGCTCCCTCCCCCACTCCGTCCTTATACGTCTCGCTCCGTTTTCGCTCCACGGTATTTTTATTTATTTTTTTAATAACACCAGTCTCTGATCAGAAGATGCATGTAGTGTAAAACGAATACGCAGTACTAAGAGAAGAACATCCATACTTTATTGGAATTTTGAACACTGAACAGCCCCAAACCAATAGCTAACTTTTAAACAAAGCAAAATAAAAAAATACTGTTGAATGAGGCTAAATTAAATAAATTATCAATTGAAAAACATTATATTAAATTATCAAACGAAAAACATTACATTAAATAAAATAAATCACAAACTAGAATATGAAGTTAAACAAATTGCCAAACGAAAAAATATAGATCTCTTTTAGCCAACTTTTAGCCTATATTATTATTGAGAAATAGGCCTACTATGAACAGAAAAAATGCTGGCTGGTTAAACATAGGCTATTTTTTTTTATATAAATTATCAAATGAAAAACATTATATTAAATTATCAAACGAAAAACATTACATTAAATAAAATAAATAAATCACAAACTAAAATATGAAGTTAAACAAATTGCCAAACGAAAAAATAAAGATCTCTTTTAGCCAACTTTTAGCCTATATTAATATTAAGAAATAGGCCTAAACGAACAGAAAAAAATGCTGGCTGGTTGAACATTAGCGAGCGAAGCTAAATCTCCAGTGCTGCGTTAACCTTTAGAAAAATGAGCTTTTGCAGAGTGGCAGGTGCCAAGCACATGTGATTATTGCTGGACATCAGACCAGCAATAGAAAACACCTTTTCCACGCTGGCCGAGCCGCTGGGAATGCTAAATATGCGTCTTGCAATTTGTGAAAGTTGTGGCAGTACATTAGAATTTTCTTTCCAGAAGCGAAGGACGTCGTCAACTTCGGTGTTCAATCTTGGCATTCCAAGGTATTACTCGACTTCTCCTCTTATGTCTAGTGTTGTAGAAGACGAACAGGTCACAGTTGCATATGACTGGAACATTGACTTAATTTTTTTTGCGCTCGATGGCTCAGGGACAGGGTCAGGGACAGTCACAGGGTCAGCGACAAGGGAAAGGGATGTTACTTTTTTATTTACACTGCAGAGAAGTTCTGTTTGATTAACTAACAACTCCCGGATCTCAATCTGTTTGCCTTGAACCTACAAGAACAATACAATTAGCTATGATTATTTAGAATAATAATAATGAGTTTTCATACATGTAGGCCTACTGTATTATTTTTAGCATTATTGTAAGTTAGCATACATTTTATTTTTTATTTTATTTTAATAAACCATGGTTAATTTCTGAATGCTATGCCTTTGTGTAATTAATTACTTGCCTTTTCATCTCTTGCAATCCACTCGTTCTTGAAGCGTGGATCTAATAATGCAGCCAGAATAACGTGAATGTTGTCATAAAACCTTTGATAACGAGTCTCAAAGTTCTCAGCTAAAGTTTCTGCGAATGCGGCTATTTCCAGTGGAGTGTCACTGGAAACATCAGACATCATTCTGTGTATTTCTGCAACTGCCGGTAGGATCATCCCCAGGTTTCCCAGCTCCTTTTGTAAACTGTCTGTCAGTTCAGCAAATGGTGTGAGTACTCTCACTAAGCCTTTAAGAATGAGGACATCACTGCATGTGATTTTCCCATCATCTGTGATCGACGTCAGCCTGTTTTGCCACAGCGTGTCCTTCTCAAACATTTTCAGCACCGACTCGATTATCCGCAACTGACTGTTCCATCTGGTTGCGCATGCAGTTGTGGGACGAACACCTAATTTGTCGATTTCCTCTGTGTTCAGTGTGCTTTTTCTGACTGTTTTGACTACTTTTCCAACCTTGTTGATTATTGAATTGATTGCATTGTGCTTCGCAATTGCGTCTTTAATTGCAAGTTGGAATAAGTGGATCGGACATCTTAGGTGAAGATTTGATTTTGTGACGTAATTCTCTACCATCATGTTCAATTGGATGGCCAGCTGGTCTGCATGGAGCTGCAGGAGTGCAACATCTGGAGCATCACCCTCACCATCTGTCTCCCTGTCCCCGAGATCTTGGTCCAGCTGATCCCCGAATTCGCTAAAACCAGGCAGATTGAAGGCTTTTACCATATTGTATATATATATATATATATATATATTTTAGGGAAAGTCGTGGCCTAATGGTTAGAGAGTCGGACTCCCAATCGAAAGGTTGTGAGTTCGAGTCCCGGGCTGGCAGGAATTGTGGGTGGGGGGAGTGCATGTACAGTTCTCTCTCCACCTTCAATACCACGACTTAGGTGCCCTTGAGCAAGGCATCAAACCCCCAACTGCTCCCCGGGTGCCGCAGCATAAATGGCTGCCCACTGCTCCGGGTGTGTGCTCACAGTGTGTGTGTGTGTGTTCACTGCTCTGTGTGTGTGCACTTTGGATGGGTTAAATGCAGAGCACAAATTCTGAGTATGGGTCACCATACTTGGCTGAATGTCACTTCACTTTCACTTTCATATTGCTGGCGCTATCAGTTACTACTCTGATCACACCACGCTAAATATTCCAGCGTCTCAGGACCTCCTCATATTTTTCATAAATGTGCTTCACTGTGTGGTGCCCCTGAATGTGTTCACAACTCAGCAGAACAGTGTGGCCTTGAAAGTTTTCATCTACAAAACTTCCCACGATACCCAGAAAACTGTGACCTCGTCGGCTCGTCCAAATATCAAGGGCCACTGAGAGTCCATTGCAGTTCTGTAGCAGAACGCGCAATTTATTCTCCAACTCTAATAAAGCATGTGGCATGAGTGTGTCACGGACCGTGCTATTGCAAGGTGGGGTGTAGCCAGGCTGTGCAATGTTCGCAAAATAGCGCATCCCTTTTCTTTCTCCTTTGGTGAGTGGCTCATAGTCCATGTAAATCATTTTAAAGAAAGCCTGGTCTAGTTCACTCTTCCTCTCCTGTGAAATATTTATTTTTGTCGTTCTTTGTTGAAAGAAGCCTTTAAATTTACTGCTCTGTGTCTCTTTACATGTTTCCTGTGATTTTTTCTCTGCAAAAAAATTTTAATTGAACATAAATATGGCGCTAAAATTAAATGTAAATAATAAGTAGCCTAAATGTCAATACAATATTTACAAATGTATTAATTCTGCATTGGTGGTTTAGGTTGTTCAAGCTGAATAATACCGACCTTCAGATTTTTTTTCCACGTGTGAGCGAAAAACTTTATCGTGTTTCCTTGACACATGCCTTTTAAGATTCCACAATGAATCTTTTGACGTTGCAATCACCTCCCCGCACTCGTGTTCTCCTTTGTCATCACTACCTTTTATAATACATTTATATATTTTTTCCCCTTCTTCACAGTAATATTTCAGAAACTCAATTTTTCTGTCTCTCTTTACCTGTGCTTACTGCTTATTACCAACTTATAAAATCGTCAATCATATAAAGGAGATGCACAGGTGGAAATCGCGAGGGGGTTGGTAAAATTATAATTAAAATCATGTGATAAATTAATTACATGATATATACTTTATATAAATGTTTGTGAAAGTACTAATAAAACAATACAAATGCAAACAAATGCAAAATATGATTAGAAACATTTTGAGTCCCCCTCTGTCTCCTGACAGTGGTTTGTTCCTGGGACTCCTGGCTCGTGATTGGTAATTGAGCGATAGTGGAGCGTTTGGGAGCGAGAGAAAATCACAACGCTCCGACATTTAAAAAATCCGTTCCTCGCACCTGGCAAAATCACGCAACTTCGCTCCTCGCTCCGCTCCCACTCCGCACCGCTCACATATTCTGGCCCCGAGGCACCTAGAGTGGCGGGGTTGGCAGGACAGCCCCGTGAGAGCACCGAGACCGGATGGGCACCGTATACTGAGGTGTACACCGCACCGTCTCGATCGGGGCTGCCCATTTGGCGTCAGGACCATTTCTTCTGAGCCGAATCTTTCTTAGCGAGAAGAACAGTCCTCAGATCCGGCTTCTGCTTTGATTGTTTTGGCTGTGAGTGCTGGCTCGGTCCCCGTGATTTTTGAGGAGGAGCGCGAGACGCAACAGCCTCTTTTTGAAAAACACAATATGAGGAGTATGACGGCTGGGGCTGCCTTGCACGCCCAGCAGCCTCAGGAGGATTAGATCGGCGAGGGAGAAAACTTTTAAAAGCTTCAGATTGCTTTTTATTTTCTTTAAATCTTTCAACCACTTCATTCACAGCATCACCAAACAGACCTACATGAGAAATGGGAGCGTCTAAAAGAAAAGATCTATCTTTATCTTTAATATCTGAAAGATTAAGCCAAAGGTGTCTTTCTGTAGAAACCAAAGCAGCCATAGATCTACCAATAGCACGTGCTGTTTCTTTAGTCACCCTGAGAGATAAATCCGTAGCCCGACGAAGTTCACGAATTTCGTAACGGCTGACTCCCTCACTGTTATCTAACTCCCCCAGCAGCTCAGCCTGATAAGCCTGAAGCAAAGCCATCGAGTGAAGGCAAGCTCCCGCCTGACCTGCTGCTGTGTAAGCTTTACCCACAAAATTTGATGTGATCTTTAAAGGCTTCGTGGGCAAAGTCGGGTTCTTAATAGGTGATGCTGAACCAGGGAGAAGATAGCTTGCGAGCATCTGTTCCGCCCGGGGAATCGCTTCATAACCATTTTCTTTCAGCCCTCTTATATCAGAATAAATGCGCACTTGAGGGCTGAAAAGACGTGACGAATATGGCTTATTCCACGATTAGACAGCTCACTGTGAAGATCAGGAAAAAATGGAAGACCCCGTGATGTAGGAGATGTTTTAGAAGACAGAAAACACTCGTCTAATTTGCTTTTAGGACGAGCGCTCTGTTTATCAGATGGCCAAGATATATGTAACTTATCTACAGCTCGTGTTAATACATCAACCAACTCCTCATATGCTGGGGAAAGAGATGGCGAATCCTCTTCCCCCCCTGATTGTGTCACCTTCACTGCCCGTTACATCTAACTCCTCGGAGCTAGAGCAACGAAGCAATGAGCTCTTCCCCCAGGCGGAAAAACAATTTTATTTTTGTCAGTCGTGCTGTTTTAGTTGTTATCTCAAATTTCATTGGTTATTCCCCTTTTCCTGAAGTCAGTATTGGACGCCTGTTAGAAAATTAATAATTCACTTGACTTGACACATGACTTCATCAGTGGACCAGATTAGTGATGGGCATTTCAGCTCTTTTTCGTGAGCCGGCTCATTTGACTCACCTCACTGAAAAGAGCCGGCTCTTTTGGCTCACAAACGGCTCTTTAAAAAACAATAATGTTTTGACTATGATAGCTGTGAAAACAATTCTAGTTAAATTATTCCACGATTAGACAGCTCACTGTGAAGATCAGGAAAAAATGGAAGACCCCGTGATGTAGGAGATGTTTTAGAAGACAGAAAACACTCGTCTAATTTGCTTTTAGGACGAGCGCTCTGTTTATCAGATGGCCAAGATATATGTAACTTATCTACAGCTCGTGTTAATACATCAACCAACTCCTCATATGCTGGGGAAAGAGATGGCGAATCCTCTTCCCCCCCTGATTGTGTCACCTTGTCTTGTTGGGACGTCACTCCTGACGCTCACTCTCGCCATTGGACTAGTTGACATGGATGCTTCAGACGCACTCACGCAGAATGCGTTCCCAAGGCGTTATCGACACATCATCTCTCCCTCGATGGGGAACTAAATCGGACGCGAGGAAACGGGAGCCCACGAGCTCATTTCCCACATCCCCGTGCTCGATCATCTCACCAGTCAACAATGATGAGCAGAGATTAGTTTTGAGACCCCCTCTAAGTGAGAAAAGAAAGCGAGAAATCACAGAGAAAATTGTTGATTTCATTGCGCTTGATATGAGACCAATAAATGTTGTCCGTGGTGACGGGTTCAAAGAAATGTTTGAATTCCTCGAACCAGGCTACACCATTCCCAAACGCGACACAATAATGTATGGCTTAACAAGCAAGTTCAACACGACTAAAGAAATTCTTGTTATGAAAATTCAAAGTTGTAAAGCAGTCAACTTAACAACAGACACATGGACCTCTATCAAGAAAGGTTACATGACCGTTACTGCACACTTCATGTCTGAAGATTGGCAACTACATTCTTTTGTGTTGGAAACAAAAGTGCTGGAGGAGAGCCACACAGCTACCAACATAAAAGAGTGACTCAGTGAAGTGATGGAAGAATTTAAAATACCTGCAGAAAAGAGGGTAGCAGTCGTACATGACAATGCCGCTAATATGGTGTTGTGCACAGAACTGATTTCTAATGATCCATCCTTGGGTAATGCGAAGGGCGTCCGTTGTGCGGGGCACACGTTACAGTTATGCATAAACGTGGCTCTTAAAACTGACCCCATATGTCGATGCATCGCTGCTGCTAGACGCCTTGTGGGGCATTTCAAGAAAAGTACCAAGGCTACAACAGCTCTGACTCATAAACAGAAGCAGCAGAGTGTTGCTTACAGCTGTGCTGTCAGACCCTGAAATTACCAAACGGCCTGAACGAGGTCTAGATCTCACAACAGCACATTGGCTGACAGCGGAGGACACGGTCGCAGTGCTAAAGCCTATGATCACTCTCACTGAGCTGCTTTCTCAGGATTTTAAACGCATCCCTATCTGCCACACTGCCCATGTTAATAAACATGAAGAGACGCCATTTGGTGCTGCGCAACGAAGACAGTCCCACCACAAAAGCACTAAAGACAGAACTAGCAAAAGAAATTGACACGAGATGGCAAATGACGGAAAATATCGCAACCAGCATTTATATTCAAGCTGCTGTCTTAGACCCACGTTTTAAGAGCTTGTCATTCTTTGACCAACATGAACGAGAAGATGCGTACTCCACAGTGTTGGATCTGGCAGAAAGTTTATCTACAGAAGCTGTGCCAGAAAGTGATCATGACAGCATTAGCCCTGCAGAGGAGGGTGAGCCCGAACCGAAAAAGGAAAAGCAGGCCGAGATATCCATGCTGATGGCCATTGATGAGGAGGAGCATGCAGAAGAGAATGATGAACTAAAAATGTACTTGGCAGATAAAACAAAGGTTGATTCGGGACCATTGGCATGGTGGCAAAAAAAATGGACATTGATATCCAAAGCTCGTTAAAGCAGCTAAATGCCTCCACTGTATCCCTTCCACATCCACTCCATCAGAGCGCATCTTTTCAAAGGCCGGCTTCATTGTGAACAAGTCGAGAAGCTCCCTTCTTCCCAACAATGTGGACAAGCTGGTGTTCCTCTCACATAATATGAAAAAAATAAAATCGAATTGAAAGCTTAGGTAAGAATGCTTAATTTCCTTTTATGTAGTGTTTCTGTTTGCTATCTGTTAGGCTATATATAAAAAACGGGTATTTTTAAGAAAAATTAGTCTGATGTTTGCAATTTGTTGTTTCAGGTCAAGACTTATCCGTCGTCTTAATGAAAGTTTGCAGCTTTGCTCTGATATTTTTGATTTGTATTGGTGTTCTTTAAATTATTTGTTACACATTTTGTCTTAAATATAGTTGTTCTAAACAATTTAATCAAATCAAATAAGTTTTGGCGTTGTGCGATGTGCCATGTGCATTTATTAAATTGTTTGTTTTTGTTAATTTTCCTTTTTCCTTGACACTGTATTTTTATACCAAACAGCGTTTTTGCTACAGTATTTATTGTTTTTTTTTTTAGCCTTGTTTTGTACTAGGCCTAAGTTACTAATAAGTTTATTTAATTTATTTTATAGAACGAATTTTAGTTTATTTTATTCGAAACTTTTTTTTTTTTTGACATGTAACTGTTACAGTTTGTATTTTTGATAATAAATTATAAAAATGCACAGGCAGTCTTGGTGATCCTCTGCCCATCTTGACTTCTGAGAGACACCAGAGAATGTCTAATAGGAAGAGAATTGGCACTCTCTGCTTACTTCCGGGTTCTGGATTGGTTGCAGTAACAATTCTCTATCCATGCGGGGGCGCTCGCGAGCGAGTGCAGAATGAATGGAGGTCTATGGCGAAATACCCCTCAAAACCCACTTTTCTCAGGATATAATTTTTTGTCTAGTAATTTAAATGTTGTATTCGAAAGGGGGGGCTAAGATAATACACTCAGCTGAAAATTGCATTTTTAAGTTCACTTATCTGCTCTAAAAAAGCGTTCAAAATGTGATGACGTCACATATTTTCACACTGCCAGAGGGTCTGCTTTACGGCAATTTCTGACTTCCGCTTCATGGCTTACTCGTGGCATCGACGATAACACCAGCTGCTACTTGAGGTAAGGCTCTCTCGGTTAATACACGAGTTACAAAGAGTTTTAGTTAGTTAATGTAGAAAGGAAAATGCGCGAATATTTTACATATGTATATTACTTACAATGGTAATGGCAGCGACTTTGATTTCTTCGGCTGGCTGTCGAAGAAATCATATTTTCTTCGACAGCCAGCCAACAGTTAGCTATCTGTTATGTAGCCTAACGTTAGCCAATTTATGGTGGCAATGGTGAAGGTAAAATAACCTTATATATTAACATCTTTAATTTACGGATGTTGCCGTATTGATTTTTCTCTAGACAAAGATATACCTACTGAGCTCACAGCTAAAATACGTGGATGCATTAATTGAAGTTTGATTTTTTCTCTCAGGAAGTTCTCGTTCTCCTCCTGGTTTCCTGCACCAAATTGTCGTCGCCAGGGGTTTGAATGTTCAGTATTGTTGTAGTATAGTATCCTATCATTTTTCATGTTTGTTCATTTACTAATTTACTATTGGTTGTGTTCTTGTTGTTAGACCCCTCGTTTTTACAGTTCTGTTGGTGTGAAGTTTACTGTAGATGTAGTATAAGATGTTCTTTATATAGATTTTAATCTTCTGGTCTTTATCTTAATGTTTTGATGCCTTTTATTTGTATTTCCTAAACTGTGAATAAACTAGCCTGTTGCAATGTTTTGTGTAATTACTGTTTCAATGTGATTATCTGTCTGTCTATTAGGAGGTCATGTAGCCTAGACCATGTTCCTCATTTAACAAATTTGTAGCTTATAATGTGTTGCAGGGCTGATGGTTAATTCAAATTCAATTTCAACGGCTAACAACAAATTATGTTGACAAATATAACTAATGAATACATGCATAACATTTATAACATCAACATAGCTGAACATGAATTCCTCAATTACCTACTTGATTATCTGTTTTGTTTGGTAAAGTAATATTTCGTAGTAATATTATTTACGTACTTTTGTATATGTTATGCATTCTAATTTTATCAACATCTTTTCATTGGTAATGAGAGGCTATCTGACCTACTGCTGCACTCCATCGAGCGAGATATTCCAAATAATTGTGAGAAAGTCATTAAAAAATATAAAAACACAACAGACAGACGGGTACTGCTTTAAATACAGGTGATTTATTTAAAAGAAAATCGATGTTTTTTGTGACCTTTTTGGTTCTTCCGCCCCTGCCCCGGAGGTCTGTGCACACCACTGATACAGTCTAAGCAGATGCTGAAGTTGTTAAATCGTAAACAAACGATCTGTATGGAACAATTGGTTAAGGTACGTTAAGTGTTCGACACCCAACCACTTGGAAGCGCCAGAGGAAGTCTAATAGACAGGCTCTGGCAGCGCGGACTCCTAATAGACATTCTCTGGTCATGCGCGATTTTACCCGCGCTCCAGTTTTTGCCAACATTCCCGCCCAGGTCCCGGTATCCTATGACCATTTATACAGGAGCAAGAAAGAACATTACCTTTTTTTGTCCTTGGGGAATGAAAAGAATGACAGTCCATTCCCACTGTTGGAACAATGCATTGCTGCACATCTACGAGGCATTTTCTTTATTTCTAATTTATGCTATGATCATTGAAATGTTCTTGAGCGGGATATTGACTGGATTATTTAAGGTTGTCATACCATAACCTTACCATGTATATAAACACATTGAACACAAGAATAGAAAAACACTCAAATTACATTAATTCCCATGTACTTTTTACAATACATTTATAATGATATGAAAATAAAATTGCCCGCAGCAAAAATATAAATACAGTACACAAAAATTAACTTCGACAGAAAGTCCTCCTTAAGATAATGTCAGACATTCCAGAGCCCGTCTACATTAGACATTCTCTGAACATTCTCAGACGGGCTCGAGCTCTTTCTTCTGATTCTGCTTTAGCTTCAGGTGCCATCAAGCGGTATCTCTGGTCGTAATCAGTCGCAAGTCCGTCACTGACCAATCAGCATTCATTAGCAGAATGCTAGCTTGTTCCGGCCAACAACGGCCCCACCTGTAAGAAGTCGAAAGGACATAAGTACTGGTTCATTCAACTTTCGACCTATAACCTATGTTGAACTTGCAAAGCCTATAATAAAATCTGAGAATTCTCAACGGCAATCGGGTGAAAGAGACACATTTAGCCGTATAGCCCCATTGACTCCCATTCAGTCTGCACTCGCTCGCGATCACCCCCAGTGGAATTCTAATGGAACTGCAACCAAAATCAATACAATGGGGCTGAATAGGGAGTGCCAAGGCTCTCCGTAGACGGGCTCTGGAGACACTGCCACTCTGAGAGGCTCTTCTCCAGGCACGTGCACACATAGACATGAAAGGGGGCTTGAGCACCTGCCCTTTTTATTCCTGGAGAGAAAGTGCCCTTTTTTCTGAGATGCTTTTTTTTTGTTTTTGAAAAATAATATATATTTCTGTTTGCACACAGCTTCCCTGTCAAACAAATATATTTATTGAAATATAGTATCTAAATATCAGGTCAGGAGTTCTGAAGCGCTCCCTCTCCCTCTCCCCCGATTGTTAAACCCGATTGTATTGCTTCCGCTAAGGAAAATAGTCCGCTCCGTCTCTACGGTTAGAATCCTGTGAGTCCATAGCAAGGCTCTGTTTTTCATGGCAACGGTCTGTTATACTCCGACCAGCGGTCTGTTGGTTATAACAGATCGCATTCTACATTGGAATTCAACCAAGCCATGTAAGCCAAGCCAGGTGATATGCTTTAGTTATTTTGTTTATCCTATTTAACTGCATTTCCCTGTTAATTAGATGCAAATGTGCACATTTTAACTAGTTGACGCCTAATTTGCATACAGAACGTCCCCAGTTATTGACTCACTTCAAGAGTCTTTCCCCCTGAAATTTAGAAATCTAAATTGGTGAATTTAGAAGAAATCTACAGATGCAAACAGATGGAGGATACACTCTAAAAAATGTAGTAAATCTGAGTAACTGCATGTGGTACATTAATAAATAAAACTGAGTAGAAATAAGTTAACATTAAACTTTAAAAATAACAATATTTATAAATGAACTATTTAAGTAATTTAACTTTTTTTATTTCCTCGAAACCTTTATAAAATAGTATTCCATACCACCACAAATACATACATGACATTGGCTTTTATTGAATTTTTACTCAATTATTTTGGTAAGTTTAATTTTAAAGTGTTATGTATTCTGATAACACCAAAATAATTAAAATGATGTAGTGCCTTGTGCAAAAATAAACAAATTATTAGTAAAACACGCCCCTCTGTTTGATGCAGTTATTTAGGTTATTCTAAATATGAAGAGTTCAGATGAAAAATCCTCTAAGTGCCATCTGAAATTTCCTTTAATAATGATCATTTTTATCAAGCTTGTATGTTTATGTTCACTTATTTCACATTACTGGCAATGAAAATTACCTATTAATTGTCATTTAAGTTAAATTACTGAACTTAAATACAAGCTTGAAAAAAAAAGCTCATAAGAAAATTTCTGATGGCACTTAGAGGCTTTTGCATCTGAACTCTTCATATATACTTGAAACTAGTAGCATAGAAAATGTTTTCAAAACATGCACATTGTGGAATGGTTTCCTTTGCTGCTCTAAAACCTAGTGAATACTAAGGAGACCATGGTTTCTGTCAACTGATTATTTTGTAGACAAAAAAAAAAAACTAATTATGAGAGGTGCTCTTTATTTCACTTGAGCCCCTGCCCCTCAAAATGTCTGTGCACGTCTCTGCTCTTCTCATACCCAATCATGTTGCCAATTGACCTAATAAGTTGCAAATTGGTCCTCCAGCTGTTCCTTATTATGTACATTTAACTTTTCCGGCCTCTTATTGCTACCTGTCCCAACTTTTTTGGAATGTGTAGTTCTCATGAAATCCAAAATGAGCAAATTTTTGGCATGACATTTTTAAAATGTCTCACTTTCAACATTTGATATCTATATTCTATTGTGAATAAAATATAAGTTTATGAGATTTGTAATCCTTTTTTACTCACAATTTGCTTTGTTCAGTGTCCCAACTTTATATATATATCTATATATATATATATATATAGATATATATATATATATATCTATATATATCTATATAGATATCTATATATATCTATATATATATATATATATATATTCTCTTATTATGATTATTATGATGCACACATGTGGTGCTGCTGATGGATATGCTGTACCTTGTTTACAAGCAGAGGAAGGCACACGCATGTATCGTGGTACTGTCATGAATGTGCATTAAAGACTAACATGGAAGATAATTTTTTTTGAAACAAGTCATTATTTTTGTTTTCTTTGCACGCAAAAAAGTAGTAGTGAATCATAGCTTCATAAAATTAAGGTGGAACCACTGATGTCACATGGACTATTTTAACGATGTCCTTACCTCCTTTCTGGGCCTTGAGGTTGTAGTTCCATTGCTGTCTATGCAGGGTCCGAAAGAGCTAGGATTTCATAAAAAATACCTTAATTTAAACCTTAAATACCTCATCCAAAGAGGAACAAAGGTCTTACGGTTTTGGAATGACATGAGGTTGAGTAATTAATGATAGAATTTCCATTTTTGGGTGAACAATTCCTTTAATTCACCTACCAAAACCCTTCAAGTTGGCAGTAATACAGTAATACAGATGGTTCCATATCTTGTAACCATCACTCATTTTCTTGAACTTTAACAATATCTGCAAAACATTTAAGTTGGTTCTGTTCTGTTTACCTCGGGGGGTTATCACTGCTCTCCCTGCTCTCATCCATGCTATGCTACATGGGTGTGCAGGGAGTTCTTGCCTAGAACAGAACCATACTGCCAATCCAAACTGTATGCTAATATGCTATATATATATATATATATATATATATATATATATATATATATATATATATATATATATATATATATATATACATACACTCACTGGCCACCACTTTACATTTACATTTAGTCATTTAGCAGACTTACAAACAGGGCCGGCCCGCGGCATAGGTGGTATAGGCAAATGCTAAGGGCGCCACTCTTCCATAGGGGCGCCAGAATGAGTGAACGAGTGGATTTTTTTTTTTTTTTTTTTTTTTTTTTACATATTTTTTTTTATAATAGGCTACTATTTAAAAACCATTAATTCGAAATACTACCAAATAAAGCAAAAAAATAAAAAAAAAATAAAAAAAGTCCGACTCTTCTATCTTCCCCCGCCCATCGAGTGCTTGAAGTGCGTCAGAAACAGAGCGCGCGCGATCAGTTGTTGGTAATTTGTTGTGTAGCGTGCCCGACGCCGCATCCAATGTAGACAGCACTGCTTTTGTTAACACACAGCTCGTAGAAACGGGCCTGGCAGCTCGCGCCAGTTCTAGACACGGTGAAAGTTTCCTGATTGTGACGGAAGGCCGAATTTACATGACACATTATAAATGAGCATAGTCTGCGATAGATAGTGCCAAAAAGAAGAGAAGAGGATAAAGACAGAGGTAAAGAGATGTAGTGAAAGAACAATTTATTGCATAGGAGTAAAATTACTATAATTTCATGGCAGTTATTTTTACCTTAAACTTAATGTTAGCAGTTGTTCTGAGTTCTGAGTCCCCAGACTGTGATTTTGTACAATCATGTCAGTTTTAAGACGCATTTTTTATTATCACTTTTTTATTAATGTTTTACTCTACAGTTGTGCAGTTTTGGTGGGATACAGTACAGGCCAAAAGTTTGGAAACATTACTATTTTTAATGTTTTTGAAAGAAGTTTCTTCTGCTCATCAAGCCTGCATTTATTTGATCAAAAATACAGAAAAAATTTTATATTGTGATATATTATTACAATTTAAAATAATTTGTTTTCAATTTATTATACTTTAAATTATCATTTATTTCTGTGATGCAAAGCTGAATTTTCAGCATCATTACTCCATTCTTCAGTGTCACATGTGACATCCGGTCTATCACATGATCCTTTAGAAATCATTCTAATATGATGATTTATTATGAGTGTTGGAAACAGTTCTGCGTGTGTGTGTGTATATATATATATGCTAAATCATGAACACAATGACAGGGTGAAATGGGCTGTGATGCATGGGGCGCCAGGTAAAATCTTGCCTAGGGCAGCAAATTGGTCAGGGCCGGCCCTGCTTACAAATGAGGACAACGGAAGCAATCAAAATCAACCAAAGAGCACTGATATACAAGTGCTATACCAAGTCTCAGCATAACGCGGTACACATAGCAAGGGATTTTATCGATAGTAGCTGCTCCCACTAAGCAGGCAAATTTGTGCATTTTGCTCTTTGTCATTTAAAGTTCAGAGGATTTGAGCTACAGAAAGTCATTGTGTAAATTTCCACTGCAGTGCAACTGACTGTGGTTAAAGCTATTATATGAGTAGACATGTAGACATTTATGAATGCAGTACTAGATGTGTGATGCACAGCTTAGCTCTATTTCTAGTTTCGCCTTTAGTGAGGCGGCATTTGCAGAGACGAATGATAGGAAGGTGGTTAAATACAGGATGTGAGGTGCATGTGTGATTGTGTGCGTGTTTGGTTATACATGTGTTGCATATGCACTTGCTCATTAGTTCAAAACCTGTAATACTGCCCAAAATATGTCTGCTTGTCTGTTGATTTTATTTTTTCTCAATTTGACCAGCCAATTCATGTAGTTTCTTCTGACCTTCTGTCATATGCTTATTAAATGTGTACTGTGTGTCATAAAGGTCATACCCATAGACACCTAAGCCACTACCACTGAAACCTTTTGCAAATTTTCCATCAGGTGTAATTTTACACACACTGCTGAAGTGGTTCTTCTTTGTACTAGTTCTTCTTTGTAATCGGACAGACAAAGTCATCTGTCATGATAATGGACTTTCAGTTTGTTTCCATCAGCATCCTTTGCTCTAGTTTTTCAGTATGGTTTATCAGTCATTTCAGTCACCTAATACATTGTTAATTATCTCATTAGTTCACTGTCTCATTCTCATTAGTTTTCCTGTTTGGTTTAGTTTGATGCCGGATATTTTATGTGTTTTATTGGTTGCATTTTTCTGATCTGTGTTTCTGCATGTTTCCAAGTAAAGACTGCTGTTTGGATATTCCATGCATTTGTTAGTTATCTACTGCAACAAGCCCTGACATCATCTCCCTGTGATATATAATTTATGTAAGCACACAGTAAACAAAGTATGTAAGTAAACAAAGAAAAACAAATAATGTGTTACACACCAAAGTTCTTTCTGATTTCTTATTTCAATTTCAGTTTGGTGTGTTTATGCAAATGTGTTAAGAAAAGTTTAATCTGTTTTAGGCATTTACACTGAAATACTACTAATCTAAAAAGAAACCCAATGTATCTCAAACGTGCATCTACACTATAGTAGTGAAATTCAGAATTCAGGTAATTCTTATGTGAAACTATTTATATGAAATATAACTGCATTAGCCTCTTCAAAGACAGACAGAAGCAGAGTTGTACATAAAGTAGTTTCCTACAGTTAAAGATGTTGCATTCATGCACAGACATTTTAATGTTAGTATTATATAAAAGATAGTATCAATTGAATTCCGTGTATGAGTTGAATATTTGTACAATATAAGCAGATTTCCTTTCACAGTGCATTATACTTTTTTGTTGATATTTTTTAAAGATAATAAAGATAATATTTTTGAAAATGAACAATTATGTTGAAAAATCAGAATTTGGAATATTACATAATTGTGTTATAGATGTCCTTTGTTCTTTTCTAAGTCTATCCTGTGTATCAGCTTGTGTGTACATTTATATTCAAAGCACATGAAAAGCTTACATGTGACCCTGGACCACAAAACCAGTCTTAAGTGGACATTTTTCAAAATTGAGATGTATACATCATCTGAAAGCTGTATACATTTCTTTCAAATAAAGCTTACAATTGATGTATGGTTTATTAGGATCAGACAATATTTGGCAGAGATACAACTAAATCTGGAACCTGAGGGTGCAAGAAAATTAAAATACTGAGAAAATCGCATTTAAAGTTGTCCAAATGAATTCTCAGCAATGCATATTAATTATCAAAAATTAAGATTTGATATATTATCGGTAGGAAATTTACAGAATATGTTCATGGAACATGATGCTTACTTAATACCATAATGATTTTTTGCATAAAAGAAATATCAATCATTTTGACCCATACAGTGTATTTTGGGCTATTGCTAAAAATATACGCCAGCGACTTAAGACTGTTTTTGTGGTCCATGGTAGATATAGTAACTTCTTTACTCCAAAACAAGATGTATATTTATTGCAATGCAGACCTGCCAACCTGTATGCATTTTGTGTACCGGCTATGCATTTTGACTTCAAAGTACGCTGGTATGATTTGTCACTCTAAAAAAATCTAGTGATGCCCCGTCCATGTGCAGTATTCAAAACAAGCAACAGAAAAAGATGAAGAGTTCAACCAATCTTTTTTTGGGGGGGGCTTTTAAATATATTCTGTATTTTATTTCAGCTACCATATATCACAAATCAGCCAAAAAACACAGTGATATTAATTTTTGCTCATATTGCCCAGCCCTATTCAGAAGTGTACTGGAATTTAATTAAAGTGTACTGCAGGTTTTTTTTTTTTTTTTTTTTTTTTTTTAAATAGCATAAAAAAGGTAAATAGCAAAAATGACTAAACTGTCACGGTAAACAGTAAAAAAACTACAAAAAGTAAAACTGTAAACTGTTTACCCCCACTCCACACCCATAAAGCCCTTGACCCCCTCACCCACCCACGTGCTGATAGTACAAAAAAATTCCACGTTTGGCAGGTCTGGCAATGGAAAAAAACATGAATTACTCTACTTTCACAGCAAAATATAACTAAAAATACTACATAGAGCTAAAATATCTACTGATTCTCAAAAACAAACCTATAATTTATTCTTTATGTTAACAGTTAGTACATTTCATAGTACAATCAACATTTAAAATATAGTTTGTCTGATAAAATGTAAGTTTAATTTTTTTAAAGTGCATAAAAAATTTGGAAATATGATCTGTACCTGGTGAAATATCTTTAAAATTATCTTTTATTGTGAGACATTCTTCAGTACATTTGTGAAAAAACTAACACACTGCAGATATTTTTTTAAATTAATAACATAAAATAAAACCAACATCAGTTTGTATTATAAAATGTAATGTTACATTAACAATATATTGTATTTTGCTATGTATTCTGGGAGTTAATGTCCAGTCTTGAAAGATAATTTACAGCGGGGATAGGCAACTCCGGTCCTGGAGGGCCACTATCCTGCAGAGTTTAGCTTCAGCCCTCATAAAAACTCACCTGCCTGTATCTATCTAGTATTCCCGAAAACACTGATTGCCTTGTTCAGGTGTGTTTAATTAGGGTTGGAGCTAAACTCTGCAGGACAGTGGCCCTCCAGGACCGAAGTTGCCTATCCCTGATTTGCAGTAATGTTTACATTTAAAAAAAATGTGCATGGTGACTAAAGTGATAGTCAACAATCAGTCAGTAGGTCCGTGTCATTAAAAAAAAAAACATTCTACAATAGTGACAATAAACAGATTACAAACAGATTAAAACAGACACTTAAAGAGGCATTCTAAAATAGACCACAAAAAGCAACAGTTGTAAAATAGCAAAAGCAAAGATAACACCACAAAGTTGCAACAGCATAATTTAATCATACTGTAATGCTTCCCACATCATTATACTCTTCATCTGTAAAAATACAAGACATTTGTGTTATGCAGACGAGGCTATTCACTGTAACTGCACAGAACAAAATGACTAAATGTCTGTGTATATATTACTGTGTTTTACAATACTGTAATATTGCTTCAATAATTACACAGCATTAACTCATTCATTCATTCAGTGCAGACCTACCACTTTCAGAGGAATCGGCAAACTCTGAGGCAGTCCTGAGACATTATGGACATTGATTTACAGCATTTGTGATGGGAAAAGTCAATAAATAAGAAAAAAGAGAGAAAAACTAATCAATCATTCATATGAAATTGCAACAGACAAGACAAAATGACGTGAAATCAGTCAGAAGTATGAAAAATAAGAGATGAAAAAAAAAACACAAAGATAAAACCGCACAAAACATATTTATACATAAATTACTGGCTTACCAGACAACATGTTGTGTGTCACCAGTATCAGATGTGTGATGATTGTTAACTTCTGGAAGATAGATTTGTTAATGTAAGATATAAAATTACAGAAGAGAGAGTCGAGAAACTGGAGTTTTAAGGGTTTTAGTCCATTTCTTTAGCTTTGAGGTTATATTGTAGAATTGAAGTATACTCCTAAATGCTTACAAATGAACATTTAGTAGATATATATATAAATACATCTTTCTGTAGTTTCTAATCTTAAAATGTTGTGCTCCACAGAAAATGGTTTGGAATGACATAAGGGTAAGGAAATGATGACAGAATTCATTTTTAGGTGAACCATCCCTTTAAAATATGTACCGCTGCCACTTACAGTTATGTACAGAAATATCTTAAACTTTTAAGAATGAGTGGACCAGCAAAATATCAAATTGAATGTATTCATTCGATCTCCCTATATATGCCCTATTGATGAAGCTTCATGCTTAAATTTTTTTTCCTAAAAAAAACTGTACAAATTCATATATCACATCACCGATATCACGATATCATAAAGTAATCAGATTTTCATGAGTTCAGGCTAACTTTACAATGTAGGAAAATTAATAAACAACATGAGTTAATAGAAATCCATGAGCTCAGTTGTTATGTATAGTGACAGCATACCCAAACTGTTTTCCATAAGAAATAATCCAACAAGAAACAAGAACCATTAAATGAATACCTTCATAGTAAATTTCTGTTCCTCTGAGCTCTGTCTCATTATTCGAGGATCTGTTGATAAGGAATGCATTAAAATTGTTCTAAATCTAATATCTGATATATTTCAATTTCTAATTTACTTCAATTTCTCGTAACTTTTCAAACTGACCTTTCAATGTTGATTCTAAGGCATCCTACCAGAAAGAAAATTAGTTTTAGGATTAAAGCAGAACAATTCAACAAAATGAAATGTGTCAGTGTTTGTAGATCTAGAGAAAGTGGTACCTCGTTTTAGGATCAGTGCCCAGATTCCCAGAAACAGACTGAAGAGCAAAACGATAGAGCACGTTATGCCAATTATGACTTTGTTAATGCTGCTATTAGATGTCACTGTCAAAGAAAAAACAAACACACAAAAAGTCTTATTTTGACAGTTTACTTAATTCTTATACAACCCGAATTCCAGAAAAGTTGGGACGTTTTTTAAATTTTAATAAAATGAAAACTAAAGGAATTTCAAATCACATGAGCCAATATTTTGTTCACAATAGAACATAGATAACGTAGCAAATGTTTAAACTGAGAAATTTTACACTTTTATCCACTTAATTAGCTCATTTAAAATTTAATGCCTGCTACAGGTCTCAAAAAAGTTGGCACGGGGGCAACAAATGGCTAAAAAAGCAAGCAGTTTTGAAAAGATTCAGCTGGGAGAACATCTAGTGATTAATTAAGTTAATTGATATCAGGTCTGTAACATGATTAGCTATAAAAGCTTTGTCTTAGAGAAGCAGAGTCTCTCAGAAGTAAAGATGGGCAGAGGCTCTCCAATCTGTGAAAGACTGCGTAAAAAAATTGTGGAAAACTTTAAAAACAATGTTCCTCATCGTCAAATTGCAAAGGCTTTGCAAATCTCATCATCTACAGTGCATAACATCATCAAAAGATTCAGAGAAACTGGAGAAATCTCTGTGCGTAAGGGACAAGGCCGGAGACCTTTATTGGATGCCCGTGGTCTTCGGGCTCTCAGACGACACTGCATCACTCATCGGCATGATTGTTTCAATGACATTACTAAATGGGCCCAGGAATACTTTCAGAAACCACTGTCGGTAAACACAATCTGCCGTGCCATCAGCAGATGCCAACTAAAGCTCTATCATGCAAAAAGGAAGCCATATGTGAACATGGTCCAGTGTGCTGTCGTGTCCTGTGGGCCAAGGCTCATTTAAAATGGACTATTTCAAAGTGGAATAGTGTTTTATGGTCAGACGAGTCCAAATTTGACATTCTTGTTGGAAATCACGGACGACGTGTCCTCCGGGCTAAAGAGGAGGGAGACCTTCCAGCATGTTATCAGCGTTCAGTTCAAAAGCCAGCATCTCTGATGGTATGGGGGTGCATAAGTGCATACGGTATGGGCAGCTTGCATGTTTTGGAAGGCTCTGTGAATGCTGAAAGGTATATAAAGGTTTTAGAGCAACATATGCTTCCCTCCAAACAACGTCTATTTCAGGGAAGGCCTTGTTTATTTCAGCAGGACAATGCAAAACCACATACTGCAGCTATAACAACAGCATGGCTTCATCGTAGAAGAGTCCGGGTGCTAACCTGGCCTGCCTGCAGTCCAGATCTTTCACCTATAGAGAACATTTGGCGCATCATTAAACGAAAAATACGTCAAAGACGACCACGAACTCTTCAGCAGCTGGAAATCTATATAAGGCAAGAATGGGACCAAATTCCAACAGCAAAACTCCAGCAACTCATAGCTTCAATGCCCAGACGTCTTCAAACTGTTTTGAAAAGAAAAGGAGATGCTACACCATGGTAAACATGCCCCGTCCCAACTATTTTGAGACCTGTAGCAGAAATCAAAATTGAAATGAGCTCATTTTGTGTATAAAATTGTAAACTTTCTCAGTTTAAACATTTGCTAAGTTATCTATGTTCTATTGTGAATAAAATATTGGCTCATGTGATTTGAAAGTCTTTTAGTTTTCATTTTATTAAAATTTAAAAAACGTCCCAACTTTTCCGGAATTCGGGTTGTAGTTTAGTACTGTAGTTAACTATAATGCATTATTTATATTGAATGTTTATACTTGTATATGGTATTTTCAGGTAATATAATATGAATGAAATAAAAGGCTTTACCCAAGTTAAAGATAACACTTTCATGACTGTTTTGTAATTAAGAACAGTTAAAAAGTGTGTTTTAAATCATTGTTTTAAAACCTTTAGTCATGCTTTGATGCACTTACTTTGTTTAATATTATACTAATGCACATGTAAATAAAGATGTAAAACTAACTTTAATGTGTGTTGTTAACTGTTACATTTAAAGTTAATATATTTTAAATGTACTAAATTACAACTTCTTAATTACAAATGTGTAATTACAAATATATGTAAATAAATGACATGCACGTTTCAAGTGTACAGAAGGCAAAACACTTTAACCATATTATAGACAACAGAATTATGAAATTGCACATCGCTTAAGTCTTAATTAAGTGGGTTGAAAAAAACTCTAACTTTCAGCTAATATAATAGCTGCATTTAATATAAACTGTAAACACATCTTAATGCAATTGCAATTAACATTGTTAAGTGTCTGAAAACATTACATTCAGTTTGCACTCAAGTATATTCTTTTAAAGTACATTATTTCTGTAATAATTACTCTTTTTACAACTTCCACTGAACTGATTAAATTATAATACTTAATTGTAAATTGTTTTGTTTTGTTTGTCCCCTCCCATTCTTACCATTAATCTCAAGATTGACTTTAATATTTTGATGAAGTCTCATTCCATGGTAAGGGAGTACGTTTAACAATACAACACAACTGTATGTCCCAGCATCTTCAATCCCGACCTCTCTGAGGGTGAATGATGTCATCATCTTCTCTGTGTCCCAAATATTAACTTCAACAGGTGTTCCATTTTTGATGAGATAAACCAAAATCATGTTCTTGGACTGGATTTTTGGTAAAGGATTGGATGTTGAACAGTTAAACTCAGCATCACTTCCCACTGGCACCTCAGGTTTAAGTAAATTTATCTGTGTATAAATAAAAGATTCTGTGGCGAGAAAGATAACACTTACGATTAATTGTTGCAGCGTTTCCCTTGATATATTCCAGGACAAATCACCCCCCCCACACACACACACACACAAATAAAATATTTTCAATATCAAACATTTGTCTTTCATTAAAGGCTGCCCAAGTAATATATATATATATATATATATATTATCTGTGCATCAAACATACTCACACATGTAAGCAAAAGTGTTGTCTTTCTTACCGATCACATTTATGAAGATGTAATTAATACCATATCCTGTCACTTTGGTTATTTCCAACTGCTCTTCTGAAAACACACAGCTGTAGTTGCCTGAAGCGTTAATTTCTATTCTCTCTATTTTAAAGGTGGTGTCTTGTCGAGCTGTCCCTTTTTTCATAAGATTAGCTTTACCATTTTTACAAAGATATAAATAAACTGCCTTTTCTGTAAAGCCAAATGTGCTGCAAGTAACCTCCAGTCTTCCACCTTCTGGAACTTCTGAACTTTCAGTGAAAACCTTAGCTTGAAGAATCGTTTGACCTGAGAAGGTAAGAAGTTTGGGACATTTTCATCCTGATAAGTACAACAGTACATTTACTGAGTTGTTTATTAAGTGTATTATTGGACCATACCTTGACATTTAAGGAACAGATTCACTGTGATATCTAAAAACAATATTCAATTATTTTCAAACCAACACCACCAGCATTTGTGTAGATTTCATATATTGATCATTAATGACAGATTTTGTCATTTCAGTACTTACATGCAAAGAGAAGAACACTAACCATGGCTGCATTGATGTTATTCTTTTTTTTTTTAATTGAGTTTCTCGTAGCTTGTGACCTACATGCTATTACAGGGTCCCTGCACTGAACAGAATAAGGCAGTGCTTTCACTAAGTTTCAGTTCAGTTCAGTTCAAGGTTCAGTAATAGTCATGCTGTAAAGACGTTCTGAATGCGGAAACACTTTCAAACACTGCTACAGATCTACAGTATTTTACATATATTCAAGTAGAACTACATTTATTTGCACAACATTATTCAATATTCTACTCACAATTGATTTTTCTGATGAATAATCATTATCCCTCAACATACATTTCAAAATACTTAAATTGCAAATAATTAATGCCCTTTTCTCTGCTATATCTATGAATCCACTACTGATCGACACAAACATTCTGTTTTTTTTTTTTTTTCATTTTTAGAAAGTGATAATTTCTTCCATAGTAACAATAACAGTCATGTGATCTGTAGATATAGAGTTGTTGTAGAGTTAAACGAAGACAAGAAAATTAAAACAAGGTATACAGTTTGTCAGCGTGTGGTGTTTTTCCACATACAACACACAAATTACTATGTCAGTGAATCTCCAACCAGTTAAAATAATAATGCGCTAGTGATTCAGATGCTGAAAAAAAAAAAGATTTTCCAATAACATGCAGTACTTTCCAGTCATTAGAAGGATGTTGCAAAATTAAACGTTTTAATGTCACATTTGTATTGTGAATGCAACTTCGCTGATTGAGCAGAAGCAAAAAATAAATGAAATAATAATATTTATTTGTCTGTTTATTCATTTATACATACTAAATTGTCCTCTCTCTGTCATGCTACTCACAAAATGTGCTTAGAGCCTAACTTGTGAAGATACTGTATCACAGCGCAACTAAGAGGTCAAAAGCAGTAAATGCATGTTGCTGCAGTAATGGTGACAACTGCAATTGCAAAAAAAATAAAATACTCTGGATGAGTACCCTCTGTATGTAGCTTTGAAAAGTCGTAATACACCGGTTAATTCTGATGGTTCTTGTAAATGGGCTCTGAACCACCCACCTCCCTATCTCACACACACTCCTCACCCCTCCTCATCACTACATCTGATTTACAAACACACACACTCACAACCAGGGGCGTAGCACCAAATTTTGGGCCCTGGGTACAAACCATCTTGCTGGGCCCCCAATACCATAGTGATACCAATGGGTAAGGTATTGCATTTTTATCATAAAAACACTTTAAATGTAAACAAAATAGGCCACACTCTGATTAATATATTTTTGTTTTATTGTCGAAAGTACTACTTACTGAGATGACAAAAGGTCTAGCAGGTCCAAACCTGGACTAAATCAAATATACTGTAAAGCAGTTCTGAAAATGACCATACCAAATGAGAAAAACTTTGGTCTGAAACACAAACTTAATAATGTCAGTTTTTACTAAATGCCCATTGACGGGTCTTTGCATGCGCAAATTTGCTGATCAGGTCTTTAAAGTCCAGTTTTTTGCTAGCATTTGAACAATAGTTTTCCTGTGCTTATCAGTAAGAGTTGTTGGCCATAATCCTGGGTCCTCTGACAATCCCTCTCCAGTATCCCTAAGTCTCTCATTCTCTTCTCTTTCCTCTTCAGCTCTGTCCTCCTGCTCCTGACTACCTTCATCACATTCTTCACTTTCCCTCTGATCACTTATATGAATATCAACCTCATCTTCTATTTCTGCCTCTGCTACAAGAGGAAATAAGCAAAATGGGTACATTGTTATTGTACACATTTAAACTTTAAACTGTAAACTTTAAACTGTAATTAGTAATTACACTTTAAAGTTTAAATGTGTACAATAACAATGTACTAATTTTGCTTATTTCCTCTTAACACTTAATTACTAAGTGTTAAAAAGCTCACCTTGTCTCACTGTCACACTCACATCCACCTCACTGTCACTGCTTTCACCTAGCCATGATGAGGGGCCTGCTGCTGCAGGGTCTGACTCGGAAACTGAAATATATGGCTTCAAATGGTTGCTTAAATATCCTTTATTGTCACAATACCTTTTTTTTTAAAGTGTAGGCTAAGTACAAGATAATTGATGATTATTTGTCTGTTTAAAATAAATGCAGACTAGACTATAGAATCACAGGGTAAACTAACCGCCAAACTAGACATTCAGTCTTTGAATTATGTTTTAAAATAAGTCATTTTTCAATCATTAAGATGTGCATTATTATACTGAGAACAATCCTGTACTTAATGTAAGAGCGTGTGCGAGCTAATTTGCATAACAATGCGGTAAAATAGGCGCTAACGATCTGTGTTTTCTCGGGTGTTAGATTTTGACAATGGAGGGAAATATACAGTGTTTTCATGTAAACTTCTGACTCTGAGAGTGGGGAGAACTGCAGCAGAAGAGGAGACAAGCGTTTAGGCAGCTGCCTGGAGTGGCAGTGTGTTGAGCTCCGTCTGCTTCTCACTCCCTGTTATTTACGTAAGGGATAATGTATAACGTTAGATTACATTATCCTCCGCTTCGTGTCGGGGTCCTGTTCAGCCTGTCGGGGTTGTTATTCGCTATAACGACCGCCTCTCTATACATTATCCCGCTTATTACATGGCTACCCACAAAATAAATAAATAATTTGCCACGAATTATTGATTTAAAAGGGAGTTTATTGATTTAAAAACGATTGTATTGCTTCCGCCAAAGAAAATAGTCCGTTCCGCGTCCATAGCAACGCGCTGTTTTTCATGGCAACGGTCTGTTATACTTCGCAGCGGTCTGTTATCAAGAAATAACCAGTGGTGTCAAAAGTATTGACATTCATTACTTAAGTAGAAGTATAGATACTAGGGTTTAAAAAGACTTTTGTAGAAGTTGAAGTATCAACTCAAGCTTTTTACTCAAGTAAAAGTGTAAAAGTACTGGTTTAAAAAACTACTTAAAGTATAAAAGTAAAAGTAATGTAAGGGAAAAAAATGCCATTTAGAACAAAAGCTTAGGCCCCACCACAGTGGCCTATTGTGCACTACCCCACCTCCTCAAAAAAACATTATTCTAAAAGCCATAGGCCATAATGACTATAATGTTATATTAAAATGTTCATGTTGAAAAATTTGGGATGCACTAGGCTACCTGTTTCAGCCGCATATTACCCATTGAAAAAATGAACGTACTTTAGTACAATGCAAATACATTAAAGAACTAGAGATATGATGACTAGTTGCCTAGGGTGACCATATGAGCCATTTTCCCAGGACGCGTCCTTGCCAGAATTTCTATATTGCCTAAAACATCCAAAGTAGTTTGACCAATAACATGCAGGTATGTTACATAATCAACCAGTCGTGTCGTGTGATAAGGTGAGATCTACAGAGAACGATCAGAGTAATGCAAATACACGTACATGTTAGGTGTTTGTTCGTTCATTCAACTTGAAGCGTCGCTGCGCACCGATCATTGTATGACACCAAAGTACCAAGAGAGTGGTTTTAATGCATAAGGAGCCATCTGCTCTGCTCTCTATAGCTCTTATGAATGCCATACAATGATCGATCTGCAAAGCACAAACAGCCAAAATCTGGATATTTTAGGCAATATAAAAATCCTGGTAAGGACGTGTCCTGGGAAAATGGCTCATATGGTCACTCTATAGTTGCCTATAAGTATTGTTATAGTGCAAAAAGTCAAACTTCAGAGGCATGTCATCAATAACCTTTAATGGAATGTAAATGTACATCCAAGTTTAGCTGCAGGAATCTGCGAGGGCAATGGACAAGAACATTGGTGGAGGCTAAAAAACAATTAGTCTTGTATGGTTGTCTATATACAAGAAAGATTATAGTGCTGTCAAAGTGAATGATTAATCCAAGTGATTAATCAAAAACTAAAAATGAAAAAATAACTCATAATCCTGATACCTTCTTGATTGATAGCTTCCTGTATTTGCTATGTCCAGTCTGTGTGTGTGTGTGGGGGGGGGGGGGTAACGAGTTACAAAGTTGGTATAGCCTACTTATCACAACATTGTCAATCGCGTCGCCAATCGCAAACGATAATTTATTAAAACGTCTCGCTACCGAACTACCTACAGTAGCTTAATTTGTGGAGGACGAAGAGAAAGCACCCATTTGGTAAATGAGCCAGTGAGAAATAATCCAGTGCCATTTTGATACTTTTAAAACGGTACCGGCGCCTAAACGGTGCCTGAAGCGATACTTTAAAAAAAAAGACCCACAAAAAAACTATGGATAACATTAAAGAACATTACAAATATTTAAAATAAATACATAGCTTTCACTTTGGATGCTCTTATTTCCCAAGTTATGCTTAATCTAAGGCTAATAAATGTATTTCATAATCTGGGTCATTATACTTAACACAAAAACCACACATAATGTTTCGACTGTATCTCTGTCACTCACTCTGATATTTAGTTAAGATGAGTGCTGTCTGTCTCTGTCTTTAATCAGTTCTGTGAATGACTGTATGCTCATTCTTTATAAAGTAGCAACAGTCGTTTGTAAAGTAGAGTACTGTGCAAAAGTCTAAGGCACATTAGTATTTTCACACCAAAAAAGGGTTTTAAGCCAGTTATTTATATCTTTTGCTGTAGTGTGTCAGTAGGAAATATCAGTTTGCCATTAATTTTATTAATAATCTAGTGCGATTTTGAATGCACAAGCAGTCTGACAACGGCGAAATGAATGTTTGGAAATTTAAACAGATATTTTATACTGAAACAGCAAAGTATATAAATAACTGGCCGAACACCATTCTTTAGTTAAAATACTAACGTGCCCAAGACTTTTGCACAGTAGCTGGTGTATGTATAAAGTACGTACGATTAAATTAAGTATATTTAAATAAGAGTGAGTGTTCGTTCATATGTGTTAAGGGCTAGATTTTTGCTGGAGGAAACAGCTGTTTAGTGATGAGCGGTGAACGCAGCGAAAACTTTACAGAAGATGAGAAACCGACTGCTCCCTCGTGACCTTTTGTAAACTGTATTTATGACAAAGAACTGCACAGATACGGATATTCTAACAATCTTTCGATAAACACATACCTTGTGTCCTCTGTGTTTGTTTCCGCTCGCACTGCTCCGCCGCGGTCTGCGGATTGAAGAGCGCGCTGAAAGACGGAGAGGAGACCGGTCTGACGCCGGTTTCATATGAAACTTAAGGGGACTGACTCTGAGGCGATCACAAATTTGTATACAGTTTATGGAGCTAAATGCTACAGCCCCGCTAAAAAAGCCTAGCGATGCCCGTGCTTCTTGTGTACATTTCGGAGAACCAGGACAAACATTTCAATCGAAACAGACCGCATTCTACATTGGAATTCAGCCAAGCCATGTAATAATCAGAAACATTGTTTGCTCGCTATGAAGGGTGTGATACTATAAAGTATTGGTATATTATTCATAAATGCAAACATAAATGTATGCTATTCTATCGGGAGTAGATATGTTAAAACAATGTCAATGCTTGATGATGCATTTGGAGCTCACCTCTCTTTTCAAAAAAATTTGTGAGCAACTGCTTGCCCTTCTCTCTTTATTCTGCTTCTGCTTCGTTTTTGAGCCCCTGATTTTCCTTTCTTAAGGAGAGACATGACTCTTCACGGCTCACTCCAGCTCCTGTCTCATCAACTGATTCAATCACCGCGGGTCCGCAGCAGAAGCACCTGACCTGCGGGTCGTACCATTTGCATTGATTCGAGAGGGGTGTGGGGCCCTGCACAGCATGAAAATGACTTTTTTATACCAAACCAGCGCCTAACTACAAGTTTAGTTTTGCACAGGAACTTTATTAGTTGTACATAAATGCTATAAAAATGTTAGTGCATGTATATGTATGTATAGAAAACTGACTTCTAAGGGCCCCCCCCCCTGCCTCGGGCCCTGGGTACTCGGTACCCTTTACCCCCCCAGTCCGACGCCCCTGCTCACAACCAGGCCCATAGCCAGCTATGAGGTCACCAAGGTCCGGAATTTTTCATGTTTGAAAATATAATTTGTTCTCTGATTGACTAATTTGCTTCTAAACTCCTCATATGAATGTCTGCATGTATACCGTAATTTCTGGACTATAAGCCGCAGCTTTTTTGCCATGCTTTTGTAACAGGTCAAAGAATGACATATATTTTTGCAACCTTTTTTCTTTTATTTTCTATTGTTTGTGAGTTTATTTCACGAAAAATACTGTATTGTTCAGTTATGTCATGGTAGCTTTATAGGTATAGGGAGAGTTATTTTTTGTGTATGTGCGCCCTCTATTGGATGTGAGGTCATATACTGGATTTTCGCGTTCTGTTCTCAGTCTGTATTTCTACGTGATTGAGAGAGGTAAGTGTTCACGTTAGCGCAATGTAAAGATTGAGATATACCTGTTAAAACTTTAGTTTCAGTGCACATGGTAACTTGTATGTGTAATTTATGATGAGTGCACTTACATTTAATTGAGATGTGTCGAGAATTTTGCTGTTTTGAGAGTTTGAGAAACTGCTAACATAGCTAACCTCGTGTTTTGTTTAGCTGTATGTTAGCGATCGTCATTCTATCCTCTTGTGTCACAGCCCACGATTCAGTTGTCCTTTTTATTATGTTAGGCTGATTCTAATTCGAGGATTGAATCCTGAATTTTTGCTCTCTTTGAAACTTAACAGGTATGTACTCCCAATACCAGGTTTTGAATATAATGTGTTCATTTAAATAGTTTTCTTGTATCGATTAATGTTCAATGGCACTAAAAACGTGTACGTGTTGCTTTGCGCATATTACTGTATATGTATTAACTATTGAAAAGATAGTTTATTTCATGTTGCATAATGTTAATGTAAGAGCTAAAAGCCCAGAGTGGTGAACAGAGATAACATGCAATATGACACATACACATTATATATATATATATATATATATATATATATATATATATATATATATATATATATATATGCCTAATGTGATATGTTTAATTATTCTTTTGTATTTTATTTTCAGATTTTTGAATGTGATTAAATGTTGAGTCTGCATTCTATGTGATTGAGAGAGGCTGATTCTAATTCGAGGATTGAATCCTGAATTTTTGCTCTTTGAAACTTAACAGTGAGCCGAATAAAGTGCCTTGAGGAAAGTCAATGTCCTGTCATCAGTGCACCAGAACACCATGCAGTAGTCGGCGAAGTGCAGACCACGCCGGCTACACTTTGAACCTCGCGGCTTAAACAATGACTCAGCTAATATATGGATTTTTCCCACTTTCGATTAAAAAAAAAAAACACATTCTGTGACGTGCTCAGTTTTTTGGCAGCATGAAATTCCCGAACGGGTTAAGGTCAAGCAACTCTTTTGTTTACGGTTTAGATTAAATAGAGCACACTCAAACTTCCCATCATTCTGATTATGGAAGTCATTTTGTCACCTTAATCATGGCAAAGACACAGAGAAATGCATATGATTTTGAATGCAAAAAGACAACTAAAGCCTTCAGAGGGAAGAAAAGCAGATGGCCCGAACTAGAGAATTAGCTCGAAGACTGGGTCAACACACAGAGAGCAGACGGCAGAGGTGTTTCAACTGTGCAGATCCGACTGAAAGCCAAAACAATCACCACCGCAATGAAGTTTGAGGATTTTAGAGGTGGACCATCATGGTGTTTCAGATTTATGAGACGTAAAGGCCTGTCCATCAGGGTATGGACGAGTCTGTGTCAGCAGCTCCCTCCCGACTACAAGGAAAACATTTCAAACTTCCGCAAATTCACTGATGCAAAGTTAGTGGAGCATTCCATTGCCCTGCATGACAATATGGATGAGGTTCCTCTGACGTTTGAACTGCCTCTCACTCGGACTGTCAACAGGAAAGGCGAATCATCCGTCACGCTGAAAACAACTGGGCAACTGTGTTCTGAGCTGCACGGCATCAGGAGAAAAGCTTCCACCAATGGTGATTTTTAAACGCACGATGATGCCAAAAGAAAAATTCCAGAGAGGAATTGTTGTGAAAGTCAACAATAAAGGATGGATGACGGAAAGCCTAATGCATGAATGGCATATGGAGTGTTATGGCAAGTGACGGGGAGGATTTCATTAACAGAAACAAGGCATTGCTCGTTTTGGACAGCATGAGGGCCCACATAACAGATTCGGTGAAAGAAACCATCAAGAGGACAAGCTCAATTCAAGCTGTGATTCCTGGAGACAGCCACTCGACATCAGTGTAAATCGTGCATTTAATCCTTCACTAAAACGAAGGGCCACATGCGAAGAGCAACTTAAGGTCAAGTCTGGCAGTGAGTCCTAACAACGTGGAGCATTGTCAAAAAATCCACTATCATCTACGGGTTTTAAAAGGCTGGACTGCTGCGTGTTGAAGATGGCTCAGCGGGGGATTTGCCTCTGGATGAAAGTGACGAGAGCGACAATGAAAACGATCCAATATCGGATGAAGCAATTCTGAGGCTATTCAACTCCCGACACCGAAGGAGATGACTTCAGTGGTTTCAGTGCACAGGAGGAGGAATTTACATATACTCATTTAGCTGACGCTTTTATCCAAAGCGACTTACAAATGAGGACAGTGGAAGCAATCAAAAACAACAAAAAATGCAATGATATATAAGTGCTATAACAAGTCTCAGTTAGCTTAACACAGTATACGTAGCAAGGGCTTTTAAATAATATAATAAATAAAAAGAAAACCGATAGAATAGAAAAAGAATGAAGCAAGCTAATGTTAGAGGTCATATATATATATATATATATATATTATATATTATATGATGTGCCTAAGATTAGAAAGGTAGATTTTTTTGTTTTTTAAGATTAGAATTAGAATAGTGTGTGCTAAAGTTGGAGGGTCAAATAAAGATGGAAGAGATGCGTTTTAAGGTGTTTCTTGAAGATGGCTAAGGACTCAGCTGTTTGGATTGAGTTGGGGAGGTCATTCCACCAGGAGGGAACATTTAATTTAAAAGTCCGTAAAAGTGACTTTGTGCTTCTTTGGGATGCCACAATCAAGCGACGTTCACTTGCAGAACGCAAGCTTCTAGAGGGCACATAAGACTGAAGTAACAAATTTAGGTAAATGGGTGCAGAGCCAGTGGTAATTTTGTAGGCAAACATCAATGTCTTGAATTTTATGCAAGCAGCAACCCAGTCTCATATAAAAACGTACCCTGACTACGTTGGTCCAAAGTGCAAAACGTAGAGGGGTTACAATAATGGCCTGTAATTCGTAAGCTTTTTCCACAACCACAACTTTCCTTTTCCTCCTTGTTTAGCTTTTCCTGCTTATTTTCCCTCGTAACTCGTCACTTTGTCAACATTAGTTTCTCCCGCTGCCACGGATTAATGTGTTGATCAGCAAATCAACCTCAGACGAAACGCATATAGTGGGCAGGGGTTTGATCCGTCAGACGGAGCGAAATCGCAAGGAAGAGTATGTGGAATCTGGGGCCACAGCTATGCTAGGCGATAGCAGCGTCCATAGCAACCAAAAAGTTGCAGTTTCACGTTATTCTGGCGAGATCTGAAAAATCTTCGCAACAACGAACAAGCGAGTGATTATGTACATTCATTGAGTGAATATTATGAAAATAAAATATATATTTCTCGCTAGAAATGTAATCAAAACTTATTTTTATGCAGAAACTAACTCAAAATATTGATTTTTTTCACTAAAAATGAGATCGGGATGAATGAATGAATCGGGAGCACCGGGAAAATTCCCGGTGGGCCGGTATGTTTTTTTGGCTGCGAGGGCCGTTGTCATGGCACTGGGTTGAAATATCTATATAAATATATATTATATATTATTATTATTTTACCACAGCCCCACTCTTTTTATTTATTATTTTACCACCGTCCCACTATTTTTTATTTAATATTTTCTCGCAGAGTGCAGCCTGCAAGATAATGATGACGTGATTATCTGTTGACTCCCTGGCCCCGCCCCCAACACGTCGCGCAAGTTGCTCAAAATAAAAAAAAAAGTGAGAAAAATGGATAACAGAAAGCACAAATGCGGCGCTGAAAAGTCCAGAATAAATAAGAAGAAAGCTTTGGAGGACAAAAAATGTTCTAAGCTGAGCACATTCTTCCTCAAAAAAACAAATGGAGACGACGAGGGCGGTAAGTAAGCTAATGTTAAGGTAGTTAGGGGCAGTTCAAGATGCTAGCGACATTGCAAAACAACGTTGTTTGCAAACCACCGCTCATGTATCAAACGTTTTCTTGTAGCTCTTCAGCAGCAGCAGCCTCTAGTCAAGTTTGCTGCTAACAGTGAAGAGCAAGGCCCAGTAACGTTACCAAGCTCCAGTCGTGAGCCCAACACACCAGCATGGGCAGGTAGGATTGTCATTCAGAAGAACTAATAGTAATGAAGAGCCCTGCTCAATGAAAAATGCCCTGAGATAATTAATGATACCTGATGATTCAGCAATACATTAATGAAACTTAGATGATACTGTCGTTAGAAAGTGCAATACGTTTTATTTTAATCTTTATTTTTTATTTTGTTTTATATATTTGTTTTTATTAGATTTTTTTCTTTATTTCAATGTTTGGATATTTATGAATACTAAATCTTAAAGAAAAGAGATTCTTACACTATCCTTTTATTTACTGTTCTGATAAATCTTCACTGTGAAGCCAAACTTAGGCTATTGTTTTTGCACTGAATTGGAAATGATGATGTTTTTAAAAATACAATGAATTACAAGGCTTTAGGGAATTATATTCTGAGGTTTTAATTACATTATTTTAATATAGTCAGTTGTGAACTAAAGTGGGCCGGTCTAAGGCATGAAACTCCAGGGCTGAAAATGAGTCCCAATCCGGCCCTGGTGGTATGAAAATTATCGCTATGAAATGCTTCTAAAGTGAACGAGTCTTTGGAGAGTTGTGAGCGAGAGCACGAGAACACAGCCTTAGTCTGGCAGTAATCCAAAAAGGCAGTAGCGATTTACACTAAGTGCAAATAGCTATAGATTCTATTTATATTATTTTAAAATAGCAGAATTTTCTCTTATTTATACTACTTATTGCAAATAGTGGCAATTATCTGCACCTCAGTATTGTAGTACATTATAAAACATTATGCAATAACTTATTGAGTGTAAATTTTATAACAAAGCCCTCTCTACACCTACTGTCAGGTATGACTCGGGAGACAGAGGTAAAGGTGAATTCAGAATGGTGTTAATTATAAAGAGTTCAAGTGCTCAGTGTATCTTCGGTGCTCGTTGTACAGAAGTTCCGTTCATCCAGTGCAGGCAGTATTGCACGTGGTCGTGGAATCGCACAGGTGCGAGTGTTTGAATCTCAGATGTCACAGCCACAGTTATAGATAGCTGTCACGACTACCTGGCTCACAGTAGCAATGACATAGGGAAGACCACAAAGCGTGTTACGTTAAATCCAAAATAATTTATTAAACATTCAATTATACAAGGTAAACATAATTTGAATCAATAAATGTATTAAGTCAGTAAATGAGTAACAAAAGAATACTGATCTGCACTACAGTTTTGATTAGTTAAGTGTAAACTGACTTATCTTCGCTTCCTTCTCACAAGCCAAAGACAGTATCCACTCGGAATGATCATGGGAGAATACTGCGACCATAGAATTACATGGCATCACACGGTGATCCACAGTCCTGGGAACAGCAGAACAAGAACACAGGTTAGCAGGGTGCGATTTGCCCCTTTCTGGTCAATGTATCCCTGCCTCTGCTTAATTATTTTTATCCCCGTTGGGTATAAATTTATCCCCCCCTCAAAGTGATCAGTGCTACTACACTATTGGCGAGACGGATCACAAAACTTATCACAGATCCATGGTTTGATTAAAGTCAATTTTATTTTAAAATGCGCTACTTTATGGAATTACTTTTGTTTCTTTAATAATGAACAAAAGTTTATAAAATTGAACGTAACTTTTTTAGAAACTATAAAAAATATGCCAGTACAAAAGAAGAAAAACACTATGAAAATGAAAAAAAATGAACTCAGTCGTACAAATTTAACATGCTCTTATAATATGCTTCATTCTTTGTTAATGTTTTTCAAAGATTCGTTTTCGCTAATCGTGGATTCTAAATTCATTGCAACAGATTTATGAAGTCAAGTCACCTTTATTTATATAGCGCTTTAAACAAAATACATTGCGTCAAAGCAACTGAACAACATTCATTTGGAAAACAGTGTGTCAATAATGCAAAATGACAGTTAAAGGCAGTTCATCATTGAATTCAGTGATGTCATCTCTGTTCAGTTTAAATAGTGTCTGTGCATTTATTTGAAATCAAGTCAAAGATATCGCTGTAGATGAAGTGACCCCAACTAAGCAAGCCAGAGGCAACAGCGGCAAGGAACCGAAACTCCATCAGTGACAGAATGGAGAAAAAAACCTTGGGAGAAACCAGGCTCAGTCGGGGGGCAAGTTCCCCTCTGACCAGACGAAACCAGCAGTTCAATTCCAGGCTGCAGCAAAGTCAGATTGTGCAGAAGAATTATCTGTTTCCTGTGATCTTGTCCTGGTTGTCATCTGAGACAAGGTCTTTACAGGGGATCTGTATCTGGGGCTCTAGTTGTCCTGGTCTCCGCTGTCTTTCAGGGATGTAGAGGTCCTTTTTAGGTGCTGATCCACCATCTGGTCCGGATATGTACTGGATCCGGGTGACTGCAGTGACCCTCTGATCTGGATACAGACTGGATCTTGTGGCTACGGTGACCTTGGAATAAGAGAGAAACAGACTAATATTAGCATAGATGCCATTCTTCTAATGATGTAGCAAGTACATCGGGTGTTCTGGGAAGTGTTCCTGGTTCCGGTTTACCTAATTAATGCAGCCTAAAAATCCTTTAACGGATTTGGATATTAAAAGCTGTTACGACTAGCTCGTTTTTAAAGCCGCAACATAAAAGAGGAACCAATCAAACACTGTCGTTTGAATAATGAAGATAGTTTTTATTATCTTCAATTAGAGTAATAACCGTTCATACAAACATTAACATAAGTCTAGGGAAAGGAAAACAAACAAAACAAACTACAACAAAACAAACATTAAAGTTACATGACATAAAGTAAGTATAAGCAAAGGATCAATAAGAATGAGCTGCTCCTGTGAGAGTCATCCCACAGAGAGTGCTGAACCAAATGAAAACTCAAACACTTAAATACTAAACTCTTAACAAGCAATCAATTAACATTCAACAATTAACATGGGGGAGTGACTCAAAACTCCCACAGACTGCCACCGTCAGGGAAGGAGTCACTCAGGGTCGTTACACCTCCCAATCCAAAAAGAGGTTCGGTTCCCTGAAGAACCGACAAAGAGAAGAAAGAAAAAAATAATAATAAAGAAATGAACAGCAACATTTCTCTACAGATATAAAAAAAAAAAACATCAAGGTAGTTTATACTAATCTCAATAATCCCGTTCCATTTTTCTCTCAAATCTCCTGGGCCCTAGGATAATCGAAGAAAGACAGAGAGAGGGAGAGAAAGAGACATTTTACACACGCGAAAGCGCATCGGCAATCAAATTATCCTTGCCGCGGATATGTTTGATCGACAGATGAAAAGGTTGTAAAATCAGACTCCATCTCATAATCCTTTGGTTTTTACCACGCATCCGATCTAAAAAGGTCAACGGATTGTGATCGGTGTAAACTACGATGGGACCACAAATGGAACTAAGGTAGACCTCAAAATGTTGCACTGCTAGCACAAGGGCTAAAGCCTCCTTTTCTACAGTAGAGTAAGCCTGCTGATGGCGGTTAAATTTTTTTGAAAAATAACTAACCGGATGTACAATTTCATCGGCATCCTGCTGTAAAAGAACCGCGCCAGCACCAGAAGCACTGGCATCTACTGCAAGGAGAAACGGTTTCTTAAAATCAGGTGCAACAAGTACAGGAGCGTTGGCTAACAGGGCTTTCGCATTGTCAAAGGAACTCTGGCATTGTTCTGACCACTGGAATGGTTTCTTGGGACTCAATAGATCAGTTAAAGGAGTGACTACACTGGAAAAATTCTTACAAAACCCTCGATAGTATCCTACCATTCCCAGAAACCGACGGAGTTCACGACGGGTACTAGGTGTGGGGAAACTACTAATAGCGTCAACTCTGGCATCGATGGGTTTTACATGACCTCGACCAACCACCTTACCCAAATATGTTACGGTGGCTTTTCCAAACTCGCATTTGGCAAGGTTAATTGTCAAATTGGCTTCGGCAAGACGAACAAAAAGCTCTTTAATTTGGTCAAGATGTTCAGACCAAGAAGAACTGAACAAAACAACATCTAAGTAAGCCTCGCAACCCGATAACCCAGACAGTACTCGATTTACCAACCGTTGGAACGTAGCGGGGGCATTTCGGACCCCAAAAGGCATAACGGTGTACTGCAGGAACCTATCAGGTGTTACGAAAGCAGACAATTCCTTAGCACGAGATGTCAAAGGTACTTGCCAGTAACCTTTCAAAAGGTCGAATTTGCTGACATACTGTGCAGAGCCAACTCGATCTACACAATCATCAATCCTGGGTAAGGGGTAACAATCAGGTTTTGTCAGTGTATTCAGCTTCCTGTAGTCAGTACAAAAACGATAAGTATTATCAGGTTTACTTACAAGAATGCAAGGAGAGCTCCAAGAACTAAAACTGGGTTCTGCCAAATTATGAGCAAGTAAGTAATCTACCTCTTTCTGTAACAACTCTCTTTTTACAGGGTTTACTCGATATGCATGCTGTTTTACAGACTGAGCCATACCGACATCAATGTCATGTTCAATGACATGAGTTCGAGTAGGGACATCCGAAAAAAGAGAGGGAAATGAACTTACTAACTTAATTATCTCAGTCTTCTCTGATTCAGACAAATGAGACAAATAGTTACTCAAATTAGCAAGAACTTCAGAATTTCTGAGTCGCCCTTCCACTACTCCTTGAGAAGGAGAGAATTCGGGTCCCATCTCATCAGATACTTCTGAAGTATCCTGACCAACAATAGTTGACACTATATCAACAGACAAAGAAGTCACAGGAATCATATAAGGCTTTAACAAATTAACATGACAAACCTGTCGTTTCTTTCGGCCAGGTGTGTTCAATAGATAGTTGTTATTAGAGAACATTTTTCAATGGTATATGGACCCATAAACCTAGCCTGAAAAGGACTAGTCAAAACTGGTAACACTGCCAGCACTTGGTCACCTACTTGAAACTCTAAATTTTACCTTTCGGTCAAACAATCTCTGCATCTTCACCTGAGACTTACCTAACTTTCGTTGGGCAATAGCTCTAGCTACATAGACTCGGTAACGAAAACTGCTTACGTAATCTAAAATATTTTCTGGCGGATCAGAAGTCTTCCATTCATCGGCCAAGACAGTAATAGGGCCTCTAACGGTGTGTCCAAACACTAACTCATTAGGACTGAACCCCATGCTCTCTTGTACGACTTCACGGATTGCTAACAACATCCAAGGGAGTCCCTCTTCCCAGTCACAGTCAAGTTCAACACAATAAGATGTCAAAAGTGACTTCAGAGTCTGATGGAACCTCTCTAACACCCCCTGGCTTTGAGGATGATAAGCACTTGAGATGTTATGTGTGACTTTAAGTTGTTGCATGACTTTAGAAAAGTTTCGAGACATGAAGTTCGACCCTCGACCAGATTGAATAGTTTTTGGAATACCGAAAATAGACATAAAACTAGTCAACCCCTTTAAAATTGACTTAGTCGTGATAGATCTCAATGGGAAGGCTGCAGGATAACGTGTGGATTGACACATTACAGTAAGTAGATACGCATGTCCCGCCTTAGATCGTGGTAAGGGACCAAAGCAATCTATAATCAAATGCTCAAAAGGAGTTGTGACAACAGCAATAGGCTGTAAAGGAGCCAACGGAATTTTCTGATTTGGCTTCCCAGTTATCTGACATATATGACAGGAGCGTATGAAATTAATCACATCACGTTTGACTCTAGGCCAATAGAATTCTCTCAAAATCCTGTCATATGTCTTCTGAACACCCATATGACCAGCAACGCCCTCATGAGACAGCTGCAGGACGGCTTGACGAAAAGTAGAAGGAACAACAATTTGGATCCTAGGATCTAATAAACTGTCAGAATGGATGGGTTGTTTCCTACAGAGCAATCCATTTCTGAGGAAATAGACAGGAAGTGAGTTCTGGTCACCTCCTTCATTCACAAAAGAAAACAGATCCTGGAGGGTGCCATCTGACTGTTGTTCTTTAATTAGTTCATCTCGAGAAACACTATAGAGTGGAGATAAAGAACAAATGTTAACACAGTCACCACAATCAACAGAACTTTCAGGGATGAAATCAGACTTTTCTACATTGCCAATGACAGACTGTAACTCAGACACAGGGATCTTATCTTCAGTACCATTGCAAACAGTATTACTTCCTGGGTGAGAGGAATCTACAGAAAAAATTAAGGTATCACTAAGATTAATCCCCCTGTCGTCTGATATTTTCTTGGCCTTCGCTCTAGTAATCGCACATGTAGGATATAAGTTATGACAGTCAGAGGAGTCATACATTTTTCCTCCAGCAGGAACTACTATAGGTGGAACCCCATCATCTGACTTTTCCCACATATTCCCTCCTGCTAGATCATTTCCAAGTATGACGGTGACACTAGGTACAGGAAGTACTGAACGAACTCCTACAACGACATCCCCTGACACAAACTTGGAGTTAAGATGAATGCGGTGCAGAGGGACTTCAATAAATCCCATCTCAATCCCTCTAACTAAAACATTTGTCCCAGTTTCAGTACTATCAGACAAAGGCAGAAGTCCTTCCAAAATAAAAGACTGTGGGGCTCCTGTATCTCGGAGTACACAAACAGGAACAGTCTTCTCAGAACCAGGCAAAGACACGGTTCCTTCTGTAAGAAATGGTGAATAATCATTATGACTTTTAACATCATCTACCTCAGAGATATTCTTCTGCATTTTCACAAACTGAGCAGGAATATGGTTTTCACACGATGTAGAAATTAAACCTACTGTTTTGGCAGATCTCTCTTTTTTCTTAAGAATCACACAATCAGAAATTTTATGTCCTGCCTTTTTACAATAGAAGCAAACAATGTCTCCTTTTACATGTGTAGCAACATTGTGAACAGGAGAAGAATGATCAGGAGATGAATGAGAGGCAACATTTTGACGTAAAACAGTCGTTTTGCTTTTACCAAAAACGCTGGACTTAGATCCATGCAGATCATTTAAATGGTTAATCGAGCCTCTGTGAGTAAGAACAAATTCATCAGCCATAAGAGCAGCATCTGACAATTTACTCAGCTTATGCTCATTTAAATACATAGCGACAGCATTTGGTACGCAATGTTTGAACTCCTCCAAAAGTATCAGCTCTCTAAGCTGTTCATAAGTGCTAACTTTCATTGAAGAACACCAACGATCAAACATGGTTACCTTTTCTCTGGCAAATTCAAGATAAGTGCACTTCTCAGATTTAAAAAAAACTTCTAAACCTCTGACGATATGCCTCAGGTGCTAACAGTGTTGGGGAGTAACTAGTTACATGTAACAGCGTTACGTAATTTAATTACAAAATTATTGTAACTGTAATTAGTTACAGTTACTAAGAAAAAATTAGTAATTAAATTACAGTTACTTATGAAATTTTTAACGATTACAAAGGGGATTACATTTGAATATTTACACACATCCACATACAGATTTAACTGATTTCTTTCCCAAATTGCACTGACTATTCTGAGACATACCGCCCTAATTATTTCCAGGATGCGGAAACACAGTCTGGTTCGTAGAATCCATTCATAAAAACGGAATGCCTAACGGACGGAATATGCCACATTTCGGATGACTAAATCAAAAGTAGGTCAGTACACTTGAATCAAAACATGACATGGACTAGTGTCTTTGAATATTAAGCCCCACAAATGCAATATATGACTTGCACATTCTGCGTGTTGGAAATCAGGCGCGGACTGGACACCGGGAGAACCGGGACAATTCACGGTGGCATGGCAGCCGATTTGGCCCGCTATTTAATATCATTATTGTATAATTGCCTGCCGAATGTACTAAAGCGATCATTTGTGAATCCGCCATTTGATAATTAAATCTCTAATAAGTCATTAGTTGTTAGTCGTGACTCGCGCGCTCTCCGCGCCTCCGCCAAACGGTTTGGATCAGACTCAGAGTAATCAATGCGAGAGAGAGAGAGAGAGAGAGAGAGAGAGAGAGAGAGAGAGAGAGAGAGAGAGAAAATAGAGTGTACTGCTGGAGCAGAGAAGCAGAACTCCTGTTCAGGGTTTCAGGTCAGTTTCATCTGTAAAGATGCTTTTTTGTCTTTGTTTTTTTATTTATTTAATCAAGCAGCAGCACGTTGCTCATCAGTCATCACTCAAAATACTATATAAAGGACATCATTATTATCTGTTGTAATGTTACAGTAGTAATTTAGCTGAAAAAAAAATCAGATTTTTTTTAATAGGTTTAGGGGGAGCTACGACAGACAACAACACAACCCTTACGAAAATTAATATTTTAATATTTAACTATAAATCCAGAGAAAACGGTTACTATTGTTTAACTGTGATAACCAAAAATGTAAAATTATTTTAAAAATGTATTTAAAAATAAATACAAATCCATTTGCAAAAAAAACGGTTATTTTACTTTTATATAGGCTAATAAAAGCATGTTTAATTTTTGTAAGGGAAAAACATGACTCGTGTACAGTATTAGGATTTTTCTATAAAGATATTGTAGAGTATTGTATTGTTAAGTATAGTTTTGTTCAATCTTGAGTATTAAAGTCACGAGAGAGATAGATAACAGGGCAAAATAAAGAGACTGAAGAGAAAAATGGAAGTGAAGGTGCAGTTCAGGAGAGAACTTTTAATTATTTTGCATGTCCCCAAATTAAAGATTTAAACCTTTTTTTTTATGTCAGGTCCAAACAAAAAATAGTTTTGTCCTTGAACTGGTTTGTATGCGTTTGAATTTTCCAGTCTGAATTTTTTTCCCAGTCCACCCCTCCTGTAAATTAATGGCAAAGACATGGTTTCATTTACTACACATAGGCCTACTGAAGCTCGCAGTGTTTTCAACCTCTGCTGCCTCAATATTCCTCATAATTTCTAGAACTGCTCTGTGTCACTTCATGTGCATTTTACTTATTTTGAGAAAACTATCATCATATACAAAGAGACAGCAGTTTAAAAAAACCCACCAATATTTCAAGAGTTTATTACACAGAATACGTCACATGCTTATTAGGTAACTGTATTTAAGTTGATGTATATGCTTTTATTTATTATTCTTTAATTTTCACAAATTTAGAAAAGTAATCAAAAAGTACTCAAGTAATTAGTTACATTACTTTAATAAAGTAATTGAAAAAGTTACACTACTATTACATTTTAAACAGGGTAACTTGTAATCTGTAACCTATTACATTTCCAAAGTAACCTTCTCAACACTGGGTGCTAATTCATATGCTTGTAATAGTGTAGACTTAACAGTTTCATACTCACGGCTTTGCTCAACAGTTAACGCAGAGTACACTTCTTGTGCTCTCCCTGTTAAAACACATTGCAATAATAACGTCCAAAATTCTTTGGGCCATTTTAATGATTCTGCAACACGTTCAAAATGAGAAAAATATTTTTCTACCTCTCTCTCAGAAAATGGCGGTACCATCCTAATGTTTTTAAAAACATCAAACACAGGTGCAGCAGAAACTGATTCGTTAGCTGACACGGACTGTGTAGCACTAATCTGAGCTGTTTTTGCATTCAGCTCTAACTCAAGCTTCCTCAACTGAAATTGTCTTTCATCCCTGTCTGTTTCAAGCTGCAACTCCAATTTTCGCAAGTCAAACTGCTTCTCTAACTCTTTCTCTTTTAAACTCAAAGCATCACGTTCGGCATGAAGCTTTTCAGCATCAACGCCTAACTGCTTCTCTTTTAGAGACATTTCACTAACCTTTACACTGCTGTCATCAACATCATAATCAGGAAACGATTCACCCTCATCAGGGTTAACGTTAATATTGGTAACAACATCTCTTATCTCTAAAACACCCCGCTCGAAAAGTGCGCTTTTCAAAGTGTTCGTTATAGTTTCTTTAAGCTTCTTATCGTTACTCGTTAACTCCACGCAAAAATGCTCAGCAATCCTCACCAACTCTTCCTTCGTGCATCTCTCCAGTAAGATTTCTGAAGGAAACGCGAAGAAATCTTCAATGACTGAAGACACTTATTAGAGTTAAGCTAACACGATCAAAACAGTAAACAAACACTCGCGTGAGAACGCCACTAACCTACAACGTTGAGACTACAAATCCCATAAGCCACTTCGCCAGGGACCGTCGCAGTATGACACATTGCAACTCCGCCTAATTACAAGATAAAAAAAAAAAAAAAAAAAAAAAAAAAAAAAACTTACCACAAGTAATTTTCCATATCTTCTTAACAGGCATGACAAACAACACAGACACAGAGAAATAGTATACAAAGTGTCACCTTAATTTAAAAATGAGAGACTTCAGTTCCTACCTACCTACTCAAGAAAACTAACTAAACCTACCTAATCTTCGAAGGTGTACCGGACTCGAGGCGGCGTTTAAACGCTGAACTCATGGACAATTGGTCATTTAAACCAAACGCCTGAAGCGTACCCCCGACAGAGTTTTTAAAAGCTCCGTCCAGAATAACCTTCAAAAATAAATAAGGCAAAATAACAAACTAAAATAAACAGTGCCCCGATGGAAGGATTATTTAAACCCAGCTGAGGTCACTCTAACTTACCGAAGTCTACTCATTTAAATGTTACACAGGTGAACACAAAACATTATACTTATGCATGTAACAATCCTGGACGAGCCCCCAATTTTATGTTACGACTAGCTCGTTTTTAAAGCCGCAACATAAAAGAGGAACCAATCAAACACTGTCGTTTGAATAATGAAGATAGTTTTTATTATCTTCAATTAGAGTAATTACCGTTCATACAAACATTAACATAAGTCTAGGGAAAGGAAAACAAACAAAACAAACTACAACAAAACAAACATTAAAAGTTACATGACATAAAGTAAGTATAAGCAAAGGATCAATAAGAATGAGCTGCTCCTGTGAGAGTCATCCCACAGAGAGTGCTGAACCAAATGAAAACTCAAACACTTAAATACTAAACTCTTATCAATCAATTGATCAAGCAATCAATTAACATTTAACAATTAACATGGGGGAGTGACTCAAAACTCCCACAGACTGCCACCATCAGGGAAGGAGTCACTCAGGGTCGTTACAAAGCATATTAGTATGTTATGTGTAAACCAAGTTAAAGGGATGGGTCTTTAAACTAGATTTAAACTGCAAGAGTGTGTCTGCCTCCCAAAAAATGTTAGGTAGGTTATTCCAGAGTTTAGGCGCCAAATAGGAAAAGGATCCGCCGCCTGCAGTTGATTTTGATATTCTAGATATTATCAAATTGGCTGAGTTTTGAGAACGTAGTGGACGTAGAGGATTATAATGTAAAAGGAGCTCACTCAAATACTGAGGTGCTAACCCATTCAGGGCTTTATAAGTAATAAGCAATATTTTAAAATCTATACAATGTTTGATAGGGAGCCAGTGCAGTGTTGACAAGAACCAGGCTAATATGGTCATACTTCCATTACAATATAAAAAAAAACGCATTACAATAATCTAACCTTGAGGTCATAAATGCATGGATTAACATTTCTGCATTTGACATTGATAGTATAGGCCGTAATTTAGATATATTTTTGAGATGGAAAAATGCAGTTTTACAAATGCTAGAAACGTGGCTTTCTAAGGAAAGATTGCGATCAAATAGCACACCTAGGTTCCTAATTGATGACGAAGAATTGACAGAGCAGCCATTAAGTCTTATACAGTGTTCTAGGTTATTACATGCAGAGTTTTTAGGTACTATAATTAGCACCTCTGTTTTTTTTTTTTAGAATTTAGCAGTCAGAAATTACTCCTCATCCAGTTTTTTATACCAACTATGCATTCTATTAGTTTTTCAAATTGGTGTGTTTCACCGGGCCGCGAAGAAATATAGAGCATAACAGTGAAAGCTAACACCATGTTTCCTGATGATATCTCCCAAGGGTAACATATAGAGCGTGAAGAGTAGTGGCCCTAGTACGGAGCCTTGAGGTATTCTATACTGCACTTTTGATCGATATGATACCTCTTGATTCACTGCTACGAATTGATGGCGGTCATAAGTATGTGTCACAGGTTGGGGCGGGCCAATCAGGCTGCACCCACCCCTAAGACCCGTACCACCCTTGGGGAGTCATTTGTAACTTTAAGGAGAGCAGTCTCAGTACTATGATACGGTCTAAATCCTGACTGGAAATCCTCACATATACCATTTTTCTCTAAGAAGGAATATAATTGTGAGGATACCACCTTTTCTATTATCTTGGACAGAAAAGGGAGATTCGAGATTGGTCTATAATTAACTAGTTCTTTGGTCAAGTTGTGGTTTTTTTGATGAGATGCTTATTAACAGCCAGTTTGAAGGTTTTGGGGATATATCTAATGACAATGAGGAATTAATAATAGTCAGAAGAGGATCTATGACTTCTGGAAGCACCTCTTTTAGGAGCTTAGATGGTATAGGGTCTAACATACATGTTGTTGGTTTAGATGATTTAACAAGTTTATACAATTCTTCCTCTCCTATAGTAGAGAATGAGTGGAACTGTTCCTCATGGGGTCTATAGTGCCTGATGCGATACTGTAGCTGACGGCTGAATGGTTACAATTTATCTCTAATAGTATCGATTTTAGAAGTAAAGTAGTTCATAAAGTCATTACTGCTGTGATGGGAAATGTCAACACTTGTTGAGGCTTTATTTTTCGTTAATTTAGCCACTGTATTTAATAAATACCCAGGGTTATGTTTGTTTTCTTCTAAAAGAGAAGAAAAGTAATCGGATCTAGCAATTTTTAATGCTTTTCTGTAGGATAGGTTACTTTCCCGCCAAGCAATACGAAATACCTCTAGTTTTGTTTTCCTCCAGCTGCGCTTCATTTTTCGGGCTGCACTCTTTAGGGAGCGAGTATACTCATTATACCATGGTGTCATACTGGTTTCCTTAAGTGTAAAGGAGCAACTGTATATAAAATGCTAGAAAAGAGAGAGTCCATACTTTCTGTTACATAATCAAGTTGTTCTGATGTTTTGGATATGCTAAGGAATTCGGATACATCAGGAAGATAACTTAAAAAGCAGTATTCTGTGTTAGAAGTGATGGTTCTACCATACTTGTAACAAGAAGTTGAATATACAATTTTGCAATATGAATTTTGCACAAAACTAAATAATGATCTGAGATGTCATCACTTGGCTGCATAATTTCAACACTATCAACATCAATTCCATGTGACAGTATTAAATCTAGAGTATGATTTCGACAATGAGTAGGTCCTGAAACGTGTTGTCTAACCCCAATAGAGTTCAGAATGTCTATAAATGGTGATCCCAATGCATCTTTTTCATTATCAACATGGATATTAAAATCACCAAATATTAAAACTTTATCTGCAGCCATAACTAACTCGGATGTAAAATCACCAAACTCTTTAATAAAGTCTGTATGGTGCCCTGGTGGCCTGTATACAGTATCCAGTACAAACATCACAGGGAATTTATCATTAACATTTGTTTCTCTGGATAATGTTATATGAAGCACCATTACTTCAAACGTGTTATACTTGAAGCCTGCCCTCTGAAAATATTGTTATAAATTGAAGCAACACCTCCCCCTTTGCCTTTTAGACGCGGCTCATGTTTATAACAGTAATCTTGGGGAGTGGACTCATTTAAAATAATGTAATCATCAGGTTTTAGCCAGGTTTTTGTAAAACAGAGCACATCTAGATTATGATCAGTGTTCATATTATTTACAAAGTGTTTTCGTAGAAAGGGATCTGATATTCAATAAGCCAAGCTTTATCATTTGTTTATCTGTATTGCATCTGTTTTTTATTTGTTGAACCTTTTTTATTGTTACTCTTAACTTGGTTTGGACGTTTTTTGTATTTTGTAGTACGGTGAACAGACACAGTCTCTATAGTGTGATATCTAGGTGAAAGAGTCTCTACTGTATGTGCTGAGAATTAACTGACCTCTGTGACGTGAGGCAGCTAGCAGACGGTCAGTTTAGCCAGTCTGTCTGCTTCCTGACCTGGGCCCCAGTTAGTAAAGTATAAACTCTCAGACTATTTGCCATATTTCTAGAGAGAAGAGTGGCGCCACCCCAGGAGGGATGAACACCATCTATTTTCAACAGGTCAGGTCTGCCCCAAAAGCTCGTCCAATTGTCTATGAAACCTATGTTATTCTGCAGGTACCACTTAAACATCCAGCCATTAAGTGATGACAATCTGCTATGAATCTCGTCACCATGGTAAGCAGGGAGAACTGTACATGTGGCAAGAGGTGCAAATAACAATAGCAGGAGAAGCCATTACTCACCGTGCTTGATGAAATATTCTTACCACAATTGTTTGATGAACTTGTGAAAAACTGGAGCGAGAGAGAGGAGAGGAGAAAAGAAAACAGCGATAGGTTCGAATGAAAACGCTAATGACAAGCTAACGAGTGCTAATGCAATGCAGGTTTACTGCACTCATGGATATAAAATAAAAGTAAACGATCAAAATGAATCTGGTAAGTTTGATAATATCAGAAATATGGTGTGAATTAAGCTATATTTTATCACTTTTATCATCAGAGAGTGGTAGTAAGATAAAGATTCTAGAGGAAAAAAACAGCTACATGGAGCTACGATCAGCTGCAGCAAGGCCAGCATGGCCAACAGGAAGCAGAGAAAACACTGTCTAACTTTGTTACATTGGTACCGAAACCTTGGAGGAATGAGGGACACACGGTTAGATAACCCTCATCATGGGGATCGCGGTGCTAAAGAGATTGGGCAGCACAAAGGAGTGGACTTTTCCTCCTTCGTCTCGATCTCTCCTCATTCTTCTGTCTCCTTTTTCTCTCACCTTGTCTGTCCTTACCCCCAGGTATGCCATGTCCATCGTGATTTGCTTCCCCCTGAGGCAGGAGTGGGGGGGCTCTGCCTGCATTCATTTGAGCAATAAAACCATTGTTATCAGATGATTTGTCTTTGGTTGTCATTGAATTAGAGCCCTGTTCCCCTTTTTGTGGTGTTACATGCTTTTCAGGGGAAGGGTCCATAAAACCTCATAGCTGGCTGGGTATTGGGTGTCAGGGATTATTTGCTGAATATAACAAATAATCAGAGGTGGGAATAGTACCCAAAAATTGTACTCAAGTAAAACTAGTTATATGAGCAAGAGTATAAAAGTATCGGATAAAAAAAAACTCAAGTAGTTCGTTACTAGTTAACTTTGGATCATATACTGTATTTCTATAATAAGTATATATATATATATATATATATATATATATATATATATATATATATATATATATATATATATATATATGAAAACTCCTCACATGATGGCCAAGTTACCAAACATCTGAACATAACGAACCAAATGCACATTGACAGATCTTCTTCTGTCTGTTCTGCAAATGTAAACAAATGCATATTTTTGCAAGTGTAAATACTGTGGAAATATCAATATTAATTGTGTCTAGGCAAAGGCATTCCACCTGGAACAAAGTTGATCTGGGTTTGGAAGGTATTTATTTCATACTCTGTGACAGCCTATTTAAATGTAAACATTATACATTGTATTTAATGTATAAGTTACACGTAAAAGAAACGAATGTCCTGTACTGAAATCGAAAGTAGCCTATCATTCCCGGTTGAACCATAGAAAGCACACATGGTGTTCTTCTAATAAAGATCTTCATCACTAGCAAACAGTGCAGATTTGCTTTCAATTGAGTGTAGATCCAAAGCCACGCCTTCAACCCTCTTGATGTTTTGAAACATTCTATTTTTTCTCTGAGTGAGAACCGTTTCAGACAGCTCAGCACGTGCACCAGGGAATTGAAAGAATAATTCAAACTCATTCACAAACAAATTCACTGGTCTGACAACTGGTTTGATCAAGCCTTTGAACAGAAATGAATCATTTGCGAATGGGCATATTTATTGCCAAGAGAAAAGTAGACGGCACACTTGGAATAAACTGAAGCATTTATAACTTGTATTGCATTAAGATAAAGTAACAAGAGGAGTGTCGCCTACAATAATGAAGCAAAAGTACAGATTTTTCCTCAAAGTAAGAGTGAAAGTAGCCATCTTTAAATATACTCCAAAAGAATTAGTTACACAAAACATTTACATTTAAGTAAATGTAATGAAGTAAATGTAACCCACTACTATCCACCTCTGCAAATAATTGTGCATCTGATCAGTCAAAACACTACACTAAGAAAGGTAATCTGAGTTATGGTTCATTCTGATTATTTAGAAAGCTATTTATAAGAAAAGCAACATGTATTGACTTGTTATTTAAAGGAAAGTGCAGTCATGGTGGGGTTCTGGACAGCAGTCGTCGCCAAGGAGCAGAGGGAGGAATTAACAAGGACAGCACATCTCCACTTGTCTCCCCTCATCACTACCTCCATAAAGAATCTGCCCATCTGGCAACCACAACAATGCTCAGAGTGCTCCAAGACCTCTGCGATGAGGTGGGGTTCAAAAGCTTCCTCAGGTCAGAGGTCAATTTAATTTAACAAATACTGTTTCACGATGTTGTCTTGTGTAGCACCATGGTCCTGGAGAAAAGCGGTTTCGTTTCACTGTGTACAAGCTGTATAAAGCCTCTCTGATTCTGACTCTTGAGTTCACGCTTACATATAATGAGCTGAGGTATGGGATGCGTTTTTGGCATGCTGTCCGGGAAAGGCTCCGAGCTCGGGAAAGGACCGGAACCTAAAGTACCCAACTTCCCCGTAGAGTTGTAAAGTGAACTCTAAGTGAGGAGATGGGGTTGAGGAGGGATGCTGATAAACCATCATGGATAGAGGTAAGTCAGCTGTATTTATACTATTATTGATTACTTGATTGTGGTCCACCGGTGTTGATTAGGCTAAGTATCTGACGCGCTCCTCCCTAACCTTGTTAATAAAATATCATTCACCATGATGGAAAGGAAAGAGTGGAATTAATGGTTTACTTTAGACTGCATGTGTAACACCTTTTGTTAATATTGAGTGCATGACAAAAGGTTGGCACATCTGTGCAGTTTTTACCTTCCTGTTTCCAGTTTTTGCCATTTATGTGCCACAGTTTTTTTTTTTAAGTGTGGGTGTGCTCATTCAGTATTTGCCAATTCAGTAACTAAAACAAATGTATCCAATGAAGAAAAATGCAAAAGTGATGTATCCTGTGGAAACCTGTAGGCTCTTCAGTTTCCAACAGCCCCCAGCATGTCTTCGTCATGGACTCCACTGGCAGCATGTTTGAGGAGATCACAGCTGCCCGACTCCAAGCCCTCTACATAATACATGACAGATCTATTTCATAACCAGTCGTTATCAAAATAATCTTGCTATTGCTAGATATTATTGCTGGCGGGACAGTTTTGGCCTGCAGGCTGCCTGTTGCCGACCACGTAGCAAAGTAAGAATTGTAAAAGGACATTACTTTGCAAGGCAGAATGAGAAACTCATGTAATTTGTGAACAAGAGTTTAATTAATTAAAAATTAACACAATCTAGTCTAACAAACAAACATTCACTCATACATGGGAAAGGGCAAATTATGCTTGATGGATGAAACCATCAGGAAAAACCAGAGAATGAAGCTATGAAAAGAGTCCGTTAACCACCTGATTAAAACCATCAGCGCCATTTATAATGGGGTCTATAGCTTATATTAAACCTATATACCAATATAGATTATACAAACCTGTACAATACTTGCAGTATCTTGGTGCAGTATCACGTTCTTCAAGTTTTAAGAGTGATGAATTCCAAAGATGTTCTGACTTAATGGTGATTGTGAATTAAATGCTTTCTCTTAATCTTTAAAGTCTCTCCGTGAGCAATCGTAAAGGTGTGGATATATTTGTGCCAGCTCAGCTATTCTACACTCCAGTGTATTCAGGAGATGTTGCTCTCCTGTAGAACCCCTGCAGAATGAGAAACGAACCGGGGGGGGGGGAATGCACATCAAAAAAGGTAGAGTTTCAGAACACATCCACCAACTGCATAATCCCCACGGACCAATGGAAGCTCAAAGGTGAACTCCACAAGTGGGCAGAATCTCAAAAATGGGGCGGGGGCTCCTCGCACAAAGACTGTCACCATTGACTGTGGCTTCATCCCATTGTAATCGATTTAGATTTCAAAAAAAATTTATAAAGCAAACATTGTTTCTAGCCAATTTAAAATAAAATATGCTATATAAATAAATATCCTTGTGACGATGTCATAAGTCATCTTTAGTCTTTGGGCTATGCCCTGTGTTTTTGTTTGGTTTATATTCATTTGGTTTATATTATTGATATGAATGCTTGTTTTTGGCTTTATTTTTCTGGTCTAAGGTGCACATTAGGTCAAGAAAGAGATGCCAAAAGGGTTATTTTTGTAGTTATTTATAAGGATGGCTGAAGCGAAACAGTCGTTCCGAAGCTTTGCGAGATCCCGAAGCGCAGATGTGTCGAAACACTGATCCGAAGCGTGATTCGAAACACCCATGTCACGTGACTATGACCAAACGAAGCCTCGAAGTGTTTCACTAATTGTTTCATCAGGTGTGGTCCGCCGAATCAGCGTTTGATTGGAACGGTCGGGAACAGACCACACAATCGCACATCTGTATTAAAGTGAAATAAACGCATTTTGACCTCGTGGGTTTTTGTGAGAGGAGTTTGACTTTGAGATAGCGGATTTTTGGTGATATAGTGACATAGTGCGATTTGATAAGTTATAGGCAATTTAGACTTACATTTAAATTTACACAACACATTGACTGAGAGGCTAGAGACAGACAGAGTATACATATAGTGACACATTAATAGATACATAGATATAAATATATATAGACAGCTAGATTAATAGAAAGATACATAGATAGATTACAGATACATATATAAATACATATATTATAGATAGATACATATATAGATACATAGATCGATTCATATATAGATAGATAGATTTGGATAGATAGATAAAATGGAAGCTCCCCAGAAGAGATGCCGTACATCTGTGGTGTGGGAGCATTTCCATTTAGAAACCCCAAATAAAGTGAGATGTGTGTATTGTGATCGGCAGCTAGCCTACTGCAACAATACATCATCCATGATGCGCCATTTGAGGAGCACTCATCCTGCCATTTTGCAGGGTGCAGAGGATGGCATTCCCCCTGTACCTAGGCCTGCTACTGACACTGCTGGGCCATCTAAGCAAGGTATGCATTGTTTGGGATATAATTATAATTGAAATATAATTACAACCTTTTGGGACACTGTTTATAAAGTTTATAAGTTATATAAAGCACTGATTATAAACACTGGAAGGTTTCCAAATAATTAACCAGTAGGCTATACTTTTAATAGATGTGCACTAATTGAAGCTGTATTTTTCCAATGTATTTGTCTGAAAGTATGTTTTGTCTTCTATTTTAAAAGTCAGACAGAGGGAATTGGATGAGGCTCTTATAAACATGGTGGTGAAGGATCTGCAGCCCTTCACCATCGTGGACGATGAGGGATTCAGGGCATTTGTGAACAAGCTTGATCCAAGCTATGTCCTCCCATCCCGGAAGGTGCTTAAAATAATGGTCAGCGAAAAGTACAACAAAGCCAAGGAGAAGACAATGGAGGACCTACAAAAGGCCGAATTTGTTAGCCTTACAGCTGACATGTGGTCCTCCATTAATATGGATGGATATCTTGGTGTGACTTGCCATTACATAACACCAGAGGCAAAAATGGCAACTGTTGTACTGGGTGTAAGGAGGTTTTACCAAACCCACACAGCCCAGCATCTCATGGAGGCTAAAGCCTTGCTAATGGCTGAGTGGGGAATAACCTCCAAAGTTCAGTGCATGGTGACTGACAATGCATCTAACATGATCCTAAGTGCCCAGCTACTCCACCTTAGCCATGTCCCATGTTTTGCTCATACTTTAAATTTGATTGTGAAAAAGGCACTAGATCAAACCCCAGTAATCAATGAAATACGCCAGAAAGGCCAGAAAGATAGTGGGGTTGTTCAGATCCAGCTGCAAAGCAAAGGACAAGCTTGTGGAGATGCAGAGCTTGATGGGAAGACCAACTCTGAAACTGATACAGGAGGTTGACACGAAATGGAACAGCACATTTGACATGCTACAGCGCTTGTATGACCAACGTGAACCAGTGGCTGCTGCACTTTCCAACTTAAACAATGATACTGCTCCCCTGACAAGTATTGATTATGACATTATTGAACAATCATTGTCAATACTGCAACCATTCAAACTCGCAACAACAGAGATGTCAAAGGAAAAGAGAGTCTCTGCTTCAAAGCTTATACCACTGTACAGGATGTTGCAGCACAAGCTTGCACAGAAAAAAGGAAATGCAACGCAGGAATCAACTGTTCAATTAGGTAGGCCACAATGACCATACTACCCATGTGATTGGCCATAACTGTCATATTATTGTCATTATTATAAATATGTGTTTCTCCTGTTTTGGCTCATAGGCTCACATCTGCAAGAAGGTCTGTACTCCAGATGTGGAGGTTATGAGAGTTTTAGAGCCTTGGCACTGGCTACACTGCTGGACCCAAGGTTCAAAAATGTGGCATTTGGAAATGCTGCCAAAGCCCAGGAAGCTGAAAAGCATATCACACTGGAGTGTGCTTCACTGATGCGTTCAAACACAAATCCTGGTGAGCAGTTTCAGTCTGTGTTATGTTATGTAATCTGAATCATGTAATATAATATATCCTTCATATATGCCATCAGTTTAGGATTTGTTACTAATTGCGGTTTTCATTTTTATTCAGACCCAGAAATGTCAACATCACACCCATCATCATCATCATCACCATCACCATCAACATCAACACCAGTAGAAACACAGGACAGTTTATGGGAACTTTTTGATACTCGCATCCATCAAACCAAGATGATACACAATGCTACAGCTGATGCCACAGTGGAAGTGAAAAAATACATCAACGATGCGTATTTGCCCAGAACTCATGATCCACTAACTTACTGGAAAGAGAGAGCAGTAATCTTTCCTCATTTGTATGTCCTTGCAAAAAAATATCTTTGTATGCCAGCAACAAGTGTCCCTTGTGAGAGGATTTTTTCAAAGCCTCGAAACAATATGGCACATTTGGTTCAACTGTTTCATTGGTTCACGAGGCCTCGATTTTGCCATCACTAGTTATTTATTCAAAGTTTCAGTTTTATTTCCTTACCTTTTTTCCTCTGGGCACATGACTGCAGCATGGTTTGGGGATGAGGGTTTAAGAGGAAATGCGGCCTTCCTGTTTCCTATTTTATACCATCAAATGGAATTCTGGGTAATATAGGTATAGTCTACTGTCTAGTTAGAGCAGGGGGGTCATCGTTTATTGTTTATTTTGAATGTGTGTATATGTAAATGTATTGTTCAGTTTTTGAATGTATTTTTGTAATGTTGATCTTATGTTGTTTTGAACTTTATCTTCAATTTAGTTTATGTGGCTGTTTATGTGTGTTTATATGATTCCCCTTTTTGTGGGTTTCCCTATAATTTGGGATGGTTTGACCCTTGAGTTTATAAAAAGGGCATACTTGGCCTCTCAGGGTTTAGTGTTCGTTGGGGCCTCCATGAGGAGGGTCAACATTAATGTCTCCAGGGTCTGATGTGAATCAATAAACTTTTTTTTGACTGCAAGCAAGCGTCTCCCCGCCTGTGTTCTGGTCATGTCCCCACAATCCTCCTTGAGAGCAGAGCCCAAAGTGTTGGCAGGTGGTGTTCGGACCTGAGTTTGAACCTCTGGTTCATGATGTAAATGAAAATCACCCACAAGCTCTCCCACAAGCTGTCCCAGTGCAGGGGAAATATTTTACTCTATCACTTTGTTCCAAGCAATGGGGGCATCCCAGGGCACGAAATATACAGGGTAGGAGTGGGCAGTGATGCTGGGTCTAACTAAAAAGGTGCCGTTGTCCGGTGAGGTCCAGTTGGGGAGTTATGGAACTATCTCATATCACAATCTTATTAACTGTTAATCTCCTGAACTTTAACTTTCTTTACCACGCTATTCAGCGCCCTGTGTGCAGTCAATTTCACTGATTAAGGTTAGGGTCAGGTGTGGGGTGGGTTTAGGAGTTAGCATTTTTTGAAGCATAGTGTAGGGAATCTACACTTTAATTTACACAACCAATAAAAACTTTATAATCACCTTTGGGCATAGTTTGCACTGAAGTGGATTGGGAGAAAAAAAGTGTGCATGCATGTCATGTGCCTGTCTGTCAATGGGAGGAAGCCACGCCCTATTTTGGAGTTCCCACCCCCATTTGGAGATCTCCAGGCTGCGGTTACACTCCTCTCCAGGAAACCACTGCTACTGTGTTTGAGGGGGGGGAGGTTAAATTTTGACGTCAACTTGAAACAGCTTGAGATTCATTTTAAAAAACGACTTGTTTTCATGACTCAGAGTCGACCCTTTCTTTTGAAAGACAATAACTTTAAACACGGTGAACTTTTAGATTTGTGTTACTGCATGAAAGTTAATTTTCAAAAACCCATTATAAAGGCAATTTAAGGGTAAAAGGGTTTCATCCAAACAGTCCTGTTAATAAACATATTACAAATTCTGATGATTTGAGAAAACACTGAGTTCTTGAATATCACAGTCTTTAATAATCCATTCACAAGGGGACCACAGAAGACACAGGAAAAGACATTCAGAACCAACAAAACTATTTGAATGGACAAGACCTTAAATACACAGACAATAGAGCATCACAGTCCCACCCACAGCTGGTGCCGGATGTAAAAATTCAATGCAATTTCTGCATTGATATTTGGGGTATAAGCTATTAAAAACGTAACCATACATGGTAGACTTAAAACCAGCTACGGCTGTACTAAGCGATAGTATATGCTCATATAAACGCAAAAGGATCATGGGGCACTAACCTTGTTTTGATATAAATGCCTTTTATTCGCGATGTCTTGGCTAAGTACTTCATTACCCACAATCCTGAACAATCCCACAATCCTACAGTGATTCATCTGATTGGTGGAGCTTGTGTAACCGTCTGGTTAAACCCCGCGAAGGTCCGTGAAGACCGATCATTAATAAAAAAATAAAATAAATCCTGTGTTGCGTTTTTGCACGGTAGACTTATCAGTGCAATCATGATCTCCTTGGCTGCCATGAGAGTTTTGCAGGGAGGTTGGTAACGTTAGTTAGCATTATCGTCCACTTTAGCAAGGCTAATGTAGCCTTCATATGGTACGAGTCATATCAAGCATTTTATAATGCCACTGTCAAAACAATATTTAGCCTAGGCATACCTTTTTGTGCATTTACTGAACATTTGTGTAATGGCAACGACATGTGTAAAGCACTGCACCATGTTAACCACTTTTCACACACGCACACAATATAAATTACACGATGATAAATATAAAAATCAATACACAATACCTATATAAAACACTATTTATTTACACGATTAATACTGAAAGAATTGCTATTACTGCACATTTACTATATAAAATAAAATTCACTGGAGGAAAAAGTTCGCGCGAGTGGCCGTCATCAGATTTGGAAGCATAGACAGTAAAAGAATGTTTGGAAGTCGCTCAAAAGGCTCGTTCGCGGTTGTGGCTTCAGTCGAATTCAATGAGGCGCGGTGGTTTATGGGATGACTAGTTCCTGCGCTCGAAATTAAAATATGTACACAGTCTTGTACCTTTGACTTTTTTTGGATTTTCTCTTAATTTTTTCACTCAAAATGATGTTATATGCTTATGAGTTCAGCCGTAGCTGGTTATCCTCGACATGCTCTAAAACTCTTTAGATACGGATTTTTCCGAAAGTCAATGGGAGAAATCAATGGGAAATTTACTTCTGGCACCAAAGCTCTCTCGGGCTGTGGGCGGGACTGTGATGCTCTATTAAGGTACTAATGACTAGACACACCTGGATTCAAATTAACAATCAACAAGAGGAAGAAACTGGGTTACACAGAGCAAAAACACACACAGACAGCCCATAACCCTGACAATGACTCAATCTATACTGTAACTGAACTTTTCAGATGGAAGGTGTCCTGGTATATTCTAAAAATGTGAATTCAGGTATCTTAAAAAAAAATTGTATGTTTTCCATATTACTATTTTTCTTTTCTGCATTTCCCCTTTTCTTTAGTAGCTGGAGGCCATGGAGAAGCAGATCCACGACCTCGTGGAGAGAAACATTCATGGGTTGACGCTCATAATTCTGGAATAAATATACAGCACGCTGCTAACTTTCCCACCACCTCTACTCTGTATGGCAGTGTTTCCCAACCGGGGGTACGTGTACCCCTAGGGGTACGTGGGATGATTCTCAAAACATTATAATAATAATGTTATAATATGGAAACCATTCAGTTAAGTCACCCTGTCCTTCCCCCCAACTGATTCTCAGCTCGCTTGTCCGTGGCCACGCGCAAGCTGCCGGGCGATAGTGTAACCATAGCAACAGGCAGAGAGTCTAGCTTTGAGTAAAACAGAAACACTAGCTAGCTATGGATCAATGGCTAAAAAAACGCGCCGCTCCAAACAGCAGCAGTGCTAGCGGCAGCTCAAGTGAACCAATGGAAAAAAGAAAGAAAGCTGATTAAGTCAAAGTACCGTCAATTTCATGAACAGTATGTCGTTTTCGGTTTTACGTCCACAACTACTGAACTGCCTCAGCCTCTGTGTTTCCCCTGCGGGGATGTGCTCTCTTATAATAGCATGAAACCAGCCCATTTACAATGACACCTAAATACCAAGAATCTTTCCTGTGTCGGTAAGAGTAAGTAAGCAGAGTTTTTTCAAAGAAAACTATCGGAATTTAAGGGAAGTCAAGAAAAATTAAAAAAAGCGACTGCAGTGTCAACCAAAGCATTGGAGGCTTCATATGCTGTGTCGCTACTTGTGGCTAAATCCAAAAAGCCATTTACTGTTGCTGAGGAGCTAATTTTGCCTGCTGCTGTAATTCTTGCAGAAACAATGATTGATAAGAAAGCAGCTGATGCACTGAAAACGGTACCATTGTCCAATAACACAGTGTGCCGGAGGATTGATGACATGGCCGTTGATGTTGTCGATCATGTAGTGGAAAAGTTAAAACTGTCTGGTTCATTCGCGCTGCAGTTGGATGAATCAACAGATGTTAGCGGGGAAGCCCAGCTTATTGCGATACAGAGACATTTCTGAAATTAACGAGCACATTCTATTCTGCAAGAAGCCAACGGGTAGCACTACCGGTAAAGATGTGTTTCACATTATCGACACCTTTTTCTCAGAGCACAATCTGGATTCGAAGTCCAGTATTCATGTGTGCACGGATGGTGCTGCATCAATGACTGGGAGGGTGAAAGGATTAATAGCGCAGATTAAGAAAGTAAACCCCGACGTTCAGTGGAATCACTGCATCATCCACAGAGAGCCACTGGCCAGTAAGAGAATGAGTCCCGAGTTACATGAAGTTTTGAATGACGCAGTGAAAGTGATAAACTTTGTCGAATCGCGGCCTCTGAATCACAGACTGTTTGAAAGGCTCTGTCATGACAGTGGCGCTGAGCACCAACAGCTACTTCTTCACACCGACGTACGTTGGTTATCGAAAGGGAAAGCACTACAGAGGCTTTTGGAGCTGCGCAAAGAAGTAAGTGCTTTTCTGTCAGAACACTCACATCCCCTTGTTGTTATGTTGGAGAACACAGACTGGGTAGCCCGCCTTGCATATCTCGCTGATTTTTTTAGCAAACTGAACAACCTGAATTTAACTTTGCAGGGTAAAGACACACGCATCCTAAACATGTATGATAAAGTGTGTGGAAGAAGATCAAACTGTGGGAGAGTAAATGTGAAGATGGGGACACAAGTTGTTTCCAGCAGCTCAACAGCTACCTTTCTGCAGGTGATGTTGACAGAGCTCCTATAGTGCAACTAGTAAGCACACATTTATCCAGACTCAACCATGAGTTCAACCACTACTTCCCTGATATTGAAAGCAAGTCTGCCAAACTTGACTGAGTCCGTAATCCTTTCATGACTGAAAGTACGGATAACAACATTCCAACCAGACTACAGGAAAATCTGCTGGATGTGTCCTCAGACCGTGGACTGAAGATGAGGTACTCAGAAACAAACCTGTCACAGTTCTGGTGTGATGTGGAGAAGGAATATCCTGATTTGGGGAAACATGCACTGAATGAACTCCTGCCATTTGGATCTACATATTTATGTGAAGTGACATTTTCATCCATGGCCGTTATCAAGTCCAAGCACAGGAACAGACTCAACTTGGAGAAAAGCCTGATAGCTGCTGTTGCCACACTGCCCCCAAGACTGACCAAGCTTATGAGTGAGAGACAGGGTCAAGTTTCTCATTAATTGGTGAGTCCTTTTGTGTCATACACAGGTCTAAACATATTTAGAGTAGGCTGCTACTATGTATATAAAATGTGATCTTTGTTTTTGTATAATTGGTCTGGACATGTGAAGATGTGAAAATAAAAGTCATACAAATATTGAACGAAGACAAGTATGAGTTATTATAGGAAGTAAAAATATTATTATTTACAAGTAAATTAGATGTTACACTGTGCAAACCTAAAATTTACACCAAATCTAAAAATCACACCGATCACATGCGCTTGTGGGGGTACTTCAGGAAGGATAAAGTGTTTTGGGGGTACAGTCCCCTAAAATGGTTGGGAACCACTGCTGTATGGTATGACTTCAGGAGCCTGATCGAAACGGTGCACAGCATATCGCCTGCATGATGATCATCATGTCAGGACCGCTTCCCATGTATAGACAAGGACACGAAAGGTTCAGTAGACTTGTTGCTTTAGATGAATGTTTATCGTCATGGTGTAAAGAACAGAAACTGCTATTTCTTAATAATTGGAATCTTTTCTGGGAGCGTCCTAGGCTTTTCCGCACTGATGGCCTGCACCCCAGCAGAGTCAGAGCAGAACTCCTTTCTGACAACATCTCCAGGAAACTTTGCTCCATATGACTAGTAAGCCAATTTTCAATTGACTGGCATTTTTGATTTGGCATTAGTCTTTCTTTAGACGAAAATGTTTAAAGGGATAGTTCACCAAAAAATGAAAATTATGTCATTAATGACTCACTCTCATGTCTTTCCAAACCCGTAAGACCTCCGTTCATCTTCGGAGCACAGTTTAAGATATTTTAGATTTAGTCAGAGAGCTTTCTGTCCCTCCATTGAAAGTGTATGTACGGTATACTGTCCATGTCCAGAATGGTAATAAAAACATCATCAACGTAGTCCATGTGACATCAAAGGGTCAGTTAGAATTTTTTGAAGCATCGAAAATACATTTTGATCCAAAAATTACAAAAACTACGACTTTATTCAGCATTGTCTTCTCATTGAATCATTCGACATGCATACGCATACACACACACACCCCGGTGTTGTTGTTTTTTTTGGGGGGGGGGGGGGGGGGGGGGGTTCCAAAGCACCTCAAAGCCAATTCACATCGCCATACTCCAACAGGCTAAACACAGTTCAAACTAAACAAAATAAGCATGTTTTTTTTATTTATTTTTTTATAGTTTTTGTGGCAGTGTGAACTGGCCATAATGCTGTATGATAGGTTTGAGATTCATTACACTTGATATGCTATAATACATCTGTTCATAAGATATTGCATATGATTTTCAATTATTTGTAGTGGTTTGGTTAAGCTGATTAGCTGATGTATTATTGTGGAAGCATGTGATTAGTTGATGAATTGTGTGCATGGTTAATGATGGATCTTAAATATTGAAATACAATGTGCTGAGTGCCTACTAAAACTTGGATATTTGTGCATAATTTTCGGCCCTGGATGCTTACAGAAGGATATATTTAAATATATGGAAATGTATTTATTACTAATATATTTCAATCTATGTGCTTCTGTATGGACAAAATGCTTTCATTTGCTATGTTTCATTTCATATTTCGCTATGTCCTATGTTTTTATTAATAATTTGGGTGTATTACTCTTCATATTTGTTTGATAATAAATTAACACCACAAAGTTCCTTTGTGGGGATGTATATGCACCTTTCACTTTTCTGGTTGCCACGACGTTAATAGTTACGTCGCCATGACGAAACTTTGGTCACGAGATTACATTGCAGTTACGTAACAGTTACGTAATATTGTTAGCTGGGGTAATATTACTGATGAAAAAGAATGGGTTAAACACTGTCGTTTCCATATAACTATAAACTATGATAAAAGATCATCAGTATGCATTGATTAATAGCATGTTGTAGCAAAAAATAAATAAATTGCCACTAACTCAGAAAGTTAGAGCTGTGGTTAGAATGAGCCTTTAGAGCTGAATTGCCCGTCTCCTCGTCAGTGATCTAGCATCCCCTCTGCACCTGCGTTCAGAATCTTCTGGCGCTGCCCCTGGTACACAGATTAAGTTTTTTCAACTCTAAACCCCATCCCCTAGTATATTAGCTTATTAAATTAAAAAAATAGCAAACCGTGTGTGGCAGGGGGGGCGTGGTTTAGCGAAGTCTGCAGCGGGAGAGAGAATCAGGAGACGAGCGGTAAGAGAGTGGTTTGGGCAGAAATTATCATCACCTGTTTCTTGTTCCAGTAATTGGCGTGGAGAGAGTATAAAACGCCAGGGGAGACGGAAGCAAGTGAGAGAGAGACGGACTGCTGACGCGAAGCCGGAAACGAAACCGGAAGGAGTAAATCGGAAGTGCTGTGACCGCGTGTCAGAATAGAAGTCACCATTTGGTGTTTGCAAGTTTTAAGTTATTTTCTGTTTAATAAATACGTCAGCAGTCCTTCCGACCCCTTTGTCCTCTTCCTTGCCCACACGAACTTACTACACCGTGTTGTGCTGTGTCCCCACTACTTTTCAAAGCAAATTTACGCTACTGCTTTAATGTATGCAAATGCGCAAATGCAAACCTTCATCCCCTTTGATGAGCATGAGGAGCTCATCACAGCCCTCCTTGCAGGGCGGTGGTGGGCAGTAATGAAGGTCGAAGACCTCTTACCCTTCTCATGTGAGAAGGGTGAGTTTGGGGACCTCCCTACAGACCAGGAAATAGAGGACCCACAAGAAGCACCTGTTCCTGTCAGCTCCAATCAGGAACTGCCTGTTCCTTCCAGGATCCTAAAGGGACCAGTTGTTCTCAAAAGGTCCCAACAGGAAGTGCCTGTGTCTTCCAGGACCCCAAAAGGACCAACTGATCCAGACGAGTCTCAATGGGAAGTGTCTGTGCTTTCCAGGAACCTGCAAGGAGCAACTGTCCCTGACAGGTCCCAACAGGAAGCACCTGTGGCAGCTAGGCCGCCACTGAGGCAGAATCTGTGGGTCCCTGAAAATAAGGCAACCCATGGGACGACTTATACCCACAGCATCCCCTGTGCAAGCACCTGTGCCTGTTGCGTCCCCTAAGGATGCACCTGTTCTGGCTTGAACCCTGCAAGGAGCAACTGCTGCCAATTGGTCCCAACAGGGGGCACCAGTTCCTGCCAGGTCCTCATGAGCAGAAAACTAAGGGTCCCTGAAAACATGAGGCAGTATGTGACATCAGGAACATAATTTTAACGCTTTTGCCCCTAAGGCAAACCCTGGGACAACCTACATCTTCCAGGGAACTTGTTGCCACTGCATCCCCTGAGCAACCTCTGTCTGTTGCATACCCTGAGGATGCACCTGATCTGGCAAGTACTCCTGAGCATACACCTATGCCTGGTGTGTCTCCTGAGGGAGCACCTCTTCCAGCCAGTTCACATCTGAAATCATCTGTGCTTGCTGCATACACTGAGGAGGCACCTATACTCACCACCTCCCCTGAGGTAGCACCTCTTCCAGCTAGATTCTCTAAGGTAGCACATGTGCCTGCAGCATCCTTGGAAGCAGGACCTGTTCCAGCTAGGCCACCATGAAGGCAGAAACTAAGGGTCCCTGAAAATATGAGGCAGTATCTAACAAGGAAATCCATCTTTACATCTTTGCTTATTAGGCAACCTATGGGACGACCTATACCCGCAGCATCCTCTGTGCAAGCACCTGTGCCTGCTCCGTCCCCTGAGGAAGCACCTGTTCTGGACAGAACCCTGCAAGGAGCAACTGCTGCCAATGTGTCACAACAGGAAGCACCAGTTCCTGCCAGGCCCTCACTGTGCAGAAAACTAAGGGTCTCTGACAAAATGAGGCAGTATGTGACAAGGAATATCATTTTAATGCCTTCGCCCCTAAGGCAACCCATGGGACGACCTACATCTTCCAGGGTACCTGTACCCCCTTCATAACCTGAGCAACCTCTGTCTGCTGCATCCCCTGTGGAAGCACCTGTACTGGCCAGGTCCACTGAGGGAGCACCTATGTCCTTCTGCATCCCCCAGGGAAGTATCTGTACCCCCCACATCCTCTGATGGAGCGCCTGTGCTTTCTGCATTGCAAGAGGAAGTACCTGTGCCTGCTGCTTCCACTGAGGGAGCAGCTGTGTCTACTGTTCCAGCCAGCTCCCATGGGGGATCAGCTAGACCCATCAGTTCCCACGAGGGACCACACAGACTTACCACATCCCCACAGGGGTCACCTCGGAAAAGGTCATCCCCATGGACCAATGAATCTTCAGTAAGTCCCTATATCTCTTACTTTAACTTTTCAGGTTTTGTTATGTATAATATAATGTATATTTTCTAAATCTATTGTTTCATTATTCCACAATTATATGCCTTTAGATTTTGTCTAAGAAGCGCTCAACCTGCTTATGCATTACATTATTATGTTTATTCTTTCAATAGGACAATGTAGGCATGGTTCAGCTTCCTCTACTGAAAAAACAATGTATGGAGAAAGACTGCACAGCCTTTCCAAGTTCTCAGCACAATCTGAATAGGATAGTTTTTTTTAACCAAATTAAACACACCATAGCTCGCCCCAACCTTCAGTAAGTTAGGCTTAGGCTATATTCCCAGATAAATTCCACGCAGGGTTTCGTTGTTGTTTGTTCTATAGGCTATACAGTCAATGTTTTCAAGCCCTGTGTTGCTAACATACTGTTACCATACTACTGGTGGGTTTAGTTGAATTTGAGTAAAGGATATGCAACCATTTACATCTGGAGATAGTTATTTGTGCTCGCCAAAATCATAGAAATTATCATTACAAGACACTTACAGTATCTCCTGTAATCCAAGACAGATTTTCTTCGAGTTGTTAGGCTTTAGAGTATTTATTTTAACAAATTACATGGAAAACATAATGCATTTCATCCACAAATCCTTATGCACAATGCACAACAACAATTTAGCTTAAACCGTGAGAATCAAGCAAACCTCACTGCAGTCAGGGCCTTAAAGTGAAAGGCACTGAATTCGACTTGCACATCACCAATGCAGTAATGACATGAAAGAGTAGTCTATATCGTTTAAACTTTATAAATAGTAATAGTTTAGCTCACAGGTCAGATGTGGCCTTTGATTAAGCTTTAATTTTGTGTAATTAATTGTGAATAATACGTTCTTTGTTGTGTATTGTGCCATTTTGGATTTTGGATGTTAACAGCTATAGAAATAGATGGCCAAAGATATTATGTTTGAGTTGTTATTGTGAAAAACAAAAAGTCTTGAAGGTGTATTTTTATGTTTGAGATGTTTGTTTATTTATATTTGATTTTATTCAAATAAAAATAAATTTGATGTAAGAGTACAGCATTTGTCCTTCAATTTATGAGTATGGTGTTCGATGCATGATTTTATGATGCCACCCTTGAATTAATCAGTGCTCCACTAAGGCCACCCCTGTTAAAAAAGTCTAGAATTGCCACTGCCAGAGGACCTGTTGAGCTCACGGCACTCACAGGGCTATCTGGTGATGCGTCGAATTGGTCATCCAACGATGCCAGAGGACCTGTTGAGCTCACGGTACTCACAGGGCTATCTGGTGACGTCCTCCATCCATCTTCTCGTGTTGAAACACGTCAAACGATAAACTATCAGTTCACTTCAATGAATCATACAAAGTCACGAATCTTTATAATCTTTCTCCTTCCTTTCTCTCTAGCAGCACGAGTAGTATCGCAAGAAAAATGGATGCATGAATATCGATAGAAACAATAAAATATTTTATGGCTTAAAATCCCGAGTTTCTCCACTCTAAATAATGCGTCACACTCTTCCGTCATTCACTCTATAAAGGCACGAGTAATAACTCTATGTTGATGACATGCTGACTATACTTAAGAAACTTGTAGGTTTTATGGTCTAAAACACTGTTTCTTATACTTCCTTCAGGATAATGACTGGAACAGTCTTGGATTTTATGGCCTAAAATCCTTGGCTGTCTAGACAATATCCTGCTTCTCTCGCATCTCTCTCTCGACTGATTTTCAACCTTCCTCGTAGTGATGTCTGATTCGTGAACGAATCGTTCAATTTAACTGGTTCTTCTTAGTGAACCGGTTTAACCAGTTCACCAAATCGAACTGAATCGTTTGAAACGGTTCACGTCTCCAATAAGCATTAATCCACAAATTACTTATGCTGTTAACTTTTTTAACGTGACTGACACCCCACCCTGAGTCAGAATAAACCAATATCCCGGAGTAATTCATTTACACAAACAGTACACTGACTGAACTGCTGTGAAGACCGAACTGAAGATGAACACCAGCCGAGCCAGATGACGAACGAACACGCCCACTGCTGGAGCAGTTCTCGTTCTCGAGTCAAAAACAGGTTGCATCGGTTTTCGGATCACCAGTACACTGAACTGAGAATCGTTTCAGTCGGACGCGTCCGATTTGAGAACCGATGAGCTGATTCTCGTTCTCGTGTCAAGAACCGGTTGCATCAGTTTTCGGATCACCAGTACACTGAACCGAAAACCGTCTCTTTCGGACGCGTCCGAATTGAGAACCGATGAACTGATGATACTGCGTATTTAACAAAGTGTTTTGTTAAACATCGGAAAGTGTGATAAATAACTATATTTTATTTAGCTTTTTCTTTTTTAAGATGAATGTTTCTAATCTGTATATTGTAGATAATGTATAGGCCAAAGGGGTTTTCAGGGAAGTTGGACATAATTAAGACTCTAGGAATAAGGGATGATTTATGAAATATCTGTACTGTATTTATAGTTAATGATGACACATTCACAAATTGAATTTGTAGTAAACAGAACATGATCACGAGTAGAGCAGCTGATGATACTGAACTGCAGCACATGCCAGTTAGAGCAATTCTCGTTCTCGAGTCAAGAACCGGTTGCATCGGTTTTCGGATCATCAGTACACTGAACTGAAAACCGTTTCTTTCGGACGCGTCCGATTCGAAAACCGAGGAGCTGATTATACTGCGAATGCGTGATTCAGCGTGAAGCCAACTGACTCACAGCGCGTCTGAACCGAACTGATTCTTTTGGTGATTGATTCTGATCTGATTCTGTGCTAATGTTATGAGCGCGGGTAAACCGAGGGCTTGGATGAAGGGCAATCTGGCGAAACGTAAGTTCATTTAATAACAAATACATCGCAATGGATTATGCATAGTAAGTGGATCATGGTTTCTGTGCTGATGACACCTAATTTATTTACTTTATATCTTCAAGACTTAAATCCTCGTATGCACATTATTGCTGTTACTGTATTTGGGTGTGTTGTTGCAAAACTCAAATGTAAACTTTTCATGATTATGAGGTTTTTAACTGACTAAAGTTATGATTACTGACTTTATATATTTGAATGTTTGATAGACGTGACTCCATTACATCATCGCCAATGACGTCATTACGTCGAGCGTAAAAGAACCGCTGAACCGTTTTTTTTAAACCGGTTTATTGAATCAACCGTCCGAAAGAACCGGTTCGCGGAAAAGAATCGAACTTCCCATCACTACTTCCTCGCTCTCTTCCAAATCCAGCCCCCTTTCCAGCCTGATTGGAGGAATGAACTCAGACACTCTAATTTGACCAAGGTGATAACAGCAACATACAAACATGCACATGTTCGACCAAGTACATTTCAACCAAACTCCCTGTGTAAGCGAGTCTCTTAAAGAAACAGTACACATTACCAAAAACACATACTTGCACACTAAAAAAAAAAATGTTTTCTAGTAACAGGGTTACAGTTGTCAAGCTGTGAATCTAGCCAATCGTGAAACAGCTGTGTCATCATCAGCGCTCCTGCAGCCGCTCTGGAGAAACTGCAGTGGCTGAGTCAGCAGGCTGCTCTCGAAACGCTATCGCGGTACTTTGATGCCGAACGTGACAGTCATGTTGCATTGGTTCAAGTCGAGACAGGGGTAGCTGCAGCTTTGAGCAATGGGCGTGCCAAAAGGTAGCTAGAAGGGTCGTGCCAAAAGGTAATTGCATCCTGGGGAAATGGGTGTGCCAAAAGGTTTCTCATTGGTGAAAGGAGTGTCACTGTGTTGGCCAATCAGCGATAAACGTTAAACTTTTAATCATTATGCTGCAACAGAAGGGGGCGGTAATGCATCAATAAGCTGGATGCCAACCGCCTTTAAACTGGAAAGAAGATATGGTGAAATTCATCATGCGTTTATCTTTGCTTTATATACCACAAATATGTTCGTTACGATAGCTTGTTACAATACGATCATAATTTATTTACTTTGTGTTATATCTGGCAGCTCTAGTTATTTATATTTAGTTTATTATTGTTGACAGACAAATTTGGTAGTCTCTATCGATATCCTTTTTGTGCAACAGTGTTTATAAACCATGTGAAAGACTTACTCATTTGCAAAGCCGCAGATGTCGAGCAATTCATCATGAACGTAAGTAACTCTACAAGTTTAGTTACGCTATGCATGTTACATGTTAACATGACTGACACCCCCACCCTTTGACAGATAATTTGGGTAATTTCGTGTCAAATCAACAAAACTGCTCAAATTTTATTTTTTTTGTAGTATTTTTTTTCTGAAGAAAGAGAAACATAAACAGTGATAAAGACAAAATATTAAATGTAATTGAATCATATTTGCGGATTTTTTTATTTATTTTTTGAGTGGGTTAAAATTATCATTTCTTGCTGAGATTTAGAGCCAAACTACTGATTGCTTTTGCAATTCTGCACTTTATGTAACTACACTGTGTGAGCCAAAGAGGATGGAACAGAATCTAAAAAATTTAAAAAGTGTTTTTTTTTATTTATCTTATTTTCCAAGCATAACTAGGGGCTATTTTCTTATTATTATTTTATTTGTTCATGTAGGGGGACCCTGCTACAGCCTTTCCTACCATACACCTGATGGATACTGACTGTAAAATGGCAATCATAGTGTCATGCCCCCTTACTGATCACCCTGTTCTTCGGTGTGTGTGTGTGTGTGTGTGTGTGTGTGTGTGTGTGTGTGTGTGTGTGTGTGTGTGTTGTATATGTCTGCATGCATGGGCGTCAGTTTGGTTTGAAATGTGGTGGGGACAGAGACGCATTCAGAAGTGCATTTTCAGAAGTGCTGGGTACAATGATGCTTTTTTCTTTTCTCTTTCGCGCAGGTCATGTTTTGAAAGACGTCCTGTATCTTATTAATGTAAATAAAATAAAAATGTATACAAAAATGTGATGATGTCCGACTCGTTTTATGAAGAAGAAAGCCATACAAAGCATTAGACATATGATATATGACCCACTAATCTGCTTCATATCATCATATAAGTACCATGTTGACAATATGACATGGCCATGACGTGGTTTAATGTACCTAAACAATGATTACCAAATTTCCCTTTCATGTTGCTTTGTTATAACCACTGAAAACGGGGAAAAAAATCTAACCCAAAATCGGGCCTCGCTCTACATTATCCCGCTTATTACATGGCTACCCACCAAATAAATCAATAATTTGACACAAAATATTGATTTAAAAAAGAGTTTATTGATTTAAACACGATTGTATTGCTTCCGCTAAAGAAAATAGTTCCGTCTCTACGATTAGAATCCTGCCGCGTCCATAGCAACGCTCTGTTTTTCATGGCAACGGTGTTATTATCAAGAAATAACAGACTTCATTCTACAGTGGAATTCAACCAAGCCATTTAATAATTTGATTTAATTCCCAGTACAATTTACCATATCTACACACAACACAACTTAAGCACTACAAATTTTATCAAGATTGAAAAAGCAAAAATACGTGTAGCACAGATGAACACTATTGACTATCACACCATGATCTGACTGCTCTCAATTCACAACAACATGCATCCATCCAATCTACATCAGGCATTTTGACTAAAACTTGATCCATTCCTCATCATCATCATCATCATCATCATCATCACAACTATTCCAGAATTCAGCAATAGATTCAAGCAATAATTAAACAAGATACTGACTACTCAACAATCATTTCCCCCAATACTTGCTGTATGAATGCAAACCGTAACTAGCTAATTAAGTTGGTGGCTAAGGAAGTCTAACGTAACATTATTTGCAAGAGAATAATTAAAACAGCCGATCCCTTGTGTGCAAATGCACAAGACCTAGCCATAATACCAGCAAATCTTAATAAACATAAGTTATCGCGTCTTACCTTTGTGTCAATGGTCTGCAGACCCATGCTGTGTGTACAACAACATCCATTTGTTCTACAGGTTATCACTTTGATATATTATAGTCCATGGCACTAGGATGCAACCTTGTGATATTGTATGAAGGCTAAATGACTTGCTCGTCTATGATACATTCGCCAGAAATTCTGGCCAATCCCAGCAAAGACTAGGTAGCCTCGTTCCCGCTCGTTCACTGTCCATTCCAAACTGTCAACTCATTTGAAAAACATTCTTTAAAAAAAAGAAGCGCGATAGTCATATAGAGAAAATAATAACAGCATTATGTCAAAAAGAAGTGGACAGGACATCAGAGCTTTTTTTAAAGCCAAGCAGACATGCACAGTAAGTGCCGGTATCTTATCGGCTAAATGAATAACCCATTCTGTCACTCTTTTTGACAAACAATGTTATTAGCTAGCTAGCTAGCTAGCAGTTACGCACGTCAGCTGAGCTGCACCTGCCTCAGTGACACGATGACTCCCCCTCCCCCTCCCCCAACCTAGAACGTATCCCAATGTTACAGTTGTTGCAGTTTTAATGAACAGAAAAGCGTGTAGCCAGCGCAGCAGCAGAACGGCTAAATTGAACTCGAGGTTTTCAAAAAAAAAAAAAAGTGGTGGGTACAAAATGACTCATGACGAAATCTGGGTGGGACGCGTCCCCCCCGAAATCGACGCCTATGTCTGCATGTCATGCGCACATGGTGTTTTTTTTTTTGGTTTTGATCGTTCGTCTTGCACCTATCTGTGGCGTTCCTCCCTCCCCCTCGTTACTACCATTTCCGCTTCTAATTGTTTTACTCCGCTCACCTGAATTCAATGTCTGTTCATCTCTCGCTCTATTTATTCCCGTCTTTTGTGACAATTGGTGCCAGATCTTTGTACGTCAATAGTCCATGTACAGCCACTCTGTCTGCTCCAGTCTAGCCTTGTTCTGTCGTGCCATTGTCGGTCCTTGTCAGTTTTTTTGCTGCTACCAGTTGTTTTGTTTTGTTTTCTATTTTTTCCCCTCCCTCATTTCCTAGACCGGGCACCTGCATTCCACAGAAGTGTTTCGGTTTGCTCCAATGCTGGCTCTCTCGTGTCTTCTTTCCCTCTTCGTTCACTATGCAGCCACGCCGTGGGGCGCCCCCTGCCGGGTGTTCACGCAAGGACATTGAAGTCTCTTATTTTTCTGTTGGACCTTTTTCCTTATTTCCTGGTCTGTTTCTGTTCGTTTGAGGGAGTTTTTCTTTTGAACTTATTAAATAAATTGGTCTCATACTGAAACCTGCCTCTGTGTCCAGTTATGTTCCTGACAGAACTATCTGGCCAGGATGGACACAGCAGGCGCAGATTATGTCAGAACCGCAGTCACCCAGAAGGGTGTTCTTTTGGGCCAGCATGAAGCCAGACTGACGAACACCACAAGGGAGGTGGAGTTCCTAGCAAACCGAGTGGCTGAGCTGACCACCCGCATCCAGAGCTGCAACGAGAGGCTGCACATGTTGGTGCAGTTCACCATCTTCCTCGCCATGAGCCTGAGCCCCGATGCAATAACCCACCACCCTATGATGGGGACCACAACAAACTCCACAACAAAAACAGCAACGCCTCGCCCTAGGGCTGTGCCTGTATTGCGCCAAATCAGGTCACTTCACAGCAGGCTGTCCGTTAAAAGTCAAGGCTCGCCAGTATAGAGGGGAATCCTGGTGAGCGCTACCCCTTTTTTGCATCCCCCCTCCTCTCGCACTCTCCTTCCTGTCTCAATTCAGTTTGATGAGGTTTTTAACTCCTGTGCAGCACTGGTTGACTCAGGAGCTGAGGGCAATTTATGGACCTCTCTCTAGCCACCCGTTGGCGGATTCCTGCCATTCCTCTTCCTGAACCTATTCCTGCCCATTCATTGAGTGGCACCTTAATCACCACTGTCTCCTATGCCACTCCTCCTGTCAATCTTATAGTCTCGGGCAATCACCATGAGGTGACCACGCTGTACCTTCTTGAATCCCCGAGCGCTCCCATAGTTCTGGGGCACCCGTGGTTGGTGCAACATGGCCCTCACGTGGATTGGTCCAGCAACTCTGTCTTGTCTTGGAGTAAGTTTTGTCTTGCGTCTTGTTTGGGTGCTGCCTCATTTCCTGTGTCTGTGTGTCCTGTCTTGCAGGTGGAGGCTGCTGATTTGAAGGGGGTCCCGGTGGAGTACCACGACTTGTGCCAGGTGTTTAGTAAGTCCCGGGCCACCTCCTTACCTCCACATCGCCCTTACAATTGTGCCATCGAGCTCCTCCCAGGCACCTCTCCGCCCCAAGGGTCACTTGTTTTCCCTTTCAGGTCCTGAAAGAGAGGCCATGGACAAGTACATTAATGAATCCCTCGAAGCCGGTCTCATCCGACCCTCTTCATGTCCTGCAGGTGCAGGGTTCTTCTTTGTCAAAAAGAAGGACGCTCCTTGCGTCCTTGTATAGATAATCTAGGCCTGAATGACATCACTATTAAGAACAGGTACTCCTTGCCTCTTATGTCGTCTGCCTTTGAGCTATTGCAGGGAGCCGAGGTGCCAGCTCCTGACTCTCATAAAGCTCTGCAATGGTTCCTGGGGTTTGCCAACTTCTATCGGTGGTTCATCCTGAACTTTGGTCAGATTGCTGCACCTTTAATGGCACTCACCTCTCCCAAGGTACTGTTCAAGTGGAATATTGGGGCACAGGAGGCCTTTGATAAATTAAAGTCCCGGTTTATCTCTGCTCCTGTCTCATCTATTCCAGACCCTGAACGTCAATTCATTGTTGAGGTGGATGCCTCTGATGTCAGTGTAGGCGCGGCCCTATCTCAGCGGTCGCATGAGGATGGAAAGGTGCATCCCTGTGCCTTCTTCTCCCGCCGCCTGAGTCCCCCAGAAGGAATTACGACATAGGTAATCGGGAGTTGTTGGCGATCAGGCTGGCCTTGGGGGAGTGGCGTCACTCTATCTATATATCTATCTATCACTTGAATTGACAACTGAAACTGAAAGCTAAATAAATTTTTTAGTGGATAATGCTGTGTCTGTTTGCTTATGTCACGTACGTTACTAAACTCATCTGACTAATGTTTTAATTTGATAATTTAGTGGTTTTGTCAACTATATCTTTTTTTCTATCAGACAAAATGTAGTTTTCTAGGGTAACACTTTACAATAAGGTTTCATTTGCTAACATTCATGTATTAACTAACATTAACTATGAGCAATTTGATACAGTATTTATTAAACTTTGTTAGTTAATAAAAATACAGCTGTTCATTGTTTGTTCTTGTTAGTTCACTAATGTTAACAAATACAGCTTTTGACTTTAACTTAAGAACAGCAAGTGCAACTAACCGTGTCAAGAGATGTTTGTATTCTCAAAAATAATTGTAATCTGTTTTTATTAATTGATAAACTAAGACCTAAACGTGTGGTGGTTATGACGTCATTAAGCCGTTTTGAAGGTACTTTCGAAAGTAATTTAAAATAATATTCTTTACATCATTAACGCTGTTTTTACCGTGGATGAATTTTATTTGGTTTTATAGAATTATGTGTTCAATTTATTGTTTTCTATTAATCTATAGGCCAATAGCGATTGCTCGCCTTTAGGCGGAACAGCCAGTTTTCGCTAAGGCAAGGCAAGTTTATTTATATAGGACATTTCGTACACAATGGTAATTCAAAGTGCTTTACATAAAAGAAAGTAAAATAGTAATGAAGAAAAATAATAACAAGAATAAAACAAGCAATTTTAAAACTTTTAAAATTATTAAAACTGTACTTATTTAAAATGAATTTAAAACAGTAAGAAAATGATTTTACATAAAATTAAATAAAAAAAACAGTGAAAATATATATTGCAATCAGTTCGGACATTGCACAGTGCTCATTCAATAAATGCACAGCTAAACAGATGAGTTTTAAGTCTAGATTTAAATGTGACCAGTGTTTTAGCACATCTGATCTCTTCTGGAAGCTGATTCCAACTGCGGGTGGCATAGTAACTAAAGGAGGACTCCCCTTGTTTTGTGTGAACGCTTGGTATTTCTAACTGACTCGATCCTAATGATCTAGGTGCTCTGTTAGGTTTATATTCAGTGAGCATATCTGCAATATATTTCGGTCCTAGGTCATTTAGTGACTTATATACGAGTAAAAGTACTTTAAAATCAATCCTAAATGTAACTGGAAGCCAGTGTAAGGACCTGAGGACTGGTGTGATATGCTCATATTTTCTGGTTCTAGTCAGAATCCTGGCTGCAGCGTTCTGGATGAGCTGCAGCTGTCTAATGGTCTTTTTGGGAAGGCCGGTGAGGAGCCCATTACAATAGTCCACCCTGCTGGTGATGAAGGCATGAACAAGTTTCTCCAAGTCTTGGCTGGAAACAAAAGATCTAATTCTTGCAATGTCTTTTTAAATGATAGTATGCTGATTTAGTTACTGCTTTGACATGACTATTGAAACTAAGGTCTGTCTCCAGAATCACACCAAGATTCCTGACTTGATTTTTAGTTGTTTGACCCCTAGAGTCAAGGTATGCATTCACCTTAAACACTTCATCTTTGTTTCCAAATGCAATGACTTCAGTTTTTTCCTTGTTTAACTGAAGAAAGTTCTGGCACATCCAACTATTAATTTCATCAATGCATTGGCAGAGGGAGTCAATTGAGCTGTAGTCATTTGGAGATAAGGCTAGGTAAATCTGGGTATCGTCAGCATAGCTGTGATAGGCAATTTGGTTCTTTCTCATTATTTGACTTAGGGGAAGCATATACAGGCTAAACAAGAGCGGTGCAAGAATTGACCCTTGTGGGACTCCGCATGTCATGGACGTCCACTTAGACTTATGCTCTCCTAGACTCACATAATTACCTCTCCCTTCTAAGTATGACCTGAACCATTTGAGTACCATCCCAGAAAGCCCGACCCAGTTTTCCAGTCTCTCTAGTAGTATGTTATGATCGACAGTGTCAAACGCAGCACTGAGATCTAGCAATACCAGCACCGATATTTTGCCAGAGTCACAATTTAAGCGAATATCATTTATTATCTTAATGAGTGCTGTCTCTGTGCTGTGATGCGGTCGAAAACCAGATTGAAAATTGTCCAGGTATCCATTTGAGTGTAAGCATTTGTTCAGCTGATTAAAAACGAACTTTTCTATAATTTTACCTATAAAAGGAAGATTAGATATTGGTCTAAAATTGCTCAAAATGGTGTTATCAAGATTGCTCTTTTTCAGGAGGGGCTTAACAACTGCATTTTTTTAAGGAGTTTGGAAATGTCCCAGAAAGAAGTGAGGCGTTCACCACTTCTAAAAGATCTGCTTCTAAGCAGTTAAACACATTTTTGAAAAAAGATGTGGGAAGTGTGTCAAGATAGCAGGTTGACGATTTCAGGTGCTGCACTATGTCTTCCAGAATTTTGCTATCAATTGCTTCAAAAATCGACATAGTATCTTTTTTATATTGTGGCCTAATCTGTCTGACCTCTGCATTACTTGAGGATGTGCTAATCGCCTTCCTGATATTGATTATCTTCTCAGAAAAGAAGGATGCAAACTCATTGCATTTGCTGTCTGAGAGCATTTCACTGGGAATCTGACTTGGGGGGTTTGTCAGTCTCTCAACAGTGGCAAAAAGAGTACGAGTGTTATTTAAGTTACTGTTTATAAGGTTTGAGAAGAAATTCTGTCTAGCTGTGGCTAGTTTCACATTAAAAGCATGAAGGCTGTCTTTGTAGATGCTATAGTGAATTTCAAGTTTTGTCTTCCGCCACATCCGCTCTGCTTTTCTGCATTGTCTTTTCATAGTCTGAACTGCTGTTGATCTTCTCCAAACTGATTTCTGTCTGTTTGTTTTCTTTCTGATTATTATTGGAGCAATATCATCAATAACATTCTTAACTTTTGAGTTGAATGAATCAAGGAGAGTATCAACAGAGTCTGCAGAAATGCTTGGTGTTAAAGATATAGCCTCCATAAATAGTACACTTGTGTTCTCGTTAATGCATCTCCTTCTGACAGAGACCGATCTAGATTCAGTTGTAGCAGACAACAAAATTTCAAAGAAAATACAGAAGTGATCAGATAGTGCTATGTCCTTAATAACAATGGATGAAATGTTTAGACCCCTACTGATGATTAAGTCTAGAGTGTCTCCACCTTTGTGTGTGGGTCCATGCACATGCTGAGTCAAGTCAAAAGTGTTTAGAACCGTTATCATTTATTTTGTAGTTTTGTTTTCTGAATTATCTATGTGAATATTAAAATCCCCTGCAATAGCAAAACAGTCAAACTCTGAGGAAATCATTGATAATATTTCTGTGACCTTTTCAACAAAGGCTGGAGAGTATTTTGGAGGCCTGTAAATAATAATAAACAGAATGCGTGGAGCACCTTTCAGCACAATCCCTAGATATTCAAAAGACAAGTACTGACCAAATGACACTTGCTTGCATTGATAGACATCTTTAAATATAGCAGCTACACCCCCACCTCTCCTAACAGTCCTGCAGACACTCATGTAAGTGAAGTTAGGAGGGGCTGCTTCATTAAGGACTGTTGCATTGCAGCTGTCTTCAAGCCATGTTTCGTTTAGAAACATAAAATCCAGATTGTTTGTGGTTATAAAGTCATTGATTAGAAATGATTTATTTTTTAGTGAGCGAATGTTTAAAGATGCTAACTTGATGGCTGTGCTTTGTGTCTTTACATCAATTTTAGTTTGATGCATAATAGGCCGCAGATTAGATGAGTTTGCCCTTCGGCTTGAGATGGCCTTAGACTTTCTATCACGTGATAAAACTGAAATAGAGAAAGCTGCAGGTACACTGGGTTCCCGCTTGTTCAGTAGGCATTTGTGAATGTTGCTGTTATTATAGCGGGGACCCAACACATATCACTGAGAGTTGCTATCAGTTGTTTTTGGTTCACCTTCAGCAGATAGAGGGTTTGGGCCCTGGCGTTGTGGCAGTGGTCGAAGAGCTCTCGCAGGAGCAGGGACCACAGGCTTTGGTGGTTTTGGGGCCTGACGTTTTTTTGTGATATCTGCGGGCTTGCAGCAAATGAGTGAGAGAGTTTAGTCCCAGCATACACCAATTCCTCCATTTTCTGTGAGAAGCACAGAAGTGGAGATGCTGGGGAAAGTGATAATGTGTCTGGTGAGATGGGCTGTGTCTCTGGTGTTTCCGGTGGCTGTGATATGTTGTCCTGGCATTCCTGGCTGTTTTCCAGAAAGTAATCCCTGGGTGCTGAATCTTGTAGCTGTTTTGATACATCACAGTCAGTCTGTGAGGAGGTCTGTGGGCAGGGCTCAGTCAGGATAGTGTCCATGAGCAGTGCTTGTTTTGGCTGTGTGGTGTTATCAGTGTCCTTGTGGGATATGTCAACCACGTGATGACTCGGACCCGGTGTGTGTGTGCTTAATGGATTGACACACTCTGCTGAAGGATGACAGAGGGAAAAGTAGATATTGTCCTTAAACACTCTAGCACCAAGTTTGTTTGGGTGGAGGCCATTCGGTTTAAACAATTGTCTATGGCCCCAGAAAAGATTGAAGTTGTCGATGCAATTCACTCCTTTTATATTACAAGATCTTTGTAGCCATGTGTTCAGCCCAAGCAACCGTGAAAACATATTTGTTCCCCTTGCTGGGAGTGGTCCACTGATGAACGACTGAACTTTGAGTCTTCGAAGTGTTTCAAAGAGTTCACTGAAGTCCTTCTTAAGGAGTTCTGACTGCTCTTTCCGAATATCATTCTTCCCCACATGGATGATGATTCGATTTGCAGTCTTGTGCTTCATCAGAATGTTCTGAAGTTCCTTGTTCACATCAGAGACCATTGCTTGAGGAAGGCAGCATGTTGTTGTAGTCCTGCTACGGATGTTTCTGATAACAGAGTCACCCACTATCAGAGTCCTTGGCTCGGCTGTGCTCTGAGCTGAAAGCCGCTGTCTGCTCGTCCTTGAGCGCCTTTTAGTAGCGATGTTAGCTGCTGGCTGATCAGATCCATCTTTAAATACATTTGGGGATTCCTCACCCACATTCATTAATGCTTCAAATCTGTTCTCAAGATGTATAGGGGGTGGTTGAATGCCAGTATTCACAAGCCTTGTCATAGTCAAATCTGGGGTAGAGGAAGCTACGGCAGCAATACGAGAAACTCGTGACAATCTGATATTTCGTTTTCCTTTGGGTCTCGCTCCCTGTTTGTGCCATCGATTAGTGTGGCGATCAGTTTCGGCTTGTTCCTCTACACTTGGTATAAACTGTTGAGATTCAGAAGATTCATGGGACTCACCGGCTGTATGCTGAGAAGGTCCATGACGACGATCTGCTAAGTGTTCCGTCTGTTTTGGAATTCCAGCAAGTAACTTTGTTTCAAGAATCACAATCCTTTGTAGAAGTTTGCAGCAGTTCATGCAACAAGTAGATCCAACAGGAGGCATTTTTTCTCTCTTCTGTTTGAATGTAGGCAGTTGTTTTCCCCTCTCTGGAATGTAAGCTGCTGGCAGTGGGATGAAGTTTTCTTTTTGTAGTATTATTCCAGTCCCAAAGAGTTTTTAGTTTTAGCGTTTGTGCCAAAAAAAATCTGTTTTTTGAGCACTGTGCTGATCTGCTGATGTAGAAATCTTATAAAAATCTTAGAAAAATCAGAGAAAAGTACAGAAATAAGAAGCAAAGCGCAGAGCAGTAAGCTAGAACGTCCAAACGGTAGCAAAGCTGGAAGCGATATAAGTCCTAAGCCTTTTGGCACGCCCCCCTACCTTTCGTTCCACCAATGAGAAACCTTTCGGCACGCCCACCTTTTTATCATGCCCATTGCTCCAGGCTGCAGTTACCCCTACTTGCTCAAGTCAGACAAAATTTTTAACCACCATGCACTGCTTCAAGTCCGACTGCGATTGGTTTGCGCAGTGCTGCGTGAAGTCGAACGCACCTGGTGTGTTTCCACCACAGGAACCAGGAACTAAATAAAGTTCCGGGTAAAAAAAATAAATGCCCTTCAGAAAGTCCCTACTGGCGAGGAGGCTAGCACTTTTTTTCCAGGGATTTCAGAACAGTGTAACAGATCAGGCAGGCATGGCCTATTTGATAATTTGCATAGATCGACGATCATGCGCAGATTGGGAGGAAAGCGGTTTGCTAAAATTGCTTCAAATAGCGTTACTTCTCCAAGATGGGTGTTTTTCATATTATATTCATACTGTTACAAATTAAAGTAACCTTTCCACGATCGCGGGTGTTTCATGTCAAATTACATTCATACAGTTAAAATTACATTAACACTGTTATATCTTCAGATAACTATCCAGGTCTCAGGTGTTTCATGTCAAATTACATTAATACAGTTATAACTTCAGATCCCTGTCATGATCTCAGGTGTTTCATGTCAAATTACATTAATACAGTTATGACATCAGATCCCTGTCATGATCTCAGGTGTTTCATGTCAAATTACATTAATACAGTTATGACTTCAGATCCCTGTCCTGATCTCAGGTGTTTCATGTCAAATTACATAAATACAGTTATGGCTTCAGATACCTGCCCAGATCTCAGGTGTTTCATGTCAAATTAAATTAATACAGTCATAACTTCAGATCCCTGTCCCGATCTCAGGTGTTTCATGTCAAATTACATTAATACAGCTTTGACTTCAGATCCCTGTCCTAATCTCAGGTGTTTCATATCAAATTACATTAATACAGTTATGACTTCAGATACCTGTCCTGGTCGTTTCATGTTCACAATATACTATTCAGTTATGGTATACCTATTTCACTTCAATAAGTTTACTGACTTTACATCCATTCTATCATGAGTTCTTTCATTCAAGACAAGTCTGCAGTTAAACCTCAGATTTTATTCATCTCAATACTTTTCCAAAGCCCACTGCTTGTAAAGAAAACCCATGTAATTATTCATAATTCCATCCTAAATTTAATTTACACAGAAAGAACATATGTTTTATGTTTGAAGGACTGGTTGCTTAAGGGCTTATAGAATCTTCTAATGTATTATCTCCCAAACCATCACTTTTCTAAAGAGTGGACTGTCACACTACAGCGAAAGAGATAGATAATAAAATATTTGAGGTGTAAAAGGTGTGAACAGGAGCACTGGTACCTGTCTGAATGTGAGGAGTGGCTTATCAATCCCATCATTGTTTTGTGATTACCATGGACGTCAATAACCATGTTGGGTTTGTAGTAAAACTTACAGTAAAACATAAGTAACGTTAACGTTAGGTTACGGCACTTTTAACATTTTTGGTTGTTTATTTGTTTTCGAAAATAGCTTAAGTGTAAGACAATAAAACATAATCGACATAAAATATAATATCTACCTGTATGACTGTTTTCTCCTTCATTATCCATCGTATGTATGCTTTTATTTCTCCTTCATTATCCATCTGAGTTGATCTTGGAATTTAAAAACGGCCGCGAAAAAAAAAATAGATAAAATAAAAATAAAAACAGCATTCTGCGCATGATTGGTGACCTTTTTTTGAAAGGTGATTTTTTTCTTTCTTTTTTTTTTAAAGAGGTAGTACTTTTTAAAAGTTCCGGAACTTTCGGGGCAAGACTTGGACGCTAAACATCCTGATTGGTTGAGTTCACGGAGCATTGTGATTTCGGGGATTTCGACCACCATTAATTCGGATAATTTTCAAAATATTACTGTTATTGGGTCATGAAATGTAATTTTAAAAGTATTTCAGACGAGAATGTAGTTGTTTAAAACTCAAATTCACGCCTATTTAAAAATGTGTTTCGCCGAGTTCGGAGACGTGAGCTCCAAAAGTAGATATAAAACGGATTCTGACAGGTTAAAAATATAAAAGAAACACCTACACCGACCACAACCCTAAACCTACCCTAAAACAGTAAAGCAAATATGGTAATTGTGTGTTATAATACGTGGTTGTAGCTAGAAGGGATACAGCTACAGGAAAACAAAAGTAAATATTTTCTTTGTACCTATTATATTGTATTTTATTAAAGTCAACACCTACATCAACCCTAAACCTACCCTTACAGTAATGCAGATACTGTACATTAAATGTTGTTCATTGATGTGCGCATGCACTTTAAACCCTGGTATGAAAATCTGACGTGCAGGATAAAATGTAATGATTTGGTTTTCAAAAAAAAAAAAAACATTTGACTCCATACGCATACATAACTTTAGGTGCAGTGCATAATAGGACTAGAAGCACAATCAGAATAAAAAAGTCACATGTAAACACGTTAATCGGATTGAATTGCCCAGATCCAACTAAAATTTTGATCGGACTGTAAGGAGAGGTTTATTCCTTGTGTAATCCGAGCGAGAGGAGATGTAAACACTTGATCAGATTGAAAACCAAGACTGGAAAGTAGTACTGCGCATGCGCAGTGACGTAGAAATAGTGTAATGGCATATGACGCGCGGAGCGAGGTGTTTTTCTTGGTGAATAAAGTGTCAAAAATAAGTGTCCTGTCATTATAAAACTCCCCTTTCACTCAGCGTATGTGAAGAGGAACACGACCACGTCCCAATATTCCTTGTTTAAGACTCTCATCAACAGAATACTAGTTTTGGGTGCGGGAAGGGGCACTTTTACACCATTTTTTTTTTAAGTAACGTTAAGCAGCACAACAGTTCATGTGCTGGTCGTCACCTAATTAGGACCCGAGGATAAATATCATATGTGCTTTTTAAAACAGTATGCAACAGCATCAGGACACTCTGTATATTCATGCAGTGTGCACATGTCAAAAGAGTAAATCTGATCAGAAGCCTGTGACATGTAAACGCGCATATCAACCCGATCACTTTATTCAGCGTTCATGTACACACTACGTTCAGATTCGTCAATCAGAATGAATTCATTCCGATGGAAGCAAAAAGTGTCCATGTAAACGCACCTAATGTCGGGTGCAAATATTAAGTTACCAAATGCCGACGCCAACTCGCCATCTCCACATGGACCTGGCTCAGAACGATGAGCTTTGTAAAAATCGACATTTCAGAAAGGAGGGGCATAGAGGAGAAACAATAATGTACAGTATGTTGAAAATAATTTGGTTTTTGAACCTTAAACTGCAAAAACACATTGCATTACACCAAATAATGTTATTTTAACAAAGTCACATGGGCGGTTGGGAATGGGATGAAATCCAGAAGAAAACTGAACATTATAATTTCTATTTCTATTTATAATTTGTGGGTATGTCATCAATATAGTTTACCAAGCATTAAATTTAAGACCTTAATTTCATCTGGTGTTTTAAAAGTTGGAGATTTAATCGACACAGAACAAAATAATAATTGTTTTTTTGTACAAATAATCATCAAACAAATATAAATGACAGGATAAGGAAGGTACAACACAACTCTTCTCTTCATAAATAAATAATCACATATCTTTTTCTGAAAGTAGTAAGGAGCCTTTATATATAGCTTGTGAGAAGTCAAGATTTTGTGAATATATATAAAAAAAAAAGACAGACACAAAATGTCGGAGTTACCTTTCAGTTTCTAAGTTATTTGTTCATTAAAAGTCCATTTCCAAAAATTAAGGAGATATACAATGGCTTATTATGTATACAAATACCTTTTTGTTTATAACCTTGATATATTTTTAATTTTTTAATTCACCGGATACTGTTTTTAATATTTTGTTGTTATTGTTATAGAATTATGCCTCTTTTGGATCTTTGGAGAAAATTATTTAAAGAGTTTGGTTATATATAAAAAAAACAATTGTTATTATTCTGTGTAAATATTGTCAATTAGTCTCAAAGTGGGTACCTTTTCCAATTTTTCAATTGGTCAAACAAAAGTTAACTATTAGGAAAGCATATAAAATTGAAAATGAAGGGGAAATAATCAGAATAGTAGAACTGTTTATAGCCTTGGTGGAATCTAGTTAAAATATTGTATGAATTGTATAAAATTGATAATGATATGTTAATATTTAAAAGAAAGTGTTGTATAAACAAATGTCATTTTTGCAAATGATGATGTTGATGAATTAGTGCTCAATTGGTATCGTTGAATTTTAAGTAAAAATAACATTGGATTTAAAAATGTATTTATTATTTGGTATTTATTATTTATTGTTAAGAATTGTCATAAATTATAAAAAAAATTATGATATGATGCTTAAATAAAAAGTGTGTTTAAAGTCAAAAACCTCTCTCTCGCTCTATCTTTCTCTCTGTCATCTATATAGTCATCTTAGATGACTGTTTAAATCTTGCTGAACGAAATCTAGCCCTCAACCGGACAACACTTTCATTTTACCCCTGGAACGAATGAGTGTCTCTCTCTGGAAATGTATTGAGGAGATCAGTAAGATTAACTGGGAGATTTTTCTGTGAGGCTTTAGAATTTATTTATTTATCTTTAAAGGATGAATTTGTGTTTTATTCTGCTCTCAGTGTTAGTTTGGTTGTTTTACTGTAATATGCCTGTAGATGGTGTATTTCACAGCTACATTTCCTTACATGATGCTGCTTGTGTTGTGTGTTCAATAATTACAATTGAAGTAAAGACTGATTCAGATGATCTACATGTAAATATAATGTATACAGCTTAAATTCACAGTATTTGGACACTTCAGCCACATTTAAAATGTAGGTTGTCATCACATTGTAGTGCAACTACACCATAATCTCTAAAACAAAGTAATTAACTTAAGCCTTCAAATTCTGACTCTCTGCATTTAAATACTTTATTTTTTATATATTTGACTCTTACCTGAACTTTTTTTTTCCAAACAAACAGCTATAGCATGTGGGTTTGTGGTTATATTGTAAATTCAGTTCACATTATAGCTACAAGCGACATAGGGCCAAGCACCAGGTGCATAAAGCTCAGTGTGGAGATGGAAGAGCAAAAATAGCAGAAATAGAATGTACAGTACATTAAAAAAAAAAAAAAAAAAACATAGGTTGTCAGTGGTAAGAATAACATCAAAATGAACAGAAGTTCAGATGAGAATGAACAAAAACGCATTTCTAATAAATCAAGAGGAAGATGTAAGATTCATAATATAGGGGAGACCAGGGTATGGTTGATGCACTGTACACAAAAATACCTGAAAGTGCATGTTGAAGTAAATGAAGAAAAATAAATCTTTATAACTAAATCAGTCAGTTGTTTTATTCTGTACTATGGTGACACCTTGAGGGTTGCCTTGGAAACAGTTCACAGGATTTCAGTTCCGAACACTTCAAACTGTGTTTGAAGAGAAGAGATGTGAAGAGAAGTTGAGAAGCTTTACAAGACAAGCTGTTCTTCATTTTCAAGACCAAAGATATTTTGCCACTCTCTTTCCAATAGATTCATCATCAATAGGTTCATAGGATTCCAACAGATTTATCACATGAAGTAACTATATAGGGTTACAGTAATATAGGTTAATACAGGGTTAATGCAGGGTTTTAGATGAACAAAATAGGTTGCATGCAAAGTATTAAAGTGTTAAATGTATGTTCAAACAAACCAAAGGCGATTTAATTAAGCTTTTTATTTGCATCTGCACGTAGTGTAATCGTGTATCTGTTGCGGTGATTCTGACAGCAAACATACTGCATGGAAACACTGAAAGAATCGTATATTCTTAAAATGCATTAGAATTGCATCACAAACTGTACTCCTTGTGCTGCTACATGGGAAGCATAAATATCGATCATGTCATATCATGCCATTTCAAACACAAACTTATGATCTGTTTCGCCTGGCCATCAAACACACATGTCTCAGACCATCCCTGCTGTACTGCTATTTATTTGGACTTAAGATCATTGTTGTGTACAAACACACCATTAATATCTATAACAAGAAAATAAAGTGTTAATGAAGAAGGGGGACAGAATCAGTCACAAAGAAGAACTCTTAAGTTTATAAAACAATCTGGCCCAAGTGGAATCTGCAGACCTTTCCTCATTTTCTGTATTTAGGGAAAAATATCTGAAAATCTGCTGTACTAAAGAATAAAGTACTAAACTCTGAAAACCTAATCAAATTAGCCGAAATATTTTATAAACGAATATGCAGCAGTGATGACACCCACAATTTTGTGAATTCTGCAAAATCTCTACATGGGCCTGACGGCTTTTTTAGACGCAAATTAGTGACTGCGTTCACACACAACTTCTGTTCCACAGAAATAGTAAGTTTAAAAAAAGAAAATATATCAAAGAAACAACAAATAATACATTAGTGCCATGTCAAGAGTAGTGTCAAATATGTGCCAAAAAGCTTGGTGCAGTAGTACAGAATTGGGAAAGAAGAGTAAAGATGTTAAAGAATACATTAAGGCTGGCACAAAACACTATTAACACAAAACAAAATCACAAATACATAGACAACACTCAGATTTGACCTTTCATATCAGAGCGAACCCAATTCAAAATGCTTGAGTACTGGGTGTCTTGGTCCACCGTCAAAGATGAAGACGTACAGTATAGCAAGCAGATCAATGCAATGAGATTAATGAAGTGCGCAGAACTGCATAGAAGAACTAAAGCTCCGTGGACTTTACCAAGATCACTGTGAGAATAACTCTCACACATTTCTTAGTGTCTTTGCATGTGTGGACTTTTCAGGACCTTCATGCACCATCTTTATTTTGTTTAAGTGACAAGGCCTCACAGAGGGGATCTCATCACTAATTATTACCACATTGTTGCAGAATAACATTCCCAGTCATGTTCTTCAGAAACGCTACATGCTACAAACTGTGTCAGCAATTGGAAATTATTCAACTAGTCATAAAGTAGGAAATAAGCTGTCCTTTTTGTTTACTCTGTATTTGACTATTCATGAAGTGTTGGTATCAAAAACATTTGCAAACAGCCATTGAAAACCTTGATTTAATCATAGGGCAGGATACCTGTTGCAGATAACATTTATCAATGACAAAACTAATGAGTGGCAGTCTGTAGCACATGCATTCAATTTCTTTGTAGCTCTCATCAGACACTTTAGGTGATTTCTGATGTAGAGGAGTAGAAATGTGACAGACAGGAAGATGGCATGCAGCGCAGTCAAGACGCTGTCCTTGATCATAGCCCTGAGTTCCCATGGAGACGACTGAATCCTGGGGCAATGATAACATCTCTGAAATCATGTTTGAGATGTTCGGGAAAGCATCTTGAAGTCTCCCTTGCTGTGTCTCTGCTGTAAACTCCCAGTGCTCAGCAGGTTTCAGGGTGCAGTCTAAAGCAGGTTTCCATGTGTAGAGCTGTCTGGAGGCATTATGGGATCATCTGGTGGACTCATGGTTCCTCTATGGGCTCTGATTTGCTCAGAAGTGGTGGTGCTATCACTGATACAATCATGTTGACCTGTTGACTGCCATTCTGCATCTGGCATTGGAGCTAGAAGAGGAGATGGGGGTGCCACCTCTTCAGTCCCATTAAGTCTATATCCATATACCACAGGAGTATCAGGTTTGGTGCTGGTGGCTGCCTCAACTTCCACCTTTGATTGAGACCCTCCATTGCTGCTGTCTATGGGTAGGTACTTGAGGCTGGGATAGTGCCCAGACTCAGCCATGACCTGTTGGAGCTTCTCCAAGGCAGCTGGAGCATCAGCACCTGCTTGGGCGGTCTGGAAAAGCAGATGGGCATGTTGACGGAGCTGGGCTATGTCTCGTTCCGTTGCGGCATTTTGCCGCAGCAGATCCTGTGTCCTTAAGGTGATGTCCAGTAGTCCCAACTGGCTCAGAATCTCCACTGTGTTGAGGAAGCGACGGTGCCGTGCTGTCCCTTTGAGGTTGTTCGACTCTTTGCCAGAGTCACTATTCGATTCTGGGCAATCCTTATGGGGCCCTTTTCTGAGGTCATTGGAAGAGGGTGGGGAAAGAGTCTGAGTGCTTGAGATTGACGGAGAGCTCACGTTGAGGGAGGCAGAGGGACTAGATGGGCGGCAAGGGCTCTGGTGCTGATGAGAGCCAGAAAGTGTCTCTTGGCCAGCAGACAGCAACCGTGAGAGGGATTGAGAGTGTAACAGCAAGTTGTTCTCTGGCTGTTTGTGCAGATGCTGATTGGCTGCTTGCGTTGTTGTTGACACCTCATCTCTCTTCTCCTCTGTGCATACTCTCTTACTCAAACTGTGCTCCTCTGTGTTACTTCCTCTACTAGCCGTTGGTTTCTCTGGGGTTTTCTTACTTGGGTGAGGTGCAATTCGAGGGTAGGAGTTTAGGATGGGGAGGTAAGTGTTTTTGCTCTTCTTTACACCCTTGCTTTCGGATCTCTGTGGCTGGGGTTTGAGGATGTGCAGTGGGGCACTTTGATTGACGCCAGGCTGTTGTAGCAAGAGAACGTGGGTGGGAGCCTGACTGCTTGTAGTACCTCCATCCCATGACAGAGCTGAAGGAAAGATGTGGTCCTGACCAGACTGCCCAGGCTTGGGAGAAAGAAAAAGAGGGGAAGAGACACAATTCCTCCTTGTATAGGGCAGTTTTACATTACGAAAACATGAATATCATGTTCCTTTTTTTTTAGCATATTTTACAGTAATATCTTATTTTATGGGATGTGTTGTTGTCTATGTGACTTGCTTCCACTCTTTTTTTCATCACAAGCACTCAGGACCTTCGGACACCTCTAACCAAACATCATTCACACCAATGCCACACATCACTCTGTTTTCTTTTTACCTCTTCCCTCATATTTTCCCTGCCATCTGCCTAACTAACCTTATCTTTGGCTTTGGTTTAAAATATAATAAGCTGCCTTGTCTACTTTCTTCATACAATAAAAAAAGGAACCTTGTAAGTGTTTTGGAGCAGATCCTCTTACTCTTTCCACCTCGATTGCCTCACCTGCTTCAACACCACATTCTTAATGATGAATATCGGGGTTAGTTCCGGCGTCTCGGACACCATGTGTCTTCCCTGTGGGGGGCCTTTATCTGCCCCACCGAAACCCTTGCGGACATGAGGCACATTCACACTGCTCTGCTGGTCATCTGCATAAGTCTGTAAGGAGTCTGATCCAGTGTCTGGGAAAGAAACCATAGGTAGTTAGGAGTAGAAAGGGCATTGGATAGAACAGAAAAATCAAGAGGAAGGATGGGAAACATAGAAAGAGAAATACAAAACCGAGAGGGATGGCAGTCTCAGTAATGACATTTCAAAGAAGTACACTTCTAATGAAGACATTTAGACTCTTTCAGCTGCATGTGCATAAAATCAAGCATAATGCCAATAAATATCCCTATACAAACAGTTAAATAAGGCATATCAAAAGACTCATTTCAAGCTGGCACGGTCATGAAACGTAATCAGGAAAAAAAAATTCTGAATATGTTGTGACCTAATAAACACCTCAGAGATAAACTGGAACGATGACTTATGTTTCTGACTGGGTGCAAAGCTATATTAGGAGCAAATATTACAAACACTTAATATGACTTTCTTTGTATAAAAAGAGAGCATGAAAAATATACTTTTATTTTCTACAGAAGAAAGTGAGTTATAAAGGAACAATATGAGAGTGTTTAAACGACCACAAAACTTGCAGTGTGTATGTTAGTGGTGTAATGGTACACATTCCCCCCTACGATGGGACAGTAATGTTTTTATCAGTATATTTAGATGTTGCAAACGCATCTGAAAAATAACAAAGGAATAACGAAGCTGCCAGAAAAATGCATGGTCCAAGTTGCTTTATATAATTATTATGTAATACACTACAGCAGTTTTTACAATTGCCAGAACTTTTGCTCTCCATTCGACTACCAGGTGAGATTGATTCAATGATTATTGAAGATATATAAACTGTACATAGTATATACTTAAATGAATGGGACTGAAAATCAGAAATTCAGGCATTCACAGAAAGCTGTGCAGGGATTGCTTTGTGGTTTTGTATATATTGTAAGTTGGGACAATTATTGTTTCTTAATGCACTTTGTCATAATTGTAAAAGTAGTGTGAACTGAGTCTCTTAGTTGGCGAATATAACAGTAGGACTGTCAGTCAATACTCACCCGAGTAACCAGAGTCTTTCTCAGAGCAGCGCGAATCACGTCCGTTTGCTTTCTGTTCGGTGTGTGCTCTGGCTCTAGAGGCCAAAAGGGCGGCGCTGTTGCTTTTGTCTTTAGCATTTTTACTGGCTGGACGGGAGGTGCGTTCCCTCTCTCCTACACACCCTTGGGCCTCTCCTCTCGGTTCCTTGGGCATCCCGAGCCCTGAAAGCAGAGAGACACAGCTGGGCAGACAGTAGGCTCATGCAGAATATATTTACCCATTTCTAACAAGGGGCATGGAGTTTGTTCTCAAGGTCCTTACATAAAAATGTTTGATCAGTAGCACTGATAAACTGAAGATTTAATTCCAAAATTCCACATTTATGCCAACAAAGGCATCAACGTTTGTCCAGGGGAGCATTTTTTTAATTTAGTATTATTTACAAATCAGAAAAAAAAAGTAAATTGTGTTCTGTGAGATGCTTAAAGAGTATATGAACACTTAATCTACAGGAAATGTAAATTCAAAACACATGATACACATTGTATCACTAGTTCGTTTTTCGGAACGAGTCAAGCTTTTTCTGTTATGACAATTACAATAATTTAAAAATGTATGCATTTAGCAGATGCTTTTATCCAAAGCGACTTAGTCAATTCAGGCTATCAATTTTTACCTATCATGTGTTCCTGGGGAGTCGAACCCCCAACCTTTCTTGCTTGATCCGCAATGCTCTACCACTTGAGCTACAGGAACACTGTATTCAGAGCTACTGGACAAAATGTAGCCTTTCTCTAAATTACTTTCTACCACAAAGAACACAAAACGTAGCTAAAAATAACATTATTTTGTATATTTGGTGTAATGCAATGTGCTTAAGGTTCAAAAAACACATAATATTCCACAGAATATGCATTACTGTTGCTCCTCTCTATGCCCTGCATTTCTGAAACATGTTGATTTTTACAAAGCTCAAATGCGCAGCACACATCTAAATATTTGGTTCGAACTGTTCTGCAACAGTGTTGTAAATACAATTTATCCACTGTTTTCAAATTGTGTTTTTTTTTTTGTAAGCCAAACAAAGTTTCGCTTTCACAATAAAACAAAAAGCATCTCCACAATATGGCGCCAGCAGCAACAGTGAGAATAAAAGTTACACTTTCATTCTTTGCGTGAACATTTGGGCAGAATTATGCAAATCTTCACACATCGTGAGGTAGACATGGGGGCGTGTTAGAACGAGCTGTTTTAAGTAGGCATAGTTGACTCTTGACTTTGATAAAGAATATCTCTTTTGATTTGAGACTATAGTCTTTGCAACTTTACAGATCTTCTTTATGCACCAATAGCTTGTAGAACTCCAAAGAGAAAAGAAAAATTTAAATCGCATCATATGACCCCTTTAAGTTAACATTAAAGTGACTACACACACATACATTATGTATATATGTACACTTTCTGCTAATATGCAGTTGTTTATTGCGATCTCCAGTCTGTGCCATGCGTTACACGTACTGTATGAACCATGTTTTCAACTTTAAAATGTTGGTAAATGAGAATATACAGAAACCTGATTGCCTTTTTTTTTTTTTGAGTTGATTATATTTAAATGTTTTTTTACCAACATGTTAGTGCACATAAAAGGCATTTTATAAAAGGTCAAAAACACTTTAACTACAGATCGGATACAATCGACTCTAAATTCTGATTGGATTTATTCTCCCTGCCACTCTCCCTAATGTATATGTATATATATATATGTATATATATATATATATATATATATATATATATATGTGTGTGTGTGTGTATATATATATATATATATATATATATATATATATATATATATATATATATATATATATATATATATATATATATATAATTTATTTATTTTATTTTATTTTTTAAGTCGCAAAGAAGCTTTAATTACTTTATTACCGTATTTCATGTGTCTCCGAAAATAATACACCGTCAGGGGATCTCGGCACCTTTAAATATATGTAAAAACATAAATATAAAATACAGTATTATGAGCACAAAAAAATGATCAAATATTTCACAGTTCTTTGTAGGTCTGTGACATTATTTATCCTGGCAGGAGGAAGGTTATTTTTTACACACACACACACACACACACACACACCCGGAGCTCTGAGCCCTCCCTTCCCTTACTGTTATGTAATACTACAACAACAACCGAGCTCGGTCTCTACTTCCTCATGTTAACACCACAGACACCGTAAAAATAACTTGCTTTTACCACCTGCATAGACAACCTTTACGTGCAAATAAAGATGGAAGTTACGATAACCTGTCAGACAGATAAAGTATCAGTGCAAATGGGCTTAAGTAAGAACCTACAGGGCAAAAGAAAGCATTTAGCATAATAAGTAAGATATGAGTATGAATATAACATCAGCATTGCCTACCTTAGTAGTGTACAACACTGATCCTGGTCCCGAGTATTCGGCTCTTCTTCGTCCAGGGTAGGACACACTCCTAACTACCTGTCCAGGGGCAATCTGTACCTCCCGTCATCTCGCTAACAACGATGATGACCACCCAGCGTGACCGAGCCACATTTATTTCGCCTGCAATTTTTCTGGTCGTCTCCAGCCCCTACTTCAAAATTGCAGACTGACAACTCCACCTGCAGTAAGGCCCGCCCCACATTATTAGAGCCCGCCCATTTGTGTGGTAGGCACGGCTCCGGACCAATAGCGGTTAAGAGATTCCGCCTAATCCCGCCCCAAACACGAGTGACGCAGGGGAATGAGTGGCATGGCCAATGCTGGGACCAGGCACGTGGAGAGGAGGAACGAGACGGTATGACAGGCCGGACACGAAACATAACAAGAGGAGGGGCGAAGTAACACGAATTAGTGTAACTACATTTGGCTGTCCATGTGTTGGCTATTTTGTAATCCTGACCGCTGACTATCAGTTGAGCCAAATACAGGAAGTATGACCAGTTAACAGGCCAGTGTGAATATTGCAGCTTTTATGTTTTATGTAAGTTGGTGTCAGTCAAATCACAAAGGATCATCAGATTGGATGCTGCTAATTCAAGGCCATATGACCAAAAAAAAAAAACAATTGTCAAAATAGGCGTGATCTGTTAGTGGACACCTACACGTACCCTCAACAAGGGACAGAATTGATGATTTAAGTGCTGCTTTGAGCCAAATAAATCATACTAATAATGCATAGTAATAATGTATTATGTTATATTGTTTTTGTGTTGTTGTTGTTTCGCAATTAAGTGTTTAATTAATTTTATTGCACGTGTTTACAGTAATAATATTCCAGCTTTATCTGATTCGATCAATAGTTAAAATGTTCAGTAATTATACAATGATCTTGCATCAACTCAATGTAGAGGTAAAAATCCATTTAAACAGGCGATATAGTTATATCTGGTTGTTGCTGATTAGAACCGACTGAAAACTCCACCGACAAAATCATAACGGTTAAGTATTTATTTATTACTATTCACTGTCATTTAATGAGTGAATTAAGATAACAAATTAACATTCTGGCCAAAAAATTTGGCGAAGTGGGGCATGGAACTGATGAATGAAAATGATAAGGAAATATGCGCGTCAGACTGAACTATGGAGCAAAACTCTTCTTGTTCTTCACACGCGCCTCTAAAATGTGCCAGAGCCCGAGCGCTCAGCTGTTCTACGACAGCGCCACGTGGTTCTCGCAGGGCGGAATGACGCAGCGCGCTTCTGTCAACCAATCAGCAGCGCCGGTGTGTGCGAACATGTGAGGACGAGAGTAGAAGAGCTGCGCGCACATGTTCGGTACTGTGCACAGACGCCCGCTCACTTTTCATGTAACGTCACATAGAGTTGCCAAGTCCATATTTTCCAGTGTAATTAAGGCACTTTTAAACAATTTTCGTGATTTGATGGTTTAACTTATTCCGCATGAAGACAATGTTTATTTTTTTAAACATTTAGGATTTATTAAATGCATCAAATAATTGTATGTTGGACCAGATATGCAGATCTGGCAACCCTGCACACTATGCCCCTGCTGAGAGCGTCATGTGATAATTTGAGTGCACTGAAACGTGGATGAAAGAAAAAAAAAAAAGTTTAATTTAATACATTGACGTGTGGAAAGGAATATAATTTCCATTGCAGTTTTCCAAAGCAAACCGACCGTCTATTAATTTACCTTTAATCCCTTTAAAACCCAGCTATCTCAGCTTTACCTGGTAATATATATATTTTTTTTCAAATTTTGAAAACTAAATGTTATATACACCTTATGCAATAGACTTTAAACCGAAAAAAAATGCAATGTAAAATGTGTTTTATCAGGGAAAGTTTGATCGGACATTAGCATTCAGATCTGGCAGCCGCCCCTTGTTGAGAGCATCATGTGATAATTGGAATGCACTGAAAGAATGCGTATATGAAAGAAAATAGTTAATTTAATACTCTGTGTGGAAAGGAATAGAATTTCCGATGCGGTTTTCCAAAGCAGTCAGATCAGTTTTATTTTTCACAATCTTAAAAATCACAAATTTGCAAAAACACAAAAACAGTAAAGGTTTCAAAATGCTTCAATTCCATAAGACACCATATTCCAGTATATATATTTTTCACCATAGCATTGATAAACACTTAAAAGCTACAAAAAGACAAATACACACTTTTTTCTTTATCCTTTTACATCAAGTGACATAAGATTACTATAAAAAGTTACAGAAAACAACTCAGTCCATATAAAGCAACCAGTGCAACACAAACCTCCTGACTGGCCATAGTTGGGATTTCTTTCCCTCCTTAAGAGTAGCAGCGCTATACAGCATTCCAGAACATTTCCGGCCCCACTTGTCCTCCTCACTGGTGTTAGTGTATCACGTCTGAGAGCACGACAGGCCCAGTAGGCCAGTGGCAGCTTTCAGGGCAGGGTGCATGCTGACATGGAGGGTTTGTATAGTGGAGAACTTGATGTAAGTGGCACGGGTCTCACGAGAATGTGCTCTTGCTGCTGCCATGGCCATGATCTGCATTATACTGAGGAGAGCTGCTTCACTGCATGAGATATAGTGGGGTGGGTTGGCAACAACAATAATAAGATTGAGCTAGATTTCAATTCAATTTCAACATTACTGCTTTTTAAATTGTGGATTTAAGAAGCTTAAAATAATGAGATAACTTTGGAGCTTATTGTAAACGGCCTTTACTGGTTTTGATCAAATAAGTGCAGTCTTTTCAAGTGTTGGGGGTAACGCATTACAAGTAACTCGAGTTACATAATCAGATTACTTTTTAATTTACAAGAAAATAGTGTTACTTTTTCTAAAAAGTAACGCCAGTTACTTTGTTTTTCCATTTATCGACTGACAAGTCTCCTGTCCCCATATTGGGAGACATCAGAAGTACAGAGGTATTGTGTGTGCATTACCGTAGTTCTAGACTAAATGTGAGTGGCATTAATTCATTGGCCAAAAAAAAAAAAAAAAAAAAAACACACTAGTATTCTATCAAAATGATTTAAATAAAATGCAAACTCCGATTATGATACAAACCTGCAATATTTAAATGTGTTAAACACAAATGTATCTAATCCCATTTTATTAATTAAATGTCTTTGTTGCTGACCTTTGATGATCCAGTTCAACCATATGAATAAGCAAAAATGACTTTAGATAAACTAATAATTGTTCAGTTTTATTTTTATTTTTTTTAACCGTCTCCTGTGTTCTACTGTACAGACGTGAATTTACTTTTCCTTCAGCCTGAGGTTTATTCATTACACTTTGTTGTGAAAGGGCTTTTGTTTGCACTGCTCATATTTAAAGAGTAACAAGAAAGTAACGCATTATTACTATAAAATGTATATAAGTAACGTAATTAGTTCTTTTTTGGAAGTAACGCAATATTGTAAATGCATTACTTTTAAAAGTAACTTTCCCCAACACTGGTCATGTCTTTAAAAAAAAAAAAAACCTTTAAACTGATTGATAATGATCATTGAGGGTCACTGAGAAAGTCCTTTTCAACAGTATGCAAGTTAAAGCTCAAACACTGAGAATTCTAAAGTCATCAGTCTGTAGCAGGTCTTGAAAACAGAACTAAAGAGCTAATTGTCCTGACTTTCCTATATGGATACTAGAGGCAATGGACCAGGCCATCTCTCCATCAGAAGGAGCTTCCTGCAGGATTCTGCGGGCCAGACGGAGGGCAGCACCTGCCAGCTGGGCAGGCAGATACACCACACATTGCCCCTCCAAGAGCGAGAGCTCCAACAGGTATCGTGCCATCCAGACCACCTAAACAGAAATGATTTAAGACCAATTTTTAATTCAAGGCCACACAGACAAATAAAATGGACAGCATAAACATAGGACACTTTTCTTTGCCTAAAAGACTTCCAGATAATGTAAAAGTGAAAGGCCACTTAAAGGGATAGTTCACCCAAATAGGGAAATGATATCCTTTACTCAACCTGAACTATCCCTTTAAGTGGCCTTTCACTTTTTCTTTATATATAAAACACACGCAACAGGAAACTTGGACAGAGGAGCAACTTGGGTGTGAGTTTCCATTTTGAGGTGAACTATCCCTTTAAGTGTATTTTGTAAAAGCACTTTTGTAACGAACTTCTTAAAATTAAATGACTACATTTTAAAACAACTTTAAAACAGTTTGTTGGGTTTTGAAGTACACACTTTGATATATTGGATAACATTCTACATGTAAAGTACTTTATTATAACTAGCTTGTTATTACATTTAATGTTACTATATTTTATACCCTTAATATTTTAGTGTACTAAATTTCAACATTACCAATGTGAAGTTACAAATATAGATGTACATCATACACACTTTTTAACAGAAATGACAGTACAGGTGCTGGTCATAACTAGAATATCATCAAATAGTTGATTTCACTAATTCCATTGAAAAAGTAAAACTTGTATATTATATTCATTCATTACACACAGACTGATATTTCAAATGTTTATTTCTTTTAATTTTGATTATTAAAACGGACAACTAAGGAAAGTCTCAATATTGAAGACACCTGGTGCCACACTCTAATCAGCTAATTAACTCAAAACACCTGCAAAGGCCTTTAAATGGTCTCTCAGGCCCAGTTTACACGATGGGAAAACGCAGATATTTCCCTGCGTTTTGGCCTGTCATTTACACGAAAACGCCGTTTTTATCCCTGAAAACGATTATTTCTAAAAACTCCGGCCAAAGTGGAGATTTCTGAAAACGCCGGTTATGTGTTGCCGTGTCAACTGGGAGAAACGGGGTTTTAGGTTCTCAAACGTCACATTATGCGCCAGAAAATGCTTAACGTCATATGAGCGCCCTATGTTTAGAGTTTGTTTGGGTAACGTTACTGTTTGATCATGGATGCTGTTAAGGTGGTACTCATTTTTACGTTTGTGCAAACTCTTTTGGTCTGTTTGCATTTGCAAACACAACTGCTGTATTATATCGCCATGTCTGTGTTGTTTTGAAAGGAACAGGAAGTTGCTCGATTTTGAGGATTCTGATTGGCTTGCATGGCTTTATCCTTCTCCCTACACTGCCGCCCATAGGTTTGGCATAGTTATGATGGCGCTCAACGGCGTATTTATGCGGGTTGATGTAAACGACAACATTTTTGAAAACGATGTTGTGTGCACGATGTTATTTTTGAAAACGGAGGGGGGGGAAATATTTGTTTCTCTAAATACCCGGCTATGTGTAAATGTGGCATCAGTCTAGTTCTGTAGGCTACATAATCATGGGGAAGACTGCTGACTTGACAGTTGTCCAAAAGACGACCATTGACACCTTGTACAAGGAGGGCAAGACACAAAAGGTCATTGCAAAAGAGGCTGGCTGTTCACAGAGCTCTGTGTGAGGTGAAGGGAAGGAAAAGATGTGGTAGAAAACAAAAACAAAGTGTACAAGCAATAGGGATAACCGCACACAGGAGAGGATTGTGAAACAAAACCCATTCAAAATGTGGGGGGGGGGGGAATCCACAAAGAGTGGACTGCAGCTGAAGAACCACTATGCACAGACGTATGCAAGACATGGGTTTCAGCTGTCGCATTCCTTGTGCTCGCATTCAAGCCACTCTTGAACAACAGACAGCATCAAAAGCGTCTTGCATCAAAAAGGACTGGACTGCTGCTGAGTGGTCCAAAGTTATGTTCTCTGATGAAAGTATATTTTGCATTTCCTTTGGAAATCAGGGTCCCAGAGTCTGGAGGAAGAGAGGAGATGCACACAATCCACGTTGCTTGAGGTCCAGTGTAAAGTTTCCACAGTCATTGATGGTTCGGGGTGCCATGTCATCTGCTGGTGTAGGTCCACTGTGTTTTCTGAGGTCAAAGGTCAACACAGCCGTATACCAGGAAGTTTTAGAGCACTTCATGCTTCCTGCTGCTGATCAACAATATATGGAGATGCAGATTTCATTTTCCAACAGGATTTGGCCCCAGCACACAGTGCCAAAGCTTCCAGTACCTGGTTTAAGGACCATTAATTAGCCAGCAAACTCACCTGATCTTAACCCCATAGAAAATCAATGGGGTATTGTGAAGAGGAATATGTGATATGCCAGACCCAACAATGCAGAAGAGCTGAAGGCCACTATCAGAGCAACCTGGGCTCCCATAACACCTGAGCAGTGCCACAAACTGATCGACTCCATGTCACTCCACATTGCTGCAGTAATTCAGGCAAAAGGAGCTCCAACTAAGTATTGAGTGTTGTACATGCTCATACTTTTCAGTTAGCCAATATTCCTAAAAATCCTTTCTTTTTATTGTTCTTAAGTAATATTCTAATTTTCTGAGAGACTGTATTTGGGTTTTCCTTAGTTGTCAGTTATAATCATCAAAATAAAAAGAAGTAAACATTTGAAATATATCAGTCTGTGTGTAATGAATATAATATACAAGTTTCACTTCTTGAATGAAATCAATGAAATGAATAAACTTTGATGATATTCTAACCATATGACCGGCACCTGTATATCTTACCATAAATTTAACTTCTTACATTTGACCATAAACTTTAACCCTACTTTAAAGGCTAATTATAAAACAACTGTACAACTATGCACTTAAGTGGGTCAGAAAAATTTAATAATCTAGCTTCTTTTTTTCCCACTTCAATACATTTTCATTTAAAGCTGAAGTAGGTAACTTTGTAAAAATGTATTTGTGAAACCTGTCATTATGTCCTGACAGTAGAATATGAGACAGATAATCTGTGAAAAAAAATCAAGCTCCTCTGGCTCCTCCCAGTGGTCCTATTGCCATTTGCAGAAATTCGACCGCTCCCGGTAAGAAACAACCAATCAGAGCTGCGGGGTCCATAACTTTTTTTTGTGTTCAAGATTTACAAAATGTATATAATAAGCGAGTACACCATGAATCCATTTTCCAAACCGTGTTTTTAGCCTGTCCTGAATCACTAGGGTACATCTATAATAAGTGTTTATATTCGGACTATTTTACATTGCTTCGGGGGTACCGCGGCGGAGTAACCCGGTACCTTTGTGATTCTTCATAGACATAAACAGAGAGAAGTAGCTCCGGCAACAATGTTCTTCCGCAAGACGCAAGCAGTTCTGTTTATTAACCGCTAGAGCGTCAAAAGTTACCGACTGCAGCTTTAAGTTAAAAAAGAATAAAAATTATATAATTCTTATTATAGGACCTTATTGCTGCAGTGTGCGATGGAAGCACAGATGAGAAGAAAATGAAGAGGGGGACAGTGATAGAGATCAAACTTGAGCCCAGTTAAAACCCTCCTCTCCATCCGTAGCAGCTGTTTCTTACTGTAGGCATTCTCCATCAGATAGCAGAGCTCCGACACCTGACAAACATCATCATCTTAGTGTCAAGTTCAGGTTTCCATTAAACATTTTGCTTAACACTCAAGTACCTCTGGTAACAGACATTCCTCTTTTTTAGCAGCCAGAAAAAGGCAAACAACACCCAGTAACTGCAGGCCAGAGATGGACACTTTGATGAGCCTTAGTGCTCGATTCAACAGGTGTACTGCCAGATACAACGTTTCCTCCGAGAACTGGAACACTTCCTGAGGTGAAAACAAGCATCAATCACAGATTTTAAAAGACGGTGATAACACCTTATTCGAACAAATTATATTTTTAGCATAATATACACTACAAATTACAAACATACGGTCACTTTTTGTTTTAATGTTAAAAATTTTTTATTTCAAATAAGAGTTATTTTGTCTCTATTCAAAGAATACTAAAACATTCTGCAAAGAGCGGTTTTACACAAGAACCATTATTAAGCACCAATAAATGATAATAGATTAAATCAGCACATTAGAATAACTTCTGAATGACTAAGTGACACTAAAGACTGGAGTAAAGGATACGGATCAGAAATCAGAAATGGAACAAACAGGTCACACTTACAAATCTAAATATTGCATTTACATGGACTTGAATTATCCAGTCCACCAAGACAGCTCTCGATGAGTCACTGAAATGCTTGGGCAGGTCAGCGTTTGGGAGAGAGCATAGTAGCTGACTTCTCTGCAAGCAAACGAAACAAATACATGACCACAGTGATGGGAAGATCAGCAGTACCTTGCGTGGCATGCTCACCATCATGTCTGAAAAGATGTCCCATGCATAGGTCTGATCATAGAGGAGCCCCAGCTTACTGATGGCTACCTCCACCTCTCTGCGCAGAAGTCCAGGCATTAGTTCTCGCAGACTAGGTGGACCTGGCAACCTGTTCAGATACTTCAGCAAAGCCTCCTCTTCATAGACATCTAGCATTGTTGCACAAGAATAAATGTGCAACTGAAAGACTATAAAATATATTCTAGATTTCAGAAAAGTAATGTCAGTTTGTCTGAAATTGATTAGTTTAAAAAGGGGGAGGGGGCACAATGCAGTTAATATTATGGTATTTTCCAGATTTACAAAGTAGTTGTTGGATTAAATTGTAGTAGTATGGTTAGAATTCTACAGCAGTAACTTGGGTTAAATTTCAACTAAAACTAAGAAAAAATTACTGTAAATGATTACTCAAGCAGTGTCAACCAAGCCATCTCAGGTTACCTGAAAGTACGGACTCATCCTGTGGAGCGTAATCCATTATGATCTCATCTTCTCCAGATATGGGAAGCCTTTGAATCTTAAGGAAAAACAGAAATACCACATCATAATGCATCATTTGAAGAACCACCTGTCTAAATTGGTGATTTTTTTTATCCATTACACTCAGAGGAGGTTTCAAATGGTAGCAAAGTAACACCTTGGCACATAAAGACATAAGAGCTGCAGTTACCCATTGCCTGTCCTGTGTGGGATTATAGTGCTGCCCTGGATCCACATCTTCTCCTTCAGCAAACACCCTGCGCTCCCTCAGAACACAGGAGTTTGTCCACGTCCACAGGGGCGCTTGTCTGTCCTCAGTCTTTTGAAGTACATAATGGTTTCATTTATTCACAATAAGTTTGTAAAGCATCAAGTAGTCTTTCAATACACGTAAAAAACCTGCATGAACACAGAATCAGTTTTTAATCCTAAACCCTGGAAAAAAAATTAGCATGGATTCCTAAAAGAAGTAAAATAAGGTCTATGGGCAACATTGCACACAGACTTTCATGTATTGTTCTGCAATAAAGGAATGTGAATGTGAACAGTTGAAATCAACCGGTGTTCTTATTTTTTTTTTAAATATACAACAGTTTCAAAGTTCACATTTGAGGTACAACTGTGCAAACCGCAACTGTGTAAACCACAGACCTCATTTTACACTAAATAAAAACTGCCATTCTAAGAATTAACTGAAGTTCTGGAAGGAAACCACAGGAATTTGCCTTCCAGGACAGCCTTCAAATGGATCTCATGACTAAAGCCACACGGCATCTGAATATTTTAGTTAACTCGAGTACGTGTTCAGTTATCAAAAATAATGTAGCAGATACTGGTGAATTTACACAAAGTCTCCTGTTGGTCAGATGTTGGCCATTTTTCAGTTTGGACAGCAGGTCTAGGAATTCAAGTTGTAAGTTTACAAGCATTTTCACCATATGGCGGTCCAACAGTTGCCTGGAATAACAAAACCCAGTTCGAGCCATGATTCACCAAGACACTGCAGCTACCTGCACACACTGAATCTGCAGCTCACCATCATCTAATTAACTCCAGTGCCACTAATAAAGCTTACTAATTGAGCCGTGACTAAGCCCCGCCTTGTCTCACTAGCTTACTTTTTTTAATGCAAGTCACTGGAAGTTCTGCTTGTTTAGCTTATTTTAAACAGACTTGGACAGAAATTTCCCAAATATATGGTAAGGGTATGTCTTATTCCCAAATGAACACAATGTCTCGTGAACTGGACATAACTAATCTATATTTAGCTGAACAAAACAGTTCATCTTGCTGCTTGATATTGAAAGTTGGTGTGTCTTATCATATTATCTTAATGTATTATCTTAATTATGAACACACTGGTTTGTAGTGCAATCATTTCTCAGAATATCTTCTGTTATGTTACACTGAAGTCAGTTAGTCATTCACACAGGCTTAAGATGGCATAACCAGGCTTTTTGGTGAACTATCACTTTAGTAGTTTTATGGAAGCCCGTTTTCGCCACAGTTGAGAAAAATATCATTCTGTAAGTCATAATAATGATAAACATTCTTATAATTATGACTTAGTATCTTGTTATATTAAGAGACTTTGTCGTAATAATGAGAAAATGTATTGTAGTGATTTAGTTTCTCATAATAATGACTTAATCCACACACACACACACACACAAAAAGACTTGACATGCGTAACGTAAGAGTGACGGCACGCTAGCGACACGTGCACCGCAAACATAGCTTGTTCTGGAATCTAAAATGTATAATGCTATAATCTGTCATTAAATAAAGATTTCAGATTATCTACATGCAGTCTTTTTTTCATTTGTAGCACATACCAACAAGTTACTCTGCCAGCAGGAGTTCATGGCTTTAAATATAGAGGAATATATTACAACAAAAATTACACGCATTTTATGAAGATGCCTATCTATGCTTCAGTGTCCCACGTACATCGCTTCCTGCAGGACATGTGGATGTGAAAAAATGCTAAATGTGGCTTAAAGTACAATGACAAATTCAGGATACAATATTATTGATCATGCAACCAGGCAAGCATAAGATCCCAGAATTTGAACACAACACCCAAAGCTGCACGTTAAGTGTTTTCCTATAGAAAACGGTTATAGAAAATGCATTAGCGTTGCTTATTTCATATTTTGGGTCCACCTGAATGCCTGTATATACAATATGCATGTTTATTAGTGCATGTTTAGTTCAATATGTTTAAGCATTTTTTCACGTTAAGAGTTTTTCCTGCAAGAAGTGGAATGCTGAAGACCAAGAGGTTGCTATTGTAATAAACAACAATGCTTTGTGCTTTTGAAATGAGATGGCTTACTGTATGAACATTGTATATGCATGTGATGCATGAAAGGGACTGTAATGCAAACACATACAAGATTAATCACTTTGTCTGTCACTCGAATCTGTTCCCCTTTCGGGCTTGAACTGATGGTAAAACTAAGGACACTATTAACTGTCTTTACATTTATTTTTAAAGATGAAGCTCGCGAATATGGAAAGGGGCGTCACGAGTGCTTGCGGTGATCAGCCAAATCACAATGCACTCTGTCAGTCGGCCAATCAGAGCAGACTGCACTTGTCGGAAAAAAGGAATTTGTAGAAAATGACGCGTTTGAGAGAGGCGATCTTAGAGGACCTACAATAATGTACAGTATTTGAAAAATGTTTTTTGAACATTAAAGCATGTCAACATATTCTGTTACACCAAAAACACAAAATAATGATCTTTAAAAAAGCATCATATGACCCCTTTAAGTCATTATTTCGAGAAATCTTCTCATTATTATGAGAAACTAAGTCATTATTACAAGAAAATATCTCGTTATATTGAGAAACTAAGTCATAATGATGAGAAAGTTTCTCATCATTATGACTTACAGAATCACATTTTTTTTCAACTATGGCGGAAACGGGCTTCCATAGTAGTTTTGTATAGTGACATGAACTTAAAAAAAAAAAAAAAAAAAGGTGAGCCACTGCCCACTGGTTAGGATCTACTGCTCTTCAGAAACCAAATTATTACTAGTTTTTAAATTAATAGTTCTGACTGTTAGACAACAGTAAAAACAGTGTCCCTGTATTTTTTCAAATGACTGGCCATGAAAGTTTTTTTTTTTTTTTTTTTTTTTCCAGTGGCATTATTTAGCTGTAGATTATTATCCAGACCACTTCTGAAACAGACTCAATTATCACAGTAAGTGTCTCACTGCTGTGGGAGTAGTCATAGACATCAGTAGTCAACGTCTCTTAAAATCATTTTCTAGATATTGTTAGGGCAAAATATACAGACATTTCAAATGTTTGAACAATTAAATGTGTAAAGTGTAAACATCTTCAATAAAACTAAAATTGTGAAATGTTTGAGCTCTTGAGCCATGGCCGAAGAACAAAGTGTTTTCAAAATCTTCTATCCACTTGGTTAATTGGACATGCTGTTCAGTTAGTAAAGGAGGCAGACATAGTTTTTAACAAAAGAATTTACTTGCATGAATGTCCTAATAGCAAAGCATATCCCACTACACTCAGTAGCCAAAAAAAAAAACAAAAAAAACAATTCAGTTTGAAGAAAAATTTCAGGATTCCCCCAAGTTTGCATCCCCTGCCCTAAAAGAAATTAAAAACAGAGCAAACTGAGCATCAATGATGACATTCGTGATTGTTCATCACATTCAGAACAGAACAGTCGATGGTTAAGGTTGCAAAATAATCAAAGCGGATTTGTCCTACATTTAGATATACACATAACAAAAATGGGTGAAAGCACTACAGCAGACCATTTTAAATCTTTGCCTCTCATGACTCCACCCAAAAGTTTATTTTCAAAACTGTATTTGAGCATCATTAATGTTGTGAACTAGTGTGCATATGTTAGTTATGTCCGGAGCAATGTATCATTTAATGACACAGGCAAATGGCACCATCTAGCGGTCTCTCTCAGTCAAGACAATAAGGGCTGTTTCAAAACCTAGTCAGATGCCTAAAATAAACAACAGCTTGATGTGTTTAAGAGCCGTAGAAGCACTGCAGTTCGGCCCAGCTGTTGGTTTATGGAGGAGGGGTGGTAATGTAAATCATGTTTAAACACAAAAGACTAATAAATTATACACTCACCTAAAGGATTATTAGGAACACCATACTAATACTGTGCTTGACCCCCTTTCGCCTTCAGAACTGCCTTAATTCTATGTGGCATTGATTCAACAAGGTGCTGAAAGCATTCTTTAGAAATGTTGGCCCATATTGAAAGGATAGCATCTTGCAGTTGATACAGATTTGTGGGATGCACATCCAGGCCACGAAGCTCCCATTCCACCACATCCCAAAGATGCTCTACTGGGTTGAGATCTGGTGACTGTGGGGGCCATTTTAGTACAGTGAACTCATTGTCATGTTCAAGAAACCAGTCTGAAATGATTCGAGCTTTGTGACATTGTGCATTATCCTGCTGGAAGTAGCCATCAGAGGATGGGTACATGGTGGTCATAAAGGGATGGCATGGTCAGAAACAATGCTCAGGTTGGTCGTGGCATTTAAACGATGCCCAATTGGCACTATAGGGGCCTAAAGTGTGCCAAGAAAACATCCTCCACACCATTACACCACCACCACCAGCCTGCACAGTGGTAACAAGGCATGATGGATCCATGTCATTCTGTTTACGCCAAATTCTGACTCTACCATCTGAATGTCTCAACAGAAATCGAAACTCATCAGACCAGGCAACATTTTTCCAGTCTTCAACTGTCCAATTTTGGTGAGCTCGTGCAAATTGTAGCCTCTTTTTCCTTTTTGTAGTGTAGATGAGTGGTACCCGGTGGGGTCTTCTGCTGTTGTAGCCCATCCGCCTCAAGGTTGTGCGTGTTGTGGCTTCACAAATGCTTTGCTGCATACCTCGGTTGTAACGAGTGGTTATTTCAGTCAAAGTTGCTCTTCTATCAGCTTGAATCAGTCGGCCCATTCTCCTCTGACCTCTAGCATCAACAAGGCATTTTGGCCCACAGGACTGCCGCATACTGGATGTTTTTCCCTTTTCACACCATTCTTTGTAAACCCTAGAAATGGTTCTGTGTGAAAATCCCAGTAACTGAGCAGATTGTGAAATACTCAGACCGGCCCGTCTGGCACCAACAACCATGCCACACTCAAAATTGCTTAAATCACCTTTCTTTCCCATTCTGACATTCAGTTTGGAGTTCAGGAGATTGTCTTGACCAGGACCAAACCCCTAAATGCATTGAAGCAACTGCCATGTGATTGGTTGATTAGATAATTGCATTAATGAGAAACTGAACAGGTGTTCCTAATAATCCTTTAGGTGAGTGTATACTGTGACTACACACCCACACATGCACAAATCAACTACACATTCACACAAATGGAAAAATGGACAAAAGAAAGAAACAAAAAAACTCTACTATTGTAATATATATTTTTATATATATATTTTATCAAGACAATTTAATTTCAGGGAGTGGGCAAATGAAGAAAAAAATGATCCAAATAAAATAAGGAATAAAACAAAAAACTAAATAGTTTGATGTTCCTTACACATGAAGCATCTTTAAAAAGGCAAAGGAAAAAAACACCTCACACATCTAAGCGGTGTATCTGACAGCTTCTGTCTGGAGAAGCACACCTACGTTACACATCTGGAGATGAAGTTGAACATTTTTTCTATCAAACATCCTAACCATTTTTGTTCTGACTACACTAATAAAAAAATAAAAAAGAGAGAAATGAAGAGAAGTGTCAAGGCTGCGACAACAATGGCTTAGCACGCAGGTACGTGTTTCCACTGCTTGCTACTTTTACCAGTCGGTCATGCTGATGAAATAACAGGACATTCAAATCCTTTTTTTTTTTTTGTTCTTTTTTTTTTTTTAAACAGTTGTTGCCTGCAAAACTTTCGAGTGAATGAAAACAACATGATGGACAGTTTCTATGATACAGTAATCTTGGAACAACAAGCCTCTGGGGCTTCACATGAAAACTGGAAAAAGGCTTCTACATGAAGCCAGTTTCAAGGTTCCTGTTTGTGGAGGAAACCATTGAACAACACGCTAGAGCTGTCTTCCTCTCTCTCTCTTCCCTTTAAAGCACAAACATCTATAGTGTGTGTCTCCAACCCCCTAGCAATCCCACCCCGTTCTGCTCCTTTATGCCCATGTACAAAATTGAAACACAAAAAGACACACAGTTGAAGATGTAGACTGAGAACACACATCCGTCAATGCACACACACATGCACAGCATTCGGTATGCTACCCAGGCAGAGAAACAGCACTATTCCTTTCTGTGTGACCCCATCATCATTCCTCCCGCTGTAAAAACACTATTGGTAACAGCTAGTTCCAGAAAGAGCACTTGTACAATTGCAGAAATATGGCTTTAAAACTGTAACAATCAGTGGGAAATAAGTCCAAATAGTTTGATTTCTCTTGTCCCCACAAGATGATTTAGAGCATGTTCGATATTTGTGTTTACAAGAGGCTTTAGTCCCGTAGTCCAGTGTTTTGAGTGTGAGTGCGTGCCTTGAAACCTGCTGGTCCTGAGCGGTGTTCTCGATGGTACCTTATTGGTTGAGATTTATTCAGTGATTGATGGATTGTGTTGCAGTGTGTAGTGTCAGGCTACGATTGGCTGGATGAAAGGCCAATCAGAAACCAGGACTGACCAGAGGGTCCCACCTGTTCAGGATCGTTCACAGATGCCGTACTCCTGCCTAGAACCCACTCCTCAGTAGGCTTGGGTTGCTGGTGCACATGTCTTTGTATGAGTTTGTGTTGGTGTATGTGAGGGGCGTCCGGTTTGCTGGTAAGGGTGAGAGAGTGGGAGGGAGGGGGGGGGGTCACTCCCGCACACTGGCTGAATAGGAGAACTGCGAGAAGTGTGTGCGTGTATCTGGGCCCTCGGCATCAAGACTGTCATCTGCAAGCAACAGAGACCAAGAACAAAGCATCATCAGTAATTGCGAGTTATAAAGTCAGACTTGCGAGAAAAATACTCAATTTGGAGAAATAAAGTCAGAATTTCGAGATAACACGATTGCAAGTTAAAGTCAGTATTGCATGGTATCGATTATTGCGATTATAATGCGATTCCAAATGTTAAGATTATTTTTACAGGAGACTAAGACAAAACTATTCATTTTGATGAACTTTGGAAGATTAATTGTTCACCACAAGACTAGTAATGTGCGCTGACAAAGTAAACAGGATCCCCTAATTTAAACCTGCAGATCAACTCAAACAGATTCAACACTATTATAATATAGCACTTGCATATAGGTTTTGATTCCTTCTATTGTCCTCAATTGTAAGTCGCTTTGGATAAAAGCATCGGGTAAATTTAATTTAAATATAATGTAAATAAAACTAAATAGACATTAGATTCAACCACTGCATTTTAATCATGATTAGTGGTTGGCCGATACATGATATATATTGCCGTCAGCATCAAGCAAATACGCATTTATATAATTGAAACAAATCTTTGAATGATTAATTTCACAAACCTTGCAAACTTAATCGAATCCAGCTATGAGATTGTGAAATGTTTATGTGTATCCAGCATGATCACATGTTCTCAGTCCGTGTGAATTGAATGCTTTAAACCAGGCGTCACTAAACTCAGTCCTGGAGGGCACGGTGTCCTGCAGAGTTTAACTCAAACCCCAATCAAACACATCTGAACCAGCTAACCAAGGTCTCACTAGGTATACCTGACACTTCCAGGCAGGTGTGTTGAGGCAAGTTGAAACTAAACTCTGCAAGACATCGGCCCTCCAGGACAGAGTTTGGTGACCCCTGCTTTGAAATATAAACTCGTGATTTCAAATTATGCTACGCTTTATGCATTTCCCCACCGCCATATTAGTGTCATTTGCACTGCGTGCTGTATGTAAAGTGATTTAGGTTTAATGTTTAGTTGAAAAATATTATTCCCAGTACACACAAACTTCGCAGAATACTGAGACCCCATTGATTACAGTGTTTACTTCCTTTTTATTAAATATTTATTTGTGGAAAATACCTTGTCATCTAAAGTATGTTTATTTTACACATGCATTTTTAAATCCATTGTCAAATGATTTCAAATTTCTTAATTCAAAAAATCATATCGGCTTTATATCTGCATTTTTATACATTCGTATGGACAAGTAAACAGGATTATATCAAAATATCACAAATACAATTGGTTATGTCTTAAGAACCTAAAGACTTGAGAAATAAAACTGTGTTCCGACTGACATTTTGTGGGGCGCGAGGACTGGAATTGAGAACCACTGGTGTATTGGATCTGTGCATCAGCCGCTGCTGCCAGTCATTAATTAAAAGTAAACAAAAAACATCCATCTTGACTGAACCATTTTTGTAACCTCACCTCATATTTTATTTGCCTGTTAATGGTGTCCATCTGTGTTGTCCAATGTCCATCTGTGTATGTGATTATTTTTGTGATGCGTTTCAATATAATTTAGCCTATACTTATTTAGGGTATAGGCCTATTCTATTTAATAAAAGTTAAACAGAAAAAAATACAAATATTAGCACTGCAGGTTTCTAAATATTTATATAAACAGACTGTATAATGATGAAAAACCACAAAAATAACAGGTATAAATAACATATACGCAATATACGCAAATTCCTTCAGCGCACATTTCAGTGCAATATTTGTACAGATTTTATTAAACAGTATATACAGTATAATTGTGTTTAATGAAGCTTAGATGGCACTATAAATTCTTAATTCATTTGAGAGCGTCTGAAGACATTAGTAGGCTAGCGTATTTTCCGGACTATAAGTCGCACTTTTTTCATAGTTTGGCTGGTCCTGTGACTTATAGTCAGGTGCGACTTAATCAAAATTAATTTGACATGAACCAGGAGAAATGAACCAAGAGAAAACATTACCTTCTCCAGCCACGAGAGGGCGCTCCATGCTGCTCAGTGCTCCTGTGGCATACCACTGAACACATAGAGCGCCCTCTCGTGGCTGTAGACGGTAATGTTTGCTCTTGGTTCTTGGTTCTAAATAAATGGGACTTATAGTCCAGTGCGACTTATGTTTTTTTCCTCGTCATGACATATTTTTGGACTGATGCGACTTATATTAAGGTGCGACTTATAGTCCGAAAAATACAGTACTTAGCTCACCTTTGGAGTTTCGGCAACTCAACACTGAATATTATATTGTGGGCATTGTATTTTTATTAATAAAATAAATATGATAAATTACAAAACAAAATGAAATTGAAAAACTTGCTTCTAAATAGAGCAGTTATTTTTATTTTGTTAAAAATGAGCCAAATGTTAACCATTAACTTCAAGTAAGAATTTTGACAGATTAAAACTATCAGTTAAAAGGTAGGCTATTTATAAAATTGTTCTTTCCAAGTTTTTTTGTTTTAATGTTTGCTACATGAATATTGCTACACAAAATCAACATCTACTGTACATCTATGTCTATATTAATGTCTATAGTAAATGTGTGCATTTTCAAGTGTTTGTGTGGCGTGTGGAAGCTGAAAAGGCGTGTGCTTACACTACGTGACAGTTAACATGGAGGCGCTGGTTTGACTTAAAAATCTTGGTTTGTGTTCAACAAAGTCACCTACGTCTTGAATGCCCTGGGGGTAAGCAGATAAACATCACAATTCATTTTTGGGTAAACTATCCCTTAAATTGTTTTTATTCAATGCTAATTTAATATTCTGATCTTATCAGTTAACAGTTAGTGTTCAGATAACAAGCAGTTGTCGTTGGTCGGGAAAATTAACCTAAATTAATATTACTACTCCGAACTAGTAGGCTATACCAGAAAAAAAAAATTAAATTAAAACCTTTGTTCGGAATTCATTTTTAATCCCTGCATGATTTTAGGCACATGATAAATATCAAAAGGAAAGAGAAACATCAGAAAATAGGCCAATGTTTTCTAGAAATTACTATATGATATCAACATGAATTTTTTCATTCTTACAGTCGCCGCCAGAATGTCCAACTACATCAACATGAACTTAATTTTTTTCTTTTTTTCAACAGTTCTCCTCACAAAACAAAATTAATTTCAAACAAATTTAACAGCAAAGCTATTTTTTGCTGTTAGGTAAGGCACAAACTAAGAAAAGTAAGACCAAACTTTGTGGCAATAGTTAAGTCCAAACTGAACATGGTGTGCGTTTATGGTGCATATCTGCAATGTTGTCTCGGCGGGGCCGGGTGTGGTGGAGATGGGGCTTAGGTAGACGATATTATCCAATATTGAAATATTTTTTAACCCTTTAACGCATACGATCACACCTGTGTGATCAGTTTTGGCTGGTCCCTGTAGTGTATGATCACACCGGTGTAATTAAAACTTTCAGTGCATCATGTCATCAACTGCTGAATTTGAATCCCTTTCGCACTTTGGCTGGCGCAGAGCCAGATCAGACGCGCTGAGCATTTGTCATATCATCACCAATATTTAGTTTTAAACCATATAATGCTTACTTTAGGTTTCAGATACTTAAATACAGATAAGTACAAGCATAACCATACATTTACAGTTTGTAAAATACATGCTGATGTCTATGGAAACGGCAATAATGAGCCTTATCAATATAATCTGACTTCATGTTTTTATTGATATCATATACAGATTGTGTAGGTAACTATAAAGTTTACTCTGCTCTTCTCCGAGTTTACCGGAGACCTACTTCAAAGTGTTTCGTGAGGAGAGGATGAATTTGCGTGTTGTAAATTCCACAGCTCGGATTTAGCGGGAACTAACATGCCGGCGCCCATCACCCGGTATAGATCAACTAAATTAAATTAAAAATTAATTACATTTATGCATTTAGCAGATGCTGTTATCCAAAGCGACTTAGTGCATTCATGCTAAAATTCTTTACCTAACATGTGCTCCCTGGGAATCGAACCCACAACCTTTTGTGCTGCTAACGCAATGCTCTACCACTGACCCACAGGAACAATAACACTAGCACGGTTGATATAAAAGTGTTTAAACTACCAAATGTATTTGCACATATTTCAGTATCGGAATATAATATAATGAGCATGTTTGTGAATATTGTGAACAAAACAGGAAAAACTAAATAAAACGATCCATGTGTCATACAGATCTATTGTAGCTGTGTTGTGTCACATGACAAGCATGATGCATCGCCATGGAAACAATAAGGCGGTACATTCTAAAATAATTGTTGCCTAAAGAAACTCATGCCGGTGGCTCAGCTAGAATATTTTAAACTCACGTGCAAAAGGGTTAAGGTGATTATCGATACGATATTTTTGACATAGCGCCCAGCTATTTTCAGTTGAGACAACTCAAACATGCATTTTAGTCTGGGACTAGCCTTAAGCCTCAGCTGTGAAACCGTAGGTACATATAATAACAGCATCATGTGACTTTTACACCAATGCTCTTAACAACGCATTTTTGATCCAGTGCAACTTATACTTGTGCTACTTATTTGGAACAGTTTTGAGGGCTAAAATATTTGCTGTCATTTTCCACAAAGTGACTTGTTAATCATTTTCTCAGACACACACCTCACAAGCAGACAGGAAACGAGGAAGATCTGAGGTACTCACATTGGTCAGGTGGTGTGACAGTAATGGTCTGTGCAGTGAACTCGTCGTCAAAGTAGCGTGTGTCTGTCTCTGAGGTCACTTGCGGCTTGAAGGGTGGGATAAGCTGCATAAAACCACACAAAGAGATCAGCATAAATGACTGTTCACTGTTAAATGTCTAAAGAAGTCAAAAATAAACATGTCGTGTTTGAGGGTATATGTCTTCCGAGCACACTGCATCAATCATGCTGAAACAATATTGAAACATGAACGCAAACGATATTTGAGAGTATCTGTCCAAGACAATAATAGTGTACATTCTCTAATACGTGTGATGATTAGATCTCATGAATTGGTTCCCACTGACTTAAACTCTTACCTTCTTTTGAAGGACATCTTGCCAGTTCATGGAACTGAAGAACTTGTGTGTCATCACTTCTTTGGCATCCTCAGGACCTCCTCCAAGCCTTAAAAACACCAAATTCACATTAATAGAACCATACACAAGACCCCCCCCCCCCCCCCCGTCATAACAAAAGTAGAAACAGATGCTCGTCTTACCTCTGTTTGGGGTCTTTCTTGAGCAGGCCGGCCAGCAAGGCCTTTGCCTCGGGCGAGAGGTTTCTAGGGAAGCGGATCTCCTCCATTAAAATGAGCTCAAACAGACGTTCGTGGTCCTGGTTATAGAACGGCAGCCGACCACACATCATTTCATACATGACCACTCCCAGACCCCACCAATCCACTGCACGGCCGTAATCATTGTCTTCTAATACCTACATCAAAGAACGTGGAGAAGATGAAAATGAAGTAGAACATTTAAAGATGGCAATAAAGCAAGAGAAAACAAGAAGCTTAAACAAGCCATTCTTTATTATTGGGAAGGTTTATCAAAGTTCATGCTGCTGTTTTTGTAAAACATTGTACTTTAATAATGCAACGTATTTCTGAGTAACAAGTACATTAAATGAATGTGTGTGGGAGGGAAGGGTGATGAATAACCAGGTTCAACTTTTAGTGTACCCCCATGTATCCCAATGGTGTCCCAACCTTATTTGGAATTAGTTATAAATGTTGAACTTGTTACTATAACCAGCATTAAATTACGGTGTTAAACACTACTGAATACTTTAGATTTTATAAAGGCTAAATATAATATAATATATAATATATAATATAATATATATATAAGTTAAGAGTAAAAAAGTAACCATAATGAGCTGTTTGTCTATCAGTGACCAAACCTTACAGAGATTTATTATTTTTCTTCTCTGGAACAACATGCACTAAATGTGGACAATATGAACACAAGGAATGCACAAACAACCTTCTTTGTGCAAATAATAATGGAGTGATATTTTTGGTTTACAAAGCATCTTTTTTCTTTTGGCCAAAAGAACAATCCAGCTAAATCTTATTAAAGGGGTCATGAACTGAGAAATCAAAATTCCCTTGATCTTGTGACATGTAAGAGGTCATCGTACTATAAAAACATCCTGTAATTTTCAGAACTCAAACCTTTCTCATAAAAAAAAGCTTATATTGAAGCCATTCTGCTAAAACGACAGGTTGTTGAATGTACCACTTTATGACCTAATAATGTGGATAAACACTGCCTCTGCAGAAAATGATCAAGTTCAGTGCAGTTTAGTGCCAAGCTGTGTCTTTTCATTGTCTTCCTTCTGATCCCAACATCAGGAAAGAGTGATCAGTGGATTAACTCAATTTTTAATGAAGTTCCAGACCACATCACTAAAAACCAGTAAGGCCGTTTATTCTCTTTGGATTTTCAGAAATACTGAAACTAAAAGATGATACTGTGCCAAATATAAATAAAACATAACTTTTTATTACATCATCCCTATTACTTCATTTATCATTTCAGATTGTTTGATATGTACTGAGTATTTATGTGTTTTAAACCTAAATCACGGCAGCATCCATCTTTGAAGGATGTACGCTGTCAAACATACACAACTTTTAGCTAATCGTACCAGTGGGCGTTTACTTCTGGGTCTACAAGCCACAACAAACATAACAGAAAATAGTTTGTCTTTATTCTTTCTGATTCATAGGACTTGCTTTTTTTATTTTTAAATATTCTTAAACCTTCATATAGTACTTCTTGACATCTAGAACTATTGTGTAATATTGCGAAGAAGTTTTGTAGCTTCTGCTCTCCTTTCAATGTGATGACATTTAAAACACACAAACAACAAGATGATTTCCTGCTTTAAAACAGTGTGGGATTTCATAACAATAGGTCAGAAAATTTGAAAATTAGAGTTGGGCCTGATTCACAGGGTTTTTCCACATTTAATCTATTAAACTATGATCCAAAAATCGATTGAAAAAACACATTCATGGAGTGAGTAGGGAGTACCTCAGGAGCAAGGTATTCTGGGGTCCCACAGAATGTCTTCATGGTGGCCTCATTAGTAATGCCCTCTTTACACAGGCCAAAGTCTGTGATTTTAATATGACCATCTTTGTCCAGCATTAGATTCTCCAGCTGCAGAGACAAATGCAATTCAAACAGAATTAGGAAATCGTGTTTTGCCATTTGGGGAAAAAAGGAACACAGACTTCATGTCTTTGTGGTCTATGACACAATTTTCAAAAACAATTCTAAGTATTTTCACAATGATTACATAGAGCATTAAACACAGAAAACCTTTAGGTCCCTGTAGACGACATCTTTAGAGTGCAGATATTCCAACGCTGAAACAATTTCAGCCCCATAGAAGCGAGCTCTATCTTCCGTAAACACGCGCTCTCGAGACAAGTGGAAGAACAGCTGGAAACACGTAAAAAGGAGACAAAACATAATTTTAAAAGAGACAGAATGTGAAGGATTTCCTAGTTTGTTTTTGTAAGGAGCGACAAGATGTGACGAACCTCGCCCCCATTTGCGTACTCCATGACAAAACACAATCGATCTCGTGTCTGGAAGGCGTATTTTAGTGTCTGTGGAGAGATTGAAAACAATGTGAACTAACAACTCTAGAACCAAGGTAATTGTGCAACAACAAAAAAAACCCTGATGGAGGTGGACGTACTGTGAGGAACGGATGCCGTGTGTTCTGCAACACTCTGCTTTCTGTGACTGTGTGTGCAACCTCATCCTGAAATAGACAAAAAAAAGGACAAGTCTCACACAAGTCATTCTGGAGCATTTTAAATTTCTGATTTGTGTGCTGCCAACCTTAGCAATGATGACCTCTTTGCGTAGGATCTTCATGGCATAGTACATGCCAGTAGCCTTTTCCCTTACTAGAATCACCTTTCCAAAAGTGCCTTTACCGAGCAGCTTTAAGTAGTCAAAGTCACTCATTGTCTAAAGAAGAACAAAAATGAGTAATGACATTTTTTGTATTAGAATTAAATCTGCTCAGTCATAAAATCTCAACATTTAAAATTATGTAAATAAAACCTATAGTTATGCCAAGTAATGGATAACGTACAGCCAGCCTGTCATTATCACATCATTAGGACCCCATAGCAGAGTGGAAGGGTCTCATTGAATGCTGAACAGGATTATTTTGACAAGCTGATTCTAAGTGATCTTGTTTATTACAGTAATCCACATTATTCCAGTCCATTAATTAACATCTTGTGAAGTAAAAACCTGTGTTTGTAATAAACCAGACCATCAACAAGAGGTTTTTAACTTCAAACTAAAATACAAGTCCTCTACCCATAGAATTCCTTTCTCCAGTAAAAAAGGTTGTCTCACCAGAATCAGGAGAGAAATATAAACAGATAAATCACAGTTTACAAGTAAAAAACAGTTCAAGAGTTCTTAACTTTATGTTGGTGGATTCTGATGTGAGAGGACATCAGGGGACGGGCGACTTCTCTGGAGGAAGTGTTATTATGGACTCAAATTTTGGCCAGAAACAAGTTTAAATTTAATACACCTTAATAATAGATTTGCTTCTTACAAACATGCAGTTAACTGATGAACTAGAGTCATGTCAATTACATGTGGATTACGGTGTTGTTTTAAACAACTGTTTCTCACAACTGTTGAACTCATTCTTGCTGCATCCATTCACAGTAGAGAATTTATTGGACTATAATGCTAAGCAAATCTGATCAAATGAAGAAAATGGCTTGAATGGCCCTGAGGATGAGTAAAATTTTTATTTTTGGGTTAATTATTCCTTAAAATAACTGGATATGAAATGAAGATAGAGAGAGCTAGGTGATACGAGAAACATGACATTGGCTGTATTTACACTTGGCATTAACATGGGATCACCGTGATCCGATCAAGCAGATCAGATCCTCAATCAATCAGAACACGTGTATTTACACCAAGTGTGCCCGCAGTTAGGGTGCTTTCACATCTCTAATTCGGTTCATTTGGTCCGAACCAAGGGCAAACAATTATACATTGTAACATTTTTCAGCTTTTTTGGTTCCTTTTCACACCACACTGATTGCTTTGGTCCGAACCAGTTGAAACGAACCAAAATGCAGTCACATGACAACGTCCACATCACTCATTGGCCATGACGTATTTCCTAAACTGCTTTTCGATTGGTCAGAATTTACGTGCTGGAAAATTCCAACATAAGAGGCAAACAAAATGGAGACAACAACTATGGAGAGACGACTGCACGGGCTGGTTTTGTCCCTGGCCATAATCTATTACATTATTTGTATACACCACAATATGCAAACAATACATTTCTATAATGAAGCACGGATGCGGCTTGAAAACAACGTTCTATTGCCCTGCAAACGGCGAGCGGGAATCGTTCATAACTTCAAGCGGAGGTGTGCACTAATTCTTTTTAACTCTGACATGCTCATGATCATCAGACCAAATTTCTATGAGGCTCCGGACCTCCTCACTACTCCAAGTTTGTCCATGAGCTGCCATGCTAAAGTGCAAACTGTCAACAAACACTTCCTCATCCCATAATGCACAGCGCAGCTGACTACGGCAGCTGGTTTAGTCCAAAAATGATCAGTACTTTTTGCAGTTGGGTCTGTTCGAGGTAAGATCACGTTCTCACCACAAACGAATCGCTCCAGAGTTCGTTTGAAAGCGTACCGAGACCACCTCTTCAAGCAGGTCTCGGTACGCTTGTTTGGTCCTCTTTTGGTGCACACCCGAGTGCGATTGCTGCTTTCACACCTGCCCAAACGATCAGCACCAAAGGGGGAATTGAACTCTGGTATGATTCAACCGAACTAAATGAGGCAGGTGTGAAAGCACCCTTAGTCCTCAAACGTAAAGCCAACCTGGTCACAGTATAAGTCATAAACCATGCCCTCCCCATGTTATCTAATGGGACATGATACAAACTAAATTAAATTTCACTGTAAATATTTTGTTTTCAAACATGGTTTATGTCATTTGATTTAGATTTTATTCACGCCGATGTAAGTTAGGGTGTTCGTTTTTAAAATAAGTTTGATTTTAGTTAGTTATGAGATGCTATAAAAATGGGAGTGTGACATGATTGACAGCTGATACTGACAGCTTCCCTGATCTTCAGGAAGAGACTGGAGTTGTATTTACCTTATTTTAACAAGCCTTTTATACGAAAAATCAGCAAACAAAAATTGGACCAGTCAAGCTAATTTATAAAGGGTCAGGGGCGTGTGTTTGCGATCGACTCTGCGGGAGTGTGGACAGGACGCGGCTTCACTTTGCTCTCTACTGTGCAGACTTTGGTCCCAAATCAGCGCAATATGGCCGCCCCCTATTGGGACAATGGCGGCTTCACTTTTATTCAATGGAAGTGAATGAAGGGGTGTCGTCCATCTTTTTTACAGTCTATGGTTTACACTTGGCAACATCAACTGACTTTATATCTGGATAACCGATTGGATCTGTATTTCTCGCGCAATATAGTCTGCAGAGAATAGCTCGGTGCAGTCAACCTAAATTGGGGGGTTTTCTTTTGAAAAGCATTTTCAGACGCGGGACATTTTGCAAATAAGAGATAAGTGTAGGAGTCTCACTATTCTCCACATGCGTGTTCTCTGTCTTTTTTTCCTGATAGTTCACTCGAAAGGGGGTGGCGTTTTGCATGATGTCGACCTGTGAATGCTGACACGATGGCTGGATTGCATTTACATTACACTGAGATCACACTGAGACCACAATGCGTCTCCGACTACCTCTGGACCAGGACATGCTGATTGGACAACATTCAGATCAGTAGTGCGTTTACCCTTGTCTTTTCAATGTGTAATTGGACAACATCCGGATACAGGTTGCATGTAGGGCTGGGTGATGTACCTAACTATATGATCATGAGCATCTAGTCAGTAAATCTGGTTCCGTGAATATCGCTAAATCGCCATCACCTGCTTTCAAATGGAGTGGCATTTAATAGAGCCGTAGATCACTTACAAGCTACGCAATATTGCGTTCATTATCGAAAGTGAACCAGATTTACTGACTAGACGCGCATGATCATATCGTTAGATATATCGCTCAAGCCCTAATTGCATGTTAATGCCAAGTGTAAACGCAGCCACTGAAACAGCTGTGTAAGAAACTGGTTCTTTTAGACAATGGACAACTGAGTTTGTTTCTCATGGAGAAGTGAAACGATGCCCAAACAACCAGAAAACGGCTACACCTTGAGTTAAGGCACTTACCACTTTGGTGCGAGACTTTGCAATGGCAGCCTCCATCCCCTCCAAGCTGTTGTCTCCAGGGGAGCCAAAGTTGATGTCCATTGGCTCTTCCTCTTCCCGGGACTTGAGCCCATTGGCAACATCCTGAATTGCACGTATCCACTCCTCTCTTTATTGACATCAAGATAAAATCGAATTCATTAAATGAAAGAAAAACATTTAAAAAAGTTTTGGTTCCTCGTTATTTTCTATGTTAAATACACTGGTCACATGAACATGATTGCCATCCTTTGAAAGAATTGGGCTCTTTAGTCACAATGACCTTAACACAATTCCTGTTTCCACTGAAATGTTTTTCAACTCCCTTACGATTCAATTTAAGCAACAGGCAGTGAGTAATAACCTGTTTTGGTTGGCAAAACTCTGATTAATACATCTAAATCTGCTTTTCCAGTAAATACCATTCAGCATCTGCTTCTTAAGCTCTCTCTCTACCACTCATTCATTCACAACAAGGACACTGATTGCAGCAGGACCCTCCATCTCATCTCCTCACCTTTCAGCATTGCTGTCCACATGGAAGGTGCGCTCAATAACAGTGGTCCACTGCAAGCAGCGGATGACAAATGTGTTTGGCCGAGGTCGTTCAGTCTTCATCAGCTGACACTCTGTGAAGGATATTAAAGTTTTGAAAAGTTGTATTTTGGATTTAAATTAGTTGAATTTGTCAAAAGTTTCTAAACTAAATATATTGAGTCATCTGCCATTTGATGACCTCTTGCTTTCTTAATCGGGAGATGATTCTTGACCGAATATGCTAGTAATCTAGGTTTAGGAGATTTAAACAAACAAGAACATCCAACATTGATAGAAAAACACATACACACAACCTCAAGTCAAATTCTTTTGTTTTTGCTCATTTTACACTCAGTGTTTTTTTGTTGCATGTTTTTTTTTGTACTCTCGCAAACACAAAGACTCAATATGTAAGATTTTTTTATTAAAATATCCAAAAACCTCTAGAACAGTGTTATATATTTTGCTTACTTGTGTTCTTACATTGTCTCAAATGTTTCTAAGAATGCATAATCCAGAGAAATGATCAATTTTAACTAGTGTCACGGCCCGTGTCTATATTGTCACTGTGTCGCCTGCCAATGACATCATAACCTCTCAATTTCTAGTTTTGTTTTGTAGAAAACATGGAAACACCAAAGACACTTTAATATGTTGTGAGTTTTAACAGACCAGTGACGACCGCACAGAGTAGCATTATAACAGAACTTTCAAATGTATCTACTATGATAAAAGAATGCTGCTTTTTCCCCCCACATACGCACAACCAGAAAGAGAGGAAGCAGTCAAATAAAAGCTCCGCTGCTTTCCAGCTGTGTGTCACGCTCGTTCAGTGACCTCATTGCGCTTTGATGGCTTTCAGTCTCACCCTGCTTCATTCTACTACTTTAATAATTCATTAGCTCATATGTGAACATGATTTCTGGCCGAGTCCCGTCAGATTGCATCGGCTGTGGGGATGAAGACCACAATTCCACACTCAGTCACAGACTCATCAAAATATGAATGTGTCTCTTTGTTTTAAATACGTGCCCTAGCAGCGAACAATTACATATTGTACATTTAATTTGTATTTAAACATTGTGTTATTTCTGGGCAACTTTTGGGAATTAAAAACAATTATTAACAGGTTTTCTTAAACACTGACGCATTTTCTACTGGTCAGACAAACAGATTTTTACATAATTTACCACTACCACTTTACAGATTTTGCAAAATGTCAAAATCCCTACTAGCCCTTCGGCCAGGCATTCTTCAGGTTTTGGTAGCCCAAAATTAATTTAACTAGCCCAAAATAAAAAAGGACATCAGTTGAACTTTACTGTGGACAAATCACCATGATCAGCCAAAACTAGTAGCAGTGATCCAAAATGAGCGGGTGCCTGCGGTCACCCGCGGTTACGAGTCATCCAAAAATATTTTTAATGATATTCGGGTCACGGTCGGTCGGGTCGTTTGAAATAAAGATGCCAATTAAACCTTTGTATAGTACTAGACAATTTTGAAATACATAGGCCTACACTTTATTGGCTGAATAACTGGCGTGAAGATGACACACGAGCTCAGTCTGCAGGAAGAGATGGAGACGGCGAGAGAAAAGGTGAAGACTGTGGAGCAATGGCGCTGTTTTTGGTAAAACATGATTTTGATGACTTCATTAAGTTTTGTTTTATAGAAAACTCTTTTTAAAAGATTTTCATTTTGTATTAATTGTATCTTAATTTTGATCAATGTTTTATCAATCAATTGCCCGTATTTAATAAATAAGAAGCAAATAAATAGCAGACAATTTAATGATGCGCCAGCATGATCACTTGCATTGCATGTGAACTGGAGGCCGCCGAAACTCAGCTTGTGCCTCACAGATTTGAGAAATATAGGCTATATATTACAGAAAGCTTGAAATGTCTACTTTTAAATGAAAATATTCAAACCATAATAAATAGGCTACTCTCTGATTATGTAATCCATATGAAATGTGCATTTCTCTCTGGCGTTAGTCCGCATCGTCAACTTCATCTTTGCAGCGACACAGAAAACACCAGTTTATTGCTTAATTAAATGCCTTGCTAATTTAGACATTCATAATCATTACTTTAACCGTTTTTTTGCTTGCGGTCATAACGCTTATTACCCGACCCCATGGAATGAGTGAGCGGAGCGGAATATTCAGAAATGCGCTCTCCGCTCATGAGCTCTGATCGGAACAAATCCGAACCTCACTGTCTGCTGAAGTTGCAGAAACATAAAAAAAAAAAAAAAAATTATAATTACAAATAATGATCTTATTGATGGTTTTTTTTATAATTCTTGACAAAATGTAAATATATTAACGTTTTTTTTTATTTTGTTTTGCTTAGTTCCTATGTCTATGGCCCAATGATGCTACGATGAGCATTTACTACTTGAAAAAAATGCGGGTCAGGAAGCGGGTCGGGTACAATATTTTTTTTTTTTTGCGGTCCGAGTTATGGGCGGGTTAGTTGAAAATGTCGGTCGGTTGCGGGTTGTTATACACTGATCCGCGCATCACTGATAGGGATTTAACGATTCACTAAACTTACAATGCGATAAAATTCACGATACAGATTACACAATGCAATTTTCTTACAATTGATTTATAGATAATTATTTTTTTATAGATATATTTTTTTTACAAAATGAGATTTAAAACAAATTACAAATGAAAAGGTGTCCTTTTAATTTTTCTCAGACAAAATTCTGCATATTTCTTTGTGAAATGAAATGTTAAATAATAAAACTAACTTGAAATTTTAAAACAAATCCCAAATCAAATTATACAACTAAAGGAAATCTAAACCAAAAGGCTTTGCCTGTGCTCTATTTAAAATCAGAGGCAACCACTGCATTTGAATTACTATCCAAAAAAATGCTAAATACATGTTATCTGGATTGTATAATTCCAAAATTGTGAGCAAAAACAGAATGGTCTGATTTTAGCTCTGTGGATGAGACTCAAATGTCACTTTCTGACAGCAGGTGGCACTAATGGAACAGCAGATATTTATAGGCTGCTGCCCCTTCAAGACTAAATGCACAGATCCAACATAATGAGGCACAGATTTCCACTGTGTTTTCAACTGTGTTTACGAGAATACTTGCAGAGACAATTATTTTGAAATAATTGTGTGTGTGTTCATTCAGAAGCAAAGAGAAGTGAAAATTTATAAATTCTGTGTATTGCATTGTCTGAAAAACGGCTCTCTGTACGTGCTTTGAGTGAGTACACGCAGAAACCAGCGTGCTAGCTTTGAATGGTCATGAATGTTCAAAAACGCTTGAATGTTTAAATTACCAAGACTTCGAAATAAGTGCAAACAACTACGATCCATTTTACCCCTACAAGTGAGTGAACAACGCAAATCATGTTAGGAATTTTACATCACTATTCAAGATAGTGGATATCAGGGCAGAGATACATTTTGGTAGCCCGAGTGGATAAAACAATAGCCCAGGGACATCAGGCTAGCAATTTTGCGAGCAATGCTTTGGGTGCTAGGTGATGGGAAAAGTGATCCTTTCAAATCTCTTAAATAAGCTGAAACAATGTAAGATTCAATGTTGCCAGATATAAAACAATGTATATAAAAAATTATAATAAAAAAAAAACCTTGCTGATATTGTGCAATTTCCTATTTGGTGCAATTATCTTTATGATGCATCCCTTCCTTTAAGAATAGCCCATAGCTCAAAAACTAAACTACCTACATGGAACCCGTATATTAGCATACTAAACACAATCTGGTTAGTGTGGAGAGATACAGTGAAATGTGGCAGACCTGCAACAGAGAAGTTATTGAGAGGCGGCTGATTGTGGTCTGACGTCTCTGGCTTCTCTTTGTAGCCAATGAAAGAGCCATCACTCTTTAGGATGAAATATCGGGGCCTCCAAGTCTTAATGTATTCACCTGCAGACAGGAAGAGGAAGAGATACAAGGAAGTAAATGGCAGAAGGAAGAAAGTTGGGATAAATCAAAAAGGCAGTGAAAAGGAAGACAACAACTCAGTGTTTATGATATAGAAGTATGATAGACAGTTGAAAGGAATGGTTGAGTAAGCAATCTCACCTCTCTTGTGGAGCCAGCCCTCTCTGACGATGCTGACCTCGTTCATGCTGGGATAGGGGTGTGTGGGGCGTAGGGCAGGGTGGCAGGGAGGTTGGGGGAGGGGAAGCGTTAAGTCTCAGGTCAGGCAGAAGTTCAGTATCACAGAGCCAGACTCACCTGGGATCATGCAAATAAACCAGTGTTAACCACAATAAAGTATAACACAGAAGGCACCACAGACTAAGGAGGTTTACATTTCTGTTGCTTATTTTTAGCAACAGTGTTTGTGAACAAAACAATAACTATGCCAATATTAGACGCCCACTGACTTTCGATGTATGGCAAAGAGGCGTTTTTCATAATATCTTTTTGTGTGTGTTCAACAGACTGAAGAAAAATATAAGGTTTGGAAAAAGGTGAATAAATTAGAATTTTCAATTTGGGTGAATGATTCCTTTAAAGCATTCTGCATGTGAATTTATTATTATTATTACTAGGGATGCAACGATACCATTTTTTTCAGAACTGATCTGATACCGAAAATTCTGAGTATCTACCGATATTGATCCAATCCGATACCGGCGCAGCTTTTTTTTTTTAATCAATGTAGAATTTCTATACTGTTGACCTGATCACCACTCTTTTGTGTTAATCACAATCTACTACATATACAAAACTTCATTTTAATGAAAAATAAATTAAAAAAATATATAATCATAATCTATGACAAAAATACTATTATAAACTAGGTTAGTGGATAATTCAGCAGCAAAACATACTCTAGGTTCTAAAAAAAATCACGTGTACTCAATAATTTGTGGATTAATGCTTACTGGAGACGCGAACCAGTTCAAACGATTCAATCCGATTTGGTGAACTGGTCCAACCGGTTCACCCAGAAGAACCGGTTAAATCAAACGATTTGAACATTTAAATTTAAATTAAAATTTTAAAATTAATGCATTTAACAGACGCTTTTATCCAAAGCGACTTACAATGCATTCAGGCTAACAATTTTTCCTAACATGTGTTCCCCGGGATTCGAACCCCCAACCTTGCGCTTGCTAACGCAATGCTCTACCACTTGAGCTACAGGAACAGTATTTGTTCGCGAACCAGACATCACTAGTACAAAGGGATGAGATATTAGGGCTGCAACTAACGATTATTTTGATAATCGATTAATCTGTCGATTATTTTTATGATTAATCGATTAATCGGTTTATGTACTTATATTTTAGTTTTTTCCATTTTTCCCCCAAAGTAAATTATTAATAAAGGGTCTTTATCATTCAGCATAGATTTTTAAGAGATTTTAATAATTTTGCATTGTCATATCCTCATCACAAATATACCTGGAGTTGTTTTATTATGTGTTAGTGATCCCTTGTCAAACTCTTCTGCAATCAAAACACTGACCCATACTCTAGCAAATTTCACAAGGAGATTTCAAATAATGTTTTCACCATGGCAGTCCTTAGAGCTCCTAAAGTAGTTTAACATCCTAAACAAATTATCTTTCAGAACATATTTTCACGAAGAATAAGGATAAAACAGAATAAGATTGCAGTGCGTTGTATTTTATTATTTACTGGGAAACAGCTTTATAGCTTATGCTGTGAAATTGTAAACAATCCTTCGAATAAAGTGCCAATGGCATGAAACCTGAATGGAACTCACAATTTAAAGTAAAATCCATCAGAAGGTTGTCCAGAAAAAACGGACACACAAAAAACCTGCTGTGCGAAAAAGAGCAGTGAATAGTTAGAAATAAAAGTGCATTTCAAATATCTTTAAACATTTACCTCTCTCATTCAGTCATAATTAGGCTGCACGACTGAATTATGAACTGGTAAACGACAAACTGATCACAGAACATGTTTGTAAAGCTTTAAATGTTAACTGTTAAAAAGCAATGTTATCAGCTTTTACAACTAAACATTTGCAAACAACATTGTACTGGAGAATCTGCACAAATAAAAGGCTTAGGGGCCGTTCACATATCGCGCCTAAAACGCTAGGCGCACCCATAGACTGTACGCACCGCTTTCTCCTCCTTTCCAAAGCGCTCGTGCAGAAGCGCCCCTGAGGCGTCTGCCTTTGCTAAGCAACCATGACGTGCTCTCTCCTTGAAGACGCGGAAATTTCAGCAAAGGATAAATGGATTTGCAGCTCTAAAAATCGCTTGCAGTAGCTCTGCTACTAAATTTATTTCAAAATGGGAATCCATATACAGCTATGATCAGCTGTTCCTTCATCTTGGCTGAGCTTTTACCGTTGTTACGGGAAAGGATGAAGCTGATTATTTAGTTCTTGTCACATGACCCGCGGTGCGCTTGCTGCATTCTGAAAAGTTGAAATGTTTTAACTCGATGCGGTGCGCACGCGCCTGGAAAAACGGGTGCGTCGCGACCGCGTCGCTTCCATTATGAGTGCGCATACTGCGCGCCTACATTGGAAATAACGAACATGAGCGCGCAAAAGATGCGATATGTGAACGGTCCCTTAAACAGTTCAGTAGTGCAGAGTTTACAGGTTAATCTTCTTTTTTGAAGGCTCAAAATAAAGTACTTCCACATCCTGCTGAATGCTGCAGAGACGCCGTTCGGGAAGCACGTGACATAAAACGAGGCCAGCTATTGGCTATTCGCTACTTCTCCTGTTGTACTGGCTGAGTAAATCCTCCGGTGGCTCATTACTGCCACACTTTGGTCACCGCAGATTTGAAATATGCACGAAATAAGCCGCTTACGGCAAATAAATTATTTAGCAACGAATCGATGACTAAATTAGTTGACAACTATTTTAATAATCGATTTTAATCGATTAAATCGATTCGTTGTTTCAGCTCTATGAGATATTGATACATAGTGTATAAAATCTGTGCGTTACTTTAATGAGCCTTTTAGTGCTGCAACGATGCGTCGACGTCATCGATTACGTCGACTACAAAAATACGCCGACGTGCGTAAAATGATCAGCAGTTCCTTCATCTTAGCTGAGCTTTCAACGTTGTTACGGGAAAGGATGAAGCTGATTGGTTAGTTCTTGTCACATGACCCGCGGTGCGCTTGCGGCATTCTAAAAAGTTGAGATGTTTTTAACTCGATGCGGTGCAGACACGCCTGTTTTCGCGTGTGCGTCGCGACCGCATCGCTTCCATTATGAGCGCGCATACATTGGAGATAACGAACTTGAGCGCGCAAAAGATGCGATATGTGAACGGCCCCTTAAAAGACACCGCGCCGCCAGACAACAGTCACAGACCACCGAGCTACCCCGAATCAGCTCCAGATCTCTGGAAACCATGCTAAACCATAGCAGAACCCTGACTACATTTTATGGTTTGTGATAGGGATGCACCGAAATGAAAATTCTTGGCCGAAACCGAAAACCGAAAAAGAGAAAACCAAGGCCGAAAACCGAAACCGAAACACCGAAAGAAATTATGCCAATTATTAGTACCATTGCATTTATTGCTATGACCGTGTACTAACTTTACTAAAATTAAGACATTGCAATTGCATAAATTAATATTAAAGTTTCAAAGATAATTACAATTACATAAATTATTTAAAAAAAACATAAAAATACATAATTACAAATTATGCAAATATTTATTAAGCACATTGCAACAATGCACAGTATTAAAATAAAATTCAAACTAAAAATTTATCCCACTCATGTGTATATTAAATAATAATGTACAGGCCTACTGGCCTGCAGAAAGGTTTTAAAATGAACTGTTCTCTCATAAAAACAAAGTGCATTTAGGTGAAGTGCATTTGAAATTTTTCTCTGTAGGACTAGAAAGTGCATTACTTCTCCAGTAGGCAAGACTGTTATCACTTCTGGGGATGGGGACTTCAGACAGATAACCATCTAGCTGTTGAGCAGTTGAGGTTGTCATCTGCCTGACATTTGAGAAATATTTGAGAGAGTGTATTTAAATAGGCCCAGGGCATAAATAAACATTTTTATCAAATTAAAGCAGAAATCTAGCAGAAAAATGGCTACAATATGATATTATGTATGCATGTGTGTGTGTGTGTGTGTGTATATATATAATGTCACATATATAGTAGCCTAAGAACAAAATAGCCAACGTATTATTATTATTTGAGGCACTTTCTTGCAGAACTTCACTGAACATATCAGACACCGAGGGTGCATGCCTCTCATCTGGTGCAGACACGAGTCTATTTTTTCTGCGTTCTGATTTCAGTCTCCTGCGCTTGGAGCTTCTCCGTCTCCACGTGGGTTCTCCGCATCCAGCACGGCCTGGATCATTTCTCGTGCGCGCTGCCTTATTTCCGCATCCAAGTAATGGTCTTTATAACGCGGATCAAGCACATTCGCGATGAAGTGCAGAGGATCTGAAAAGATCTCAGTGAGACGTGTGCTAACAGACTCTACCTTTCTTTGTTTTCACTTCGTGTTCCGTCTTAATCTCTTTGTTAGGAGACGCTTTAGTGCTGCGAATAAAGGAATAAGAAGAGAGAGAGAGTGTTCTCACAGGTGTGAATTGAATGTCGCGGGGAGCTCGTGGTCTGCGCTATGCACGTGCAGGTCGCTGTTTCTGTTTGCGTCATCACAACATTTCGGCCGTGTTGTTTCGGTGATAAAAGTCTATCGGCCGAAAACCGAAAATGCCATTTTCGGCCGAAAATTTTCGGTGGCCGAATATTCGGTGCATCCCTAGTTTGTGATGCTAAAGAACATTTCATTACGTCTCAGACAACTGTACATTTGTGGCTACTGTGGTTTAATTATAAGCGCTATCGTAAACTCATATTTACCATATTCCTTTGCCTCTTTATTTTTGTATACTGTAAAAACTTCAACCACATAGGTTGAAAATGAATAAAGGTTGATATTATATTAGAAGTTGTAAAAATAATCGTTAGAGTGGTCGACTAATCGAAAAATTAATCGTTAGTTGCAGCTCTAGAGCCTTTTCTTTGAACAGCTATAAACCTCAGTTACTGTGCGCTCTTGAAGAGAGTTTCATTATTTTGACTGTAGTAAGCGAACGCAACTAGCAGTTTGATTGCTGAATTGAGGATGATAGACAGCCACAGAGTGGAAAGAAGAGTTTATGTGAACTCGAATTTAATGACTATTAATATTAATCTGTACTAGGGATGGGCGTTTTCCGCAAATATCACATTCGAATATTTGAGCTCACAAAAAACGAATATTCGAATATTCGTTTATTTAAATTAAGTTTAATGAGACAGACGTTATTTTTCAGCAACATTTATTGTTTCCGTCATTTTGAATAAGCATACACACAATAAGCTTTAGCATCACACATCGTGTTTTGTAGCTGAAAACCTTTAACAATGCGTGCAAACAAACAAAAGTACAGATTAAAAAGCAAAAAAAAAAAAGTTAACAAAGAAAAAGTTAAAGGCACAATATGTAATTTTTCTGCTTTAAAAATAGCAGATATCACTATATCTATGTTATTTTTTTTTTTTGTTGTGTACTTACATTATCCCGCCAGTTTCCACAAACTTTAAAATCCGGAGAAAATTATAGTTTAATTAGAAGACACGGCACGTTTCTTTATTTCCGTTTTGTCGCCCGTCTATGGCGTCATATAAACTTTGACCCCTCTAGTTTATCTAACTTCCTGCGGAACCGCCAAATACAAAGGTGAACAGAAGCAAAGACGAGACGAAGAAGAAAAAGTAGTAGCTAGTCTTGATCGAGACTATTATATTTTATATTTATATTGTTTATATTCGTATTTATACTTCAATCGATAACTTAGTTATGGATCATGATTATGCTTTGCCTGCACGTTCTGTGAAGCGCAAACGTACGGGTGAAATAAATGACCTGAGAAGGTTTTGGGACAAGAGAACAGACAAGACACGGATAAATATTGGAGTTGCATTTCCAAGATAGAGAGAGCTTCGTGACAAGCTGAAACTACAGAGAGATCCTTGCATTCTAATAAACAGGTATGCATCCATTCAGCTAACTGTATCTATCCGTATATTTTGTGAAACGATGATGTCTTGTGTAAAACGCAGACGGACTAGCTCTCATGGAGAGTATAATGTAAATCTACATGTGTTCTATATATAGCTGGATAAAGTAGCTTTAAATTCAGTTCACTATCTTGTTCGATATCATAGTATAAACGTAGCCTAATTATAATTATTAACGAAAGGCAACCGTGTTTTTTTAAACATATATTACTACTAGCTAGATGGAATATTGATTTGATAGGGGTCTGATAATTCATATATCTCTCCGTTCGAAAAGACGTGATTGTCAAAATACTAAGGCCGGTGACACACTGGCTGCGTGGCGTCTCTGCTGCGTGTCAGGAGCGTGGCGGCTGCTGCTGCTTTAGGTGACAGAGGGAGACCGCTGACAGACCAGGCTCTTGTCTTCATGACAACAATATCTATACTTTATGTTGAACATAAATATAAAGCCTACTGATAAAGGACACCGTCAACAGTATTGACGGCAAAATAGACGATGTTTGACAGGTGCAATATTTGAAAATCGATAATTATTTATTTATTTTTTAAATTACATTTATATCTGAATTTATGTCAACCTATAGACTTCAAACATCAAAATTTCATGAATTAATATGTATTTGTGTACAAAATGACATATAAACATATTTTCCTATTATATTTTGCCTGGAAACGCTTCCAACACGCGTGCGTGTCGCATGAAAAATAGGCGTCGGTTCTATTTCTAGCAAGCACGCATTTTCCGCGCGCCTTGAGCCGCGCCTGAGACACGCGTCTCACGCAGGCAGTCTGCAAGCTCTAACCTATTAACATGGGAGCCGAATTAAAAACTGACACGCCACGCAGCTGAGACGCTTGCGCCACGCATCCAGTGTGTCACCGGCCTCAGTTAAAATGAGTTAGGAATGTGGGGAGCGACAGAGCGTGTGTTCCAATGAACAACAACTCCCATGAGCCTACGCTCTTTCCCGACGTCATCAAAGTACGTCTTATGTTATTATTTTGATTGTTGACCCCTGGTGGCCAAAAATTCCATACTGTGCGTTTAAAGAAAAAACGTAAAGCAGCCTGCAGCAATTAGGCCATTGTAGAACGTAGCCTACACTTAACTTTGAAACTGTAAGCAAATCTTTTTTGCTTTTTTTCTATTGTTTTACATGTTCTTGTTAACAAACACAGGCATGTAAACATGATCGGAGGAAAGTCGGCTCCTTAGTCTGTTAACAATAAGGCCGGCCGTGGAGAAAAAGCACTCTGACGGCACAGACGTTGGCGGGACTCACTTCTCTCATGTTTTCATTGAGAAACCTGAGATGTTTGTGCCGAGGGTCTAGGGCAGACGCGAGAAGAAGAGTTTTCACTTCATTCTCCAAGTTAGCGGTGTTTATTCGTTGCTTGAGAGATGCTGCAACAATGTTCTTGAATTCGGTCACTTTCTGTGATTCTCCACGGCATATTTGAAGTAGGAAGACCGCAGTTCTTAGGGGCCGTTCACATATCGCGTCTCAAGTTCGTTATTTCCAATGTAGGCGCGCGGTATGCGCACTCATAATGGAAGCGACGCGGTGAAATTTCTGCATCTTCATGGAGAGAGCGCGTCATTGTTGCTTAGCAATGACAGACGCCTCAGGAGCGCTTCTGCCCGAGCGCTTTGGAAAGAAGGAGAAAGCGGCGCGCCTAGCGTTTTCCATGCGTTTTTAGGCGCGATATGTGAACGGCCCCTTATTCATTAATTAATTATTTTTTGCTTGCATACATCTTCAAATATGCCGTGGAGAATCACAGAAAGTGACCAAATTCGGTTTAATTGAGAATTTTTTTTTTTTTTTTTTGCGAAATTCGAATATCATTTTTATTTATCGAATAATTAGAGCAGAACGAATATTCGAATGTTCGACTATCCGTGCACACCCCTAATCTGTACCTCACGTGGAACTATGGAACAGCTTCAGAACACTTGAAATATGTTCTTGAAAACGTTTTGGTGATTTATAATGTTTCTGTGCCTTCTGGGGGCTCAACAATAACACAATAGTACACGCACAGTATCGGATTAGGATTGGTCTCGTCTGACTGATACCCGATCCGCAGAAAAAGCCAGTATCAAAGCCGATACTGATCCTGAGTATCAGATCGATGCATCCCTAATTATTACTGCAGCACACAACTGAACATTTTCCACAAATGGTCACCTGACCAAACTGCAGGAATGCCATCAGTTTAGAAATTTTTGTAATGTAAACTTGACAAATGCAGCATTCAGCACTCAGCAACAGACAAGCCTCAATTTTACATTTAACAGATGAGGGACAGCTGAATTTCACTTGTTATCATCTTACTGAATAAAACAGAGACTCCCATGCACGATCCAATATCAAGCTCTAACTGGGTGCAGGAGGAAAGAAATGAATGAACAGATCATGACAAAGAGGTAAGTGCTAGACAGTCTGTGGAAAATTTCACTGTTATTATACACTGCATGAATGAATCGAAAGTGCTGAGTCATTATTCACAAACAAGTTTCTTTACATGTGGGATAAAAGTGCTGACGGAGGATCAGGGTCTCCATACTGGTGGATGGTGATGGATATAATCTGTGTTCATTTCTTTTTGTCTTGGACATCAAGACAACATAACCCGTGTGTGGTATATGAGTGGACCATTGATCACCTGTTATTATAAAATGGCTTATGTGAATGATAAACATATTAACCTCACGTCTTACCTGAGAAAAAGAGACAAGACAGATACCCAAAGATACATTATCAGACTTTTAAAGAGGTCTCATTCTTTGATGAATAAATTACTGTAGCCATAATGGATTCAAAATATGAGAATTTATGATAAAAAAATTACATTCATTATGCGTTTAATACAATTAATACTGTGCTGCATTTTTTCTAAAACCATTTACTTCAATTGATTTAAATAACATCAGTAACAAAAAGGAACATCAATGGAACATCAATTTTTTTTTCTTTTTTTATGTTCCCGCAGAACTTAATTTGAATTTACAAACATGTTTAATTGATGTAAAAAATAACCACTTTTATTTTGTAGTTATTTAGGTCTTTTACTCTGATAATATACATAATGCAAATTATGTTTTTTTTTATCACAATACGTGTGAAGAGAATAACATGCACTTAATGAACACAGGACAAGGATGAGCCTCATTTACCACAATGTGTTTTTAAACCATTTCTGACAGGAAATGCGACAACACTATTCTATCATCACCATGGAGATGCCAATTAGACTGCACTAAAGCCAGTCTGAGCCACAGGTAAACATGCCACTTTGTACAGCGAACAAGACAAGACACCTGCTGTTTTCAGAAGAGACATTAGAAAGCACGAGCTTTGGCTGCAACGCTTGATAACTAGGGGACAGACATTTTCATTCACTTGAAGAAAATGTGAGCGTAGTTTCTACACGCATCAGCTGATGCTTTGTATTACGCAAAAAAAAAAGTCATACAGGAGTTGAAGTACTGAAATATTGTCCTTTTATCTGTTTTTGCCCTTAGCATCAAAATAATTACTGGCTTATTGTATGTCATAATATTAATATTGGTGCAAAAAATTTATATAGTTATATTAGTTAAATCCACTTGAGTAGCTGCAAAATATTAAAGATAATAATAGTTACTCTCATATGAGAACCAAATTTTAGCTTGTTATAGAATATTTATACTTTTAAGATTTTAAGAAAATGTTTTAAGATTTTTGTTTGTTTGTTGTAGAGTGGCCAAAGTCCAAAAAGTCCAGTTCAAACTCCCAATTTTTTAGTACCTTGATTTGACCCAATCAGTGATCTCTTAATTAATAACACCTCTCCTTAACCAGAAACACTATTCAAAGTAGTATCTTTCAAATATGAAGTACAAACAGCAAAATGCATTTCTTGGTTTCACATTCAGTATTAAGTGTTTGTTTAAATCACTTAACCTATACAATAATAATCGATAATCTTGCCTTATCAAACAGCACAAAAAAGCTGTTTTCTGTCTGTCTGTGTGTGTGTTTGTATGGTGGGGGGGGGGGGGGGTGTAGTGAGTATACGATCAGGCTGTTCCAGAGGAGTTTCCTGGCATAGCAGTGCCTCTGGCACAGATCTGGCATGTTGTCCTATCACCATGGGCACAACACTGGATTATCCCTGAAAAGTTGTGATGCCCCTGCTAGTCCATTACACAACTGCTTAACACATGGCACATAAAAACACACTGACCGACTCTATCGCTGGCATATATTCGTGCATCTAGTGTGCGTGTGTATCAGTCGGTCAGTGGTCTGTCTGCCTGTTCCTCTTTTTCAACAACAACTCTCTCTCACACACACACGCACTTTGAAGTCCACAATAGAAAGACAAACGTCCGGTGACCATTTCAACTAACTAATGATTACACACTTTCTGTACCGAGTGGAATAATTCCAGACTGAGAAGTCCTGAATCTGACCCCTCTCAACCTCAATAACCTTCAGGCCTCATTTACAAACATGCACAAACCCGACTGATGCTTTATTTGATAACTGTCAAACATCCGACTACTTTTACCTTAAATAAAGTTTCCATATTTTAAACGTGCCTACAGAATAGAACTGAACTCCACGTGGAACTGCATGACCGCTCTATTAATAAAACCGAAAACAAAGTGGCACCAGTTTGATCGACCATACAGCATGCACAGTGAGTTCGCCCTATAGATCCACATGCATCATGCATTTGTACAGCGCGTAAAGGGCCTGATCGATAATTTCCAGCTGTACTATAGCTGTACTATTTCTTAACTTAACATACTGAGAACTCTGTCAAGACACAATGATGCACTTACAATAGATCAGCAAGCAAAGACGCCGCGGGAGAGATCAGCAGAAGCGCCAAATGGGTTTAAATTCATCTTTAAGCGTGCTTTTATTAAGTAAACAGATTTGTAAAGAAAAAACGAGTGACAAACATGACGGGAGATGGGATTTTTCTATAAGGTAAATCTAAGAAACACATATTTATAAACATATTTATCTGGTAATGAATCCGAAAGCGCAACAGAACAGAACATTTAAGTGCAATTTAAATATAGAGACTCGTGCTAGGCTAAACATCACGCTAGCCATCAATCATCGATGCACGTTTTAGTCCCTTACCTCCACTTTTACTCTCCTGCGATGTGTTGGTTACTTGAAACGTAAAAATCTTCAAAAGCCCATGTAAGTGGAGTAAATGAAGGGTGTTTAGAGACGTGAAATGTGTGTTTAATCCTCTGGCGAGCTGTTGTGTTTTGAGCTCTGCCAATGACCACTCAGCTGCCCCAAAAATAACAACACCCAGCCGCCGGAATATCCTCACAAACAGCCCCTCAGTGGCCCAAAACTCGAACCCGGTCGCCCAAACTCATCCCTCAACACTTATTCGACGCATTTAATGCTGTTAATAACCTCGCCGTGGCCGTCCTGCCGGTCTGTGAACGATATTACGGTGGCGATGGTATCGCGGATAGGCCTCCGTCTAGCGACTCAACGGGAGCACAAACAGGAAATGACCTCAGCGCAAGCTCGGCGCGACGTCACGGGCAACGTCCGAAATTTGAAAAGGGACGTCTTTTGTGTTGCTGTTTGTCAACAATGCAGTGATAGCGAGGTTATGATTTTTATAATAAAACCATAAATGTCCGGATTGTTTCGTCGGTTGCTATTTCAATATTGTAACACATTATGTACGTTTTCTGAATAAGTTCCCTCTACTGGATCTCTGCCACAGTTCAAAAAAAAGTTTAAAAAATGTATTTTAAAATTTCACAGAAAACATAATTAGGAAGAATCAATAAATTCTGAATGATTTACTGCCAATGTAAGTGAATGATATGTGTGACATGTGTGAAAGATATGTATGTAATCCATAAAAATAAATCATTTAATAATGAGCATTATAAAATATAATATTCTCTAATTATGAGTACTTTGTTTTTGGAATCAGATTAGGTAATCCAGATTAAATTTACATCCTGTTTATTGAACTGGTCCAAAAAAGCAATTTCATCACAACTGGACTGTTTGTACTAAATTATTTCCTTAATTATTTTTTTTTTTTATGACCGTGTTTATTTTCATATGAGGCGTCCAGTGGATATTGAAAAACACTGAAATCTTAAGAATTGTAACATTTGTGTAGTGTTATTGCACTCGGTTTGGTCTATTGTTGAGGTCATTCTAATCTTCTACTCTGAAATCAAATGTGTTTATCAGGATTGGCTTCTAAAAGCAGAGTGAGATAGTAGTTGTTGACCATTTGCTTGGGTCCATTCATAACAGGAAACAATCGCTCATTATCCTTCTGCTGTTGCTCTCTCAGCCACAGCTAAACAAACATATATAAAGTCAAAGAAATTGTTTCCTGGATTTCATAACAAGGCTGTTTTTATTATGCCCAGTATGTGTGGATGACAATACATGTGCCTGTATAAACCACTAACAGTTAAATCAACAGAATAAAATCTAATGAATAAGCCAAATGTGTTTGTGGCAAGGCCATAAAAATATGCTTTTTCTTGTGAAATGTGGTTGTAAAAAAAAAAAAAAAAAAAAAAAAAAAAAAAAAGGAGGCAGACACAAGTGCAGTAGAAGAAGCAGCTGTATTTGACTATAAAGGCATCTAATCCAGTGTCTCTACGCAATTTTCTTTATATATTTCAGTGTAAAAAGCCTATATTCTATAAAAAAAAAAAAAATTAACAGAAAACTGAAAATAATCTCTGAAAAGAAAACATCAAAATCAAAATAAATCCCCATTCACCAATCATTTCAATTAAAATAGAAACATTATCTCAAGTTTTTTTATCTTTTCCCTCAAAACAAATATATATTTATATGTATATGTATTTTCCAAGGCAGTTTGGCATGGCCAAAAGACAAAAATGATCATGGCCATATTATTTCATATCTCAACACAAAGTTTAAAAACATCTCGAATGAGGGCTGAAGTTATTCACACCACCAGATCAGGTGACCGCATACAAGATGGCACTGATAAACAGAGGCAAGTGCAGTCATACATCCATAAACACATGCATCCACACACATGAAACACACAGCTCTGAGCTTCAAATTCAAATGAAAAATATGCTTTTGTCTTCCCTAAACCAGGTCTGATGTGAAAATTTCCCAGCATAAAGTGCAAGAGTGGGACCTGACCTGATGATCTGGACGATCAAAGGTGTATGTGTGTGTGGAAGATAATGTGTGTGACTGCAGGTCTTTTTCTCTAAGATCCATCTTGTTTTCGCCTCATTGTTGCATCATACCTCTGCGGGTCTGTATATGGCAATTACAGTCACTGGGATGGTTGATATGCTATATTCCCTGAATACAATAATTTTAGGCAAGTCTTGAGTTTATGATGAGGATTTTTGCACAGTGTTTTATAGGAATCAAGCATGAACGTGACAATGTGTATGGTATGTAAAACATTAAGTAGGAAACAAAATGTGAAAGAAAACATTGGCAGGTAAAGGTACAAGAAAGCTCATCTTGTGTTGAATGATAACGATTAAGGGTTAAGTCCCTGGGTGTGTGTGTGTATGTGTGTGTATCCCTGGGTTCTCAGGACTGAGTGATCCCTTCTCATCAGTTTATGTGGGACTATGTAGAGCCTCGTTTCTGTAGCTCCTGAATAAAGGCTGTGAAAGGACACACAGGAATACATTAATACAGAAATTAATCTTCATTTGAAACAGCAGGGACAGGAAGGAAAATACAGGGAGAAAATGATGTTCTCACCTCCAATGATTTCATTCTTAACCTTCTGAAGCTCTTTTCTCACCTCCTCAAGCAGTTCCTAAACAATCAGATGGACAGTTATAAACCAATTCATGTTCACATGACAATACCTCCACGTTGAGTAAAATCATGGTAATATCTATAGGGTTGTCAAAAAACAAAAATGTAAAAGAAAAAAGAAAATTCTAATGTCTCTTAAATAAATAATTGAGAAGCAGAAGCACAGGTGATCATATTATATATCATATTATATATACACATCCACACACAAAGCACTGCTACTTTGGTACTTTTGACCTGTAGGGTTAGCAATTCGTTTACTGACTTTGATTCTGACCTGTTTAATTCGTTCCATCTCTGATTCTCCTTCTCCACTTTCGGGGTCTGCTGATTGGCTACTGGGTTTCATCCTGTAAATACAGAAAGACAGGTAATTATTAAACAGAAATAGGAAAAAATAAAAGGAGGACAAAAAGGGAAGGTGAAAGCAAAGCCCTGTACACCATAACAAAATGCAATAAACTGGTCTAAAGATGTCCAAAATGACTATTAGAGTTATTCACAGGAAAACCCAACATCAAAGTCCCATCCACTTCCATGGCTTCAACTGGGAAAATGTCATTGCAAAAAGGCTGTCATGTGTGCAGTTAATTTCTATATTTATGTATATACCTTACCTGAAAAAGTTGAAATTACTCTTCCAATGGGCAAGAGCATGTATGCAATTTTAGCTGGACCAATTTGCAAGGATATACATTAGAATTAGTATTTTGGGTGCTAATTCTAAGCTAAAAATTGCTATTCTATTTAGAAGGGTTAATATCTGAATTTTGGTCAAAAAGTGAAGTTGTGGTTTAAAGTCATGGATGTGGAAACAGCTTTAATATGGGCTCTTACACAGATCTTGGAACAGAAGGAATATAATTAGTAACAGAGAGCCCGTAATGGACAATAAGAGAATAGCAGCAGAATCAATCCAATAAATCCTAGCCTGAAGACAACTGCAAGTACCCTCAAACAAAGCATGAAAAACTGTTGAAAAAAGCATGTAATACTATGAAAGTGTTGCACAGATCTAAAGACACTACAGAAAGCCAAAGAGATTTCCAAAGCCCCACGAGATGAAGCCAAACAAGCTCAGAATCTCAGATCCACTCCAGTCATATGATAGGTCAAGTCAAATCCAATCGACCTGAACCAGCTCTGTGTTTGTGTGTGTGTGGTATATTTATAATCTATTGTGCCAGCTGATGGAGCTGCCCTCCATGGCACCATCACCAGGGCCTCAAAGGGACTGTGTTTTAAAAAAAAACAGTGACGGTGCCACCACATTGCTGAGAAGTATTCAGTATCGAAGGTAACCCAAAAATCTAAATTATGTCATTAATAACCCTCATGTCATTCCAAACCCGTGAGACCTCCATTTATCGGTACGCAGTTTAAGATATTTTAGATTTAGTCCGAGAGCTCTCAGTTCCTCCATTGAAACTGTGTGTACGGTCTACTGTCCATGTCCAGAAAGGTAAGAAAAACATCATCAAAGTAGTCCATGTGACATCAGAGGGTCAGTTAGAATTTTTTGAAGCATTGAAAATACATTTTGGTCCAAAAATAACAAAAACTATGACTTTATTCAGCATTGTCTTCTCTTCCGTGTCTGTTGTGAGAGAGTTCAAATCGCTGAATCACACACAAGATTCGCTGAATCACACATGCGCAGTATCATCAGCTCCTCGGTTCTCGAATCGGACGCATCTAACAGAAACGGTTCTTGACTCGAGAACGAGTCAGTCTGTTGTTCTTTATCTGGCTCGGCTCGGTGTTCATCTTCAGTTCTCTCTTCACAGCAGTTCAGTCAGTGTACTGTTTGAGTAAATGAATTACTCTGGGATATTGGTTCGTTTGAACTCAGAGGGAGTGTCAGCCACATTAAAAAAGTTAACAGCTTAAGTCATTTGTGGATTGATACGTATTGGAGACGCAAACCATTTAAAACGATTCAGTTCGATTTGGTGAACTGGTTCAAAAAGATCCGGTTACATCGAATGATTCGTTCGCGAACCAGATATGACAAACTGCTTTGTTTTGAACTCTCTCCCAACAGACACGGAAGAGAAGACTGATGAATAAAGTCGTTGTTTTTGCTATTTTTGGACCAAAATGTATTTTCGTTGCTTCAAAAAATTCTAACTGACCCTCTGATGTCACATGGACTACTTTGATAATGTTTTTCTTACCATTCTGGACATGGACAGTATACCGTTCACACAGCTTCAATGGAGGGACTTAGAGCTCTCGGACTAAATCTAAAATATCTTAAAATGTGTTCCGAAGATAAACGGAGGACTCACTGGTTTGGAACAACATGAGGGTAAGTTATTAATGACATAATTTAGATTTTTGGGTGAACTATCACTTTAAGAGACTTCTAAAGGAACTTTTGAATGGTAGTGTGTGTGTTTTTATGCGCATATATATATATATATATATATATATATATATATATATATATATATATATATTAAGGGTGTAACGGTACGTGTATTCGTACCGGACCGTTTCGGTACAGGGCTTTCGGTACGGTGCACGTGTGTACCGAATGACCGAATGCAATATTTTGTTTTGCGGAACATAGGCACATTTTCGTGTTTCTAAACGAACATTTTAAGTAGCGGAAGTCTCCGCGTTCAGCGCAAATCCCACCCTGCAGCTGATTCTAAGGCCGGTGACACACTGGCTGCGTGGCGTGAGTGTGGCGTTTCTGCTGCGTGTCAGTTGTGTGACACCTGCTTCGCGTTTTCTGTATCTTTACACACCAGAATAGTGCCTGGCGCGCTGCTGCTACTGTAGGTGACAGAGGGAGGGCGCCGACAGACCAGGATCTTGTCTTCACGACAACACTATCTAAACTCCATGTTGAACATAAATATAAAGCCTACTGATAAAGGACACCGTCAACAGTATTGACGGCAAAATAGACTATGTTTGACAGGTGCAATATGCCAGTGTGTCACCGGCCTAAGGTTTTCAAAAGGCATCACGCGAGTGTGAACATCACTACAACTAGGAAAAAAAACGATTTTAATTCAAACGCAGCTCCCGTCGGCATTTAAACAGACCTTTGCTCTTATTTCCGATCTGTCTAACGCAATAACGAAATCTGAGCAGGTCTAAAAACTGAAACTGTTTATATATATATATATATATATATATATATAAAATATACAAACACACACACACACACATACATACATACATACATACATATACAGTACAGACCAAAAGTTTGGACACACCTTCTCATTCAAAGAGTTTTCTTTATTGTCATGACTATGAAAATTGTAGATTCACACTGAAGGCATCAAAACTATGAATTAACACATGTGGAATTATATATGGAATTATATACATAACAAAAAAGTGTGAAACAACTGAAAATGTCATATTCTAGGTTCTTCAAAGTAGCCACCTTTTGCTTTGATTACTGCTTTGCACACTCTTGGCATTCTCCTGATGAGCTTCAAGAGGTAGTCACCTGAAATGGTCTTCCAACAGTCTTGAAGGAGTTCCCCGAGAGATGCTCAGCACTTGTTGGCCCTTTTGCCTTCAGTCTGCGGTCCAGCTCACCCCTAAACCATCTCGATTGGGTTCAGGTCCGGTGACTGTGGAGGCCAGGTCATCTGGCGCAGCACCCCATCACTCTCCTTCTTGGTCAAATAGCCCTTGATGCCTTCAGTGTGACTCTACAATTTTCATGGTCATGAAAATAAAGAAAACTCTTTGAATGAGAAGGTGTGTCCAAATTTTTGGTTTGTACTGTATGTAGAGACGCAATGTTCAAAACTCTCTTGTAAAATCAGTGTATTGCGTTGACTTGGGTGGTTTATACTTTATTGCATGTTTAGGTAAATGTATGTATGAAAGCAAAGGAACCAAGAGCGCCAGCAGTGTTAGTCCATAACCAGTTGAGAGCATACTGTAGTAAAAGTACCTGGTAAGTGAGCTAGAGGAAGAGGGTGACTCCAGACCTCTGGGTGCGGAGTTAGTCCTGTTTGAGACATGTACTGTATATATACTTCACTTTAAATTAAAACTACAGGACCCTATAGACAGTCACACTCAACAGCTGGAGTTCTTTAAACATCAGACTAATGGTGATTCAGTGCTGGTACTTGATATAAACAAAGTTTTCAGTTCAGTATATAACGAAAAAGCATCCGGTGTCTGTAAATGAATGTTCACCTGGGCATGGTGGCTGATTTTTCCCATGGTCTCCTAAATTCTGTTAAAGAAAAAAATCACAGATAATGAGAAAACATTTAGAGAGTATCTAAATGTGACAAATCTCAATCACAAATGCATTGTGTTCTTACCACCTGGGCCTTGAGCGTCGGAATCATCCTGAAGATCATCAGGCAAAGGAAAAGAAACAGGAACAGACAGAGAACAGAATGAGTGTTTCAGTAATAGTGCAGAATAATAGCTTTTCAAGTCTAACTGAATTGTAGTACTTACATTTACATTAATAGAGGCTACAATCCATCTCAAGTCTATAGTAAACCTCTTTAGCATGCACTTTAAATGGTCGATTTACAGGATATACAGGAATTTTACTGGAAATACAGGAATTTTTGCAGGATTTTCCCCCCAAACAAATACCACCCTGCAGCCAATTTCATTGCTGATTTTAATGTCTATTTTTAAGAACATATTTGACTTTAAAAAAAAACTTGGATTGTTCCAGTCACAATAATTCTACATAAGAGGATGAGCTACCAATGCTATACTAAAGTTAAGGTTACTGTTTAGGGTAGGGTTGGAATTTGCTCTGAATGATATGACCAATGACATTTTTAGAATCGGCTGCACGGTTGTTTTTACACTTCACTGGTTTGGGGAAAAACACACACAAGTGCTTTGTCTGTGGAACTGTCACAATCACCCATAATGACTGAAGATGTTCATACATTACTGGGCTCCTCTGCTTTGGGGGGTGCCTTCTCCCCTTTATCTGCTGCTTTTCTCCTTTGCCAACAGACACAATGACAACAGTCATTTACAGCACATTTGTACCATAGCCAAAGAGTTCAAGAAATATTATGGGTTATTTACTAGTTAAAGTCTAACAGAGCATGATGTCAGTTAAATATAATAAAACTTTCGACCCTCAGTTTGTAAAATAAAAGGAAAGCACATTTACAGTAATACATTCATTGTAAAGACGAATTACTAACGGGATAGTTCACACAAAAATGTACATTCTGTCATCAATTACTCACACTCATGTCATTTCAAACCTGAGAATCAACTGAGAATCATTTCTTATATATAATTGTTTCCTTTATTAGAAAATATAAATAAATAAAAACTGGAACTAAATGATTGTCAGTTTTTAAAAATCCATTCTTCCACAAATTCAGAATTACTATTTAGTGGTGACGCAACACTGCCACTGATTGTTGTGAAGCACACATCGCAATCATTCCCAAATAAATATTTTTTATTGATTCAAATGGAAGCCCTATTCCTTTTATATCAGGACTGTTAGAAAAAAACTCAAAATTTTCAAGTTATGAAGTCCGAATTCAGACTTTTTTCTCGCAATTGCGAGTTTATATCTTGCAATTCTGATTTTCTTTTTTCTCGGAATTGCAAGTTTTTATCTCACAATTCTGACTTTATAACTCGCAATTAATAGTTTATATCACACAATTCTGACTTAACTCGCAATTGTGTGTTGTAAAGTCAGATATGAACTCGCAATTCTGAGAAAATCTTTTTTAATTGCGAACTTATTTTACAAAAAAAGTAAGAATTGTGAGATAAAAAGTCGCAATTACCTTGTTTTATATTTTATTTAGTGGCGGAAACAGGCTTCCATAGCATGAAGAGTGCAGCCCAATTCAAATAACTCTTATAAGTTGGTGGAAGAAATGAGATACTATACTTCTCCCACAAAAGCATCAAGAAAACAGCAAAGAAACCAGAAATAAAAGGAATCTGAATTGAAGATACATTAGTTTACACATTAGCTTTATGGTTTTGAATCTTATTTTCTACCGACCTTCGTGCTAGAATTGCACTCATCTCTCCCATCAGGCCTCCTCCGCCACTGGGCAAAGACACACTGCTGCGACTGCTGTCTGCTTTAGGAGTTGGCGCCACAGCAGGGCCACCTCCACCTCCACCTCCACCACTACCAACATCATCCTGCAGGAGGAAGCACGGAGTCAAAAACAGCAGCCAGGAATGAACGAATGCAGTTTTTTAAAATTGTCTTTATTTTACAAGTTTTAGAGTTGCCAGTGCTTCATTCTCTGCATTCTCCAACATGAAATATTAATTTGATCATATTTCTTAATTAAAACATTTCTGGTTTTTCGACTGTGCATGACACCTGTACATCAGGAAACGTTATTCCACATTTAAAAATCGATGAACTCGCTCTGCCTCTAAAAAGCATTTCGATTTCAGGCGATGTCACCAAGACTGTAAATAACGTTACCAGGAAGTGTCTCATTATTTTGACTCATTGTCTCACCTTGGTCACTCTGCGGAGTTTGGCACCTGCCAGGGCAGCAGCGAGACCCCCACCACCTAGTCCTTCTTCTCCCCCACCTCCACCTCCTCCTGAAGAGGGCAGAGGAGGAGCCGGTGGAGGTGGAGCTCCTCCTCCTGATGGAGGAGGTCCAGGTGGAGGGGGAGGTCCAGACGGAGGGGGCCCAGGGGGAGGTGGAGGTCCTGGGGGAGCCGGAGGGCCTCCAGGGGCCAAAGGTGGTGCTGGAGGAATGACTACAGTAGAACAACAGCACAATTATGTTATTAAAATAGTTATCTCACAAATAAATGTAGGCAAATTATCAATTTGAATAATAAATGCCAATTTAATAATAAAGTAGATAAAAACAAAAGGTGCATATTCAAATAACTGCATTGCTCATAAAGCTCAACCATAGTGTTATATTATTAAATCATACTTAATTTAAATTGTTTATGGACATACTTTTATAACTACAGCAAATATGTGAATTATAGCAAATAATGTTTTTACACATTATTTATTCTTTAATAAGTTCTAATCAAGAATGCAAGTAGGTGTGATTGTAAAGAACAAAAAGCTTCAGTGACAGTCCACTTTTCCAAAAGTATTTTGAGATTCATATTTTCATAGGGATTTCAGTGAACAAAAGCAGCTATATGCCTAAACATTTTTTGAATCAATCAGAAAAAACATCTTGGTTGATCTCTACTCTGAAAAGACAGCAATGATCTCATAATCCAAATACACAAAGTCTTGTCCGTTGAGGTAAAACACTTTCTGCTGACCTGGAGCTGCCTGCCGTTCTCTTTCTTGTCTTTCTCTTTCCAGTCGCTCTCTTTCTTGTCTTTCTCTTTCCTGTCGCTCTCTTTCTTGTCTTTCTCTTTCCAGTCGCTCTCTTTCCTGTCGCTCTCTTTCTTGTCTTTCTCTTTCCTGTCGCTCTCTTTCTTGTCTCTCTCGCTCTAGCTGCTCCGACCTCAGCATTTCCAATCTGCAGGAAAAAAAAAAAAACATGAAACCAATTGCAATTATTTTGACATATTGCAATTTGAAATTAGATTTTTGAGTTGATAAAGGTAATAGTTAAATCATACAAAATGTACAATTAAAATAAAATTTTACTGAAACCGTAAAATATTAAATATTTAGTTTACCTGTATGTCATGTGACCAACATGTGACCAACCAACATCAAAGAATCACAAACATGCAAATGTGTTGTTAGATTTTTGAGGGGGGAAAAAGTAATTTAAAAGTGGTACTTCAAGCATATAAGTTCGTAAAATAAAATGTCAAAAAGGACAAAAATTAAAAAACAATTAAGATTTTAAGTTCGAAAATACACCAGTGTTTGATTTTTTTGCCTGCAGTTTTGCAGGGAGAAAGAAGAGGAGAGAAAGGCAGGAAAGAAGAGGATCTACTGTAAGTGTCAGAAGGCCTGACCCGGACTTCTGCCCCATAACTTCAGGGTCTCACTGAAAGCTAAATACTTGAGTGTTAATACCTAAAACCCCTTGAGAGTGTGTGCTTAAATGCGGTCAAAGCCTGACCAGGGAGACTATGACTTCAGGCAATTTACATGATGCCTCAGGAAGTGAACAAAAACTTCACATAAAATCATTACAACATAAAACACTCGAGATAATCCCAAGTTTGTACCTTTTCTGTTGTTCCAGCTCTTCTGGGGATGGTCCATTGGACACAGGTCGTGTGGGGTAACCTAAGACAATGCAGTTGTAAAAGGTTGCATTGATGTTTTTCATTATTCATTAAAACATATGGCTCCATCACAATAGTGTGAAAATGTGCATGTGCATTACCTCCATCAGGCATGGAGTTGAGGATGTTAAGCGCATGTGTCATGCCATTGGCGAACAGCACTGCATCTTCCTTGGTGCCAAAATTCAGGCCCCACACCTGCCGAACGTCCCGCCACTGATGGAAGTTCGGCGTGGCCTGATTATATTTTAATCCCTTTACAATTGGACAGTTTATCACAACCTGTACAGAAGACACAAATGTCCAAATGTAAATTAAGTTGTACAACATGCAAGTATGCAGCTTCTCTTTTATGCAACAGATCATTTGAGAAGTTCAATTTTCTTTGTCACACTCATTTCAGTGTCCAGATCTATTTTTATTATACATTTTCTTTATAGACTAATATTTAAATACACCTCATAAAATGAACATATTTTCAGATTATGAATTTATTTAGTTTATCTTTTGTGGGGCTTTTATGGCAATAATATAATTAGCATTTAATTAGCTGTCTGGATTTATTTATTTATATGTATTTGCATGGAAGCAATAATATAATTAGCATTTAATTAGCTGTTTGGATTTATTTATTTGCGTGGAAGCAATTACATAAACAAATACAATTAAGATTTGAAATATGTTTCACAAAAGCCAAGATGCATTCTTGTGTTTAACAGTGCAACTGAAAGAAAACAAAATACAGGCTCCTCAAGGTTAATAATAAAAAATAAAAAAAAACTTGAAGACGGAATGCATTTGTGAACAGACCTTAAAGCCAACGGCAAACATATGTTCAGCCATATGAAATAAACAATTGTCTTCTTTAAATTCACTGCCATCATAAATAATGTATTAAATGATCTACATCATATTGCTTTTCTAAGCAAATATGTGATTATTTACAGTTATTTACATTTTTTTTTAAAATCAATCTTAGAACACATCTAAGAACTTGGCACACACATTTTAAACTAGACTTAGATTCACATATATCTGAATGTGCCAAAAGATTTTCTTCTACCCACCCTTTAAGTGCTTTAACCATTGATACTTATAACCTTTAACTTATTTGCATAATCCAGAAAAGAGTGTCCAGGAGGTGGCTCCACCTCTGCAGAACACACAAGTTAAGCGTGCGAGAGATCGAGTGTGTGTGAGCGTTCGCCTTTACTGAATGTGCTGACACCTCGTTTCTATGTTTGTATTACCATCATGAACTCCATAAAGTAAAGCAGGAAAGAAAAAGAGCTGAAGAAAATGTCCAAAAAAGCACTGCCATGGAAAATACAGAGAAACAGACAGAACGCTACAAAGAAAGAGACAAAAAGTCACTGAGTCATTCAGACAAAGAGAAATGAGTTTGTGGAATCAGACAGATGGAGTGTGGAGAGGTCATGGGAATGGGGGAGGAGGGCCTAACTGGCACGGGAAATGGTTTGGCTATCTTACAGGAAACAACATCTACTTTAGTAGTCATCTCTGGGGAGCATTCGTGTCTGTGCCTATAGAGGGCAACAGCGCAGGGAGGAAAGAGAGAACTCAAGACAGAAGGAATCAGGTGATGGATGGACTGTAAAACTCAGAAACCTAAATCACATTCTAGCAGTTAGAGAAATATTTCTCCCTTAAAATCATACTTTGGTCATTTGACAGACATTTATGTAGAATGTCCAGACTACTGTTTTCTATATGTTGAAAGTGGATGGATGCTGGGGACGTGGAGCTTCAAAAATGCCAAAACAGGGGCCGAACAATAAACATTTCTTATTATAACAGTGACGAACAATTCTCTAAACACACAGAGGCAGCGTTACTATAAACACGTGTGACGTATCTGATGGTGTGTGTTCATCACACATTGGAAAAGTGTGGTTATATGAAAAAACAGTAACAATATAGCATTTTACCTCATGGTAATCTTTGTGAAAAGGCTAAAATACAACTATTTGATAATCTGTAATCTGAGGTTGCAAAGAGATCAAAATATTAAGAAAATCACCTTTAAAGTTGTTCAAATGAAGTTCTTAGCAAAGCATATTACTAATCAAAAATATATAGTTTTGATATATTTATGGTAGGACATTTACAAATTATCTTCATGGAACATGATATTTACTTAATATCGTAATGATTTTCGGTATAAAAGAAAAATCAATCATTTTGACCCATACAATGTATTTTTTGGCTATTGCTACAAATATACCCCGGGGACATAAATCTGGTTTTGTGGTCCAGGTTCACATTTCACTCTGAACATAAGGTGCACATTGTTACTTTTGACCCCTTCAGTTGGGATGGAAGTAAAACACGGGTAGGTCAAAAGATACACAATAATACAAGCTAGATTAATAAATTAATAAATTGCATTTAGTTTTTATTAAATATACCTAGGACCTTATAATATGTAACTGCAAACATATTTTGTCCTTTATCTTTGCAAAAAATTATAAAATTACATTTTCATTTTGAATTTCAGTTTCATCAGATGTTCCAAAAGTAACCTGACAGTTCTAACTTGAATACACAGGTACAGTATCTGCTGAACTATCATGTTGTGAACCGTTACACCCCTAGTACTTCACCACATTAATAAACCTGTTTTCACTGAAACTGCAGGTTTCCACCTAAATAACAGCTCAGGGGTTTCACTTTTGCAAGTGAAGAAATATTCAAATTTTCCATTGTATAATTAAATAATAAAAGCATTATTACATATTCATTTTTTTCATTTACATTTTTTACAGTGCAGTTGCATTACATTAGTTCTATTACTGCATTCTACTAATAATAATAACGTATAATTATTATTATCATTATTATTATATTGTATTTTGACTACTGCTAAATATATAAGATTAGAGCTGAAACAACGAATCGATTTAATCGATTAAAATCGATTAAAATCGATTATTAAAATAGTTGTCAACTAATTTAGTCATCGATTCGTTGCTAAATAAATTTATTTGCCGTAAGCGGCTCATTTCGTGCATATTTCAAATCTGCGGTGACCAAAGTGTGGCAGTAATGAGCCACCGGAGGTTTTACTCAGCCAGTACAGCAGGAGAAGTAGCGAATAGCCAATAGCTGGCCTCGTTTTATGTCACGTGCTTCCCGAACAGCGTCTCTGCAGCATTCAGCGTGATGTGGGAGTACTTTATTTTGAGCCTTCAAAAAAGAAGAGTAACCTGTAAACTCTGCACTACTGAACTGTTTAAGGGGACGTTCACATATCGCGTCTTTTGCGCACTCAAGTTCGTTATTTCCAACACCACACCGCATCGAGTTAAAACATTTCAACTTTTCAGAATGCCGCAAGCGCACCGCGGGACATGTGACAAGAACTAACCAATCTGCTTCATCCTTTCCCGTAACAACGTTAAAAGCTCAGTCAAGATGAAAGGAACAGCTGATCATAGTTGTATATCGATTTCCATTTTGAAATAAATTTAGATTCAGAGCTACTGCAAGCGATTTTTTTGAGCTGCAAATCCATTTATCCTTTGCTGAAATTTCCGCGTCTTCAAGGAGAGAGCACGTCATGGTTGCTTAGCAAAGGCAGACGCCTCAGGGGCGCTTCTGCCCGAGCGCTTTGGAAAGGAGGAGAAAGCGGTGTGCCTAGCGTTTTCCACGCGTTTTTAGGCGCGATTTGTGAACGGCCCCTAAGACTTTCATTTGTGCAGATTCTCCAGTACAATGTTGTTTGCAAATGTTTAGTCGTAAAAGCTGATAACATTGCTTTTTAACAGTTAACATTTAAAGCTTTACAAACATGTTCTGTGATCAGTTTGTCGTTTACCAGTTCATAATTCAGTCGTGCAGCCTAATTGTGACTGAATGAGAGAGAGGTAAATGTTTAAAGATATTTTGAAATGCACTTTTTTTCTAAGTATTATTCACTGCTCTTTTTCACACAGCAGGTTTTTTGTGCGTGTCCAATTTTTTTTTCTGGACAACCTTCTGATGGATTTTACTTTCAATTGTGTTCCAATCAGGTTTCATGCCACTTTTTTCGAAGGATTGTTTACAATTTCACAGCAAAAGCTATAAAGCTGTTTCCCAGTAAATAATGAAATACAATGCACTGCAATTTTATTCTGTTTTATCCTTATTCTTCGTAAAAAAAAATGTTCTGAAAGATTCCTTAATAAGCTTTGTTCGGGATGTTAAACTACTTTAGGAGTTTTAAGGACTGCCATGGTGAAAACATTATTTGAAATCTACTTGTGAAATTTGCTAGAGTATGGGTCAGTGTTCTGATTGCAGAAGAGTTCGACAAAGGATTACTAACACAATAAAACAACTCCAGGTATATTTTTGATGAGGATATGACCGTGCAAAATGGTTAAAATCTCTTAAAAATCTATGCTGAAGGATAAAGACCATTTATTAATAATTTACTTGGGGAAAAAATGGAAAAAACTAAAATATAAGTACATAAACCGATTAATCATAAAAATAATCGACAGATTAATCGATTATCAAAATAATCGTTAGTTGCAGCCCTATATAAGATATAAAGAGAAAAAGACTTCAGACTTGACTTGGACCTTAAGGACTTCTGAATATGTCTGTATTATAAATATATTAAAAATTTATTTGTATGAAAAAGGACATGACGTGTGCCCAAGTATGGTGTCCCATACTCGAAATTTGTGTTCTGTATTTCACCCATCCAAGTGCAACACACACAGAAGTGATAGATGAACAAACAGACACACACACACACACACTTAAAGCAGTTGGCAGCCATTTTTGCTGTGATACCCAAACAGCAGTTGAGGGTTTGGTGCCTTGCTCAAGGGGCTGACCTCAGAATAAGGCACCCAACGTATTTCATAGTATTCGAAGCAGGGATAAAGTTGCATTAGCATTGCATTATTATTTATTATATATTTTATAATAATAAAAAAATATATTCTTGAAGACATATTTCAAACTGAGCTTGAGGCAAAGTTTGGAATTCCAGTAACCCTGTATGTGTCAACACTGCACTTTTTTTGGCTGCAACCCCACGCTACATTTGGGTTGTTTACCTGCTGGTCGGTCTGCATCTTGCGTCCCACCACTCTGAAGTTGTTATTGCTGGGGTTGTGGTAGATTTGGACCCTGCTGAATGTCTGGGGACCCGTGCCTGCCGGGACCCACTTCTTATCGGCATCATTGTAGATCATCACAGTGGCCCGTGCCTGACAGATACTTGACTCACTGTGCATATGAAAGAAAGAAAGAGATTACATTAAATACATTTACGGTGTATAAATAAAACTGCTTTTCAAAACTGCATGAAAGGAGAAAAGCAAAAGAGAAACAGGCATTGGATACTGGGGCAAAAAATGACAGAGAATTGAGGCATAATGAACAAAGAAACAAGTGTGGTTAGAAATGTGTGAAGTAGGAGGAGAAGTCTGCCTGATCGAAACAAGCCCAGCAAGTACCAACAATGGGGGCAGACAAAGACAGGAAGTGTTCAACATTCCTCTGCTCAGGAGAGAAAACAGGTTTCTAAAAACTTCCAACTGACAGCACATCACATTCCCACACATTAACATGCAAACACAGCCAGTTGTAAAAGGAATCATTTTAATGGAAATTCTGTTATTTACTCGGCCATGCTTTGATGTATATGTGTGGTGCTTTCAAAATAGCAATTTGGGACAACAAAGAGGGTGAGTACTGTCTGACCAATTTGGATTTTATGATGGCTGATGATGATTTCTTGGAGAGTAGGGTAGCCGATAACAGATATATGAAGCCAATATAGGCCTATATTATACCACGCTATTTAATTTACACACTGGTGCTGTTCATTTTTGACAGAAAAAAATAACATTTGGATTTTATTTTATTTTTTATTTAACTTCATCAGAATGATGCGAAACTTATGATTCAAAAAGGTTAAATGGTTAAAAATCACACTAGTACTGTTAATGATCAAAAATGACCGCATTGGAAATGAATGGGAAGCTAATTTCATTTAGTGGAAACATTTGATACTATGGCCAAACAAAGTTTTTGAGATATCAACCTCAAATTTGCAACATAACATGTTTTGATCTAGGACTTTGATTTTCAAACAGTTTAAGACAGTTATGAAAGTTTAAAGAGGACACTGGAAGAAAATTTCTCTTTTAACTTTTAGTTAGATTTCTGGCATGTCTGCTAGCTCTGAAAAACTGAAAAGAAAACACGCAGCCAGTTTCTTATGGCCTACTGCGTCTGAAACGGTGTCATTCAGCGAGTTTCAATTTGCAACCGTTTTCTACATAGATAGATACCTATTTGAATAAGACCACTTCCAAGCCATATATGGAGTCCAAGGCAGCAATTCACTAGTCTTGTGTAGACACGCCCCCCGGAAGAGCGGGGTGGGGTAAGCAGTAGCTCATTATCATTTAAAGTGACATACACCGTAATGAGTCGCGATGAACAGACCTGTTTTTGAAAAGGTAAAATGGGCGTTTTTTTATTTGACAATTGTGGAATTTTAAATTGTAAATTACCTCATGATTTGCTTACCCTCCAGCCATCCTAGGTGTAAATGACTTTCTACTTTAAGAGGAATACAATCGAAGTTATATGAAAAAATATCCTGGCTCTTTCAAGCTTTATAATGGCACTGAATGGGTGGTAATATTTAATAGTCCAATAGAAGTCCAATAAGCTGTGTCCATCCATCATAAAAAGTACTCCACACAGCTCTGGCAGGTTAATAAAGGCCTTCTGAATAAAATGTATGTGTTTTTGTAAGAACAAAATCCATATTTAAAACTTTATAAACCTTAATCTCTAGTTTTCCTTTGCTAAACATAGGAAACTTTGCTTCCTTTGCTCCTGTAAACAAACCTTGGTTCTCGCGAGAATAGCATATTCTCATGTCCTATGCCATCCACTGGAACGCCACTCTCTCGTGTATGAACGCACAGAACGAACAGTTAGCGGAAACTAGCAATAATGGTTTATGAAGTTTTAAATATGGATATTTTTTTTCCAAAAAAATGTCGTTTCACTTCAGGAGGCCTTTATTAACCCCACAGAGATGCGTGGGGCACTTCTTTATGATGGATGGGCACAGTATATTGGACTTCTATTGAATATAACCACCCCTTCACTGTCATTATAAAACTTGGAAGAGCCAGGACATTTTTAAATCTAAATCCGATTGCATTTGTCTGAATGAAAAAGCCATATACACCTAGGATGGCTTGAGGGCGAGTAAATCTTGGGGTAATTTTCATTTTTGGTTGAACTATCCCTTTAACCAAAGTATGTTACAGACATTTCTTGAAGATTCTACAGAATCATACCAACTTGTGAAAAATATCCATTTGATGTCCCCTTTAATTAGAAATTTCATTTTCAGGTCTATGGTCAAAAAGCAGGTAATAAATGGATCACAACTTTTCCATCAATTTTATTTTATGAAAATATATAATTTTTGTACTTCAATATAGTACATTCATTTTGCTAGATAAAAAGGTCATTTTTGGCCATCACACAATCAGCACCAGAAGGATAAATAAAGTAAATAATTTTTATATGAAATAATTATTTGTCCTAATATTTACTCAATAATTTGGAAATGATAAAAAAAACTTGCCAGCCAAACAGAAAAGCTAAAATGCTTTGAAAATGGTTGAAAATGCTAAATAATGACTGTGGGGATATATCTGTCAACCATTAAAGGTAAAGAAAAAAATAATGAGTGAGAGGGAAATATATACAAATATATTGTCACAAATATATACAAACAAGGACAAGGATATCATCAAGCAAGGGCTGTGATGTTATATTGACATCATCTTACTCGTGATATGCGCATGTGGTGGCACATTTGTGCCTGGACTGTTTATAATGTCTCTGGAGAAACAGATCGGACACAAACAGGCGGTTCATCTTCAAATTCAAATGCTGCTGCTGCGCTGGCTCCTTGTTCACATTCTTCCATGCTTATTAAATTTAATATTTCCACCTACATGCACAATTACTCAACTCTAATTAGCTTATTTAATGTGTCTTCTAACAACAATGAATCACAACAGAAATGTAAAAAAATGTTTTGTTTTTTATACACGTTTTCTTTGTTTTCTTGTATTTCTTCACTGACAGTTCTGTTTAATTGGTAGCCAATTACACTAACATTTGATAAAAGTGTATCGGAGCAAAACTGTTTGTCAAGAGGGAAATGACACATCAACCAAGAGCAAGTTATTAGTAAATAATAATAAAAAAAATAAATGCTTCAAATATTAAATTTTTCATTTTTTTTTTTTTTTTTTTTTTAATTTAAAATTACTTAATATATGCTAGATGGATTTTCAAATTCAAGATCCAGCTACTGAGACAAGGGTAAAATAATACAATCTATTCATAAAAGGCATTAAAAAAATACAAATAAATATATAAACATTAACAGTATATATAACAATATATATAAAAAAAGGGGAAACAAGTTTTAATAAAATAAAAATGCCTGTAACATAAAAGTGACCAAAGCACTTATATTTAAAAGTATTTTCGTCATTCTCTCCCTTATGTTTTCCAAACTGTGATACAATCTTCATGTTTGTTTTTGTGAAAAGTGGGGACATCCCATAGGCGTAATGGTTTTTATACTGTACAAACTGTATATTCTATTGCCCTACACCAACCCTACACCTAACCCTAACCCTCACAGGGAACTTTGTGCATTTTTACTTTCTCAAAAAAACTCATTCTGTATGATTTATAAGCGTTTTGAAAAATGGGGACATGGGTTATGTCCTCATAAGTCACCCTCTCCTTGTAATACCTGTGTCATACCCATGTCATTATACAGAGTTGTGTCCTGATATGTCACAAAAACAAGAGCACACACACACACACACACACCTCGTGCCCAGGTGTTGATTTTTGTTGGAGGTGGAGCTTAGCTTAACCAGTTGGAAGGAAAGACAGGATAACAGCAATCACAGAAAGAACAGAGTATAGGTGAAGGAGGAGTGAGATCAGGATGAGCTTGGCTTAGACTCAGCCATACTGTTATGAGAAATAAATACATTTTTAATATGGGAAGGCCGAGCTGGAACTAGGGACGAAACTGAGTGTGTGCACTGAATTATTAATGAAGAAAAAGGCACGCGCACACACACTGTACATAAACAATTGCCTTCATGGACCGATAATGAGCGAATGCAAACTATATGAAGTGTTCATGACATTAACTAAATCCATCAAATTATGAATGAAACAGGTCTATTTAAATATTAATCCCGCATGTTCTGCTTGTCTGTGTTAATGAATGGAGCAGAAGCGCGTCTTTATTCATTAAACACACTGAAGCGCGCGTGACGCTCGCGGTAATTTCAGCGTCTGCTGTCTCACTAAATAAGGACGTGAACACATGAACAACATCTCCAGAACTGCTCTGACAGTCACTTCATGAGCATTTGACCGTTTGATTTGAGTAAAACCAGCGTCACATCACATACACAGAACTGTAAAGGTACGTCAACCCATCAAAATAAAATTCCGGTTAAAGACTATTGTTCTGCAGAATGTACATAGCCTACTAAAAAAAAAGTTTAAGGTTTAAAGTTTAAGGTTTAATCACACAACATTTCTTCCATGTTTTATTTTTTATAGTAAATCCCATTTGTTTACCAAAAAGTTAATTTAATTTTCAATAATTAAAAGATACATCAAATAATATTTTATGTGTTTAATGTGCATCTCAGAAAATGCTTTATTTTAAACCCCAGCTGAATGGCACTTAAATGCACTTAATTCATCTCAATTCACTGTTCACAGTAAAAGTACAGACAGAGAAACATTGGGTAATAATTAAATGTTTATTTTTGATGTTTGCATTCTATGCATTTAAAAAATACAAATATTTTTCTAAAAAAGGAAACTTGGTTGTTCATTTTAAGAGAACCAGGAGTCTTATTTTCTCTTGCATAATTAATATTGCACTTTAATTAAGCAAAAACACATTTTATCTCCACAGAACCACAAATTGCGAGTTTCCAAGTAATGAAGGAGTTAACAGGAAACTGCAGAGCACAGCTGAAGAAATGTCTGTATAAGGCTGTGCAGACAGCTGCCCTTAACATGTAGAGTCAAGCCCATTAATCTGTCTCAAACACTCTCTCTCTCTCTCTCTCCTTCATCTCTCCTTTAACATCTCAAATATGTTCTGTTCTTCTAATTTCACCTGGTTCTCCAGCTCAATGACAGCACAAAGGGGGAAGTTAAGGGCTGATGGTCACAGTGTAACTGCAAGTGACCCAGTGTGGAAAAGATACGAAGACTGGCAGATGAGTGTTTGGACACAAGAAGAAAAGAATGTGAACTCAAGGGACTCGTGGGACTTGAAGGGTCTATCCCTTAGCAAAATACGTCATGCTTTATAGCTGTTAAGATCAGCTGTCACGTTTTGCTTACACAGATTTAACTTTGTACGGGTTTTAAGTACATTTCAATAAACAATTATTGAATGGTTTAAATACAATTAACAGCTGTGCTAAAACTATTTTAGCTTTTGGTTAAATTTGAATTATAAGAGGAGGAGGTGTGAAAATGACCTACTGGCAAATTCTTCAAAAAAACTAATATTAATTGTATTATTTTTATTTTAACCAAGTACTCAAGGGTGAAGATGATTCACCCATCTATGTTAAAAATGGATTTCAAAACAGAAACTAAATTTCAATTGGTGTGAAATGTTTTGAAGTTGAATGAAAAATAATGTCTCAAAGTTTTGGATACTTCTGCCCATTTAAAATTGGAACTGGAAATAAAAGCATATTTCAATGGCTGAAATTCTAGATCTGCTTTTCCACTTATGTAAGTGATTTCTAATGTGTTCTGAGAAGCTATAAAGTTGAAATGACAGGCTACTGGAAATTACATAAAAACAAATCTTGCACACCACATATACGCCTAGCAGAATGCCAAAATTCCTTCTTTTTTTTAATCCAAATATTTTATTTTCCTCTTTACTGGTCAATGTTAAGAGTTATTTCGAGATAATCTACTACTTTGCTACACTGCTATGGTACACAGATTTCCATTACAACCAATATGTTTTTCATGAACCACATTTCCATATCAACTGAAAGACAGAACAGCACTATGAAGCGTGAAATAAAACTTTTGTTAATCACTTCTTCATTCTCATGAAGAAGATGTGTGTGAGGTGGCTTAGTGGTTTAGAAAAGCATAATACTTAGTGGTTTAAATACAAAAGTCACTGGTTCAAGCCCAGTGCTAGAAGAACTATCATTGTTGAGCAAGACGACTAACCTCATATTACAGAGGTATCATGACACAGAATGATCCTCATATGAGAACAATGGTATCTACAAGACACTTTGAAGAAATAATATATACTATTTGCATGGTAGACATCCAAATGAACAGTATTACTGCGGCTAAAAAAAAAAATTGCAGTAGTAAAATGGAATCTTTTGCTGAACTTTTTGAAGTTAAGCCTGTGATGCCTCTTAAAGACAGTGGCGAAGCAAAGCTAAAGCACTTACTTGCTTTGCTCAAGTTATTGTAAGTTTTCTCTTTGTCTCTCCTCTCTCAAGTCTCAGCTTGTTGTTCGAAGTGCTGTGGGCTACAGCTTTTAAAGTTTCTGTAAGAAGTACTGAATCATACAAGAGTCACCCAAATAGGAAATGATGGGCTTTGGTTCTACTAGCGATTTGATGGGAGACCAACAGCCAATCACAATTGACCTGTAATTTTCCGATTGGTTGATTTTTGTGGCACACTTGTAATGCTGTGTCAAGAGTTGAGCGCGCGCAGTATTTAGAGGTTGAGAGAGAGAGAGGGGGACGTGACAGGAGCGTAGAGAATAAGTTTGTGAGAGAGCACCTGAGTAAACTGCGTGAGAGGATTTATTACTGCACGTTAATATTGATAATCAAAAACAAGCAAATACATTTATTAAGCACGGAATCGTTTTTTCTTTGCTCAAGCGATTTTTTTTTTTTTTGCGATTGTTAATTTCTGTTCAAAATATAATGTAATGTGCTTGCAAAATATAGTTCTCTGTGCTCAAACCGTACAATTACTCGCTTAGGATTGTGGCACAAAAATAACGCCATATGCAAACTTTGTGTGATTTTTGTGATTGGAATGACTTTAAACGACTGAGGATCATACACTACCAACCAGCCTTTAATGTATAATGTTTTTTTTTCTCTGTGACTATTTAACCACATCAACTCTGGAGACCCACCGGTGGGTCCAATATTGCATATGCCTAATTCTCAAAAAATCAAAATAACAGCTGAAGTGGTTAAAAGGTCGGTGAGTGTATGAGGCCTAGTGTTTTAAAATTGGGTCCGATTTTAAAATTGGTGTATTCCAGCATGGAACAAATTTTAAAACACTAGTCATTATAGGCTACACTTATTAACTTCGTAAATAGGAAAAGGAAAATAGGAAAAACTGGGCATCTTACACTACACGAATGAGGATCACACATTACCAGACTTAAAGTAATTTCGATGACAACAAACTCATGCAGAAGTGCGCGCCTTGTTTTAGATTCATGACAAATGAAAACAATATGTGGTTCAAAATCGGCTGAAAACATCAAACATGTCTGATATCCTCTGACTGGATGGAATTAAAGTCTGAACGTAAAAAAAAAAAATTTAAAAATAAAATTCGGGAGTACATTACGCAATTTTCAGTTAAATCTATCGACTCAAATCTGCAGACTGGCCCTGACTTTCGGCAAATATTGCGCGAACTTCTCCAGACTGTGATTGTCATGCACATCTCATCAGTAAAGCCAGTTTTCAAATGGAGCAGCATTTACTACACAGAGTCGTACTTCACTGACAATAAGGCAATATCGCGTTCATTATCGCAGATTGAATTGTCTGCAGGCTGCAATAATGAACGCAATATTGCGTAGCTTGTCAGTGATCTACAGCTCTGTGTATTAAATGCCGTTCCATCTGAAAGCAGGTGATAGAGATCACGGAACCGGAATTACTGACGAGATGTGCATGACAAATCGCATATGACTAATTGCACAGCCCTATCAAACTGTAAATCGAGGTAAAAGTTGTGTAATGTATTACAGCCTTTAGACTGACATTACATGCTGCTTTTAACCTATAACAGTTAAAACATTGCCCAGCTCAATGGAAGAAACATGGACTTAACAACGCTGCGTCCAACCCGTACGAGCTGCAAAAGTCAGATCTCACTGATAATGGGTTCAGAGGAGAGATGCCTGACAAGATCATACTGGAGGTTTTGATGCTCCAACAGATCCTAAGCTCATTGAAAAATATTCTATCTCATAAGATGTGCTTACCTTACACAGAGCACACGTGATCGTGTAATCAAAAGTGAAAGTGAAAAGCAAGCGCTCATTCAAAAGAGATGATATACTCCACATACTGATTGCAGCTCCCTAATGCACAACATTTCTATGCAATGTTAGAATGTTTGTAGGAGCAGGCAGAACTGGACACAAATCTCAGGAGCAGAACATACACATTACGGGAGCAGGCGGTAATGTTCAGAAATTCAGCGGGAGCGGGATTAAGAAAACAGTTCCTCACAGGGCTCTAATACAAAAACCCAAACAATGATTGGCGACTGTAGAAAGCAAAAGCTGAATCCCTGATGATTTAGAAATCGATTAAAAAATGCCAGATGTATTTTTTTAGGTCCAAAAAGAGGGCATGTCCGGGGAAAAGGGTGTAATGTATGCAGAATTTGATTGGGTGGGCCAGTTGTGAATCTGGGTGGGCCAGTGCCATCCTGGCCCTTATGTTGCCTCGCCACTGAATTGATGGAACTGCATACCAGTTGTAAACAGCCATATCTCGGGCAAAAGAGTTGGTCAAAAAGTTGATAAGGCTCTACCAGACTGGAAATGGTTAAAAATACTTTGTAAAGAGTTTGAAGTCCATAGTGTTCTAATGGAAAAAATCAAGTCCACTGTTACTCTATCTAGGAGTGGTCTTCAAACAAAAACACTCCAAGAGCCATATGTTTAATAGTCAGGAAGGTCACAAAGAACTCCACAGTAGCATCTAAGAATCAATAGGCCTCTCTAGCATTGGCAACCCTCTACACTGTGTGTAAATCACTTGCTTATGCGATTAAATCTTCACTCTGGGCGTCTAAATGATGTCTAATATTAGCCAATGGCTTATAAATTCTCAGATTTTACTCACCAGTCTGTGAGTTGGAGGCTAAGTAAAAGTTTACCACAGATATATTTGTGCTCGCCAAACACTCTGATATTCTTAATAGTAGAATTCGTATCATTATTATCTTATCAATATTTTTGTTAGTTTTTTCCCAAACACTGAATGACCAAAAAAGCAACACCACCAGTCCAATTAAAATGTAATATGCATTCAATCATGGTTTTCAAGTTATAATTCTAATTACTAAAGTTATGTCATTAAGTAATATTTGATTATCATATTATAATGCTTGACAGACTGATGTAAAGATATATAGCGAGTAAACTAAAAAATGTCAGTCTAGCAAGTAAATAGGGCTGCTCCGATCACGATCGGCCGATCGTTAATGCGCAGAGAAGCTGCGCAAATCCACGTTCATTTTCAGCGTTTATTTGCGCATCTTCTCAGTTAACAACGGCTCTGTGTAGTAACAGCTGCTCTATGTGAAATCACGCACCTGAGGGAATTTACCGCTGATTAGAGAAGCGGCTTTACTGATGAGATGCGCATTAACGATTGGCCGATCGTGATCGGAGCAGCCCTACAAGTAAACTTGAGAAAATCTTGGGAAAGGTGGTTAAAACAGAAGAATGTCATGCTTTGGAAAGGCCTAATCAAAGACTTTTATCTGAATCCAACAGGAAGGTTGTGGAAGGACATGAAGAGAGCAGTTCATCCAAGAAAGCCCTCCAGCACTTTTTTCAGATATAAGCATTTTGTTGGTTTAGATAGTTTTTTCAGACATTCAATCTTGCGTATGATTACTTAAGTAAAAATATACAATGTAATTTGATTCTTTATGTTGAAGTTGACGACTTAACCTAAGATCTCAACTGTTTGTTAAATGTATGCTAAAACATATGCAAAAGTCTTAAAAAGGACAATTTTGCAATGATTTACTTAACATTTCATGTCATTCCAATCCTGTATGACTTTCTTCTATGGAACACATCTTTAAAAATGTATACCCAACCCTACTCGTTGTACAATATATTGAGATGGAGGCGCCAGAACCACAACTGATAGAATGTGCACTGTGGCACAATACTACAATATTTCTTCAAAAGCAGATCATTGAGACATTTTAATCGTCCATGATCAAAAACCGCGTTATCGCACACCACTAATTTCAAGTTATGTGGTATTTATCAACCTTCACTTGAACATCAAACATTATTCACTACCACTGTATGGAAAACAAAGGTCAGGACATTCCAGAGAAATCGACCTTTCATGTTCCACCGAAGGAAGAACTTCATACAGGTATGAATGATATGAGGCTGAGCAACAGATGACAATTTTCATTTATGAGTGACACTGCTTCCTTAGAGTTCATTGGCCAAGGACCACCCATGAGGCTGTTTGACTGACATGTCAAACAACCAATCACAGTTTGTTTCATTAAGCATCATGTTTCGCGGTGTGGAAATGTCAACACATTACCAGACCGGTGTGTAAAACTTTCAGACATATTTGAAAGATTCTATGCCGCAAACGTAAAAAATTTCACATACTTTTGAAACTCTTAGTTGATCCTGATAAGTGCTTAGTCATCACAGTTGTAAACGCTATGGTTTTCTTCTTTTTGTGTCACGGTATCTTTGTTTCCGCACAGAACGTTAAATAGCGCAACACACACGTCTCCCGGAAATCCTGTAGAACTCATCCAATCCGATGATGACTTAGACAGTCCTGAAGTGTTTCCACTTTTGTGTCCCATATGCATCAGTCGTTTAGCCAATGGTCCGTGGACATGAGGTCTGAGGCTGAGACTACTGCTTCCTCAACATTCAGCGAAAGCTCTTTGAAGCAGCGACAGAACAAACACATTCCTCCTCCTTCACGTCCCTGGCTTGTACTCCACATGGTCATATTCGGCCTATTAAACACAGCAGGAGGTATTTGCTCTAAATTCCTTTTACAGGTTGGAGTACACCCTATACACAGATTTTGTTCCTGAGAGACCCCCCCTTCACAGGGAAGAGGAAATCAAGAGGCAGCCAATCATTCTGTTCCCGTTTGTCCTAACACGCTCATCAGTAAAACTCCAGGGACACTTGCAGTTAATATCAAAGTAGACTGAGTTAAAGAACCTTGAGTTAATAACGCAGCAAATGTGATTCATTACTGGAGATCTGTCGGGATGAATCGTCTGGTCTGAACACACTGATCTGCAACAGAACATGGAGAGCTATGGCCAACACTGGGGTCAGACCAGACCAGTTTATCTCACTTAACCTCAAATCCCAACAGCAATCTCAATATTGTATCGATTCAAATTAGGGACAAATTAAAAAAATAATGCAGTATCTACTGTGGGAGTCAAGAATAGGAAATCAAGTATTACAACTTTATTACAACGCAATAGCTAAAATAACAAAAAGAAAAGCCTTGCATTTGCAATGTGTAGGGCCCCTATGATTTCTGCCATGCCTTGTTTTTGAAGTTTTTTTTTTCTTGTGCTAATATAGTGCTATTAAATTTCTTCGCATCTGTCTAGACATACTCGGAGACTGTGATACTGTGCTAATAAAGACTAATCATGGACTCCTTTACCACCAGGTCCATTAAACACCCATTACAGTCTCTCTCTTTCGCTCTCTATTGGTCTCTGTCTCTCTCTCGCTCTCTTAAAGTGTGTTTAAAACGGTTGTTCTCTGTAGAACAGCTGGTCATTATGATATCACCACCTGTGCAAATGGGTCTCATGCTGCGTCCCAATTCGCCGACTTATACGATTTCATTTCATTTGATTTCATACCATATTGGAGAGAAATTAAGAGGCACGTTGATCTGGGTCTTTAATGCGAAAAACTCTGCTCATGTGTTTGCATAATGATGCATTTAAAAAATTAATGACCAAACGTATCTTTATACAAGTTCATAATGTTGCTGCAGATGAAATATAATGTGGATAATAGTAAATAAAAATAGTAAATATTTTTTCATCTGGTCAGAGATTGATTATTTATCACTCCAACCCCTTTCTCTAGCTGTCCGTCTGTCTCGCAAATATCCGCCATGTTTGTAGTCTTTAACACTTTTATGCATGTTTGAAGTTCTAATTGATTCCTCGACCAACACACAATGGGTTGTGGGTCATAAATCATTCAGATTTGAGACTAATGATATGATAATACTACTGGCAATAATATTAATTAGAGTGAATCTGAATATCAATCTGGATTTTGAATTCTAACCGAAAGTAGTAGACCATCTGGGAATCTCTGACATTCTCATTTCAACATACTACGATTTGGGACATACTAATTCTACTTTCGAATACTAGGACGGATAGTTTGTGAATTGGGATGCAGCATCATTGTTATGTTATCTAGATTCATATGCTTAAAGTAAGTCTTCAAACAAGTAAGCTTACTATGGTAGGTAAAACAGAATTCGTAACAGTTTAAGGTACTGCTATGTGTAAAAAAAAATACTTGGGACCTACAACAACTTCCTGCTGATAAAGAACAAATCAACACAAGCCACACCAGACCCAACTGACTAAATTTTACTGTTTCACTGCTTTGTTGGCACCATGAGGCGTCAGCTTTCATGTTCAGCTGTTCAATAGATTTGGAGTCAGTTAGTTTCCTGGATGTCTCTATGTAAATCTGTCTCTAACATTTGTTGTTAGTCCCAGAGCAACACATTTCCTTAATTAATGGGTTAGGTTTACACGCATTTGAATTTCACAAACACACAAAAAAAAGAGATAATAAATAATTAAATAATTTAAGCTCCATTTCTTCCCCCAAACTTATCCATCTTCTCAGATCGTTTAGTATTGTACTTGTCTGATTAAGAATCAGCAAATTTGTACAGTCAAATATTATAATCATCAGAATTTTTCTAATATATATAGATAGATTAGATAGATAGATTAGATAGATAGATAGATAGATTAGATAGATAGATAGATAGATAGATAGATAGATAGATAGATAGATAGATAGATAGATAGAGATAAAAATTTCACAATCAATAATGAGTGTATCTTTACTAAACATTTTATAAAATTTTACAACAAGAAAAACTATTTAATCATTTATAATTTTATGAGGAATATAAATTATAATATTACTAATATTATTACGGTTATTATTATATTAACAACTAATATAACTAATAACTAACAACACTAATATTCATGATGGTCCTCATAAGTCCCCATAAGGGAGCCCCTAAAGCTTCTCTTTTGCTGATAACGGCAAGTTTATAAGCACTTCTCATTACAAGTTTGGAAAGATGTTTGGCGATTTCTGTTGAAGATGGAACGACTGTCAATCACAAATTTCCAGAAATCTCTTGCTCTTTTGCTCATGTTTAATAAATATTTGTCTTTACTGTTCATTCAGCTACCAGTACTGTCAGTTCCGTTTCACACATTTGACCATATTAAAATTATTTCAGAAGAATCTCTTCCAAAATCAGCACATTGATGTGTTTAAAGAGAATTCAGTTCTGATAAACATGGCAAATGTAGAATACAGCCAATTCACATGACATAAAACAAGCAATGTGGTTATTCTTGAACACCAACAAATATTTAGCAAACAGTGTAATAGATGGATGTTGCCAGCTTTTAACGCTAGAGGATTCAGTAAGCAACTTGTGGCAATTCATGCACCTAATCTTGTCTAAGGGCTGTTTCCTCAGCCATTCAAAAGCAATCAAGCTGGATAATGAACCAATCAGCAAGTGGCGAGGGCGTGACAGAGGTTTTGGAAGGAGGCCGGAAGGCCTAGCTAAGCAGTGTGACTCTGGCCGAGCGCCAGACTCCTATCAGAACAGAGGCCAACGACAGTGAGCAAATACACACGCCACAGGGTGCACGGTGACCCCCACTACTGATCTAACAAGTTAAACATATCTCAAAGCACCTCTGAGACATCACATTACATTTGAATACAGAAAGAGAAGTGAGATTTTAATTATTATTATATCAGTGGTGCAAATGTGGAAGTCTTCCCAAGACTTCCCAAAAAGTATCGAAGCACTATAAATAAAAACAACCAACAAAACCAAAAACCCCAAGACTTAAATGACAGTATCATATCAGAAATTATAGTAAAGCAAAAGAAAATTATTATACATTTTAAATATATTGTATATGATGATGATTATTATTATTATTATATTATATGTAAAATAACATACACATACATACATATATATACATATATATATATATATACACATATATACACATATATATATATATATATATATAGTGCTGGGCAACGATTAAAATTGTATTCGCATTATTGTCTGTGATTGATCGCAATTAATCGCACTGTTAAGCACAAAACTAATAATGCATTTAAAAGTAGTATTGTGCACTTTTTTCATTTCAAAAGTACTGCTATACAAACAAAAGTGCAATAACATTTGGTTTGCAAACACTTTAAACAAATAAGATGCTTTTTACAGCAGTATTCCTTTTACATAGTAGCAGTTAAAATATTTTTTGTAAATCTTAGCTTGTAACATTATGTAATTAAATAAAATGTCACTGCCAGGACATTAACATTTTTATAGAAAATATTTTATAGTATAGTCCAGAGCCTCGATCATAACATTATAACAGGCATCTTCGTAGTAGAGACCTGCACGATCGCGGGACCCATCGCAGCAGACTGCGGCGTGGGACAACACTTGATGGGCGAGTAGAGACTCGTGTGTGCGGGATGCGGGAGAATAATTAGGGTGTGCTTAAACTAGACAATCTTAACCATGCCGGAGCACTTTTTTTGGACCCCCAAAGCCTGGTTCATTTGATTAGTGTGATCACTCTGTTTAGCAGTCCCTGGCTCGGTTTGAAGAGGTGTGCAAGAGCGCGGTACAGTTATATATTGATCAGTGCGTGTGAACGCTAACCACGCCATAGCACAGATCTTCTGCTACATGCTTCATGATTGCGTGAATATTTCTGAGCGGCAAAAGCAACAGATCTGTAAGGCAATATATTGTGGCTATGTGTTTCCGCGTCCCATACGACTCAAAATAATAAAACAAAAGTTAATATATTGAGTCACTCCACTGTGTCTCTGAGTGAGAGCGCTTCTCTGCTGTCTTCAAATGCTATCAGAAACTTCCTATTTCCCCATTTATGAAGTCGTGATTATTAGCTCGTTCTTTTCTATTAAAAATAACAGTGGACAGTGGTTTGTAAATGCTGATGCTTAGCCTAAATAATTTGATCGGGAGCATCCCCTCCTGTGACCCATGATTTGTCTGTATGTGTTTTCAGAGCCAGTGAGCAACGGACTACATAATAATAAAAAAACTGTGTTAACGCACGATACATTTATTATCGGCGTTAATTCATTGATGTGTTAACGCGATGATAACACGTTAACTTGCCCAGCCCTAACATAAATATACACATTTTTTGTATATTTGTCTTTATAAATAAAATTGTATTTTATACCAAAATAGTAGTGAATAAATTCTCTTTGTGTTCTTAAACAACTTTTAAAGTTGCATATAGTTGTATACACAAGGAGAATTTATTCACTACTATTTTGGTGCAATTCTTCAGGATTATGGGTAGTGTAGCTCTTTACCAAAAATCAGAAATGTTATCAATTAAAAATTACGTCGTTTTTTGCTAAATTTCATACTACAAAAGCATAGATCTGCATTGAACAACCCTAAATCTAGATCCCTCTTAAATGGTTTTGTTAATGTTATCACTGAAATCAATTCCTCTGTGGAAGAATGGGACTTTTACCCCCTGAACATGTTTATAACTAGCTCAGTTGTTACAAGCTGCTTTACCGTAAAGTAGTCATACAGTGAAACTTATTACATTGCCTTATTAATTCACATTTTTTCTAAATTTGTTCTGCAATTTGCTATTAGCAATGAGATTTGTATGTCAAAGTACAGCACTGCATGCGAGTTTGTAATGGCTTTGTCTTTTCCAAAGCAGAAATACTTTTGAATGCATAGAGGGTCAGTCAGATCAATACACATCTGAGCTTTCAATGTCCATGGGTGATTCATTGATAGCATAAGGTCTGCCATTCCAAAGATTTATGATGGGCCAGCACCATAAACAATACCAAAGAGAATCAGGACATGTAGAGGCAAAAGAAAGGCTGTAATTACATGGTTCATGAGGAACAACAATTGAAATGAGGAAGCCGTTTTGGTCTCGGTCCTAATACAAGACTGTTTGAATGTACAGCAGTGGGGTAGGATGGGAAGTCCTCTACATACAGAAGAATTATTGAAAATTAAAGTACACTGCGCATATGCTGTGTTGAGCAATAGTGTCTCTAGTCTACAATTAGTTAAGCTACTAAAGTAACGACTTCAAAAATAGCAAGTTATCACACTACTGAGAAATCTGATATATTATACACACACACATACACATACACATATTACATATTATATATATATATATAATTTCCTTTTATTTACTTTTTGTCTCTCATCAATATAATGTAGCAATACAATATTCTATTGACATTTACATTTCCATCTCCATCTCAGACTTCATCTTAATCAATTAATCTGTTGATCAGCCTATTTATTCAGTTAATAGGATAGAAAATGAATTATTTAAAAAATTATATTTTTACTATACTCATTTTAATCCATTATTTACAAAATGTTATTCCACATCCTGCCCAATGCTGTCATCTTAAAGCCAAATTAAAAAAAATGTTAATGAAGAAAAAAACAAATGTTACGTGAACTGGTACCAGAACACACAGATTCACTCATATAAACATAAAAATTAGACTCCATTTCGATAGTCCCTTTACTGTTGCTGCTTTACAAACAGAACCATTCATTGTGTTACATTCAGGAATTTAATCCCACATTGATTGACTAAAATATCGGCTGATACCGATATCTAGACAGCAGGCTGATACCTGATATAATGCTGATATATACATAAAACAATTGAGTTGTAGATATCAGCAAATTAGTTATTCACAAGTTATGCACTGAGGAAATAATGTCTCATATACATTAAACAGCACAATGTGTCAAAAGCACCTGACAGGAGCAGTCTCGTTATGACTATATGCTTTTGTTTGAAGTACTTGATATAAAGCACTCTCAGGTTTAGGGCAAATCGAATTATACACTTTTTCTGCAGCAGCCCAGTCTGTGTTCAACACTGTATTTCAGATATTTTTATACATGAAAATGCATTGTTCTCTCATTTATATCTCCATTACATTACCCATCGGTCAGCCTGCTCTCTAGATATCGGTAACAGCCATTGAAAAAACGATTTTAATTGACCCTTTTGTTCTCCTCTAACATTTCAATATCTGATGGTCGGTAACCACTCAGGATCATACAAAATTAAATACCGGCAGTATCCAGCATGGGTCGCAAAGCCACCAGTGCCACCCTAAAGCCCTTTAGCCTGGAGAAGCAGTAGAGTGGAAGTCATTTAGATAAAGACATGCTGGGCGAGTCCCTCAGTCATCAGTCTGATAACAGCAGTGAATCACAGTCCTGCCATTAATCAGACAAGCACTTCCAGGATGACCGGCTGTGTCTCAGTGACAGAAATACACACAGGAACAAACTGGTCTGATTACACAGCAAGTGTGGAAAGCCAGCTGCATGTGGACCATCTGTGTGCTTGTGCTTTCATTTAAGGTTGAAGCAGAGCTCCACAAGACAAAAAAAAATTGACAGTCTCGTGTCTGTTGTTGCTCAGACAAAACAGACATTCCTAGCCCAAACACACAACATAACATCTACACCACCCCCAAATAACACGTGCTTCCTCATCTTGATTTGTTTGGGACGCATCTATATTTTCCCATTATTCAATGTTTCTGCATCACTTTAATCAGTGTAAATATCACCTTTCCACACCACTAATAGTCGTGACTCAAATGTCTCGCATGACACCGAATGTCATAGCTTGTCAGCAATACCCTGTCCCTGGACTTTTTTTTTTTTTTAGACCATTGCTGATCCTCACCTCTAGTGGCGCAGAAGATAAACCGTGTGTCATACATATTTTGACGGGATCGACCCGGGTTCGAATCTGCTTTTTGGCCAACTCAAAGAAAATTAAGGAAATAATCAAAAAGTTGAAAATAAAGTATTGGGTAGGATAAGGGCAGGTCTAGGAAGGGCTTTATTAGGGCACTTAGTGTAAATAGCATATCCCTAAAAAATGCTGCTATTTGCACTTAGTGTAAATAGCCGCTGCCTTTTTGATTACTGTCAGACCAATGCCGGTGATGCAATGTTGCCAGATATTGCTATTAAAATAAACAAAAACGTATAAATAAATAAAATAAACCGAAATTATTTCAAATATTTTGGAAATTAGATAAGATAAAGTTATCGCTGACCCTAAACCACAACTTCCTATTTCATTAACTTTCTAAAGTGTCAAATTAGGTGGAAAACTAGTCAAAAAACCCTTACAATAGCTGGATCTGGCAACACTGAGGCTGCGTCTCGTGCTCTCACTCACAACTCTCTGAAGACTCGTTCACTTCGTAAGCGTCTCGCAGTGATCATTTTCATACCACGAACGCTAAACTTTCTGAATTATACATGCAGACAGAGGAGTCTAGCAGCAAATTAGTCAATCAGAGAACAAATTTTATTTTTGAACATGAAAAATTTACAGAGGTCCGGACCTCGGTGACCTCATATCTGGCTACGGCCATGACTGCAATGTAAATGCTAAAGCAATGGTTATGGCCTTATGATTTATGGGATGCTGAAAAAGCAGAGAGAATCGCAGAATCAGCTATAAAATAAATAAATAAATAAAATCAAAAACAACATAAAAAAATAAAGGAAATATTCAAATGATCTTATTTCATTTTTGACCAGATTAATTAAATAGTACAAGTGCTAAAATTGCATCAAATAAATCACTTTTATCATTTTTGGGGCGAACGGATTTCATAGGGGCCTGAAAAGCAAATCTTGTGCTGCTCACACTTTGATCTGTTCTAAGCAACTAGTAAATGGCATGCTTTCACTTGTATATATAAAAAAGATACAAATAAAGAGGACCATGTAAAGGGTTTGAATATCACTGAAACTTTGATTGTTTGCCTGGAGGTCAGTGACTTAGCCTGCGTTCCCATGAATTCAATACTGGGCTTCCCAAATGACACGGTCAGTTTGAGAGCCCATTGTTGCATTGGGTGGCCTGGTGAAATTCAAAATGAGGCGCTAACCGCTTCACTGCTTTCTGATACTGACATTCCACAACATGACAGAACAATAAACTTGTAAATGTGACAACATTCCATTCTTCAACTATTATGCAAGCAGACCCGACACAGTAAACTCATGGTTGCACACGTGCTCTGCGCTGACCCCGGCACCCTTTGCTTGGACCCAGCAAGCCTCCCTGAACCAAGTTCCCTGTGTGCCACAACGGATATATGCCATGGAGCCCATGCTGCCTGATAACGTCGCTGAACTAAAATTTGCATGGAAATGCATGGCTGAGGTTTTTGGGCAACTGCTTATTTCGACATTTTTATTTTTGGTGAGAGACAGATCTAAGAGATGCATTGATGAAAACCCGTCAGGCAGGTTACTGTTATTTACATAGCAAAATGAGTGTTTTAAATTCTCAAGATGTCGGAAGAACATGCCATGTGTTGGCACTTCCCTCCTTTAAACAAAACTGGATGGTTGCACAACTCTGCGTTTACGTCCACTTCAATAGAATTTCATATAGGCTAAACCAAATAACAGACTAACAATGTTTTAAAAACACGTAAAACATAAAAGTCATAACGTAAAATGAAGAAGAAATATTTCTGACCAACACTATTTAAACAAAAACGAATTTGTGACATTATCTACAGCCCATTAACTCCTTTATAGAGATGGTTTGATTTTCTTGCATCCACTCATGCTCTGAAACATCATCATTCTGGAGAACATCAAGTTTTGTTTCTGTCAGTATTTAATCAGTCCACTTTTGCTTTAATAACAGCAAAAGTGGACATATTAAATTATATTAGAAAACAACATCAATTCACTGGTGGTTTAAGACCGTAGACTTGTCTGGGCATGACAAGAATTGCATTCAAAATAAAGTTGTTTAAACTAAAACTTAACTAAACAAAAAGTGCCCTTGAACTGTGTAAATGTCTGACTGCACAGGCCGCAGCAGGATGTGGAATTATCAGGCTGTGCTCCATGTATGGATCGCGCAAACGTAGGTTAGTTCCGGGTACAGCCCTGACCGCAAAATTACCTCTCCTACTATTGCAATGGCTTTTCTCATGAACATTAACATAAATATCTGACGTTCGCTACTAGTTGACCATCCCCTGGCCTAATTAATATTCATGAGCCAAGCTTTGCCCACAGTAGGGTTTGCGATTTCTCGCCGCGGTCAACTCCCAGAACAGAAAGAACCGGGAGGACTCAATAAAGAGGACTGGCTGTGTTACCAAAACCCAATTTACCGCTTGACAGCTACATTTACAGCATGTACAATGACCAACTTCGTGTACACCACCTGAGGACACAGTTATCGATATTAGTTAAATTGTGCGTTTTGTATAACAAAGTTAATAATTTTATTCAAAATATTGCATCTAGTAGACTGCAAAATACAGGTGCACCTTAGGCTATATTAAAAACTACTTTCAAACAGTTCCAAGTTTTATGAAAAAAAAATGTTGAAATAAATTCACAAAAACGTGCAATGTATGATAATACTGTAAATAATAATATTATCCTATATTAAAAAGTTACAAAGTTAAATTAAATGTTAATTTATTTATTGAAGTATATAGGCTACAGTAGGCTGTTGTGTTTATTCAACCCAGCACTATGAGTTTGTTTACATAAACTATTGAAAAATGAATAGGCTACTTGTAGAAATCTCAATATCAAATTCTCTTTCTAATCAATACATTGTGCTAGAAGTATACGACAAGGCTAGAAATGGCTAAAAATAAACAGAAAAAAAAACAGTTTTTAAAGAGGTAGTTCTAAAATCATATAGCTTTAAATGGCAAAAGTCTGTATTAAAAATGTAAAGGCATTATTCGTTCGAGACGGAAAAGGGCTGCCATTTCGGTGGCATGGTTCGTTCATGATTCAAACTCATTCAAAGTACCTATTTCATGAAAATCAGTGCAGAATTATTAGTCAATGTTCAAATCAGCTTCATTCACCAGCTAGCGAAGCAACGCGATTAAGAAAGAAACTCTCTAGCTGTCAAAGCAAGACAAAACGAATGACTTGGAGTGTGTAAACAACTAAGAAAGGAGACACTTGCTCCTGTGATGACCCATCTCCGATAGGAGCGAGTAACAGAACAGAAAGTGTGTAACAGACCGGACTCACACACTCGGCCTCAGTCATTATCGATTCTGTGTGTTACATTGTAGCGCGCAGAACTAAGTACACACACAAAAGCGACGGCAACAAATGTGCTTTGACGCGCTTTACCTCATTGTTCGACGACAGCGGGGATCCTCTTCAGACGTAACTTCCAGAGGCGAAAACACTAGAGAAACCGACGAGATCCTCATGGATCAACCCACGGAGGGGTCTGGTGTTTTTGTTCAATCTGTGGGAAGAAGGATAAGCAGCACAGCACGATGATTTCCTGGTTGAGGAGCGAAGGAGGGGGTTGGAGGTGAAGTGTGGATAGAGTTGCTACTGGAGCTGGGTTTGTTTCAGCTCTAATCAGTATCCTAGACTCGTGTCTAGCTCCGAGCAAAGTCTGCACATATCCCGCCTCATGCACTCGTCTCCATTCGCGCGGTTGTCTGTAAAGTACGGACGAGGATTTAGACAACTCCTCTTGTTCGCCGGTCGGTCAGTTAACGTTCAATTCGCGACCGAAACCCAACCTGCTCCTCGACTCTCTGAGGAAGAGCTTTCATTCCTGTCTGTCTCCCCCTCCCGAGCTGAAAAACAGGCAGAGCAATGTTCTCATCCCCTCCCTAGCGGCCGAGCTCCATAATCCCAGCTCTGCGTTACAAATTCAGTTCTGCTAATGGGAATGGCACGACGAGTTATATTTCATTATATTTAATATAATGTGCTCTGTCGTAGATTACACATTTTGTTTTATGTAGCTATAGCCTATACTTACAGTACCCGCGTGAAATGTGTATTGTATGTGAGAGTGTGTTGTATCATTTTCATAAAGTATACCGTGGTAATAGCCTACCATGAACTTTTATCCTGTTCCATGGTGATACTTTTAATGGATCTAAATCTGTTGATTGCCTACTGAATATTTAAGTTATAATCCAATAAATGTTAGATGACATCAATGGTCAAGTATATCTTTCAAGAAACGAATAATTTAAAACACAGTTAAATGTAATCTTAAGCGAATCTAAAAATGAATATCCATTTTCATACTGCACAATATAATGGTGTGATTCTTAATTCACTTGTTCATTTAAAACTTCTTATTTTTTTAGCAACCATCCATTTATTATATACAATTTATTCTACAGGGATATATTAATACTGGCGAACAGTTATCAGCTGTTGTGATCTATCTATCTATCTATCTATCTATCTATCTATCTATCTATCTATCTATCTATCTATCTATCTATCTATCTATCTATCTATCTATCTATCTATCTATCTATCTTTCTTAAATCAAAAAAGAAAAACAACTGAAGACAAATAGCTTGCATATGTCAAATATCACATAATTTTCTGCCATTTCTTTAGATAAATGGAAAATATCCAACCATGTGTGTCACATCTGCCACCTACTGTCTGATTGGTTGCCTCACTCTCTCACACACATACACAAATAGTTTGTCTCATGTCTGAAGGTCTATTAAAATTCTCCAGAAACAAGTGCCAGAGCATATATGGATATGTCTGACAAATATGTCAGATTATAAACCGTCTATAATCCTCCAGAAGGCAGTTTACATCCCTCACAGACGTGATTAAAAAAACAACAACATTTGAAGTAATTATGTAAGCCTTTCATAATTACATAATCCGATTTTCTTCCTGTCAGGCGTGTCATTTTGGTTCAGAGGAGAGCACATGAGAAAACACACAGATGTACACTATCAAAAGACCTCTTGTAGTGTGTTTGTGCATGTGTAATGTGAATTATACAAATCTGACTGCTTTGATAAGCGTCTTATCTAAAAGGAAACTAGTGAGTTGTAATTTTAGGCTCACCCCTCCTCCATTGAGCCACTTTTACAAGCTCCCATTCTGGCTCTGCTTGCATGGCACAGTTTCTCAGGATAGAGCCTCGGACTCTGTGGCCCTGTAACATTCTTTACGTGCTTCCAGAATCATGCTTTTAAATGCAGATGGTATTCAAATATGAGACAGAATGCAATGAAGCATGAAACACCATCAGGAGAACACTCTGCAAGTGTATATTGTGTGAGTGTGTTTGTCACAGGCTGACAACTAGAAGGAAATTATAAAGAATTTCCAAAGGCATTCTGGGCAAAAGCCAAACAACACGGACCCAGCTTATGAACATTGACAAATGTATTAGCAGTCTGCAATCACTGGACTTGTGCTAAAAAAAAATTTAAAAAATAAAAAATATATTCTTCTCCTATATTTTCCAGCGTCAATTTCAAATCCTTGACAAATATAAATAATGGTTTATTACGTCACCTAGTGGACACTCTTTGGCTGTACATAAACAATAAGTCATTTATCCTGTTTACCACTAGATGGGGATGTAACTACAGATACGAGACAGCCTATTATTATTATTATTATTATTATTATTATTATTATTAAAAAACGGCTATTGCTATTGAATTAAAATACATTTTTAATAATTAAATACTTTGGTCTGAGCAATCTTCCCCTGTCCCTGCATTCTCAGAAAAAAAGGTCCAAAACTGTCCCTGGGACCATTGCCTAAGTATAAAAACACATTGTACTCACTCCTAAATGGTACATATTAGTACATTTTGAAACTGTAACGACCCAGTGACAGATATGTACCTTCATTATTTATTAATTTATTAATATTTTATATTTATATTTATGTTTTTGTTTCTGGGTTCTATAATGTTAAACACTGACCATTTTAAGAAACATTCTTAATTTGTCTTTCTCAAACTGCAATGTTTTAAACAGAACATGTTATTGTTTTAATTTGTGATTTTATCATTATCAATATCACAATGTATCGTGTCAGTAGTAATGGTTGTGATGAACTCTGTAATGTCTTGTTGTGTGAGTTGGTTCGTGGCAGCATAAAACATGTCATCTCTTTTGGTTAAATTGACAGAAATCATATTAGAAAACCAAAATGTCTAAAGATGGCTTAGAAAAGATAAAATTATATTCTGTTAGTCACCTAAGACCATGTACTCAGCGATGACCAACTCTCCATTTTCATAACTTTATGCATCCTGTTAATTTTCCATCCAATCAAAAATAATGATGTTCCTAATAAAAATGTTTAATAAAACACTCCTTAAAATGTAGCATATGCGTACACTTACACAAATATTTCCTTAAACTACAACACAAAGCAGGGTTAATTTAGTATCATTGAGATGGGCTAAAATATATTTACTTAAGTTGTTTATATTTTATTTTATTCGGGGAAAGTCTATTTTATTTCAAGTAACAAACTGTTTTATGGTTTTAGTTAAGTATAATATCCCTGAAACACAAAAACACGTTTATTGGTACTGCGTAATAGAAATGAACCAGGTATAACTAACATGATGTGCGCACAAACAGACAGAGAGAGAGATCAGGAGCGCACAAAATAGCGTTTGGGAAGCCAAAGGGTGACAGTACAGTTCAAGCGCAGTTTGTGCATCATGCACCCTTTGGGTACTCAGTGCTCACCTGATCTCGCGGCTGCGGAGCTGCTTGGAAACAAACTGCGGCGTGTCGGCTTACTACGCGCGCGATCGATGGCTGACGTGAGAGCCCGCCCCGCGCCCGCGCCCGCGCGCCGGGCGACAGTATCGCGTTGCGCGCGCGGGGGAGACAGTATCGACACGTGACCGATCGCTATCATAATCACACTTCCCCTCTTATCGCCTCAGCTTGCTGAATAAAACATTGCGCTTTCTTGCCAAGAGCAGTGACTTATTCACTTGTTCTTATTCAAGTTCATTTAACACACACAGAGAAAGCGGAAAAAATTAGAAAGATGAAATGGGTAAACATTTTCATATAAAGCACCTATCTGTAACTAATGTGCTTGTGTTGTAATTTCTATACTGTCATATAGCAGACTTTCAGAAATATGCTCCGGTCTGCCTCGAGAACTTTATCAATTATAACAGTGGAATAAAAAGGTTTCTACATTTTCCATCAGGTTTGGTGTATGCAAATTTCAGTGTTGTTATATTTCAATATTCATTATGAGTTGTTCTTTATGATTTCTTTCTTTTATTGCTGCTTCACATTACATTCCTATTAATGTCTTACGTTACGCAATATACTCAAGTAGGATTATTATATTATTATTCATTATTATTATTATTGTTATTATTACTATTATTCATTTATTCTCTTTATTTCCATTCCATTGACATAGTATATTTTTCTTCATTTGAGAAATAAGAAAGTACATCTTGTTAAGTGATGTTTAGATAAGATGTTGGAAACTTATTCTCTGCAGAAATAATTTACATGCAAGGAAGTTTGCTCAAATTAGCTTCTGTCTTCTGTAGTACTGCGTGTTCTTTTCCAAGAGCTGATATTAGCCATAGAGTGATATTTGAAAATTGCCAAGATCTGCTGTTTCTGCTGTGAGGATGTAAAACCACAGCCTCATCTGTATTTTATCTGATCATTGCACCTCATGTCCTCATGACCTGAGCTGATTTGAACTTCAGGTTAATTCAAGTGGAGGAAAACATTTGGCAAGACGTAGATAGTGACACAATGGATATATTTGTTTGATGTTTATCCTCAGACATAAACATCTTATGAAGTTGTAAGAGGATTCAAACCTTTATTATATATATATTATTCTAATTGGCCTTTCAGACAGCTGCTTCTTTTCTTCTACATATTGCATGCTCCAGAGGCCTTTGTCTTTTGACTTCTGAAGATTATTATACTGAGGTTAGAGCACTTTCTTTGAGATTTTAAGTAGAATTTAGGCAGTTAGAACTTTGTAAGCCTTTTCACATATAGGCCTATTTTAATATTTCATTTCTGTAATTATCATTTATGATTTTGTCTTAAAATTACAATATCACCTGAAATACTTCGACTGCCTGGATTTTACTGCATCAAGGTGTTGAATGGTTTGTTAATTTTTTTTTATTTTTTTTTACATTTCCATTAGAGAAGTGAAATTAAGATATAAAACGTTGAAATGTTTCTAGAAAATTGCTTGTTTTTCATTTGAGTTGATATATTATCCAGTAAACTGAGTCATAAAATGATGGGAATCTGAAAATGTACAGACTATTAGGAATGACCCTAATGTTGGAGTCTAGAAGAGCTTCAGTGGGTTTCATGGATGTTGTCCACTCATTAAGCAGTAATGTACCAACAAAAGTAAATATGCACTTTTCACTATTTTTGCTGTTTGTTAAAAACAGATAGATATTTGATATAAGTCCCAAAACCCTAAAAATGTAGCCATCAAAAACAAATGCATGTGGCATTTTTAATGGAAATAGTTTCAACTCATAAAACAAGGAGTTATAGAACTTATATGCCTAACTATATTTCAGGATTTTGTGTTTTCAAATGATGCTAGAAGAAAACATCTAAAACACAGAGCCACGTAAATATGACTTTCAAATTAAAATTCCATTCCATCCTGTATTTTGCGGTTATTCACATTTCCATTAACAAGACAGCTTTTTTTAACACTAAGAACAAATGTAAAAAAATAAATAAATAATTCTACATTTGTAAATGTATAACATGTTTTTTTACACTGACAATTCAAAATAGCATTTTTTTTTTTTTTTTTTCAAAAAGTTTAGCTTTTATATTTTGTATAATTTCATGGGATTAAGAAATTCACACAATGTGGTTTTATAGTGACTGAAAAATGGGAGAGAAAAGAAATATTGTAATTATTATTATTAGTTATGTACCCTAAATATGATGGTTATATAGTAGTTTGGTACCATGGTAAATTTTTTAAAAGGTGGCAGGACTCCTTAACATAAAAGCTTTAGAACAAGTGAGAAAACTAAAATTAGCAAGCACACAGTGCCAAACTAATACATCTTTTTCTGGAGCAATAATGAGCCAGTTTTTTAACTGGATGATCAATAATTTATCTTAAACTTTGCAAAGTGATAGAAGTCGCAATGAATAAAGTCATAAAGGAGACAAAAGTTCAATTTTTAGGTGTGCCATAGGTGGGTTGTACAGGATATTACATTATCAATTGTTTTATGGGATTATTTCTGTGTACAATAATGTAGCGGTCAAGAAAGTGGATAAAATATTTTTACTAATAACAGACACTAATATGCAGTAAGGTCAGGAAGGTTTTTTTTTTTTTCCTGCCTAGTAAGGATTAAGTTTTCACTGCTGAGTGATGAGTATTTGTTTGAGACGGTACATATCATATTGTATAAACAAACCAAGGTCCAATAGACAATTCACCACAAAACGATTCACTGTTGAAAAAAAGGACACGACCAAAACACTGCAGACTTAAGCCTATAAATCACAATTTTGACAGCATCTCATGATAAGATCTCAGGCTGAAGCTCGTCTGTAAGTCAGGACTCTAGTATTCAGAGCTTCGGGCAAACCCACACGCAGCACCCAGGTGCAGCGGCCCGGGAGAAAACTCCACCTCTCGCTGTTGGACAGGAGGAACTGCAGAAGTACCTCCAGGTTTGAACTCAGTTCAGGAGCCTGGGAAAATGTCATGAACTGAATGGAAATTAACAAACTGTAAATGGTACTGTAATCCGTTTTTCAAGTTTCTCTAAGATTCAGTCATTGATTGTACTTCAGATCACAAGCAGCCTTTGTGAATCTATACTCAAAACTTCATTTTTTAAAAAGCATGGAGGCTCCAAGTTAAGTTTAAGGGATGCGTACCCCACCCATCACCCATTTACTGCTGACCAGGCACAAATTCAAGATGCTTCAAAAAGTAAAAGCTGTGTGGTAGAAATTATGAGTTTAAGTGTATTACTTACAATATCATAAAAGTAATATTATGAAATATTACATCTAAATATATATATTTAGATGTAATATATAATATATATACCTTTTAAATATATTTTGAAATTGTATTTATTCTTGTTGACAAAACAACAAGTAAACAAATTCTTGTTTACTTTTGGCTGTTTTTATTTTTACATTTATTATTGAAAACTTAATAACTCCGTTTACACTATGGTACTTTTTTCAGGATTTTTTGACGAATGCAAGCCTCAAAAGAGCAGCATTTATTTGAAATAGACATTTTTGTAACATTCATATCTTTACTTTTGGTGAATTTAATGCATCCTGACTGAATAAAATTATTAATTTCTTTGAAAAAAAAAAAAAAAAAAGAACTGACCCTAAACCTTTTAGCAGTGTATTTTTTTAATAGATCTGAGCAATAAATATTGTGAAGATTGCCTAATCAAACAGTGATAAAATATTTTATTCTAACCCTTATTAACAATTGATATAACTTATCGAAGCAGACTCCATCAGTTTACATTTGTTTTGTCCAGTTTTGTATTAAAACACATTAAAAGAATTGAATAAATATGATACCAGTGGATCACAATAACTCAAAGTGACACACAGTGTTAGATTTTCACCGTTCCACTGAATATTTAAGTAACCTGACTGAGTGATTTCCTGAGACTGTCCTCTCAGGTCAAGTCCTGAGGTAACCCTTTTATCCATATATACTTTAAAAAAAAAAAATCTAGGTATCATTTTTTTTTTACCATGGTAAACCCTGTTTATAAAGCTCATTTAAATTTTTAAAAACATCTATTTCATCCAATCAGTTTAAACAAAAAGGAATGGTTTAAAAGGTCTTTTAGTACGAGGGGTCAGTGGAGCCCACGGTGGAGGGCAGGGGTGTGAAGTGACAGTCAGCACATCTGGTCACATTAATAATGCAGAGAGCTTTAAACGGCAGTTTGTCACTTATTGAGTGCTGCCTGCTGAAATCTACACTGACACCCAAGCTGCTGCCAAGGGACTCTACCAAACGAGAGGCAGATGAAGGGAGGAGAGGGGCAGCAGACAGAGAGAGGCGAGGAAAGAGGACAAACTTTTTTCTGCTTTGTCTGTTAACGGTTCATTTCTAACAGAATCATACAACAGATATAGAGGTTTGAATATCCAAACGTTTATTTTTTTTTTTTAAAAAGCACATTTTTATACAACTTAAACAAAAAAAAGGTCTTCTTTGTGTCCTTTCTTTGACCAGGCAATCTCTCAAAATGATGCTAAAGGTTTCCCATCAAAATACAATTGTTGCAGCACAAGGCAAACTATGTACTGTTCCTTGAGTACAAAAGATTTAATTTGCTCAAAGGTCTAATTAACAGGAATGTCCAGGAGATCGGCTGTACTTGAACAGATGTTACACGTCAGGTTTATTTCCCAGTTATGAGTGGGTTTCTCAGCACCACAATGACTGAATCGCCTCTCAGGAACATCTTTGAGATGTAACGATCCTTGTTGACGGGCTTCGACTTCTTCTTGCCCTTGCCACTTTTGGGCACCTCCGTCCACATTTCTTTGACATTCTCTAGAACCATGTTACAATGCCTGAAAAAAAGAGAAAAGAGACTGTGAGGAACTAAATTATGAAAACCTCTTGTATCTAAATATGATGTGACTAAATTAATTTCAGCTCGAGGAAAATGAAAAGCATTTAAGCCTTTTCATTCCGATTGAGATAAACCTGAATTGATCTGTCAGAAAGAGGCTATGTAGATCATAAATCTATTAAATAGAAAAATAATGGCAGCATAAAGCTTTGAATCAGACTAACTGCAAAATCAGCTTCGTAAAAAAATGTGTAGGTGACATTTCAGTCCTGTGTCACACATGCTTAGGGAAATTAAAAAAAGGCACAAAAAACATAAAATAAGTATGATAAATTAGATTAGATTAGCAAGCATCAGCATAATGTTCCACCCATGCGGCTGAGAACGGTGTTTGGCTGAACATGTAAATATGCGCCGCACACTTTTACTCTCAATAACAAAAACACACAACAAAAATGACAGCGGTGAGAAAACAGCAGTTCAGAAAGCATCTGATCATAGATGTGAATGTTTCCACTAGCTCTGCAATTCGGATCTCTGTAATTTAAGTCATATCTAATTTATTTCTATAGCACTTTATACAATTGTTTTAAAGCAAGCAGCTTTACAGTATTCAACAGTGAAAAGTTTCATTTCAGCTTTCATTTATAATTACAACTTCAATTTCAGCTATAAAGCGGCTCCAGTGTATTCACATCTTACTCGCCGCTGACTTCGAGAGATGAACCAGAGAAGATCTTCACAGCCCCAGAGCACATCTACTTATTATGTAATCGCCATTGACCAATGATAGTTTGAAGATGTTTACCAGCTAAAGCTTTGCAAGCCGTTATGCCCTCCTGAAACAAATTCCAAATTAACATCATTTTGACCTGATTTTTGTTCAAAATGCCATTAACTAATTTGATCTTTGATCACTTTAAAATGTTGCACCAAAGACTTTTGAACAAAAATCTTTGTCCAAAAATGAATTTGTTGTCCTTTTAAATCTTTACCAAACATTGCCACTATCCTTCAAACCACTAGGTTTAACACATTCATCAGCAAGGTGATAATTTAAATATAATTACATTTAGTATGACCACTATTTCTTTTATATGTTTTAATAAGTGCAGATCAGAGTAAGTAATAAGCAAAGCAGATAAAGCAAAGATACACATATGAGAGATCTGGAGAATAGGTGTTTATTGTGATCGAACTGATTCTGAGGATGGCAAAGACTGCATTGCTCGGGGTTCTTGCTGCAAATATCTCAGACAAGAGCATGTCTTATGTTTGCTAAAATTGAAAAAACTTACTTGAAGTAAGTACTACACCTTACTTGAAGATGGTTTGGGCATCTGTTATGCATGTTGCCGCTCGTTTAGAACACTCAAACTCACTAACATTAGAACAAAGCTAAGAACAAATGTGTTGTTGTGAATTAGGCTGAAAATTGTTGCCTTCTGTGCATACAAATATGAAATAACACAATTATTAGTAAATTATTATAACATTTGTATTGAATGCAATCGGATCAACAGAAATCTGTGAAAGTAATAAAAACCGTGTGTAGTCACTGAGTATACTGTAGTTGATATATCAATCACATCAGGTACCTGTCGAAGGCTTTGACTCTGCCCAATAGCTTCTTATTGTTGCGACAGTTGATAAGAACCTGTGTGTTGTTCTTCACAGACTGGGTGAGCACTGAAAGCGGACCGGTGTTAAACTCTTCCTCCTCTCGCTTTTGGAGCTCCTCTGGAGTCATCTCAGATTTGGGCTTGTTTAACAAACTCCTAATAAGGACAATAAAGGAATTTCAAGAGTTAGAATGTATTGATGAAGAGCTGAGATAAATATCACAGTTTACAGTGCGTACAGACTGCCATTCAAAAGTTTGGGATCATTAAAATTTGAAATACAGAAAAACAGTAATATACCGCAATTTAAAAATAAAGTTTTTCTATTTTTCTTTTCTTAATGTAATTTATTTCTGTAAGTCAAAGCTGAATTTTCAGCCTAATTACTCCAGTCTTCAGTGTCACACGATCCTTCAGAAATCATCTCATATGCTATATATAACTTATGCAGTTTTTTCCTGTATTTTTGGTCAAAGAAATGCAGTCTTGATGAGCAGAAGAGACTTTTGAACAGCAGTGTATTCAGGTGCTATTTGGAAAATATTTTGCGTTCAGTGATTTATATTATGCCTGAAATACCACAATTTTACAATTTATTAACAGTTTTACGATTCAGAAATAAAGAGCACAGGAGGAAACAATGAAAAACACAACCAAAAACCAATCAACTGGACAAACGAAAACAACTCTTTCAAAACAAACGCAAATATTATAGTTTGTATTTCACGAAAGAATCCTAATAACAGTAACATTACAACAGAAGGTTCGTTGTAATTAGCTGCTAACATTAGCATTAGTCTTGCTAAATGACTTCTTCAGCGGTAATAAATCTTCAAATTGACTGTTTCAGTCCCAGCTGAATCGCTTAAACAGTTCTAATGAAGTACGTTACTGCGCACAGAGTGAACTTACATTTTTTTATTAGTTTTCTCTTTCAGTAAATGAAATGTCAGCAGCTCCACACAATCGCCTCACGCTTCCACAACGTTAAAGTCACTTCCGGGTCTGTGTCGTCCTACTTAGTTACACGTTCCGGTTCCGGTTTTCTCCCGCGATGTAAATTTATAAACTTGTTTTCAGGTTTTATTAGGTAAATTATAATTAGCTATAATAAAAAAATTAAAATAAAATAAAGAATTTGCTATACAGAAATATAAAACGCAATTAGCAACAGTAAAAATAATGTCGTCATTAAAATAAGGTAATTTTATTTTTCATGCATATACTATTTAATGGCAGTTTGCCATTGTGGCAGATCAACAGACCAGATATAGTCTGTCCCACTATAAGTTAACGTGTTCGTTTCAATTAAGTATTTCAAATATAAATGGGCCATTCCACTAATGTTTTTTTTTTTTTTTTTTTTTGACATTTTTATTTATTACGGTAGCTAATAACACATATGTTTAACTACTTAAATTATGTATTGGTCAAAAGGTAATAAGGTTAAGCATGAGATGTCAAAAAATTCCTTAGTTTTTCTAAGTGAGGTGTTTATTTTAAAGTGATATTTAGTTTTATGTTCTGTGCAGGTGAGTGACTTACAGACCCTCTCCTGCTAGCACACGTACATCTCGGAGATATCTATTTGAAGTCTGCATTTACATCAATAAGAAGTACTTTTTAGAGTGTTTGCTCATCTGCAATACGTTGCTTCCTATCAGATGTTTTTAAGATGTTTAGAAGATGTCTTTAAGATGTTTATGATCTATGTAAAACTGACATCTTAAAAACGTCTATCAGATGTTTGTACACAGCAGATGCTTTCCAGATGAAGCAATCTTCAACAGATATCTTGCAGATGTACGTGTGCCATCTGGGTCCCTGACTCTCTCTCAAACACACACACACACACACACACACATACACATATGTGTGTGTGTATAGCATGCTTGGTCGATGTTAAAAGAGAATGTGTGTATGTGTGTGTGTGTGTGTATAGCATGCTTGGTCGATGTTAAAAGAGAATGTGTGTGTGTGTGTGTGTGTGTGTGTGTGTATAGCATGCTTGGTCGATGTTAAAAGAGAATGTGTGTGTGTGTGTGTGTGTGTGTGTGTGTGTGTGTGTGTGTGTGTAGCATGCTTGGTCAATGTCAAGAGAGAAAATGTGTGTGTGTGTACCCACGTGGAAAAAACCTATATAAACATATATGTTTCAATATAGGTTTTGATATACGTTTTTAATATATGTGACATATATAAAATTGGCCTGTCATAATAAAAACTTCGTATTCATCCGGAAGAAGGAGGCGGGAACCGGCGGACAATCAAAATGAAACTTTAATCACAAAATAAACACAAAACAGCGCATCAGCCCCTCAAGGACGATTGATGCGCACAATTAAAACCAAAACATAAAATAAAGCCCAGGCCTGGTCCTCTCTCGTCCTTCACTGTCGTCGCTCCCGTTTTATATCCTTCCATCTCCTCTGTGGGACTCGAGACCGGTGGTGGTTCGCAGGTGTCGCGGATTTCCCAATCACTCCCCCGGCCTCGCTCGTGTTCCCACATCCCTCAGCCCCGCCCCACTCGTCACATGGCCGTTTTCCTATATTATATGTAAATATATGCATATATGTACATATATGCACACATATATATGTACATATATGAACGCATATATTTACACATATATGTACACACATATATGTGCATACATATACCTATATAGGTACATATATGCACGTATATATGTACCGATATGTTCACCTATAATAGTAAAATTAAAATCCATAGCTGCTAGGCAACATAAATAAAAGTCCAAAATGTAGAAATGTACATTATTTATTTACTCAAGATCAATCAAATAGTACAAAACAAAAAATATAGTACAAGAACAAAAATAAGACAAAAAACTGAACAGGAAAAAAAAATTATCTTTAATATTCTTTGAAGGTCTGTCATGACGCGCCTCATCATCCTCCTCCTCCGCCGCCTCCTCTTCCTTCCTGCACTATCCAATGACGTTTGATAGGGTGTCCGAGATTTTTATTTTTTCCTCTTTTTTTTCGGCGCACAAATTTTTTTGCGGATAGGCGTTTCGTCCACACGGATCTGGCGTTTTGGAAGAGTGAAACCGATGTTTTGAAATCGGGTCCCAGAGTGGATATATTTGAAAACGCCGCCTTTGCGTTTCTTCTCGACGGCGAATCCGTACATTTTCTGAAAATTTTGCGTCATCAGCCCACATCTCGCCCCTAGTCAAACACCACTACATCACGTAACAGCAACAAAAACATGAATAAACACTGAACGCTAACATTAACACGGATTAATAAATGTATTGTTCCATTTTCGTTTGTGTACCACGCGCATAGACAGTAAAAGAAATGGACACAGCGACCGCATTGGAACTCAACTGAGACAAGTGAAGCCCATTTTTAGCGATTTTTAGCACTTCCGTTTCTGACGCGCCGACTCAAACTAAGCTTGATTACATCAGCAACCTGTCTGACAGATGTAAATCTTCTAGTAGCTGTGCGTGCAAACTGTCACCGTTAATCTTGCAGAGACGGCGAGCTTGAGCGGGGAGTTCTTTGGCGTGAGTGAGCAGGAGTAAGTATTCTGATTAATTATTTTGTATAGTATTTTAAAATGTAACGCCAGGGCTTGTATCTATGGGCTTCTCTCTTGACGTCTCCCCGATTGCCTGCGAGCTTCTCCTCCTGTCTGTACGGTAATTTCTCTACTGTGCGACAGAGAGTTGTGTGGTTATGACGCAATCGTTAGCCTATTTTTACAAAAACTGTTTCTACGGGGCCATAATGTAACATAGAAGGTAATGGTGCCCTTTATACATTGTCATGTATCTTTAGAAATAAATAATGGATAAATGGAGTCTTTAAACGCCTCAGATGTAAAGTTATTCGCTGTCAAAGTGACGCCAAAATGAATGGGAGTCAATGGGATGCTAACGCAAGTGAAGTTCTGCTACAAGATGGCGGCACGCGGCCGACTTCAACTTCCGGTCGACTTCCTTCCCGCCTGACCACGCACAGCAAATCCATGTCTTCTTCTCCATTTTAAGTGTATCTCTGGCAGAATTACAGCGCTACATGCTGGTCTGGCATGTATATTACATCGGTTTTGTGTGGACGCGGATATTTCTTGAGACGAGGGAAAAAAAGATCGGGGGTCCGTCTCCGTGTGGACGGGGCCGAAGAAGTAACGAGTACTTACGGTTATGGATAGAAATGTAGCGGAGTAAAGAGTACAATATTTGCCTCTCAAATGTAGTTGAGTAAAGTCATGAGTACTCCCCAAAAATTATACTTGAGTAAAGTACAGATCCCTCAAAATTGTACTTAAGTACTGTACTCAAGTAAATGTACTCCGTTACTGTCCGGCTCTGTATGTCATGTTAATATATTGCCATAGTTAAATTCCATAACATGCCAATTACATGTGATACCAATTTCACATGTTCGCACATACATAAGTTCTTGCATAATATTTTTCGTTAATTCTTAGTTTTTGCCTTGATAATAGAAAATATGAGCTAGGCATCATGTATGACAGTCAAAAATGAGATGTGAGCTACAAAATGACCAGATCCTGCCATTAACTATATAGAAGACATATCTTGTATGTATAGGGCTTATATGTGGATATGAAGAAGCAATACAGGAGACCTATATTTCTTGTATATGCACATATATGCACCTCAATTTTGCCTATATGTGGCATATATACGCATATATGCAGCATATAAGTAGTATATATATACGCATATATGCAGTATATATGGCATTTATGCAGCATATATGTGCATATACACTGCATATAGGTTTCATATATGTGCATATATCTACATATAGGTTCTTTCCATGTGGGTAGCATGCTTGGTGGAAGTCAAGAGAGAATGTGTGTGTGTGTGTGTGTGTGTGTGTGTGTGTGTGTGTTTGGTTTTAATGCTGAGACACTATATGTTTTTAATGTTTTGTTACTTCTGCTACTTTTTAAATATTTTGCTGTCATGAAAGGGAGCAATCTGATCTAGTGATCTGCCTCATTGAAGTAGTCATGTATCGATAACAGAAGAATGTGTCTGGCCTCTTAGCCATGGTGTGGGGTAATATTCATGGGGCAGGGGTCAGATGTGTAGACCAAACAGACCTCTTTTTGTTATGTGTCATGACTGACAGGGAAGAAGGCTATATGATGGGGTGAGTTTTTGAGACAGACAAAGATGTCTGTCTGTACAGTGCTTAGACTCCAGGGGATTGGCTTACTGCTTAGAGACAGGCGGGCGCCCGCGAGGCACTATCCCACCCGTGTGATTTCACAGGGTGGGGAGTTTGCTTGGGATAATCACACCCTATAGTGTGGAGATTTGAGGATCATGTCTGTGGGATTGGTTTACAAAGCTTAACTATCGTTAGGAAATGCAACCTCAGTCTTTCAGGTACATCGGCTTATGTTTTCACCTCTCCAGATCACTTCCTTCCTCCCAGACTGGTTTCTCTCTCAACTTCCACCAAGCATCTTTAGAGTCTTACAAGCGCTCTTAACAAACAGAGACCAGAGCATAAAATCTAACCATGACTAAAGTTGTTCAAGGAGTGTGACTGTGAAATTCACCAGTTTAATGTAATGTGTAGTCTGCATTAAGCCTAAAGTTTGTTATGTAGTCTACATTTTTGCAAATTTAAGTCATAATAATAGTAATGTTAAGAGTATGTATGTTATTCCACTTTATTTAAAGGTGTCCTTGTAGCAGTGTATTTAAAGGAATGGTTCACCGAAATGAAAAATTGCCAAAAATTAACTTTCCCTCAGGTCATCCAAGATGTAGATGAGTTTGTTTCTTCATCAGTGCCGATTTGGAGAAATTTTGTATTATATCACTTTTTCACCAATGGATCCTCTGCAGGGAATGGGTGCCGTCATACAAAACATCTCAATAATCCGGTAATCCACATGACTCCAATGTTTTGTGAGTGTTTCTGAGTGTTTGTAATTAACAAATTCATCATTACACTCTTAAAAATAAAGGTGCTTCACGATGGCATAGAAGAAACCTTTTGTCTATATGGTTCCATAAAGAACCTTTAACAGAACATCAAGATTCTCTGAAGAACCTTCTTTTGTGAAACTGAAAGGTTCTTCAAATTATAAAAAGGTATGAAAGAGATGGTTCTTTAAAGAACCTTTGACTGAATGGTTCTTTGTGGAACCAAAAACGATTCTTCTATGGCATCGCTTGAAGAACCTTTTGAAGCACCTTTATTTTTAAGAGTGTGCAATGTTTTTAACTTTAAACCATTGCTTCTGGCCAAAATATGATTCCTCTATCTATAATATTGCTTTCTCCAGGGAAAAAGTTGTCTCATCTGAATCAGGAGAGAAATATGTACAAATAAAGCAGTGATAGGACAACTGGGATAGACTTTTTTTACTGGCCAGAAGCTTTAACTTTACACAAGATTAATTGTTGTCATGTGGATTACTGGATGTATTTAACAGCTGTCTGGACTCTTATTCTGACGGCACCCATTCACTGCAGAGGATCCATTGGTGCGCAAATAATGCAATGCTACAATTCACCAACTCTGTTCTGACGAAGAAACAATTTCATATACATCTACATCACTAAATATACAGCAAATTGTAATTTTAGTTAAAAAAAAGGAACTTTTTAGTTTAGGGTTCGAATTAGGGTTTGGTTTAAGGTTAGTTTCTTGAAATTATGCATGATTTACCATTTTTCTATATGTAACATGTTTAACAAGGACATTGTAAAAAACAGTGTTACCGCATTTATTGGATAATGATTCGTGACTTCATTCTTTTTTAATCTAATTTAAATTAAGATTTAATACTAAAAGCATTTAAATTTACATTTATCAATTTAATAACAAATAAAAATGAATAGAATGATTATTTTAAACACGTATTTGGAAAATGGCACAGACTCAATGGTGGCTCTGCGAGGGCATGTAAGGTCTGCTCATCAGCCCTTTTTGAGAAGTGAAATCTGTACTCAGTAACTGGTTTCCTTGGTTCAAGGGCAACACATTTCATCGAGCTCACTCAATTACCGCAACTTGTATAAATGTGAAAAACCACTTGTGTCTATTTGAAGTGATGTAATCTGATGAAAGTGATTTTTTTTATTTCTAGTGTGCTGTGGTTGAATTCTCTCTCTTTCTATTTCCTCTATCATCTCTTTTTATCTCTCCCCTCCTCAGCCATTTGAAAAAGGAGATCCACTTCATTACTGAGCTGAGGCTGTGATCGCACTCTAGGGACCCTCAGACGATGTGTGTGTGTGTTTGGGAGAGAGAGGGGGGGAAAGATGTGAAAAACAAAGCACTGTACAGTATTTTCAGATTTGTTAGACTGACACATTTTTTATCATTGTATTATTTAACACACACATAAACCATTTCATGAAGCATTGCATTATATATAAATGCCCTAAATTGCCTGTATCGTTTAATAAATTGATGATCAGGATGTAGCTATTCAAGAAGACAGTGTGAACTCCCAATTTTCCAAACCTCTGCTTTGTATTTTAGGGGCTTTATCTGTTCTGTCCTTTAGAAATCAAAGCACATTACAAAATAAACATCATTAAATGTTTAAAATATTAAATGAACATAGTTTAATATATATATTCGTATTGTATTGCCTCCCTATGCGCGTGGGATTTTTCTGGTCAATGTATCCCTGCCTCTGCTGAATTATTTTTATCCCCGGTGGGGATACATTTACCCCCCACCCCTGAAAGTGATCAGTACTATACACTAGTGGCGAGACGGATCACAAAACTTATCACGGATCCGTGGTTTGATTAAAGTCAATTTTATTTTAAAATTCGTACTTTGGCTGGCTCTGATATAGCTGCCGCGCAGCCTCTCTGTATTCACCACTCTGCAGACTTGCTCAATGTCCCGCCCACGGCACTATCTGATTGGGTACACCTCACGAGTAATAGCCTATCAACACTTGCGAGACGGTTGAACCCGGTCCGCTGGGCAGTGGAGTTGCTAACTTGGCGTTTTAGCGACTTTTTTTTTTTTTTCCAAAAAAGCGACTAGCGACAAATCTAGCGACTTTTTGGGCAATCATTATTAAGTCTCTGAGACTCTCTGGTGCTGCCGTATGAGCGCGAGGTCTCTCTTTCCCAGCGCGAGCCTCTCTCTCTCTGCATCTGCGAGCGAGCGCAGAGAGCAGCAGCACTTTCAGTTAAAAAAAAAGAAATATATTCTGTTGCTTCTAATTCTATTTTACAAGCAAGTACAGCCGACATCAGTCACAGCACAACCACTGACTTTATCGTATGTGTATTTGATTTCATTAGTACAGATTAATGTTTGAGAGCTTAATGGACCGTGTTTCAGTCATTATAATATTCATTCCGTTTTCTGACAACAGAAACATTAAAATATAGTAATAAAAACAGTTTAATTGAGAATTAAATTAAATGGCTAAATTAAACTGCGGTATGTGAGCATAGGGAGGCAATACAATACGACGCACTTACGTCATAAATATGCTAATTAGCACCTGACATCATCTAGTTCACGTTCTCATTATTTATTTTTATGAATTAAAATGTATATATATATATATATATATATATATATATATATATATATTATCTCTCTTTCTTATTATTATTTTAGTTCAAGTCTGAAAAGTAGGCTACCGAACTTGTATTTTGTATATATTTACAAAAAAAATCCTTGAACAATTAGGCTAATGAGCAATTAGCCTTGGAATTATAAGGTTTATAAATTTTTTCAAAATTGAGTTATTCACATATTCTAATTCTGTTACATATTTACATTATGTTATTATGTTTTTAAAGTTATGCACATTTGAGGACTTTTTATTCAGAAAACAAAAAGGTTCTATCTACAAAGTCGAACTCTAACTTGGTTCTATAATGTTCAGTCGCCAGACTGCCCCATGATATATATATATATATATATATATATATATATATATACTCCGAAGTGCCCTTTTTTCAATGAAACAAACGTCTGTCTGTTTTACTCATATTTAGCCGATGAAACATTAAATAGAGCTTGTGACTAGATTTAAAAGTTGGATCCGCTCAAACTGTCAGTAAAACCTCATAACTCCACCCCCTCAAAACGCAAATGGGCTAGTTTTGTGATATTTTTGGGTAACAATTGGGCGGGTTTTGTTGTGAAAACCTGGCAACCCTTGCCTGCAAAGCAATTGAACTCTTGAAGTTCTTGCAATGGTAACAATCTTGTTGTTTGAATAAGTACAGCATTTTTTACGCAAGCAACACTATGTCTATAAGGCTCATATTTGAGGTCATTAAGGTCTGAGACAGGTGGGACAAAGAGAGAGGGCTAGCATCATAGCCAATAACCTACACTTAAATAGCCTGTGCATACAGACAGCAGCCTAGCAATTCATATTTAATCAAATTAGATTTTTCACCTAATGTATTTTACATCAGGTAAAATGGAGCGCCCATATAGCTACAACAAACTTAGTAACCTGTTGATGAAAACGTGTTTTAATGAAGGACGACATGCACATTTGCACACATTCGCTCGTCAAGAACCCTGAAACTGCATTTGAGTGAATCGCCTTGGTAAAATATATTTCTAAGAAATTTCTTGTTTGATTTATGATTACTAATGCACTTAATTTGTTAACATTTAATAATATCATATAGTCGCGTGGTTAATTCATAGCTCGTCAGATCACTGTGGAATCTTTATATTGTTCCATGCATGTATATATATATATATATATATATATATATATATATATATATATATATATATATATATATATATATATATATATATATATATATATATGTAGGACTAGGAGGGGAGAGCTCTGGCAAAATTCAAACTTTTCACTGTAACTGTACTTTAAACAATATTTTAATATTTTTTTTCACTGCTGGCTTATTTTAGGAAAAGTGTAGTGAATAAGAGACCTTCAAGAGACCAACATCCCTGGTCCTCCACAATATCAAGTTCTGTCAGGTATGCAGATACATGTTGGATATGCTATTGTAACTGCATGGCTATAGTTTCTTATAATCTCCTATAGACAGTTTCAACGGTAACAACATAAACAAACGTTACTGCGCATACGCGCTTTTGCGGACCTAACTTAACTTCCGGTAGACTTCCAAATAGAATCAATAATAACAGCCAAGTCCCTCTAGAGTAGATCTTTTTTGATAACAAACAAAATATGTTTGCCGCGTGGGTCAGGCGGACTTAATGAAAATGCAGATTCATTCTTTGCCAGCAGGAGATGTTTTAAAGCATAGACATAAAGCGCGAGAAATAGAGGTTTCCCCAGTAACAGCTGTAAACAAAGCAGAGCTGGTACGCTCACACGCTGCTTTATCAGGCACATGCAAGTCTTCCTTCAGAAATACAGCGATATAAAAACACCTGTGCCTCGTTTTGATATTTAAACATATAAATGTATGGAGTTGTTATTATTAAACGTGCATTACGTAACGTTACTCATGTTTATTCAACGAAGCCTTTTTGAAAATCGATCAGTTTTAAAATTGTGGCGAGTCTCCAAAAATAAATAAATGTATGGGAAACACATCCCGCAGCACAACCACCTGACCCCAACTTCAGTCTACTCATCACCTTGACTTTAACTGCGTTTGTAGAAGGCACTGCAGCCAGACCGATATACACAACACAGACCGGAAGTTAACTTAGGTCCAGGCGCGTGCGCCCGATGAAACCGTCTATATTGACTGGAATTGTGTTAGGCATAATTATTTAAAGCATATTTCAAAATATGCAAAGATACTTGACTCATTGCTTTACCTTTCCCTCTTCTCAATGACACACATAAACATCTTTTACCAAATAATACAAATTAGCAGAATTTGACAGAATAGCTAAAAAAATTATAATAATAAATTCAAACATATTTTTATTGAACTTTATGTGTAGAGAGGGACATCACAGTGAAGACATAAACATCTTCAAGTACATGGCTCACAGAAGATTTATTTTGTTATTAGGTTTAAAGAAGCCCTGAAACCCTATCTATATAATCTATATTATTATTATGATTTTTATTAATAGGAAATAAATCTAAAGCTTTTGAGACTATTATTTTGTGTCATTTAATTTGTCATTAAGATGTGACCAATTTAAAAATGTGGAGGGGGGCTTTTTTCAGTATCAGCACATATGGAGGAATTATTGGGTCAGATTATAAACTAAACGTCTAAAACTAATAGTCTTAAACCAAAACTAAAAATCTAAATTTGAATCTTAAAGTCCAAATCGAAAATTAATTTGGTATTTAGGATTGGGCATTTGGTATTTAGGATAGGGCATTTGGTATTTAGGATTGAGCATTTTCTATTTAGGGTTGGGCATTTGGTCATTTAGCCATTTAGGATTTAGGGTTGGGCATTTGGGGATTTAGGATTGGGAATTTGGTATTTAGTATTTAATCATTTAGCCATTTAAGATTGGGCATTTGAAGATTTAGGATTGGGCATTTGAGGATTGAGGATTGTATGCAAATTAGGAGGCGTGGCCCAAATACTGGAGGCTGGGTTTGAAATGGCTGGTGCGCAGAGGCACCTTATGGACAGCAGAGGGAGCTCCCAGTGCTAAGGAGCACACTAACTTCAACTTAATGACAGCTTTGTAACATTTGTGGCCTCACAAAAGTCACCAGTGAAAGGATTGCTATCGGTCTGACGACGAGAAAGCAGCAGACAGTGCAGCAGGTAAGATGCTAACATTAGCTACTAATTATATAAGCTGATATTGCTAACATGCTTTAGGAGGGTATCATTATATTGGGACATGCTGTTTTGTTTTTTAAACTGCGGTTAACCCCTGACATTAGTAGATACACTCCTTTCACAATGCCAATAGATGATCTTGTTTCTGTTTGTTTTTTTAGCCTATAGCCTATATATATTTTATAAAGATTGTGAGAGAAAAGAAATTAGGCTTGTTCGACTTGAACCGGTGCTGCACACTGCAAGACCGATCGGTATATGACATTAAAGTACTGCGTGAGCGATTCAAAAGCATAAGGAGCGTCTACTCTCTTTGATGTCATATGTCGTGTGTATGTATATACACACACAACTAAAGGATGATTATGAACACCTGTTCAATTTCTTAATAATGCAATTATCTAATCAACCAATCACATAGCAGTTGCTTCAATGCATTTAGGGGTGTGGTCCTGGTCAAGACAATCTCCTGAACTCCCTCCTGAACTCCAAACTGTATGTCAGAATGGGAAAGAAAGATGATTTAAGCAATTTTGAGCGTGGCATGGTTGTTGGTGCCAGACGGGCCGGTCTGAGTATATACATACACACACGCAGTGGTGGACGAAGTACACAAATCAAGTACTTTAGTAAAAGTACAGATACGTATAATAAAATATTACTCCAGTAAAAGTAAAAGTACTCCTTTTTCAATTTTACTCAAGTGAAAGTAGCCTACAAAAGTAAAAAAAGTACTGAAAGATAGATGTTTGCAATTTTATATAGGCTACTTAATTTAATTTTATATTAGCACATTTTTTTTTATAATCCTACTGCTCAAAATACCTGGGATTTTTTCCGAAATAACCACTATATGGAGTCAAGATATATTTTTGTTGTTGATATGGACTACGTTGACGAGAGTAATGTTCACTGTGAAGCTTACACTGCGATGTACCTGAGAGAAAGCAGAGTTGACCATCTGATTTTCACCAGTAAGAAAATATAATTATATTTTCATAATGATTTTTTCCTTCTCAAACCTTGTCATCCTTTCTTTTCTCCCCAGATGTAATATATATATACATATATATATATATATATATATATATATATATATATATATATATATATATATAGGTGGTTGAATAAAAATATTTGGACATTATTTATAAAAATTACCTCAAGTTAGCACCAGCAAGCTTGTTAGCTAGACAGTTAGCTAACAATATTTACTTATTTTCGGTACGGTTATGAATAAACATTCATGTCTGTTTACTCGTCTAGTTAATCCAAACAATATACATTACTGTTGATAAACAATATAAAAACAGACGTCACATAGGACATGGTAGCATTTTAATAAAACTGTTAATATTACGGCAGCGGGGAATGTGAACATGCATGAGTTATTTGCGATCCGATTTAAAAGTTTATTTTGAAAAGACTCAGTTCATTCATGTTGAATCAGACACCACTTCTGCGTGTCGGAGCACATGATATATTATAGGGAGTAACGATATGTTGTATGGAATGTAGTGAAGTTAAAAGTACGATCTTATGCTTTGGAATGTAGTGAAGTAAAAGTAAAAGTTACTCAAAATAAAACTACTCCAGTAAAGTACAGATACTTGAAAAATGGTCTTAAGTACAGTAACGAAGTAAAGCTACTCCGTTACTGTCCACCACTGCACACACGACATATCACATCAAAGAGAGTATGCTTATGCTTTTGAATCGCTCTCGCAGTACTTTAATGTCATAAACCGATCGGTCTTGCAGTGTGCAGTGCCGGTTCAAGTCAAACAAGCCTAATTTCTTTTCTCTCACAATCTTTATAAAATATATATAGGCTACATAGCAAAAAAAAAAAAACTACAAAAAAAAAAACAAGACCATCTAGTGGCAATGTGAAAGGAGTGTATCTACTAATGTCAGACGGGTTAACCGCAGTTTAAAAAACAAAACAGCATGTCCCAATATAATAATACCCTACTAAAGCATGTTAGCAATATCAGCTTATATAACTAGTAGCTAATGTTAGCATCTTACCTGCTGCACTGTCTGCTGCTTTCTCGTCATCAGACCGATATCACTCCTTTCATTGGTGACTTTGTGTTTGAGGCCACAAATGTTAGAAAGCTGTCATTAAGTTGAAGTTATCACACAGTCCTCGCTCACACTCACTTGCTCCGTTTGGATTCATTACAGTGTGCTCCTTAGCACTGGAAGCTCCCTCTGCTGTCCATAAGGTGCCTCTGCGCACAAGCCATTTCAAACCCAGCCTCCAGTATTTGGGCCACGCCTCCTAATTTGAATACACTCCTCAATCCTCAATCCTCAAATGCCCAATCCTCAATTTTCAAATGCCCAATCCTAAATCTTCAAATGCCCAATCCTAAATCCCCAAATCCCCAATCGTCAATCCTAAATGGCTAAATGATTAAATGCCCAATCCTAAATCCCCAAATGCCCAACCCTAAATCCTAAATGGCTAAATGACCAAATGCCCAACCCTAAATAGAAAATGCTCAATCCTAAATACCAAATGCCCAATCCTTAATACCAAATTAATTTTCAACTTGGACTTTAAGATTCAAATTTAGATTTTTAGTTTTGGTTTAAGACTTTTAGTTTTAGACTTTTAGTTTATAATCTGACCCAATAATTCCTCCATACACATGCCTCTCAAAAGGTCTGTGCATGGCCCTGCTGCAGAGCAATTACTGAAGGCAATGAAGTATAAGTGTCACTGTCATTTGATTGTGGATGGGGTGAATCTAGCAATCAAAATTTTAATTTAGAAGTCATTGCAAAAGATAGTTTTTTGAGAATATGTTTGAGATCGCAAATATGAGCCAGATGCTGAATAAGAGCTTTCTGACGATCACAGTGATGGTAAGCTCATCTGCTCAAATTGAACCCTTCCAAGTTTAAAAAGGTAACAAAATAGGCCTATATCTTATTCTTTTTGTAGGCTAATTGATATTAAAATATCAGGTCCAGGAAGCTAAAGACCCTTTAGGCCTATATGTAACCTATGACTGGCGAAACATTCTTGCATTTTAGAATTAAACTTTGTGAAATATATTTGTTGAAGTATTGCCTGTTTACTTGCATTTTAAAGTCTTAAAATGTCTTAAATTTTAAAGGACAAATAGTCACCAATTTAATTGATGAGGTCTTAATTACAATAATAAATGTTAGCAGGTTATCTCAGCCATACTGAAATCTAAAGAGAAAGCCATTTTACCCGTCCCACTTTCTGTGGAATAAAGTCCTGGTCAGATGTATTACAGTGGCTGCTATTAACTGTTCCTGCAATAATGTGTAATTATCCAAAATGTGCCTAAAATTAACATCTGCACTGGACAAATATTTAGCACTGCATTTTATGCTTAACTTGAATAAGAAAAAAAAAGATTTGTCCTATAATATGAAATAAATGTCATAGAAAGCATTAAATTACCTTTCTCATACATGCCAATACATTGTTACAGCACTAATTTAATGGTTTTAAACATATTAGAATTATTTGTTTCTTGAAAATGTTTGCTTCAATTAATGTTTTGCAGGATAGAAACTTACAATTCCAAACATAATTTGTATATAGAATTCTAAGGTTCTATCTGCATTTGACCTGTTCCAAATATTTGAGAGGATTTTGATGTTGTACATTTAGAATACATTTAGGGTCTGTCATTTTCTTGTATGAAAGAGACTTACAATTTTACGGAATGCAAAAACTTTGAAGCTCAATATCAGAAAACCGCTCAGAATTCAGACAGAGTCTTATAATTCCAAGGTGGCAAATGAATTGTCATGAACAACAAAGGTCTGTTCCTCCAAAACATTTATTCCCTTTAAGTGGATACATGTTTGTGCCAAGACAAAATTACAGGCTAAGACCTGAAGGCTGTGTAAAGATGATTAATTGTATGAAATATTCACACATTCAGGATTATGTGAGTGACTGTAAATGCTGAACAACACGAAGACACCTGACACATGTAAAAGCACCGGACAGAAAAATGCAGTCAATCTCTTTGCATTCTACATACAAGTCACCCAATACTCTGTGCCATCTTAAAAAAACAAAAAACAAAAAAAAACCTGTTTTCAAACAAGATAGCATCAAAATACTTCAAAAGTCATATGTGGTTAGCAGAACAAAACATGGTTGTTTCCTTTAGCTACTTCCTTTTTTTCAGTGCACTGTTTTTAGCTCAACATGTTGCTGTCATTTGCTTATAATACTTTGAGTAAAAAGTTGTGTTCCAGTGGAATTTATTTTAGATTTTTGAAGCTGAAAAATTGCAAACGAAAACTGTATTTGTTTTGGCCACAAATATTTGGGCTCACATGAAACTAATGCATAGAAAATATTGCACACAAACTGCTTGGTAATTATAAACTGCAGGTCATAATAAATGGAATAATTAAGATATTTTTTATTTTATTTGTTTTTTTTTTAAAGTCTCTTATGTTCATCAAGGCTGCATTTATAGGATGGAAAATACAGTAGAAATAGTAATATTGTAATATATTATTACAATTTGAATTCTATTTCTTTGATGTTAAGGCTAAATTTTCATCTGTCATTACTCCAGTCTTCAGTGTAGGGTGATCATTCAGAAATCATTCTAATATGCTGATTTTCTGCTTAAGAAACATTTCTTATTTTATTCGGTAAGGACACATTAAAATGACCAAAAGTGACAGACATTTATAATGTTGCAAAAGTTTTCTATTTCAAATAAATGTTGTTCCTTTGAACTTCCTATTCACAAAATAATTTAGAAAAATATATTGTTTGCTACAAAAATATTAAGCAGCAAAAACAATGTTTTCAACATTGATAATAACAAGAGACATTATTAACAATGGAGCACCTATAATAATTGATAAAAAAGCACCAAATCAGCATATTAGAATGATTTCTAAAAGATCATGTGACACTGATAAATGGAGTATTGCCAGGAATAAATTACATTTTAAAATGAATATTAAAATAGAAAACAGTTATTTTCAATTGTAATACTATTTAGCCTATTATATACTACATAACTACTGTTTTTAATATCTATTCTTGAGTAGAAGACTTTTTCAAAAACAAAAGAACCTTAATTATTCCAAACTTTTAACCGACAGTGTCATAATAATAATAATAAGGTTATGGACTCTGCTGAAAAACAAAGAGCAAGCTTTTCAGTGCATGGAGCTGGCTGTGTTAAAATGAGGAAAATAACTGGGAATGTCTGTACGTAGTCCTCCAATGTATTCAGAAGAAGGAGATGGCTTTCCCGGGAAAAACTGTCCAGAAGGAGATGTTTTGGAGAGGTACGATTCCTCCTGCGACCAGGGCGACGTTCCCGCTGTGTGAGGCACCTGGTGAGAGTAAACGTAGCTGGACTGATTGGAGAGTAAATTAAAAGAGCAGGGGGCAGAGAGAGGCAGAGGCACAGACGCAGATGTGGCGAAGGAGGAGGCGGAGGTCATCTGTTCACAACCCATCCCATAATAAGCTGCCTCTTGACCGGACGGGAGAAGAAGTCTTTCCGCTGCGGGACCGACCGAGCTGAAGTGGCGCGAGCTTTGAGACAGAACCGACGCGGCGTAGTTGCTGTGGTGCGCCGCGGGGTTCGGGTGACGATGCTGGAGGGTCACGAACGGCGGGACGGGCCAGTAAAACGAGCCGGCGAACGCGAGCCCGGCGGCGGTGGAGGAGGAGGACAGCCGCGCGCCTCTCTTCATGGCCAGCTTGGCGCGGGACGCCGTTGTAGACCGGCGCCTGAGTTTCCCGGTGGTTCCGCCGATGAACACGTCATCACTGGACGGGTCCAGCATCCAGTAGTTGCCTTTTCCAGGGTCGTCGTAGTGCCGCGGGACCTTGACGAAGCACTTGTTAAGGCTCAGGTTGTGTCGGATGGAGTTCTGCCAGCCCTGCCGGTTTTCTCGGTAGTACGGGAAGTTGCCCATGATGAACTCATAGATGCCGTTGAGGGTGAGCCGTCGCTCCGGACTCTGGCGGATGGCCATCATGATAAGCGCGTTATAACTGAACGGAGGCTTATCGGGTTTACTCTTCTTCTCTTGTCCATCGGTTCCTTCACACTTTGGCTTCCCAACTACCTCCTTTTTATCCGGTCCGGTCGCTAATTCGTTTCGCTCTCGAATCGGCTTGTCTTTTCCGTCATTTGACTGAACGGAGCGCGCGGGAGGCTTTGCGGCGCGGGAGCGCGGTGCGTCGGGCGCGGCGATAGTGTCGGTTCTCGCGCGCTCGTGTCGGAGCAATAAGCTGCTGATGCTGAATGAGGACTTGTGGAAAAAACCCACGGGGGCTTTTAGTTCCTCCATGTTTAACACTACAAACTCCTAAGGTGTCAAACTGAACTTAAAAGTTCAACCAAAATGGCACCCCAGAAAATGCCCGTTCATTCTTCGAAAACGCTCGATAAAAACAAAACCAAGATCTGATAAGTTTCTAGCACAGCCAATCTCTCTGACTGATCGATGAACTCGAAGGCTCAATTATAAGACCTCGGGAGCTGCTGAAACTCAAGCCTCTCACCTGAGACCGCCCTTCTGTTTACACATTCATCCGACTGAACTCCTGTCAGATCCGAGCGAGGCCAAGGGACGTTAAACGGAGGAGTTCCCATATACGACAACACTCGGAGATGTGAGTAAACAAACAGCTTAGGATGGACACGAAGCCTAATCTCTGGAGGATGCCCTTGGCTCCATAAAGGGAGTGAGTCGTGCACATATCGGGCAAAATATTGGCTACAGAAGGCCTAGATATAGCAACTACTGAAGGAGTATGACTCGGGAGTGTTGAAACACATGTATAACTGCAGTGCTTCTTGCGCTATGTGCTTCAGACTTTGATATAATTTATTTCTCTGCTTCAAATGAACGTTGTTTTGAAGTATACTTCCTAAGATTAACGTTAAATACAGTGAGTACTGTTGTTACAATCTATCCCGTATGAAATTAGCCTACTGTAGAAATTAAGTGTAAAATACATTAAAGGCAGGTACTATTTATCAAATTAACTCCCTATTCAGATGATAGCTACCAGTCATTTTTCATACATTAATCTGACTGCAATTTAAATTATTAGAAAGATGTGAAATTTGAAGATATTGCAAATTAGCGTTTGTTATGTAATTCAGGATCCTTAATTTTTGGATTCTGTGCTTGCATCTTCTCTTATAAACCTAACAGGGTGATGGTCACCATTTGTAACTGGATAAACTAACCCTTACTGATGCTTTTAGTGCCATTATGTATACATAGTGACAATATCCAGTTTTTTAAATAATATGTATATTATATATATATATATATATATATATATATATATATATATATATATATATATATATACACACACACATATGCATATGCAAAACTAATAAAGTAGAATAGTAAAAGTGCAATGACTAAACAGATAGATCAAGTAAAATAATTATATTTATATGAATTATTGAATATTAATATGTAAAATTAGGTGAAAGGAAATGCAATCGGGAAACAGTAACAATAAATATGAGTTTAATGATTTAAACAGACACAAGGACCATCATTGACTTCATGAAAAGACATTGATGCACAACATCAAATAGACATGTCACTGCGACAAAAAGGCTTCAAAAATAAATAGGCATATATGCAAAGCGTTTCATTTTTAGCATATCTAACATCCTCACCTAATGGCCACACCTGAGTACTAATTTATTGCACGGTACTGTACAGTCCATATGAACTAGAGGTTTGTCGGTATGGAGAAGTGATGAATTATAACTTAATTGTGATTTAGGAGATTTCAAGAAGTCTTATCTTTAAAGAAATCATCTGTAAAATATCTCTCATCCATAAATCATAAAGGATTGTGAATACGATTTCTATTATAATTTGTATCCAATCGTAAAGGAACCAAAAAGATGAATCCTCTTACTGGATAAACAGAATTTTCTATTTTTTTCACAATTTAAATCCCAATTTAATTCATTATAGCCTTTAGGATTGGTTCCAAATTTTGATAAAAAATATTTTTTATAAGAGATTTTAATAAGAGATTTTAACAAGGCACAAAAGACTGTAACATGTAATTTTAGAGCAAAAGTAAACCTATCATACATTTTCACATTCACACAATGCTACACACACAGCAGGGATTAAAGGCAATGCATAGAAAAGAGGTCGCTGCTTTTGTAACTCATCTCTTAATTTTGGTAGTAGAGAATATAAATGTTTCCCTGGACACTCAGTCTTTGCCACATCTCTGTGTCCCACAAGCACAAAATTGGGCCGTACATGACCGTGAAGCACTCCAATGTGCAGCAATCTCAGCAGAGCAGACAGCGATGCAGAACTGGGCATTTCATCTGCAGAAAAACAGAAATGTTCTTTATATTGTGTGTATTTTTGTTCATTTGAATTGTATAATTTGTTTTATTTAGACAAGTCTTTACTTCATTACCAATGAACAATTAAATTCTTATGCACAATCTCTATTTCTATTTACAAACCCACTAAACATCACACCAGAACAATAAATAATACATAGTGTGAAAGTACAATAAATGTTATAATAGACGTAGATGCATTCTCACTGTTGAAGTTGCCCATAAAAGCGATGCCAACAGAATTGAGGTTGTGTTCCTTTGCATGGGCCCCTACAATCCCCCATCCTCGCCCTTCATACACCGTCCCATCTCCAGAGATCAGAAAGCTGGAGTAAGACACACAGAGTGGATGTGTGATGTATAAACTGGAGCCAGTCTTGTTATGTCAGCAGAATTTAAATAGGACAAAACATGACTTTTTGTAAAAAGAAGAAAATATGTGATTATTAATAAATAAATCAATTAATGATTAAAACACCTTTGGACTTATTGACTTACTTTGCTTTTGTTTTAATAGTAGCCCAAATAATAATAAATACATTATTCCAATATTACTTAAAGAATTAGTCTATTATTGAGACTTTTGTCTTTTTACAGAACACACCACCTAGACATTTGTGTTTTTTTAGAAATTGAAATAAAAAAAAACATCCTTTAAGTAGGTATTATTTAGTTAGTTGTTTAAATCGTGTTTGTATTTTTTTTTTATTAACTAAGCAATCCTAAACAAAAAGAGAGCAATATCATTGATTTTTACTTCTAAAGAAAGTTTAGGCTATCTATTCCGCTTAAATAATTACAAAATATAAAAAGTTTAATTACACTGCGATATAGGCTAAAGAACAGTCAGATAGCCTATTGAATGAAGTCTAGTCTTACTTATAACCGATATCGTCGAAGCCCCTCTCTTGGACGTGCATGTGCTGGATGTGAGCGAGCTGAGAGACGCTTTCGCGCGGTTGCGCGCAGAACCGGAGCGCTGTGTGGTGAATGATCACAGTCTGTGCGGGACTCTTCATCTCTGTCCTGTCCCGAGGCTCCACGGCGTTCCAGGCACGACGACACACTAAAGCCACTGCGAAACAACAGTGCGATCAGATAAACACGCTAGAAATGTCACAAATGCGCTCGATCGCTTGTGGACGGTTGCTTTTACCTGCGTTCATATCCACGGGCTCTCCAGGTGTGTGTCTCTCCATATCCACGGGCTCTCCAGGTGTGTGTCTCTCCATATCCACGGGCTCTCCAGGTGTGTGTCTCTCCATATCCACGGGCTCTCCAGGTGTGTGTCTCTCCATATCCACGGGCTCTCCAGGTGTGTGTCTCTCCATATCCACGGGCTCTCCAGGTGTGTGTCTCTCCATATCCACGGGCTTCCCAGGTGTGTGTCTCTCCATATCCACGGCGAATATGACTTCAAGCTGACACGTTTAATAGCCCTGAATGACTGGGAGGGACAAATATGTTGAGCTTCCGCGAGCTGTACTTTCCTGTCTCGTGCAGAAATTCAGGTAGTGAGTCCTACAGGCAGATATGAAGAAATTCTAGTCTGCACGGGCTTTTTTTAGATCACAATGGAAATGCCACTATGAACAGGCGATATTTTACCATTGCAAAAATAACAGAAGTAACAGCTTGGCAGAGTTGCTTAACATATAAAGAGGCACTTACACAACAACTTCTCTATGTAGGCTACAGTGGGGGAAAAGTCAAACCTTGTGATTATTCTCTTGTTGGTGATAAATTATTTTGTACTGTGATTGAGCCAGAGGCACGACGTTGGCAGTGGCTATCACAGCTTACAGCATGATTGCCAGGATGAAATTGTTTTATAACAAGACATTAATAGGCTACAGATAGGTATACGTCTGAGAAACATTTGACCTGACGATGTAATTAAGCCTTACAAACTGAAACTCTGGCTCTAAGAATAACACGGTTTGCTGTCAAGCAACCGAAAGCCGGCCAGGAGCAGCTTACATGAGCTTTATAAAGCATTCCGTGATCACTCAGCAGGGACGTGCACACAGACATTTTGAGGGGCAGGGGCTCGAGTGGGAAAAGGGCACTTCTCATATTTAAATATATATATATATATATAAATATTGACTACCAGGCTATATGCTGTCTCAATATTTTCTGGGATTTTATCGATAACGATAATTAGACGATTTTTTTCTAAATGTGTGCATCATCTTTTCAGTCGAATTCTTAAGTTGAATCAGTTCATTAGAATAATAAGTTATTTAGGCTGTTACCAAGCAAATGAAATCAGTATTGACAAAATTAATCTTTGCAATGCAGGGAAAACACAGAAGCTGCATTAAAAGTGGCATTTAAATGCATTTACACACTATTTAATGCAGGACATGAATGTATTTAACCTGCAGTTACTAATGCATTAATACTGTTTTGATATTTCAAACATAAAACGTTGAATACTGATATTCAATATTGTGTTTAAAACAGTGTCTTTACATAAATTTCTTGTTAATTGAACTGCTGTTAAATCAATATCACATTTGTAATCATGCTGCTTTTTGGTGGGAAAAAAACCGTCAGTCTTCGCGTGATACTAATTAAATATATGGAATGATATAAATATACATTTCTGCCCCGATATCTTGAATTTTGTGATCATGCATTTTAATAATCTGAATCATGCAGTGAAAGAACGCGCACTGGTCCTACCTGCTAAACTTTAGCTGACATACATGACAGCTCTCATGAGTCATGGATGTTAGCAAGACAGATGGACTATGTATTTGCCTTTTGGATCATTAGTTGTAAATTCAAGGCACAGGATTATTCTTTTGTTCATCATCACTCACCTCCACAGCAAGATAAACACAACTGGAAAGGGAGGGAGAGCTTCACGCAAACAGTAACATGCACACATATTCACTTATTTAAAAGAGGAAACTTTCTCTCGAGGATAAAAAGGGGCAGGTGCTCAAGCCCCCTTTGATGTCTCTGTGCACGTGTCTGCTCAGCGGCAACTTCATTCCGGGTTTTCACTTTATACTTTCCTCACACAACTAATAGAAGTGTAATTTCACTGCGAAAAAAGTTTGCTGTGTTTCTTTGCACGGCTGCACAATATAGTCAAACATTTGATGATTTCATGTTATTAGTAAAACTATAAAATAACTGTTTTTTTTTATTATTAAATTCAAATATGAAGAAATATTGCATTATAAAAAAATATTTAATAAAAAAAATGTTTGCAGTACAACTGTAAAATTACAATATGATTATTTATGGCTGTCTTAATTTCTTCCTTTCCAACCATTAAGATTTTATTCTGGCAGGAAACCGGAAAGCCCTTAACTCTTCTCTTTTCTTAACAATAGTAAATGTATAAGCTCTTCTCATTACAAGTTTGTGAGGTTGGTTGTTGCATTGATTGCATTCCCAAGTGCACATTAAAAGCGACCCAAACTCAGAGCACATGAAGAGTGTGGAGTTGTATTTAGTTTGAACGGAGTTGAAAACAACAGATCAGGAGCTGCTTGTGTGTAAAAGAACACGGTGTTACGCTTCACTCTGAAACACATATTTAATTAAATCACAATTTGATAATCACACAAAATTATATCACATTTTGGTTTTATTTCCATTAACTGCACAGCCCTATTCCAAATCACCATCGAATAAAAACTGTACCTATCCAAACTCTAAACAACTTTTCAAAATAAAAACTCAAATTACTTTTTGCAATCTTTTATTAAAAAAACCTTACACTGTGAAAAAAATACACTGTAGAATTCAAATAAAAAAACTATAAACACCTCGGGTCAAAGGACGAGTCGCTGCTGTTTGTGCATGAATCTCACACTAAAAAAGTTTATTCACAAATGCATCAATGACCTGAAGTTGAGTCACCGACAAAATGAGCCCAGTCTCATAAAAATATATGTATAAATAATATGCCAAATAAAAAGGAAAACTTGTGGTATTGATACACACAAATGGACTTTGGCATATGATACGCATCTACTCCACAACCTACCCATCATGTAACATGCACGCCAAAGTCCATTTTTGCACATCAATACCACGAGTTTTCCTTTTTATTTGTTGTACTATTTATACACACTTTTATTTCGTGTTAGGAGCCACAAAACACATCCACTCCACAACAGACGTTCCCTAAACTGAGAAATAATGTTCAGGGATGGAACAAGAACGTCTAATCTTTATCCTCCTCATTCTGTCCATCTGTGGCCGCAGTGTGGGGCAGTGCAGACATAGTAAAGCCTCATGGCATCCTGCATTCAGAAAATCAAAACATGTCCGAAAGTTCAGATTTGTCCTAGATAGTATTTATGTTATTGTTGTAATAAAATAAATCACACATATACATACATATATATACATACTTTATTTTAATTGAAAATATTTAAAGTCAAAATAAAGCCCTTTTTTACTATTTCAAACATTTGGTAAAAGTCACAAAATCTGTCACGTGGATACAATGTATAATGTACATGAGAGTTACTGTTAGTAGAGGAGAACGGTGTTTAGAAATAGTTATAAATAAAGATTATTGCGGTACATTTGACAAGAAAATGCTATTTTTTAGTATTTCCGTTTAATTCAGTGTGTTTACTAGCAATTTCTGAGTGAAAACGGTTTTAAAATATTTTTCAGTGCAGATATTAAGACACGGATCTGAAACTGCTGAAGAGCAGCAGCAGCAAACGGTGATTGTGTGTTATCACCTCAGCCTTCATGCTGTGAGACTGGAAGAACACCGCCTCCTTGTGGCCACACCTAAAAATCACACATTCACATTAACACCATCATTAATACATATCTACATCAAGAAACAAAATTAAACTCTTACTTTGGGCAAGGGTGGTCCTCCGTCCGAGGCAGTGTTGGATCCTGAGCCACGTCTGCAATAATCTGAGTGAGTTCACTGGTGGAGAAGAGGGACTAGGTTAGAGGTGTCTAGAAAAATCTCTTCAACCAGTAAACACTACAGAATAATCCAGCCAGAGTTAAAGACCGCAGGTAGAACATTTATGAAGTTTTGTCCTCTTCACTACTTGCTATAATATGAAAAAACCCAACATGAATGAACTTCAGAAGGGTTGTTAAAAGATACAGTACAACTTACTGAAATGTATTACGTGTCATGTAATCATTATTTCAACCGCGGAGAGATATGAATAAAGAGCTTGTAAACAATGTTATGTAATGTTACATTTACCTCCGAAAAGCCATTCAATGTCCAGATCTAGTTAGTCATCACTTTTACTAAATCTATATTACGTAGGCTATTCGTTATATATTTACTTAACTTGTCACTGATGTCTTATTTACTGTATGTTTGAATAAATCTGTTATAAAAATAAGTTAAGGGAACAATTATACAGTTGATATAAAACTGGCTATTTTAGCACTAATCTATTGGTAATTTTATCCTGTAAAATTGGGAAGTCTTGGCCTAATGGTTAGAGAGTCGGACTCCCAATCAAAAGGTTGTGAGTTCGAGTCTCGGGCCGGCAGGAATTGTTTGTGGGGGGAGTGCATGTACAGTTCTCTCTCCACCCTCAATACCACGACTTAGGTGCCCTTGAGCAAGGCATCGAACCCCCAACTGCTCCCCGGGCGCCGCAGCATAAATGGCTGCCCACTGCTCCGGGTGCGTGCTCACAGTGTGTGTGTGTGTGTTCACTGCTCTGTGTGTGTGCATTTCGGATGGGTTAAATGCAGAGCACAAATTCTGAGTATGGGTCACCGTACTTGGCTGAATGTCACTTCACTTCACTTCACTTCACTTAATATTATAGCACTGACAGGGTTTTCTGTATAGTTTACAGCATTAGATGAGGGATTGTTTTATATGTCCAAATTTCTAAAACAAATTTATATCCAAAACAACTGATATCGAATCAAATAAAGAGCTAGTGAATCAGAATCAAATGCGTCCAGCAGTCTTTGTCCCCTCAGCAGTACAGACATGCCTTTAATGTGACCTGAAAGATGGACACCAACAGAAAATCAAGTCTTTCTAGACACATGACAGTCTGGGTGACAGCTAACAGTTCTACCTCAAACTAATACATCGCCTCTTAGTAAATAAAACATTAAGATACTCACTCAACCTCATGGGTGATTTTGTTCACATAGATGCAGCTGTTATCGGCTTCTTGTTGATAGTCACAGTTTCTGCACTGAACACACACAGTACATGAACACAAGTAAGGGATTGTTCTGTCCAATAAGAAGAATCGAGTTATAGAGAACACATATGCTGATCAACCATTAGCTTGACGCTCGATTGTAATCATAATAAGTCATATGCATGTCAAATCACATCAGTTTATTAGATCTAACGTTACTAACTGTAATCATAAATCAATGCATAAACACGCCATGAGCATTGAGTGAACTCTCTCACATGGTCTAAAAGGACAACTCATGCACATAGATTTGGCAAAAATAACTTACAGCGTAGAGCAGGATGCGGTTTTCTTTATCCTCTTTAGGATACAGCATGTTATTACTGTTAAACAGAAAGATTCATATGAGACGAAACAAGCACACACCTCAGAACAGCGAGTTTCCATCTACTCACCACTCCTGACAGAACCTGATGCCCACAAAACCAGGTTCGTAAGTGCCCCCTTCCAGATCCATTATAAAGATACTGTAATTAAGCAACTAAGTAAGAGATAAAGGATAACCGACCTCCTCCACTCCGTCGAAATGTCTGGGATCAGTCGTTTGTGCGCATGCGTGACCTCCGGCTCGCGCTGCTCAGATACATCACAGCGCCTCCTCGCGGCGGAGGACAAAACTATGATTTTTCAGCGAATAGAGACGATGTGTAATGTTTTCAAGTTCAATTTATTCTGATTATTTATACATATTGCTACTATTTTGCTGACATTGCATTAAGGGACTTAACGCTTGTGCTGTGTTGAAAACCCTATAGCACCTTTGGTTTGGTGGCCTTTTAAAAATCTTTGTAAGTTGGTTTATTGGATTCAGTCTTTTTATTTAATATTATTGTTAATATTATTAATATTAATATTATTAATATTATTGTTGCTAATTAATTAAGACATTTATATTATTATTATTATTTTATACACCATATAACTATAATTAAATATAATTATATATATATACACACACATATATATAGTGTTAAAATAAATTATAAGGGCCCGAGCACCGATGGTGTGAGGACCCTCTTGGAATTGCTCTGTTTATTATTAGGGCCCGAGCACCGATGGTGTGAGGACCCTCTTGGAATTGCTCCGTTTATTATTAGGGCCCGAGCACCGATGGTGTGAGGACCCTCTTGGAATTGCTCCGTTTATTATTATTATTATTATTATTATTATTATTAAGGCCCGAGCACCGATGGTGTGAGGACCCTCTTGGAATTGCTCCGTTTATTATTATTATTATTATTATTATTATTATTATTATTATTATTAGGGCCCGAGCACCGATGGTGTGAGGACCCTCTTGGAATTGCTCCGTTTATTATTAGGGCCCGAGCACCGATGGTGTGAGGACCCTATTGGAATTGCTCCGTTTATTATTATTATTATTATTATTATTATTCTCTAAGATGAATCGCATTTTTGAGAGCCTAAACATGCTCGAAAAGTCATGAAACTTTGCACACACCTCAGAACTGGCGAAAATTTACGTCTGATATGGGTTTCAGAAGTGGGTGTGGCAAAATGGCTCGACAGCGCCACCTATACACGTTCAACGGTGTGCGCCTCGAGCTACGTTTCACGTACATGTATGAAAATTGGTATACACATGTAACTCTCCAATACCTACAAAAAAGTCTCTTGGAGCAAAATCCGAAACCCAACAGGAAGTCGGTTATTTTTAATTTTATGAGCAAATTTTGTGTCATTTTTGTCATTTCCATGCGTTGTATTTTAACGAACTCCTCCTAGAGATTAATTCAGATCAACACCAAAGTTGGTATGCCTAATCTAAAGGCCTTTGCGATGTTAAATTGCGAAGATTTTGAGTTTTTGTTAAAGGGCGTGTCCGTGGCGGCCTGGCGAATTTCGATGATTCGCCATGAAAAATGAAGTTGCTATAACTCAGACATACAATGTCCAATCTGCCCCAAACTTCACATGTTTGATGAGACTCCGAACCTGAACAGATTGACATGCCCATATTCAGTTATAGTCATAGCACCACCTATTGGCAACAGGAAGTGACATATTTTACACTGCGACTAACTACTCCTAGAAATTTTATGACATCAATGTCTTTTTTGTGGTCAGTCTAATCTAAAGGCCTGTGCGATGTTAAGTTGTGAAGATCTTGAGTTTTCGTCAAAAGGCGTGTCCATGGCGCCGTGACGAAGTTCGATGTCTCGCCATGGGAATAAAATATTTTATAACTCAAGCATAAAATGTTCGATCTTCCCCAAACTTCACATGTGTGATAAGAGTCCTGGCCTGAACACATCTGTAGGCCAATATTCCATCGGGTGTGGCAAAATGGCTCGATAGCGCCACCTATACACTTTCAACATAGCGCGCCTCGAGCTCCGTTTCACGTACATGTACAAAAATCGATACACACATGTAACACACCAATACCTACAAAAAAGTCTCTTGGTACGAAATCCGAATCCCAACAGGAAGTTGGTTATTTAGAATTTTCTCTGCAAAATTGGCGTTGTTTTTGCCATTTTCAGGGGTTGTACTTTAACGAACTCCTCCTAGAGATTTACTCAGATCAACACCAAACTTGGTAAGTTAAATCTAAAGTCCTTTGTGATGTTAAATTGCGAAGATCTTGAGGTTTCGTTAAAGGGCGTGTCCATGGCGGCCTGACAAATTTCGATGTTTCGCCATGAAAAAGGAAGTTGCTGTAACTCAGACATACAATGTCCAATCTGCCCCAAACTTCACATGTTAGATAAGACTTCTGCCCTTAACAGATCTCCATGCCCATATTCAGTTATAGTCATAGCGCCACCTATTGGCAACAGGAAGTGAAATATTTTACACTGCGAAAAACTACTCCTAGAAATGTTATGACATCAATGTTATTTTTGTGGTCAGTCTAATCTAAAGACCTGTGTGATGTTTAGTTGTGAAGATCTTGAGTTTTCGTTAAAAGGCACGTCCATGGCGCAGTGACGAAGTTCGATGTGTCGCCATGGGATTAAAAGATGTTATAACTCGGGCATAAAATGTCCGATCTTGCCCAAACTTCACATGTGTGGTAAGGGTCCTGGCCTGAACAGATCTGAAAGCCAATATTCCATTGGGTGTGGCAAAATGGCTCGATAGCGCCACCTATACACTTTCAACTGAGTGCATATACACTTTCAACGGAGTGCGTCTCAAGCTATGTTTCACGTACATGTACAAAAATCGGTACACACATGTAACTTACCAATACCTACAAAAAAGTCTCTTGGTACGAAATCCAAATCCCAACAGGAAGTCGGTTATTTAGAATTTTCTCTGCAAAATTGGTGTTGTTTTTGCCATTTTCAGGGGTTGTACTTTAACGAACTCCTCCTAGAGATTTATTCGGATCAGCATCAAACTTGGTCAGTTAAATCTAAAGGCCTTTGCGATGTTAAATTGGGAAGATCTTGAGATTTCGTTAAAGGGAGTGTCCATGGCGGCCTGACAAATTTCGATGTTTCGCCATGAAAAAGGAAGTTGCTGTAACTCAGACATACAATGTCCAATCTGCCCCAAACTTTGCATGTTAGATAAGACTTCTGCCCCTTAACAGATCTACATGCCCATATTCAATTATAGTCATAGCGCCACCTGCTGGCAACAGGAAGTGACATATTTTACGCTGAGACAAACTACTCCTAGAGATTTTTTGACATTAATGTTTTTTTGTGATCAGTCTAATCTAAAGGCCTGTGTAATGTTAAATTGTGGCAATCTTGAGTTTTTGTTAAAGAGCGTGTCCATGGCAAAAATGACAAAATTTGATGTCTCGCCACAGCAAGAGAAGTTGTTGTAACTCAGGCATAAAATGTTTGATCTTCCCCAAACTTCACATGTTCGATAAGAGTGCAGCCCTGAACACATCTGAAGGCCAATATTCCATTATAATGATAGCGCCACCTGCTGGCAACAGGAAGATTGGAACATATATGGAATAAACATTGATATTCTACTTATATTTATTAGTTTAAATGCATATTTCTCACCATTCACCTATTTACTAAAGCCACTCGCTGCCGGTGAGCCCGGGTGCGAGGGCCCGTTCATCGCTGCTTGCAGCTTTAATTATTATTATTATTATTATTATTATTATTATTATTATTATTATTATTATTATTATTATTATTATTCTTCTCCAGGATGAATCGCATTTTTGAGGGCCTAAACATACTCAAAAAGTCATGAAACTTTGCACACACATCAGAACCGGCGAAAATGTACATCTGATATGGGTTTCAGAAGTGGGTGTGGCAAAATGGCTCGACAGCGCCACCTATACATGTTCAACGGTGTGTGCCTCGAGCTATGTTTCACGGACATGTATGAAAATCGGTACACACATGTAACTCTCCAATACCTACAAAAAAGTCTCTTAGAGCAAAATTCTAAACCCAACAGGAAGTCGGTTATTTTTAATATTATGAGCAAATTTTGTGTCATTTTTGCCATTTCCATGAGTTGTATTTTAACAAACTCCTCCTAGAAACTTATTCAGATCAACACCAAATTTGGTATGCCTAATCTAAAGGCCTTTGCGATGTTAAATTGCGAAGATTTTGAGTTTTCGTTAAAGGGCGTGTCCGTGGAGGCCTGGCGAATTTCGATGATTCGCCATGAAAAATGAAGTTGCTATAACTCAGACATACAATGTCCAATGTGCCCAAAACTTCACATGTTTAATAAGACTCCTGACCTGAACATATTTACATGCCCATATTCAGTTATAGTCATAGCGCCACCTATAGGCAACAGGAAGTGACATATTTTACACTTCGACAGACTACTCCTAGATATTTTTTGACATCAATGTCTTTTTTATGGTCAGTATAATCTAAAGGCCTGTGCAATGTTAAATTGTGAAGATCTTGAGTTTTCGTTAAGGGGCGTGTCCATGGCGCCGTGACAAAATTCAAAGTCTCGCCATGGGAATAAAAGATGTTATAACTCAGGCATAAAATATCCGATCTTCCCCAAACTTCACATGTGTGATAAAAGTCCTGGCCTGAACAGATCTGAAGGCCAATATTCCATCGGGTGTGGCAAAATGGCTCGATAGCGCCACCTATACACTTTCAACGGAGTGCACCTCGAGCTATGTTTCACGTACATGTACACAAATTGGTACACACGTGTAGCACACCAATACCTACAAAAAAGTCTCTTGGTACGAAATCCTAATCCCAACAGGAAGTCGGTTATTTTGAATTTTCCCTGCAAAATTTGTGTTTTTTTTTGCCATTTTCAGGGGTTGTACTTTAACGAACTCCTCCTAGAGATTTATTCAGATGAACACCAAACTTGGTCAGTGTAATCTAAAGCCATTTGCGATGTTAAATTGCGAAGGACTTGAGGTTTTGTTGAAGGGCGTGTCCATGGCGGCCTGACAAATTTCGATGTTTCGCCATGAAAAAGGAAGTTGCTGTAACTCAGACATACAATGTCCAATCTGCCCCAAACTTCACATGTTGGATAAGACTCTTGACCTGAACAGATCTACTTGCCAATATTCAGTTATAGTCATAGCACCACCTATTGGCAACAGGAAGTGAAATATTTTACACTGCGACAAACTACTCCTAGAAATTTTATGACATCAATGTTATTTTTGTGGTCAGTCTAATCTAAAGACCTTTGTGATGTTTAGTTGTGAAGATCTTGAGTTTTCGTTAAAAGGCGTGTCCATGGCGCCGTGACGAAGTTCGATGTGTCGCCATGGGAATAAAAGATGTTATAACTCAGGCATAAAATGTCCGATCTTGCCCAAACTTCACATGTGTGATAAGGGACCTGGCCTGAACAGATCTGAAGGCCAATAGTCCATTGGGTGTGGCAAAATGGCTCGATAGCGCCACCTATACACTTTCAACTGAGTGCATATACACTTTCAACGGAGTGCGTCTCAAGCTATGTTTCACGTACATGTACAAAAATCGGTACACACATGTAACTTACCAATACCTACAAAAAAGTCTCTTGGTACGAAATCCGAATCCCAACAGGAAGTCGGTTATTTAGAATTTTCTCTGCAAAATTGGTGTTGTTTTTGCCATTTTCAGGGGTTGTACTTTAACGAACTCCTCCTAGAGATTTATTCAGATCAGCATCAAACTTGGTCAGTTAAATCTAAAGGCCTTTGCGATGTTAAATTGGGAAGATCTTGAGATTTCGTTAAAGGGAGTGTCCATGGCGGCCTGACAAATTTCGATGTTTCGCCATGAAAAAGGAAGTTGCTGTAACTCAGACATACAATGTCCAATCTGCCCCAAACTTTGCATGTTAGATAAGACTTCTGCCCCTTAACAGATCTACATGCCCATACTCAATTATAGTCATAGCGCCACCTGCTGGCAACAGGAAGTGACATATTTTACGCTGAGACAAACTACTCCTAGAGATTTTTTGACATTAATGTATTTTTGTGATCAGTCTAATCTAAAGGCCTGTGTAATGTTAAATTGTGGCAATCTTGAGTTTTTGTTAAAGAGCGTGTCCATGGCAAAAATGACAAAATTTGATGTCTCGCCACAGCAAGAGAAGTTGTTGTAACTCAGGCATAAAATGTTTGATCTTCCCCAAACTTCACATGTTCGATAAGAGTGCAGCCCTGAACACATCTGAAGGCCAATATTCCATTATAATGATAGCGCCACCTGCTGGCAACAGGAAGATTGGAACATATATGGAATAAACATTGATATTCTACTTATATTTATTAGTTTAAATGCATATTTCTCACCATTCACCTATTTACTAAAGCCACTCGCTGCCGGTGAGCCCGGGTGCGAGGGCCCGTTCATCGCTGCTTGCAGCTTTAATTATTATTATTATTATTATTATTATTATTATTATTATTATTATTATTATTATTATTATTATTATTATTATTCTCCAGGATGAATCGCATTTTTGAGGGCCTAAACATACTCAAAAAGTCATGAAACTTTGCACACACATCAAAACCGGCGAAAATGTACATCTGATATGGGTTTCAGAAGTGGGTGTGGCAAAATGGCTCGACAGCGCCACCTATACATGTTCAACGGTGTGTGCCTCGAGCTATGTTTCACGTACATGTATGAAAATCGGTACACACATGTAACTCTCCAATACCTACAAAAAAGTCTCTTAGAGCAAAATTCTAAACCCAACAGGAAGTCGGTTATTTTTAATATTATGAGCAAATTTTGTGTCATTTTTTGCCATTTCCATGAGTTGTATTTTAACGAACTCCTCCTAGAAACTTATTCAGATCAACACCAAATTTGGTATGCCTAATCTAAAGGCCTTTGCGATGTTAAATTGCGAAGATTTTGAGTTTTCGTTAAAGGGCGTGTCCGTGGAGGCCTGGCGAATTTCGATGATTCGCCATGAAAAATGAAGTTGCTATAACTCAGACATACAATGTCCAATGTGCCCAAAACTTCACATGTTTAATAAGACTCCTTACCTGAACATATTTACATGCCCATATTCAGTTATAGTCATAGCGCCACCTATAGGCAACAGGAAGTGACATATTTTACACTTCGACAGACTACTCCTAGATATTTTTTGACATCAATGTCTTTTTTATGGTCAGTATAATCTAAAGGCCTGTGCAATGTTAAATTGTGAAGATCTTGAGTTTTCGTTAAGGGGCGTGTCCATGGCGCCGTGACAAAATTCAAAGTCTCGCCATGGGAATAAAAGATGTTATAACTCAGGCATAAAATATCCGATCTTCCCCAAACTTCACATGTGTGATAAAAGTCCTGGCCTGAACAGATCTGAAGGCCAATATTCCATCGGGTGTGGCAAAATGGCTCGATAGCGCCACCTATACACTTTCAACGGAGTGCACCTCGAGCTATGTTTCACGTACATGTACACAAATTGGTACACACGTGTAGCACACCAATACCTACAAAAAAGTCTCTTGGTACGAAATCCTAATCCCAACAGGAAGTCGGTTATTTTGAATTTTCCCTGCAAAATTTGTGTTTTTTTTTTGCCATTTTCAGGGGTTGTACTTTAACGAACTCCTCCTAGAGATTTATTCAGATGAACACCAAACTTGGTCAGTGTAATCTAAAGCCATTTGCGATGTTAAATTGCGAAGGACTTGAGGTTTTGTTGAAGGGCGTGTCCATGGCGGCCTGACAAATTTCGATGTTTCGCCATGAAAAAGGAAGTTGCTGTAACTCAGACATACAATGTCCAATCTGCCCCAAACTTCACATGTTGGATAAGACTCTTGACCTGAACAGATCTACTTGCCAATATTCAGTTATAGTCATAGCGCCACCTATTGGCAACAGGAAGTGAAATATTTTACACTGCGACAAACTACTCCTAGAAATTTTATGACATCAATGTTATTTTTGTGGTCAGTCTAATCTAAAGACCTTTGTGATGTTTAGTTGTGAAGATCTTGAGTTTTCGTTAAAAGGCGTGTCCATGGCGCCGTGACGAAGTTCGATGTGTCGCCATGGGAATAAAAGATGTTATAACTCAGGCATAAAATGTCCGATCTTGCCCAAACTTCACATGTGTGATAAGGGACCTGGCCTGAACAGATCTGAAGGCCAATAGTACATTGGGTGTGGCAAAATGGCTCGATAGCGCCACCTATACACTTTCAACTGAGTGCATATACACTTTCAACGGAGTGCGCCTCAAGCTATGTTTCATGTACATGTACAAAAATCGGTACACACATGTAACACACGAATATCTACGAAAAAGCCTCTTGGTACGAAATCCGAATCCAAACAGGAAGTCAGTTATTTAGAATGTTCTCTGCAAAATTGGTGTTGTTTTTGGCATTTTCAGGGGTTGTACTTTAACGAACTCCTCCTAGAGATTTATTCAGATCAACATCAAACTTGGTCAGTTAAATCTAAAGGCCTTTGCGAAGTTAAATTGGGAAGATCTTGAGATTTCGTTAAAGGGAGTTTCCATGGCGGCCTGACAAATTTCGATGTTTCGCCATGAAAAAGGAAGTTGCTGTAACTCAGACATACAATGTCCAATCTGCCCCAAACTTCGCATGTTAGATAAGGCTTCTGCCCTTAACAGATCCACATGCCCATATTCACTTATAATCATAGCGCCACCTGCTGGCAACAGGAAGTGGCATATTTTACGCTGTGACAAAGTACTCCTAGAAATCTTTTGACATTTAATGTATTTTTTGTGGTCAGTCTAATCTTAAGGCCTGTGCAATGTTAAATTATGGAGATCTTGAGTTTTTGTTAAAGGGTGTGTCCATGAAACCATGACAAAATTTGATGTCTCGCCACAGGAAAAGAAGTTGTTGTAACTCAGGCATAAAATGTCCGATCTTCCCCAAACTTCACATTTGTGATAAGAATCCTGACCTGAACACATCTGAAGGCCAATATTCCATTATAATGATAGCGCCACCTGCTGGCAACAGGAAGACTGGCACATATAAATGATTTTGACATATTCCACTTATATTTATGACTTTAAATGCATATATCTCGCCGTTCGCCAATTTACTAAAGCCTCTCGCTGGCGGTGAGCCCGGGTGCGAGGGCCCGTTCATCGCTGCTTGCAGCTTTAATTATTATTATTATTATTATTATTATTATTCTCTAAGATGAATCGCATTTTTGAGAGCCTAAACATGCTCGAAAAGTCATGAAACTTTGCACACACCTCAGAACTGGCAAAAATTTACGTCTGATATGGGTTTCAGAAGTGGGTGTGGCAAAATGGCTCGACAGCGCCACCTATACACGTTCAACGGTGTGCGCCTCGAGCTACGTTTCACGTACATGTATGAAAATTGGTATACACATGTATCTCTCCAATACCTACAAAAAAGTCTCTTGGAGCAAAATCCGAAACCCAACAGGAAGTCGGTTATTTTTAATTTTATGAGCAAATTTTGTGTCATTTTTGTCATTTCCATGCGTTGTATTTTAACGAACTCCTCCTAGAGATTAATTCAGATCAACACCAAAGTTGGTATGCCTAATCTAAAGGCCTTTGCGATGTTAAATTGCGAAGATTTTGAGTTTTCGTTAAAGGGCGTGTCCGTGGCGGCCTGGCGAATTTCGATGATTCGCCATGAAAAATGAAGTTGCTATAACTCAGTCATACAATGTCCAATCTGCCCCAAACTTCACATGTTTGATGAGACTCTGAACCTGAACAGATTGACATGCCCATATTCAGTTATAGTCATAGCGCCACCTATTGGCAACAGGAAGTGACATATTTTACACTGCGACTAACTACTCCTAGAAATTTTATGACATCAATGTCTTTTTTGTGGTCAGTCTAATCTAAAGGCCTGTGCGATGTTAAGTTGTGAAGATCTTGAGTTTTCGTCAAAAGGCGTGTCCATGGCGCCGTGACAAAATTCAAAGTCCCGCCATGGGAATAAAAGATGTTATAACTCAGGCATAAAATGTCCGATCTTCCCCAAACTTCACATGTTTGATAAAAGTCCTGGCCTGAACAGATCTGAAGGCCAATATTCCATCGGGTGTGGCAAAATGGCTCGATAGCGCCACCTATACACTTTCAACTGAGTGCATATACACTTTCAACGGAGTGCGCCTCAAGCTATGTTTCATGTACATGTACAAAAATCGGTACACACATGTAACACACCAATATCTACGAAAAAGTCTCTTGGTACGAAATCCGAATCCAAACATACATTAATGTATTTTTGTGGTCATTTTACGCTGAGACAAACTACTCCTAGAGATTTTTTTACATTAATGTATTTTTGTGGTCAGTCTAATCTAAAGGCCTGTGTAATGTTAAATTGTGGCAATCTTGAGTTTTTGTTAAAGAGCGTGTCCATGGCAAAAATGACAAAATTTGATGTCTCACCACAGCAAGAGAAGTTGTTGTAACTCAGGCATAAAATGTTTGATCTTCCCCAAACTTCACGTTCGATAAGAGTGCAGCCCTGAACACATCTGAAGGCCAATATTCCATTATAATGATAGCGCCACCTGCTGGCAACAGAAAGATTGGCACATATATGGAATAAACTTTGATATATTCCACTTATATTTATCAGTTTAAATGCATATTTCTCACCGTTCACCTATTTACTAAAGCCACTCGCTGCCGGTGAGCCCGGGTGCGAGGGCCCGTTCATCGCTGCTTGCAGCTTTAATTCTTCTTCTTCTTCTTCTTCTTCTTCTTCTCCGTAATGAAGCGCATTTTTGAGGGCCTAAACATGCTCCAAAACTCACGAAACTTTGCACACGCATCAGGACCGGCGAAAATTTACATCTGATATAGGTTTCAGAAGTGGGTGTGGCAAAATGGCTCGATAGCGCCACCTGGTAAATTTCAACAGAGTGTCCCTCGAGCTACGTTTCACGTACATGCATGAAAATTGGCACGCACGTGTAACACACCAATACCTACAAAAAAGACTCTTGGTACAAAATCCAAAACCCAACAAGAAGTAAGTTATTTTGAATTTCCAGTACGATTTTTGTGCAGTTTTTGCCGTTTCCATGCCTCGTACTTTGACGAACTCCTCCTACAGTTTTAATCGGAATATCTTCAAATTTGGTGAGGGTCATCATAAGACCTTTGTGACGTTAACTTGCGAAGCTTTTGAGTTTTCGTCAAGGGGTGTGTCCCTGGCGGCCTGACAAAGTTTGATGTTTCGCCGTGAAACAGGAAGTTGCTGTAACTCAGGCAAGCAATGTCCGATCTGCCCAAAACTTCACACGTGTGATGGGTGTTCTGTCCTGAACAAACACCCATGACCAAATGCAGTTATAGTCATAGCACCACCTGCTGGTAACAGGAAGTGACATGGTTAACACAGTTATGGACTCCTTGCAAAATAATAAAAGGCATCAACAAGGGTTAAATAGGCTGGCAAAATTTTATAAGCATGCTAATACATGCTAACAACATCTAGCTAAGTGCTAAAGCATGCTACTAATGCAGTGAAACAGGAAGTTGCTGTAACTCAGGCAAGCAATGTCCGATCTGCCCCAAACTTCACACGTGTTATGGGTGTTCTGTCCTGAACAAACACCCATGACCAAATGCAGTTATAGTCATAGCACCACCTGCTGGTAACAGGAAGTGACATGGTTAACACAGTTATGGACTCCTAGGAACAAATTAAAAAGTGCCAACAAGTGTTAAATAAGCTGGCAACATGCTAGTAACCTACTAATACATGCTAGCAACAATTAGCTAAGTGCTATAGCATCATATTATTGCAGTGAAACAGGAAGTTGCAGTAAATCAGGCAAGCAATGTCCAATCTGTCCCCAAACTTCACACGTGTGATGGATATTCTGTCCTGAAAAAACACCCATGACCAAACTCAGTAATAGTCATAGCGCCTCCTGCTGGTAACAGGAAGCTACATGGTTAACATTGTTATGGTCTCCTAGGAACATATTAAAAAGTGTCAACAAGTGTTAAAAAAAGGCTGACAACATGCTAGAAACATACCAATACATGCTAGCAACACTTAGCTAAATGCTAAAGCATGGTAGTGATGCAGTGAAAAAGGAATTTGCTGTAACTAATGCAAGCAATGTCCGATCTGCCTCAAACTTCAAACGTTTGACAAGAGTCCTGTCCTGAACACATCAACATGCCCATATTTGATTATATTCATAGTGCCACCTGCTGGCAACAGGAAGTGGCATGTTTAACACTGTTATGGACTCCTTGCAAAATAATAAAAGGCATCAACAAGGGTTAAATAGGCTGGCAAAATATTATAAGCATGCTAATACATGCTAGCAACATTTAGCTATGTGCTAAAGCATACTACTAAGGCATTGAAACAGGAAGTTGCTGTAACTCAGGCAAGCAATGTCCGATCTGCCCCAAACTTCACACGTGTGATGGGTGTTCTGTCCTGAACAAACACCCATGACCAAATTCAGTTAGCGCCACCTGCTGGTAACAGGAAGTGACATGGTTAACACAGTTATGGACTCCTTGCAAAATAATAAAAGGCATCAACAAGGGTTAAATAGGCTGGCAAAATTTTATAAGCATGCTAATACATGCTAGCAACATTTAGCTAAGTGCTAAAGCATGCTACTAATGCAGTGAAACAGGAAGTTGCTGTAACTCAGGCAAGCAATGTCCGATCTGCCCCAAACTTCACACGTGTTATGGGTGTTCTGTCCTGAACAAACACCCATGACCAAATGCAGTTATAGTCACAGAGCCACCTGCTGGTAACAGGAAGTAACATGGTTAACACAGTTATGGACTTCTAGGAACATATTAAAAAGTGCCAACAAGTGTTAAATAAGCTGGCAACATGCTAGTAACCTACTGATACATGCTAGCAACAATTAGCTAAGTGCTAAAGCACCATTTTATTGCAGTGAAACAGGAAGTTGCTGTAAATCAGGCAAGCAATGTCCAATCTGTCCCCAAACTTCACACGTGTGATGGGTGTTCTTTCCTGAACAAACACCCATGACCAAATTCAGTAATAGTCATAGCGCCACCTGCTGGTAACAGGAAGTTACATGGTTAACATCGTTTTGGACTCCTAGGAACATATTAAAAAGTGTCAACAAGTGTTAAAAAAGGCTGGTAACATGCTAGAAACATACCAATACATGCTAGCAACACTTTAGCTAAATGCTAAAGCATGCTAGTGATGCAGTGAAAAAGGAATTTGCTGTAACTAATGCAAGAAATGTCCGATCTGCCTCAAACTTCAAACATTTGACAAGAGTCCTGTCCTGAACACATCAACATGCCCATATTTGATAATATTCATAGTGCCACCTGCTGGCAACAGGAAGTGGCATGTTTAACACTGTTATGGACTCCTAGCAAAATAATAAAAGGCATCAACAAGGGTTAAATAGGCTGGCAAAATTTTATAATCATGCTAATACATGCTAGCAACATTTGGCTAAGTGCTAAAGCATGCTACTAATGCAGTGAAACAGGAAGTTGCTGTAACTCAGGCAAGCAATGTCCGATCTATCCCAAACTTCACACGTGTGATGGGTGTTCTTTCGAACAAACACCCATGACCGAATTCAGTAATAGTCATAGCGCCACCTGCTGGTAACAGGAAGTTACATGGTTAACATTGTTGTGGACTCCTAGGAACATATTAAAAAGTGTCAACAAGTGTTAAAAAGGCTGGCAACATGTTAGAAACATACCAATAAATGCTAGCAACACTTAGCTAAATGTTAAAGCATGCTAGTGATGCAGTGAAAAGGGAATTTGCTGTAACTAATGCAAGCAATGTCCGATCTGCCTCAAACTTCAAACGTTTGACAAGAGTCCTGTCCTGAACACATCAACATGCCCATATTGAATTATATTCATAGTGCCACCTGCTGGCAACAGGAAGTGGCATGTTTAACACTGTTATGGACTCCTTGCAAAATAATAAAAGTCATCAACAAGGGTTAAATAGGCTGGCAAAATTTTATAAGCATGCTAATACATGCTAGCAACATTTAGCTAAGTGCTAAAGCATGCTACTAATGCAGTGAAACAGGAAGTTGCTGTAACTCAGGCAAGCAATGTCCGATCTGCCCCAAACTTCACACGTGTGATGGGTGTTCTGTCCTGAACAAACACCCATGAACAAATTCAGTTATAGGCATAGCGCCATCTGCTGGTAACAGGAAGTGACATGGTTAACACAGTTCTGGACTCCTTGCAAAATAATAAAAGGCATCAACAAGGGTTAAATAGACTGGCAAAATTTTATAAGCATGCTAATACATGCTAGCAACATTTAGCTAAGTGCTAAAGCATGCTACTAATGCAGTGAAAAAGGAAGTTGCTGTAACTCAGGCAAGCAATGTCTGATCTGCCCCAAACTTCACACGTGTTATGGGTGTTCTGTCCTGAACAAACACCCATGACCAAATGCAGTTATACTCATAGCGCCACCTGCTGGTAACAGGAAGTTACATGGTAAACATTGTTATGGACTCCTAGGAACATATTAAAAAGTGTCAACAAGTGTTAAAAAGGCTGGCAACATGCTAGAAACATACCAATACATGCTAGCAACACTTAGCTAAATGCTTAAACATGCTAGTGATGCAGTGAAAAAGGAATTTGCTGTTACTAATGCAAGCAATGTCCGATCTTCCCCAAACTTCACACGTGTGATAGGTGTTTTGTTCTGAACAAACACCCATGACCAAATTCAGTTATAGTCATAGCGCCACCTGCTGGTAACAGGAAGTGACAGGGTTAACGCTGTTATGGACTCCTAGGAACAAATTAAAATGTGTCAAAAAAGGTTAAATATGCTGGCAACCTTCTAGAAGCATACCAAAACATGCTAGCAACACTTAGCTAAGTGCTAAAGCATGCTACTAATGCAGTGAAAAAGGAAGATGCTGTAACTCAGTCAAGCAATGTCCGATCTGCCCCAAACTTCACACGTTTGACAAGGGTCCTGTCATAAATAAATCAACATGCCCATATTCGGTTATAGTCATAGCGCCACCTGCTGGCAACAGGAAGTGTCATTTTTAACACTTTTATGCACTATTTGCAACACAGTAAAATATGCCATTGTGTGCTAATCATGCTAGAAATATTTTCAAACATTCTAGCAACACTTAGTATGTGCAAAACGATGCTATTAATACTATAAAACAGGAAGTTGTTGTAACTCATGCATACAATTCCCCATCTTACCCAAACATCACATGTTTTATAAGAGTACTGGCCTGAACACAACTAAAGGCCAATATTCAATTCTAAGTATAGCGCCGCCTGCTGGCAACAGGAAATTAATTGTTTTATACTAACTTAAACATGACTTTTCTGATCTGCCTGAAACTTTGCATATTTGGTAAGAGTCCTGGCCTGAAGAAATTTGCATTTCAATATTCTGTTATAATCATTGCGCCACCTGTTGGCAGCAGGAAATGTGGCACAAATATTTACTATTTTATAAGCATATGGCCCAACGTTCACTGTTCCTCCTATGGGCACCGGGGGGTGGTGAACCCGAGTGCGAGGGCCCTTTCATCGCTGCTTGCAGCTTTAATTATTATTATTATTCTTCTTCTCCAGAATGAATCGCATTTTTGAGGGCCTAAACATACTCAAAAAGTCATGAAACTTTGCACACACCTCAGAACCGGCGAAAATGTACATCTGATATGGGTTTCAGAAGTGGGTGTGGCAAAATGGCTTGACAGCGCCACCTATACATGTTCAACGGTGTGCGCCTCGAGCTATGTTTCACGTACATGTATGAAAATCGGTACACACATGTAACTCTCCAATACCTACAAAAAAGTCTCTTAGAGCAAAATTCTAAACCCAACAGGAAGTCGGTTATTTTTAATATTATGAGCAAATTTTGTGTCATTTTTGCCATTTCCATGAGTTGTACTTTAACGAACTCCTCCTAGAAACTTATTCAGATCAACACCAAATTTGGTATGCCTAATCTAAAGGCCTTTGCGATGTTAAATTGCTAAGATTTTGAGTTTTCGTTAAAGGGCGTGTCCGTGGCGGCCTGGCGAATTTCGATGATTCGCCATGAAAAATGAAGTTGCTATAACTCAGACATACAATGTCCAATGTGCCCAAAACTTCACATGTTTAATAAGACTCCTGACCTGAACATATTTACATGCCCATATTCAGTTATAGTCATAGCGCCACCTATAGGCAACAGGAAGTGACATATTTTACACTTCGACAGACTACTCCTAGAAATTTTTTGACATCAATGTCTTTTTTATGGTCAGTATAATCTAAAGGCCTGTGCAATGTTAAATTGTGAAGATCTTGAGTTTTCGTTAAGGGGCGTGTCCATGGCGCCGTGACAAACATCAAAGTCTCGCCATGGGAATAAAAGATGTTATAACTCAGGCATAAAATGTCCGATCTTCCCAAAACTTCACATTTGTGATAAAAGTCCTGGCCTGAACAGATCTGAAGGCCAATATTCCATCGGGTGTGGCCAAATGGCTCGATAGCGCCACCTATACACTTTCAACGGAGTGCGCCTCGAGCTATGTTTCACGTACATTTACAAAAATTGGTACACACATGTAACACACCAATACCTACAAAAAAGTCTCTTGGTACGATATCCTAATCCCAACAGGAAGTCGGTTATTTTGAATTTTTCCTGCAAAATTGGTGTTGTTTTTGCCATTTTCAGGGGTTGTACTTTAACGAACTCCTCCTAGAGATTTATTCAGATGAACAACAAACTTGGTCAGTGTAATCTAAAGCCATTTGCGATGTTAAATTGCGAAGGAATTGAGGTTTCGTTAAAGGGCGTGTCCATGGCGGCCTGACAAATTTCGATGTTTTGCCATGAAAAAGGAAGTTGCTGTAACTCAGACATACAATGTCCAATCTGCCCCCAACTTCACATGTTGGATAAGACTATTGACCTGAACAGATCTACATGCCAATATTCAGTTATAGTCATAGCGCCACCTATTGGCAACAGGAAGTGAAATATTTTACACTACGACAAACTACTCCTAGAAATTTTATGACATCAATGTTATTTTTGTGGTCAGTCTAATCTAAAGACCTGTGTGATGTTTAGTTGTGAAGATCATGAGTTTTCGTTAAAAGGCGTGTCCATGGCGCCGTGACGAAGTTCGATGTGTCGCCATGGGAATAAAAGATGTTATAACTCAGGCATAAAATGTCCGATCTTGCCCAAACTTCACATGTGTGATAAGGGTCCTGGCCTGAACAGATCTAAAGGCCAAAATTCCATTGGGTGTTGCAAAATGGCTCTATAGCGCCACCTATACACTTTCAACTAATGGCATATACACTTTCAACGGAGTGCGCCTCAAGCTATGTTTCACGTACATCTACAAAAATCGGTACACACATGTAACACACCAATATCTACGAAAAAGTCTCTTGGTACGAAATCCGAATCCAAACAGGAAGTCAGTTATTTACAATGTTCTCTGCAAAATTGGTGTTGTTTTTTGGCCATTTTCAGGGGTTGTACTTTAACGAACTCCTCCTAGAGATTTATTCAGATCAACATCAAACTTGGTCAGTTAAATCTAAAGGCCTTTGCGAAGTTAAATTGGGAAGATCTTGAGATTTCGTTGAAGGGCGTGCCCATGGCAGCCTGACAAATGTCGATGTTTCGCCATGAAAAAGGAAGTTGCTGTAACTCAGACATACAATGTCCAATCTGCCCCAAACTTTGCATGTTAGATAAGACTTCTGCCCTTAACAGATCCACATGCCCATATTCACGTATAGTTATAGCGCCACCTGCTGGCAACAGGATGTGGCATATTTTACGCTTTGACAAAGTATTCCTAGAAATCTTTTGACATTAATGTATTTGTTGTGGTCAGTCTAATCTTAAGGCCTGTGCAATGTTAAATTATGGAGATCTTGAGTTTTTGTTAAAGGGTGTGTCCATGGCACCATGACAAAATTTGATGTCTCGCCACAGGAAAAGAAGTTGTTGTAACTCAGGCATAAAATGTCCGATCTTCCCCAAACTTCACATTTGTGATAAGAGTCCTGGCCTGAACACATCTGAAGGCCAATATTCCATTATAATGATAGCGCCACCTGCTGGCAACAGGAAGACTGGCACATATAAATGATTTTGACATATTCCACTTATATTTACGACTTTAAATGCATATATCTCGCCGTTCGCCAATTTACTAAAGCCTCTCAGTGGCGGTGAGCCCGGGTGCGAGGGCCCGTTCATCGCTGCTTGCAACTTTAATTATTATTATGTTTTAATCTCTTCATTAAATGAGGTTCACTTTTATTTCGTTTTACTTATTCATTTCATGGTCGATTTTATTGTACACTATTATTTTACATTTGCATATGAAGCCACACAATCAAGCATAATGTTATCTAGACAAGAGAAATTGTACATTATTTATTCAAATATGACCTTAATATTCGCATTATTTTGTGATGTACCAGTACAGAGGCAGAAGGAAAACAGGCGACCAGCGGTAGATTGTATTCTTGGCCATAGGGTGGAGACAAAACCAAATTTACCAGAAATCATATCTAGTCTGCTGTCCAGGTATACTAGACACACAGAAAAACACAAATAAAACTGTATTTTTAATTATTCTGTAAATTATAAACATTTAATGTATTAAAATGATATGAAAAACACATTTCTCACATTCTTAATGGACAAAGATGCACTTAAGAAGAACAAACATCCTCATGTTATTTCAAGCTCCCAGTGGAGTGACATAAAATAAGATTAGATCCAGAACCTGCTAGTACACCGCTGACAAATAAGTGGTTCATAATCTGGGAGTCTGCTGTGCGGTCACATTTGGTGCACGGCTGTTGTCAAACACAATTCAGACCACATGAAAAGAAGACAATTTCTAAAAAACTGTGGTGACAAACTGAAAATATGGCAAAATAGACCAGAAAAACATTCTTGTGCAAACTAGTAATGTCCTTTCAATACCCTCCAGATGGACAACCTAGTTTGTTTTTCCCTTTAGAAATGATAAAATAAGACAGTCATGAGCATTATGGCAAACATAAATTCATACTTATATGAATTAAATTACATTTCCATGAAATTTTAAGAAACTACAGTGTCCCCAAAATGTTTTGATGCCTTGTGACTAGAAACATTTTTCAAAAATAACGTAGAAAAGAGAAGTTACTTACATTTGTAATCTTATACTGCACCTTTGTCTTTCTTCTCTTTTCCCCAGATTTAAAGTCCTTTGCACTTTTCAAAATGGCACTAAATGCTTCTGTAGACATGCATGCTGAAATCGTTATTTTTATTGGAGATTAGAAAAATTATTTACAATTTCATTTCACCCAAACTGCCAGCCAAGTGGGATAGTTTTGATCTCAGAAATGGTATATGAGTAACCTCACATTTCATGTGTGGAATAAAATGTATCATCTTTGCATGAGGTCACAGCTGCATTATTAAAATCACATTTCCATATTTCATAAATCTGTATCTTCTTGTCTATCTCTCAGAGCCTCGAAAATCACTTTCCCATCACCCTCTCTGATGTGATTCTCACCAAGATACAGTTCGGTCAGGTAACAGGAGAACTTATATACTGAAAGACATTTATGGATACCCATACAGTATAATGAGAAAACACATAAATCTGTCATGTAATTTACTCTCAAAGAGCATCAGTTGATGAGTCAGGATCAACAGTTCAGACATATGGTAAAATATTTATCCAATCTTAAGTCTACCATCTACCGGAACATGCTGAGAAGTGGCAACAGGTGTAATCAATTTTGATAATAAATGCTTAAAGAGTGTATTTTAATCAATGTAAACTAAAAATATTCAGTGGTCTGCCAAAGAAATCAGTTTCTGGTTACTCTCTTTAATTACACTGAAGTGGCTTGTTGTTTTATTAATATTATCTGCAACTACAGTTTTTGTTTTCTTTAATATACAGTCATTGCCAAAAATATTGGCACCCTTGGAAAATATGATCAAATAAGGCTGTGAAAATTAATCTGCATTGTTAATCCTTTTGATCTTTTATTTAAAATCACAAAAAGCTAACCTTTCATTAGCAAAAATTTAAAATTGGGGGAAATATAGTTATGAAATGTTTTTCTCAAATACATGTTGGACACAATTATTGGCAACCCTAGACATTCTTATGAGTAAAATATCTCTGAAGTATATTCCCATTCATATTCACAATTTTGAGCACTCCGGGTGATTATGAACATGAAATTATCCAGCCGTGGCTTCCTGTTTCAAAGAAATTTAAAAAGGAGGGAAAACAAAGCACGAATTTCCTTAATCATCCATCACAATGAGAAAAACCAAAGAATATATTTCTGATGTGCAGAAAAAGACAGTTGAGCTTCACAAATTTGTGAAGTGGCTTTAATAAAAGAGCTAGATCAGTGAAAATTCTCATTTCCACCATCAGGGCAATAAAAAATTAAAAAATTAGCTTTTTAGCAGCAAACACTCAAGATGGGTTTGGTGCACACAGGGATAAAAAGTACCCCATGTGTACAATGAAATATACTGCTGTTTTTAATGTCATGGGCCTACATTTCTGCTGGAGGTCCTGGACATCTTGTTTAGATACATAGTATATTTGATTCTATCAAATACCAACAGATAAAGAAAAAAAAGTGACTGACTCTCTTAGAAATCTTATAATGGGGCATGTTCAGATCCTCCAACCGTACAGTAATCCAAACACAAACCTCAAAAACAACAAAAATGGGTCACTGGGCACAAAAACAAGCGTATGCTATGGCCATTCCAGTCCTCTGACCTGAACCCTACAGAAAATGAGTGGGGTGAACTGAAGAGGAGAAGCTGGGAATCTGAAGGATCTGGAGAGATTCTGGATGAAGGAATGGTCTCTGATCTCTTGTCAGGAGGGACCTGACTTGACTCTGGAGGGACCACGGGGACCTGACTCAACTCTGGAGGGACCACGGGGACCTGATCTGACTCGACTCAATGGGGACCGGACCTGACTCGACTCTGGAGGGTGAACGGGAACCTGACTCGACTCTGGAGGGACCATGTGGACTGGACCTGACTCGACTCTGGAGGGACCACGGGGACCTGGCTCCACTCTGGAGGGACCACGGGGACCTGACTCGACTCAGGACGGTCACCTGTGGCGATTTTGTGCCGTGGCGCTGGGTTGGCGGCCATCTTGTGCAGTGGCGCTGTGCCGGCAGACATTTTGTGCCGTGGTGCTGGGCTGGCGGCCATCTTGTGCAGTGGCGCTGGGCTGGGCGGCCACTTTGTGCAGTGCCGCTGGGCTGGTGGCCATCTTGTGCAGTTCTGCTGGGCCGGCGGCCATCTTGCTCAGTGGCGCTGGCCTGGCGGTCACCTGGTGTTGTGGCGCTGGGCTGGCGGCCATCTTGTGCTGTGACGCTGGGCTGGCGGTCCTCCTGTCTGGAGACACAAGTTTAGAGTCAGCCATCACACCTGGGGAGACAGGTGTGGCTGGAGTATTCCACTGAGACCGATGTTGTAGGTAAATGGTGAACCCCCAAAAATCCAGGATCTCAAGCTCCTTCATCTCTCACTCAGGCACAGGGTTATCAAGGCAGGCGTTAAAAAGGTCAACCGCCATGGTCCGGAATCTTTGTGCCAAACCACCCACCTCACTCCCCTTTTGACGGAGGGTGGTTAAGTTCGAAAGTCTCCCCATCCGCTCCTCTATGGTGTCTGGGGAAAGGATACAAAATCCCACACTGCTGGATCTGGGCATGATGGAGTCCTTCTGTTACAAATGCACACAGGAAACGAGAGATCCAATAGCAGTGTTTAATGGGAAATCCAAAATCAAAATCCAAAACAGGCAGGAGGTCAAAAACAATGAAAGCAGTCCAAAAAAACAAGAAACATGAAAAACACAAGGGAACAGGAGAAAGTCGGGTGATGGAAAACAAGGGCTCCATGAAACAGATAGAAACAGACTAGTTTATATAGACAGGTGAAGATGATGAAAGTGGAGACAGCTGAGTGCATTTAACAGGTGTGCAATTAACAGTAATGAAGGGACAAGGCTTTGTGGGAAATGTAGTGCCTGCAGTGGGGTGACTATGGGGAAGTGAGACCACTAGTGGTCACCCAGGGAAACACAGACCAGGCACTGTGACATATGTGCATTAGAAAAAACATTTATTTCATAATGCTATTTCCCTCCATTTTAAATTCTTATTATACAATGAAAGGTTAGATTTTTGTTATCTTTTTTAACAATGAAGATACATTTTCCCCGCCTTCTTAGATCATATTTATCAAGGGTTTACTTTTAACATTTAAAGCACACTACAAACACATTTCTTTTTCACAAGGGTAACAGGGAATACTAATTAAAAGTGGAGCCTTTTAGACAGAGGGCATGTGGTTGCAGTGACGAAAGGCAAGATAAATTAGTAGTCTGGTGCAAGTAAAGCATTTTAAACATATCTGTGTGAAGTTTTATTGTCATAAAATACATCACATGTGTTGACAATTCCAGCTTCAAATAAAAGACAGCTGAAATTTTGAAACATACAAACAAAATCATGTACTAAGGAGGTGACACTTACTGTACATGTGAAGGAGCTCCAGGAATCAAGTTAATTTGGTCCCCCCATCCTGAGTTATCAATGGAATTATTTGACACTATAGATCACTCTATTTTAATCACTCGTTTAGAGACTAATTATGGAGTTTCTGATTCTGCATTCAAGTGGTTTAAGTCTTACCTCTCCGATCTCAAGCAGTTTGTTGTGATGGGTGATTGCAGGTCTGAGGTCATTGTGGTGCACTCTGGTGTTCCCCAGGGTTCAGTTTTGGGCCCCTTACTTTTTAGAACTTTTTTAAGAACACTTGGTCTTAACTTTCACTCTTATTCCGAGCACAAATTGAAAACCTGATGTCAATATGCCTGTGTCTTTTCTTTCTCAGTGTTTTACTGAGATAAAAAAAATGGATGTCTGAAAATTTTCTCGGTCTAAACAGTGACAAGACTGAAGTGATGCTTATTGGTTCACCTCATCAGTTGTGTAAAGCAGAGTCCATAAACTTAAGTGTGGATGGCTCTGCTTTACAGTTTCAAAGTGCACTTGGTGATATTTGACGCCAATGTAACATTTGATCCACATGTTCGTAATACAGTCAAAGCATCTTCTTTCATCTCAGAAACATTGCCAAATTACGTCCCATGTTGACTTTCTCTGTGACCGAAAAGTTAATCAACACTTTAGTTTTTTCACGTATTGATTATTGTAATGCTTTGCTGGCTGGAGTTTCAAATTCAGAAATTCAGCTGCTAGAATTCTTACCAGTGCAAGGGAGCACATCACACCTATCCTGGAAAAAATGCACTGGCTTCCTGTTCGTTTTCGTATCGATTTTAAAATTCTCATGCTCACTTATAAGGCCTTGTCTAATCTGGCCCCTCAATATTTGTGTGAGCTTTTAACCCCATACACTCCTACATGTGCTCTATGCCCTTCTGAAGCTGGTCTTTTAACTGTTCAAACAACTCGGCTAAAAACTATGGGTTATTGGCTTTTCTTTCTTTGGCTCCTAAATTGTGGAATTCCCTGCCCTCTGAGATTAGAAATGCAGAATCCCTTAGTCATAATCATAAAAATTAATCATCCCGTTTTTAGGGTAGCTTTTATGTGATTTGTGATGACTTTGTTTGTTATTTTATTGGCTTTGTATTTTATTGTTTGGTTAGTTTTTTACTGTCTCCACTGTTATGTGTATCTTTTAATGACATATTTTTTCTGCAAAGCGCTTTGAGATGCTACTTTTAAAGGCGCTATATAAAATAAATTGTATTATTATAATTAATTATCAAACAGCAGCTTTTGCAACGCCATGCCCGCTCTTGGTTTTTTCCTCTTTTCTTCTTTGTCCTCTTCCTTAACCACAACATGACATTCACAGCTAAAACTAATCTGGTATCCATCAAATACACCTGATTCACTGCCTCCTCCCATTCATCAACAGATGGAATTCATTTTTTATGATAACATAGTAAAAAATGATGATTTAACTGGGAAACTACATTAAATCTTCGTGAGAGGCCTATAAATTAAAACACACACAGTGGAAGAAAAACATCTATCTCTGAGTTCTTTTGTTGGCCTAAAGGGACAGTTTTGGGGGAAACTACAAATGCTGTTTGACCACACAGAGAATGTGATGGCTAGAGTGTGAGACCACCTTCACTCATCACCAAAAACCACAAGTTCAGTTGTGGCCTCCCTATAGGCCAATTCAAACTACACCAACAGACAGAGACAGCTGAACGAGTAAAATAAATGACATTACAAGACCCGACAAATGCCAATTCAGCATGTTCAGTCAGCAAAAACAAGTGCAGACAGGGGCGATCTGACAAAACCTGATGAACACGCGTCTCTTGTCATTTGTTGGCATCTGTCGGGGCAGTGTGAATTGTTTTTAAGATGACACAATCAACGTATGTGTGTGAACACATTGAACATGTGTCATTTAGAAGAATTTGAGCACATTGAAATCTTCAGTGGAAATTAAGTGGAAATTGGATTGTTGTCAGTTGATATTACTGCAAATTAAAATCAGATAATTTAATTTAGTAAAAATTTAATAGTAAAAAGAAACTGGTTGATATTGTCTTGGAAATCAAACATTTAAAAATAATTTTAAAACTAATTCTTCATATACTTTATGTTGTTGAATTTAATAAGTATTTTTCAGTACACAATAAGCATTAAACGTGTCAAATAATGTCTAATTTCAGTATCTGTTTTTTTCTTGAGAATTATAACAGGGGTTCTCAAAAAATTCTATCAGCCAAAACATGTAGAAGTAAAATATTTATCTAATGTAAAATAAATTCTATTTAAAATATATTTATTTCATACAAAGTATAGCTCAAATCTTATTATAATTTATTATAATATTATAATTATCTTATATATTATAATATTTACTAACATATTGTTCTAGACTTATTGATAGAAAAAACATATAATTAAACTTTATATGAGGAGTTTTTTTTTTTTTTGCAAAAACAGACAACAGGAGACAAAACTTGCTCTTTGATAAAAATAATGTTTTTTATAATGCCATCATGTTTTTATTGTGTTAGTTAGCTGCACTGTATTTGTAGAATATTAGCTGTTAGCTGTAAATGTGTGAATATTTAGCATGAAATAATTATATTTCAAATACATTTTAGTACATGTATTTTTCACTACCAAAGATAAAGATCATTAATATAAGTTTGCATGACTTGGCCAGCCAAAAAAAATTATATTGTATATAAACATAGTGCTCATTACTCTAAAAGTAGCTGAAATGACTATAAACTGTTTCATTAAATTACAGCTTTTTTACAGTCTTCTCACACTTGCAGTGAGAAAAACATATTAATGACATGGATAATTGATAAGAGTCCAAATATATCTGGATGGCACACGATTTTAATGGAACTAATCCCACTGGAATATTTAACATGTTTAGTCAGTCAGGTCAGATTTATGATGTCTGGAAGCAGTTATCTAGGGACTGATTCATCAACTATCCTGTTGAAGAGGTTTCCTATTCATATTCGTCACGTGCATACGATTTTGAACTTGTATTGTACTACCACTATGTATTTAGTGTGTTTATCCACTTAATTTTTGAGTATCTAAATTTAGTTTTCCTTTTTAGTGCCCTAGGGAAAATCTGCTTATTCTTACTTTCGCAGACTCCCATTTTTTATGATTATGGTTTATAGTCATGTGAGTGTTGTTAAAGTTGGAAAATGTTCATAAATATATTGGGGGGATAAATGCAGCTTTTGATCTGATAACCGTGAATCAGATTTATTTCAATTGATTGTGCACCCCCATTTGCTCATTTTAATGCTACATTGATTTAATTAATCAGTAGCTTCTCTTCACTTCACAATCCTCAGCAGCTCCTTCACAAACCCTCAGAAGTGTGTGAACCCTTTTTGGGAAACCTGATTACTTATATAAATAGTAAGTCAGGAGACAAATGTCCCCATTGCCTCAGAAAGTGACACAAATGTCTGCATAATATAACAAAATGAGTTACTTTGAGGAAATTAGTTTGGTGTATGTGTATATATCTACCCAGAGTAGGTACATGTGTGTGTCCTACACAGCCCTGTGTGACACTATGATATTTCCTGTTTCTCCTCCACATTCTCTCTGTGGATGTGCTGTGTTGTCAACTTGATGTAATAGGAGTGCTAAGTATATTTGCTCAGGTGGTTTCAATGGAGGTTTTGCGTAAGTGAGGGAAACCAAGAGCCCATAAGAGCTCCTAGTGATTGTAGTGATAACTGTGTGAATATGCACAAGCATATCAAAACATATAGGCTGTATGAATATGTGTCTGTTGTGGACATTGCTAATTAATCACGTGCACACACACACACACACACACACACACAGACACATAAACGTATTAGGTTTAGAAAAACAGAAAAGTCTTAAAGAAGTCCTGTCTTGACTTTTTTTGGATAAAACTAGTCCTTGAGGATAAAATGAGTCCCTGAGGCACAATTAATTCAGCAATGACCTGTTATTGATAGAATGAATTAGGTGAAAGTAGACAAACTCGCATACACACCTGTGATAGATGTCGACCTGTTTTGATTCGCTGCCAGTTTTTGGCTGTTTTCAGCAGCTCAATGGCACCCACATACTTCAGCTCATTGCCATTGATGAATACCTTCTTAAATATTTGGATTGACCAATGAATGCATTTAATTTAACATTAAACTATTCTGTTATATGTGACTTTTAAAGATCAGAATAAGATGTCAGTGGTCCTTGTTCAGTACACACAGACAACGAATTTGACCCCTATTTATCAGAAAATGTTGATGAAAAATACGTTTATTTTCTTCTTTTCTCAATCTTAATGATTTGCAAGTAGGACAGCATTAAGACAGATGTTTAAATTGTTTATCATTTTAAATTAAACTGGTTAATCATTCTTACAAACCATCAGATTCAGTATTGAAACACTAGACGAAATACCCGTGTTTATGTGAACTGAATGAAACAATTAATGCATCACCTTGTTTCAGATGTTTCCTGAGCTACAAAAGCCCTCAAACATATTAGCTCAATCTCTTTTTTTATTCTCAGTTGATGAAATAGATTCTTGACAATACCCTGTGCACTTTGCATCCGAAACAATCTTCACTTGAACATTTCTAAAGTGTATTTTTTTCTACAGAACCTGCAGTTTTAGAGGCATTTTTCCTCAGAAAGCGCTGTCTTATGAAAATTACATCTTACAATGTGCTGATTTATGAGCAGCTTGTTCTCCAAAAGGTGCACTCAGGATGTCCATGTACTTTGAGATGATGTCTAAATTTCTGGGTGCCTGCAAACATTTACTTTATGCACACTCAGACTGCTCTAAGGAGAGTATTGAAGCTCAATGTGGATACGGTTAGAAGATCCACATGCCACATTAGTGTGATGGACAGCATGGATGGAAATAATCCCTTCCTGCCTTCCTTTACGAAAAATAAGTTTATTCAAGTGTGCTATTAGTATACTTCTTTTAAACTATAAAATAGGCAAGTATACTTTCAGTCTACTTTCATGCACTTCTCAGAAATGTGCTTTATGTACTTGTCAGAAATATACTTAAAATGACATTTAAGTATACTCAAAAAAGTTTAAATATATTGGAGCTATACTTGTGCTCTGGCAATCCATGTTTTCATTGTTATAATGAAGGGGGCGCTATTACATATCTACTGTACAGAATTTCCAAAATGAAAACGAAGAAGTCCGAAATAACAGATGCTTCCACAAGTAATCTAACATGATCATCAGACATAAAACAGCATAAAACTGTGTAATGTTATGGAATAAAATTTTGACCCATGAAGATTTAATGACTGTCAAGCTTTGGGCTGTTGATCGACTCTACGTTTTGATTGACTGTAGACTGAAAGTATACTTTCCTATTTTTAGTTTTAAAAAAGTTTACTAAAAGCACTCTTGAATAAACATATTTTTTTGTAAGGGTAGTCCTAAACGCTCACATGACTCTTTCCCCAGGCCATTCTCCTCTTTCATCTCCAGTTGTTTCCTGTCTCTATCTCTCTGTCTCTTTCCTATTGCAGAAAGGCAAAAAATATAGCTTAAAACAGATACTTGGGTGTACTACACTCAACAAATCAAATTAATTAAACCTTCAGAGGTGGTGCAACTGATATGGCAGGACAGAGGCATTTCTAGTAATTCTTGGAATGTGCAGACGAACTCTCTCAAACAGAGTGGAGCCGTGTCTATGCACAGAGTGGTGGAAAGTGTGTGGATGATCAAGTGGCCTGTCAAAAAAGCATTTCTTTAAGCCTACATAAGAGAGATCCTTGTAACTCATGTCCACTCATAAAACCCCCGTGGACCAGAAAGATGTTGTCAGCTGTAAGCAGTCATCAGCTGAAGCTCATATTCATGAATATATGATGTGATGAAATGTTTCTGCAGAAGCTGATGGATCCCAGGAGTCGCAGAGATTCATAGGTTAATGAGAAACATAAGCATCAGTGGTTGGAACAATCCGTACCTCACAAAACTGTTGGTGAGGAGTGAAGCTAGCAGAGCTCTGCTCCATGAACCCAAACCAATAACACAAACTCTCGGAAGATATTTGACTGGCCCCCAAACCTCCAGTCAGCAAACCTTTCAACCCATCCTGTCCCATGCTGAGAGAAAAACAGACAAGACAGACAGAGAAGAGAGGTGATTATTAAACCTTCAAAACCACACTGAAGATGACTGAAAAAAAATATTTAAATGGGAAAAACATACTTGCTGAAACTAGTGAAACAAAGTGATAAATATTTTCCAAAGTATACTCTAACTCGGTCAGTAGAATGGTATTGTAAGGAGCCATTCACACAAAACACATTCTTGTGGAAAAAAGTGGAAAAAAAATTGCAAGGTCCGGAGACATTTCTTTTAGGAATTCCTTTAACTTCTTTTAAAGTGATGCATTTTTATACCAGTGTATCAGGCGTGAGATGAGAGTTCAATGGTCAAACACGTCGGTCTATTTAATTTTTACATGCAACCAATGGAACACCAACACACTGAAATGCAAAAATACAAACCAGATTCCAAAAAAGTTGGGAAACTGTACAAATTGTGAATAAAAACAGAATGCAATGATGTGGAAGTTTCAAATTTCAATATTTTATTCAGAATACAGCATGTGACATTTCAAATGTTTAAACTGAGTAAATGTATAATTTTAAGGGAAAAATAAGTTGATTTTAAATTTCATGGCATCAACACAACTCAAAAAAGTTGGGACAAGGCCATGTTTACCACTGTGTGGCATCCCCTCTTCTTTTTATAACAGTCTGCAAATGTCTGGGGACTGAGGAGACAAGTTGCTCAAGTTTAGGAATATGAATGTTGTCCCATTCTTGTCTAATACAGGCTTCTAGTTGCTCAACTGTCTTAGGTCTTCTTTGTCACATCTTCCGCTTTATGATGCGCCAAATGTTTTCTATGGGTGAAAGATCTGGACTGCAGGTTGGCCATTTGAGTAACCGGATCCTTCTTCTACGCAGCCATGATGTTATAATTGATGCAGTATGTGGTCTGGCATTGACTTGTAGAAAAATGCAAGGTCTTTCCTGAAAGAGACGACGCCTGGATGGGAGCATATGTTGTTCTAGAACTCGGATATACCTTTCAGCATTGATGGTGCCTTTCCAGATGTGTAAGCTGCCTATGCCACATGCAACCTCATACCATCAGAGATGCAGGCTTCTGAACTGAGCGCTGATAACAACTTGGGTTGTCCTTGTCCTCTTTAGTCCGGATGACATGGCATCCCAGTTTTCCAAAAAGAACTTCAAATTTTGATTCGTCAGACCACAAAACAGTTTTCCACTTTGCCACAGTCCATTTTAAACGAGCCTTGGCCAAGAGAAAACGGCTGTGCTACTGTATCATGTTTAGATATGGCTTTTTTTGACCTATAGAGTTTTAGCCAGCAACGGTGAATGGCACGGTGGATTGTGTTCACCAACAATTTTTTCTGGAAGTATTCCTGAGCCCATGTTGTGATTTTTCTTTACAGTAGCATTCCTGTATGTGATGCAGTGATGTCTAAGGGCCGAAGATTACGGGCATCCAGTATGGTTTTCTGGCCTTGAATTGGTGATCCTCTGCCCATCTTGACTTCTGAGAGACATTGCCACTCTGAGAGGCTCTTCTCATACCCAATCATGTTGCCAATTGACCTTATAAGTTGCAAATTGGTCCTCCAGCTGTTCCTTATATGTACATATAACTTTTCCGGCCTCTTATTGCTACCTGTTCCAACTTTTTTGGAATGTGTAGCTCTCATGAAATCCAAAATGAGCAATTTTTGGCATAACATTTCAAAATGTCTCACTTTCAACATTTGATATGTTATCTATATTCCATTGTGAATAAAATATAAGTTTATGTGATTTGCAAATTTTTCCATTCCTTTTTTACTCACAATTTGTACAGTGTCCCAACTTTTTTGGAATCGGGTTTGTAAATACACAGAGATCAAAGCTGCAGTTCATGACAAAGCTGCTGTGTGTGATCTCTTTATAAATGTGATAAAAATAATAATTGCATACAGTTATCTATTAAAGCCTATATGAAGCTCTCCTTGAACGTCATTCCATAGATTAGTGATGATCTACAATAGAAAAACCTCCCAGAATCTCATCAACATCTTAAAAATGACAGAGGACCCCTTATAGAACTCCTAGGCACTTACTGTTATAACCATCTGACCGGCACATATAAATCTGTGTATGTGCCAAATGTATATGTTAGGATTGTCCTAACAGCATTCATGTGCAGAACTTCAATTGCATGCTTATCCACCATATTGTTATCCTTACATTCATTGTCTCCAAGTCAGTAGCATATGGCAATGATTTCCACATCAAAGCTGTTCTAGAAGTAAATTTATCCTTTAAACTGGACATATTTTTTCCAATTTATAAGATCTGAAGTGTGAACATGTTGACCCTGGAAGGAAATGAAAATGGGTGTGGAATGCAGGATAATAAAAGTATGTCAGTAACCATAACATATAACCAGCAGAAGCATGCATTGCCTGAAGAGGGTCTTTTCAGTGGTGGTTTAGGAAATGTAAAACTATGATATTACAGCATAATTTTGCTAAATTGCACACAATTTTTGGATACAGAAACATGGCCACTTCTATATATTTCCTAGACGTGAACAATAGTTGCATCCATGGTTGATTTGTTGGTTTTAAACCTAAAGTCTACTTCTAAAATATACTTCTCCATCAACTTAGAGATGATTGATTTGATGGATTTTTTAGTGTAACTTATTTATTATGAAGTTTAAGTGTGCTATTTGTATGAATTTTAGTAATGCTGTGCATTTTTTTTTATATTATCAGCACAAATTCAAGTGATGTACATACATCTATCTACATCTACTGCAGAAATTAAAATCTGAGGACCACTGTCCTCCAACTATGATCCAACACCTGAACAATTTACACTAATTTTTCATGTCCCAATTTCCAAGTGAAAATCTACAGGACAGTGGCTCTCCTGGAGCAGAGTTGATCTATTACCTGCTTGGCCTTGGTACTCAAAGCCCCCATTGGCTCAAAACAAGGATGTAAAACTGTAAGACCATGCAAGTAGGCTTCAAATTAAATGTTTGTTGATAGGCCTACATTCCTTACTGTATGTATCAGTTTTAAATAAAATGTTATGTTTATGATGTGATTTCATCTCACATGTTTTTCTTACAGAATTTACAAGTCTTATAGTGCTGGAAACATAATCAAAAATGTTGGCAGTATAGCTGAGTAAATCTCCTGATTTTAGTCAGGTCCTCATGGGTTTAACAACTCTGCCATAGCCTCAGAGGTATTGCGGTTCTTGTTGAAAATACAGACCAGTGGTAGGCAGCCAATCGCCTCACAAACTAAAAAGCACCACCACAGTGATAACAAGTCTTCAACTACTTCTAAGCAAAATTTCATTGATTTGGTCATCATTTACTCCAATTCCTTGTGTTCCTCGGTCCGTACTTGTGTGATTTTTTTTTCATGCAACACAAAAGGAGACTTATATATCATACTGATTTCTCTTTGCCATGCAGCTACAGTGAAAAAGGATGCCATAAAAGTATCATGAGTACATAGACGTAAATTAACAGGGACTTGGGGCAAAAATGGCACCAAAATAAACAAAAATGCCCATTGAAACAAAGTCGTGTTTAAAGTGAAATTGTGAAAAATGATTGAAAAGTGTCACTTAACCAATCACAACATGTTTCTGTTGAGCTTTTGAATGCAAAGGACAAACAGAGGTGTAAATTTAAGCTATTTAAATTATGCAACTGTCAGGTTAATACATGTATGCACCTTTAAGCAGTTGGTTTATAACATTTTATTGGTAATAGTTCATAGTATCCTGACTGATTACAGTAATTAGATAAATGTATGTATTTGACAAAAGACAACACAGATATGTTTAATAAGGTAATTATAAAAAATTGCACTTATGAAGGTAAAAAATGCCCTTCAAACAAGAAATCAATTGCAGTATGCAAATATTGTCCCAAAAGTATAAAATATTGATAATGGAAAATTTTTTTTTTAAAGACATTTAATTCTTTATTTATTTTTATCGGCTTTAATTATGTAACATTATGTGGAAATACACAGACAAAAAGAATATGAATGATTGAAAGGGAGAGAGAGACAGCAGGTGCATTTAACATGTAAAGCCAAAATGTTTTGCAACAAAATTTTGAGATGATAAAAAAATAAATCAATCTGGAACCTGAAATTGTTGTTTAATGCAGGACTCTTTCCAAAGCTAAACTGATCCAGTTTTAAGATAAAATGTTAACAGTTATGCCTCATTACCATTTACTGATGAAATAAAGGACACATATCTTACTGTGAAGAATGTGACTGAACAAACTTTTTTTTTTTGTTTGCACAGGAGGAATGTTTGGTTTGTATTGCAGCAGACTTGGCTGTCCTGGTGTACCCTTTCTCTCTCTTTTGTGCTGGAACAAACATCCTGAGGATAAATGATTTCCATAACTGCCAATCACAAAACTAGGATATACAGTGAAGTGGGATTGGTCCTCACCAGCTCAACTATATCTTTTTGCTTGAGAGACTGACTCCAGATGTGGAATTGACTGCTGTCAAAAAGCATCTTATTTGTTTAAAGTGTTTGCAAACCAAATGTTATTGGACTTTTGTTCATATAGCAGTACTTTTAAATGAAAAAAGTGCACAATACACTACTTTTGAATGCATTCTTATTATTGTGCATAACAATGAGATTAATTGCTGACAATCATGCGATTAATCACGTAAAAAAAAAAAAAATCGTTGCCCAGCACTAATATATATGTATGTATGTATGTGTGTGAAATGTTTTGAATCAAAATATTCACAACTTAAAAAATCAACTATGTTAGATCTTAAAAATGCAAACCCTGAAAAAAACAATGCATGAAAATGCAAGCACTGTTAATGCAATTCATTCTTTTTTCAGTTTTCATGCTTTTTTGTTTTAGACATTTGTCATTATTTTTCTTCCATATTATTGGCTTTTGTTGCACAGAAGAGCAATATGTTTGATAAACTAAGTACAATAATCTTTTTGGTGAGCTGTTTTATATCTTTTTTTTATAGTCACAGTTTTAAAGTTCAGATAGCCCCCAAATAATCCAGGCTATAGTCTGATGTAATCCATGATTGTAATAATTTCCATAGAAGTATTACAAAACCAAGTCAAATAGTCAAAATAGTAAGAAAAATTAGATTTTGCCTCAAATTCTGAAAAATATTATCACCATGGGCATCGCTATGCCATTTTTAGGGGGGCTGTAGCCCCTTAACACATAAATAAATACATATAAAACGATCATGTTGCCATTTTTATTTGAAAAAATTACCTTTAATATAAACCATATTAATTACAGTGCATGTTGCAAATAGGTTTGCATGCTTGAGCTAGAAATGCAAACAGTAAAATTTTGTGTTTGTACCGTAGACAGGTGTGTGTGTGTGTGTGTGTGTGTATGTGAGTGAGTGAGTGAGAGAGAGAGAGAGAGAGAGAGAGAGAGAGAGAGAGAGAGAGAGAGAGAGAGAGAGAGAGATCAGGATTCAGAAAGACTTGTATGGCTTATTCAGTACTCAAATGTTATACCTATCCATGCAGTAAAGTGGAATACAATAAATTGTATATATATATAAAATTTTATTATTACCCTCATTGGGGGCTGAGCTCCCCTAAAACGAAAATCTTAGAATCGCCCCTTAACACTACCAGGTCAGACGAGTTTCAGCTGAACTGTTCAGGCTCTAATTTTACGACCCTGAAATTCCCGGAGGGCGCGGACACGTGTATAAAAGCTCGTGCAGTCGTGGTGGCGCGCACAATCTGGATTTATACAGTGAGTGAGGTCTGTTGGATTATAAATATTCGGGAAAATGACAAACGCACAGGAAACGAGCCGGCGCAACGAAACCCCTTCACACGCTGCTACAGGTAAGTGAGAGAGAGGGGTTTGAGAGAGAATAATATATATATGGTGGACTATATAAAATGGACTATATATATATTGTCCATTTAGCGTAAATATATTTTAAAAATTAGAAAATTATAAAGTATTTTTGTATTTAAAATCTTATTATAAAAAAGGAAATAGAATAGTCTGCATTAACCTGCACTTCTCATTTTTACATGCGACACTGATAGAGATTATATACCGAGCGGCTCAGCTCAGGTAATGTGACTTCAGGAAAAGTGGAAGGAATTATTTGAAATATCAGTACAGTCAAAGGTACCCGATATATATTTGTCTTTTTAAAAATGTTTTCATTTGTCTGATCCTCAAAGTGGAAATGATCAAGCTTCAAGATATGGATAGCCTACGTGTTTTTATGGTGTTAAATTTATTTATTGTACCTTAGTAAATTAGATTAAGTGAGTATTAATTTGATACATTTTTTTTAGATAATAACAATCAAAAATATTGTACTATAATTGAAAAATAAATAAAAATGCTTTAAATTAAGATAAAAACTCCTGTCTATAATTGTCAAAGACAATTATACTCAAAGGTTTAGAATAGTGCTTCTCAAAGTCCGGACCCGCTTTCATTACGTATCTCAAAGAGCACTAATTATTTACTAGGCTACTTTAATAAACTCATGTTTAAATTTATTAATATTTTTTTTAAACGTTTTTTTTCGGAGATAGTCCGACATGAAATCGAAAGCGAGATATTGAAACTTTCCTTCATGACATTTGTTGTCATAACATCCAGTGAGCGTAAGACGTTAGATAATTACTGGGCGACATTTTACCGCTAAAATGAGGATTTTTTTAATTTTATTTTTGTCACTTAGATTATGGCCATTTGACTTATAGCAGCGTCGAGTGTTTCCCATACATTGAGTTATTTGTGGCGGCCAATAACAACATCAAAACTGACCCACAATAGATTTTCCAAAAGGAAACTGAGCACTGAACGTCTTAAAACTTAAATGTTTTATATGAATGTATCACTGAAAAGTAATTGTCATTTCGTCTTTCTTAGCGTTTGTGTAGACTCGTTACGGGGGAAACCGGTCCAACAGCGCCTTCTGCTGTCAGATAATCTATTTATATTGGCGAGTCTGTGAAAAACACTGTGTCTGTTAACAAACATAAACAAAAAGCATGCTTTAGAACTGTTTTGAGAAGGTGCTTTGAGCCATGTTTTATTACTATGAATTAGGCTACTAACTACTACTATTATCATCTTGTGCCCTGCAACAATCATTTACTCAAACTTGCTTTTATGTGATAGTCTACAAGTTCAATGCAGAAACAGCCAAGTTTTTTTTTTTTGCTCCTGTGGCAGATAATGCTTTCATACGTAAAATGAGTTTTATCAGTCAAGAGGGGAAACCCACATAATTTATTTAAGCAGATTTAAACTGTATTTATATTATTGATTTGCAATCATTTAAAAGTAGTTAACTCCTAAACTCTCTCTCTCTCTCTCTCTCTCTCTCTCTGGTAGACGCAGTGAGGATGAGGAGAAGAAAGGCTCAATGGCTGGTTTCATGCATGTTAAGTCTGTCTTTGCTTATTGTAGTGATGGGTATCTACACCAGCACACGCACTGAGAGCGTCAGCATCACAGGATACATGTCAGGAATTATTGTAAGTGTCATAATCACATTATGATTTGAATTTGATGTAAATGCAGAAAAATTTGGATTAAATTGGGGGGGGGGCTAATTTGTTGGCTTGTTTGTTATTTGTTGCTATGTATGTGACTATGAGACCCACTGACATTCTTGATCTTTTTGTACATACCCTGAGGAACTAGAGTTTATTCTGATCTCAATGAAGATTCCATTCCATCCAGCCGGATGAAAATGTACTTATATGTCTCATTCAGTCAAACCATAATCTGACAAGAAAGTAGTCATTTGAAACTAATCGTATGTCAAGAAGAACACAAATTTTGTGAAAAAAGTAATTCCCCCCACCCAAGCCAAATCCACTGCTCTGACTGTTTTTAAAACTCATAGAAGTTGCCAAAATAGACAGAGACCAATCAAACCTTTCCAAGTGAAATTTTCATGAGAAAACCAATGTATATGTGTCCTTTTATAAATGTATATACATAGGTTTGGAACAACATCAGTAAATAATGACAGAATTTCCACCCATTTTTGTTAACTACTCCTAGAAGTGTCAGTGGTTGTATCTTAATAATACTCAAACTTGAATTATTCCAGTAAATGACTTGCATTAGTGATTTCACCTGTGAGCTCAAGGCTTCTCAGACATTAATTAACAAGAGGCTTCTTGTTAATAAAATTCCAAATATTTTCTGACAGTGAGAAGTAAACCGCATACTGTGTTACCAGAACATCTCTTTTCCATCTTACCACAACTCCAGCAAATACCCTGCTGGAGACTTGAACTGTTATTGCTCCTGTGGCTGAGTGATAAAGCATTGCTATAGCAGCACCAAAGGTTGTGGGTTTGATACCCAGAGAACACACAAACTGGGAAAAAAAAAACATGAAATAAAAACATGTATAGCCTGAATGCACTGTAAGTTGCTTAAGCATCTGCTAAATGCATGAAGGTAAATGTAATATAAATCTTCCAATCAACTATTAGCAGGATGTTGAGAAGAAGGAAGGTTATGTGTTCCGCAACAGGATGTAATCTCACGATCCTTTAAAAACATAGAGTCAATGCCATAAATCATTTAGTTTCCCAGTGCTTGTACAGGCATGCTTATGTTCTCTAGAGTATTTTGCATAATTTGTTTCTCTTTTTTTCTTCATGTCTGTCTACTGATTGCAGTTGGCGTTTGGATCATTCTTGGGAGTTCTTGGTCTATGCCTGGAGGAAAACCGCAAACAGCTGGTAGATATCATCATAATGTAACATTTTCAGTCTTCCATCATCAGTAGTGTTTTGTCGTCCTGTTTTATGATCCTGCTCTGCATGATACCTTCTCATCCTGCCATGGTCATTTCTTATTATACGCTTCACAAAATATGTACCCCTTTTTATTTTATTTTTCCTTTACTCTGGTTAAGAAAACATTCTAATCTCATGCTTCCAACATGTAAATATGTGAAGCACAAGCATTTAAAAAAACAAGATATCTGTTTTTATACCACAGCACTGCTGAATGCTTGACTCTGAATGGTTGAAATATGTTTCAAGATGTTCATATTTTTGTTACTGATTGAATTACATGAAATCCGTATCAGTTGACAACAGTCTTTACTATGTGTTAACATTTTTTAAATATGGTATTTCAAAAAGCCAAAACTAGTATGCAAAATGATCAGAAAAAGTCATAAATGTCATAGAAAGAGGCTACTGTGTTTGTCATGTATATGACTGAGACCACACACAATTGTTCAGAATTTCACAGTGGTTTCAAGGAAATAATACTTCAATCAGGACCACTTCCGTCAAGTATATTTATGACAATTATAATTGCGTACAGTTAGTGTTGGCGGTATGGTTATGTTCTGGGAAACACTACACACGCCTGTCCATGCAGCCATGCTTGGACAGAGCGGGGAGAGCAGCAAGACAAACCCCCCTGGGGTTCAGAACATAACCATTATAAGCATATATAATTACAATTCTCAATTACATGAGTTGTAAACAAAATGTGATAGAGACTGCTTCCAATGAAGACACTGTAAAGAAAGAACAAAGTTAGATCGGATTAAGGCCCGTTCACACCAAGCACGATAACTATAAAGATAACGATAAAGATATAGTTCTAAAAATCGTTCTCAATATTAAAGAATAGCGGAGTCCACACCACAACTATAACGATAAAGGCAAAGAGAAACGATATCGTTGGAATCACTTTCATAACTATTTATTTTTTTGATGAACGATAAAAACATTGCCAACCAATCAGAATCAATCCTGCTGTAATGAGCTCGAGAATTTAAAGCATCAGACGCGCGTCCGCTTAGAATATACAGACAATATCGTTCGCTGGTGTGGATGCTAATATCGTTATCTTTATAGTTATCTTTATAGTTATCGTTCTTGGTGTGAACGGGCCTTTACAGGTTCAGTTGGTGGAGTTGGGGTTGGAGGAGGGAGTTAATTGCAAGCAGCGATGCGATGGAAGAGACACTGAAGATTGGGAATTTAAATAGACCGCAGGTGATAGGTGTCAAGACTGGATTGGTACACATCAGGAACAACTGACTGTCAGCTGATGCAAGCGTGACTAACGTGGCCTGACTGAACTATCTCTGATGATAGTGACCCAGTGAAACACAGGGAGAGAGAGATCCAATAGCAGGTATGTTTATTAAGGTAATCCAAATCGTAATCCAAGCAAGCCAGGGTCAAAACCAGAAACAATCCAAACAAACAAAACAAAGGAGGAACAGGAAAGGGAACAGGAACAGGAACTCAGAATACGAGGAACTCGGGAGACATGAAGACTGGGTACGGCAGGAAACGGAAGGTAAGGACTCCATGCAGACAACAGGAAAAGACTGGTTAATATAGGGAGGCTAATGACTAGTAAGTGAAGGCACCTGGTGCAATTAACAGGAGTGCAATTACTGTGATGAAGGGACAAGGCTAGTGGGAATTGTAGTGCCTACGGTGAGGTGCCTAAGGGGAAGTGAGCCCACTAGTGGACACCCAGGGAAACAGAGACCAGACAGCGTGACACTAACGCGATGCTCGATTTATATGGAGATGATGATATTAGCTAAAGACCAAACCTACTTTTAAACCTAACCCTCACACAAGCGTGTTATTAGGTTAATAAAAACATAATTTGGCCGATTTGTGAGCCCATCAACTTGTGTGGGCACATTAAATGTCCTCACAGTTGTGTTTCTGAAAAGTTTCTCTATATTTGTAAGGGCATTTTGAAAAATTTTGCCCTACATGCACACACACACATCTGGTTTGTGGTGGGAACTTTCCATCGACTTTTATTGTCTTTACACTGAAAAAAATATATTTTCCATTGCTTATCTCAACTCCAAAACCTAACCTTAACACAAACTTTTTTTGCATTTTAATTAACACATTATTAAGCCAATTTCCTTACGAGGACTGTTGATTTCTTCCAGTAATGTAAGTGAATTCAGGGTTACTGCAATTACTGCTTAGAAACAGCTCAAGATGCTGCTTAGTCTGGCTGAATTAAACCTTGTTCAGCCTGTCAGTCTATATCCAAATCTGATTTAAATGTTTGCCGGTATCTGACATGTTTATGTCTTATGTGCCATGAGAAAGTGCCATAAGCAAAAAGCTACACAAAATCCATTCTGAGACTGAAACAGATTTTCAGAAATTTGATTTAAAGGCACAATATGTAAGATTTGTTTATTAAAATACCCCAAAACCACTAGAACAGTGTCATATATTTTGCTGACTTGTGTACTAGTTGTGGACCCTCTCCATAGTGTCATTGTGTCACCTGCCAATGATGTCATATCCCCTCGATTTCCGATTTATTATACAGGTGAGGACTGGACAAAGTGTCATTATAACAGAATTTTCAAATGTATTTAGTATGATGAAACAGTGCTGCTTTTCCCCCTGACAAATGCATGACCAGAAGAAGCAGAAGCGGTTGACTGTGGCATAATAAAAGCTCTGCTGCTTTCAAGCTGTGTGTCATGTTCTTTCAGCGGCTTCGCTTTGCTTTAACGGCTTTCAGCCTCACCCTGTTTGTTACATTTACATTTATATTCACATTTACGCATTTGGCAGACACTTTTATCCAAAGTGACTTACAGTGCATTCAGGCTATATATATTTTTTAGCCAGTATGTGTGTTCCCTGGGAATTGGACCCACAACCTTTTGCGCTGCTAACGCAATGCTCGGCCACTGAGCCACAAAAACAATTGTAGACCACAACACCCATGATTCCACACTCAGTCACGGTGTCATCAAACATCTTTGTTTGTTTTGAAAATGTCCTTTAGCGGTAAAAAATTGCATATTGTGCCTTTAAATATGATTTTGATTGCATGTGTGTTTTAGCCATCCACACTGGATAAATATGATCGGATTCCAATCGAATATACACAAAAATCAGATTTGGACTGACTGTCTGAACAAGGCTTTAGTGATTTAACAGTGATATATATATATATTGGCCTTCCAAGATGTAGATAAGTTTGTTTATTCATCTGAACTGATTTGGAGAAAATTAGTATTGCAGTGAATGTGTGCCATTAGATTCAGAGTCCAAACAGTGGATGAAAGCATGTCAATGACCAACAAATAATCCACTGTACTCTATTACTTAACATTTTGTGAAGTGAAAAGTGCATAATTCATAAAAATTCATCCTTCAGTGAAAAAAATACATCATCTGTTCTGAAAATTAAAATCCGCTAACATATATGTTTGAAACTGTTTTCATTTATAAATGTTGCTCAATCTGTGCATATTTCTCCTGATTCAAACGTGACAAGTTTTTCTCTAGAGAAAGTGATATTATGGATAGAAGACCTGTTATATATTTAGCTAGAAGCAATGGTTGAAGTTAAAACATCTCTAATGAATGAATTTGTTTCTTATGACCATGCAGCTTTTCACTTCACAAGACATTAATCGATGGACTCGAGTCGTATAGATTACTTGTGGATTATTGTGATGTTTTTATCAACTGTTTGGACTCTTAATCTCATTGAACCCAGTCACTGCAGAGGATCCATTTGTGAGCAAGTGGTGTAATGCTACATTTCCCAAAATCTATTCTGATAAAGAAACAAGTGCATCAACATCTTGGAAAGCCTGCTTGGAAAAGTTATTGGAAAGTTCAAGGCAAGTTAAACTTTATCAGATGTTAAATCATATTACTGTTATAGGTTAAATTATATTACTTATTATGGAAATAATATACTTATGTGAAAAGAATATAGCGCAGTGCTGTGAGTACATAATTCCATGATAACTGCTAATCACTGAAAATGTATTACAGTTTAAATTTATATTAATTACAGTAAGCTGAACTTTAAAATTGCTTTCTTTTAAATCTTTTTTATTTATTTATTTTTATTTAATTTTTACATAATATTAATTTTTTTCCTGTGCACTTCACAAAATTGTGTTAAGAAACAGTCATGAAAGTGTACTCTCTTTTGACACTTAAGTGTCCTTTTATTTCACTGATATTACATTAGACACAAGTACTTTTTTATCACGGGTAGTAACATACTTATAATGTAAGCCAAGGCAAGGCATTCTGGAAGATTCTGTTTAGAAATATGCAGCTTGCAATTTTGTTGGAGCCTATTACATTTTCCATTTTGTATTGTTTGTGCTAAAAAAGTTGTTCCAAATTTTCCCTTCACCAGCATGATGAATTTAGTTATGTGTTATAAGACTACTGCTGTGCATTACATGTTTTTGCTTGTTTTTACAAAATGATGGACACAATTATTGTCCGTGGTAATCAGCAGCATTTCAGAGTTACTGTTAAAAGAGCATAACCAGAATATAATGGGTTCCTTTAATAATTCACAGCTGTATATTGTTTTGCAATGTAATACAATCCATTTTATTCTTAACCAAAATATTTTTTCCCATGCATTAACAGAAAACAACTTTCTTTAATAAAATAATGATGTTCAGGAAAATTCTTCAAAGTAACCAGACCACCCATATTTTAATTGATGGTACATTTGCAACCACCCAGAACATTTTATCTTTGTAGCTGTTAGTTAGGTTGTATATTCCGCTATTACCACTTTTAGCAGAACTTTAAAATTTCTTACATAAAAAAGATTAAAAGGGGTATAGTGGGACAGATACATATCCAAGCCACATGATTTGCTCCAAATTGGTGTTTCAGACAAATTTTGCATGCTTTATTTATGTCATTGCCTCCAGAACGTGTACTTTTGGAAATGGCAGAACCGTTTCTTCATGTATTTGAAGGGTCACTGTACTAAAAGGAGTGCGCACACAGCATGAGCTGATTTCCTGCGCAGTGTTTATGGCCCTGGTGTCAGGTCAACTGTACTCAGCTCCAGCATAACCTACATTTTACATCATTGACAAGACTTGATGTGTACTACAATGTAACTAGATAATTAATGTAAGTGGTGCTTCCCATGTAAAATGGCACCATTGCAGGGCATTGATGTGTGGTTCTGAGGGCACTACTAGATGGTTGGTAGGTTGTTCTGGGTGAAAGAGGCATGAGAATTAGCTGGAAAATTATGAAGAGAGTCAAAGGTCTGTCTCTACTCATCATGATCCAGTTTCAGTATCAGGCTGAGCATATCTGGAAAAGATGCTACAAACATAAAAGTCTTAAACCAGATACAGATTGTAACATGTCTTTGAAAAGAGGAAAACATAAATAATTGATGAGGTGAAGAGAAAAAGAACATTTTGTACGGCATTAAGTGTCCAGACAATTGAGAAGAATGTTTCACACAGGGAATTTCATAGCCCACAATTCCAATGTATTGGCGAGAAAGAGTTCATAGACCAGAAAACATTTGTTATCCCAGGGAGATTGTATTTAATCACTCCTATTCCTATTAAACTCCTATTCCACAAGAGCTTGGCTAAAGTTGAGAATATAGTCGCTTAGCTGTAACCTGGCAGACTGGCAGAACTTGTGTTTTTTGTACAAGCTGTTGAAGTACTGCAGTTTATGAAGAACATTAATGGGTATAGTTCATGCCAAAATGAATATTCTGTCAAATTTACTCCCCCTCATGTTGTTTCAAATCTGTATGACTTGGAACACAGACAGAAAAAACATATATTGAAGAATGTTGGTAACTAAACAATTGTGGTGACTATTTGGTGCCATTAATTGAGAAAAGTCACATTTTCTTTTCTTCATTTTCATTTATATGATGAAAGTCGGGTCAACTAACCGCTGATGATGTCATTACTGAACAAATAAGCCTGAACCTTGAGCTGAGACTCAAACACCTAGTGCACAGCTACACAGCACTGCTCACATGGCTGTTGCTCCTGTAACAGCTCATTTTTATCAGTTCTTTTGTCTTTGGGTTCATTATATTTCTCAAAGAATTCTACTCATTCTGAATCAGATACAGATGAAGCAGCACAGTAAAGACCGCATTTATATGAATGCATTAGTGAGATGGTGATTGTGTACGTGAATTAATTCTACATGGCAGCGTCTCTCTACTGATAGTGAAGATGTGAATTTTTGGTGGGTTTTCCCGTGCTATTGAATGATTCTGTGTGTTATGTATGGGCATTTGATTTTATTTGGTTTTAATTCAAGATTTAAAAAAGAGAGAAAGTTTAAGATGGGTAAAATGGGACATTCCTGAGAAATGCTTCTTTCTCAAATCAACATTTCGTTGTTTCTTCAGCTTTAGGAACTCTTATGTTCCAGAATCTTATCAATGTATTCTCTCTCTCTCTCTGTCTCTCTCTCTCTCTATAAAAATATAGTGAAAATTATTTATATTTTAAAATATATGACTGTCCACATCTGTGCCATCATTTGTACTCCTCCCTACAACAATACTGTAAATTTTTTTTTTTTTTTAGTTTTAGAGAGAAATAAGATGCGTCTGAAATGTGTAGATATCATTATCACTTCTGATAGCAATTTTTCTATCAAGCAGTAAATTTATCATCATATGAGTTAAAATATTAATTATGTAGGATACATACGATTATGGCTATGAAATTAGCCATAGCAAGACAAATTAGTTTTTTTTTATTATTATTATTGCTAAAATGTAATGCAATTTCCACCACAGGTGAAAATGCAATTTAAAACTTAAATGTTTTCGGCACTACCATCACCAATTGGAATTATTGTTAGGAAATATACACTGAACAGGGGTTAGATGAATCTAGACATCACTTCACTGGAGCAGAGGGCAGGATCAGGAGAGAACAAGTGAGTAGAATGACACAAAATGAATGAGTAGTGGCAAGATGATGAAGATAGCCATCCTGATATGTTTACAGGAGGCGAATGGGATGGAGAAGTACACACCTCAGCAACTGGATCAATGGGTCAGTATAGCAGGTAAATATCTTCGGGAACAGACGAGGGGAACCAGTAATGTATTCATGGGAATACATGGAGAGCAAGATATCATTTCTAGGTACAGAGAATATTTTTTCTGGGCCGTAATCCTCCCAGTCTACCAGATATTCCAATCGGCAACCACAGTGTCAGAAATACAGAATCTCCTTGACTGTGTACATCAATGATCTGTGATGGGGGGTTCATTAGGTCCTAAGGAAGCAGCTGATCTCCTGCACCTTCCTCTCCATCTGCCTATTGGATTGTGGATGGTACCCGGATGTTAGGCTGACAGTCACCCCTAGGAGTGAGAAGAACGCTTTCCAAACGTGAAATAAACACGGTCAGAAATAGTGTCCAAATTCCAAACTGCAATTCCAAATTGCAAAAAACCTGGTTAACAGGACCTCTGCAGTCTCCATGACTGTGGGGAGTCCTTTCAGAGGAATCATTTTGGAATCAGATATTTCCATCAGAAACAGGTAGGTCGGTGATGAAATCCACCCCTAGGTGTGACCATGGGCAATTGAGGGTTGGGCAGAGGAAAAAAATTGCCAGATGGTAGATGGCCTGGAACTTTGGAGATTGCACGCTGTTGACATCCTTGCTCGAACCCTTGATGTCATTAGCCATGCCAGGCCACAAGTAATGACGTTGTAGGAGTGAGAGGTTTTGTTTTGTCCTCTGGTGGCCAGTACACATTGAGCCAACTCAGTGAGAGAAATACAGTGATTTCTGGAAATGTACAGTCGTGGCCAAAAGTTTTGAGAATTACATAAATATTAGTTTTCAAAAAGTTTGCTGTTAAACTGCTTTTAGATCTTTGTTTCAGTTGTTTCTGTGATGTACTGAAATATAATTACAAGCACTTCATACATTTCAAAGGCTTTATCGACAATTACATGACATTTATTGCAAAGAGTCAGTATTTGCAGTGTTGGCCCTTCTTTTTCAGGACCTCTGCAATTCGACTGGGTATGCTCTCAATCAACTTCTGGGCCAAATCCTGACTGATAGCAACCCATTCTTTCATAATCACTTCTTGGAGTTTGTCAGAATTAGTGGGTTTTTGTTTGTCCACCCGCCTCTTGAGGATTGACCACAAGTTCTCAATGGGATTAAGATCTGGGGAGTTTCCAGGCCATGGACCCAAAATTTCAACATTCTGGTCCCAGAGCCACTTAGTTATCACTTTTGCCTTATGGCACGGTGCTCCATCGTGCTGGAAAATGCATTGTTCTTCACCAAACTGTCCAAAAAAGGAAAAGCCTTTTTCCAGATGCCCCAAACAATCGGAAAGGGGCTTCATCGGAGAATATGACTTTGCCCCAGTCCTCAGCAGTCCATTCACTATACTTTCTGCAGAAGATCAATCTGTCCCTGATGTTTTTTTTGGAGAGAAGTGGCTTCTTTGCTGCCCTTCTTGACACCAGGCCATCTTCCAAAAGTCTTCGCCTCACTGTGCGTGCAGATGCGCTCACACCTGCCTGCTGCCATTCCTGAGCAAGCTCTGCACTGGTGGCACTCTGATCCCGCAGCTGAATCCTCTTTAGGAGACGATCCTGGCGCTTGCTGGACTTTCTTGGACGCCCTGAAGCCTTCTTTACAAGAATTGAACCTCTTTCCTTGAAGTTCTTGATGATCCTATAAATTGTTGATTTAAGTGCATTCTTAGTAGCCACAATATCCTTGCCTGTGAAGCCATTTTTATGAAACGCAATGATGGCTGCACGCGTTTCTTTGCAGGTCACCATGGTTAACAATGGAAGAACAATGATTTCAAGCATCACCCTCCTTTTAACATGTCAAGTCTGCCATTCTAACCCAATCAGCCTGACATAATGATCTCCAGCCTTGTGCTCATCAACATTCTCACCTGAGTTAACAAGATGATTACTGAAATGATCTCAGCAGGTCCTTTAATGACAGCAATGAAATGCAGTGGAAAGGTTTTTTGGGATTAAGTTAATTTTCATGGCAAAGAAGGACTATGCAATTCATCTGATCACTCTTCATAACATTCTGGAGTATATGCAAATTGCTATTATAAAAACTTAAGCAGCAACCTTTCCAATTTCCAATATTTTTGTAATTCTCAAAACTTTTGGCCACGACTGTAGGTGCAATCTAGAGGGCACCCCTGCAGAGCAGGTTAACTTTTGGAGGTCTAAGAGATTTGTTCATCGATACTCTACTGGATGGGGTTGACAAAAAGTGTGGAGGGAAGCACTGGTTCGAGTTCTTCGTTGATGTCAGAGGGGGCATGAAGTAGGGATAATGCATTAGCTTGGGTGTTTCAGGAGCCAGGTTGATAGGAGATGCTGCATTGGAAACTGGTAAAGAATAATGCCCATCTGGCTTGTCTGGGGTTTTGTCTTTTTGCTTCTCTTATATACCGTAGATCTTCCCCCTCATCGATTTTGACCCCGTTTTTTCTTACTATGTGACTAAGAAAGCAGATAGCTGTGATGAAAGCTGAGTTGTACTATATGAAGTTGTACTATATGTTGGTGCACTAACCACAAGGTCACCAGCGCCAACACATTATTCAGCTTTGAATTACAGTTACAAATCAATTCTGGAAGTCCTGGAGCACCTCATTCATAAAGTCCTGGAATACGGATGGGGTGTTGACCAAGCTATAGGGCATAATGTGGTACTCATAGTGCCCAGATGGAGTAATTAAGGCAGTCTTCCACTCGTCCCCCTCATATAACCGGATGAGGTTGTAAGCACTTCGAACCAACTTGGTGAAGATGAAAGCTCAAAAGAAGACACACAAAGAAGAAACTATATGCAGCAGGAAAAGTTGCTTTGCTTGGAGCCCCATCGCAGAACATCCCCTGTAGTCCATGATAATTTAGGTTGATGTTGTATGAGCCAAGAATGTACTAAAATGACCGTGGTGGTGGTCTCCTCCAGAACCAGGTGGGTGAATACTTCCTCATGCAGGCAGCCAACTCGCAGTGTCACAGGTCACACTTGATATCTCCCTCTTCATTTTAATGCACTTCCCATTACTGATTGGACCTTGTACGGGGTCGCAATGCAAGTTTTCTTGAGCTGGAGCTTCCTGCAGAAGTTACCGGAAATTAAATTGACAGCTGACCCAGATGTCGAAGAGGGCAGAAACTGAAATGACAATATTGTCAATAATCAATCTCACAGTATTATACAGCTATCATAAGTTGAGAGTTTTACTGGAAACAGAACTTACCATGGGCATGGAGGACGAATGGGACAAGTGGCAATATAGTAATAATTGACAAGCATTAACCTACTCTTGGGGGGGGGGGGGGTGTTGCCGCTTGTTTTATCATTGGTGTACATGTAAGCCAATCACATAATGTTTGGTTATGACGTGTGTTATGCATCGGCTAAGAACCGCCTCGTACTTCCGCTGTAAACACATGTATTCTGTGAAAACAAAACCGTCGAGCAAAATACTGGAGTGAACATGGCTGTGAATGACTTTTGCAGATTATGTGAAGTAAATCTATGCATCCACGGTACAATCAGTGCATGTAAACTAATATTTGACAGTAGAGACAAACAAGAAAATATTTGCAGCCAACTGTCAAAGTTAGGATTAGTTCTGTTAAACACAGCTCTTCGTTCATTTCGAGACTGTCGGAAATGCTGCAACTTAACTGCAAAATTACAGCAAGACATGGCAATATTCAAGGACTGGAAAAGAAAGGAGACACTGACCTGTCAAAAGGGTGCCAGTTCGCCAGCATGCCAAGCTGTGCAGCACACAGACCGAGTTTTGCTGCCACCTTAACTTGATCCTCCATGAGAGCAACACAATCACAATTATCGCCTTACCGGACTTTGGCCTCCCCAGTTTCTCGCTGACGATTGGTAACAGTTGATAAATTAAACTTTTTCCAAAACCTGTCAGGAGCAGGGCCACAACATCACCTCCATTCAAAATGTGAAACAAACACTCTTCTTGTTTGGTGTTCAGTTGGCAAATGCCGGAAATATTCTCCACAACAGAGCGAATAGTATCGCGTGTCTCCATGTCCGCTGTCATTTTCGATTTACCTAACCTAAACTATAATCTTTAATTCGGCGCTTAGCATTTATGTCACGGCTCTCATCCTGCTGAGATTGGACGGCTGGTGCAGATCCAGAGAAAATCTGTGAGCTGGTTTGCTATCTCAGACTAAGTACAGAAGTGAACTGAGATTGAACGGAAGTAAGAAGTCTGATGAAGTCTGGCTTATATTATAAATGATGTCTGGGAAGAAAGCATCGCATTTCTGGGGAAAACATAACTTGCTGCCATCAGTCTGTTCCTTACCCTCATCCAGAAACAGTGAGTACAACGCAACGGCAGTGTAGGCAAACGATTGCCATCACATTTCTATGGCACCAAAAAAGCATGGAATACAACCGTGCTTTGCATTAGTCGTAAATAAATTAAAACAGCAGCCAGTAATACACCTGCTCTTTCTGAGTCCATCATTTGTGCTGTGCAGTGGGGTATGTGAATAATGGCAGTAAAAAAAAAAAACACAATTCTTAGCGAATGTTAATAATGGAAACTGCATGTAAACGCGAGGGACAAGCTTTGCTCTTGGCATGTAAAGATCATATTGCGATTAAGTTCTTACTCTGATTATTGGAAATAATCACATTATTCGTGTGCATGTAAACGTAGTCATTGTCTCAACCCATTGCACCAGATAAATAAGAAATCATAAAGGCAAATTTAGACCGTTCTGTATAAAATTGATGAAGCTGCTTTTCAAAATAGCAGTCCAATATGTTTACAGGAGGAGAAGGGGATGGGGAAGCACACACCTCAGTGACTGGACCAGTGGGTCAGTATAACAGATAAATATCTTTAGGAATAGACGAGGAGAACCAGGAATCTTCACGGGAATATGCAGAGACCAGGTAAGTGAGTCTTCAAGCTAGACTGAGGCTGAAGTGTGTGCTTAAGTAGTGTGCTGATGAGGGATTGATCGCTGAAAGGTGCAGGTGGTTAGTACTCAGATGACAGGGAACACTGGATGGTGGAAGTGAGAGAGCCTGGCAGATCTGTGACAATTACCAAAATAACGTTTTTTAAACAGGTTTCTGAACATTCCCCCATCTGCCATTGGTCAGAGAAACAGATAATTATGGCCCAAAGTGGGAAGCATTATGCAGATTTATTTGTAAGCAAAACATACAGTCATAGCAAAAGGCTACATTTGGTCAAAAATGTATGCTTGTGTATGTCTTGTTTAATCATATATTTAATACGTCTTCCTAATTCCCATCTTTGAACTGTGATTCACATCTGGTATAGATTTCACTGAAGTCCAGCTGTCCTAAGTATGGACCTTGTCCTTTTATCTTCTTTCCTGTTACTCTCCTCTCTGTTCCTCCGTTGACCTTTATATACAGTTTGTCCATTTACTGTCTCTGTTCACTTCCTCTCTTCTAGGCTGTCCTTTTCTTTTCATGTGCATCTATCTCTCTGTTGGTGGGTTCAGATTGTTTTGGTTGTCTATCTTTGATCAGTTGAGAAGAGATGTGTCCCTGTGGATATCACATTGCATTTTGAAATAAATACACTATGACATTTGGTTGAGTTACTGTCAGTAATGTGTAATTTATGGTTTGTTTCAAAGCAAGATAAGTTTTTATTGTGCCCCCAGGAATCACATCAAATTTATCGGATTTTGGACAAGGGCAAAGATTGTGTGTATGTGCACATAGTATAGTACATTTATTAGGAAAGGTATTTACTACAGTAGATTTCTTGTCAAATAAAGCTGTTTTATGTAATATTAGGCCTGTCATGATTATTTAAGATGACTATGATCATTTCCATGTAATAATATATTTATTGTGGTGCAGTAGTGCCTTATGTGAGAGGTGCATATTAACTCATTTGATATTTTATTAAAGCAATAATGTATTATAAATGTGATATGTTACATATATTGTAAATGTATTATTATCATTGTATATTTTGTTATATTATCTATATAATATCTTATGTATAGTAACGTCCTTCGTATGAGACGTTAAACCGAGGTCCTGACTCTCTGTGGTCATTAAAAATCTCAGGATGTCTTTCGAAAAGAGTAGAGGTGTGACCTCGGCATCCTGGCTAAATTCGCACATTGGCCTCTGACCATCATGGTCTCCTAACAATCACCATATCTACTGATTGGCTTCATCACTCTGTCTCCTCTCCACCAGTAAGCTGGTGTGTGGTGGGCGTTCTGGCGCAATATGGCTGCCGTCACATCATCCAGGTGGATGCTGCACACTGGTGGTGGATGAGGAGATACCCCCTGTCTATGTAAAGCGCTTTGAGTGCCTAGAAAAGCGCTATATAAATTTAATGAATTATTATTAATTAAATTATTGTAAAATATTATTTATGCCCTTCTATCCAGTTTGTTTATAAGGGGTACACATTTAACTGTATGACAGAAATAGAAAGTGAATAAATGACTTCTTAAGGTGTATGTGTATTAAGCTTGTAAATGACATCAACTTTGGTTATGGTGCTTGATTATAGTTCTATAAATTTATAGCAATTATATGTAGGACATCAAGCTAAATGAAATGGCCTAGACAACATCTTGTGTTTTATTACCGTATATCACAACTGAATTAATTAGCATAGGGTCAGTAATGCTCTATCTCAAGCCTGTATTTGAATAATGAAGTCAAACAGAGGTGATGTAAACGTGAGACTTTTAATAAAATTGTATTTATATTTTTATTATTTATTATAGTGTTTTATTTTGTACTATTTATATTTTATTAATTATTATCACATTATTTGTTTTCTTTTTTTATCAAAAGGAAAAAAAATATTCCAGGTAATTAATATCATTACATATTTCGGAAAATAGACCACATCTCTTTCGGTTGTCAACGCAGTTGTATGTGTAATCCATTTTTCTTTTTCTGTCCAGCTGATTGCAGCCATTGTGTTCCTGAGTTTTGGTATAATTTCCAGTTTCCTGTGTCTTGTGATTGATGGCGTTTTCATCCTACTCAACATTGTGAGTACATTAACCATGAAACATTTTTTACATAGAAACAACCTTAGCAACTGCCTAACCACCATTCAGAGCTTCTTATACATGCAACAGCAACCAAACAGAATACCTGAGCAACCACTAGGATACTATATTGGAGATCTAGAATAGTCTTACAATTTAGTCCTTTTTTTTTTTTTTTTGCTTTAAGACTGGTTACATACATAATGTAGATTGGTCTAATTTGATACTGAAAAGTACGATACATTTTACCCCCTGGCTAACTGTTTTTTGGTCATACAAGTCAAGTCACCTTTATTTATATAGTGCTTTAAACAAAATACATTGCGTCAAAGCAACTGAACAACATTCATTAGGAAAACAGTGTGTCAATAATGCAAAATGATAGTTAAAGGCATTTCATCATTGAATTCAGTGATGTCATCTCTGTTCAGTTAAATAGTGTCTGTGCATTTATTTGCAATCAAGTCAACGATATCGCTGTAGATGAAGTGACCCCAAGTTCCTAAGACACATTGTTGTTAACCTAATGACTATGCTTATGCAGCTGGCTACATAACATGTTCAGTTTTCAGTGTCAAAATCCAAGAGCTGCATTTGAAGGGATGAGGAGGTCCCTCAACTGTGCATGCTGGCACTCTTAAGTATTTGTGTAAAAATTCAGTGGTCAGATCATCTATCTTGACAGCACAAATGCGACCCATGAAGTTTGAGGAAAAACAGGTGTCATCTGTCCTCTTTGAGCTTCTAATTTACATTTATGAACACCGTAGAGTCTAGAGCACCAAAAAGGAGCTCCGTCTTCACAAGATTGAGCTGGAGATGGTATTAGTTCGACCAAACAGAGGTGTGTAAAAGGCAGGCAGAGATACAAATTGAGACAGAGATACAGATTGAAATGACAGATGGTGAGAGAAGCCTCTCCAAACATAGGTATTCTACTGTATCTCTATCTTATGTAATAAAGAAAAAACGTTGCAACACAATTCCAAGGAAAAAGCAAAACTGAGGACATTCTTACACTCTGCCAACAGGATATGCGTCCAGTGAAGGCAGGAAGATGTCAGTTCTACACAAGTGGAAATAGTTACATCTATGAGAACTACTATGCTACAGTAAGTCAAGTCAGCTTTGTAAAATACATTTGTATGCCTACCAGTATTTATTTAAAACATGCACACTTTAATAGATTAAATAACAAGGATAGAAGTCCCAATTTTAGGCCGACTTAGGTCCTTGATGAATGAACTGATGCAGTTATTAAGGGACGGAAGAATTGATTGATTTATTTAGCATCGTCATTTGTTATTATAATAGTAATTAATGTAAAGACAGTTGAATGAAGAAGAGATAGGTGGATGAAAATGTATTCACAAAAGTTTGTTTTTATATAAAAAAAGAGAGAGTTTTCTACATAATGTTTTATTTCTAAAATATGCTCAATTGTTTTGTAGGTTCCCTGTCAAGGACTTACAGAGTCCTGTAATATGAAAGTTCGCAGTGGAACATGTTACTGTTGTGATTTGTATGATTGTGCCAAGTAAGTCATTTAGATTTGTTTTTGCAAGTAACTCTTACTATTATTCATACTTTGAATTAAGGGTTCAAATATTATAAATGAAAGTTTTACAAATAGCACAACTAATTTCATAAAATTTGCACTACAGTCAGTGAGCTTTACACAGGCATGAACCACATACACTTTTTTCAAAATGGCAATAAGTTATTATTACGAAATAGCACATAGCCACCCTGTAGACATAAACATGTAATACCATGACAATGATTTGCCTGCTTGCTTTCTTTTGCAGTGGAGGATATCTGAATAATTACTATGAGTTTGTTGGTGTGCAGAGCTGTCAGGAGGTCTTCTCTCTGTATGTTCTTCTCTGGGTCTTAACCACACTTAACCTGCTTGCCTTCGTGTGTGGAATCTTGACCACTGCTGTACTGGGCAGTATCAAAGACATGGTGAGTCACTGGGTGAATCAGAGAGAGAGAGAGAGAGAGAGAGAAATACTACTCTGCTCTAGCATTGTGAGCCATTCAGAATTTGTTTTCAAACTTCTGCACATATCTCATACTTGCCGGATGGTAGTGTATATGATATTTTGACAAATTTACACTTTCCAAAATCCAAAAAGATCACTACTGATTTAATAAGCTGTTTTCATCCTATAAAAACTAAAACACCCTGACGAAGGCTTGCTTGGGCTGATATATGCTGGTGTCTTTTTAATATGTAGCCCTGTCTTAGAATAAAAGCTTTTTTGCCTTGCTGACTATGTGAGATCCACCTATTATTTTGGACATTTTGTTCCCTTTCTGGAGCACCCATAGTTCCGCCTGCATGTACCTAATGCGCCCTTGGTCAAGATTTTTTCTTTGATTATAAATATCTGTTTGGCAGATATTGAGTTTAATTTTCAATTTTGATTTTGGCTTCCAAAAATTATGACAACAAGACAAATCATTGTTTCCCATTTGCAATGATGCTATTGTTTTATCTCGTGTAAACACATTTACCTGACGCTTTTATCCAAACCAACTTACAATTGCTATATGTGTCAGAGGTCGCACGCCTCTGGAGCAACTAGGGGTTAAGTGTCTTGCTCAGGGACACATTGGTGTCTCACAGTGGATTCGAACCCAGGTCTCTCACGCCAAAGGCGTGTGTCTTATCCACTGCGCCAACACCACCCCACATTTACACATTTAGCAGATGCTTTTATGGAAAGTGATTTACTACAGAAAAGGAACAAAACAATTTGTCAATGAGCCAAGTGTGTAAGTGCATTGTTTTAAGAAGTGAAGTGAAGTTCTTGCAGAAGAGATACTGATTTTTGAAAGATGTGATGGTCTCAGCAGTTCAGATGGAGGTTTGAAGGTTTTGCAAAGTGACTTTTTGCCTCATTATGAAGGGACAACAAGGTGTCACTTATTCTGTGACCTGAGCTGGAGGAGTGAATATAAACTTGTAGGAGTGAATTGATATACTGTAGGGAGGTGCTGTTCCAGTGGTAGTCATGAACTCAAGCTTCAAAGCCTTAAATTTGATTTTGGCCAGTGGAGTGGGATCAGGAGGGGTGTGATGTGTAGTAGTGTAGTCAAAACACCAAAATAACAGTACAGTTTTAGAATTCCCTATATCATAGCAAAAACTGTTGGTACATACTTAAACTAACTATGTTATATAATAATTTGAAATAAAATACTAAATAAAAAAGTTAATTATTACTGCCAAACACAAGTAATAATTACAAGTGTTAAAATAAAAGTCAGAAAAAATTACAAAGAACAAAGGGTGTTTTTAATAATTCAGCCGACAATTATAGGTTTTCGGTTTCAATATTGCTGTGGCAGATCTTGCATTAAATTTTTGCAGTTGTTCTATTTTGACATATTAGGTTTCTGTCCAATCTGTTGCTATGATTGTCACTGTCACATTTAATCGCATTTAAATGCAAAAACACTGCAAATAGACATCTTTGACTCTTTTCAGAGTGTGCAAACAATTTTAGAACAGCTGCTTTGTTCCATACTTATAGAAAACAATGATTGGAAGACCTGGCTAAAATCACCACTCCCAAACTGGGTTCTATATTCGCAGGTGTCTGCATGTACCAGCAACTGAAACACTGTTGGAAACACAGAATGAAAACACTACATGGTACCAGGTTCCAGGTACCAATACATTTGAGGAAGAAGTATTTAGAAGTTTGGTGTCTATACAAGAGCTTGCATAGTTTTCTGTACCATTTTTTGAGTGAAATACCAAATTATTACTTGCTGTTCTATTACTTTGGGTTTCATCATTTGTAGAATGACTTCTGGTGTCCTAAGTTGGTGGTTCTTGGCCTTAATAAATTTTATTTCACATCCTGAGAACATGACCTTCCGTAACACCCACATTCAGACACCTCCACCCTGTTACATGGATTCCAATACTTTCAGAATCTGTACATGAAATGACAGATGAACTCCTACTTTGTTTTAAAAGCTACTCCCATTGGATTAGTTGTGAAGACATAGATGTTCTTCTGGAAACACTTCTGAAAAAGAAAGGAAAACAGTTACCTTTACTGGTTACAGTTACTGGTCCAATTATTCACAAAGGTCAAAATAGTTTTGCTATGAAGACTATAAGTGTCGGGTCTCGGGGCTAATCACCTGCCTTTTGGGGTGTGTGTGTGTGTTTGAATGGTTTGATAGCTCACCGTGTCTGCAACTTCACCCTCTCGTACCGGCCGGGATCTAAGAACACCAAACCCGATGCCCTCTTTCACCTGTTCGGTGCCCCAGGGAGGGAGTTTGCAGCCAAGGCCATCCTTTCTGAGGGGGTGGTGGTCGGGGCTCTTTCGTGGGGTATCGAGCAGCGAGTTGAGGAGGCCGGTCGAGGTGTGCAGGTGCCAGGCAAGTGCCCGGCGGGCAGGTTGCCGGTGCCGGCTGCGCTGCGCTCTGAGGTCCTTGAGTGGGGTCACGCATCCAGGTTAGTCTGCCATCCAGGTATTCAGAGAACGTTGTCTGCCATCCGACAACACTTCTGGTGGCCTACTATGGCAGCAGATGTTAGACAGTTTGTGTTGGCCTGCCCCACATGTGCCCAAAGTAAGCCTGTCAATCGCCCTCCTGATGGTCTACTGAATCCTCTCCCTATCCCTTCCCACCCTTGGTTACACATTGCCCTTGATTTTGTCTCTGGGCTTCCCCCGTCGGAGGGTAACACTGTAATTCTCAAGGTGGTGGATCGCTTTTCCAAAGCGGTTCATTTTATCCCCCTGCCCAAGCTGCCCTCCACCCGGGAGACCGCCCAACTGGTGGTGGATCACGTCTTCCATCTCCACGGGTTACCGGTGGATGTGGTTTCAGATAGGGGTCCCCAGTTCGTCTCCCGGTTCTGGAGGGAATTTTGTAGACAGATTGGGGACTCTGCAAGTCTGTCTTCAGGTTTTCATTCCCATACCAATGGGCAGTGTGAGCGGGCCAACCAGGATCTAGGAAGAATGCTCCGCTGTCTAGCATCCAACAATCCGAGTTCCTGGTGCCAGCAGCTCTCCTGGGCAGAATACGCTCATAACACCCTTCCTGTGGCCGCGTCAGGTATGTCTCCTTTTGAGTGTGCTGTTGGTTATAACCCACTTCTGTTCCCGTCACAGGAAGCCGACGCAGTGGTTCCATCCGCCCTGGCTTTCGTCCAGCGCTGCCATCGCACCTGGGAGAAAGTCAGGAGGATTTTGGTCCAAACCTCTGGCCGAACCAAGACTGCAGCCGATCGTCGCCGGTCCTCTCCTCCTGCCTATGTCGGTGGTCAGCAGGTTTGGCTTTCTACCAAGGATCTGCCTCTCCGGGCGCCTTCTCGTAAGCTGGCACCCAGATTCATTGGGCCATTCCGCATCACCAAGGTGGTTAGTCCGGTGGCGATCAGGCTCAAGCTCCCTCCTACTCTTGGTCGGGTTCACCCGGTGTTTCATGTTTCCAGGGTCAAGCCAGTGTTCTCTTCCCCCCTTAATCCTGCTTGTAGTCGTCCCACCCCCCCACCCCCTCATCTTGTGGATGGATCTCCTACCTATAAGGTTAAGAGATGACTCGATGAGTGGCACCGCGGCAGGGGGTTTCACTATCTTGTGGACTGGGAGGGGTATGGTCCAGAGGAGAGGTGCTGGGTGCCATCCCGGGACATTCTGGACCGCTCGTTGATTGAGGACTTCCGTCGGCATCGAGGTAGGCCCCTTCCTAAAGCGTCAGGTGACGCTCCTGGGAGGTGGGGGTACTGTCGGGTCTCGGGGCTAATCACCTGCCTTTTGGGGTGTGTGTGTGTGTGTTTGGATGGTTTGATGGCTCACCGCGTCTGCCTGTTTGAGTTTTCCCCGCCTTCCTTGTTTCTCTGTTGTTAACCTTAATTCCTCGCCACCTGTTCTCTACGTTCTCCTAATTTTTTCCCTTTATAATTCCCTGTGTTTCTCTGTCTATTGTCAGACTGTTGTTACTCGTACCAATAGCTTCCGATCTACTAGCTGGTCTTTGTACTCACCTTGTCGTGTCTTGTCCTCTGGCTCCAGTGTCTTTAGCTGTTTATCTGCCCCCTGTCCTCACAAACGCAGAGCTCCTAGAAGCTTCCAGCTGTCATTCCTCCGGTCTCGGCTGTCATACGAACTAAACTGAGGAACGTTACTCATCTGCTTTGACTCATCTGCTTCGACTTCTCATCCCCTCACTACGAGCTAAACTGTGTAACGTTACTCATCTGCTCTGTCTCCTCTGCTTAAGTAAAGCACTGTGTAAACCCGCAACTGAATCCAGCCTGCTTCTCCTGACAATAAGTGGGAAAAAATTGGACAGTGTGTCACATAGATCATTACAAATCTGTCAGACCACTGCAGTGCTATTAAATCGATCAGCAAAGTACAATGAAGATAAACGTCTGGGTTTATTTTTGACAAATTTTATCAACTGGAAAATTTGTGTGAAGACATTGTAAATGACATTTTTGTGCTGATTTAGCTAAATATCTCTTACACTTTGTCAGTATTGTCCGACTTCTTCAGTTCAATCTTTAATCCATCTCTCTGTCCGGCCTAAATTTACTAGGTTTCTAGGTTGTGCCATGTTTATTCTGTTTTCTCAATAGCCAATAAACACCAAGCTATGACTTTATAAGCCACAACTGTAAAGATAGGAAATTCCTGATATTTTATATGTACTTGTAGAAATGTACATTAAATTGACATGATATGGCAGATTCAAGCCTAATTCATTTCAGTGTCCTAAAAACATTCTAACTCTCTCATTTAAACAGATGTGTAATTCTTCCGACTTAAATCTTTTAAATAGCCTACCTTTTTAAGACCTTTCAAAATGTAAGGCCTGCATGTCACTTTAAGGACAATTGGCTTCTAAATAGATTGAGTGCATGCATATAATGGATTGTATGCATACATCCTTTGGCCTTTATGCAAACATACAAAATTACTCTGTGCAACAGAGATAAATAAACAATAGACCCTTTTCACATTTCCGGGATTGGAACGCAGAGGTAAATTATACTTTCAGGGGAAATTGTATATATAAACTTTTTTGGTAAATATTTTATTGGCATATGGCAGCCAGAGATGATGTGTCTGAAAGCCTGTCTTAGGAAGTTTAATAATTGTTTCCTGTATGTTCCATTATTGACGGTGAATACCGGTACAAGATGACTGTCAATCCTTGTTTATGCTGCAGGTTAATACTATATCACAGTTGCATACCTCAGATACATATTCAATAGAGATTGAAAATAAACGCCTCATCATCAAGAATCTCTTCTCCACTCCTGATATTCTAACCGAAATCTGATCAATATACGGCCAAACTCAGCCATTTTAAATCTTGGTTGTAGTGGGACTTCACTACATAATACTTTTTTTTTGTTCTCACCAGAAGATTGGGCTGGTCAGTTTTGATGTGTCCCAGTGGAGAGGTTCATCTCTGTTTGCTTTTGATGGGGCCAGCTGTTCTTCCCCCACTGCACCTCTGCTAATGGACCCTAACTCACATGCAGGACACCAGCTCTACCCGGTCAGTACATCACGCTTACACATGCACAAAGATTCTACTCATGGTCTTTTATGGGAGGATTCAGGTGTGGAGAATTTTATCAGCAGACTTTTTGTGTACCATAAAATTAATGTGAGACTCACTATCAAATCCTCTGGTTGTGCGGGGTGTACTCACAGAACGATCCCTATCCAAAATCCCACAGCTTTCCCTTAAAAAACTGTGCCTTACACTGACCCTTTGTCTTTACCTGATCACACCCCCGCCGTGCCGAGAATGCCAACCAGAAGTCCAACCGATCCAAGATCATGGATCTTCCAGCACTCTAACCCCTGTTGAGTGATCTGAAGTTGCATTTGGAAGCATCACCACAAAAGTTCCTCTTGCCAACTTAAACATTCATCACTAAGCATCAGATCAGCCATGTTTCTTTATTAGCATCAATGACTCCATGGAGAACATTTAACATTCAAGGAACCTTCCATTGCACAAAATTATCTTTATAGTGGAAAACGGTTCTTTAGATTCCCAAACTGTTCTTCCCACTATGAATTGAAATGTAAGCTTCTTTGGGAGAACCCAAAAAAATATTCTTCTTTAGCACTACAGTGAAAACCTCTTTAATTTTAACGTGTCTCTTTTATGCCATTTCTCAGGTTCCTAATATTGTTGCGCGAGGCTCCTAAAAAAGGTTTAAATGCTTGCAAGGTCAAAAAACATTTTCGTTTTCTCAAAATATGCATTTAATATCACCTCTGTAACCTGGTTCAATGTCAAGACTAAAAAGTCAGGGATGGCGAGTGAACAAAACTTTTATTAGCTGTTCAACAAAACAAAAGACAAGCAAATTCCTGTGAGACTCCCTCCCGTCTAGTCTCCCAAGCACCGCACTTTGTGGTCCAAAAGTCTCTCTCCTTCACCAATCACTAGAATTAAAGACAGGCATTAGTCATCATTCACTTGACCTCCTTATCACTGTTCGTCTCCACACTTGTTCTCCCAATGCAGACTCTGCTCTACAATGCCCCCTCGCCACAACCTCATTTTCCAAAGATTCCAAATTATTAGTTTGAAGCAGTTCCAAGATTCAGTCTCTCTAAACCCCTCCTATCAGTGAGCCTACTCTGCTCTGATTGGTCAGACTGCCCAGTCTGTTGTGCTTGGTCTACAGCATAGAGCGTTTCAGAAACGATACGCCCGTTGTCATAGCTCTGTATTTTGAATGCTCTGTAAAAATATAAACATCTATTATTTATCATACCTACTGGTTGTGTTCATGTCAACCACATGAACAAGCTACAGTGTTTGAGGTCAGGTCAAGTTGTTTGCAGCACGGCTGGCCAACGTAGAACATATAGGTGGACATTATGCAAATGTGGTTATAGAACAGAACTGAAGACAAAAGTCTGCTGAAAAATGAGCTGACAAAAATAAAGAAATAAATATTCAGCAATTTTTGCAATTAAAAGCTAACACAATTTTAACACGCATTCTTTTCTTCATCCTTCTTCCAGAGGGCATCACTTTGTGTTTCTCCAGCAGCACCTGCAGCAACAGGATCAAGTGTATCTCCAGGAGGGTCATCAGATACATCCCACGTACAGCCCAAGCCTCCTCCCTTTGCCCCCCTCTACAACCTGCTACCCTACAAGTCCTCCAGCTTCTCAGCTTAGAACATCTGAATCCAAACCAAAGACCTTGAGACTGCACTCCCATTAAATCAACATTAAATCAGAAAGTCAAAACCTGATGGATAAATGAAGCCCCACTCTATCTTGTTTTTCATTTATAGATAAGCCACATTATAGACATCTGCTAATGCCATTTCATGTTGTCTTAATTTCATGTTTGTAATATTAGGCAGCAATCTTGTTCTTGCTATGGCTGTAAAATATATAGTAAATATAAATCTAATGTATTACATTATAACATAGAGGACTAAATGAAATACAAGAAGAACAACACTAAAGACTAATTACAATCAGTTGTAGACTATGACACGTTTCGAACTAACTTCTCCAAACAATAATGTTAATTATCATCAAACTGTTTAATTCTGGCATACTTCAAAATCACAGCTGAAAATTTCATCAGAATTTCACAACTTGAGATTTTCTTGAAGCAATTTTTGAAAGCAAGGGCTAGAAACAGACCTTCAAAATGTAATCTAGATTTGTATATGATGTGTGAATATGTATCACTTGATGAAGACTTGTTTCTATGTATTTTTTTGTGTGTTTTTTATACTTAAAAGAATTACTTTAATTTCAATTATAGTGATATATTTTTGTTTTTGTACAAGTCTTGTTTTTGTACAAGCGCTGTTAAAAAAGTTCATATTTTATACCAAAGGCAATGTACATGGCAGTACAATAAAAACAAAGCATCATTCTCATAAGGCTAAATATAAAATTTCAGCCTTTTTTTTTATCTACACACTGTTTTGCTTCTGACTGACACAATCCCATATGACAGTAAAGCAATATAACTAATACTTTGAAACGTTACATGACTCAAAACTCCTGTACTGTATCAGCACTGAAACTCTACAGACTATTAGTAAATATTTGACATCAGTGCCTGGTTATAGACAATTAATCAAATAAGACGAAAAACGTTAAGCAGCAAAAGACTCCAAATAACTGCATTAAGAATATCTTATATTATGAGAGAGTGCATATACAGAAAACAGGACTCGTACATACTGAGCACAGAACAGTGCAGTGTTCAGTTAGAGGTTTCAGAGTCTGTCAGCCGGTCAGTGTTGTTCATTGTACTCCACGTATGGACATCATTTGCTGAGATCATGCATTTTGAAGCATTACCTGCTTCAATTAAAATCTTTCCATTAAAGTCAGTTTTTTTTAACATATTCAATGTGTCCACTAGTCTAAAAATATCCTAACATATGTTACAGTTATCGATACAGGACAGATTTCCATTAGACTGGATGTAGCTAGGCCATGTGTTATGAAAACCAAATGTTTTGTGTTAAAGCAATGTTCCAGGTGCAAAACAAGTGGACAATCTCTCCGTTATACTACAGAAAATAATGTAGGTCCTCAGTTTGCAAAACAAAACAAAACAAAAATCCCATTTACAGTGATGCAAGGTTTAGATTTAGAGTTTTCAAAAGTATATGCTCGAAGTCTGAAATATCATATGCATTAATATGAGACTAGAATTATAAAGTCACTTAGTAACCCTGTCTTGTGAAATAGCAATATTTCCACTTTTGACATGAGCACAAAATATGCAAACCAGGTCAGGTAAATTCCACCAGATTAGTGTTAATTTCGTCACCTATTTTTAATTTAGTCTTAGTCTTGTGCCAAATGTCCTTGTTAGTTTTAGTCATATTTAGTCATTCACATATCTTTTTTTGTCAGTCAAGTTTTCTTAGTCAAGGTATCTTCGTCGACTAAAAGTCTTTTAATTTTAGTCTAGTTTTAGTCAAAAATGTTTAGTGTTTTTTTAAAATAACACATTATTACTGATAAACATTTCAGTAAAAAAAGTGTTTCACATATCTCAAACATTGGTTAAATGTCATAATTACCTGACAAAATACACTTGTTGAATGATTTTTGTTGGATGCAAATGTTAAATGTGTCTGGTTTTCAAATTCTGATTTAGGAGACACATTCACAAATGATTAACCTGATCACAATTTTTTACTTTATTGATACTGCTTTTAATCGTAATGCAAAGACCGGTCATTGGGACATGAGCTGTCATATACAATAAAAAAGCCTGCGCAGCAACAGGAAATATAATTTAACACAAAAAGCCTGCCTAGACGGTGGACTTGCGCTCAGGAATTTTTTTTATTTTGTATTTTTTGAGCGGCGTGTAGACAAATTCTTTTTACGCACACACTATTTTATTTCTTGATAACAGACCGCTGCTAACTATAACACACAAATATCGAGCCTCTTCCTTCGACCTAGCATGTCGTCGTCGCTCGCTCATCACTCGTGTTCGCTTTGGGTGTTGTGCGTTCAGCAGTTTTGTGTTGCAGCCACAGGCTGGCAGCAACAGGAGTATGAGACCTGTAACTTGAGCAACAGCGTGAAGCCGCAAACTCATTCTGAATTTTTAAAGGCGTAACAGTTGATGAAAAAGCAGAGACGATTGTAGACGAAAATGAAGAGAGATTTTATCTTAGTTTTTATTTTATGCAAAACATTTCATCTCGTATTTTTTCGTCAACAATAATGCATGTTAATTTAGTCTTAGTCAGCGTTTTTGGACAGTGGTGCAGTCTTGTCATCGTCTCGTCTTAGTTATGAAAAAAAAGGTTGTTGACGAACATATTTCGTCTCGTCTCGTCTGACGAAATTAACACTACACCAGATTACATATTTTGACAGCTCCAGGGCTTTTGTTAAAACTACAGATCGTACTTGTGAATTTTTTTAATCACTGCCCATAGACAATCGGATCTAGCATTATGGGTGATGAGTGTTGAAGTTTCCCTACCGTCAGTCCTCTGGTTGTCTTATGGAAGGAGTTTTGGGCTTCCTCGACCCGTGGGAGGAAGCCCCACCTGCTGTGCTGTTAATGGTTACATTATTTGAGCAGGAAGCATCCTATCTCCCAAATATTACTGTCCATCTCCCTTTTGGAATGCAGGTGGTATCCAGATGACATGTTTACTGACACGCCTGGGAATGAGAAGACGGACCTGCAAACACGGGACAGCAGTCAGACACTATGTCTTCCTAGAGGCCATAATTCCTGTACACATGATGGAACAGTCAGAACCACAAGTTTCCCTTAAGGACTTCTTATTTAATTTTCTTTGGGGGACTATAGTACCCAAGCTCCAGTGGATGCTTGAGAATAATTGCCAATGTTATTGATCTACCTTTGAGCTCAGTGTGAGCAGCAAGCAGATCTGGTCCAGTTCAAGTCTGGGAGTGCCTCCTTTGTTTGACATAATATAGAACTAATATTGCCATTGTGTTTTGTCTAGCTTTGTTCATGAAACCACTGTTAGGTGAGTTTGTTCATGCTAAGTCTTGTCTCTGTTCATCTTGTTTTGTTTTTGGACTTCATTAAAACTACACATGGGTCCTACTTCAACTTGCCTCAGTGGATTCTTTACAGAATGTTATTACAGCCGTGACATTATTATTAGTATTGATAATATTATTATTATTATGCTACAGTATTTTGTTCAGTAATTTATCCACAGTTCCATAATAGAACTGTGGTGTTTTTTACTAGAGTGTCTGTAACAGTCACTGGTGTAGTAGCTGGTATAGGAGATGTATTCTCAGAAGGAACGCTTGCTCGAGGTTCACTAGACAGTGGTGTGGGCAAGATTTCAGGTATCACATGGTTGCGAGTACCCATTTTGCTCCCTTTCCATAATTACGAGCAAGTACGCTGTCGCCTCTGTTGAAACTTCTAAACTTCACCTTACATCGCCACTCCACCTGCATTTGCTGTTGTGACAAGACAATTTGCTTCCTGTTGGTTTCAGCAGGTCCAGTCTTCTGCGTAGTTTTCATTTCAGTAGTGCTGTAGCTGGAGAGACTTTAGTGAGAGCATGAGGTGTGTTCCTATAAGACAACAGAAAAGTTTTCAATCGCTGGTTTAAGTTTTCAATCGCTGGAACCCTTACCCTGCAATGTCTTGAGAATCCTCTTTAGAGTCTGGACAAATCTTTCAGCTAGGCCATTGGTGGATGGCTGATAAAATGCAAATCTAATGTGTTAAATTCCATTTACATGCAGGAACGACTGAAACTCTTCAGACACCAGTTGGAGGCTATTATCCCTACTGTGGTATCCCAAAACGACTGAACACAGACCTAAGCTCTTTAAAGTTTTTTTCTGAAAATTTACTGTTCATAACTGCTACCTCCGGCCATTTGCTGTGAGCATCGACAATCACCAGAAACATGTGGCTCTCCATTTGTCCTGCAAAGTCAATATGTATTCTTTGCCATGGCTCCTCTAGAATTTCCCATGGGTGCAAAGGGGTTATCAGTGGCATTTTTCTTACTTCCTGGCATTCTGATAACCCCTTTGCTTCCTCTTCAACCTCTGCATCTATGCCAGGCCACCAGAAGTAGCTGCAGGCCATTTCTTTCATCCTCACTACTCCCGCGTGGCCTGCATGAAGTTCTTTCAGCAAAAGGTTCCTCAAAGGCGGGGGTATGATGACACAATAATCCCATAGTAGGCAGCCAGATTGTACTGTGAGCTCGTTTAGATATTCAGATAAGATTTGAAGTTGTCTGTCATCTCTCCTCTCTTTCCATGAGAGATCCAGGCTAAAACTTCTGACAAAACTGGGTCAGTTCTTGTGAATTGTTTCACTTGAGCTGCAGTGACAGGTCCACTCTGACCATCAAAGCTAACAGATATGACGTGATAACTCAATTGTTTCCCTGTATATTCCACTTGATTTACACATTTATTTTTAGTTTTCCTGACATAACCTTTCCTTGGTTCCACAGGTTTAGTTGGATTTATTTTCTCAATTACGGTCAGCTTTTTGTTTTGACATGCATGTGAAATGTGCCCTTTTTTTCCACAGTTTCTGCAGTCTTTGTATTTGTACCAGAATTCCTGTGCTGGATGTCCACTCTTTCCACAGAGGTAACCTGCTTTCTTGCCATCCTGTTTTATATTCTCACTGTATACTTTGTGAACTTGACTGGATATACTCAACTCTTGTGCATATTTTGCAGCCTTTGCATGGATACACTGGTTTCTATTGCTCGCTTTTTGAATTGTCTCACTATGCAGTCCACAGACAAATCTGTCTCATTGTGTCATTCAGCGCTGTGCCAATTCAATGTGCTTTAATACGGTAACTAATTCTGCAATCAATTCTCTGAGTTTATGAAAGCGAAATCTTTCAGCAATGATAAGAGGTTTTGGTGCATAATGTTCTTGGAGCAATGCTACAATGTCCTTGATTAAACAATCACCAGGCTTCTTGGGCTGGACCAGGCTGTGCAGTAGATTATACATCTGTGATAAATGAGAGGGGTCCAGAGAAAAAAGTAGGTACAGTCTTGTTTAATGAGAAAATAGGATGTGCCGCACGGCTGAAAAACAGAACTAAGGATTCACAAAGTAACACAGGGTCCTTGACCACTTCTTCAAAGGGGAAACTCAGGATTTCAGCCGGAGGTCCGGGCGACTCTTTGAACGGCGAGACCAGAGGCACAGGTGAGAAGCGCAGTTCTCTCCAACCCTCTACGAAGACCGCTGGGTACAGCACAGAGGAGGTAAGCACAACTGCTACACTAAGGCTCTACAGGAAACACTGAATAAGACAGAGCTGGACTAGACTAGACAGGGAAAGACAAGACTATAATGGAGTAACGATTACTCTCAACTCCTTGCATCTAGTTTAAACAATAGTCCGACAACACAGACACGAAAAACAGAGCTAGATATAGCGAAGGTAAAGGAGGCAGATAGCGAACAGGTGTGACGATGAGAGAATGGATTTCAGCTGACTGTAATGAGGGGTAAGAGTGAGAGTAGGACAAAAAACAACCAGCAGAGGGAGGAGAGGAATGAAAAGAAAAGAGAAGGAAAGCCAGGATCATGACAGTACCTCATCCTCAAGGTGCGCCTCCTGGCGCACTAGAAGACGGGGACTGACGGGAGCGGTAAAAATCGCCGATAAGCGAGCGGTCCAGAATGTCCCGGGAGGGGATCCAGCATCTCTCCTCAGGACCATAACCCTCCCAATCTACCAGAAATTGATGACCCCTCCCCCTGGGGCGAACATCGAGCAACCTACGAACTCTGTAGACGGGGGAGCCCTCAACACGAACCGGGGACACGACAGGACGAGGGGGGGCACGAATAACAGGCTTCAAACAAGAGACATGACACACGGGATGAACACGACGGAGATAGGCCGGCAACCGGAGCCTGACAGAGACCGGACTAAGAATCTTAATAATGCGAAAAGGTCCAATGAATTTATGAGCCAGTTTACGCGAGGGGTACTGAAGGGGAAGGTTAGTGGTAGCGAGCCAAACCCTCTGTCCGCGGACATAACGGGGGCTTCTGACACGGCGTTTATTAGCGGAGCGGCACATAACGGAGCGCGATCTACAAAGGGCGGATCGGACCAATCTCCAAGTTCGTCTGCAACGTTGAATGAACGCTCGTACGGAAGGCACCTTGGATTCGGTGTTGGAAGGAAAGAGGGGGGGCTGGTAACCTAAACAACCCTGGAATGGCGACAGACCGGTAGCCGGCGCGGGGGCGGAATTGTATGCATACTCAGTCCAAGGAAGCTGTTCTACCCAAGACGCGGGGTTATGAAATGCAAGACTACGCAACAGCCGACCGATAGTTTGATTAGCGCATTCGGCCTGACCATTCGTCTGTGGGTGAAACCCGGAGGAGAGACTAGCTGAGGCACCAACGAGCCTGACGGGCATTAAGTCTCCTGGCTGACCGAATGTATTCAAGATTTTTATGGTCAGTCCAGACTACGAACGGGGCCGCAGCTCCCTCCAGCATGTGCCGCCACTCCCCTAACGTGAGACGAATGGCCAAAAGCTCTTGGTTACTGTGACTAGTGGGGCAGGGCCGAGAGATGTGGGAACAGGAGCGAGTCCCACAGAGATGGAAGGATATAAAACTGGAGCAACGACAGTGAAGGACGAGAGAGGACCAGGCCTGGACTTTATTTTGTGTTTGCTTTTTATTTGTGTGCAACAGTCGTCCGCGAGGGGCTGTTGTGCTGTTTTGTGTTTATTTTGATTATTAAAGTTTCATTTGACTGTCCGCCGGTTCCCGCCTCCTTCTTCCCGATCAATATGATGTTTGTATCGTTACAGTTACCTACATCATAATTCTGTTCAGCAGTAGTAAGGCGATGCGAAAAAAAGCGCAGGGATGAATCTGATCATCGGCCGAGGAGCGCTGAGAGAGGATGGCCCCAACACCCACCTCTGAAGCGTCGACCTCGATGATGAACTGTCTCTCTAAGTTGGGGGAGATAAGGATAGGAGCAGATGACAAGAGCAATTTGAGACGTTCGAATGCTGCCTGGGCGGCCTCCGTCCACGAGAATTGAGCCTTGACCGAAGTAAGCGCAGTTAGGGGGGCCGCTACCTGACTGAAATTTCAGATAAAACGTCGGTAAAAATTAGCAAAACCCAGAAAGCGTTGAAGAGCGACACGAGATTCTGGTCTGGGCCAGTCAGTGACAGCGCGAACCTTGACAGGGTCCATACTAATACCCTGGGAAGAGATAACGGAACCGAGAAACGTGACCGATTGAGCGTGAGTCTCTCTGTGGTTACCGGACACGGTGAGACTCACCGGTGCTGTAGAACTGTTCACCTGGGCAAGAATGCTACCATCTAGGGCGAAGATAGAAGTGGGGTCCCGAAGACTAACGAGAGGAATACCTTGTTCCAAAGCCCAGCTCCTGTCCATAAAGTTCCCCTCCGCTCCAGAGTCTATCAAGGCTGGACAAGATGCAGCGGATTCGACCCAGTGAAGAGAAACAGGGAAGGTGGTCCGGAAGTGCGGTTGAGGGTCCAGAGAAGAGGCGCTCACCAGTCGCCCTCTTACGACTGGTGAGCTCTGGCTTTTACCGAGCACGCCGCGGCGAAGTGCCCCTCCGCGCCACAGTAGAGGCAGAGGCGGTTGGTGATCTGACGCTGGCGCTCAACAGCTGAGATATTCCTCCCAGCTGCATCGGCTCAGGAGCGATAGAGACTGTAGGTGGAAAGCAACCAGTCGCTGATGGGGTGGGCGTGGTGTGAGCGCGGTTAGCCCATTGGCACAGCTCAAAGCGCTCCTCAACTCGTAAGGCGGAATCAATCAAAGTATCAAGGCGCGTCGGAACCTCTCGGGCCAATACCTCATCCCTTATCTCGACATCCAGCTGGCTCGTTCCATCTACAAGAAGTAGCGAGAGTGCGGAACTCCATGGAGAAGTCAGTGACAGTACGGTGTCCCTGCCGTAAGGAGGATAAGGTGCGAGAAGCCTCAGGGCCATGGACCGAACGGTCAAAGACACGTAACATCTCCTCTTTAAACCGGACATAACTGGCCAGACAATCTGCCTCTGCATTCCATACAGCCGTCCCCCACTCACGGGCTCTTCTCTTGAGGAGCGAGATGATATAGGCTATCCGTGAGTGTTCTCTGGAGTAGGAAGACGGCTGGAGTGAAAAAACACAACCTCACACTGAGTAAGGAACGGCAGACACTCCGTGGGTTTGCCAGAGTAACATGGGGGGTTATTGACCCACGGCTCGGGTGAATCCTGGAGGACGGGCTGGGAAGTCTCCCTCCGAAGTGTTAATTCAAGTTAATTCAAACACACCTTTGTAAAAGGTGAATATGATACTTAATGTATAAATTAATAAGACTAAGTTTGATACTTGCACGTCTCACCTGTTTGAAAGAGTCCTGATGCACTTTGTGGCTCCAGTTGGTCTCTGCTGAAGTGAGTTTATGAGAAAAACCAGTTTGAATCAGAGGATCTTGATGAATGGAAAATCAAGACTGGAGGCTTGGCGCAAGCGTAGCATGGTTTTTGAGTCTCTTAGCTCAGCAATTCTGCTGGAATTTCTGAATCTAAAAGAAAACGCCCTGATCGGGTGAGCAGTGATATATATAGGGGGACGATGTCACACCATCACGATTTTAGTGGGCCTGTTATGTCTTGTCTTGTCAGGTTCCTGTTTCCTTTTTACTCTGTCTCCCTCTTCTGGTCTTTTGGGTTACTTTCAGTTTTCCTTTCTCGTTTCCCAGCTGTTAATCATCTCCTCTGATTACCTCGTTTGCACTCTGCCCACCTGTTCCCTCTTTCCCTCTGATTATTCCTCTATTTCTTCCTCTGCTTTTGATTGCCTCCTTGTCAGATTCTCTTTGAGCTTTTCTCGTAGGAAGCATACTACTACCCTGTCAGAGTCAGTGCGAGTCCAGTCCTGTCCAGTCCTGTCTTGTCCTGGTGTGACCTGCCTGTTAACCCTTCCTGCTCTGTTTATCGCTTTCTCCATTATATCTGTCCAGTTTGCCTGATGCAGAGAGAGTTCCATCCCTCACGGCCAGCCCCTACTCCGCGTGCCCTCTGAGAGACCCACGGCGAGTCGCCGCTATATCCGCAGTCCCAGACTGCTGCCAAAGAGACCTTTTTTCAAGTCCGGCTGTTTTTTGTTTTTGTTTTTTTATCGCCCGCTCTGCGGGTTGTTCATTTGCCTTTTTTCCAGAAGATCTTTTTGAGTTTCATTGAAGTCTCTATTTTCTGTTGAACCGCATTTGGGTCACCACTCACCTACTTAACAGAAGAATCTGACCAGATATGGACCCAGTGACTCCGAAACCGATCCAGTCAGCTGTCGAGTTCCAGGGAGCGATGTTAGGCAGACACGAGGAGGAATTGTCTGCCGCTCGACATGCCGTTGAGACCCTGGCTGCCCAAGTCTCTGACCTCTCAAGACAGCTACAACATCTTCGCCTCGATCCACCGGCCGCCCCCAGGGCTCCAGAATCTCCTGAACCCCGAGTCAATAATCCTCCCTGCTATGCTGGTGAGCCCACCGAATGTCGCTCATTTCTCACTCAGTGTGATGTAGTTTTTTCTCTCCAGCCTACCACTTATGCTAAGAGCAAGGCTTGCATCGCCTACGTCATCTCTCTCCTTACCGGACGGGCCCGGGAGTGGGGAGCGGCAGTCTGGGAGGAGGAGGCTGAATGTACTAACCATTATCAGAGCTTCAAGGAGGAGATGATTCGGGTTTTTGACCGTTCTGTTTTTGGAGAGAAGGCTTCCCGGGTTTTGTCGTCTTTGTGTCAGGGAAAGCGATCTGTTACTGATTACTCCAATGAGTTTCGGACCCTTGCTGCCTCCTGCGACTGGAACCAGCCAGCTTTACTCGCACGCTTTCTACTGTATATACAGTATATAGTTTTATACTGTAGTATAGATCTTCTTCCGGGAACCACTCCGCCCCGGGGAAGACTATACTCGTTGTCAGCTCCCGAACATAAGGCTCTCGAAGATTATTTGTCCGAGGCTCTTAACGCAGGTACCATAGTTCCCTCCTCCTCCCCTGCCGGAGCGGGTTTTTTCTTTGTTCAAAAGAAAGACGGGTCCTTGCGTCCCTGTATAGATTACCGGGGGCTGAATGACATAACTATTAAGAATCGTTACCCGTTACCTCTTATGTCATCAGCCTTCGAGATCTTGCAGGGAGCCAAGTTTTTTACTAAATTGGACCTTCGTAATGCTTACCATCTCGTGCGGATCAAGGAGGGGGATGAGTGGAAGACGGCGTTTAACACTCCGTTAGGGCACTTTGAATATCGGGTCCTTCCTTTCGGTCTCGTTAACGCTCCAGCTGTCTTTCAGGCACTAATAAATGACGCCCTGAGAGACATGCTGAACATCTTTGTTTTCGTTTATCTTGGCGATATCTTGATTTTTTCGCCAACACTCCCTATTCATGTTCAGCACATCTGGCGCGTCCTCCAGCGCCTTTTAGAAAACCGTCTCTACGTAAAGGCTGAGAAGTGCACTTTTCATGCCTCCTCCGTCACTTTTCTTGGTTCAGTTATCTCTGCAGAGGGCGTTGGGATGGATCCCGCTAAGGTCAAGGCCGTCATTGATTTGCCCGTTCCTAAGTCACGCGTGCTCACCATCCACCTAGCCCTAGGCGAATTGCGACAGTGGTTGGAGGGTGCCTCTGCTCCTTTTGTCATTTGGACGGACCATAGGAACCTAGAGTACATTCGTTCTGCCAAACGACTTAATGCGCGCCAGGCTCGTTGGGCTTTGTTTTTCGCTCGTTTTGATTTTATTATTTCATTTCGTCCTGGCTCTACGAACACCAAGCCTGATGCCTTGTCTCGTCTCTTTAATTCTTCAGAAGTCTCTAAGGTCCCCGAGGGAATTGTCCCCGAGGGGCGTGTCATTGGAGTGACTGTCTGGGGAATTGAGAGGCAAGTTAAACGAGCTCTTGCTCACACTCCTTCACTGCGCGCTTGTCCGAGGAACCTTCTTTTCGTTCCCGCTCCTACGTGTCTGGCCGTTCTTCAGTGGGCACACTCTTCCAAATTAGCGGGCAAACCCGGCGTCCTGGTCAGAGCAGCTTCCCTGGGCCGAATACGCCCATAACTCGCTTCCCTCGTCAGCGACCGGTCTGTCTCCTTTTCAATGTACCCAGGGGTACCAGCCTCCTCTATTCACATCCCAGCTGCCCGATTCCTGTGTCCTGTCCGCTCAGGCTTTTGTCCAACGTTGCGAACGCACCTGGAGGAGTGTCAGGTCCGCTCTTTGCCGTCATAGGAAACAGACTATTAGAGCAGCCAAGAGCCCTAGATATGTTCGCGGTCAGAGAGTATGGCTCTCTACCCTCAATCTTCCCCTTAAATCTACTTCTCGTAAGTTGACCCCACGATTCATTGGCCCGTTCCATATTTTGCAGATCATTAGTCCTGTCGCGGTGTGACTTCTTCTCCCTCGTTATCTTCGGCGCATTCACCCAGTCTTCCACGTCTCTTGTATTAAGCCGGTTGTTCGCGACCCTGCTCGTTCCTTCTCCTCCCCCGCCATCCCTACCGAGGGCACCCCTGTTTATAGGGTCCGCAGGATACTGGACGTGCATCCTCGGGGGCGTGGTCATCATTACCTTGCGGATTGGAAGGGGTACGGTCCCGAGGAGAGAAGTTGGGTTCCCTCCCGGGACATACTGGACCACTCGCTGATCGATGATTTCCTCTGTAGCCACCAGGTTTCCTCCTCGGGAGCGCCAGGGGGCACTCGTTGAGGGAGGGGTACTGTTATGTCTTGTCTTGTCAGGTTCCTGTTTCCTTTTTACTCTGTCTCCCTCTTCTGGTCTTTTGGGTTACTTTCACTTGTCCTTTCTCGTTTCCCAGCTATTAATCATCTTCTCTGACTACCTCACTTGCACTCTGCCCAACTGTTCCCTCTTTCCCTCTGATTATTCCTCTATTTCTTCCTCTGCTTTTGTTTGTCTCCTTGTCAGATTCTCTTTGCGCTTTTCTCGTAGGAAGCAGTGCGAGTCCAGTCCTGTCTTGTCCTGGTGTGACCTGATGGTTAACCCTTCCTGCTCTGTTTATCGCTTTCTCTATTATATCTGTCCAGTTTGCCTGATGCAGAGAGAGTTCCATACCTCACGGTCAGCCCGTACTCCAAGTCCCCTCTGAGAGACCCGCAGCCAGTTGCCGCTATATCCGCAGCCCCAGACTGCTGCCAAAGAGACCTTTTTTCAAGTCCGGCTGTTTTTTGTTTTTGTTTTTTTATCGCCCGCTCTACGGGTTGTTCATTTGCCTTTTTCCCAGAAGATCTTTTTGAGTTTCATTAAAGCCTCTATTTTCTGTTGAACCGCATTTCTGTTCTCACTCACCTACTTAAACGTACAGTATGGGATTTTTGGCCACCACGGGTCACTCAATCAAAATAATAACACAGGACGTACTTTGATTACATCGGGAAAGAGCGTGGGCTCATGGGAGTTGTTGTCATTGGAACACACGCTCTGTCGCTCCCCACATTCTGCACTCATTCTAACTTAGTATTTTGACAATCAAGTCTTTTCGAACGGAGAGATATATGAATTATCAGACCCCTATCAAATCAATATTCCATCTAGCTAGTAGTAATATATGTTAAAAAAACACGGCCGCCTTTCGTTAATAATTATAATTACGTTTATACTACGATATCGAAGAAGATAGTGAACTGCATTTGAAGCTACTTTATCCAGCTAGATATAGAACAAATGTGGATTTACATTATACTATACATGAGAGCTAGTCCGTCTGCGTTTTACACAAGACATCATCGTTTCACAAAATATACGGATAGATACAGTTAGCTGAATGGATGCATACCTGTTTTTTAGAATGCAAGTAGAGTTTCGGCATCTCTCTGTAGTTTCAGCTTGTCACGAAGCTCTCTCCATCTTGGAAATGCAGCTCCAATATTTACCCGTGTCTTGTTTCTTCTCTTGTCCCAAAACCTTCTTGGGTCATTTATTTCACCCGTACGTTTGCGCTTCACAGAACGTGCAGGCAAAGCATAATCATGATCCATAACTAAGTTATTGATTGAGGTATAAATACTAATAAAAACAATATAAATATAAAATATAATAGTCTCGATCAAGGCTAGCTACTACTTTTTATTTTTCGTCTCTTCTTTGCTTCTGTTCACCTTTGTATTTGGCGTTCCGCCGGGTTCCGCAGGAAGTTAGATAAACTAGAGGGGTCAAAGGTTATATGATGCCATAGACGGGCGACAAAACGGAAATAAAGAAACGTGCGGTGTCTTCTAATTAAACTATAATTTTCTCCGAATTTGAAAGTTTGTGGAAACTGTTGGGATAATGTAAGTACACAACTAAAAATAATATATAACATAGATATAGTGATTTCTGCAATTTTTTTTTTTTTTGAACATTATATTTATTGAATTTTTAACAAAACAAACAAGTGATACATTGACATAAACTTAATATTTCACAACGTAATCCCCAAAGTAAATAGAAATACACAATAAAAAAAATAAAAAATAAAAAACATCCCACATAACAGAGTAACAAAGACAATGTTAATAAGGAGAGAAAGAAAAAAAAAAAAAAAAAAACTAACAAAAAAAAAAACACACACCTCGGCACTTTACTTTACTTTCTTAATTTCCTTCATAATGTCTCAGAAACTCAGTTAATGGTTTCCTTATTTCTTCAAAATTTCCTCCCTTTCCTCTAACAATATAAGTGAGTCGTTCCAATACAATACATGATGCCATCTCCTGCACCCACATATGATTTGAGGGTACATCCATTTTCTTCCAGTACAGAGATATTAACCGTCTGGCCTGCAGGAGTCCAAAGTCGATCAGTTTTATTTGTCTGGAGCTAAAAACACAGTTCTCAGGATATATGCCCAGCACACATATTTTTGCCTCAACAGGTATGTTTACTCCAGCAATCTTTGACAGAGTCTGCATGACTGACTTCCAATACTGATGTAATTTTGGACAATCCCATACACAGTGAAAAAGAGTACCCTTTCCATCTAAACATTTACTACAGCTATCTGGGATATTAGGTGACCAACGGTTCAGTTTGACCGGAGTTATGTAGGTTCTCATCAACCATTTATATTGGAGGAGTTTCATCCTGGTACTAATTGACTGTTTTTGGGCTTTTAAACATGCAGCTTCCCAGTCTGCCACCTTTATCTCCTCTTGAATGTCAGATCTCCATGCATCCAGCTTATCAACGGTGGATTCCTCATCATGTGTTAGTAAAGTCGCATAAAATAAAGAAATATGACCTCTCCTTTCAAGATTTTGCAATATAATATTCTCTAGGTTTGACAGTGTTGGTTCAGATTCAATCTGTTTATATTTTGACATAATAAAATGTTTAATTTGTAAGTGTTTATAGAAATGTTTCTTTGGAATGTTATATGTTTGGCATAACTGCTCAAATGTAAGAAGGTTGCCATCCTTATAAAGGTCTGCCAGCTTCTCTACACCTTTATCTGCCCAGATTTTGAAACCCCCATCAGCTCTTCCTGCCTTAAAACCTGTGTTGCCCCAAATAGGCGAAAAAGGAGAGATGGGAGGGATACCTCCCATATACTGATGAGCCCTATACCAAATATCAATTGTGTTTTTTAAAAAGGGGGTTTTTGTCATTTTTTCCAATTTTTGGGGGCATGCAGAATATAAATACAGATTCAAGTTAAGTTTTGTTTCTAATTGTTCAATTTTTGTCCATGCGGGGGGTGTTTCAGTTGCAAAGTAGAATATGGCTGAGCGCAGCTGTGCAGACCAGTAATATAATTTAAAATTAGGGAGTTGTAACCCCCCTCTCTCATATGGCAGGTACAGCAGGTGAAGCCTTAGTCTAGGTTTTTTATTATTCCAAATGAATCTATTAAGGACAGTGTTTAATTAATCAAAAAATTGTTTTGAGAGAGGCAAAGGGAGTGCCTGAAACAGATATAAAAATGTTGGTAATATGCTCATTTTGATCATGTTTATTCTGCCAATAATTGACACGGGCATTACTGCCCATTTATCTAAAGACTCCTTTACTTCACTAATCAAAGGATCATAATTCATTGGTACAATGGTTTTAATGTCTGGGGTGATTTTAACACCAAGGTACACAAATCCCTCTTTTGCATTGATAAACGGGGTCTGTATGACTGGATTTAGCCTCTCGTCCCTATTCAAAAATAGAATAGAGGATTTTGAATCATTTATTTCATAGCCAGAAAATCGACCAAATAGCTCTATTTGTTGCATTAAATTTGGGACACTGATGGACAACCTTGTCAAAAAAACTATCAGATCATCAGCATATAGGGCCAATCTATGCTCTTGATCTCCTAACTGGTTGCCAAATATATCATTTAGTTTTCTTATCATCATTGCCAAGGGTTCCATAGCCAAAATAAATAACATTGGAGATAACGGGCATCCCTGGCGAGTGGAACGTTCCAATGCGAAAGGTTTAGAGACTATGTTGTTTGTCAAGACACTGGCTTTAGGATCTGTATACAAAAGTTTAACCCATTTGAGAAAGTTAAATCCAAATCCATACCTCGGAAGAACGTTAAACAAATATGACCACTCTATTCTGTCAAAGGCCTGACGGGCATCAAGTGATAATAAAGCCGTATCTTTAGCATCAAATTTCTCATGAATTATATTCAAAACTCTTCTTATATTATGAAACCCTTGACGTTTTGGTACAAAGCCATTTTGATCGTTATGAACTAGATGTGAGATAAAGGGGTCTAATCTTTTTGCTAAAACTTTACAAAGTATTTTAGTGTCAACCCCCATCAGACTTATTGGTCTGAATGATGAGCATTCTGCAGGAGGTTTACCTGGTTTTAATATCAAAGTGATCATAGCCTGTCTTAGAGTGGGTGGGAGAACCTCATTTTTAAATGCTTCTTCATACATGTTAAAAAGTGGAACTATTAATTTTTCTTTGAAAGTTTTGTAAAATTCAATCGTAAATCCGTCTAACCCCGGAACTTTACCACTGTTAATGCTTTGTATGGCCTGTGATATCTCTTCAATACTTAAATTCCTGTCCAACTCTTGTTGTGTGTCTTCTGTGAGTGTCTGGAACTGAAGTTGGTCCAAGAATAGGTCTTGTTCTTCCGAGGTATGGTAACAATCAGACCTATACAAATTTTCATAAAATTGTCTAAAACTATCGTTAATTTCAGATGGGTCTACCGTTACCTCACCCGAGGATGTCTTTATGTTATTAATTGCTCTTTCACTCTGTGTTTTCTTTATTCTCCATGCCAAGAGCTTTCCAGCTTTCTCACCTTGGTCATAATAAGATTGCTTTAACCACATTAAACTTTTTGCTGCCGCATCAGAAGACAATTTATTATATTCAGTTCTCAATCGTAACAATTCACTTTGTTTTATTGGGTCATCACTAGCATTTGAGTCTAATTCCAAAGATTTAATTTGCTTATCCAAGATTTCCATTTGTTTTTGTTGTTGTTTATTCTTCGTACTCGTATAGCTAAGAATTTCACCTCGAATATATGCTTTAAATCCTTCCCATCTCATTGCGGCACAAGTTTGATCTGTATTTAACTCAAAGTAATTATCTATTTTCTCCCCTATAAATTTAACAAAGTTTGAATTCTGTAGCCATCTTGCTTGAAACCGCCAACGGAATTGTTTGTGGGTAAAGTTGTCCATGTAAACATTCAGTGAGATAGCTGCATGATCACTGATCACTATGCTATTATACTGACATCGTTTGATCCTTGATAAAAGTTCCCTTGAGACAAGAAAGTAATCTATACGTGAGCGGGATTTTTGTAAACCTGAGTAACAGGAAAATTCTATTTTATCAGGATTTTGTTCCCTCCACACTTCCACCAAGTTCATATCCAATATATATTGATTTATTAAATGTCTAGTTTGGGCTTTATAGATATCTGAGCCTGTTGAACGATCTATACTTGGATTCAAGGTACAGTTAAAGTCTCCTCCAATTATATAGAGTCCTTGCAGAGTGGATACGGTAAGAAATAGATCTTCAAAAAACTTTGGTTTGTTTTCATTTGGGCCATACACACTCACTAAATTCAAAGTGATTGAGAGAATGTTACCCTGTACAATTGCGTATCTACCCGCCGGGTCTTTTTTTATTTGTAGCATTTGGAATGGTATGCTCCTATGAATCATAATAATTATGCCTCTTGCATAATTACTGTATGATGAGTGTATCACCTGGCCAGGCCATCTGTTTTTTACAAATTTTAAATCACAATCTGTAAGATGCGTTTCTTGAAGAAAAATTATTTTCGATTTGAGTTGCTTAATCCTGTTGATAACCTGCTTTAGTTTAATTCTTTTCCTGAGTCCTCTGATATTCCAACTTGTGATTTTTATATCAGACATTATGAGTATTCACTTGTTCCATACTTTGTTGGTTTTTTCAGACATATTAATATAACAATACATTGTGCCGAGTTAGAATGAAATACAGATAACTTTTGAATAAAAAAAAACAAATAACTAAATGAAAAAAGAAAATTCTGAAAATGACACATAACACTTAAAATCCCCCCGCCCCCTCCCTTACTCAGATTAGTAAATGGGGGTTTGTGCTAATCCACTAATAAGGGGAGTAGCTAAACTATAAAACCCAACTTCAAAAAGCAGCAGTGGTGTCCGTAAACCATGCATACACCAAACTAAGAAATAAACACAGCAAACCCATATGAACATGTTAACAGTCCCTCAATGAAATGATTCAACAGCAATGCTTTTTATCTGCTCATATTGTCTCCTTTTCAAGAATAAAAGTTTAACCAAAGTATGTAGTATTAATGTGTTTAGAAAAAGAGAGAAAAAGAATATACACACATATACACACATATATATATACATATGCATACATATACATGTGTCTATAGTGGCGTTATGAAAGTATTATAGAAAATACCTTAAAGTGCAGTTATTAGGTGTCAGTGTGAACAGCTGATTTTTCTAGTTCGGGAACCGAATCGTTCACCATCATAGTCAGTCCTGTCCAGCGTGTCTGCGGAGAAAATCCCCAGCCTCCTTTGGGGATGAAAACAGCTGTAGCTTCCCATTGTGGAGGATCCTCATCTTACATGGATTATATTGGAACCCGCGGAAAATGCCTTTTTCAACGGACACTTTCCTGACGGTGTTGAACTCAGCTCGTAGTCGGACGGTCTCAGCTGAAAGATCCTGGGCGAAAAAAAGTTTGTTTCCTTCGTGTTCGATATTACGTTGTTTTGTGGAACGGAAAACAAACTCCCTGTCTTGGAAATTCAGGAATCGGATAAGGACTGCTCTGTGCTGGTTTGGCTTTGGAGGTGCCAGGGTTCGGTGAGCCCTCTCAATGACAAAGGATTTGTCGGTCTCAAGCCAGCGCGGCAGCGCCTCCCGAATGTACTCCAGTAGCGGCCGCTGACCCTCGGTGCCTTCCCGGAGGCCAAACAAGCGAAGGTTCTTCCTGCGGCCCCGGTTCTCCAGGTCGTCAGTCTTTGCCTCTAGGTAGGATATTCGCTTCATGGCGTTGTTAAGGTCGACCGTGCTCTTTTCCAGGAGCTCCTCCGCCGACATGATTCTATTCTCAGCTTCCTCCAGTCGAGTAACATTAGTGGCTACATTTTGCTTCACCTCCGTCATGTTTTTCTCCAAAGCAGCGATGGACTTACTCATTTCACCCATACGATTATCTATGCTGTCCAACTTGGTTCCAAATCCACTGAACTCCGACTGCAATGACCGAAGTTCAGCTAACACCGTGGTAAGATCACACATGCTATCCGTGCTAGCAGCCCCCACGTTGTCTTGATCTGCTGCCGAAATGTCAGTTTTAGCTGGTTTTTGGGAACCGCGTTTTCGTGTGAAAATATCACAATCCTTGAGAGTAGCAGATTTTGACATCTTCCGATTCAGTTTACGCTTCAAAGGCTGTTTTTTTTTTAGAATTTTTGATGCAGGCTACACGGAGCATTCACTTTAATCTGCCATCTTGGTTCACGGCTCTATAGCGCCCCCTTATTTCTGCTATTTTTAAAGCAGAAAAATTACATATTGTGCCTTTAACAGAGCCAAAGAGGAATGGTACATTTTGGAGGGAAGTTTTACAACTCTTTGCTTCTAGTATAGTGTGTTGCATATGAAATTAGATTGGGGGGTTCAAGATAAGAATCTTTAAGATTCTCATAAAACTAATGTGTTGCATAGGCATCAACATATAATTTACACTGTCATTTAGATCATGAAAATACAAACTCATAGATACCAAACATCATATAGATGAGGTTATATAAACTAATGATCCATCATAAGCATGTATAAAACATATACAATACACAAAACACAATATACAAGAACAGTAACAGCATACACAATGCCCTAAAGTATTTGTGAATAAATTCAAAGAAAGTTTTTTCTATTAATTAATTAGAGAAGAGTCACTTTTTGTGCATCATGTGTCTGTTTTTTGAGAGGCTTGAGTTAAGAGTTGCTTAGCAACATTCCTGGGCGCCATATCAGAGCCAATGCAAATAAGCAGCCCACTCAAGAACCTGGAACACAGCTAAGACCAAACGAGGCACACACTCCCATGAGTCTCTTCAAAATAAATTATTATTTTTTATTAATTTTTTTTATGTCCTTCAGAACAGATAAACAATATACACTTGGGAAATGCCAGGTATGTGTTGTCCTTTTATATATTTCAACATGACCCAATACCAGTCAAAAGCTTTTGAACAGTAAGATTTTTTCATGTTTTTGTAAAGAATTCTCTTCTGCTCACCAAGCCTGCATTTATTTGATCCAACAGCTGTTTGTTGTTGGCGCCCGTACTGCGTTTGAGCTCCATCACTATATTCTTTTTATAGACTATTTTTATCTTAAAAATCAATTGTATACACCATCGTTTCCGTTTATATAACGTGTGAATATATCCTCTATTGTATTCTACAACAAAGACAATCAGAGCGCCTCGTTATCACTAGTTTTATTTTGAGCTCCTGGGTCTGGTGCACCCAGGACGCGATCTTGCCAGATGTCCTTCACTACAGCGCCGTGACACCATGGACCCTGGGTGCATCCACAGCGGAGGATGCGAGCCAGGCCCCGGGCGACAACTTCTCCCCCTCCGGTCTTCGAGATCTCCACACGGAACCACTTCGCTCCCCTCCGCAAGACAGGATGCGACGCTGTGATCATCGGAGACTCCATTGTCCGACACGTCCGTGCTACGTTAGCCGAAGGCAAAGTGCACACTCATTGTTTCCCTGGTGCTCGTGTTCTCGATGTTTCTGTGCAAATACCCGCGATCCTGAAGGCCGACGAGAGCCCCAGAGTGGTCGTGCTTCACGCCGGGGTTAACTACACCACGCTGCGGCAGACAAAGACGCTGAAGAGGGAATTCAGCAGCCTGATCGAGATGGTTCGCAGCACGACACCCGCAGTGACGATCATCGTGTCAGGGCCACTGCCCACGTATCGACGAGGACACGAAAAGTTCAGTAGACTTTTTGCTTTAAATGAATGGTTGTTGTCATGGTGTAAAGAACAGAAACTGCTATTTGTTAATAACTGGAATCTTTTCTGGGAGCGTCCTTGGCTGTTTCGCGCTGATGGCTTGCACCCCAGCAGAGTCGGAGCAGAGCTGCTCTCTGACAACATCTCCAGGACACTTCGCTCCATGTGACTAGTAAGACAATTCTCAAATAACTATTATGATGACTTTAGTTCCACCCGCTTAAATGATAAAAGTACTTGTGCTGTACAATCTATTAAGACTGTATCTGTTCCCCGAATAGTGAGGTCAAAATATAAATTTAATGTAGGATCTAGAAAAAATCTTATCGTGATTAAACCAGAAACATGTAAAGTAAATAAACAAAAACAATCTCTAAAGTTTGGGCTCATAAATATTAGATCACTCACACCCAAAGCAGTTATTGTAAATGAAATGATCACAGATAATAGTTTTGATGTACTCTGCTTGACTGAAACCTGGCTAAAACCAAATGATTATTTTGGTCTAAATGAGTCGACTCCACCAAACTACTGTTATAAGCATTAGCCCCGTCAGACTGGTCGTGGTCACAGGTTTAACTCACTCGAAATACTTCTGCTTAATGTTACACTGTCAGACATGCAAAAGAAATCTAATGTATCTCTTGCTCTGGCTACTGTGTATAGACCACCAGGGCCGTATACAAAATTCCTAAAAGAATTTGCAGATTTCCTCTCAGACCTTCTGGTTACAGTTGATAAGGCACTAATCATGGGAGATGTTAATATTCACGTTGATAATACGAATGATGCATTAGGACTTGCGTTTACTGACCTAATAAACTCTTTTGGAGTCAAGCAAAATGTCACCAGGCCCACTCATCGTTTTAATCATACACTAGATTTAATTATATCGCATGGAATCGATCTTACTGCTATAGATATCGTACCTCAATGTGATGATATTACAGACCATTTCCTTGTATCGTGCATGCTGCATATAACTGATATTAACTATATGTCTCAGCGTTACCGTCTGGGCAGAACTATTGTTCCAGTCATCAAAGACAGATTTGCAAATAACCTGCCTGATCTATCTCAACTGCTATTTGTTCCCAAAAATACACATGAATTAGACGAAATGACTGACAACATGGGCACTATTTTCTCTAATACATTAGAAGCTGCTGCCCCCATCAAATTGAAAAAGGTTAGAGAAAAACGTACTGTGCCATGGTATAACAGTAATACTCACTCTCTCAAGAAAGTAACTCGTAGTCTTGAACGCAAATGGAGAAAAACGAACTTGGAAGTTTTTAGAATTGCATGGAAACACAGTATGTCCAGCTATAGACAGGCTCTAAAAACTGCTAGGGCAGAGCATATCCACAAACTCATAGAAAATAACCAAAACAATCCAAGGTTTTTATTTAGCACAGTGGCTAAATTAACAAATTACCAGACGCCACCGGATTCAAATATTCCACCAACGTTAAATAGTAATGACTTTATGAATTTCTTCACTGATAAAATAGATAACATTAGAAATACAATAGCGAATGTAGATTCAACAGCGTCTAACACTTCAGTTTCATCCATCGCACCCAAAGATAAACTGCAGTGTTTTACAAATATAGGACAGGAAGAGCTAAATAAACTTATCACTGTATCTAAACCAACAACATGTTTATTAGATCCTGTACCCAGAGGTGGAAAGTAACGAATTACATTTACTCGTGTTACTGTAATTGAGTAGCTTTTTTTGTGTACTAATACTTTTTAAAGTAATTTTTTAAATCTGTAATTTTACTTTTACTCAATTATATTTTGTTTAAAGTATTGTACTTCGCTACATTTTAAAACACATTAATTACTGAGTAAAAAAAAAAATCGCTCCCTGGAAACTACGTCAGTAAATAATGGGCAGGAGGGCAAACTGGCGCTAAAATCACAAGAAAGATGCAGACGGACAAAACAGGCGTTCGTGGTGCAGACACCGCTGAAAACGAAACCCCGTCATATTCTGAAGTTGAACTCGAAGGGAATGAAGTGTAAGCTGTACTTGTCTAGGAAGACCAAACTAGCAGCTTATAAAATCTCGACAAGACATCAACCCTTCGCATGAATGTAGAGGTAAGCTAAATAATTGCATCGTTGCATTGGTGGTTAAAATGAAGCTTTGACATTTTAGCAAGAGGTTTTGCACAAATTAGCCAAAAAGACAGTGGTGAGGAGTGTGCTATTTTTGTTTTAATGATGTGTGCGCGCATTTATAGTGCGTTCTTTCACTGTGTGATTCAGTCTCCTAAAATGCATTTAGAATGATCACAAAATTGAAGATATAGGGGCAGAAAATTCACATATTTATATAATTTCATATATTAAATCAAAATCACACAAAGAAGGCCGTCTTTTCCTCCAAAAATCATCATGAATATATACATATATATAACAGTAAACAGTATATATCAGTAAACAAGTTAATTAAGAGACTTGCGTTTTAGACACCATATTGCCTTTTTTAGCTCTATTTCTACAACAGAAAATAATTCCAAACACAGCCACCAAAGCACAGTTTTGCGTCTCTGAGCAACGTGACAGTGTTTCGTTCCTGAATGAATGAACCGTTTAAATGATTCGGTTCAGTCGCAATGACTCACTTATTAACAGTGACTTGCTGACACATATTGGCCATTTTAATTTCACATTTAATGTATCTTTTGATTTTTTTTAAATAATTAATTTCTTATCATTTCAAATGAGTATTCAACATTTTATGTCTTGTATATCAAAACATTATTCATGCATTTGTAACTGCAGGTTAAATGCATTCTTGTCCTGCACTAAACAGTGTAATACATCTAAATGCCACTTCCAATGAATCTTCTGCATTTCCTCTGCAGTAAAAGATGAGTTTGTTGATACTGATTTGCCTGGTAACAGCCCAAATGTTTTATTATTCTAAATAACTGATTCCTTTAATTAAAAACAACTAGTTTGAGATTAATAGACCTATCCCAGGGGTGTCAAACTCAGTTCCTGGAGGGCCATAGCCCTGCAGAGTTTAGTTCTAACCCTGCTCCAGCACACATATCATGTAGTTTTTAAATAAACCTAAATGATTAGATTAGCTGGATCAGGTGTGTTTAATTAGGGTTAAATCTAAACTGTGCAGGACTGTGGCCCTCCAGGAACTGAGTTTGACACCCTTGGCCTGTCCCATTTTTGACTCCCTCCCACTGTTAAAAGTAATTTTTACTCTGAGTAAATTTTAAATGAGCTACTTTTTACTTTTACTTGAGTAGATTTTTAGACTGGTACTTTTACTTGTACTTAAGTAAAATTTCATTAATGTAATGGTACTTTTACTTGAGTAGAATATTTTTGTACTCTTTCCACCTCTGCCTGTACCCACTAAATTACTGAAAGAGTTGTTACCTGTAGCCGAAGAACCGCTTCTCAAAATTATTAACTCGTCGTTATCTTTAGGTCACGTCCCAAAACTATTCAAGCTGGCGGTTATTAAGCCTCTTATTAAGAAACCAAAACTAGATCCTAGTGAACTGGCAAATTATAGGCCTATTTGAAATCTTCCATTTATGTCTAAAATTTTAGAAAAAGTTGTGTCTGCTCAATTGAGCACCTTCCTGCACAAAAATGATCTGTATGAAGAATTTCAGTCAGGTTTCAGGCCCCACCATAGCACAGAAACTGCACTTGTTAAAATTACATATGACCTGCTTCTTTGGTCAGATCAAGGCTGCATCTCATTTCTAGTTTTATTTGATCTTAGTGCTGTGTTCGACACCATAGATCATGACATACTCATAGATTGATTACAAAACTATACAGGTATTCAAGGGCAGGCTTTAAGATGGTTTAGATCCTACCTGTCCGATCGCTACCATTTTGTTTACTTAAATGGGGAGTCATCTCATTTATCATCAGTAAAATATGGAGTGCCACAAGGATCCGTCCTAGGTCCCCTTCTATTTTCAATATACATGTTGCCCCTTGGTAATATTATTAGAAAACACGGAATTAGCTTCCACTGTTATGCTGATGATACTCAGCTATATATCTTAACGAGACCAGATGAAACCTCTAAATTATCTAAGCTAACAGAGTGTGTTAAAAATGTAAAAGATTGGATGACCAATAATTTTCTCCAATTAAATTCAGATAAGACAGAGATATTAATTATTGGGAAAAAAACACTACACAGAATCTTGTAGATTACAATCTGCAACTAGACGGATGTACTGTTACTTCTTCTACAGTCAAAAATCTGGGTGTTATATTAGACAGCAACAAATCATATTTCCCATGTTACAAAAACATGTATTCTTCCTTAGAATCTTAGAAACATTGCCAAGCTACGAAACATGTTGTCTGTTTCTGATGCAGAAAAGCTAGTTCATGCATTCATGACCTCTAGACTGGACTATTGTAATGCACTTCTAGGTGGTTGTCCTGCTTCTTCAATAAACAAGCTACAGGTAGTCCAAAATGCAGCGGCTAGAGTCCTTACCAGGTCAAGAAAATATGATCATATTACCCCAATTTTACAGTCTTTGCACTGGCTACCTATTAAGTTCCGTATCAGTTACAAATTATCATTACTTGCTTATAAGGCCCTAAATGGTTTAGCTCCTGCGTACCTAACTAGCCTTCTACCACGCTACAACCCATCACGCACCCTAAGGTCACAAAACGCTGGACTTTTGGTAGTTCCTAGGATAGCAAAGTCCACTAAAGGAGGTAGAGCTTTTTCACATTTGGCTCCCAAACTCTGGAATAGCCTTCCTGATAATGTTCGGGGTTCAGACACACTCTCTCTGTTTAAATCTAGATTAAAAACACATCTCTTTCGCCAAGCATTTGAATAATGTATCTTAAATTGTGAGTATAGTTGTATCTGATCAAATGTGCATTCTTATTCTTTAGCTTGGGTTAAACTTATTAATTTTACTTTGTTGGAACAGCAGCTATGCTAATGATGTCTCTATTTGTTTCTATGTTTTGCCCAACTAGGATTTACACAAGCTCCAGTCTGGATCCAGAACACCTGAGAAGAGATGATGCTGACCCTCAGAGGACCCCAGATGATGCTAACCCTGAATCAACAACAGAATTAACAAATATTGCTACAAGTGTGACTGCATCATATAATAATTATTAATTATTAATAATATTAATAATGTTCATTATCTGGCTGACTACGACTTGTATAAATTTTTCTACAAATCCTGTCGTACGTGCACAAACTGACAGTCACCACTTATAAGCTATTACTAAATATTGTAGAAACATAATTTTCTGTAAAGTTGCTTTGTAACGATTTGTATTGTAAAAAGCGCTATACAAATAAACTTGAATTGAATAAAGTTGCATTTGCTAAAGCGGCTTTATTGTGAAATATTTGTACTATTTAAAAAAGCTGCTTTCTATTTGAATATTTTTTTTTACATTTAATTTATTCCTGTAATCAAAACTTAATTTTCAACATAATTAGTCAAGTCTTACTCCAAGTGTAACAATATACACTATACCATTCAAAAGCTTAGTCAGTATATATAAATATTAAAACTTTTATTTAGCACACAAGTGATGATAAATGCAATAATCATGTTACAAACTATGCTGTTCTTTTGAACTTTCTATTTATCAAAAAAACAAATAAATAAATACTGAAAAAAATGATTCTCAACTCTTTTCAACATTAATAATAATAATAAAAAATGTTTTTCTGGGAAGCAAATCAGAATATTAGAATGATTTCTGAAGGATCATGTGAATGGAGTAATGACATAAAAAATTCAGCTTTGTTAATAATAAACTGTTTAACTGCACTCGTAAGTGAATCTCAAGTTATTTTGTGGTATAATTAAATATATTCTAAATAAACTACAAACATAAAACATATATACATTTATTTTGTCCTCACATTCTATCTTGTAACTCTTTCCTGTCAGTCACACACCTGACTGAAAGGCTCATTATGCAGCTCATTACTGCAGGCCTGTCTTCTCAGGTGTGAATCACACTAATATTCATAGCCATTCATGCCTCCTCGCATTTGAAACAAAAAAGTGTCTTTGTAAATTTAAATCAGTCTATTGTTTTCTGTAAGTGAGTAAACGATTTTCACACCACTTTGAAGCAAAAATTCTAGGCTACAAGCTGGTTTGACAGTCTTGTGAACAAATGTTCTGTATGTGTTTTATGACCTTATTTAAGTGACTTGAAAAAAAAAAATTGTTTTTCACTAACCACGCATAAACATTGTTTTCTCAAAAACACAATCATGTAAATACAGTCGTGGCCAAAAGTTTTGAGAATTACATAAATATTAGTTTTCAAAAAGTTTGCTGTTAAACTGCTTTTAGATCTTTGTTTCAGTTGTTTCTGTGATGTACTGAAATATAATTACAAGCACTTCATACGTTTCAAAGGCTTTTATCGACAATTACATGACATTTATGCCAAGAATCAGTATTTGCAGTGTTGGCCCTTCTTTTTCAGGACCTCTGCAATTCGACTGGGCATGCTCTCAATCAACTTCTGGGCCAAATCCTGACTGATAGCAACCCATTCTTTCATAATCACTTCTTGGAGTTTGTCAGAATTAGTGGGGTTTTGTTTGTCCACCCGTCTCTTGAGGATTGACCACAAGTTCTCAATGGGATTATGGGATTCTGGTCCCCGAGCCACTTAGTTATCACTTTTGCCTTATGGCACAGTGCTCAATCATGTTGGAAAATGCATTGTTCTTCACCAAACTGTTGTTGGATTGTTGGAAGAAGTTGCTGTTGGAGGGTGTTTTGGTACCATTCTTTATTCATGGCTGTGTTTTTGGGCAGAATTGTGAGTGAGCCCACTCCCTTGGATGAGAAGCAACCCCACACATGAATGGTGTCAGGATGCTTTACTGTTGGAATGACACAGGACTGATGGTAGCGCTCACCTTTTCTTCTCCGGACAAGCCTTTTTCCAGATGCCCCAAACAATCGGAAAGGGGCTTCATCGGAGAATATGACTTTGCCCCAGTCCTCAGCAGTCCATTCACTATACTTTCTGCAGAAGATCAATCTGTCCCTGATGTTTTTTTTGGAGAGAAGTGGCTTCTTTGCTGCCCTTCTTGACACCAGACCATCTTCCAAAAGTCTTGGCCTCACTGTGCGTGCAGATGCGCTCACACCTGCCTGCTGCCATTCCTGAGCAAGCTCTGCACTGGTGGCACTCCGATCCCGCAGCTGAATCCTCTTTAGGAGACAATCCTGGCGCTTGCTGGACTTTCTTGGACGCACTGAAGCCTTCTTTACAAGAATTGAACCTCTTTCCTTGAAGTTCTTGATGATCCTATAAATTGTTGATTTAGGTGCAATCTTAGTAGCCACAATATCCTTGCCTGTGAAGCCATTTTTATGCAACGCAATGATGGCTGCACGCATTTCTTTGCAGGTCACCATGGTTAACAATGGAAGAACAATGATTTCAAGCATCACCCTCCTTTTAACATGTCAAGTCTGCCATTCTAACCCAATCAGCCTGACATAATAATCTCCAGCCTTGTGCTCGTCAACATTCTCACCTGAGTTAACAAGACGATTACTGAAATGATCTCAGCAGGTCCTTTAATGACAGCAATGAAATGCAGTGGAAAGGTTTTTTTGGGATTAAGTTAATTTTCATGGCAAAGAAAGACTATGCAATTCATCTGATCACTCTTCATAACATTCTGGAGTATATGCAAATTGCTATTATAAAAACTTAAGCAGCAACTTTTCCAATTTCCAATATTTATGTAATTCTCAAAACTTTTGGCCACGACTGTACATGCTATTTACATATTATTGCAGCCCAGTTTGTACTGAATACAGTGTTTTCAGACTTTAGCTACGTATGTGTTTATAAGCAACTGAAAACAGCATGAAAGTCAGGCCATGTCAAAACTTCTCCAGGCTCCCAAAACACCCTTAGACCCCAGAAGGTAAAATGACGACACTGACACAAGCCTTGTAAAACACAACTTTACTATCTGTTCACTGGTATAAAGGTGACATTCATCAGTGCATACTGCACATGTTCCATAACACATAGCACCAGTATGGCGTGTCGTAAGGACAAAATGAACAATGCTTAAAATGCAATACACAACACAGATATTATCATATTATAAAAATGTATTATATGATATTATTTATTGCATTGCTACCTTAAATATATACAGAATATACAGCAATCTAGTGGAAATGACAGACATGTTTCTAGTTCACTGAAAGTATTAAGAAAATTAAGTATTATATTAAAGCATTAATCATTAGCAGAATTTTGAAGATACACCTGAGGTACTTATTTAAAAATAAAATAAAAAATAAAAATAAAAAACACTAAAAAATGCTTGAGTGTCCTTCGCTTTTTGAATACTAACTGCTTTGCATTTACTTTTGTAGCTATTTTGCTAGTAAACTCCAGACGAGATGTCATTCATTGTACGCAGGGGCGAAAATCTCATCTAAATGTTGGGGGGGACAATAAACATAACATTTCTCACGAGCAAGTTTTGAAGGGGACACCAATAAAATAGGCAAAATTGTACTTAAGGATATGTGTACAGAGTGCATGGAGACCGTTCCATTATCCTTCTTCTCAAAGTTTCTTTCTGGTTCAATGAAAAAGCTGACTAAATTGACCAAAACATTCTTTAAAACATTTTTTTTTTGCAATGTTTTTGAAGTTGTTTACACAATCAAGCCACCAAAATACAATGGAATTTCAACCTAACTTCAACTTTTATTTATTTATATAGCAGATTTAATAGCAATGTTGTTGCTTCACAGTTATAATTAAAACATGCATATATAAAAACATTTGCCATGCCTAGCAAAATGAAGGCATACACACTCTGAGACATACACCCTCACACAACTGTAAATTGAGATCGGTATAGACGTGAAAGAGAGGGGAAAAACAAAAAAAATAATAATTTATTACGACAATGACTGATTTGTTCAAAAAGTGGATTCACTCAGTTAGGAAACACCTTCTCCGTGTGTTTCTCAAAATTAGTGCCGTTAGGCTACTGCTGTAGCTTAGTTTTCAACTTTTTTCATTGGTGAAATAGTGCTAAAACAGGCAATATGGTGCCTAAAATGCACTAAATATGAACCTCGTGTTTATTCATTTTTTTTTTATAAAAATCTAAATCACATTTGTTATGCTAATATCTGGAGAACAACTGAACTCTTAGTATGATGTTATATTAGATTAACTATATTAAATGAAATAAAGCGACCAGTGGCGGCTCTTGGATTTTAAAATAGAGGAGGCAAACTAATTGTATTGGTCTGGGGATCCCTGCCGATTGTTATTATTATTATTATTATTTGCTTAACCACTTTAAAATGCCTTTTTGGTGGCTTTTAGTCAGAAACCGTAAAGAAAATATATTCAATATCAATACTCATTATAAATACTTGGTTAATTATCAGCCCAGCCGCTCCGGGAGACGTTCAAACCATAAGACTGTATAAAAACAGGTTTAAACTTATAGCACGTAATTTACGACTCTATGATGGTTGGTTGATATACCAGAAGCATGACCAGAAGGGAGGCTAGCCTCCTCTATGATGTTACTTTTCTCAGCCCTCCTCAGCGCTGAAAGTGAACACTCGGTGCTGATTGGTTCCCCTGGCCTCCCCCTCCCCTTCCCCTTCTCTTTTACTTAGCGGTGTAATTACATCACCGCATTCGCGATGGAAAAGCGGAGCATTCATGTAATGGTATTACAACTGTGAAATTACAAACAAAATTATATACATTCTGAGACATGAACTGATATTAATAGTGAATTTTATTAACATTAAATCTTCCTCATTTTCACCTCAAAATTTGAGGGAAAACTGTGCCTCACCCGACGAGCCGCCACTGAAACCGAAATCAAAGTGTACGCGGGAAAATCTGAATGAGCACCCGCACCAATCTAATCTAACATACAAGACTTGTATATGCGTACAGTATGGGTGTGTGTAAGACGTTATTAAACAAGCTAGGTATACGCCTGTATACAACAAGGGTAAACGTTATTATCGCTAACAGCGCAGACTACATCGGAGACAAAAGTAAATTGGTACACAATAATATTTTTTGGACACTAATTATTAATGACTCAGCATCATCTATATTAAAGAAAAATAATCACGTCATACGATGTTTAATGTAAATAAAGTAAGCTTGACTTATGGAGTTCCATAACTACTGAAACATGTTATTTTCTCCCACCGGACGTTGTGTGTGTCGGTGGTGGTGAGATTAAAGGGGAGCAGGCAGTGGACCAAAGCAGGGGGAACTCGAGATGTTTAAAACTTTTTTTGTTGTTGCTCCGTTTGCATTTGTATTGTTTTACTACTTGCACAATTAGTTTAACTATATATCATTATATTATTTACAATACACATATTTCAATTATATTTTAGGGGGGGGGACAACCCTCAGATCAAAACGTCTGAGCTGCTTATTTCCAGTGTTTGGGAAAGTTACTTTGAAAAGTAATGCATTACAAAAAGAGAAAATGATGTTACTGACTTGAAAATGTAATATTTTCTTGTATATTAAATAATAAGGCCCCTATGCACCTTACTAATCTGTTGATCCCTTATAATTGCCTTAGAGCACTGCGGTCAAAAAATACAGTTTATGCATTGGACCTTGTTCTGAAACCAAATACTACATCGCCAATCTGGAGTCACCTCCATACATGTCACCCATCCATGTTTGAACAAGCGTATTCATGTTCCCGTGATCGAAAACGCCTGTCTGGTCAGGTTCGGTGAGGCTTACTTTCTCCAAACTGCCCAAATACAAACAAGACAGTGATAAATGAAAGATGTTTACACTAAATGTGGCAACTATTCCTATTTCAAAGAGAGTGCATCCAGACGAGTAGTTAATGCACCCGTGGGATTTATACTTTTAACTCTGTGTCAGTACCTCATAAATAGGACGAGGCAGTTTAAAGATTTGTCATGTCGTGTAGTGCTGTATCCAGTGTAGCATCACCGATTGATTATAATGAATTCTATAGTATTTTGTCATGTCGCGCCCATAGTCGCACCACGCCACTCGTGTCCTGCAGACAGGGTGTATTTAAATTTCTTATTTAGGCTACTTTCTTGTTTAACTACTATTTCTTTGATATTTATTTTAGTGTTTTGCAGGCTGCGTATTCACTGATGGAAGTGCTAAAATAAACATTTTCACGTTTGTTAATAGATGATTGAGTCTCATTTATTATTAGTTTTATTTAAAATATGATTATATATATATATTAATTATATTAATAATATATGCATCAACACCATGCCAACGGGCAGGTGTTGGTCCATTACCACTGCTGTGGTAAAAATGTGCCACCGTCACAACCCTACAAATACCAAATATCCCAATGTCCAGCTTTGAGGGTCATATTTGTCCTGGCATGATCGTCACCCTTTTAATCGGTTTCTCTTTTATTCCCTCATTCATTTTTAACTAATTTCTTCTCAATGTTCTTTGCTCTTGACATCTATGTTGTGTCTGTCTCAAAATTTCTCAAGGCCTGTTCTCTCCATTGCCATTTTCATTGTCTCTGCTGCTCAGAAGCCAATTCCAAATCGAACAGCCAGTAAAAGACTGCCAAAAATAAAGATGATGGTGTGCAACTCAGAGAAACAGTGTTTGGATAGATGCTCACCAAATCCGAGGTTAAAACTTTCTGTATATCCACACATAAACATCATCCAAACAACAGAGAACACACGCACTTCCTATTAATCTAAAAGCAACATTGAAACATGCTGCAGACAAAGTGAGACAACTGATTTCAGATAGAGTATATTTATTGGAGTTGGCTGGTATGTAATCACACATTTTGAACATTGCCAATATGTATTACTGTAGTTCATTAAACTCATGTTCCATGTCTCCTTCCAGGAGTTTCTCTGTTACTCGTTTCCTGACTCAAGATCAATGAATCTGCTGTACACAGGGACACTCACCATGGCAGGAGTCCCAGTTTTAGAGTAGAAAGTTTCAGTTAACATTGTATCATGGTTTGTGTTTGTGGCTGTTGCTTGGTTTTAATGTTACATTATTTTTATTACTTATTTTGCATTAAATGCATTCTTTCACACTTACATCATTACAAATCCATATGATTTTCTTGCTTGAGAGCAACACGAAAGAAGATGTTTTACGGAATGTCCGGTTTGTTCTTTCGCACACAATTAAATCGCATCCCTCTGGAAGTGGAACAAATGGAAGCGGAGCCTAGACATCTTGACTCATCACAATGAGTTCCTAGCACGTGTTCTTCACCAAGACAATACCACAAAAGCAGAATATTCCCTCGAGTGTTAGAATACAAACGCAGAGGCACACATTCCTTAAGGCACACTCAACTCAATATAGCGATATCCACGGGATTCCAATAGTCTTAAAAAGAGCGCCTGAATTGCGAGTGCTTAAGATGGCAGCAGAAGCTTTCAAAAGTTTCATACCCCTCTCAAACTTCTCTACCAGCTCGATTCTTGAGTCGAGCTTGAGTTGCCTTAGCAGCAGTGGGACCTGAATGGTGAGACGCAGATGCTTGTCACAGATCTCTCGAGAAGAGGGACAAACACAAATGGAGCTTTCTCATTTGAAACACTCACAATGACCAAGACACATGATACATAGATAGTGTGTGTCCTCGGGCATGGAGGCACATTCTTTCTACAATACTTACCTACCTTGGTCTTTCATACACACTACAAACAGACGGCTCCTGAAGACAACAAAAGTTGGTGAGGTATTCAATAGGTGCCCTTTTCATCACAGACCACGTGAACCAATAGGTTTGGCTTTTTTTCATACTTGCTTCAGACACCGGTCATGCTGCCAGAATTCCTCATAGTGTTCACCAAAGGATGCAGCACAAGTTCCCTAAAAGGGGAAACATTTTACCATAAAGTGCATTATTTGTGAAATAATACATTATGACGTTTGCATCACATAACCAGCTCAATATGTGTCTTTTCTGACAAAGACCTACTAAACTTGCATGGTGGTGATCAAAGACATGTGGAAGCTAGCTAAAATGCCATAATTAATTCAGCAATGCATTTTTCTTCCCATCTTTTATAATATAGGTCATATGGGCTACTGTTTGTGTGCCAGGGTGTGTTCTGTTGTCAATGTGATTGAGTGCAAATAAGCAGTTTTGGGGGTAATGCAAGCTGCGTAATCAGATTACTTTTTTCAAGTACCTAGTGTAAGGATAAAAGAAACTCAGATACTTTGATCTCCTGAGAAACAGAAAATACAAACATACATGGGCATCTTCAAGACACCCCACAGATTGGAGGTGCAGGAGATCTCCTTCCCTTCTGTCCATTTGTTTCATTTTAAGTCCCGTCACCCATGCTTCCTTCTACTCAATCTGCTGAAAATTATTACATGAAAATATCAATGCAAGTGAACTAACAGTCATGGCTGGTATCATTTGAAATGTCTCAGTGCAACTGGTACAATGGTCTCAATCTTACAAAAGTGGACAAAAAGTTAATAAATATCCTAAGAGTTGAGAGATATTTTGCTTACTGTAATGCAGGGGTGGGGAACGTTGATCCTGGAGGGCCTGTGTCCCTGCAGAGTTTGTACACACTTAAAACCCTTTCAAGGTTTGATTCACATTTAATAAGAAAGGTTTATTTTTTGCTAAAAGACGCAGATAATAAAAGCAGGCATGCATCAACGAATTGATTTTTGTCATTGATTATGAAACCTATCAATTGTGTAAAAATCCCATACCTAGGTCTAAATCACCTGCACAGGTGCTTTCCCTTTACCTCTCTATATAAACTGCATCCGGACTTTTGCATTTTATGAATTTTATGAACATTTCCAAGCGTTTATCCATCTTGTTGATTTCCTGGTATCTGACATTAGACTGTTTATTGACTGTTTATTGATTGTTCGTCTGCCGTCTGCCCCGACCTCTGCCTGGTAACCGATTATGATTCTGGATATCCTGTTACATACTTGATGTTGTTGTTTGGTTTCAGCCTGTCTGACCTTCCGCTAATAAATACTGCAAATGAATCTGAACATCTCGGACTCTGCATCACAGAAGACTTCGCCAACACATGATCCAGAAGCCATGTATCGTCTCACTTCTGAGGTATTATCTCAAACCTCAATGCTGGCCACCCACCAGCAACAACTGGTTAAATTAACCTTGCTGACCCAGGAGTTAGTGAGATCCATGCAGGGACTTACCACACAGGCAGCTGCCTTAGCCCCTCCTGCTGCATCTCCAGTTCAGCCGGTTCAGAGTATGAGCTCGCCCACTAGCAATCCTCATCTGTCTCTCCCTGACAAATATGACGGTTCATCAGCAAAGTGTGTGTGTGTGTGTGTGTGTGTGTGGATGGGTTAAATGCAGAGCACGAATTCTGAGTATGGGTCTCCATACTTGGCTGAATGTCACTTCATAATCTTTCTTTTCTTCCATGCAAATCCCGGGTGGCAGTGGCAGTGTTAGACGGACGCCCTTTGGGTATCGCCAAGATCAATTGCATCTCTCAAGTCGTCACCTAAGCATGAGCACCCTGCTCACTGAGATCCTTCAATTGTTTGCCATAGAATCTCCATGACACCCCATAATTCTAGGTCTGCCCTGGCTTGAGAAACACAATCCCATGATATCATGGACTGAAAAACAGATTCATTCCCTTGGCCAAACTACCCACAGCTTTGGAAACAGCAGAGGCTTTAATACAACAGGTCTTCCGGCTTTATGGGTTACCTTGCAGGCATTCTGTGGTCAACTCAATATCAATGTCAGTTTAACCTCCGAATATCATCCACAGGCTAACGATAGGTTGAGAGGCTCAATCAGGAACTCACATACTTTCTGCGCACCTACTGTCATCAGATCCAGCAGGACTGGAGCCATTTCCTCATGTGGGCAGAATACGCCCAGAACTCACTACTCAAACCCTCTACTGGCCTCACCCTGTTCCAATGTGTGCTAGGATATCAAACCCCTCTGTTTTCCTGGTCCGGGGAGCCTACAGATCTCCTGTCCGTTAATGCCTGGCTACAGAGAAGTGAGGAGACATGGAACAATGCTCACATACACCTACAACGAGCAGTTCGCAGAGTCAGAGAACAGGCTGATCATCATAGGAGAAGAGGACCTGAGTACGCTCCTGGACAGTGGGTGTGGCTATCATCCAGAGACCTTCGTCTTCAACTTCCCAGCAAGAAACTAAGCCTTAGGTACGTGGGTCCTTTTCAGATTCTCAGACAAAGAACCCCTTTATCATATTGTCTGGCCTTGCCATCCACTTATCACATTTCTCCTACCTTTCATGCTTCCTTGCTCAAACCAGCCACTGGAGAGAGGAGAGAGGGACCAGGGTGAGGTCAAGGAGGAGAGCTCCCTTCCCATCATCATCAACGGTGAGAAGGCCTACCGATTAAGAGAGATTCTTGACTCAAGATGCAGAGGCAGGGAGTTACATTACTTAATTGACTGGGAGGGGTATGGACCCAAGGAGAGATCCTGGGTGAAATCACAGGACATCATGGATCCCGCACTCACCACTGAGTTCCATCATAAAAACCCTGAAAGACCTGTCCCCAGACCCCATGGAAGACATTGGCGTCACGCTGGTCCTCGCTTAAGGAGCCACTCAAAGGGAGGGGGCTCTGTCTTAGAATACACCTCTGTGGCTCTCTGTAATCACCAAAGAACACCGTTGCTTGAGTAATAAATTCCATGAACTACATTTCCCATCAGCCCTGTACCTAGGTCTAATCACCTGCACAGGTGTTTGCCCTTTACCTCTCTATATAAACTGCTTCCAGACTTGCGAAGTCTTGTTCTGCCCAAGCTAACATTTACAAGCTTTATCTATCTTGTTGATTTCCTGGTATCTAACCTTAGACTGTTTATTGGCTCCTGAGTGTTCGTCTGCCGCCTGCCTGGTAACAGTATCTGATTCTGGATATCCTGTTACATACTTGACGCTGTTGTTTGATTTCTGCCTGTCTGACCTACTGCTAATAAATACTGCAATCTCTTACATCACATTACATCTCTTACTCTGCATCACAGACACTGCCATAGTCAATTGACTGTCCAAATACAATGACCTCTGATTTGTCCTCATTTAACAAAAAAAAATTGCCATCCAGTTTTTCGTTTAATATAATTTAGGCAAGCTAATAGAGAATCCAAAGATTTTGTTGGGTGCTTAGTAGTAAATACAGTTGAGTATCATCGGCGAAGCAATGGAATGATACTCCAAGCTTTCTAAAAATGCTACCCAATGGGAGCAAATACAAAGAAAAAAGCGTGGCAGATAAAATAGACCCATGTGGCACAACCCATAAAAGGTGCTTTTTGGTGGAAGTCGAATTTCCTCAATTGACTGAAAAATTTCTGTCACTGACAAAGGATTTAAAACATTTCAGCACCCTGCTCCTGAGAACGAAGACCCTTCCTCAGGGGACCAGTAAGTTGCAACCAGAAACCTTCATGACCTTACACAATGTCTGTTTCAAGAAGGCTCACTGGGGGAAAAGCATACTTGCGTAGGTCCCGGGACAAGCTGTGTGCTTGTGCATCTGTGCCAAACAAGGCCTTGGTCAGGAAATAGTACAACTGGCAGTGGGAGGATGGGCGGGAAGCAAACAGGTCCACCTGAGCTTCCCTGAATCAACTCCAAAACAGCTGGACCACCTGGGGGATGGAGTTGCCATTCTCCAGGGTGAGTGAGCTGCCTTGAGAGCACGTCGACTGCATGGTTGAGCTTCACCGGAATGTGGATGGCACGCAGTGACTTGAGCGGTGTCTGAGGAGGAGATGGCAGGTGAGCTGCAACATACAACGTGATCATAGACCTCCCTGACGGTTGATGTACAACACAGCCGTAGTGTTGTTCGTGCAGACCAACACGTGCTTGCACTGCAGCAGCAGTCGGAACCACCACAGAGCTAGAGCAGCAACTCTGTCAGCAACTCTAGGCAGTTGATGCACCAAACCAGTTGAGGCCCCTTCATCATCCTCAGAGGACAATAGCCAATCTGCATGGGACAATCACCATGAGAGGAGTTAGAGGTCTGTGGGGTCTGGTCTGGCAGATTTGCTCTAACTGTAACTCTCAGATCTCTCAGAGCACTAGCTGGTGATCGTCTGCTTGGAGCAGTGAAACCGGGACGGGTAGTGACAGAAGGGTCTCATCCTTTCCTCAGAAAGGAGAGATGCAATCACAGCGTTGCCATGGTCATGCACTCGCAGTATGGGCATGAACCATCCAAAAACACATCTTCAGCATGCTGTATCCCTAGACATGGAAGACAGCGATCATGTCCATCATCAGAAGGCAGGAAATGACTGCAACCAAGAGGACACCGACTGAATGGCATCTTTAAAAAGACATATGAGTGGATGCACGCTGCAATCTTATATACCTGTATGTACAGGGGTGTGGCTGAGCATGCAAAATCCACTTGTATATTTTCATTTGCCTTTTCTCTTAAACTCAGAGGTGATTTGGGCTCCCAAGTAAGACCACATTTTCTTCACAATATAACTCGTTGTGATTGACATATAGGGAAGATTACAGATTATAGATAGACATATATAATTTTTTCAGCTCTAATCTGCTCTAAAATGGGACTATAAGGCATGAAGATATTATAGACATTACCATCAAAATATTTCTGTAAATTTGTCTTTAAACAATGTGTATGTGTGGACTATATTTGACTTAACTATTATCCAAAGACTAAATAAATAAATATATAAATAAATACATAAAGTTACAGTAATTTAGCCTCAGAAATGTTCAGATGAGAACTCTGCATCTGCAGTGGCTTGACATCTGACAGGAAAGCCCTGTAAAAAATTGTGAAGAGAACATAGTTGCAATGGAAAACATTTTCTCTGAATGAAACCACCTTTGAACACCTCTGAACAATTAAACTGAACTGTTTTGGGGGGAAAAACATGAAAACTTGTGTTGGTTTAATTTTGGCAAACGACTGTGAATTTCTATATTAAGACTCCAGCTTTATACAGCTCCCTAAAGGTCTAAGTATTTTAATCAAATAGGGTCAGAAACTGGAGGTCAGAATAAATTATTAACAATTAGAAACTTGACAAACATTAGAAATAAATACTTTTTTAACAAACTAAATATTGATAGTTTGAGACGAAATATTGGTTTATAGTTATTATTATTATATAGCATATATAATAATTATATAGTTTTGTAATATAAAATTTATATAATTATCCCCTGTAATGCTGTGGAATGGCTGTAAAGAATGTTACATGATGTAATAAGGTTTTTTTTTTTTATTATAGCAGATGCCAAAATGACGTTATGTGAATTTGTGGGAGACAGTCGAGAAGGTCAAGATCTCTGCAGTGGGACAGACCAAAATCAACATATGGTTTTACAATCAATGAGACTTTATAATTATTCTATGCAATGTTTAAAGTTTACTGATATCACTCAAATTATTCTTGAAATCAAATGTTTGAGATGAAAACGTTACTCTTCCGTATGTTTTCATTTGCCCTGGAGCAGATCCCAGTCTCTGATAACACACTATCACAGTTCATGTAAGGAGAAGCGGCCATTAAGTACAGAATTCCCATAGATTGAAAGCCGTGGGAAAAGGTTGAGTCATCTACAGAAGTCTGGTATTTGGAAGTTTGGGCACATCTCCAATTCAGTGCATGCACTGAAATCCGCATGCAACCTCCACGTGCATAGTAAAGACAATTACCACAGCAATTCTGTGAGAAGCTTTTGTGATAACGATCTTGGTCTTTGCAATGTACTTTCTTTTAAACCTAAATCAACTGATTTTACACATTTTATTCATTCTAAGATTAGTTGGTCAGGTGTGATATTATTTACTTTTCTTTATATATATTTCTTTTTAAATTATGACTGACGTGTCCAAATATTTTGGGGTTTCATTTGTCGCATATTTCTAAATTAACAACAGTAATTCAAAAGTTATTACAGTATAAACGAGCTATTACAATAATAGTGTGCCACAACAGCTCAATGTGCTATTCATCTGAACTGTGAAAATCATTGTATTTAAATCTACATTTTGGTACAGAACTACTGATATCACACACACACACACACAAAACAGATTCACACAAACAATATATTTATTGTAAATTAAACACCACAGAACTAATAACAGAGGAATTATGTGAGCTTGTACTGTGAAAATAATGGTATAAAAACATTTAAATAACAAAATGAAGCAAACATGTCCAGTACAATTAGTAATACATTGGAAGATGAATGGGAATCGGCAGAAAAAAAGTCATCAAATTTGTGCAAATATTTATAGCAGTTTTACAGACCTACATTGAGGTTCTAAAAATATAATAATTTAAGAAATGCATTACTTAAACTACAAGGTTTTCTAAAGGTGGCTTGCAGACCCAGTTATGGCAATGGGATGGAATTCAAACACAAACATCATAACAGGAGCACATAATGGTTTTTGAAACGTTCTTATGATATGGTGATTGTCTGCATTGTTCCTTAGACTCAAAGATAAGTGCTAAATTGGGAATGTTGAAGAATATTTAGTTCTGGTGGGGATAGGTGCTTTCTAAAAGGCCACTGGATGCTGGTTGTAACGGTTTCTGTATGTTGACACTAGATGAGAATATGCCCCAGTTCAATGATGGGTGGGTTGGGGGTATTAAACGATTACACAGAAACCACTTAATTTGATCCGACAAGTCCAATGAATGGAGGAGGTCTGCGGTATCACCACAATGCTAAGCAAGGCCACAAGGCTCTTTGTTCTACCACAGTTATGAAAGGAGGATGATCAGTACCACATTTCTACTGAAGCTCACTGGAGCCGCAGAGTACCAGATGAACATCAATGTACCATTCAATCAATGCATCAACATATCATGCCAACACTCAGTTCACAGTGTGCTACAAACATCTACACATCACACATGAGAAAAGATAAATACACATTAATTACACACATCTGACAGACCTAATTCAAATATATATGAAAGTGACGTGACATTCAGCCAAGTATGGTGACCCATACTCAGAATTTGTGCTCTGCATTTAACCCATCCGAAGTGCACACACACAGAGCAGTGAACACACACACACTGTGAACACACACCCGGAGCAGTGGGCAGCCATTTATGCTGCGGCGCCCGGGGAGCAGTTGGGGTTCGATGCCTTGCTCAAGGACACCTAAGTCGTGGTATTGAGGGTGGAGAGAGAACTGTACATGCACTCCCCCCACCTACAATTCCTGCCGGCCCGAGACTCGAACTCACAACCTTTTGATTGCGAGTCCGACTCTCTAACCATTAGGCCATGACTTCCCCGACTCCCCAGAATATATATATATATATATATATTCTGACACCATAACTGGAAGGTGAATGTTGCATAATTGTTTGTGCTGAAATGGCAAATTGTATTTCAGGCCTCTTCATCAATGCTGAATACAATCTTTCAGCTTTCAAAATTTCCTGATTACAAAAATATATATCTGGTTGAGAGGCACATCACTTAAAATTCACAAATGTAGACTGACGTCCTGTAGTCTTACTTGTGTTTGTTTCGAAATGGAATGTTCTGACATCGAAAAACCTCACAATGGAGTTTGAGGTATGACAGAAATCGATTTGCTTTCTCTGTTATGCCAAATTCAAAGAAAGCAACACTTGCTGGTTCCTGCATTCCCCATTTATTTTTCACATATTCTTCTCTCATAGTGCTAAGTTGTCTTTTTAAAAGAATGTAAAATGGTCATGCTAAGTACACTTTAATTTGATGTCAGATATCAACGGGTTAGATTTTTTAAGTTTATCTAGATCAGTGGTTCTCAAGTGGTTTTGCTTTATGACCCAGAGTTTATACTGGACAACAGCTGGTGACCCAACATGGTACCAAAATTGTGTATTGTACAAAACTGCATTGGCTTCATGCTCTCAGCAGCCAATAATTCTCAGAAACACTGTGGTTTCGACAAACCATGTCCTCACTGCAACACATATTCAATGTTTCTAGGAGTTTTTTTCTCAACCCATCTACGCTGGCATCTGCCTGATTTGGTGAGCTTCTGTCAAATGATAGACGTTACCACCAAAAGATATGGAAAGCATTTTCTCCTCGCATTTAAGGAGTAATATATCCATATCCAGACCAGACAAAGCCATTTCTGGACAAGATAACTATTTGAGAGATCTGTAATGTAACAGAAAACTATAGGAGCAGTGCTCCGTGAAAATCATTCACGCAGGTTTGCGTACTTATAGAAAACAATGTCTGAAAAAGTTCATCAGTTTTATACACTGCTGCTGTGATGATGTATTTTCGTAATCCAAAACCCAGAAATGAGTTAGCATTTTAGCACCTTTCATTGAATTTAATACATTAATAAAAATGTATTTAATACATTAATCATTTTTTTACTTGTCTTGAGAAAGGCAGTTAGTAACAGTTGAGTTTGAATGGGAACATTGAAGTCATGTGACTGATTTTGGTGTAGTGCAATTATAGCCTACATTAAGCCTTTTACTTCAGGAAACTGTATGTAGGGTCCAAAATTGAGAAGAACATGATGAACAAAATGTGCAAGCATCATATATTTTCTGCAATAATCCAAAAGCCAAGAGAATAATCCTATATGGATTTTGTTCAGGGAACCAGGCCTCACTGTAGTACTCTATTGGTACTAAGGCAATCAAAGGCTTGTGATTTTGCGCTACCACATAAACATCTTTTTCTTGCAGAAATTGGTCTCAGAAGGGAATTTGTGGACAAAATCGTTCAGTGTGCACTGGGCACACAATGACACATAGACAGAATGAACAGATCTGTAGCACACTCAAAAGAGATGATATTGTGAATAGTTCCAAGTTAAAAAAAAAAATATATATATATATATATTTTTTGAATGTTCTTCATAATTACAGAAAAATAGAAGTGAACTTTTAAAATATTCAATCCTATGTATTTGTTATATCATTACAAAGGGTGATATTTTTTATGTTTAGAATTAAGCCTCTTTTCTACCTGAACTTATTCATTGTTATATGGTTAGTGCATCTTATTGTGGAACATTTTTAACCTTCCAGATAAGAACCGCTGATCTAGACTAAAATATATGCAAAACACAAGCATACCAAGTAGAACATAACAGTCTCCAATATTATAGCAAAGACACAGAAAACCCCTTCAGTAGTTGAGAATAGGGTCATTAAAAAAAAAAAAAAAAAAACGTAAGCGTGTAGACCTGTAAAAAAACAGTTGGTGATTATCAGGAAATGACATGACAATTTCAACACAACACAACTGCGACACAACAAACATGATGCAGATGGTTGTTACTTGTCAAGCTAAATTCATACCAAACAATCTGTTTATAGCTCCATTACTATAAAATATCCAACCACTTGTTACTGTTTGTATGGGATAAAACTACAAAGATTGACTAAGTGAAATCTTCTTCGTGTTTAGCAAAATGTTTAATGCTCCCAAAATGTACATCCATGAAATATTGATAGCCATTATCCTTTTTTAAAAGTTCTGTATTAAAAAAACTATATGTATACCATTTTCAAGTCAAGAAAACCTACAAAACAACATCTTTGGCGTAAGAAAAATAGCTAGTAAAAATCTACAGGATATGAACATTATCTACAGAACATTACACAGGAGTTGATCATGTAACTGATCAATATCAGGAAAAAAAGGTTGATACGATGTATCTAAAACAATCTCATCTGGAATATTCCAAATATCTAAAGTGCTTCTGCATTAGTCCCTAATTCATACACAAGTGTTGCACTGTAAGTACCTCCACAGAATTTATGAGGCAGATTAATTCTATCCACTACAGAAAGAAAACCATGCACACATTCAAAGGGATGGCTGAGAGGGATGATACTACAAATATAAAGAACGATGGAAGATTCCCTTTGACATGGTTATTTTACTTATTAAAACATCAGACGTCCAGTAGCCTGAAAAACTGATGCTTTGTAAAGAAAAAAGTGAAGGTTGAGTTCTTTCAAAGACTATTTTAGCAGCTATAATTTCTCAGACAAACTCTTGGTGTCTGGACTTTCACAGCCTGTTTAGGAATGGATAAGAGGTGACTGGAATCTTTTCTTACTGTGCGGACTGGCGATTGAGGTTACTAAATGATCTTAAAATCTGATATAAAACAGAGACCGAACATTGCTAACACAATGATAGCAACTCACGAACACACCACTCGACTCTTGACTGGCCAAATTCTTCCAAGTACATGGCTACTCCAGACAGGCCATTGCTGGAGAGGTAAACCTCAGTCACATGGTGAATCAGAGTGCTGTTATTCTCCTCTATGTCGACAAACACAGCGCCCTCTGCTTGTGTGGATGTGTAAGTACCACCTGGTCTTGCAGTCACAATGTTACGCTGTCTTTCCAACGATAGGATTTTCACTAAAAATAAGAAATACAAAGATTTTCTGAATATTTTACTCCACATGCTCACACAAGACAACATTTTGTTGAAAAATGTTTGCTGAAAATGTACTTTTTATTTATTTTCCATCCAAGATGTAGATGAGTTTGTCTCTTACATTTTAGTGCCACCAAAAACAAAAAAACTTGTATATTGTGTGAAAGCTGAATAATGTGAAATTTCCACCTATTCTGAAAAAAAACAAAAAAACATCTGTAACTCAAACCTCATGTCAAAATAGTAATATAATATTGAAATAGACTCCAACTTGGTTAACTGACTGATTTAAGAGAATAATAATAATAAAAAAATGTTGGCTAAATGGTATATGTGTACCATTGTTTCTTTTGTGTGTATTTTAAATTCATCCCAGCTCCTTTTCATCTGTTCTAGAAGAAAGCCATTGAGGCCCAGTGGCCAACCACCTTATATGGCCAAATACAAGAGAATAATCTTAATAATTTACTTTTATTTTACAACCTTTTCTTTTTCTTCTTGATATCCAGAGCTGTTCTTGCCAACGCTGCAGTGTTGGGCAGCATTGCTGTCATCACTATCTCTTTGATTACTTCGCTTGACTGGTGAATGTCCCTGAAGCAAGCTAAATATAATTAAACAATCTTTCAAATTTAGGAAAAAATCTTTGACCAGATAAATGTCAAGTATTTTTAATATTACAACAACAAAATTTGAGTCCATAACGACGCTTCCTCCAGTGAAAAAGTCCATCCTCTGTTATTCTCTCACATCCAAAAATTCTTGGACTGTTTTTGCTTGTAAATGGTACTTGATCTGTGCATATTACTCTCCTGATTCAGACAAGAAGACTTTTTCACGGGAGAAAGCAAAACTATGGATAGAGGATGGTTTAAAGTTAAAAATGTCTTGATGATGGAACCGTTTGTTACAAACATGCAGCTTTTCTCTTCACAAGACATTAATTGATGGACTGGAGTCATGTGGATTACTTGTGATGTTTTTATCAGCCTCATTCTGACGGCACCCATTCACTGCAGAGCATCTACTGGTGAGCAAGTGGTGTAATACTAATTTTCTCCAAATCTGTTTCAATGAAGAAACAAACTCATCAACTCAAACTAATCTTGAATGGCCTGAAGACGAGTACATTTTCAGCAAATGTTGGTTTTGGGTGAACTATTCCTTTAATAAGTGGATTAAAAGTAATAATAAAATTAATTCATTTTAAAGATCTATATTACAATTTACATTTTGCACTTTGTATAAAAATGGGATTTCTTAATTCTCTGCCAATTCTAACAGATTTTGGGTGTCTTACATAGTGCCTGGTTCATCAGTTAGCGCTCCCTTTGAGTCGTGATGAGCCTGAAGAACGTCCAGTACTTCTCCGAGCTCTTTAATAGTACGGAAGGTCTCTTTAGGGTCCTGTATAGTAAAGGCTGAACACTCCTCCTGCTGCCCAAGATATACCGACATACCAGCACAGGCATCTGTAGACAAATCATTATTTTTTTTTTTTTATAATTATACACTTAGACAAGAGTCATTGAATGAAATCATGGGAAATCATGGGACATTAAAAGCATGAATTGGTTGAGAGAATAAACAGAGCGTGCAGAAATCTAAGATTTATGATGAAAACATACACGTGTATTATTAAGAAAGTACACCAGTTTTGACTTCATACTGTCTAAGGCTATACACACCCTCCATCTTCTGTAGTCTGGAGCGGTTGGAGGAGAAGAAGGAGAAGATTCGTTCTGTTTCTCTGTCACAGTCGATGTCCAGTTGAATATTAGCCAACAGTGTCCTACAAGAAAAAGTCAGACATCAAAAACAAGAACGTGTACACATTTGATAAAGCCATAAAATGTAAATGTATTAATAAGATGTCTTACGTAGTGCAGGGTTTGCAGCCAGGGGTGCTCTCAATGGTTTCCTTACAGCATAACCAGAATCCACTCACGTAAGCGGATGGGTGAAACGTGCTGAGCCGTCCCGGGTTACAGCGGCTGAACTGACTCAGTACCTCGATCCAGCTGTTGGTCTCCACGCAGTTCCCCGCCTGCACGTACAGAGGCTTCTCTGAATGGATTACCTGAAACATCTGCAAAACAAGTAGTGGTAAAGGAGCATGTTACATATACGCTACAAGTCATACATATTGAATAATTAAATGTTTTATAGTTTTCAAAAAAAGATTTAGTTTGGAGAAACTTTCATCCAAAGCAACATTCAAAATTTTACATTTCATTTGTATTTTTGTCCCCTGGGAATCAAACTAATGACCTCTGCATTGCTAGCACCATGTTATACAGGAACACAAAAACTCACAAATACGACTGAGCTACTCACGTTTTTGCGGTTAAAGGCACTTTCTTCCAGTTTCTCGACACTGAGGATGTTTTTCACAGGAATGACACACAGTGCTTCTTTCCCTGTACACAAATACACAGATACATTTATCTATGGCATTTAAATAGAGAAATAAATAAATAAAATCACACTTTTCCATATGTAACACTTGTGTAAGCACACTGATGAATGATATGCATAATTAAATAAATCTGCAATAAATGTAAATACAGAGCGCAGACCGATGGGACTGTTTGGGAATGTTTTTGCATTCACACATCAACAAAACATCTGGGGACTGTGGTTCAGACGGACACTAAATCTCACACAATATTCTGTAATGACCCGTGACTCAGTGTAGTCGGGCCAGGCCCGTGGAGCTGATAGCACACCACCTTGCTGCGCCAGTACAAACACACAGCTGTCTCTCAAGCACATTCTACACATTTGATAAATTCCTATTTTCATCTCCTCCGCTGATGTTCAACATTTTGACCACAGAACAGCCAAAGTACACAGATGCTTGAGAACTAGAGCCCCACACACCACCTCAGCCCATCCGGTTCTCTTTTTCTTCTTCCCCAATATATCTCCATATATTCCTAAACAGTATGTTGTTTTTTCCAGTTAGAACACTTAAATTAGTCTTAAAATAAGTTAAATGGAGATATTTCTGGTCGGAGACAACTCAAGTTTCAGCCATGCTAAAAATACACATGAAGCAAATTATTATTAATTATATTTACCAGCTTCTGTTTATATCACTGAACAACACCCATAGAGACCAACTATTAACCTTAGTTTATGTATAAAGCGCACTGACTCTAAAACGACTTAATTGAGCTGGATAATGACACTATTACTTGTAACATCGACACTGTTATTGTAACGAAATTGAACGGACATTGACTGACCTCAATACTGCCTCCTGTAGAGCTGCTTAATGTACTGAAATGTACTTGTTTAATAACTGAAGAGCATTGCAACATTGACAGTTATTGAACTGAACTGAAACAACATTAAATGGAGCTAAATACAGACAATATTATCTTCTGTAGAGCTGCTTTACGGCTGAAATTTTTTCAAATAATTATACAATATTAACACTGTTACTTTCCTGTTAATCAGTGTGAAGCTGCTTTAAATTTACAGTATAAAGCACTATATACAGGGCTCGTATACATTTTTACCAATACATTTCCATGACTTTTGAGAAAATATTCATGACCTAATGTACCATTATGTAAAATATTAATAAAAATCTGTTATGTTATCTAAAATTAATGACTATTAATGATTATTTGCTTTCTATTTGTTTTAATAATAAGTACAAGCTGTGACCATGCCAGACATTACTCCACGCAGAGAACATATCAAATTACTGAATATTATTAGTTATTTAACCAATATTAATCAACTAAACTCAGGACCTGAATTTCATTTAGGAAACAGTTTAGATCTAACAGTAGTATTCAGCAGCAAGCAGCAAGGGTTGTCTTCAATGAGCCAAAAAAAAAGCTCACGTTACTCCTCTCCTCATCAGGTTACACTGGCTACCAGTAGCCGCTTGCATCAAATGCAAGGTACTGATGCTAGCCTACAAGACGACCACTGGCACGGCACCAACATACCTAAACTCACTGGTTAAATCTTATGTGCCATCCAGAAGTTTGCGCTCTGCAAGTGAACGACGCCTTGTGGTGCCATCCCAAAGAAGTTCAAAATCACTCTCACGGACCTTTTCCTGGACTGTGCCGAGCTGGTGGAATGACCTCCCGATCTCAATTCGTACAGCTGAATCTTTACTCATTTTCAAGAAACATCTAAAGACTCATCTTTTTCGACAGCACTTAACCAACTAATACTAGCACTTTTCCTTTTCTTGTCTTTTCATTTATAAAAAAAAAAAAAAAAAAAAAAAACCTGGCTATGCTTTCTATACTAGAGTCTAGACTAACTGAGACTTGTCATGGCACTAGTATACTGTTGTTGTTCTCTTGTTGACCTGACTGCTTCTATTGTTCTCATTTGTAAGTCGCTTTGGATAAAAGCGTCTACTAAATGATTAAATGTAAATGTATTCAGCTACAAAAATATACAGAAATGGAATAAACTGTAAATTAAAAACAGATTAATCCTAAAAATTTAAGTTACAAAGGTTATTTAGTTAAGAGCAGTGCAAAAGATGTGCAAATGATACAGTTTTGTGACGATGCAAAAGTGACCCAATTAGGCAAGCGACAATTCTATCAATTGTCCCGAAAATCTCATAATGCAGATGAGATGAGCTGATGTAAAGCTGTTTTGAGAGAATGAGAGAGAGAAGACGAGGTACTGCGGAATCACTCATGCTTGTTTTCAGATGACGGATCGGGAAATAAAGTTCAGATTATTCCTGCATCAAAATGGCAAATAACGCAGTGGCTCCTAACTGGTTTTTACTGTATGAAGTCAGTTCTCCTCAAGTTGACAGCTAGTGTCCTAGCAAAGTAGGCAAAGATGTGGAGAATCACATCCACTGCGGTTTATTACAATACTTTTTATCTTCATTTTGTCTCCAAAGTGTTCTTGTACTACATTTCCAATGTTGATATTTTGTTTTCTAATGCATTTTGTTTTCCAAATACTTTCGGGGGCAAATATGATGCAGTCACTAAATAAAAATACAGGTACTGTACAGAAACTGTTACAGTCCACAAAACTCTAAGTAAAACAAATATTACTCAGAAAATCCCTTTATGGGAAAAATTATGAGAATAGATGGTTGTTACCAAAAATGAGCTACGAAAAGTCATATATTTTAACCAGAAACAAAACTAATGTTCAAACATTATAATTATTGCCATGTACATGTATGAACACACACAAACATACACACAAAAAATGCTGAAGACTGGAGTAATTGCTGATGAAAATGTAGCCTATCCATGACAGGAATAAATTATGTTTGAAAATATATTCATATACATCAGTTTGATGAAACTAACACTGTAAAAAATTTCTTGTTCCTTTCATGTCATGTCATGATTCATAAGTGTGACAGTATTAAAGGAGGTATTTGTAACAGTGTCCTAATTCAAACCTCAATAAAAAAAACGGAAACAGATGGGAAGTTTGATTCATGTCTGGAAATCATGAAACATTTAAAGGGGACATATGTTGCGATTTCAAGTTTTCCTTTCTCTTTGGAGTGTCACAAGCTCTTGATGCATAAAGAAGATCTTTAAAGTTGCAAAGACTAAAGTCTCAAATCCAAAGAAATATTCATTATCAAAGTTAAGACTTTGCCACGCTCCCCTAAAACGGCTCACGCCCCCACATGTCTATGTCACCATGTGGAAATATTTGCGTAATGCTGCCTAAATGTTTACGCTAAGAAAGAAGACATGGTTTCAGTAACAGCAGTTAGTGTTGAAGCAGCCATGTCAGGGAGATGCTGTGTATCTAGGCGAAAGCAAAGGAACTTTATTTGGCCTTTGGAAGTAAATGCATTTAGGAATCATTAAGATTACTTACAACAGAACAGCAACACATTTTGTGGACGTCTGTTTCGTAAACCTAGGAGAGGAGGTCATTCTGACTTTGCTATGACAATCTGGTGTTTCTGGATCAGCTACTTTAAGTGTGTTTTGTTATTAGGTAAAGTATTTGTATTTGTGTAGCGTGTGTCTGTGTGTGCGTGTGCGTGAGAGAGAGAGAGAGAGAGAGAGAGAGAGAGAGAGAGAGAGAGAGAGAGGGTCACAGTGTAGTCAGCTGTCTTAACCGTCCGTGGCTTGTGTTCTGCAAACACATACAAGCTTCATCACTTTGTCTGTTACGCCACTGGGCTTGAACTGATGGTAAAACTGAGGACATTATTAACTGTCTGTACATTCATTTATTTTGAAAGATGAAGCTCGTGATTATGGAAAGGGGCGTTACATTTACAAGTGCTTGAGGTGATCGTCCAATTACAATGCACTGGGTCAGTTGGCCAATCAGAGCAGAAGGAGGGACTTTGTTAAAACGACGCGTTTGAGAGAGGCAGGGCATAGAGGACCTACAATAATGTACAGTATTTGAAAAATGATTTGTTTTTTGAACATTAAAGCATGTCAACATATTCTGTTACACCAAATACACAAAATAATGATCTTTAATAAAGCATCATATGACCCCTTTAATAAGAATGATTCAGGGATTCATCATCACTCCACTCAAAAATGTGGAAATGTATAAAACTGAAAAACGGAAAGGTATGTATATTGTATTACTGTAAACTTACTGTACAAACACTTATGATTAGGACTAGTGTTGTCACAGTACCAAAATTTCAGTATTCGGTACCGATACCAATGAAAATCCACGGTTCTCGGTACCAATTTCGGTACCAAAGCAAAACACAAAAATATTCTAATAAAAATTTTAAAAAAACTTTTTATCACTAAAAATAAAACCAATACCATTCTTTATACTTATTTACAATTATGTTTAAAGTTTTTCTACAAGCAATATAATTATGAAAAACAGTAAAGTGAAAGTGAAAGTGGTGTCACATTCAGCCAAGTATGGTGACCCATACTCAGAATTTGTGCTCTGCATTTAACCCATCCGAAGTGCACACAAACAGAGCAGTGAACACACACACACACACACACACTGTGAACACACATCCGGAGCAGTGGGTAGCCATTTATGCTGCGGCGCCCAGGGAGCAGTTGGGGTTCGGTGCCTTGCTCAAGGGCACCTAAGTCGTGGTATTGAGGGTGGAAACAATGTTGTTGTTGGGTAAACAAGTTTCACCCAAATTTAATTTGTCTTTTAATTAATGCAATGTAAACATTTAAATTTTAAACATGGAAAAAAATGTTGTGATTTATTTCTTTAAAAAATAAAGTTTAATTCATTTTTTCCACAGTAGTAGCAGTATCACATACATTCTACTAAATAAGGGTGTACTCACACTAGGCACGGTTGCCATGAACCGGGCCCGAGTACGATTGTCCCCCCTCCCCACTCCCCCTCTGGCCTGCACTCACATAGGAGGGTTTCAGCATTCGTGCCGGAGCACGCTTACGTCATTATGGTGCGCGGCGGTTTCGGGATAAACAGGAAGAGCGGCGCTCTCTGAACACAATGGAGTCCATCGCTCTGTTTTCTTTGTGGATAATTTTGTGTCGTTTGGTCCACGGTGGTCCACAGCCCTCTCACAGCCTGTTGTTAAACAGATGTGTCGCCTTAGTGGCGCGAAAATTTTCACGTAATCGTGCTGCTCGTATGAGGAGGTTTGTAAGGTACCAGCTGAGCTTTTGGAGCGTCGCAAAACCGTGACGCCACGCGTCCTGTTCCGTGCTCCAGCACGGTTAGCGCTCACACTGCATGCGAACCGCGCCCGAGTCCAACTGAACCGTGCTCTGGCCCACCTCTTCCAAGCGGGTCAGGGCCGGCCAATCGAGCCGCGCCCGGGCACGGTACGGAGCACTCACACTAGTCAAATGAACCGCGCTTTGGTGGTCAAACGCACTCGGGCACGGTTCAAACTGGCTAGTGTGAGTACACCCTAATAGTAATATCTAGCACAATGCCTTTGTGTAAAAATGAACTTTTATTTTGACGGGCTACTTTTATTTTGACACTGGTTTTACTCAGATGAAACGGTAAAATGCTTGTGAAGTGACTCAGAACAGTTCTAGTGATGTTGTTTATGTCTTTATATCATTGAGACGGCAGATGCCGAAATTACTGCAAGCGTCACGCGCTTCAGTCTATGTAGTGAACAAACCATTCATTCATTCACACAAAGATGCGCAGAACATGCAGGATTCATATTTCAACCAACTTTTGCGGCTTAACATTTAAAGATAATGGTCCATATGGAGATTTGATTTGATTAATTTATGCTAACTTTGACACATTCCGTGATTGTTACTCCAGCCATTACTCTAGTCTTTCATGCTGACTTGGTACTCAAGACATAGAAATAGAAAGTTCAAAAGAAGAGAATTATTTGAAACAAATATTTTGTAACATTGCATGTTTCTTTGCTGTCACTTTTAGTCAATTCAATGTATCCTTGCTAAATAAAAGCAGTATTATTATTTTAATCTTACCCACCCCAAACTTTTTAACAGAATTGTGTTTGTAGGTAAAAATTGCAGTTTAAATTTTTTTAATAAATATATGAAAAACGAAATGCCTTTGATTATTCTAATGCATCAATATATAAATTGAAAGACCTTACTGTTACTATATAATTTTAAGAAATAATTCCCTTTTTTTGTCCAGAATCTACTGACAGCCTCATCAATGCATAACACAGCTTTTTCCATTTATTTATCAGAAAATATTGTGTAAAATAATTAATTTCAGCAATTCATTTGACATTTGACTGGTTTTAACTATTAATTTAATTGTATCACATCCATTTTATCAGCATAATATATATATGCCACTGTCCATTCTATTTTCGGCAATGGCCACTAATTTAAAACACAGCATTACAAAATGAACATATACATATTCAGTACTCATACACATTGCTAAATCCATGGACATCTGTAAACACAAGTGCACACCCATGACATGAATCCAACTGCATAAATCAAAAAGGGGAAAAATACGTTTTTACATCCAGAACTGGCTGACCGTACACACTTCATGTACAGGAGCTTCACAAACAAGAATGAGAAACAGGACAAGCTACAAGTATCCATGGATACTTTTCATGTTATTTCAACTCCATTACCATATTAAAACACTGCCAGCAAAAACAACTGTCTGGACACCCACATTTTACCCCTGAACCAGATGACTGCTCACAAAGAAAGTTCTTCGGATCATAGACCAAACTGGTCTGCAGGAGAACACATCAGAGCCGGGATCACTCACCTTTCTGCTTGTGATAGGACAGCTCTTGATTGGTCACTCGTAACCAGCGTTTCTTAAAGTTCTTCTTTCCTATTCGCTTTCTGCCTTGGGCCCGCTTATGTACCTCTCTGTTAAAAATCATATGTACAAATCTAACTGTTAGGCATCCTGGATATAATTTGCCACAGCCACGCTGAACTTTTAAATCTTTGAGTAGCTCAAATAACTAAAGACCTCAACTAATCAATTGAATCAGACTCATTTGAGAAGTGTGGTGTCTTTTACTCACCCCTCCTTCAGCACAAAAGAGTCCTCCACTCCACTGGACTCCTTACTTACATTAGAGGAGATCTCATCTAAGAACTAATGGGGCAAAGAAGACGGAAGAAAAATGAAGCCCAAATTTAAGACACAAATGCTTTATATGCCAGCATCTTCATGACATCATACACAATATTGCAATAAGAAATGCTGCGTGCGCTTGTATGCTAAGTTCTTAGACATGTTCTTCCTTTCTATTCATGTTGGTTTCATTTGGTTTTGAAAAGATCAAATGTAACCATCAAGGAAAAGGTAATAACACATTTTGTCTACACCTTGAATGTGTGATGAAAATATTAGTTTTTTTATATTTTTAACTAAAAAAGGACTTTGTAAAAAAAAAAAAAAAAAATGTTTTTCAATAATATTCATTACGCTGACATTTTTGTATTATGCACTCGTAAAAAAAACTTTTCATATATATATATATATATATATATATATATAAATCATTTTTTGAAAAAACACTCATTACAAAACTGCATTTAAGAGTGTTTCTGGATAAATTAATACATCTGAATAAAAAATAAAAAAGAGCATCATGTCATTGACCCACAAGCATCTAGTATCAGTCCAATCTATTCAGAATCTGAAACAATCAGAATATTAAGAAATATTATCGTATCGGCAGCTCAAATTGTTAGTTAGAAATACTTACCTTTTTAACTTTTTCTATACATTCATCTTCTTGGAATAACTTGAAGAAATCGTACATATAGGTTTCTTTAAAGCTAGCCTGAAAAAAATAAATAAATCCAAACCATCACAACAGAAACAAGAGCAGGAATTTAAAACATCTTCTGCTTTGGCTCTATATCTAGGGGAAAACTTTTCAAAAGTTGGTTCCCTGAGCACACAGTATGACTAACAGCTCACGTACCAGTTTGTTCTTGGAAAGGCTGCCCCAGCTGCCCAAAGACTGGATGGTTTTAGAGATAAGAGTAAGTGTGCGGGAAATTTCAGGCTCCTGAGAGTAAGAAAGAAAGTAGAAGTGAGGCGACAACTCATTTTTAATTCAAAACACTTTCATTTACTGGTAATTACTTTATGCTCTTACAAATAACACATGTATTGTTGTCAGCAGAGACTGGAGTGTCTCAACGGGTCTTTCCTGGCATAAATCAATTAGTCACATGCTTAAAAAAGGAAGTAAATCATGTTTGTTATGACTATGTAGTTTGTTCGAGCTGTGGTGTGATGTGGCTGTTTTTGTTGCACACTCACAGGATGATGGGATCTCAGCTGGAAGGTGTGTGGAGAGAGAACAGCCACCGCAAAGAACCTCAGAAATATGAAACTGCTGACCGCTGAGTACTGCACATGAGGATCCGCTGTGGTGACACACACACACACACACACACACACGCACACGCACACACACACACACACACACACACACACACAGATTATTAGTCATGACTGAGTATCTGGCTCCTCCTAGTGGTGAATCAACACAGTCCTTCATGAATGCACACAGACACATCAGTGTGATGTCATTAAAAAAAGAATAAAACTGAAACATTGCTGAACAAAATACATGCTCAGGTAAATGAGAGTGATGAGAGCGTGTTTGTGTGTGATCATGTGCTGTCTGACCTGGAAAGCGTTTAGATGCGAGCTGTCTGAGTGACCTGAAGACGTCACACATGAGGGGAGAACAACTGGAGCTGGACTGTGTTATAGACGTAAATACCTTCTGCACATAACCCTGAAGGTTCTCCTGAGCACACCCAAACACATGCGCATGAGAAAGTACTTTTAGTTATGGCAGACTTTTTTTTTTTTTCCATGAGAATTTAACCTCTAAAGTTAAAGCAACATGAGCTTATTTATACTTGGACATATATTTGCAAATTCTGAACTATTATCAGATGGTACAAATTTAACCCACACATTTTTAATTTCAAGGACATTCCCTTTAAGTATACGGCCAAATTATGTACATAGATTCTACCAAAAAAATAAACACATCATCTCACCTTGTTGACTTCCACATTATCGCCCTCTTTTAGTTTGACAGGATCGATCTCACAGGTTTTGTTTGATTCGAAGATCTGGAAAAGCAGAATGAAAACAACAAACCATTTTTGCCACACATTTGAATGCAGCTATAAACATTCAGTCCAGTTAACATAAAAAAAAAATTAATAGTAATACTGTTTCTCACTTCATTTAAAACAGGTTTGAGAGTGACGGTCAAGTAACTTCTGCCCACAATCTTCATCATGTCATCTATGCAGCGGGTTGCCAGAGAGTTCCCTCTGAATATGGTGTTGGCCTCTCTGCACAGGAAGACAGAGAAAAAAAAATGTTTTAATTTTATTTATTTTTTTAAATGCATATTAATAAAACTAAAAGAAATAGTAAAATGCATACAAAAAACTATATGCATATTAACAGATACAAAACTAAACAAACATTAACAAACTTAAAGCTATATGCATATTAACAAAAAACCAATATAAATGTTTGTGTGTGAATGTGATACTGAACTGTGTATTCTCCAGCTCCAGAGCAGCAACAGAGGTGAGAAAGGGCAGCAGTCTGTTGTGATGGAGCAGCAGTCTGACCACAGGAAGAAGTGCTTCATACCCCACACTCTCTCTGCAGATATCTCCCAGAACATGAGCCGCTGACGCTGAGATCGGCTAGAGATACACACAAAATTAAGAAATGAAAAGAAGTTATGCTTGTTAAACGGTTCACCCAAAATGAAAATTCTGTCATCATTTGCTCATCCTCAAGTTGTTCCAAACCTATATAGATTTCTTTTTTCCTGCTGACCACAAAAGAAGATATTTTGAAAAATGTGGGTAACCAAACAGTTTCTGGTGCCCAATGACTTCCATAGTATTGGAACAACGTAAAAAAAATGACAATTTTCATGTTTGGGTGAAGGCTTGAGTCAAAGTGCATAAGGTCTTCCAGATAATAGGGGGCACTATTGTACCTTGACATCGGGGGATTTGAGCATTAGGTTGCGGAGGGCCGTGTAGCAGGCAGAGGGCAGGACGTTGTCCTCCGTGTATGTTACCTTCAGACGTAAAGAACCCAGATCATCTGGCTTAGACTTTGTACCGTTTCCTTTTGGCTGCAGCAAGTACCTAGGAAACACAAGGCAAAAGCAATTTCCCCTTTTTAATGAGCTATTTTACAGTGTAACACAGCTTCATCATTCAATATGCTGTATTGTTAGATTGTTAGATGACTATATATGAAATATTCACAATACATTCACGATGATTTATTTACTCATTACGTTGTTGTCATTCAATGTGTCATTACACTCAAACAGGTGTTGAGAAAGTGACATTTCAAAAGCAAAAACATTGGATTTGCTAAGTTTCCATGAATCGGTTCCAACTATTTTTATGATTTGACTGGAAACATTGCATCAGAAAATTCTGGTTAATCATCATGTCATCAGTCAGGATTCAGATTCATCAGTTCAGAAAATTATTTTTCATATAGTAAAATTGTTTTAGTTCTATTATATATATGTAGGTGAATCTTGCATATATATACAAACATGTACACACCCTACTGGTCCAAATATTTGGAATCATAAGATTTTTTAATGTTTTTGAAATAAATCTCTTTCGCTCACCAAGCCTTTCTTTCGGGACTATTTGATGAATAGAAAGTTCAAAAGAACAGTAATTATTTGAAATAAAAATATTTTGTAACATTATACAACCAAACCTGTATCATTTCACACATTATCACATTTATTCGCTATAGTTTAGAAAATGGTAATAAAATATGACAAATATGAAAAATATATATAATAAAATATGATTTTTGGTCCCATTTTTGTTTTTTTATTTTACTGGTAGTCCACTGTGGGAATAATTTTTGGGTATAATATATTTAATATTACTTTATTTTGCTATCTTCACTTGTATAAATGAACTTTAGTGTGCTGCACCCACTAGTAATATATATATATATATCTGTGGTTTGATTGTATTTATGAATGTAATGTATTTATTGTACTTTTGATCATTTTATTCAGTATGAATGCAATAAACTGATCAAAAGTTTCTTTTTCATTTCTTTTTTCTTTTAATTTTTTAAATCGTATTACCCCAAACTTTTGAATGGTAGTTTATCACTATTTCTACCAAAATATTAAGCAACTGTTTTCAACATTGATAAAAATAAGAAATGTAAAGTCGCGATTCAGCATATTAGAATGATTTCTGAAGGATCATGTGACACTGAAGACTGAAATAATGGCAGCTGAAAATTCAGCTTTATCGTCACAGGAATAAAATGACTTTTTTAAATATATTCAAATATAAAACATAAGAAAAATAGGGGGGGGGGGGTTATTGTGATATTATTTCACATTATTACTTGTTTTACCGTATTTTTCTAAAATAAATGCAGCCTTAGTGAGCATAAAAGACTTCTTTCATAAACAACTGCATTGAGATTTATTAAATAGTGAATAGTGTTAAAAAGCTGAACATTTTGACATGTCATTTATCCTTTGTGTCATTTGCATTGCTCAAACTACGAAGAACAGGAATTACTGTGGCAAGATTGTATTTAAGAGTGTCAGTATGTGAGCTTGTTCTATGCTAGGTTCATGCAAAAGCTCACCCACGCAGTAGACTCACTGCCCTCATTCAAAACATGCAGATCAGTATCAACAAGTTCCCTCTCAGTCCACACACACACACACACACAGAAATGCACGCACATACAATGTTTACACAACACTACTGGTAGGACCCTGTGATCCACAGTCTGAGGACACAAGGGAAGCGGGCAACGGAAGCAATCCGCCCAAAACACACACCTAAAGTCTGTCAAATTTTTCTCGACAAAAACTAGCAGAGATAAGACACAATTGCAGCTGAAATTTATATTATGGATGCTGCAGTCAGTGGTCATCACAAATGACAATGCGTGGCCTTCAGGAATGGCCTCTAAAGTCAGTAAAGTAATGCTGAAGTATGTTGTTTTAAGCTCTGACGTCAGAGAGGTGGTGCGCTCATGCCTGATTGGGCAGATAAGGACAGTGCAGAGCTGGGATTGGCTGTTATCTTCCTTCCTCATCTGTTCATCAGTATACCTCACTCACACACTGAGATCAGCAGAACTGCATTAAAGTGTGTGCATACCCACCTTTATAAACCTTTTTTATACTGTTTGTCTATTATGTGTATTACAATTTGACAAAAAAATTTGTAACACTTTACAATAGGATTTCATTTGTTAATATTAGATAATTAATTTAAAAAAAAAAAAAACTTCTAAAACTTCTTAAGCACTTTGTCTTCAAACCAGCAAGTCAGTCATTAACAAATGCATGTAAAAAAAATCTAAGTAAAAAAAAAAAAAAAAAAAAGTGTGTTTTGCAAGAAAATACTTCAAAAAGTTAATGTTTGATTCTATGTTAGTAAGTGTGAGTTCTTACCATGCTCTGTGAATATGGTCATTTCTCAGGATTTTCACAGATACCCGTGTCTCTCCGAGGAACACATCCTGTGCCAAGTTACCATTATTCCACAGCTCCACCCTGCATGGAAGAATACAAGAGTACGCATTAGCTAAATGTTCATTTACGAACACACATACACAAACAGAGCTCTGTTTCGATGTATTTAACACACGTTTGAACTTCTCCCATTCAAACTGAATCTGAAATTCAGCACGCAGAGCACAGATGCAGTTGCATCAAAGTGGATTAGTCATTTTCCTCTGCACTACTGAAAGAAGCTTTTTTCTTACATCAAACATGCACACAAATAAATTGCCTTTGAGTGGAAAATAAAAACCAACAACACACCAAAACCATGCATAAACACCCACCCGTACACACACATACACACATTAGTGTCATGAACTAATGTGCCGTCTGGTGGTTTCACTTACTCTTACCTGTCAGCTACTGCAGAGGGCTATATGGGACAATTCAGAGTGGCACATTACGCGTCAAATCAGATCAAAGCCACATTCATCAAAACATTTGTGACAGAACATACATGCGTCCAATCAAATAAGCACTCGCTTCCGATTATCATAATCATCCACAAACAGTCAATATGTGCAGTTATACGCGGTTTATAAAAAGACTTTAAACAAAAACAAAAGTCTGCATCCAGGAAAATCCGTGTTTTCATTCGTTCATTCGTTTTTTGATTTAATATTAAAAGTAGAAAAAAGGGTCCTTTTTCGTTTTCTTTTTTTTCCGCTTCATTTTTCATTTTTCGTTCAGGGTTGGAAAAATAAATAACCAGCTTAAACATTTGATTTCTACATGTGGGCGGGGTTTAAAAGCCCCTTTCTGCTGATTGGTCAGCCGAAGATCAAACCGTGCCATCTGAATGTATGCTGTAGGGTTTGGTGAGAAACACACCAAAGTGACATGTTTTAGAAAATATTGCGTTTGCGCAGCTACTCGCTCCATGCACAAGCGCATGTTCTTTTGAGATATAAATTTTAATCAGTTTTAATAAAATAAAAGACTACATTATAAAACTCAGAAGAGTATGTATTTTAATATCTCTGTTCCCCGGTTGTTCTTGCGGGAACGTTAGAGGCCTATCATTATATTCAATGCATTATTCTTTACTTTTTACATTAGTGTTTAAAATATTTAATTTAAAAGTAATTAATTAATTAAACAAACTTACTGGGTGACCAGGGAAGCTATGACAGCCATCATATCATACTCTGCCATCACCAGCTTTTGATGCAAAGCATATCTACACAGAAGAGAGCCCTGTAGGATCTGCCCTTGTACGGATTGTGTCAAGCTATTTGTTAGTCTGGTTGTTTGATGAGAAAAATATTAAAGGTAGTTGCAATAAATGCGTAAAGGAGCTGTTTTCTCAATTTTTTTATTTCAATATTAAAAAAAAAAAATGAATGAACAAATGATAAACGGATTCAGGAAAGCAAAAGGACAGGCAAAGATGGAACAATGACAACATAATAATGGAGAAGAGAAGAGAAGAGAAGAGAAGAGAAGAGAAGAGAACTCACTTGATCTCTAGTTTCTCTATGTCCTCCTCCTCCACGTGAAAATGTGACTTCCCTTTGTAACTGCTCGACCTTGTGACCTGCCATGACATTGTGAATTGTGAATATATGGCTAATGCTGTAGATGCATATGACAACATACTTTATTAAGTTGTTAAGGGGGGTTCAGAAACATCATTTGGATGCACATAACTAATATTCAATAAATGGATGAGGTCGTACCTCGAAATGAAAGGTCTCCTCAAACTGAGGGTCACTGGTTTTCTTCTTCACTTTAGTTTTTTTTTGGTCAGACCTGAGAGAGAGAGAGAGAGGGAGAGAGAGAGAGAGAGAGAGAGAGAGAGATAGAGAGAGAGAGAGAGAGAGAGAGAGAGATAGAGATAGAGAGAGAGAGAGAGAGAGAGAGAGAGAGAGAGAGAGAGAAACAGAAAGACACAGAACAGGATGTTATTATTGAATCAGAGCGGATGTTGTGTACTCATTTCTGCCTAGATCAGAAACAGAGGCTGAAACTGCTTTATGACTGACTGATTTAGAAAAAAAGAAAAGAAAAAAAAAACACAATAGAGCATTTTGACTGTTTTCAGTACTTCATTAGAAACCATCATATTTTATGCAAGCTTCTGTTCCTTTACTGTAAACCTTGTGATTTAAGTGCACCATCAATATGACTTCAAATGTTTATAAACTTACCTGGCGGGCCCTACAAGTGTTACTGTGGCGTACGGATCGCAGTTCTGCCCACTTATCAACGGCAAACCCTGACATGCAATTATCCTGCAACAAACACACAGATGTCTTAATGAGATTGTTTAAAAACATACATTCAAGTCAATATGAAACCGCATTCTTAATCCATTTGATTAATTCCAAGTGAAACAGGATACTTAGGCTACTGTTTTAGGCTATAGTCTAAATAATGCCTAAATATATATTTTGCCTTTCCCATAAAATACAAAGTACCAGTATCACGGACTCATTCACATGAGCATGTATTAATATAGCAAATGGGGCAGTTTTGATTTTATGTTTGCCAGTCTGCCCAGTACGGCATGCATGCATACATTCATTCATTCATTCCTGTCTGTTTTGATCAAATTAAACACACACACAAGCTGGATTTCCATCACCCTGCTTTTATGCAGACTTTAAGTATCTTATTAGAATCGAGTGATGGAAACGCTGAATTTCGAATAAAAATACCTTAATTCGCAAAAAAGTTTTTACACTCGCTTGAGGTGTTTTGTGACTTGTGCGCAAAAAGGACTGATGTGAATAATTGGAGATGGAAATGAATTTTCCAAACAAATTCCTTCAAGCGCATAAAAAAAGTAATGTGACTTTGTGCTATGGAATGACAAAACCTGACTAACCAGCGGACCAATCTCATTCCACAGCATCTGAAATGTTGTTATGGTCATTCGAAAATCCACTAGCAAAGTCTGTCATTAAAGTATAATTGCCTCCAAGAAAAGTCTTACACGACTGCATTCCCAAACATCAGCATCCACCTCCGAAAGCAATGAACGCATTCATTGTGTTTCGTCTGCTCACTCTGAGGCACAAGTAATTTATTATATATGAAAATTATTATATTCTCCTACTTTTCTTAGTGATTTATAGTGGAAGTTTATCGGGAAGTGCTATTTGTTCTCTATGACTTGCTGGATGGAATCTAAGCTTATTCGCAAATGTTTTATGCGATGTTCCAGTTTTGCGCATAAGTTAAATTCGCAACTTTGGATGGAAACCCGGCTACAGACACACATATATTAAACTGATCAAAACTGACAGTAAAGACATTTACACCGATTTACATTTACAGTTTTCAACTGTTTTCAAGATTGACGAAAATGTTTATTTTTCCAAGTTATTTTAAAATGTAATCTCACAAAATGCAATGCAACATTAATTGGATTGTTATTGTTCTTATTCAATTAACTGCATAATAAAAATATAGCCTATTTTGTTTCACTTAAAAAAAAAAACGACTTATAATTTATTAGGTATTTAATTTGAAATCACAGCAAACATGACAAAAATATCAACTATTACGTGAATAATTTAAACACTTTGCTGGAAATCATTGGCACACTGCGAAAAAACATGACTGACTTCAAGTCATTCTTGAAATTTGATCAAATCTGAACTATTTTAAATGGCATTACATTGGTGACATTAAAACCAGCAGGTTTTTCAACAATGTTCAATTCATCACAGAAAAACAAATGTTGTCAGCAATAAACACAGGTACATAAATCAACAAATGTGTTATGCTGTGGCCCAATAGGGCAAGTGACTGAAATTCTCTCACACTGGCCCTCTTCCTTATTGTTGAGCAGCACCGATGTTGACTCTTTCAGAGGTTCCTCTGCGTCACATGTTCAAATGTGAATGAATGAAAGAATAAGACGATGAAAGAAGAACGAGCATAAATGAAAGTGTCAGATAAGAATGCTTAAAACAGAAGCACTGCTATCCGAGACAGGAAGTAATTCACACTTGTAGTTGTCATGGTGACAGCCATGATGCAGCGAATGGAAGGTGAGAAAGAACTACAAAGAGTGAGAGAGCATGAAAGAGAGAAAAAAGCAGTGTGACAGCAAAACAAAACCACAGGAACAGCGCAGTACGAACTTCCTGCCGTCACGCCATCACTTCCTCTTTCGTCAACCGGCTCTGTGGGAGAGTGTGAATGAACAGCGATGGCCAGCATTAAACACAGTGACGAGTCAAACCATTTTTCACACCGTTACAGAGAACACATAGACCCTGTAGAGGTGTGAACATGACTTTCACAGGTTTTCTCCCCAAACCAGACAACACACACTTCTGAAGTTATCAACACAGTATCCAGAGCATACCATATGTAGTATTTCACAGGAAACACCAGGAAACCACAACAGTAAACCAAATAAGGACCATTTCAAACCATGCTTATTTTATATACAGACAATTTGCATGAATAATTAAGCATATAACCCGGCTTCCCCGTAATCTCAGTGGTAGTCGTCTAGATCAGGGATTCCCAAACCTTTTTGTCAGCATAAAATACTCTTTTTGAAACAGTTTCCATATTTCATATTTCATTTAACAACACATTTGTTCACGGTTCTCTAGATATTGGTTAATAGTCACACGACTTGCAGAAAAATCGAATAAATATTTTGATTGTTTTTAAAAAAAAAATCATTTTATAATTATGTATTGACAGTATAAGGCTGTACAATTTGGTTAAAAAAGAAATTGCGATTAATTTGTCATGGACTGCGATATGATAAACATTTCATCTTATAAGAAAATGTCTCATGCTACTGCTGAAGAAACATCCAGGCAAAAAGAACAAGGAGACCACGCTGTGATGAAAATAAGTCTTCAAGAGAATCAACTAAGTATTCACAAGACCTCATTCATTGTAATAATAATAATAATAGCTCATTATTTCTAATTCTAATTCTGTAAAAAAAAAAAAACATAAAAATAAATAAATACATCAAAATATAATATTATTGTAATAATATAATTTTGCTTCAATGAAAAAATTATTTTAGAAAGAGAGAGACAGTGACAGAAAGACAGATAGATACTTCAACTAAACAAATAGATTCTAAATATTCTAAATTCTAAATACAATTTATAATACAAATACAATAAAAATGTCTTAAAAGTTTGAGAGTTTACGTTTCAAAGAATTTAAGAAGAAAAATGTAGGGTGAACTTAAGGTCTATAAACAGGTTTATAAAAGCTTTTTGTTACAAATCTACTTAAAAAAAAAAAAAAATCTATGCCAATGTGAAAATAAATGTACAGCATGCAGAGATGGAACCCCCATTTGTCAAACCTTGGACCTCGGTCAAAGGAAAGTGATCATGAAGTCTGACGACGCAACATGAATGTCCCAGTTACACACTATCACTAGTGACTACATTGAACTGCGATGGCAGGGCAAAAAATAAATAAAAAATATTCCATTTCACACTTTTAAAGGTCTTTTTAAAAAGACACTGGACACTACAATGGATATGGATATTGTACTGGATATTGAAACAACTACTAGAATATAATGAAATATAAGTGGCATAGCCTATATGTTTTTGACATACATTTTAATTTGAATACTATTAGGACACACCGTTACTTATGGATTGACAGCAATGGAGAAAGATTTTTAGAACCACATGGTATAGTTAAGACATCTATCAGCAAGGAATAAAGAGGCCCTTCTGACTAGCCCGACCTTGAATTTTAATTTGATATCCTGTTTCACTTTAAAGTTTTTAACTTTACAAAAGTATAATGGGTTCTGAATGGCAATTCATATTGAGCTCAAATACACTGAACTCATGTAGAAACACACAAACACATGCGTTGACCGACAAGCATCACTTACTGAACCACAAGCTGTTGGCAGATGGAGCCATTCTCTGTGATCAGTTCATTCAGCTTCATCTCTAAATGAACCTTCCCCTGCAAAAGTAAAAAGACTTATTTCACCAAATCCAACACATGTAGTTACACTTCATTCAGTTGAGATACCTACAGGGTAACAAGCAAACAGACTTTAGAATTCAGTGTGCTTTATTTTTCAGTCATGCTGTCTTTAGATGGGACACTGCTTCTTTGTCTTTGTGCACTGACCCATTTATCAGCATTCACAAATTACATTAAAGAAAAACTATAATAAATATATGTTTAATATAGATTTAATGGTTTGATATCTTCTTGAATGCAATGACATTCAGACATTTTAAATGTTTAAGTTCAGAAATACGTTTTGGGGCCACTGTATGAAATTCAGATGATTGGACCTGTCCCACAAACCCACATTCAGACATCTGCTTAAAACAAAAAAAGTCATCTGAAATCCAGAATGTGATTTGAATGCCGTGGAACTGAAGATCAACTACTGACATGTTTATGATATTATATAGATGTTGAAATAATCTATCCAGCCTGTCAAATTAGTTGAGGCTGATAATGTTGGAATGAGAAAGAGCGAGGTGAGGAGGAAAAGACAGGGAGGGAGACAGATAGAAAAGAAAAAGACTAAAGAAAAACACCCACATACTCCTACGCAATATTTTGTGCAAGTTCCTTTCAGAAATGACACCGAGCATGCACCAGTAATTCAATGTTAACAGATGTCCAAAGAAGATAAATACTACTTTTTAAAATAAAACTTCAAAATGCAACATGAAGTGCCAATCCTCAAAGAAGCCAAAATATATTCATAGAATCGAATCATTTTACCCTGAAGAAGAAGTAGATGTTGAGTAGATCTATTTGCAAGATACAGTACATCTACATAATCGTAGCGCAATTAATTTCATACGTATGTGGAAATAAAAAACTTGTGTTGTGTAAATAAGTCGTTTAAGTTTTTTGGAGTGCGTAAGGCCTTTTTTGAACACAGCAATGGAGGAACTTCTTGTGATTTCAGCCAGTTCTGGGCGGCTCTGAACATTATCTGACGGAACTGCCACCCACCTTTTTCTCATCCTCAGAGTTAAACACATACACAACAGTGTTTAACCGCTGTCATAAAGTAACACTGCAACATAGACTCTAGGGCCATATGAAATCTATCAATATTTGTCAATACAATTTTCCTTTCTTTTTTTTCATGATATTTGTGTTTTTACTCTGAAATTAATCCGTTTTAGCTAAAAACACAGGTGATTGTTGAGTTGGGATTGTTAAGAACTTGCAGTACAACAAAAATCAAAAGTTTAAAATAAAATTTTCCACAGCATTTTACTAAATGAAAACTGATATGAATAATCTCTTTTATTTATATGCACCAAAACCCTATAATAATCAGCAATATTTTTACAAAAATATTTTCATTTATATATATATATATATATATATATATATATATATATATATATATATATATATATATATATATATATATATATATACAGAGAGAGAGAGAGAGAGAGAGAGAGAGAGAGAGAGAGAGAGAGAGAGAGAGAGAGAGAGAGCATTGTGTTAGCAAGCGCAAGGTTGGGGGTTCGAATCCCAAGGAACACATGTTAGGAAAAGTTGTTAGCCTGAATGCAATGTAAGTCGCTTTGGATAAAAGCGTCTGCTAAATGCATAAATATAAAATATGAAAAACGTTACACAGAGACTTTCCAAGAACATTTCTGTGCGACTGCAAACAAATCACTGAATCAGAGTCTGAACCTACGAAATGAAAAAGTAATAATCTGTTTCTTTCTACTAAAAAAGTAAGTGAAGTCGCAAGGCAGGAAGAAGGAAGGATTGCGAAACTAGTCTGTAAACATGGCTGCTTTGTGGAAAGCTATGCAAAGCCGAAATGTGATGATCAACAATTTTATAATGAAATAGTCTAGTTTATTAAGGCTTTTTCATTTTTGACCATGCGAGTGCCTTGGAGTATTACATTGTTTCACTAGTCTGTAAAAATGCTCTGTATTTCAGGTGACTTTGTGGGACACATCTTGTCATCATACACAGTGGCCCTAAAAAGTATTTAGGCACTTAAGAAACACAGTTTACAAATAAAACAAATACAAAGGCAACTAAAATATTCAAAAGGGTCCTCATAAGGGTACATTTTTCGAAATTGAGATTTATACATCATATGAAAGCTGAATAAATAAGCTTTCCATTAATGCAACTATTTTGATCATTTGGAATCTGAGGGTGCAAAAAAATATAAATATTGAGAAAATCACCTTAAAAATGGCCAAATGAATTTCTTAGCAATGCATATTACTAATCAAAAATTAAGGTTTGATATATTTACTGCAGGACATTTACAAAGTATCTTCATGGAACATGATCTTTCCATTATGTCCTAATGATTTATGGCATTAAAGAAAAATCAATAATTTTGACTCATACACTGTATTTTTTTGGCTATTGTTACAAATACACCCAAGTGACTTAAGACTGGTTTTGTGGTCCAGGGTCAGATATTATCAATACAAATATTAAACAGAAACACTTATGCAGAAGCTTGCTTTCTAGGTTTACTTTCCTCAGTAGGAAAAGTGGCAAATCGATATTTGTAATTATCTTTCCATTTTTTTGTTGTTATTGTTTTTTACAAATACATTGCAAAAATATTTTTTCACAAATACTTTGCACTTTTTCTAAATATGTCTAAAGTCCAATTAAAACCGATGTTATCAATACACGTATGTAGAAACTCTTCTTGCTAGTTTTACTTTCCTTGGTTGGAAAAGTGGAAATCTGCTATTAGTAATTGGATTACCACAGTTTTTTTTTCTTTTAAAAGTTGCAAAAATATTTGTAAAAATTACAATCGCAAGTATTCCAAATGTTGCCAATTAAAACCATTGTTGTTGGCCATATGCATGCAAAATGTAAAAACTCTTGCTTGTTAGGTTTACTTTTCTCATTAATTTTCAAAAGTGGCTAACCGCTATTTGTCTTTCCGTTGTGTGTGTGTTTGTGTTTTTCGAAACAGACTTTTTACGAAAGCAAATGCGTTTACATAAACACTTTTTGTGTCTGATACGGTCCACACCCCCAGCTCTGCTGAATAGTGAATCATACTTGTGTACAAAACAGATCCGTGCATACACCATACACAAAAACAGGATGTGGAGTTGGGCCTGCATCTGTTTTCAAGTCACTGGACCACATATAAGAGCTGACTAATCATACATTGATCTCATTGGGTACGGTGAGGCAATGAGTAATCATAAACTCACCCGATTGGTCCAAACCACGGCTGAAGACTAACCACAGAAGGGAAGTAAGGCTGTGTATTCATGTATTGCTCTGTTGGGTGTGTGTTTGTGTGTTAAATGATAACTTCTATGCCATCTAACCGTTCACTCACCTGAACTTCTGAGTGTGGATCCACAGGCTGTAACTGAAACCAGTTCTCTTTCCCGCAGTACTTACACAGATCTTCCTTCCTGATGGCTACTTTCCCTACAAACGAACACGCAAGCTTCAGTTGACATGTACACTGTTTATTAGTCTTGACAATGAGACAAAACAAGGGCGAAAGATACTGACCTATAGGTAGATCCCTTATTTGGAACATGCCCTTGGCGTACACGTAGAAAGACAGGCATTGAAATGGCCGTGGAATTTCGAAGTAAAAGTCCTCGCTATAGAACGGACTAAAGCACAGGAAAGAGCGTGTTAAATACAAGTGCTGTAACTCCATATACAAAACGTCTATTTCCAATTGAATATAATAAATATCACCAATTTAAGTTCAAAATGAAAAGCATGGCTCTGGCGTCTCAATGGGTTTGATAAAATGTGTGGTCACTTTGAATAAAATAGTCCGCCACATACATATGTAACTGTAAACATTATTTGTTTTGCAGTACAGTAATGAGAATGTGGCCACTATCTATTATACTAATATGAATTTGACATTTATTTTACCTATACATTTACATTTTGCACTTCATTGCATTGTGTTATACTTGCATTGTCCTAGCAGACAATCTCTAGTACATTTTACAGTTATTTTTTGACAGCGTTATCCGATTCCAAACACAGTCAGTTTCTCCTAGTCTATGATTGATGTTTATAATACATGTGGAACGCTACTTTGGTCCAATAAGCTTTTCAGCAGTACAACACAGAAACACAGATATTAATAGAAAAAAATTAGTCACTTTAACGAGTCACACTTGGTTAGGATGAAGTAAGACTAGGTCATGAGAATTTGATGCATTGTCATAAAAACATTTGTCACGATACAAACAAAATCTCAGTTTTAATGAAACAATCTGTGAGATTCAACAAATGATCAAACAGAATGACACTGGTTTTAAATAAAGACGGCACAAGCACATATTTCACCCAAAGCATTTCTCAAAAATTAGGTTTAAATTTATAAACAAAAACGACCTTAAAAAAAGTTAAAATATATAAATGTAAAATACAATTTTAATAATACAATTACATTAAAAAGTTCTGTCACTTAGTGGTTGTCAAATGTTAGTGGATCATGTTTATAACTAAATGTGATGGACTACATTTGGTTACTCTGCTTAAGTGTCCAAACACTTTTGGGGTCAATGTATGCACAGAATTTAAAAAAATGTGTATCATCAAAAATGCATTCAAAAAACGACAGATTAAAAAGGTTCAATGTGCAAAAAATGATTTCAAGCTGTGTGACTGCAACAGTCAAATACCTCAGCTGAGACTTGAGAGGAGAACGCTCATCCACCCACACACACTCCAGCTCTCTTACACACACACACACACACACACACACACAAATTACACACTCATAGCCCACGCACTCAAGAGCGCATGTGCTGGCTCCACCATAGATTCACACAAACAGATTCTGACCAGGTAAAACTACTCGACTCGAAATACTGAAAACATGGCGACGTGGCACACCCGAATGATTCAAAAGTGTTTAATAAGAAGCCAAATGAGAGGAAGAAAGATTAGGAGAGGTGATGAGGAAAAACTTCACGCTCTGAGAGAGGCTGATTGCAAACGAGTGTGTGAAGGACAGACAGGGAGTGACTGATAGCAAGTGTGAGAGAAAAAAGTGAGGGAACGCGTAGGTGGACACCCTTCCTTAGACACAGCAAACAGAGCCCTTTGAACTGAGGAAAAAAAAACAGTTGTGAAATACCACGAGAGGAAAAGCCTTCAGAAAGAGAGTAAGATAAAGAAAATGTGCTTCTTTCAATGACTAGACGCTTTTGCAACTGAAAGTGTACACTGTAATATCGTCAAACACAGTGCTGTATGTCCCGATATCAAGATAAAGATATCAAGACAAGGCAAATCCGGTCCACAGTGGAAGCTCTACTATAATGAGTATAATGAATGAGTGAATAGTAAAAAAAAGAAAATAAAAATAATAATAATAATATATGTGTGTGTGTTTTTTAAAAATTACAATTTAAGCTCTCCACACTATTTATATGATCACAAATCTCGCATAGAATTACATAGAAAAATGTCTTGGAGAACTAACTTTGGAAACTGGGTTTGCTTACAAGTAGGGGTGTAATGATTCACTCGTTTTCTCGATGCATCGATTACAAACCCTGACGATTCATATGCATCGATCTTGAAACATGATTTTTGAATCGTGAATCGCCGATCTCGGACAGTAATTAATTTAAAACACTAAGAATCGAAAGAATCGCGATTTCTATAGTGATTCAGTGCTTTCAAAATATATACAAATTAAATTACTACACGCAAAATTAATGGAGAACTTGAAGAGTGTTTGTGAATCGTGCCTCTAATCTGTCCTTCACGCGCTCCACTGTTTACCGACTGAGACTGTCACAGGATTGCGCTCACGCTCCGTTCGTCTCTGATGCAGCAGACCTGCGATCTATAGAACTCATGGACCGTAATACTAAAGTGAAGTAGTTTTACTTTTCTGTAGTTTGTTAATGGCTCTCTGCATACTGACGACATTACCTGAGCAGTCGAAAGCTGCATATTTATTGCATGGACGGAGCAGAAAGTGTCTAAATCACATGCACAGTTCCTGTGAATGATAAATGTGTTTTAACAATACTGATGAACCGAAAATATGAGGGAAACACTTAAAATAACCACATCATTAACAAGAGCGCAAGGTTTATCTGATAATCAGATGCATGAAAGTAGCGTTTGTTGCTATAGAAACAGACATCGAGCACGTTTTCTCTCAGAATAATTCGATGATGGAGAGGAAAAGTTACAACAGCTACTATACCATTTTATTCTGTATAAATGAGATAAAGAAGTTTACACACTTAAAGAGAAGTTATCTCGCTCTCATAGACGTGCCAGGCTATATCTGCAGCTAAACTGAATAAAAGCAGAATGAACTGATGAAACATTAAGAAAAAAAAACACAATAAATAAAATTTATGAATGATGCAGTGCTCATTGACATATCATTTATTACAGTACAGAAACTATAAAGTTTATTTTCTGTGCAGAAAATTAAAATAATAGATAAATGTAGTAGCCTATATAAAACAATCATAAAATTGCAATTAGGAAAAAATTATCGATTACAAAGTATTATTGTCGAGCAGTGTATTTGATTTCTTAAAGCAAATTAAAAGTAATAAAAAAAGAAGAGAATTAATTTAAAAAAAAAAAATTATGAAAATACATAGGCTACATACATAAAATTATTTTATTTGACATTTTTCACTTCAGAAATGATGGCTACGCCCCTGGTGTGACAAAATGTTAGTTGATACATAATACTTTTAAAGCTCTTTTTTAAAATCTTGGCTTACATACATTTTTACTTATGCCATGTCATGCCATAGCACCATTAAACTAGCATTTAACAAATGGACAAAAGTTTTTTTTTTTCTTTTTTTTTTAAGGCTGCTGTGTAATTTGCCCCCTGACTAAGCATTTAAAGAATTTAGGGGAAGCATTGAAATGATCCTGTGAATGCACTTAAAGAACGCAGAATCGAATCATTATAATTGAGTCGAATTTAATTTAATTGTGAATCGAATCGAATCGTTCTAAATTTGCAAAAATTGTTCTTGAATCGAAAACCTATGAATCGTGAATAGAATCGAATCGCTGCCAACCCAAAGATTCACAGCCCTAATAATAATAATAAAATATACAATATTATTAACATCCCCAAAACAATTGTGGGTTGCCATGTTCTATGGCATCGCACATTTTGAGTGGTTATTAAGTTCTACTCACATTTTCTTCAGAAAATGTTTACTATTTTGGAAAATGTTTCTATTTGTATATTATAATTTATTATATTTTGAGCAACTATTGTGAAAGATGAAAAAAATGACATAAAAGGGCAGTGTTTCCGCTCTTGTTCGAATTACGTGTCCATGGCAGACAGAAAAAAATATGTGCCTGCATTTTTGTGAAGCAGCATGAAAACCACATATATGAGAAGTGCTGTAAGATAAATATCATCAGCATCAGCATGTCGTTTGCATGTGATGTTTGTGTGCTTATGTGTACAGGACTGTGTTGATCATCTCACCTTACACTCTTCTCATAGACTTTTGTGCGATATACTTCCTCCTGGTCCAAACTGATTGTACAGAAGGTGCAGAGGTCACGGAGACGGTTCGGCCCTGAGCTCGGACCCAGATTTTTTGCTTCGCCTGCCCAGAGAAGCATAACAGGGATGTAAGACGACACACACCTCACACATTACTATTCACATTATTGCAGAGAATATTTCAGAAATACTCCCAAAAGTTAAAATCTCAATGGATTGAAAAGCTGCCTTAGGACATTCTGTATAAGAACAAGAGAAAATAACAAAAATTCACTTTTTCTTCAAATATTTTTTTTTTTTTTTTGGTATCTAAACACTGCATTTGAATTAGAGCTTTGTCAGTTGTGGGGTCGGCAATATACAGCCACTAACACACACTATTGCACACACACACACACACACTTGCAGGAGAGCTGTGGTGGTGCAGAGGCTTGAGGCGGATGTGGCCGCTCTACGTGGAGCTCATCTAAGATGTGGTTACAGACGAGAAGCATTAACTTCCTCCCAGCATGCACTGGGGCTTCCAGGAGAGCGCTGATTCAAAAGATCAAATTCAAAAACACACACATACACAACCACACATACTAATGTGTCAGAGGGTCGATGTAGCCAACTGATCCAGACCACATCGAACCAGGACAAAACAGCTAGAGATCTCTTCTGAATGTAAGAACAATTATAAATAAAAACAAACACGCACCTTATAATGTTTTATGACAAATTTACAATATCAGATAATCTGGCTTCTTTATTGTGGTTCACAGCTTTCAGTTTTAGGTCTCCTCTAATATCACCACAAATGTTGCCTTATATATATATATACATCAAAATTCAAAGATCTAAGACTTTTTCTATGTAAAAAAGGCCTATTTCTCTCAAATATTGTTCACAAATCTGTCTAAATCTGTGTTCGTGAGCACTTCTCCTTTGCCGAGATAATCCATCCACCTCACAGGTGTGGCATATCAAGATGCTGATTAGACAGCATAATTATTCCACTGGTGTGCCTTAGGCTGGCCACAATAAAATGGCACTCTAAAATGTGCAGGTGTACTGAATTGAGGGGTCAGGGGTCCGAAAAACAGTTAGTATCTGTGTGACCACCATTTGCCTCACACAGTGCAACACATCTCCTTTGCATAGAGTTGATCAGGTTGTTGATTGTAGCCTGTAGAATATTAGTATGCTAGTCATGATGATCAAATGTAAATGAATTGCAATTAATGTAATTTTTGCTTATTTTAATTAAAATCATGTCAAAACAGGATGGTTTTCATTGATTTGTTAGAGCAAGATTTTTTGTCTGCTGGGGTAATATGCTTAAAATAACATGCATTACATATCAAAAGTCTTAAAAATAACCCCCATTTTCTGTATGCAAAATATATTTTAATTTTATCTTTTGGGCTGATATATGACTCCATAATGCATTGATGAGCATATATTCTACGTCTTGTATTAATTTTTCTGAAAAATCCTGTCATACGCGCACAAACTGACAGTCACCACTTATAAGCTACTAAACGTAATTTTCTGTAAAGTTGCTTTGTAATGATTTGTATTGTAAAAAGCGCTATACAAATAAACTTGAATTGAATTGAATTTAATTCTCATTAGGGATCAAAGACTGAATGCACAAAGTCTGCAACTTACACCTTTACCAATTACAAAGTCTCTGTTTCCGGCACACACCTCTTCCCCTGAACCATTCAGAAAACAACAGCAAATGCAACCCTGAGCAGCTCATAACGATGCTCACAGTTGACACAGATAAAGACTCAGAGGAAACTAAACTCCAAAGAGCACACTGCCGCAGGGAGCAGTGATGGCAGCCAATGCCCTAAAGTTAACCCTCTCTTCTCGCACACATACACACAGGTGTGATGAAGAGAAGCGAATGTGTATAGCACTGTACACTTAGCAACGGAAGTGAATACAAACCACAACTGTGAGGCCTGGACAAACAAGCTCCACAAGGCTTCACATACATGCAGATAGAAAACTCTGGAGTTCCCTACATGCAAACACACACACACACACACATATGCACTCACACTCACATTCATAAACATAAACAAACATGTAAAAAAAATGCAACTATACCAGAAATATGTTTAACCCATATAATCATGAGCTGAAGCAGTCGATGCACATTTGACTGCTTTGTCGAACCGTGGTTACACAGGATTCGAACCAGAGCTCCAAGCCACTAAAGTACATCTCTGTACTAGTGTTGTCACGGTACCAAAATTTCAGTATTCGGTACCGATACCAGTGAAAATCTACGGTTCTCGGTAACAATTTCGGTAGCAAAGTAAAACACAAAAATATGCTAATGAAAAAAAACACTTTTTTTATCACTAAAAATAAAACCAATGCTATTCTTTATACTTATTTACAATTGTGTTTAAAGTTTTTCTACAAGTAATATAATTATGAAAAACAGTAAACAAGTTTCATCCAAATTTAATTAGTCTTTTAATGAATTAAATTTAAACATTTTTATTTTTTGCTAAATAAAGCCAATTTGCTATTAAAATTAAAACACGGAAAAAATATTGTGCGATTTATTTCTTTAAAAAATTAAGTTTTATTAATTTTTTCAACAGTAGTAGCAGTATCACATACATTCTACTAAATAATAGTTATATTTATAGCACAGTGCCTTTATGTAAAGTTTTTATTTTGACGGGCTTCTTTTATTTTGACACTGGTTTTACTCAAAGAAACGGTAAAATGCTTGTGAAGTGACTCAGAACAGTTCTAGTGATGTTGTTTATGTCTTTATATCATTGAGACGGCAGATGCCGAAATTACTGCAAGCGTCACGCGCTTCAGTCTATGTAGTAAACAAACCATTCATTCACACAGAGATGCGCAGAACATGCAGGATTCATATTTCAACCAACTTTTGCGACTTAACATTTACAGATACTGGTCCATATGGAGATTTGATTTGATTCATTTATGCTAACTTTGACAAATTCCGTGACTGTCCATATTAAAATGTAAGTTTAATTTTCATGACTGGATTTTGAGATTCCGTCCGCCTTTTCTGCTTCGCGAAAATCAAAGCGCTGTATGGGTCAAGAACTGGGTTGACCGGGTACTCGGTACCACCGATACTTAAAAAAACCTGGTACAGTCACATTTTCATTTTTTTAATGGTACATGGTACCAAAGTACCGGGTCTTTTGACAACACTACTCTGTGAGCTACCGAACAAACCTACCGCCAATGAAAACCCATAGATATGAAGCTGGATATGTGCGATGCTAACATTCAACAGCATAAGTTTTCAAATCTCCAAGCACATTAATATTTTGTATTGATGTCATAACATGATATTCTTCAAGTAATTGTGCGAAAATTACGCTTTATTAATCAAAAATTTGTGTGGAAAGGAATAAAAGGTGTCAAGAGTTTTACTGCCTCTAGTGTTCACTTATTTTTGAAACTGTAGTGATATGTACTAATTGGTACGTATTTTTGGTCTCACTAAAAAGTGCACCCAGGTTAATTTATGCCATAAGACCAGGTAGAAAATGCCACTAGACTTTGGGTCTAAACAAGACCAAGAGACAAAATAAAACAAAACAAAACATTCACTATTGTCACAATTGATGAGACAGGATGTGACAAACCAAAAGACAAGACATAAACAAAACAAAAGCCACAGGACACATGCCTACAAGGAAAACTGAACTGCTAATTTAACCAAAAGAACAAAGTAAACACACACACACACACACACAATTTGTTATTATTAAGCTTATATATATTCACAACCTCTTGATCCCCACGAGGGTTAATTTTATGCAGAAACACTCTGATGGCAACTTGCTGATACAAGTTAAATCAATATTCATTAATATTTTTAGGACACAATATAATCTTGTGAGTGTCATTGCCTACACAACAGTTAGTTAATATCACATTCACTCTTGAAGAGTGTTGCATCACATCATTAAACTGTGCTTGGTGGTAAAATCAGAGACTGGTTAGTGTTAGCTGTGTAAGCACAACGCACTGCTAAGGGTGTGTGAGGTGACAGCGTCAATCTGCTTCCACTCTTTAAAGAACTATTAATATCTAATCCCAGTGCCTCTGACTGTGAAAACTAAAGCGACTTTCGAGCTCTGCGCTAAACCCTCCTGCCCTGATTCGCTCAGAACCAGCCCCAGAGACCCGTGTGACACCATGCCTAACTGCTTTTAGAAGATCTTAACAGACCCACCGGATAGACCGGAAGGGGAAACTCTGAGTTGGTTAGTTTTTAACCCCATCTTTGACCCTAATTTAGCCAGGCTCATAATAATTTAACTTTGCTAAGCTCTTGTAAAAAAAAAAAAACTGAAGCTCCTCAGAAAAAATAATGAACAGGCAGAAAAGCTAACTTAAGAACTAATACAGGCAGTATTTGAATCTAGCCTACAGTTTAACAGCATTCGGACTATTTTTAACAGCATGTGCTATTCAACCAAAAACATCAGCATGTCCAGTTATTAGCTACCTCAGAAATAATACAGTTATTACACAGCTCTCTGGAATACTTGTTTCTGACTGGTGAATCGTGACATTCAGCGGTCAAATATTTATATACATTGACTGATATTCTATATAGGCGAACTGATCTTTGTCCCAAGCAACTAGTTTCATTTAGACACATAACTGATATTTGTGCAAGTTTCATGTGTAATGTCACTCTGTAGTCTCTTTATTTTTATTAAAGTTTAATATATTATATATATATAATATTATATATATATAATATATATATATATATATATATACACATACACACACATATATAGGCTATATAAAGGAAAAAACTAACACTTCTTTACTGATATGTTCAGAATCATTCTGGTATGATTTTATGGATAGTTTTTTAATGTGTTGCTCAAAACTATTTGTAACAAAATAGCTCTTGCGAAAGAAGTATGAAGGCACAAGAGAAGGATGAGGTTTGAGAGTGAATGAAGTAAGCGGTCAGAAGGTTATGAGTCAATGAGTGTGAGCCACAAGTTTTAAACACCAACCTCAGCTTGTTTGCTACTAGGGCTGTAGCTATCGAATATTTTAGTAATCGAGTATTCTACCAAAAATTCCATCGATTAATCGAGTAATCGGATAAAATTAGTTTTTGCTTAATTAAAGTGTTATATTAATTATGCAAGAGAAAATAAGACTCCTGGGTCTCTTAAAATGAACAGCTAAGTTTCCTTTTTAGAAAAAATATATTTTTATTTTTTAAATGCATAGAATGCAATGCATACATCCAAAATAAACATTTAATTATTACCCATTGTTTCTCTGTCTGTACTTGTACTGTGAACAATGACAAGAAAGTTGACAGATGAATTAAGTGCATTTAAGTGCCATTCAGTTGGGGTTTTAAATAAAGCATTTTCTGAGATGCACATTAAACATTAAACCCATAAAATATTAATTTACTTTATCTTTTAATTATTGAATATTAACTTAACTTTTTGGTAAACAAAGGGGATTTACTTTTTAAAAATAAAATATGGAAGAAATGTTGTGAGATTAAACCTTAAAAAAATTATGATAGATTTTTTCAGTAGTAGGCTATGTACATTCTGCAGAACAATAGTCTTTAACCGGAATTTTATTTTGATGGGTTGACGTACCTTTACAGTTCTGTGTATGTGATGTGACGCTGGTTTTACTCAAATCAAATGGTCAGATGCTCATGAAGTGACTGTCAGTGCAGTTCTGGAGATGTTGTTCATGTGTTCACGTCTTATTTAGTGAGACAGCAGACGCTGAAATTACCGGAGCGTCATGCGCGCTTCTGTGTGTTTAATGAATGAAGATGCACTTCTGCTCCATTCATTAACACAGACACACAGAACATGCAGGATTCATATTTAAATAGACTGTTCCGGCTTAATATTTACAGATATTAGTCCATATCGTGATTTGATGTAAGTGCAATGACCTATTTTTGATTAATTCATTCAAAATTTGTCAAATTCCGTGCCATTCCGCGTTGAACTGTAAATTCCGTTTTTATGACTGGATTCCGCGATTCCCTCCGCGTTTTCTGCATCGCGGAAATCATAGGGCCCTAGTTGTGGTATGCCAGCTCTATCTTGCAATCAGAGGTGGGTAGTAACGAGTTACATTTACTTCGTTACATTTACTTGAGTAATTTATTTGGGTAACTAATACTTTTGGGAGTATATTTAAAGATGGGTACTTTTACTCTTACTTGAGTAAATTTTTTGAGAAAAATCTGTACTTTTACTTCGTTACTGTGGGCGACGCTCCTCTCGTTACTTTATCTTAATGCAATAAATGTTATAAAATGCTTCAGTTTATTCCAAACGCGATGTCCACTTTTCTCTGGACAATGAGCGATGCTCATTCGCGAATGATTCATTCTTTTGAGTCAACTCAATCAACTTGATCAAACCAGTTGGCAAACGAGTGAATTGGTTCATGAATCAGTTTGAATGATTCGTTCAGTTCCCTGCCGCGTGCGCTGAGCGACTGAAGCGGTTCACTCAGAGTTGTAACGTTTAACATCAGCAGCGTTGAAAACGTGGCTATGAAACTGCACTGAATTGAAAGCAAATCTGCAAAGGCTATTATTTGCTAGCGATGAAGATCCTTATTAGATGAACACCACGTGCGCTGTTCAACGGGTAATAACTTGGGCTACGTTCGATTACAGTACACGATACCACTGTGACATTAGATTGTTGTACGTGTGACTTATAACAGAAGGGAACCAAGTTGAATGCAGCTTCCAAAAGACAAAAAATAGCCGATTAATATTTACTTAATTTTAATACAATCACACCGGCGTGAGAACGTTCAGCGAGTCATTTCATCAGCTGCTAAATTCAGATCTGTGATCGCTGGCTGGCGCTGAGCCAGAGATAGATGCGTTTTTACAGCGCTGCGCATTATAACCAATCACACACGATTCTGTTGAGCTTTTGAATGCAATGGCCAATCAGAGGCGTTCAGATGAGTCATCGCTAAAATGCCGGTTCTTTTTTCACTCGCTCGCTGACTGAATACCTCTTTCTGGCGAGTTTTCTCGTCAGAAACAACAAAGTGCAGATGTGTGTACGAATCGGTAAATAAGATATTGATTTCACAGTGTTAACAGTTTCAGTGATTTTAATGGGAGTTTTTGAGAGTGATTGAACTCTAGACTGTCAGTGAAAATGATCTTTGATAATGTAAATGTTATTTGCTCTCTTTCTGAACAATGAAAGATTAGTAGCAGTTTTTATATCAAATTAACTTTCAATGTTAAATTCATATTTAATATAAAGTCCTATTAAAAATATGTTATGACATGACACCTATATCTGTTACTTAAGTAAACAGACAGGGTTTTATAATAAATTACATAATTAGGCTACTTTGACCATCGCATATTATCATTATTAACAATCTATGAAATGTGAGAATCGATATATTTCATTATATAGTTCATGCGTCTGGGAATGTTTCTAATAAAAATGAAAAAAATAATAATAATAATAATGCTTAATAATAATTTGCCAATATGCTGTTGTGGCTGCTGTGTGTCACATGACGACCCCCCATGCCTAGACACAATTAATTAAGATATTTCCACAATATTTACGCTTGCAGAAATATACTTCTGCGTGCAGACAGAGGAAGATCCGTCAATGTGCATTTGGTTCGTTATGTTCAGATGTCCGGTAACTTAGGCGTGATGTGAGGAGTTTTCTCTCTTCTCTGTGTCAGAGGTTATTTATACATATATAATACATACTTTAAAATATAATTTATTTTGTGGTGCAAATCCGAATTTTCATCAGCTGTTACTCCAGTTTTCAGAGTTATGATCCTTCAAAATATAATTCTAATATATTGATTTATTACCAGTGCTGGAAACAGTTTTGTTGCTTAATATTTTTTTGGAACCTCTGACATTTTGTTTGGGATTATTTGATGAATAGAAAGATAAAAAGAACATCACTGATAGTAAATCAACATATTGGAATGATTTCTGAAGGATTATGTGACACTGAAGACTGGAGTAAAGGCTGATGAAATATATATATATTTATACACACATACATTACATACATTTTATCTATATATCTAAATAAAAATAGGCTCAGTATAAATGACCCAAAGTAACTAGTAACTAACTACTTGAGTAGATTTTTTATCTGATACTCTTTTACTCTTACTCAAGTAACTATTCAGACTAGTACTTTTACTTTTACTTGAGTAAATATTTATATAAGTAATTTTACTTTTACTTGAGTACAGTTTTTGGGTACTCCACCCACCTCTACTTGCAATGGACACGTTTGCCTGCGCCCTAAAAATCAAAACACTGCTGACTCCTTGCAGTATGAGATCTCGGACGCAGCGCTTGTGTCTCCTTCCGCTTTGTGGGTGACGTAAACGCGTTGTCACATTAAAAAAATCATTGCGAAAGAACCTGACGTGAGATTTAAAATAAATTAAAAGAGGCTTCAAGGCAGAGGAATTTGCCTCGATCATTTTTTGTAATCGAGTTACTCGAGGAATCGTTTCAGCCCTATTTGCTACATTTAAAGGCTCCATGAAATCACTTTACAGACACACTTGATGCAGGACTTTTGGACAAAACATATCAAAGAGCTTGTTTTCGGTTTCAAAACAGCCAACAGACTTCACATCAATCAATAGTTCTTTCATCGGTATTTCATAAATACATCAATAGAACAATATTTCTGTCTGTTTTCTATAAAACAGAACCCACCAAACTCGGAAACTGATTTAATACTCACTATAGTATAGTATAGTATAGTGGTTTAAATATAATAGACTAGCATGTTTGTCTATAGTGAAATGTTCTAATAAGGGCATCGGAATTGGTTGACACCGGAACATTGTGGCCAGTATTAAGTCGTAAGAGTGTGTTGTAAGACGGTCCTCATAGATCCAGCCCTTAGTTCAGTTCCTCTTTGTCGGCTGTTATTAGTATACTACTGAACGCTTCACAGTTCTCCAACACATCACAGCAGGAAAACATTTCCTCCTACTGTTTGTATATGTGCACGCACACCTGCTGATAGCCTGCTGTTTGTGCGCAAAAAAGAGGGGTAAAGAAAAGAAAAAGATAACATCGGAGTGAGTAAATAAGTCTTTTAGTACATAAGGGTACCAACATACACTTTCCAATGGAAACGACTCACAAAAAAAAAAAAAAAACATTGCTAAGGTGTTCAGAATAGTTTTTTTTTTTTTTTGCACGTTTATGGTGTTCTGAGAGGATTTTCAAATGTTTTATGAGTGGTTTTAGCATTAAAGCTAGGAATAAAACAAGAAATAACAAATTAAATGACAGAGAATCAATTAAATCATTATATTATAATTTCTCTGCAAAACTATAAACTACAATACTTGGTCTTGGTACATTTATCTTAAGCATGTTTTTGATCAGATAACACTTAAGATTGGGAAACATATTAACTATTAACTGAGCTTTCCATTAATAAACTCCTCATTTGCTGCTTAATTGATAGGAAGTAGCCTATAAGGTAGTTGTAGTAGATTTTATGTTTAGACATTGGGGTAGGGTTAGAATATGGACATATGGAATATGGTTATGAAAAATAAGGCATTCATATGTGCCTTATAAGTACTAATAAACAGCCAATATGCTTGTTATATGCATGCTAATAAGCAATTTTGGCCAATATCTTAATTAATACCAGATTTGTTTTTGTTTTTTTTAAGCAAATATTACTGTAGGAAAAAATATTATTGTAGGAAAAAATTAACAACATCATAAATGGTGCATGCACAGAACAGTTTATGTGTTTTTTTTTTGAGGCCATAACCCAATTTGTGGTTATGTGTGGTGTTGACATACGTCCCAATTAGGACACTAACATGGACAAAGACATCACTGCAGTGTGACGCACTGAACGCAGTGGCCTACATACTCATAACAGTCATTCTGAAACCTTGGTGTGCTTTTGTGAATGAAAAAGCCTTTGAGCTATATTCAAAAACCTCACGGACCAATGGGCAGTAGCCATTATTAGACATCACAGTTGTTGTCAACCAAAATACTAGTAAGCAAATTAATGCCCTTATCCTTTCATAAAAATAGCTGATGACTAAAGCCAAATACACTATGCATTTAACACAGTTTTTTTTTATATAGAGCCCAACTAACTGCACAAATAAAACAGTTAGCTTGCCACTGATAAACTTTTCAGTGTCACGTCTGTTACACTGTCCCGTTTGAGAGTTTCAGATATGCTAGAAAATTTGATTTTATAGCACATGACTGATGTCATGAGACATGTCTCTAGTTACAGTGTATCATTCAGTTTGTATCGCCCTGATTGACCCTGAACCTAATCTTTCCGGTCAGGGCAAGCAAAAGACTGTGTAGGAAGTGGCTGACCAAAGACTTTAGTTAAATGTAATTTAAAAAAAAATATGTTTTTCAGGATTTTTTTTTTACATTGTTTATTAAAAAATCTTCAAATTACTGGAAATTTATGTAGATGCAGTAAAAGTCAAGAGTACCTGGTTTCTTCCCTAAGCGTTTACAAAGAAGAAAGCAATTACATAACAGTACCCTGTAATTTCCTAAGAAATTTCCCAGTTCTTCCTATAGGCACCTGTACCTTTTTTGACGCACTAAACATGTTATACTCTGTTAGTATAACTACTATAATACAACTATCCTACACTCTCAGGGAAAAGAAAGGTACAATAGCTGTGACTGGGGTGACCGCTTTTCAAAAGGTATGCCTAAAGAGCTTTTCTTTCTGAGAGTGTAATTCTGTCAGATCATATGAAACTAAATTTTATGATTCTACAAATATACTGTCACTCAAAACTCTATCTAATTCACACAATGGCATGCTATTCACTTTTATTGTTTATTAGTATTATGACTGTACTGCACTACACGTTATTGGAATTGACCTGAGGTAGGGACTTTCAAGTCATCCAAATGCCATAAAAGCCCCACTTACACACCGACTTCCAAAAACTCCCTGTTTCTGAATCCCCCCACATCCCCAGTGCAGACAGCAGTTTTAGTACAGTGGCAAAAGCAGGTTACTGAGTGGTAACGGTAATCAGAAAAGCCTACCCTCATCCAGGTGGAAAGATAAAAGCGATGACTTTCACACAATCATACGCATGCACACATAGTTGGGCATCAAGAGTTGTACAGAAGACTAATACTGACAGATCTAGACAGAGATTTTAAGGTACTATACTTATATCAGGGTTATTATTATTTAATTTTTTTACAGAAATTTGCTGAAATAATACTTTAGAATTTCAACTTGTACCAAAGGACATCTTTTTCATTATATTATCATTTTTTTTCTATATGCCAGTAAAATGATGAGCTACTCCACTTGACATGAATTATGCAACATCATGTGGATATGAGGCTTCCAGTGAGCTTTCCAGAGAGTGATGATTTACCACGAACTCACTTGCAACACAAGGTTTCGGTTCAATTTTTTTTTTTTTTTTGTATTTTGGTGGGTGAGGGGTGGGAGACAGTAAAAACATTAGCACCAATCACCAAAATTAAGAAAAAATCCCAAACAAATTGAGTTTAAATTGAAATCAGCTCAATCTATTCAAAACACCTGACATGTCAAAATCTTATTAGACACGGAGCGATCTTTCATTTGCCCTGATAGTGTCAATATCAGCTGTCATGTCATATCCTTTACAAAAATGTGCCATGTACCAAAAGTACAATTTTACATTAATTGTATCAAAAGGTAATATCACATTACACTTTAAGAACGTGCAATTGTCTTTCTAATAAGTTAATTTAAATGCTATTACATTAAGAACATGTTTAGGTTACTAAACACAACAATATTTTACAGTGTACTGTGAAATGTGATGAATGCGACGATACTCATTTATAATGGAATTTAAGTTATTCTTTTAAAGAATAACATTACTGTGGAAGAATGGCAAAAATAATATAGTAATACCATGTTATTATGTCCACAAATGGCACTTTATTGTGATTCCATGGTAGAAGTGGGCAATACATCTTACAATTTATATAACTAAACTAAACCTATACTGGGATATACAAATCAATGTATTAAGGGACAGATTGAATATGGTTTTTGAGTATGACCTAACAGAAACTATAACGTTACCGTAGTTAACTTAGTGCAAGTCATAATACATTTAATATGATGTTCTGCAAAGAGTGTAAAAAGCTTTCTGTCATGTTAACTTCTTTTTTAGATGACAGAAGCTGCTAATACTAACGTTAAGTTACCACAGTAATATATATGATTTTTAATCAATGGAAAGTAAACTGGGCACGTAAATTACTAAGTAAATGAATCTGTCATTTGACGTCTATGCTATACTTCAGTACGATTGCGTTACAGAATATACCAAAATACGGGTTTTCAAAATCTTTTGAAGAAATTCATAAATATTATAATTATCTGTGGCAATGTTTGAGTATTTAAAGCGATGCAAGAACTTCCGTCCAGCTCAGAATTGGTCAAATTTCGGCGAGGATCCCACCGACTGTTTCACACCGTCAGTCCGGTTAAGAATGAATCAACCAACCGTCAACTCCAGTGACATGAAGACGGTGTTAGTAAAACCAGAACACTATTTTACTCTTGTACAAACATTAAAGTGAATAAATACGACGGTTGTGGGGGGGAACCAGGCTATGGAACACGTTAGCACCACTGCTAACTCAGATAATGGGCAAACGCCTGAGCTATATCTGTCACTGGTGATGTAAACATGATTTAAACGTAAAATATCCCAAATTAAGTGACCTACATATCCAAACTGTGTGCAGTTTGGCAAACAACGCTGGTTTCACAGAGCCCCATCCAGTAGCGCCGAGTGTGTGTGTGTGTGTGTGTGTGTGTGTCCGTGTGTTGCTCCTACCGCGCCCCTCTTTCCCCCGTGCTGATCCTTTTCTTTCGTTCCCAAAGCCATCTAAACACACTCTTCCACACACACACATCTAACTCAGTGTCCAAGCAGCGTGTCGCACTTACATATTTTCCCTCGGAGGCTCTGTAAAATCCGGATTTTCGTGTCGTCTTCTTCCGCCATGGTCCAAGTTTCGTCTCTGTACAGTACATTCAACACTTATCACATCCGTTTATGAATGCAGGCTCACGGACGGACGGCCCTCCGAAGCGTCACCGGTTCAGCGCGATTGGTCGCCACGGCAAACCGGGATTTGTGTGAATCAACTCACACAGGCAACATCATGTAGTCAAAACAAACGGAAGCCCTAGTGGAGGACGAGCGACAGAGCAGATGAACGGGGCCCTCGACAGAAGCCTCGTGTTTTAAAACTAGAGAGCTGCCTACCGAGAGAGCCTAAAAAGTCTTGTCAAGTTCCACCGCTCACTAGGTTTGGAAACAATCTGTGCGGGTAGTTTTGAAAGCAGCACAAATCTGTTTGCTAGTGGTTTTGTCTTTCCTTAAAGGGACATTTTTCCCCCTAATGATTGTTACTAATAAATAAACTTAACAAATAGTATCATGGTATGCACCATCCATGGTCTGTGTGTACCTGTGTTACAGATATTTTTAAAGACATACTGTTTTTTTTTTTTTTACTTTTATTACCCAGTATAAAAATAAAATTGTTTAATGTGATAATAATAAACATATTATAATACAGTAGTATTGCCAATAATCAGACTAAATACCCTTTTTGGACTGTGAATGTGCATTTCCAGAAAGCTTAACATCCTAAATCTAACATCCAAAATCAAATTATAATATAATATATAATATAGGCTATAATATTTATTAAAATATATTTTCATTATTTAAATAATAATAATAAGAAGAAGAATATGCATTTATATTGTGCTATATTAGCCTGGTATTAAATTAGAAAATACTAGTCAACATAACTGCCACACTTCCTCTCTTCCTCTCTTCTGACTGTCATAATTTATCTGTTTGTTTTATTATTTTGGATAGTTGTAGAAATGCAGTTGTGGATGTTTTTTTTTTTTTTTTTGCTGATGAAGAAAATGGGAACGTCAGATTTTTTTCAATGTTTTTAGGATTATATGCTATATTTTACTTCCACATTCCAAACCCAGAAATGTGAAAATCGTCCATTCCGTTGATGTTAATCAAATTACGTATTTTATGTTGTTCTGCTCTGATTTCTTAGCCCATCAAGCATGACCGCAATTTCAGTGTCAGTGTTATCGCCAATGTCTCAAGTTTTGTTTTTGCTCAGAAAAAACTTTCTGTACAGCAGGCATCTTATCCCATGTTACTGTTACTGTTAACTTCTTTATTGGTATATTTGTTAGGGCATTTTATACTGTATATATGATCGGCGTCAGATTAATAAAATAAAATAAAAATCTATAAAGTGTTGCACCTTCATCAATGACTCAACTTTTGGACCCATTGTGCTTTTGCAAACTTTTTGTAGACCTCAAAGCGCAGTCACAGCATTGTGTTGAAATATTTGTAACATATATGTAATGTTATTGTATTACAATCTCAACTTGAATGTTCACATTAGTTAGATAGAAACATTCGCCTAATATTTGAGTAGACTGGCAGATGTTTTCTGAAGGATTAGGCATGCAAAACAGATAAGTATGTGATAGGCTGTCTGGTTGAGTTTTTGAAAAATGTAAAACAAAGTTCCAGTACACATGAAAGAAGTACCAGACATTCCCTGATGCTGACTGCTAGGCTTTCGATTTTGGCCACAAACCTGCTATATCTCCAGAGAGTGGAGTTGACGGTGGTGGAGAGTTCAGAGCATCTGGCACTGATGTCACGTGGGCCCAGACAGGACACTGTGAATGCGGCATTGTGTGGAGGACCGACAGAGAAATGGGAATGAGCTTCTCAGATGGGGCATCACGGAGGCCCACAGACAGAGTGCGAGAGACAATCTAAATGAATAAACAGAATTCCCACTTACAAGTCCGCAGTTTCAGGAGGAAGAGGATCTCTGGGCTCTGTTTCACTCGTGCTCTTTCTAGCTCTCTCAGGCGTCCTCTCCATGTTGTATTTATTATTTATGGATTGTAATATGACATTTTAAAATGTTAATGTGATAAAATATACTTGTGTTGCAATTGAAGAAAACTGGCATTTGATATTGAGGAAACCCAACCAATATTGCAATAGACCTTAGTCAACTGTAAGTGACATTTTTAATGTGTCACAAATGAAAACAAGGCAACTGTGTCACACGGTGTGAAAAATGATATGACCTATTTGTAATATAAAATAGGAAAAAATGAATAAATCCTATTGCATGACAGTCCATCAATCTCTTACAGCCATTTAACGTCATCAAAACATTACAACAATTTTAACAAGATATTCTGATGTGTTATTTTTGCTATTTTTTATTTCATTATTTGTTGTAAGTATTTCACATAATTCCTATAAATGAAAGGTAAAACATTTGGTATATTCTGGAAAATCATTGTTAGCATTTATCAGTATTATCAACAGAGATGTTAATGCATTTTGTGCAACAGATTGAAATGGTGGTAACAGTGTTATGTTACAATAAAAGTACAATCACTTGCAGTTATCTTTACTGTAAGGTGCTGCTAGTCGTTCACTTTACTTGATGCATAGAGTACAACACAATGAGCAATGGAATAGGGAAGATCCACTTAGTCAAATAAAAACATATAAAAATAAAACCACTTCTTTTCTCATAGAAAAAAAATTGGAAAACTACCAATAATATTTCATGTGAACAACCAAAAATACTCTATATTTACATCTCACAAATTCTCTTGCAATGCAAAGTCACTAACGCCAACCTCCTCATACTTTCATGTGCGTTTTTTCCCCCATTTTTCAAATGTTTTAAGGCCTGCCCTGTCACTTACATTATTATTCTATGTGACATCAGCAAGAGATGTATTTCCTTCCTGTCGTGGGTGTGAAAACAAGGTTCCTCTTTGCAGAAATGCTGTTCTGACTTGATCAACTGTAGGCTGTTGGGAAGTTCCTTTGGTTACAGGCACTCTCGGCTGACAGTCTGGAAAGAGTCAGCACTTGACTTGGTTGTACCTGTGTTGGGAGGTCAATCATGTTTTCCCCATATCACAGAGTCCTGTCTGTGTCCCTCAAATCCAAATCCTTTAAAGCGTTCCAAAATGCTTTTTTTCTTGGATGTCTTCCTCTTTAAATCTGAGGAAAGGGGAGTAAAAGACCCATCTTCTGCATAAGGAAATGATAAAGGTGTTTTCTTGTAAACACTGGTGATTCTAGGATAATTCCCCTCGCTTTCTGTGTCCATAGGTTCCCCCATCTTTGACTTGACTTCAGAGCTGGTATACATTTTTTCCCAAGGCTCAGGTTTGATCTGACTTTTGCGCTCTTTACCTGTTGAGAGTGAACTGGTTATTTTACATGTCATGTCTGGATCTTCTCCATCTTCTGTCTTGAAGTGCTTGCTCTCGTGCACACTCAACAGCTCTGCTGATTTACACACTTTTGAGCAATACCTGCAATTGTGTCCTTTACCTGACTTTTCTTGATGTTTTTTCTCATGACTTTTCTTGGTGGCAAGGTAAAGGAACCGCTGAGGGCAGTAAGAACATCTATAACGCTTTTCCATGCTCAGGCTGTGGGACGCCACATCTGAGCTGAAACAGGAGCCATCCTCAGTGCAGCTCTTGCAGATAAAGTCACCACTATCCTCTCCAGTGGGCCCCGCTGTGCTGGATGTGTCTTCAGGAGGACATTGTTTACCACATATTCTGCAGTGTGGCTGATGGCAGCTGATGATGTGCATGCTGAGGGTGGTCTGACTAGGAAAAGAGCTCTCGCAACTGTGGCAAGGGAAAGCTTCCTTTTGGCTGCTATGCCTTGGCTCCCTCCGAACCCCGTAGTTGTCAGCTGAGATCCTCTCCTCTGGACAGAATGGTGTTTCTCTGAAGTCATCATTGGCTTGAGGTGACAAGGGCCAAGTGTAGAATTTCAGATGTTTCATCCGTTTTCGTTTTCCTTTCACTTTCTTACACTTCTTTTTAGGTTTATATGTGTAATAGGGACGCCATAGTTTGTCGGTTTCAGGATCATTTAGGTCATCATATGATTCCTTTTCTGTAACTGAGGTTGTAACTTCGGCCCTCACCCTCAAACTCGGACTTCCAATATTCTCCTCTGCAGGGCTTTTTTGACCTATGCCCTCTTGTCTCCAGCTTTTCATTTTCCTCTTCTTTGGAAATAGCTTTGAGCCTTTTATTTTTCGTCGAACAATTGCCTCGTTGCCAATTTTCACTGTTATTTGGCAGAGGGGGAGGACTTGGCTATCAATAGATGGGCCTGGACATGCAGGCTTAGCAATGTATGTTTCTGTCTTTCCACTAGGTAGTTGATCTGCTGTTTTGCTCTCAGGTCTTGCTTGCAGCAGCTGATTAGCCATGTCCTCGATGGTCTGTGCTGCTGCTGATAGTTCACTCAGCTTGCTCAACCCTTCGAAGGAGCACACAGATGGAATGTTGAGGAATGGAAGAATGTCTGTGCTGTTTTCTGTGTTTTTCTCGGTTGAATCCCTGTCACTTCCATGCGTAATCAGAGAGGACCCTGTGTTTTTCTCTATTGCTTTTGAAGAATCTGTAAACCTGTAGCTGAAGAGCGGTGACCCTTTTCCATCAAATCCAGACTTTTTCTTGAAACCAGTAGAGAGGTGTTTCAGGGGTTGGTCTATCTCAGATGGCACAGGAAATCCTATGTTTTGGTCACACGGTTTGTCAAAGCTGATGCGAGGCTTTTCTGAGGCCATCATTTTCGGAGTGGCCATGAATGTCACTGGCATTGAAAATAACGACTGACCAATAACAACATCTGAATTAGTTGTGTGGGGGGAACAGCTGTCCAGTGGTGCACTGCAGGACTCATCATTGCCCTCGATCTCTTCAGAGTATGTCTGACTGTATGACTTGTAATGTTTCTTTCTAAACTTCATTGGGAGAAGCCTGTAAAGCTTTATGGGGTAGACACTACTCTTGAATCCACCATTTGCTGATTTTTTATTGACAGCCAGCTGTGGATCAATGCCATGGAAGGTCTTCTGGTGATTCTTGAGGATGTAATAAGTCAAGAAGGTCTCCAAGCAGAAAATGCACTGGTACCGGCGTTCCCCGGTGTGCCAGATCTCATGTTTGGTGCGGTATTCAGCCAGAGCAAAAACTTTGTTGCAGTAGTGGCAAGGATAGGCTCTATGCCACGAGTGTACATTCTCGTGTCTTTTTAGGCTGGAAAGGGTCACATAAGCTCGTTTACATACAGAACATTTGTAAGTCCTTGAAGTGCTATTTGTTTTTAAGGTCCCATTAACTTGATCCTGAGACATCTCAAAGGGACTAGTCAATGTGGGGTCTAAATTTAAAGAGATATGGAGATCTGGTGGAGGTAAAGAATGTTGTGTGGTATTTGCATTAGATGTATCGTTAGAGACTGGGGCTCTCAAAGAGTCTTTATTATTTGTCTCTAACTCTGACGGACCTTTTAGAGATTTCACACAAACCTGCTCATGATTGCGCAGTCTTTTCAGATGCATAAACTTCTTATGGCAGTACTTGCAAAACAAATGACTGACAAATCTCTTGTGCACTTGCATGTGGATGGTGAGAAGCGCTGAGTCGCTAAAGGTCTCAGTGCATTGCTGACAGCTGAAGGTGGAGACATCGGGTGTATTCTGAGGACTGAGGCAGGGTGGCTCTGCATCCTGAGAGGGTGTGATGTCAAGTGGTGACAACAGATCGAGGCTGGAATGTATCTCTGGTGCTGCATCTGCGGACAACTGGGAGGAAGATAATGGAGCAACAGTAGACTTTTCCACTGCAGATGTGCCTGTTACAGTGGGCACAGCTGCAACAGGCTCACTTGAGAGAGGTGGCATTCCATTACCATGTACACGACGCTTCTTTATAGGTCCAAGTCTATGGGTAACCAAAGTCTTAGCTGGAGGCATGGCAGGCGTGATGGTTCTGTTATCATTCTCCTGGTTAACCTCTTTAGATTCTTGCCCCTGGCTCACTGCATATGAGTGCTCAGTTAGGGCATTGGCAGGCTCACTCTCTATGGGTGATATGCGTGTCTCTTGGGAGCTAAAAGGAGGTTGCCCTTCCTCAAGTCCCTCAATAACTTTGTTACTGGGATCCAGTGTAGAGAATGGGTTGTTTACTGCCTCAACCTCAGTAATGGAAAAAGCATTGGTGATCCTTGGGCCCTTAGAGCAGTCTAACTCCTCAGGCTTGAGGGTTTCTTTTTTCAGTGTGCATGTGTCTGCCAACTTTGACTGACTGTTTGATCTTCTAGAGGCTTGGCCTTGCAAGAGACCAGAGCTCTGCCTTTCAGAGTCTAGCAATTTCTCCAGAAAGGGAATTCCTAAACGCTTTCCAGCTGCAACCAAAGACCTGTTGTCCTCTGTACTACTTGACTCCACTCTGGCATTGTAGATGAAGTTTAGGATGCTAGCAAAGACTTCAGATTTTAGGTCTGTTAGCTCCAGCACCTGACTGGATGTGTAGACCTCAGGCGTTTTAAAAGCATTACGAAAATATCCACTTGTAGCAGCCAGTATGTTGCGATGAGCCCGGAATTTGACATCCTCCACAACGATTATTACATCACAGAACAGGCCTTGTGAACGCTGTTCACTAAGATGACTGAGGACAGCTTGGGGGTGGGAACTGTCCGCCAGACAGAGAGTGCTGGGGTTGACCACAGTCATCTGCAGAGGAGAAACAAAAAGTAAAATAAAATAAATAATTATAATAATTTAAATCTGGGTAAAAAACAACATACTTTGATATAACAGCATAACACTGTTGTCTCTGAACACCGATAAATTGTTTTACTGAGAGAAAAGGGAAAATAACTGGCTGAGATTTTCAGTATACTTAGTCACTCTTCAGTAACAAGTCAATAACATTCAATAATAACAAGACTTTGTTCATGGATGATGACAACTTAAAGGTATAGTTCACCTAAAAATGTTAATTAATTTTCCCACCATCATGTTGTGTTCTTCTAAACCTGTATGACACGTTTCCTTCTGTGTTCCATGGAAAAATTAAATGCATTAAGGTTTGGAACAATATTATAGAACAAAATTAGGTTGAGTACATGGTTAATTTAAAACTATGTAAAAAAAATACATATTTTACCACAAAACATGACATTTAACCATTAATAAAAGGACAGCAAGGAGACAATTTAAACCACAGAATGAGAACAAACGTGTAATTATTACATGACTCTAATCAAATCACATCAGACCACTAGATGGCAGCATGACTCAACTCTTAGGCCACTTGGTTCACCATCATAACATGTCTATAACGCAGTAATCAGATGAAGCCAGTGAAGTTATTATAACATACACTGGTTGGCAGATGTGGTTAACTCATAACATCAACAACCAACTCACAAATTGATAATGACCACATAAGGTATTTTACATAGTGCAAAGACAGATGCAGATGCATAGATGCTTAGATGCATATTTCATCGTGCATTTGATGTTGTTGTGATGCAAGGAAATGAGGTAAAGATGAAGCCAGTAGAGATTACTGAGGATGTTTGCGTACTGCAATGGCAGTCCTCATACTACCCTCACATCATCTCCTCATCTTGCTACCTTGATCTGAGCTCCCTAGAAAGCTCTTGTTTATTTATTTTTGTAAAAACACATAGATACATGCACATAGATAGAGCATAAAACCGAAACTACTGCAAAGAAAAACAAGGAAAAGCACTTAAAGTAAAGCAACAATATGCATAAATAGGTTACAGTCCTTCTATTTTAATATTTTAAATAAAATTCTTTTTTTTCTGACAGGTTAAAGAAGACAAAAAAAATTCTGATAACCCTATCATCAACCAATTTCATCAACCTGCTAGGACCTGGCAAAGTCATCAGTAAGAGTCTTGACTGAGCAAGGGTGAGATGTTCCATACATGATGACTCATTTAGAATGCTCCTTTTGTCTGCTAGGGGAGCTAACACCTGGGCTGTATAATCCATTATCTGTGATATACAGAAATATATTAACATGAATAAACATTTGGTTAAAATAAGTATATGAGGTAGGTATTGACATTAATTTATATTTGTTGAACGTGTGTCTAAACAGTTTTGACCTGCTGTATACAACTGTAAAACTAAAACAACTGTAATCAGAGCTAGAGACACAAAAGGATTGTGCCATGGTTCCTGTCTTGTTTACCTGGCTTTCGTGTGGACTTTCAGTTTGTAGTTTTGCTTGGTTCTGGTTCCTGTTTCACCTAGTCATTAGGGACTTTCCTAGAACTATTGGCAGAAGGAACAGCGGCGTGTTCGCATCACAGGAACTAGGAATGGTTTTAGTTCTAGGAACTCTTGTTTGGGGGAACTAAATTAGCTCCTACTGTAGAGTAGGGTCTAAAACAGTTCTATAGGAACTACCAGTGACATAAGTGTACGCTGATTGGCCAAATGCATACGAAACACCTGCTACCCGGCATTTTTAAAAAGCAATGTAAAAATACTTACTCCATAAACATGGAAACATGGAAAACAGCAATAACGGCATCTACCTAATGTCTGCAGTGTTGTGTTCTTCTTTTTAGCCTTGATATGTAACACTGCAAGTTGTCAGATTTCCTTTTTGCTCTTTCAGTTGCATAAATTGTGCATTCACATTCCATCTCCGTTGTTCCCAGCTGTGTCTTGTTTGTTCTTTACCCTCTGTGTGTACTTAAGCCCTTGTCTTTTCTATGTTTTTTGTCTGGTGTTGTCCTCTGTAGATGTACTGTGAGATGTTTTCAGTTGTTTTGCCTGTGTTGCCCTTTGTTTTGTATTACTCTCTGTTGGATTTTATAACTGTTGCCTGAATTTTCCCTTGTTGCCTTGTTTTATTAAACTTATATACTGCACTTGGATCCTCATCATTGTTTCTGAAACACTCAGTCTTAAAGAAGACCAGACCACAGTTGAATCCAGCAGTGAGACTTATGCGTGTCGGTCAGGGAGAACGGCTGCCTGAAGACTATGTAATGGATTTAATTGATCTGGCACATTTAACTTCAATGGACACTGTATGCCTTATGATATTTTTTCGAGGGGAGCTATCTGAACCACTTAGCTCGATCATAACATTAAACTAATCTTACTGGAATTTTTTACTGATCTAACCTTGCAATTAAGTTGTTCTCAATTTACTGTGTGTGCTATGTAGGAGGAATGCAGCACTCCCACTTTGGCCCAATCCCAATTCTATTTTATACCCCTACCTCTCCGCCTACCCCTTCGCCTTGTCCCTTGAAACAGAGTATCATAGGGTAGGGATGAAAATATTCCCCTAAAGATTGGGACACCACTACTATGCCGTCACACATCATCATACAGTACGTCGTCTAACTCTGCAATGCACACATATAGAGGTGTGCTGTTATGCATTAGAGCCTTTTAAATATCGTTATGTATTAATGCGCTGCTTACTGACAAACACACACACACACGCACACACAAACACATATCGGAAATCGTGCAGCTCACACATCCAGGAGAAAAGAAACTTGTCAACGCTGCCCCACGACTTTTATTAAATCCATTTTAAATACTGAATTGCTACATTATATTTTCCAGCAACGAGAGGAGAAAATCGTTTTTAAATAGACGCGCATACACACAACTTCCATCTCTCCCTCTCTCGCTCAATCTCTCTCTCTCTTTCTCTCTCAAATTGGCAATATTTGAGGAAAGGGTTAAGCGATTTCTAATTATTGAGGAGACTAACCCCCCGTCAATGTCTACAGTGGTTATTACCCTGATCAGACATGAAAATATGTTGTTGTTAATATGAACTCACGATTGAATGTAACATAAAACAAATGATTACGTTTCATTAAAATCTTTAATAATGCCAAAAAAGCTTACATTTATGTGTCTTTTTGTTTGCTCAGACAGCCATGTTGCCGAAATAATTAATACCCCTTTGTTTGAAGTGTGGTCCCGAAAAATCTTCATTTGAAGGGCTGTCTGGCCCTTCCCCTACCCCTCCAACCAAAAGAGAATCGGGACATCCCTACCCCTTCGTGTAAATGCACAAAACGGAGGGGTAGGGGAAAGGGGAAGGGCTATGGGGTAGAATTGGGATTGGGCTAGTGTCCACCACTCCAGAGTTTCACCACAACATGGCCGCCACTTCTGAGTCTCATCTCTTCATGGCCGTCAATACAGACCCTCATTCCGTCATGGCCGCCACTCCTGAGCCTCATCACAGCACGCCCAGCATTCCAGAGTCTCATCCCATCATAGCTACCACTCTAGAGCCTTGACTTGTTATGCTTGCCATGCCAGAGTCCCCAGTCTTCATGGCCACCAAGCTAGAGTCCTCAGTCATCATGGCCACAATGCCAGAGTCTTCAGGCATCATGGACACCATGCCAGAATCTCCAGCCATCATAGGTGCCATGTCAGAGTCTATCTTATGATATTTTTTCGAGGGGAGCTATCTGAGCCACTTAGCTCGATCATAACATTAAACTAATCTTACTGGAATTTTTTACTGATCTAACCTTGCAATTAAGTTGTTCTCAATTTACTGTGTGTGCCATGTAGGAGGAATGCAGCACTCCCACTTTGGACCAATCCCAATTCTATTTTATACCCCTACCCCTCAGCCTACCCCTTCCCCTTGTCCATTGAAACAGTGTCATGGGGTAGGGGTGAAAATATTCACCTAAAGATTGGGACACCACTACTATGTCGTCACACATCATCATACGTCGTCTAACTCCACAATGCACACATATACAGGTGTGCTGTTATGCATTAGAACCTTTAATTATCGTTATGTATTAATGCGCTGCCTACTGACACAAACACACACACACACACACACACACACACACACAAACAAACACATATCAGAAATCGTGCAGCTCACACATCCTGGAGAAAAGAAACTTGTCAACGCTGCCCCACGACTTTTATTAAATACATTTTAATTACTGAATTACTACATTATATTTTCCATTCAACTTCCATCTCTCCCTTTCGCTCAATCTCTCTCTCTTTCTGTCTCTCTCAAATTGGCAATATTTGAGGAAAGGGTTTAGGTATTTCTAATTATTGGGGGGACTAGCCTCCCTCAATGTCTGGGGGGGGGGCGGGGTCTGCCATGATTCCTGTCTTATTTACCTTGTATTTGTGTGGACTTGGACTTTTAGTTTGTAGTTATGCTTGGTTCCGGTTGCTGTTTCAATCAGTCATTGGTTTGATTGTTCACAGCTGTGTCTTGTTTCTTAAATACCCTCTGTACTTTAAACCTTTGTCTTTTCTGTGATCTTTGTCTGGTCTTGTCCTCTGTGGATGTACTGTGAGTTATTTTCAGTTCTGTTTTACCTGTGTTGCCCTTGGTTTTGGATTGCCCTGTGTTGGATTTTTCCTGTTGCCTGGATTTTCCCTTGTTACCCTCTTTTAATAAACTTATATACTGCACTTGGATCCTCCTCCTTGTTTCTGAAACACTCTCCATTACAGATTGACATGCAGAAAGTGTATTGAAGTCTTTTTGACACATCAAAGAATATAACCATATTCTGACAGTATACAAGCCCAAAGCAGTCACAGAGACAAGTGTTTCAGGACATCAATTAATCAAATCTGTCAGGTTAAAGGGCTGTTTTTCTCATTACCATTAAAAATTGTGAACTGCGGTATAGCTCAAGAATTGGACTGACCATTCTCTAGTGACTAGCCTACACAGCAGACTTCCAGTTCTACAGCATCTTCCCCACCCTTCTATATCCTATCGTCTTTGACTAGCATTAAAGGTTGCTTGATTAATATCCTATAAATATGCTAAGATGATAGCAAGATTCAAATTGGTGATGCACAACAGAAGCAGAAAATCTGATCTACCAGCAGACAGTTTAGTACCTACAAAAGACAGAAGTGCCTCAAATCGTTTGGCTATGACCTATGCAATTTCATCTCCATTTGGTGTTTATTTTTAGGGCAGCTTGGTTCACTGGATAATGACTTATGTTTGGAATGATGACATTTTGCTTATCACTTTTGCATCAATGCCTATGCTGAAAGACACAGTAATCCCCTTTGTTTAGAAGTGGAACTGAACAAGAATCCATGGCTAGGAAAGTGCTGTCCTCTACCAGCACTTCCACTGTGTAAAATATATTGCTCAAAATCATGGCATAATTAATGAATTGCTGCCAGGGCCACATTATACGAATTAGAAATCTAGGTTGTAAACCAGCACTCCAAGCACTAGTGGGGCATGGGAACATGTGGAACCAGTAGCACTAAATGGAGCTGATGTAGGTTATTTTTGTACGCATGTTTTCTTGTTTTAATCTACATGACATACTTCCTATTAATCTAACTTTCATACCATATTTATGCACTTCATGGACTTTTTAATCCAAAGTGACATACAGTGTATATTTCATCAGTTCATATTTCCCCAGGAATCAAACCCATTAGCACATAAACTGTTTTAGCTACAGAAATGCTCAGTGGTCAACCATACTAATGGATATTCAAGGGATGATGTATTTACCAAATGGATTTACTTTGCAGTTCCTGACTAGACAAGCTTCAGCATGTTTTCCATTAGTCAGTTTGCTGTGCTTCTGTTAGCATTGTTTCTATGGAAACATGATGGCACTTATGGCCTAACTCATGAATATTAAAGTTCATGCTGACTTTGCTTAACCTTAATAGAGAGCTCGTCCATATGATCGAATTAATATTAATAAGTCAAACCGGTAAGGTTTTAGTGTTAGGCTTAACTTAACAAGAGTCATAGTGGTTTGGAACAACATGAGGGTGAGTAAATGATGACAGACTTTATTTTGGTCTAAATTATCCCTTTTAAGCAAAGAATAGAGAAAACATAAATCCAAAAAAATACATAACTATAATATGACCTGTTTGACTTTACAGATAATAATAAAATAACCTGTACTACAGACAAATCCAGACAAAAATAATGGCAGACAAATCCAGACTTCAGCTGCAGTTGGATACATCATAATTTCAAGTCATTTCCTGGATTTAGGCCATCAGGAAAATATCAAGGATTGTTTCTTTCTTTTGTTTTATTATTATTATTATTATTATTATTATTATTATTATATTGTTATTTATTATAACTTCTAAAGATATGCAATAAATGTGCTTTCTACATAAAGCTCTATAATTTTAAAATGTTAAATGTCACCTAATAACTTGTATTTTACTTTATTTATTTATGGCTATATCTATATTTTATTTCTAACAACAGCAGACTTAAACACAGTACATGACATGCCATAATTATGATTTCCTTACTCTGAAGTTAAGTTCATAGCAGGTGCATTCAAAGGCAACTACAGACAAACACAGGGGTTAAATACAGTACAAACAAAAACTAATGAGGGAGACAAACACAGCTGAACACAATTAGGTCATGGGAGGGAAACATTTGACAGAGACAAAAGACTTTACAAGATGACTTTAAAATAAAGGACGTGGATAAGCAAAAAAAAAAGAAAAATGCAATAAAACAGAATAATAACAGATACTGTCTTTTATTGGCAGTATTTGTACATAGCATATGCATATGAGTTTTTTATTGTCCTTTGAAATTTGTCTTCTGTCAGCAAGTGCATGACACTTGTTTGACTCTTTAGCTGACTAATGTACATAGTAGCACTATAAGGAAATGAACAAAGGTCAGATTCTGCACCTTCGTGGTGATACAGGAACACAGAATCTTTTGTAAATCCATCCTAGCAAACTGACCCATTTCTGCTTCTCTCTATCTATTTCAAATTTGTTGCACCCCAGGAGGAAGACTGACCTTCCACTGCAAAGTGGAACTATGTCAGATGCAGCAGCACTCATGGCTAATGCACCAAAGTATAACAAATACCATGTGGAGGAGGCACAATTCTCAAAGCAAATGCAGTTTTTCAAATTGATTGTTTGTCATTTGTCTATAATTTGCACTACTTTCTCTTCCGATTTGCTCTTTTTGTGAACAATGCCCCATTTTCTGTGCAATGGAATCTCTACATTATTATTCAAATGAGTCTCTGCAATGTGATCAATAGGCATTTTCAGGGCCCCTTGTGTGGGAGCATCTGCCTCCTAAAATGAAACATTTAGGCATTAAACCACATTTTTAGACTTTTGTTTTAGATTGTTAGACTCTTGTTCAGACATCAGCCATGTTAACCTTACATTTTCTGTTTGAATTTTGAAGATCTAATCCAGCAGTTGTAGGTCCAAGGTGAACAGAACCATCATTTGTATAAAAAATAAAAATAAAAACTTTTTTAGCCATTATTAGTAGCTCAATTTCCAGTGAAGCATTTGCAGTAAACTGAAAGTGCGCATTTAGAATAAATCCTCTGCAATATGCCTTTTGTTTTTTGTTTTTTTTTCGGTAATGTATGCCAGTCTGCTGATAAGGTAAATGTTTTTGTCTTTGTTGAGAGATTGTTGTCTTTTAAAAGAGCAGCCATTTTGAAACCACGACAAAATGCATCTTGGTGTAAAGTAAAATGGCCGCCTGAAATGTTCTATTAGACTGTACAGGTTGATCTTGTTTGCACTTGCAGTTGTAGATTTTAAGAGTCTAAATTCAGAGAACATTATTAAATATTAATATTAACAGTGCTGCAGTTTCTGAACAGATAGACTAGTTTAGAAGAACATTTCCTAAGGCTGTTCTGTGGTCGCCCCGATGCATAATGTGTTGCTCAAAATGAGAAAGGAAACAACCAAACCACAAAGAATACATCTACTTAGAATACATCTGCTTCTGATCATCGAAAACATCATGACACAGCATTATTGTTCATCCTGTACCTTTAGTGAGCAGTAACAGCGTCTCAGATTAATTCATATGATGCTGCCGGGGATCTATTTTAATCTGTACTGTTTGTGTTTGATTGGACTAAATGGGAGAGGCAGACCTCTCTTAATCGCTGGGAAAACATCCGCCTGCTCCCTGTCTGACAGGCCTCCGTTGTCATGGCAACACGCTGTGGCGCAGCACTTATTGGGATTTGTATGAATGGCGGCTGAGCAGGCAGTTGTGTATTCCGTCCAGAGAAAAACGGATCGTTTTTACAGCACCATGTTGGAAAGCCCCAATATTATTTAGGAGAAGCTGTGGACAATCGCCAGGGATCACTGTTATCTATATCGGTGTGTGTGTGGGTGTGCAAGTGTGTGTGTTTCGTACACTAGTAAGCAGTCAAAATTACATCCCTTAGACTCGCAGAGCTGGATGGCAATGCTAATTTAAGTTGAAGGGCCCTTTTATGTAAAATAAAATTAAAATACCAACAAAATTTTGAAGTGCTATTTGTTATTTTCTGCTGGCAAAGCTTAGATTTACTGCTGTAAGGTATTTCATATAGGCGTAAAATAACATTTGTTGTGTGTGGTTCTATCAACCTGCCACACCCTCAACATGACTTACCGTACCTAATGAGCGAAATGGCGGAAAAATAAAATTCCCCTGCCTTCCCTCAAACTATTCAGTACAAACTGATTCGCCTACGAGTTTGAAATGTCCAGTCAGACAAAGAACGAAACTTTGACTTTCATTTTGACTGATAAAACCACAAGTCTTGATGCGCTGCCCTGCAAAAATGCGCTCGACTGTGTCTGTTTGAAACTGGAGGGAAAAGCATGCTGAACGTACCTTTTTTATTTCAGTTAATCAGAGAAAGCGCTTCAGTGGACGGAGAGCGGAAATCATCGCTCACACCTTCCCCGTTCCTGCAATCCACTGTTGACTGGAAAGAGATGTTTCGTTTGCAGGCGAAAGTGTTACAGCTTTTTTTTGTTTTGTTTTTTAGATTCAACTCGTCACTTGCTGCTCTCTGCTGCGATCTCAGTCTCTCCTATAAGTCTATCCTGCTCGCTCTCTCTCTCTCTCACACACACATTCTCTCTCTTTTTCGTTCACCCTAGTCCCAGTGCCCTCTCTGAGTGAGACGCCCAGTCCAGAGGTGGCAGGGGGCATCAGTCTGCTCCACTGCAAGCTGCTATAGGTCTAGTTCCTCCTGTACGCTCGCTAGCTAGCCACCAGGTTTTTTTCGGCCACTGTGGAGTTTATAAATAGTGGGGCAGGGCTCTGCATTATTAGCAGCGGAAAAGAGATGCACCGTGCTAGCAAGCACTGCAACATCATTAACCACTGCAAAAGGGTATCCGGAATAAGAGAGCACGGGGGAAACGGATCAGCGTGCTAACACGTGAGAAGCGCTTGCATGCCGCGTGAGGTGGATGCAGCAATGCAACCACTGGTGTCAAACAAAAAACAAAGAATAAAGAATGGTGGTCCGGGTGGTGCTATTTCAGATGAGCCCCCCTCACTCCTCCAAAAAAAGATTATGAACAGCTATGAATTTAAATGCACAGGTGCACACATGCTCGTGTTCTCCATCTGCTCCTTGCCCAGCTAATGAAACATGCTTTTCTCTGGTCCAGATCGTATTTATGCACATCTGAATGCTGCTGTTTGCTGTTATGGCTAAGCTGCACCGTTACCGCTGCAGCTGCATCTTTATGCGTGCATCTTAGTAGTTGGCGGGTGAGTGGGTATGAGAGACAGAATGAGAGAGAGAGAGAGAGAGAGAGAGTGAGACTGCACAGCCTGCTGCTCCATCGCGCATTTCTGATATCAAACAGAAGAAGGGTGAGCAGGCGAGGAGAAAGAGAGGATGAGAGAGTAAATGAGCAAGCAGAAATGGTGGTTTGAGACAAGGACAGGAAGACGTGGGGATGAGAACATGGCGGACAGCTAGAATGAGGTTACAGCAAAAGGTTAAGAAGATAAGACATTGAACTGACAAACATATGCTGACAGAGAGCGAGTGCGCAAGAATACTGAAGAGAGAACGAGTGCTCAGGAGGAAGTGGAAAGGTGGTGGAGGACTGTAGGTTCACCTTCATCGTGGCTGCTGATTGATGCAAGGGATGCGGCTGTTCTGCAGAGAGCACGAGAGAGGGAGGAGACGGATGGGAGGGAATGGGAGAAAGAGGACAGGGAGGCGCTACTTCACATTCCATCTGCAGGTCATTATATTTCATGGCCCAAACTGGGTATGTCTTTCTTTATTCAGGGTGAAGACTGCAAATAAATACTGCACACAAATCCTGTGAATACTTACAGTAATTTATTTTTCTTCACAGTATTTATTTTTCTGTCAATTTCCCAGCATATCTTAATCACACTAATATTAATAAATGCAATATTATAAATATTACTAAAATTAATATCAGTGTTTCAAGATTTTTTTCTCCTTAAGACTACATACTTCAACTTTAATGAATCTCATTAAAATCTGACATTAAAATAGAACATCTTATAGGACATCTTATATAAATTCCTTTTAAAAAGAGATCCAAGACCACTGGTCTGTGCATTTTGTAATTTAATGCAGTATTTTCATTATAATTTACATCATAAGCATAACAAAAACAATGAAAAACTAAATGAACTTGTGAACTTGCAATGTCTTGTACTTGTTTTGTCCCTCTTTTGCTGTAATGACAGCAACACTTGAGCAGAACAAAATCTGATGATCATGTTCTCCAGCATGATTTGACCACAGCCAAAAAAAAACTTTTGTGCTTCAATGGAAGCAATCTAATTTGACTTAATTAAAAATTAAAACTTTTCTGTTTTATTTATTTATTTCCACATTTAAAAGATAACACAAATCCCTGATTTTAAAAGTGACCAGCTTCAATAAATTTCACTATATTTAAGCTGTATTTATTTTGTTTTCCATCAAATAAGCTCTTGTTTACACCTGAGTTAATGTGCTAGGCCAGCGTTTAAAGTCGACGAAGTGTCTCTTTAAAGCTTGCAGAAGGCCGCCTCCTTCAGCTCATGGTGGAGCATGTGAACCTAATGCCCAGATACCAGCGGTTATTTCTGGAAACAGGGCTGAGTGCTGATTACCTGGGTGCCATGAAGACAAGCTGCTGTAACAAAGGCTGCATTCACTAGTGGCCTGGCCTGTGTTCAGCTCCCAGTTTATTTTATAAGTGAAACACTGATGGTGAAATAAGAACCAAAGAGTAGATTGACCGCTGAACTATCCAGCCCACAACCTCTTTCCTTATGCATGTCTAGGAATTGAATAAATTGCCCTTTTATGTCTAAAATTTCATATCAATGTTCCCACAATTGTTAAAAACCATGAAAACACTAGAGCCCAATCGATATGTTTTCTTTTCTTTTTTTTTTCTTTTTTTTTGAGGGCCAATGCCAATACCGATATTAGGTAGTAAAAAAAGCAGATATCGATATATCGGCCAATATTCTTCATGTGTAAATTACAGTACAGCACAGTATCAGTCAAAGGTTTGGACACTTTCCCATTTGTGTGTCCAAAACTTTGACTGGTACTTATATAGAATGCATGATATACATAAACAGAATATATATACACAAACACATTTTTTGCAATGATCACTCAAATGTGGTGATCAAACACATGGCAAAGATATGTAATGGAGGCAGGGAATTCATCAATTTAACAATAAACTTTATTATCCAAAATGAGTCTGAAATCAGTGCACTAAACAGTAAAGTTGAAGTTTATTCAACTTTATTTCAATTAAATTCCATTCATCTTCCGTTAAAGTTTAAAGTTTATAGTTTCACTTTGGCACATTCATTCACAGACTTCAAACACAGACGAAACTTACTAGAGAAGTGTGGAGTCTGATATAACATACCGTGAGAACAGCCCGTCCTTGACTTGACCTCCTGTAACTCCCTGACCCCAGGGGCTATCAACGCGGGGGTTGTCTCATTCGAAAGGGGTCTTTGAGACATGCACTTGATTCAGCGTTCAAGAGGGCACCTCTTGTTATCTCCTATTACCCGTTACGGAGATATGGCTGTTCAAATTTTCATTGGTATTCCATTTACTTAAGCTTTAAAGCGTTTCATCCAGATCGCCAGTAGCAAACAATGGAGCACACTCGGCTGGACAAACGTAATAACACCATTTACAAGCAACTACTAAATATATTTTAGAAAATGTATTTTCTGTAAAGCTGCTTTGCAATGATTTGTATCGTGAAAAGCACTGTACAAATAAACTTTAATTGAATTAAAAATATATATTTTATCTTCATATCGGTGGCGTACTGGCGGCATATACGCTGATACCGATAAATCTGCCACAGGCTCATAAACGATATATCGGTCGGGCTCTAGAAAACACTGGGAATTAAAAGAAAAGCTTTCAGGCTTTCAGGCCTGGACTAGTCATTAACCAGCTTATCTATACAGAATCTATATTTTGCACAATACTGTCTGTGATAAAATAGCAGTGATGGTAAAGACCTGTGTAGCTCATTGGGCAGAAAATGCTAATAACTTGTTCCGATGTGACAATACCTAGACCTCAAAGGAATAAAAAGCCAAATCATCCATTAAGCCACATTCCAAAGATTTTTTTTGTTATACTGGATATTTATATACACTAAAATGTGAATATATTGACATGTAAGAAATATAAATATATTATATATTTTCTAATTATATAAATATATTAACTGAAAGTACTATATGTTAAGTTCCTTCAAATTAATTGCATTGGGCCATATTTTTACAGACTTTACTAAGAGTGTATGAATAAACCATATATTATTCACTATTAATACCATGATGATAAATACAGCAATAAAATACTGCTGTTGCTATTCACTTGTTATATTATTGTGATATTACTCGTTTTTGTGAACTGATTTCTCATTGTGTAAAATAATGGCATCTATTTCAATGGTTTAAAAAAATGTATGTATTATATATTTTAATATATGCTATTTAAAATAAACAAAGAATGTTATAAGTGTTTTCTTTGTCAAAGCTGGCAGGGCTCCCCTGAGGGACAGCACACTTTTTAACAGTGTATTCTAGAACTATTTACATGAGAGGCTGGGAAGTTCATGGAGAACATTTCTATTTCAGTTTAGGGCACTTCCTTCTAGTTTTGCCCTACCTCCTAATAAAAACTAAAGTTTAAGGGTGCTTTCACACTATCACGTCTGGTGCGCACCCTGGTTTGATTGACTGCAGAGTTCAGTACAATTGGTTAGCGTGAAAGCTGTCATGCAAATGTGGGTGCGCAGTTGCACTCAGGTTCAAATCACACCAAACGAGCCCAGTGTGAAAGCCACCTAATATGTTTACGCTGTAGCGAGAGATTTCCTCCTGAAAAGAAATTAATTTTTGCAATGAATTTTTCTGCAATGTGTCAAACTGCTTCTAAATAACCTCGGGGTGTAAGAAGTTCTGCCATGCCAGCCACAGCACCGTCATCACTGAGTCATATAAATTATGCAGTGAAGCGTTAGCAGGCCATGAAAGCATTAAAGATGCTAACACATCTGAGGCCTGTCAAAGAGAGGCCTACAGTAAACCACAGTACAAATGAGCTCATTGCATGAAACTTCCACTCAAGGCCAACACAGCCTTAAGTATAACGTAAAAAAGTGAAAGAAAACAAACTGAGCACTATGATAAATCCCTCTGATAATTAAGATGAGGCCTAGCTCAATATGTGGGCCGCTGTGTTTCTTACTAAATTTTGTAATGATGGACTCTCATGAAACCAAATTCTATCAGTGAGCTATTCAGCTCAAATGTGAAAACATGAAAGTATCACATAAATATCACATACGTATCACCACAATAATATCGTACTCTTGCTGGAGCAAAAGCAAGTAGGCAGGCTACAGTTTTACATTTCCTGCTATCAAGTGCCTGGAACTCCTTAAATATCACAGTAAGATCAAAATCCCTTTACCAACCTGACGTTTGTTCATACCGCTCCTCATAATCGAGATCGTCTTTCCTCTGGTCCCTGGTGGTGCGATTAAATGTGCGTCAGGAACTACACTGATGTGCCCTCTTGTGGTCATCATGCAGGAGAACTCAATACGTGATCCAGTCCTGTAATTTGTAGTATGCATGTTTTGTTTTTTTGGTTGACTATTTTACAATATTTCATGTTGTAACTACTGAAAAGTCCCATAGTTATATACACATATATGTATATATAACAGGTTGTAGTGCAGCTTTATGCTATATGCTGTTATAGCTTTCAGCTGTTTACATGGTTATGTCAGTAAGGTCCGCCTTTATTGGAAAGTAATCAACAGAAACGCACTCAAACGACTGTCTCCAGAACGTCTATCTGGATGGATTCCCACAGTATATATTCAAAACAATCTTACACACACAAACACACTCATTACGCTCATGGCCACTCGATCATCTCACCAGTCCCACAGCGTAACACTTTGAACGCCTCTTTTTAGTAACATTAATGGACAACGGCTCACAATCTCTCGGTGTGTTAGTAGAGTAAGTAAGACAGTGAAAAAGAGAGTTTCGGGTGAGAGGGGCTGATATATACCTGATCTATTCCTCCTCCTCTTCCATATTTGAGCAGCTGTAGATGTAAACAGTCTGGCCCAGGGTGAGATCAGTTTGTTCTGCCATAGTTGAGAGAAAAGTGAAGGATAGAGCCTCTGCAGCACAGTTTCTCCTTCAGGTCCAGATCAGCTGCTCTCTCTCAGCAGTACTTCCTTTGTGGCGTTGTGTGTGTGTGTGTGTGTGTGTGTGTGTGTGTGTGTGTCTTTGATTGCCAAGGCTGGGCCAAAGCAGCGCCTCTCTGTTATTCTCTCAGCCCAGCAATCGTTCCACAGGCCTCTGTTGCTGCAGCGTCATCGAGTTGCTGTACTGGCTCTAGAGAGAGAGAGAGATGGGAGGGAGGGGTTGGAAAAGGGAGGGAGAAGCAACGGAGAGAAAAAGAGGGAAAGCTGCCTCTCAAACGGTTATAAGCCCTGCAAACTGTTGATAATTCTGTCAGGATGTGCACAGATGAATAATTTAATTCTGTTGTGGGTGTTTGCTGAGCCAAGTATCACTATTACTGTAGTAAAAATGAGTTGGCAATAAGTGGAAATTCACAGTAAGACACATTTAGAAAGTAAAATATTATCTGTTTTCTAAATGCATCTTATTGACAGCGCTGGGTAGTAATTGATTATATGTGATCAGGATTACGTAAGTACTTGTAATTAGAGTATAATAAATATTGAAATGCTCACAATCAGATTACAGTAACTTTTTTTTATGGATTACATAATTACATATTATTTACACAATGGCAGTAAATTATTCATAATTTATTGATTCTCCCTAATTGTTCTTTTGTCTCTTTTAAATTTTCCTTTTAAAAAATCCTAACGTGTGTAATTTCATTTTGCTTTGACTATATTCACAAATGGAAATATATTTGCAAATCATGCTTCTGAAGTTAGAGGCAAAACACCTTTCAACTAACTGATTTATCTGTAATCCCCTCCCCTCGAAAACAGATGAGCCAATTGAAGTTGATTATCATCTGCACGGGGACCGGCCAGATTTCAGCACCATAGAGAAACATTAGAAGATCTGATGCTTTCATTGGTTTGATGGTGTTTATTAGGGCTGGCTCGATACCACTTTTTCAGAACCGATACTGATCTGATACCTGCACAGTTTTTTTTTTAAATCAGTGCAGAATTTCTACACCTCAGTGTGTTAACCTGATCATCACTCATTTGTATGTTACACACAATCTACCACATAAAAGAAAACTTCATTGTGAAGAAAAACAACAAATGATTATACAATCATAATCTATGACAAAATACTGCGGCGGATAATTCAGTTGCAAAGAAAAATACTCTACTTACTCTAGAAAAATGCACAATACTCATAAAGGTTTATGAGATAAAAGTCTTTTGAAGATTTATTTTCTTGCAAGAAAGGTCAACCAGTCATATATATTGGCTGCAGAGTGTGACGAAGAGGCAAAAACCCTACTCAGCGTTTAAACCTTCATCAAATGTGGATGCTTTTATCTCATCCGATCACAATGCATAGTGAACATACTTGTCCATTTAAGGTGTCTAACTATGTTCTCCAGATGTATTTCTAAGAATCCAGGATGTCTAAAAAGCTGACATAACATTTCACGCTTTCTTGCACATAGATTTCCTGTTATGTCTCATCTATCTCATGACAAACTTAAGCATGTTAATTAGACATAATAAAGAAAGAACACGCCTTAGAAGAGTAAAGCAAATAATATGAATATAAAATAACATTTCCTCCACATGAACAAATAAAAGTGAGTAAGTGTAGGGCTAAATCTGGTAAAATGTTAAACATTGCTCATTATTCAACATTATTGTTGTAAAATACATTTATGAAAAACAAGTAATATATTTATATATCAATTAATATACTATAAAATTAAAAGACATCTCTTTTAAATGTATATATGAATATGATAGATAAGACAACAAGAAAGGCTATTAATAATCTTTCATTGCGCAAAAGTATTATAACATGAAAGGCTCCTATATGGAGTGGCACGAAGCGTTAATGTGCACACTGTAAAAAAAAGTATGTGACATTTACGGTAAAATAACAGCAACTGTGTTTGCCAGAATTTCGCCGCTAAAAATATGGCCGTAGGCTTTACAGACTTAACTTAAATTCACTGTAAAAAACTGTATTTCATTAACTGATGTAATGTTAATAAACCAGCATATTGAAGTACTAATATCTGTAAGATAAAACCCTAATGTACACAACTGATAAGTAAAAAAAAATAAGTTGAAACAGTTATTTCAAAACAGGGAGTTATTTCTGGGAGTGTCAATTTACAATTACTTTTTCTTTTTCACTTTCAAAAAAACTGTAATTTACTGTAAAATTACATTAAATGTAATTACTGTTATTCACCGTATATAGTATGGAAACTTACTGATAACCAATTAACAGGTATTTACTGTAGCATTTTTAGTCTTTTACTGTTAAAATCACAATTTTTTTTACAGTGCATCCCGCACAGCTTTCCACATAGAAAAGTTCCAAGCACAAAGGGAAGAGGATTTTGATGCATACAGTAGTCTATATATGTGCGATAGTTCATTGAGCCTCTTCTTTTAACAGTTTATATTTCAGTTAATGTGTGCAAGAAGAACAATTCATAGTGGTCTTGTCACAGAATCACCTGCCTCACCAGCCAAACCAGCCTCCTACAACCATTCACAATCACCTGATTACTGATCAAGGACACTAGCATCCACTTACCTCACCATTCAAATCCACACTCACCACAGTCACTCGTTGGCTGGTCTCAAGGTTACAAGCTTCTCAAGTGGATCCCTTGCCTACCTGTCAGCCTGTAGATCCTGGAAGCCTCTGCTATCTTTTAAAGGACTAGAAGTTTCAGCTCTTGCTTCCATTGATCACTTCAGTTGTGATTCTCCTAAGTTGGAAGCTTCTCCTAAGTTGCCGTAATAAACTCACCTGCTTGTTTGAATCTGCCTGTTTGCCTCCTTGACCAGTTGTGACATCTCTATAGAGATCTCTAATAGACATCCAGTAGAAAAAAACATGCTTTAGAAACAGCACTAAACTCCTTTCATGCAAAACCACAGATCTTGATCTACAGATCAAGTATAATTATAGGAACAGTGAATCATCTTGGATAGATTTTCATCGTCTTGACTGGCTTAACTGAATGCGTCGTGCAGAATGAATGCCGAATGGAGGATGACAGACAGCCACAGTGGAGAGAAGAGTTTACATCAACGTGAATTTAACGACTTAAATATTCATCTGTTCATCACATAAAAATCTTTTGAAAATTATGGAAATGTAGTGTAGGCAGAAAATGGCAGTATCAGAGTGTGTGTATGCTGCAAAAATGGCAAAACAATGTGCCTGGGGTACTTGTATCACTGATTCCAGGTAACTTGAGAGGATGGGCAATGAAATTTATTTTATTCCATTTCCTAAACTAATCAACTTAATCTTACCCTGCATTACATGAATCCTGGATGTTGTCATCTGCGATCATGATCATGACAACCATCACATGTAGCTTCTCCTGCTTGCATTGTGATCTGTAAAGCCACACTTCAAAATTAATCTTGTTACCCAACATTTATCAAAAACATCTGGACAAGTTTTTCACACTGACAGCTGTCATTGTAAGAGCAACTCTTTGTCCGAGTAAGCAACAGTAACTAAGGGGGTGGGGATTACAGATTAGGTCAATTTTAGATCATGTAAGAAACAAATAATTATCCAAGTTACTGAACACTGGTGAAACACTGTTGTCATCATATCCAGTGAAATCCAATAACTGTTGATTTTGGAAGCCTGGACAAAATATTTCCACTCTGGAAGACTTCGGGCATGTAATATCTTTAATGGTGCACAGTGTCTTTTACACAAACACTAAACCCCATCATGGTGACACACATGATACTGAAAAAATGCAAGAAACATTTATTTAACAACATTAGATGTTGGATTAGATAAAAAGTTTTTTCACAGAGTGCATAATATAAAATAGGCCTACAAGAAAACATTTTTATCCATTCCATAGTCTTGTAAGTCCATTAATTGATCGTCTTTTTCCAGTAATATCTATTAATATTATTACTATTATTATTGTTAGCCTATTATTATTGGTTATATTTTTATATTGGTTTATATTCATTTTTCTCCTCATTTTGATCTCTTAACGATCTGAATACTTTTGTAAATAATAGCCTACTGTAAATGCTCGTCATCATTGAAAATGTGTGTACGGTATACTGTCCAGAAAGGTAATAAAAACACCAGGGTCTGTTGTGAGTGCGTTCACAATGCTGCTGATGTGTTTTCTGGTGCGCCAAATAACAAAGATAACACGTCAGCAGCGTCGTACGTCACCAGTATCACTGCAGTGTTGTGAACGCGCTCACAACAGACCCGGAAGAGAAGACAATGCTGAATGAAGTCATAATTTTTGTTATTTTTGGACCAAAATGTATTTTCAATGCTTCTAAAAATTCTAACTGACCCTCTGATGTCACATGGACTACTTTGATGATGTTTTTATTACCTTTCTGGACATGGACAGTATACCATTCACACAGCTTCAATGGAGGGACTGAAAGCTCTCGGAATAAATCTAAAATATCTTAAACTGTGTTCTGAAGATGAACGGAGGTCTCACGGGTTTGGAACGACATGAGGGTGAGTCATTAATGACATAATTTTCATTTTTGAATGAACTTACCCTTTAAATAATGATCATGTTCCATAAAGATATTTTGTAAATTTCCTAATGTGAATATATTAAAACGTAATTTTTGATTAGTAATATGCATTACTAAGAACTTAATTTGGAAAATTTTAAAGATGATTTTCTCAATATTTAGATTTCTTTGCACCCTCAGATTCCAGATTTAATAGTTGAATCTCGGCCAAATATTGTCCCATCTTAACAAACCATACATCAATGGATATCTTATTTATTCAGTTTTCATATGATGTATAAATCTCAATTTTGAAAAATTGACCCATATGATTTTGTGGTCCAAGGTCACATATAATAATAAATATAAAAATATAGCTCTAATAAGTTAATGTAATAATAATAATAATAATAATAATAATAATATACAAATATTAAATTAAATGTTTAATGTTAATAAAAAATTTTACCCATCTCTGATAATCCCAGGTTGCTATAGTCACACAGGTTTGTTTACGCATTAAACACTTGGCTGCTGAAAACTCAGAGTTTGTTATCCCCAGAAATGGGAAACTCACGGTTTTCTGTTCCAGTAAAAGACAAAACTAAACCTCTTGGTAAATTAGCATAGTAACCTAATCTGGTCAGGAGCAGGTTTTATTCTGTAAACCCAGAGTTTCTTTTGGTCTCCTTCCTCTTTTTAAGCTTATGCAATGTTTAAATATTTTCAAATTACAAATACTTATTTCAAGTATAAATATAAAAAAATTCTTAAAGGGGTCATATAATGTTGCTAAAGAGAACATTTGGTGCAATGCAATGTGTTTATGCGGTTTAAGGTTCAAGAAACACATTATTTTCCACATAATGTACATTATCGTTTCTCCTCTATGCCAAGACTTTCTGAAATGTGTTGATTTTTACAAAGCTCATCGTTTTGATAAGCAAGGTGTATGCTGATTGGTCAGTTATCCAGTGCATTGTGATTGGCCGAATGGTTCAAGCATGTGATGGAAATGTTACGCCATTGCTATGCATTGCTGTTTATAATGACCTATACTGTCTTTTTACCTGTTGTGTTGTGTATCGCACCGTGGAAACATAAAACCATGTCTGCATTTGTGATAGGACTCGCGTTTGAATCATCAGTGGCAAATACTTGAAATATGAAAAACGTATGCTGTAAGTCAGAAGCACCAGTCCTTTCAAAGTTGTAATTGCCCATTGGAATTGTAAGTTGTAATTGCACTTTATAGAACAGCCTTTGTGCCACAGACGCACTGCGCACTCCACAGGCTACTGGTTCAGGAAACAGTCCTCATCCTCAATAAAATGCATAGCACACATCTGAATATTTGGGTTAACTGTTCTGGAACAGTGTTGTAAATACAACCTAACCATTAATTTCTAGTTGTGTCCTCTTTTGGAAGACCAAACAAAGTAGTTTCGCTTTAAAGAAACACATGGAAACTTCACGACATGGCGGCGGCAACAGCGAGAATAAAAGTTATGCCTTCTTTCTTTGCGTGAACATTTGGAACATTAGCGTTATGCAAATCTTCCCACACCGTGACATAGACATGTGGGGGAATGTTAGAATGAGCCGTTTTAAGGGGTGTGGTTGACTCTTAAAGGCACAATATGTAATTTTTCTGCTTTAAAAATAGCAGATATCACTATATCTATGTTATATACTTTTTTTTGTTGTGTACTTACATTATCCCGACAGTTTCCACGAACTTTAAAATCCGGAGAAAATTATAGTTTAATTAGAAGACACGGCACGTTTCTTTATTTCCGTTTTGTCGCCCGTCTATGGCGTCATATAAACTTTGACCCCTCTAGTTTATCTAACTTCCTGCGGAACCGCCAAATACAAAGGTGAACAGAAGCAAAGACGAGACGAAGAAGAAAAAGTAGTAGCTAGCCTTGGTCGAGACTATTATATTTTATATTTATATTGTTTATATTCGTATTTATACCTCAATCAATAACTTAGTTATGGATCATGATTATGCTTTGCCTGCACGTTCTGTGAAGCGCAAACGTACGGGTGAAATAAATGACCTGAGAAGGTTTTGGGACGAAGAAGAAACGAGACACGGGTAAATATTGGAGTTGCATTTCCAAGATAGAGAGAGCTTCAGGACAAGCTGAAACTACAGAGAGATCCTTGCATTCTAATAAACAGGTATGCATCCATTCAGCTGACTATATCTATCCGTATATTTTGTGAAACGATGATGTCTTGTGTAAAACGCAGACGGACTAGCTCTCATGGAGAGTATAATGTAAATCTACATGTGTTCTATATCTAGCTGGATAAAGTAGCTTCAAATGCAGTTCACTATCTTGTTCGATATCATAATATAAACGTAGCCTAATTATAATTATTAACGAAAGGCAACCGTGTTTTTTTTAACATATATTACTACTAGCTAGATGGAATATTGATTTGATAGGGGTCTGATAATTCATATATCTCTCTGTTCGAAAATACGTGATTGTCAAAATACTAAGGCCGGTGACACACTGGCTGCGTGGCGTCTCTGCTGCGTGTCAGGAGCGTGGCGGCTGCTGCTGCTGTAGTTGACATAGAGGGAGACCGCTGACAGACCAGGCTCTTGTCTTCATGACAACAATATCTATACTTCATGTTGAACATAAATATAAAGCCTACTGATAAAGGACACCGTCAACAGTATTGACGGCAAAATAGACTTATGTTTGACAGGTGCAATATTTGAAAATCGATAATTATTTATTTATTTTTTAAATTACATTTGTATCTGAATTTATGTCAACCTATAGACTTTCAAACATCAAAATGTCATGAATTAATATGTATTTGTGTACAAAATTACATATAAACATATTTTCCTATTATATTTTGCCTGGAAACGCTTCCAACACGCGTGCGTGTCGCATGAAAAATAGGCGTCGGTTCTATTTCTACAACCCGAATTCCGGAAAAGTTGGGACATTTTTTACATTTTAATAAAATGAAAACTAAAGGAATTTCAAATCACATGAGCCAATATTTTATTCACAATAGAACATAGATAACGTAGCAAATGTTTAAACTGAGAAATTTTACACTTTTATCCACTTAATTAGCTCATTTAAAATTTAATGCCTGCTACAGGTCTAAAAAAAGTTGGCACGGGGGCAACAAATGGCGAAAAAAGCAAGCAGTTTTGAAAAGATTCAGCTGGGAGAACATCTAGTGATTAATTAAGTTAATTGATATCAGGTCTGTAACATGATTAGCTATAAAAGCTTTGTCTTAGTCTCTCAGAAGTAAAGATGGGCAGAGGCTCTCCAATCTGTGAAAGACTGCGTAAAAAAATTGTGGAAAACTTTAAAAACAATGTTCCTCAACGTCAAATTGCAAAGGCTTTGCAAATCTCATCATCTACAGTGCATAACATCATCAAAAGATTCAGAGAAACTGGAGAAATCTCTGTGCGTTAGGGACAAGGCCGGAGACCTTTATTGGATGCCCGTGGTCTTCGGGCTCTCAGACGACACTGCATCACTCATCGGCATGATTGTGTCAATGACATTACTAAATGGGCCCAGGAATACTTCCAGAAACCACTGTCGGTAAACACAATCCGCCGTGCCATCAGCAGATGCCAACTAAAGCTCTATCATGCAAAAAGGAAGCCATATGTGAACATGGTCCAGAAGCGCCGTCGTGTCCTGTGGGCCAAGGCTCATTTAAAATGGACTATTTCAAAGTGGAATAGTGTTTTATGGTCGGACGAGTCCAAATTTGACATTCTTGTTGGAAATCACGGACGCCGTGTCCTCCGGGCTAAAGAGGAGGGAGACCTTCCAGCATGTTATCAGCGTTCAGTTCAAAAGCCAGCATCTCTGATGGTATGGGGGTGCATAAGTGCATACGGTATGGGCAGCTTGCATGTTTTGGAAGGCTCTGTGAATGCTGAAAGGTATATAAAGGTTTTAGAGCAACATATGCTTCCCTCAAAACAACGTCTATTTCAGGGAAGGCCTTGTTTATTTCAGCAGGACAATGCAAAACCACATACTGCAGCTATAACAACAGCATGGCTTCGTCGTAGAAGAGTCCGGGTGCTAACCTGGCCTGCCTGCAGTCCAGATCTTTCACCTATAGAGAACATTTGGTGCATCATTAAACGAAAAATACGTCAAAGACGACCACGAACTCTTCAGCAGCTGGAAATCTATATAAGGCAAGAATGGGACCAAATTCCAACAGCAAAACTCCAGCAACTCATAGCCTCAATGCCCAGACGTCTTCAAACTGTTTTGAAAAGAAAAGGAGATGCTACACCATGGTAAACATGCCCCGTCCCAACTATTTTGAGACCTGTAGCAGAAATCAAAATTGAAATGAGCTAATTTTGTGCATAAAATTGTAAACTTTCTCAGTTTAAACATTTGCTATGTTATCTATGTTCTATTGTGAATAAAATATTGGCTCATGTGATTTGAAAGTCTTTTAGTTTTCATTTTATTAAAATTTAAAAAACGTCCCAACTTTTCCGGAATTCGGGTTGTAGCATGCACACATTTTCCGCGCGGCTCGAGCCGCGCCTCAGACACGCCTGAGACACGCGTCTCACGCAGGCAGTCTGCAAGCTCTAACCTATTAACATGGGAGCCGAATTAAAAATTGACACGCCACGCAGCTGAGACGCTTGCGCCACGCATCCAGTGTGTCGCCGGCCTCAGTTAAAATGAGTGAGGAATGTGGGGAGCGACAGAGTGCGTGTTCCAATGAACAACAACTCCCATGAGCCTACGCTCTTTCCCGACGTCATCAAAGTACGTCTCATGTTATTGTTTTGATTGAGTGACCCCTGGTGGCCAAAAATTCCATACTGCACATTTAACTTTCATAAAGAATATCTCTTTTGATTTGAGACTTTAGTCTTTGCTACTTTAAAGATCTTGTAAGAGCTTGTGAAATTCCAAAGACAAAGGAAAAATTTAAATCGCATCACATGACCCTTTAAAACATGATGCATTCTCTATATAAGAAAAAATATATGATATTTAGTCTCTTTTCCTAGGTGTCACACCTGTTGGCTTGTAAATCAAAGCGCACGAAGGAGCTATCAAAATAGTTATTTTAATTATCCACAGGAGAGAAAGGGCACAACCAAACACAAATCTAAATCTTCAAACATTAACAGTGGATAAAGCAAAAATGGAGAACACAGATTTTTAAATACTGAGAACGTAATCAATGGGAAACAGAAACAGGCATGGGGCTAATTAATTAACTAAACAAGAAAAGGAACATGACCAAATAAGTAAACACAGTAAGAACAGAAGTCCATAACTGTGACATTTCGACCCCTCCCGGAACGGTGCGTCCTTGCACCGACAGAAATAGTCCAGCAGAGGAAAGGTGGGGTTCAGGAGGTGGGCGTGGGGCAGGCAATGGAGAGGGAACATAGACCATAGTGCCAGGGTGGAGTGGATGGAGGGAGGAGCCAGATGGAGCTCCAGAGGACAGCCAGGATGGTGGCCCACGGTGGAGTCGACGGTGGGAAGAACCATGGTAGAGTGAGAGGCGACAACACCAGGGGGCCGACTGACGGAGACTGCACCAATGGATGAGGAGCCCAAGATGGAGCCAAGCAGACGGAGAGCCAGGATGACATGGAGGATCCAGAGGGCCAAGGCGGAGCTGAAGGCACAGGCAACCAAGGTGGAGGCGGGGCTCCAGAAGACCGCTGCGGAGCTGGAGCGACTGAGGATGAAGGTGGAGCCGGAGCAAAGGAGGAGCCTGACAGAGCTGGAGGGATGGAGTGGTGAGGTGAAGTCAGAGGAGTGGAGTCCCGAGGCGGCGGATGGTCGACAACTGACCAAGGCGGAGCCGGAGGGACAAGGGAGCCCGGTGGAGCTGGTGGGGAGGCTGGGAGGGAAGACAGAAGAACTTGGGCTGGGTGGCACCAATGGAGACGCAGGAGATTCAGGGCTGGGCGGAACATGAATCCATTTTCAATGTCAGCAGACAGAATAATCTAATTTAAATGCAAAAAGTGCCCAACTGATAGGAAAACAGCAACTTAATTAGTAAGTATTTCACACTCGTTCATGACAGTCAAAACTGTGTCATTCATTGATACATACTTATTTATAAGGCTCTTTGCACAGTCAAAACTGATCAAGTCAAAACCGATCAAGTCTAGCAATTTTCAAGGATTTATCAATCTGGACCGTTTAAAAGAAAAAAAGACAGGATCCTATAAACAGACATATTCAGTTTTGGTTTTGATGAATTAATTCAGATGTGGTCTGATTTCGGAGTTGCAGTGAGCCTTCTTGCCATCTCACTCCTAAATAATTCATGTTTAGAGAGTTGAGTCACTATCCACTCTTTAATTAACTTATATTGTTATACTTAAACAGTCATTACATTAAAAGTCAAATAACATATCGCGCTAAAAAAATGCTTGTCACTCATGAATCATAACGTCTGTCTGCTGATCCCTCATGATAAGTGTGGTTATCAACGTTTACATCAGCACCAGCGCCTCTGCAGTGTGTGTGTGTGTGTGCTTAGTAACGTAGTGATGACTGACTGGATGCAGTACAGGCATATTTGGGCTTGTTTGTTAAACAATTAGCCTATGCGACTTATATGTTTAAAAAATGACCCCATACCAAAAACCATCAAATGTCCTATAATATATTTAACTAAAAAATATGTTGTGGAACTTTTTACATTGGACAATTCATCACAATGTCAGTGAACTGTATTTTTATTTATGTTAGCTATGTGGGTCTATACAGAAATTGGCTAACTTTGTATCTTGAATGTTTTTAAGACAACATTAGATATTTTACTTTAAATAGATCATCCTTAAAAATACTCTGACTTCTAATTTCAAAACCACATGCACTTAAAATAAAAAGTAAAACAAAGAGTGGATCTTTTTGAGTGATTTTATGTTTACTAGGCCTGAGTGAAAGCACGTTTCATTGGTTTGCACTTCACTCACTTTATTAACTTGCACCATCTGCTGGTCACTTTCCACATCGCAGTTAATGAACAGAGTCAAACAGTCACTCACCACTAGAGGGTATACGTGCTGTTAGAGTGCGACAAAAGTGGTATTTAGTGAATTGAACATATTAAAACCACAAATAGTGAATATCTATAATACTGAAGAGGTAGATGAATAATTATGGATTACATACATTAAAAAGAAACTTGGAAATTTAATATTTTGGCAGTCATAGCACAGCACAAGCTGAATTAAACATTTTTAATAACTTGTCTTTTTATCAGTACATGCAAGCATGAAAATAAACACTAAGATCATATGATTTTCTTGTTGACTGACTGAAAGTTGTTTTTAATAACTCATGAATATCCAGCACTGGCTGTATCTTCTTCCTCTGCAGGGCAGGCCATGCTGTCATGTTCTTTATTATTGCCAAATTTAAAGAACCCATGACCTTTCCCACCATCTCCATGTCTTCATTTATCACATCAGAGTGACCCAGCACTGCCTGTTTCCATTTGTCATCCGAGTTACACAGCTGGAAACACATGCACATCAACAGATTAACAATGAATTATCACACTCATTAATTTCAGTAACCCAAATAATGCTGGACAAGTTACAACCTAAAGTAAACTTTAAAGGATAAAGGTTAGTTTATTAGCAATATTGACGATTTCCTTTGCTGCAACCACTTCTAGTAAATCACTACATTCTTACAATGTTCTTGAAAAATCAGTTACATATGATCTGATTGACATGTAACCTTAACTTTCCCTTAAGAAGCAGAGGAGAAATGGACAGGGTATCGTCCTAACCTTCTTGAGGTTTGGCTGAGGTGGCCAATGTCCTGGAAGTATATGTAGGAAAGGATTTTAAGCAGCGGTTTGTCAGGTAAACGTTCCAGGTAGTCAATGCCCGGCACACAGAGCAAAACTGTACTCCAGAATCCTGGTGCCAACAAACACTGCAGCTAGCTGCTCTACAATTATGGATGACATTCACACACACACACACACACACACACACACACACACACACACACACATATATATATATATATATATATATATATATATATATATATATATATATATATATATATATATATATATATATATATATATATATATATATATATATATATATATATATATACATATACAGGTCCTTCTCAAAAGATTAGCATATTGTGATAAAGTTCATTATTTTCCATAATGTAATGATAAAAATTAAACTTTCATATATTTTAGATTCATTACACACCAACTGAAATATTTCAGGTCTTTTATTGTTTTAATACTGATGATTTTGGCATACAGCTCACGAAAACCCAAAATGCCTGTCTCAAAAAATTAGCATATCATGAAAAGGTTCTCTAAACAAGCTATTAACCTAATCATCTGAATCAACTAATTAACTCTAAACACCTGCAAAAGATTCCTGAGGCTTTTAAAAACTCCCAGCCTGGTTCATTACTCAAAACCGCAATCATGGGTAAGACTGCTGACCAGAAGGCCATCATTGACACCCTCAAGCGAGAGGGTAAGACACAGAAAGAAATTTCTGAACGAATAGGCTGTTCCCAGAGTGCTGTATCAAGGCACCTCAGTGGGAAGTCTGTGGGAAGGAAAAAGTGTGGCAAAAAACGCTGCACAACGAGAAGAGGTGACCGGACCCTGAGGAAGATTGTGGAGAAGGACCGATTCTAGACCTTGGGGGACCTGCGGAAGCAGTGGACTGAGTCTGGAGTAGAAAACATCCAGAGCCACCGTGCACAGGCGTGTGCAGGAAATGGGCTACAGGTGCCGCATTCCCCAGGTCAAGCCACTTTTGAATCAGAAACAGCGGCAGAAGCGCCTGACCTGGGCTACAGAGAAGTAGCACTGGACTTTTGGACAAATTTTGCATGTCATTCGGAAATCAAGGTGTCAGAGTCTGGAGGAAGACTGGGGAGAAGGAAATGCCAAAATGCCTGAAGTCCAGTGTCAAGTACCCACAGTCAGTGATGGTTTGGGGTGCCATGTCAGCTGCTGGTGTTGGTCCACTGTGTTTTATCAAGGGCAGGGTCAATGCAGCTAGCTATCAGGAGATTTTGGAGCACTTCATGCTTCCATCTGCTGAAAAGCTTTATGGAGATGAAGATTTCGTTTTTCAGCATGACCTGGCACCTGCTCACAGTGCCAAAACCACTGGTAAATGGTTTACTGACCATGGTATTACTGTGCTCAATTGGCCTGCCAACTCTCCTGACCTGAACCCCATAGAGAATCTCTGGGATATTGTGAAGAGAAAGTTGAGAGACGCAAGACCCAACACTCTGGATGAGCTTAAGGCCGCTATCGAAGCATCCTGGGCCTCCATAACACCTCAGCAGTGCCACAGGCTGATTGCCTCCATGCCACGCCGCATTGAAGCAGTCATTTCTGCAAAAGGATTCCCGACCAAGTATTGAGTGCATAACTGAACATAATTATTTGAAGGTTGACTTTTTTTCTATTAAAAACACTTTCCTTTTATTGGTCGGATGAAATATGCTAATTTTTTGAGACAGGCATTTTGGGTTTTCGTGAGCTGTATGCCAAAATCATCAGTATTAAAACAATAAAAGACCTGAAATATTTCAGTTGGTGTGCAATGAATCTAAAATATATGAAAGTTTAATTTTTATCATTACATTATGGAAAATAATATGCTATTTTTTTTAGAAGGACCTGTATATATATATATATATATATATATATATATAGTACAGACCAAAAGTTTGGAAACATTACTATTTTTAATGTTTTTGAAAGAAGTTTCTTCTGCTCATCAAGCCTGCATTTATTTGATCATAAATACAGAAAAAACAGTAATATTTTAAAATATTATTACAACTTAAAATAATAGTTTTCTATTTGAATATACTTAAAAAAAAAAAATTATTCCTGTGATGCAAAGCTGAATTTTCAGCATCATTACTCCAGCCTTCAGTGTCACATGTAACATCCAGTCTATCACATGATCATTTAGAAATCATTCTAATATTCTGATTTATTATGAGTGTTGGAAACAGTTCTGCTGTCTAATATATTTGATGAATAAAAGGTTCAAAAGAACTGCATTTATTCAAAATAAAAAAAAAAATTCTAATAATATATATTCTAATAATATATTTTCTTTACTATCACTTTTTATCAATTTAACACATCCTTGCTGAATAAAAGTATTGATTTTATAAAAAAAAAGAAAGAAAAAAAATTACTGACCCCAAATTACTGACCAGTAGTGTATATTGTTATTACAAAATATTTAATTTTAAAAACATAGCTTCTTTTTTTTCTGTATGTTTTTTTTTCTTTATGTTCTGAAAAAATATTAAGCAGCAGAACTGTTTTTAACTTTGATAATTAATCATCATATTAGAATGATTTCTAATAATGATCCTAAAAATTCAGCTTTGCATCACAGAAATAAATGATAATTTAAAGTATAATAAATTTAAAAACAATTATTTTAAATTGTAATAATATATCACAATATTACATTTCTTTCTGTATTTTTGATCAAATAAATGCAGGCTTGATGAGCAGAAGAAACTTCTTTCAAAAACATTGAAAATAGTAATGTATCCAAACTTTTGGTCTGTACTGTATTTCATGATGACAGTCATGATTACAACTCAAATCACATAATTAAGATGGAGAATAATGTAATCTAGATCTTTACCCTGCAATCTTGAATCATTCAAAAAATTTAAAAGTCTCCAGAATTTTTTTTTATAAACACTTGTTGTTTTTGGTATGTTATTATGACTGATGACGATATTCAAAATCATAATCAATTTTGCTGATCGGATTGGCCTATGTTGTTGTTGTTTTGCAATGCAGGTAATGCAAAAATCGACCTCCACATTAAAATATTTGTCCCTTACAATGATTACAGAAGAATTGTAATTTAATGTGCTTCCAAATACATCCTTTTGTGCGATAACACTGGTAGAAGTATTAAAAAACTATTTAAAAAAAATTCTAAAATTTTAATTCAAAAGTTTGCATAAAATTATGTGTGTGTTGCGGGGTGGGGGGGGGGATTCACGAACTGGCGGATTGATATTATGAAATTCTGACGTACGTTGCTGGCTATTGATTTATTCATAAAACACTGGGTTAATGATGAAACGAGCCGTGTTCAGTAACTCCAAAGGCCGTTATCATCGTCGGCACCGTGGTTGGTAAGGCATTCCTGCGCCACTTATTGTCGTAATCGTTGTTCTTTGGTGTGGGAAGTAGTGCGTGGCGGAAGCACGCAGCGCTGTGGGAGCGGAAGTGATGCGGCAGTTCGCAGGTCGCTCAGCTGATGAAGGTAAAGCTGCTGCTGCACTGAGTCTAACAGCTACTACAACACTGGACAAAAAAACATAGGTAATTACAACAACACCAAAATATGCTCATATATATTTAACTTCAGTTTCTGGGAAGCGTCTTGCATCATATGCGCATCGCAGCCCTTCGTGTGAATCAGTCGTGTAACATGAGTGAGAAAAGCCAGACGAAAGAAAAAAATGGTTTCCAGTTATCATCCCTCGAGCCCTTTTCCCGTTCCCTTGGTTTATTTCTGTTTTGTGTATCAGTTTTATGTAATAAAAGAAAACGCTTTATGGCGTTCATGTGATGGTAGATACAACAAACTACTCGAATCCTTTTTAATAACCTTTGTGAGGTATCGAGAGGGAATTGAGACTCGTTTACATCCCCTTCGGAAAAAAATAACGTTACAGGAATTATAAACATTTATAATACTGAGAGATCAGCATCTGAGTAGTACAACGTATATGACGACTAACGTTAACTAAGCAGTTCTGTTAGCTTTTTATGGAATGGGCCAATTTAGAGATTTGCTAAATATTATTAATACTATGATAGTTTGGCCCACAAACTAGAAGGTAACGAGAAACGAATAACGTTACATGTTTCTGTTTATTTCACCTTCTTTATCTGTTGGTAATGGCACGAAATGTCTGATTAAAACGGAGGAAGTTTGCATCCATCACAAGAGATGATTTTAATGTGGTCTCCAGTCGTGTTCGGATGAAATGTTGATTCGTGTAGTTTGCTGGAGCTGGTGTTTGTTTACGTCTTCAGTCACTTTGACCTGATCTCGTCTCATACACGTCGACAGGAGACCGGCTTTGCTCTTTAGCTTTACCATATGTAGGCCAAATACTGACAACAACGGTAGAAAATGTTATCTGTTTAGTACTATTGTTTTGGTTGTTCACATTATATTGTGTTTTGTCTTTGCTGTTGTAATTAATACCGGTTATTTGTTGATAGTCGCTTGTCACGTTTCGTCCCTTCAGCAGATTAGCATCGGTTAGCCGTGCTAACAGTGCTAATACAAATAACAGCTTAAGACAAAATTGGATGATTTTTCTTATTCGGCACTTGAAACTACTTCACGCTGTCTATCAGTTTTAAACGCGTTGTTTATTTATGAGTAGCTAGGTGCTCTGATGTTTTAGATCGTTTTGTTTAACTTAGCATGCCTAGCGTGAAGGCTAGCATTAGCTGGTCATGATTATCACTTTGACTCAGTGAACATAACGTAACTTTAAAACACTCTTCATCTGGTGTTGTTTTCGGTGGTGCTTTGCAACAGTATGTTTATATGTGTATGCGATATTAAAGGAACATCTTAGCTGATTTGAATGAGGAAAGCGACTATGCAGTGACACAAAAACGCGAGACCGGTGTGTAAGGCCTCGGAGTGCGAAAATCAACCAATCTTGCTGTATTTCCTTTATTTGTACCGAAAGGCACACGTACTTCTTCCCGTGAATTGACGTTTCGTGTGATGTGCTCGTGAACGGACACTTAGTGGGTCTCGGCTGATAGGAGTTTGTTTCGTGGACTGGGCAAAATAAACAAAAGGATCGGCTCAGGCCTGTTGTGAGAAACGGCCTTCATAATTATGTCGTATTTTCACGTCAAGAGTCCAAACACACACACACACAGCAGCACACAACTGCGCTTGATTTGATCTAATGTTGGCTTTGTTTTGTTTTATGGTCGTTTGAAGGAATGTTCGATGTAAGTTCACCCTCTCTTCAGGGAAGTAGAAGTCTCTGTAGTGTGCACTGGTTATTTTTGACATGTTTGGGGTCAGTTCGTTTATTGTTAGGCGTTATGGTCGAAATGAACGCTTCTCTTGTTCTGTTCTGGACGTTAAGAGTTTGAGTTTGGAATCGTGGATTTAGCGTCTAGTAGTTGAAACGTCGTGGACGTTGCTTAGTTTGCTGAAGTATATTTTAATGATGGTGTCGTTGTGAAGAGGAAAGCCTGTCGGCTCGAGTGAACATAAATATTCCTGTCTTTCAAAACCTGGCGAGCAGACGACCTAGACATTATTTTTATGCTTTACTTTCGGACATTCGGTTCGTCTGTTAGTGTATGTATTGCATATACATATGTTCACTCGTAAAATGGTAATATGGATATAAAAACTCGGTCTATAATGACATTGACGTGGTCTTGAATGAAAACGGCAACACAAAGCTCTTATCTCCTCTTATGTAATACAAAAGCAGTATACTTATTTACAATACCTGAATAGTGAATGTGTTCATATAAAAGAAGTGAGTTGAAGGGGCAAAATTAGTAATGCTTTAAATAAGTTTGTTAAAATGTGTTCTAGCCATGTCCTATGTAGCTGAATATGGTCTCTTTATAATCTTTAAAGGCATCTAGATGTAGGCTATAGCTAAGTCTATTCAGTATTTTAATTAACTTTTTATTTGAGATTAGTTCTTTGTCTTTGTAAAATGTCTTGCATATTGTCAGGGAATGACATATGGCATTGATTTTGACTGTATTACTGAACAAAATGGCCACCAGCTTAGGCTGCAGTTGTAATTTAATTCATCTATGATTTTACGATGTCATCATTAAATGGAATAACACATTTGATTAAAATCAACTCTTTTTTTCCACCCTTTCACCCCTCCTTCCTAACCCCCATTATTGTCCCCCTTCTTGTCGCCCTAGGCTGCTGGTTGGGGCATTTGCACACGGCTGGTAAGTTCACATAGTCTTTGCCGTTACCTTCATGCTGACAAGATGAGTCCAGTGAGGGGATAGGTGTGAAGGAGATGGGGGTTAAACAGGAAATTTGACAATCTTGCTTTGGCAGATAAATTTCTTAACATCCAGAGTATATGGCGTGGGCAGAAGGTTTTTTATTTTATTTTATTTTTTATAAACTATTCAGATTCTTTGTTTTTAGTGTTTTAAGTGTACAACACTTAGATTTGGGCAAATGTGGAAAAACCTTAGTTCAATGTGAAGATGAGCAAGCTTTATGCAGCACGAGTGTGCTAATGGTCAATTGACTTAAAAAGCAACATAATCTAGGCAATTTCCTTTTTAAAAATAGATTGTGTTTTTGATAATTTGGTTAGTTGAGTTACCAGTAAAGTCATCATGAAAGTAAAATTGTCTCTATTTCCTTAATACAGTTCCTGGCTTTAAGAAACGGCTTCATCAGAGCACATTTGAGCTTTTTTTTTCCTCTTTCTTTCATCAGAATGTGATCACTTGCACCTCTGAAACTGAGTTCCTTTTTGACCCTTATTTTTTAAGCCCTCTTATCCACTGGTTCTAAATTCCAGTCTTGGGGACCCCCTACATTTTGCATGTCACCCTTATTGAACACACCTGATTCTGATATCTGCTCATTAGGAAAGAGATCCATGAACTGAACTGAGTGCGTCTGATAAGATAGACATACAAAATGTGCAGAGCAGTGGGTCCAGAGGACTGGAGTTGAGAACTTCTAATCTAATCAACTGTCCATAAAGACAAATTTTCATGATCCAATCAATTCTTGATGGATTGATAAATAGACAAGGTGTATATGAAAATCTTATTCTTTCAGCAGGCCTCAGGACAAGTTTCATTTTTTTTGATTATTTGATTTGGGCTGTGTAGCTGATCCTGTGTTGGTTATGACAGGGATAAAGTAATTAAATCCATTTGTTTCTCCTCCCAGCATGGAGTCGGTGGCAATTATAAGCAAGCGAAATTGTAGGAGCAGGCATCTTTAAGACTACTGACTATTTAGATTAACTAAATGTGTTTGACTAACAGTAGCCTGCGCAGACAGCTTCACCTCTTTTTAATAATAAGTCTAACATGAGATGTAATATTTGAAAAACAAACAGATAGAAAAATATAAAAAAATATATATTATAAAATTGTACCACTCTCTTACACTGTGTGTTTATTTGTTTTTAACAGCAGAAATAATATTTGTCCATTTATGCTCAATTGGATCGATTAAGGTGTTTACATGAAGGCTTTTCAGTCAAATTGAGCCATCAATCTGATGACAAATGGATTATTTGGTTGCATTTAAATGTAGCCATTGTGTAATTGGTTCTTGGGAAAGTTAAGTTGAGTATCTTAGCCTATTCATAGTTTTCACATGACGTCACACCCTTACAGGAACACCCACATGGAGGGCAAAGAAGGCTTTCTGACCACCAGTTTTTTTTTTTTCAGTTTTTCTGCATTAAGTAGTAATGTAGTAAGACAGTGATATTCGAAGGCCAAATTCATTGTTCACCTTATTGATGATGCATAATTTGTACAGGCAAGCAGATGAATCCAAAATATAAATGCAATGTGCAAAGTTTAATATTAAATGTTTTCCATAGTGCATTGCATTCATATTCTGGGCTCATTTGCTTGCCTGCATAAAGCACGCATCGTCAATAAGGTGTGTACTGAATTTGATCTTTTAATATCACTGAGTACGTTTACATGGACAACAATAACACAATTAAGACAATAAGTATCTATCATGTAAACATATTTTTGTTTACCTTAATCTGGCTAAAGTCATACTTTAAGTAAACACAATATTGAATTAAGACGAGGAGTATTCCTATTTTAGTCGCATTATTGGAGTGCAGTAAAGACATGTACATACCTTAAATCACACTTGCCGTCATGTAGAACTTTTTGTCTCATTTTGTGACAGGATACACACTGCAGTGGTAAGCCATTTGACGGCAAACAAAAGAGCATGGCTTCGAGCAAGAAGGCACATTTTTATCCGTTGTCGTCTGTTTGCACGTATAGTAGGGGTGGGAATCGCAGGGTACCTCAAAATTCAATACGTATCACAACACACGGCTCATGATACGATAATATCACGAATACAGTGATTCTGCGATAATCGATATATTGCTAGACAATCCTAGTCTGCAGGTCTTCCAAGAAACAAGACAAGCATGTGTGTTTGAGAATTTGTATGCGAAATATAATTTTTTAGCTGTTAATCAGTCTGGATATATTCTGGAAATCTGACAATGACTGCCACATAAATTTTGTTTATTGTGCTCCATTAGTGTTAAAAATAGCTTCTTTTTTAGTCTAGACCAGCCAATGCACATGCACTGTCTCAGGATGCTGACTGTTTCAATAGCAACCAGAACTTCTAACAGCAGCTGCAGTGATGCCATTAGACCCTTTCCTCTTAGTTACTGCTCTGTCTGACAAACTTTGGCGCTCATGCCACTGGTTATGTTCTCATGCAGTGAAAAATACACTCAGTGGCCACTTTATTAGGTACACCTTGCTAGTACTGGGTTGGACCCCCTTTTGCCTTCGGAACTGCCTTAATTCTTCATGGCATAGATTCAACAAGGTGTTGGAAACTTTCCTCAGAGATTTTGGTCCATATTGACATGATAGCTTCATGCATTTGCTGCATGATGCGAATCTCCTGTTCCAACGCATCCCAAAGATGCTCTGTTGGATTGAGATCTGGTGACTGTTGAGGCCATTGGAGTAAAGTGGACTCATTGTCATGTTCAAGAAACCAGTCTGAAATGATTTGAGCTTTGTGACATGGTGCATTATCCTGCTGGAAGTAGCCATCAGGAGATGAGTACACTGTAGTCATATAGGGATGGACATGGTCAGCAACAATACCCAGGTAGGCTGTGGTGTTTAAACAATGCTCAGTTGGCACTAATGGGCCCAAAGTGTGCCAAAAAAAACCCCTAAACATTACACCACCACCAGCAGCCTGAACCGTTGAAACAAGGCAAGATGGATTCATGCTTTCATGTTTTTTACGCCAAATTCTGACCATACCATCTGAATGTCGCAGCAAATGTTTTATCTGCATTTTTATCCATCTTGTAAATGTCCTAGGAAGTAAGTTTCTTTTAAAGTGGGAACTAAATGTCTTTTCCAACTTGAAGTTTTTATTACACAGAATCTGTGCCAATATCAGACTACAGTCAATGGCAAGCTAACATGTGCACATGCGTGAAAGGAATTGCCCGTCTATATCAGCAGCTATCAATAGTATATATTAAAACTGAAACAAAGATATGAGATATACGAAATCATGTAAACAAAGCAGTGCTTGTTTACCGTTTTGAATATCAGTAACCTTGATAACTTTAATCATTTTAAGTGGCTCATGTTGTTATGAAAATCTATTGGTTCATTTGTCAGGGTTTTAGAAGTTGATTTTTCCTGGCGGTAAAGAGTTTTGTAATAGACTCAGTTGAACACATTTCACCATATTTAATTTGTGGGGGCTTCAGATTAAGTTATTGTACATTCTTCAAAATAACTTTTATATTCAACATAAGAAAAGTGACATTACACATGAACGGCAATACTTTTAGAAGAACTGTACGAGTTGCTATAGAAGATAAAGTATTGAGCATTTCTGACTTAATGACTGCACATTCTATGAAAGCTGACAAAAATCATTGATAATTGTGAACTCAAGGGCATAGTTTTGATTGGACTATAATGCATCACATATTGTCTAGTCTCATAAGTCTTTTCTAAACACAATCTCATTAGGGCCTTTCGCACCGCTCTAGTTCCAGAACTAATTGTACAGTACTAAAGTACTGGGATGATTTTGCACAAATTATTTCCCAGTACCATTTAAGTACCACTTATCCCTATGTCTTTCCAAACCCGTAAAAGCTTAGTTTGTCTTCGGAACACAATTTAAGATCTTTTGAATGAAAACCTGGAGGCTTGTGACCGTCCCATGGACTGCCAAGTAAGCTGCACTGTCAAAGAAAAAGTATGAAAGGCGTTGTCAGAATAGTCCATCTGCCATCAGTGTTTCAACCATAACGTTATGAAGCGACGAGAATACTGTTTGTAAGCAAAGAATATCACTGTATGCTGCTTATGCTCCTCTTGTGTTAGCCGCACAATAAGGGTGCGTTGTTTTCTTTTTTTTTTTTTAATCAAAGCAGAAATACATGTAGAAACAGCACATCCTTGATACAGAAGAGCATAAGCAGCATACGATGGGGGTAAGTGATTAATGACAGCATTTTGCATTTTGGGGTGGAGTATCCATTAAAAAAAATAAAAAAAAGCTGTGTTTTGGTTGTCTCACGAGTTTCACAGAAATAGACGTGGAATGTCGATGTATATGTAAAGCAACTGAAAGAACAGAAAGGAGGACTAAGAATCTCCAATGACAGCATGCAGTGCTACATTTGCTACAAGTACCTGCACTTCAGCGTCTGTCCATTTATCGCTGTTCATTATACTTGCAAAATAAGTTGACCATGTTTACACAGCATTTTAAATCATGGCGGGTCAGGGCGTTATCAAACGCGTTTGACCAATCAATGTATTCCTGTGTCACGGATATTTCCAGTTGAGCTGGTTAGACCCTCCTCCGGAGTAGGAGCCAATTTGGTTCTTGAAAAAGGCAGTCCGGTACTTAAATAGCACCCTGTTCCAGCAATACAGAAGTGGGTAGTTCCACAATTAGTTCAGGTACTATGAAAAGGTTCCTTTGGTGTGAAAGGCCCTATTGTTTCTAAAAAATCTTCACGGATAAATTTTTTTATGAGTAGATCTAGGCTTGAGTCTTTATCCCTATTAGAGTCCACTGATGCGGTTTGTCATAGTCTTTCATCTAAATTAGTTCTCATAATCATGCACCCCCACTTAAGTGGTTGTCCTGCAGGATGCCATCTCACAGACTCACAAGATAAAGGTGTGCTGGGATTGTGTGTCTCTGCAATGTCGTAGTGATTGATGTGTAGTGTTGTTCATTACCACTGAGCTGAGGAGGACACAAAGCCCCCCTCTTCAGCTATTCTGTCTTGTTTCTTATCTCACTGCATGTTGTGAGGCCTGTCAATATGCTGTTGTCTTCAAATCGCCTCAAGCTTGATGCCGTCATGCATTACTAAGCAAATGGGCATCAAACACAAATTTGATTGGTCAGTGTAGAAGTAAATCATATTAGTGTTTGGTTTTCCTTAGAATTTGTCCATTTCTCCTTCAGTGTCTCTTTAGAAATCTTTTGTTCTATTGTGTGTGTCTCTCTCTCTCTCATCATTTTCTTGGTGTCTTTATGGATTATTTGTGCAGTGGTGCTGTGGCGTATGTGAGTAAGGTCATTGATCTTTTATGAATTGTGGAGCCATAGATGTTGTGGTACATGTCTGTGATTCAAAAGATGATATTGAGTTCCTATTGGCTTTGCATTACTGAAACGGGAGGTGCATTTGGTAATGATTTTTTTTTGACCAGACAGAATAGAGATTAATTGATAATTTGCTTGTATATAAAAAATAATTAAAAAGAATGGGTGGAATGTTAACCACTTTCGTTTCCATATAACTATAAACTAAGATAAAAGTTCATCAGCATTCATTGATTAATCCTATCTTGTAGTGCAAAATAATTAAATAATGCGAGCAAATCATGTGCTCATGCGACCAACTGAGAAAGTTAGTCGCATAAGTGTGTCCAGTGGGAAGAATGAGTCTGGAGCCTTGTGTAATTATATTCCGTTACTTCCTTAATAAATTTTAAAACATGTCTACATTAATTAGGGCTGCACGATATTGGGGAAAAAAGGACATTGCTATATTAAATTTTTCCGCGATATATATTGCGATATGAAATCAAATTTTTTCTTACAAACAAAAATGGGGTGAGCACACTTACATTCTCATTTTAAATGATTTAAAGAGTAAATTATTTGTTAGTAAATTTAAGATATGGTTTGAATTGTTAACATATTAACTAACATGAACTTACCACGAGCAATACTTATGTTACTATATTTATTAATCTTTGTTTATCTTAGTTTATAAAAACACAGCTGTTCATTGTTTGGTAATGTTACTTCACAGTGCATTAACTATGTTAACAAATACTGTAAAACTTTTGATTTCAACAATGAAGGCTATAGCCTAAATGTTGAAATTAACAATGTTGTAGAAGTGCAGTTTAGTATTAGTACATTTTAATGTAGTTAAATAGTTTAATAAATAGAACATTATTGTAAAGTGTTACAGATTTTTTTATACACCAATTCAGACGTCTCGTGAGTTCAGTGTTGGACAGGTCAGTTGTTTAAACTGTTGTTTTCATTAAATTTAATCCGTTCAAATGAATCATTAGTTCATTAGCATTGTGTGATTATCTCTGCAGTTTAGGATATCGCACAAGATTTGACAACAGAGAAAACATTTCATCACTGGATAGCTTTTTTCTTTTCGACACCATCGTGTCAATTGATTTTGATTAATATGTGCGAGGGAGAGAGAGCAAGACAGCGCTCGTGTTGTTTAAAGACGGTGAAGTTGAGTGTGCGCGCGCGGCCGGGGCTCTCTCGCTCTCTCTCTTTCTTTCTCTGTGTCTCTCTCTCTCTCTCTCTCTCTCTGCTCGTTCTTATATGCACCCTGTTAAACTGACAGGACTTAAAAACACATGCAAATGATAAGCTTTCACTCTATGATGGTTAAGCTGTGCAATTAATCTGCGAATCACATTCGTCAAGGGCCGGGGAGCAGCTGGCCCATACGGTTAATGAATAACGGATCAACTACAACAGCCTACATCGCACATCCTGCGATGTGACTATCGTGGATTCGTACATCGCGATACCGATGTTTAAACGACACATCGTGCAGCCCTAACATTAATATAATATTATAAAATTCTACATTAATATCCCAGATATTACTATGTAACACTTTTGGTGCATAAACAGTATATCAAACATTTGTCAAACTCTTGTTTTAAAGTTCTTATTTCACTGAGGGCAAAATAAAGAGATGATAATACGGCTCCCAACTCAATTCACAAGAACATGGAAAACGTTCACACAACATAACTAACCTTCTTTCTCTATGCTTTGTCACCAGTGAATGGTAGTGTCTAGAAAGGGTATGTCCCTTCAGGAGAGAGGTGCCAATGTCCAACCGGCCTAATTCCAATCCAGGGGGGTCACTGCGCCGTTCACAGAGGAACACAGCCGCGGCCCAGCCAATAGACCACACATTTGCGGGAAGGTGAGTACGCAATGTGCAAACTTAACACTAAAGTTCTGATTATAGCCTTTGTTTAGGTCTGTACGTGTAACTATATCTACCTGTCTGTATCTAGAGCAGACGTTCTTGCAAAATTCTATTTGTGCAGCAGTTACAATGTTGAGGTCACATGACCTTTCCATTTAATCTCAGTAAGTCGCTTTCGCTCTGTGTCTAACTGATTAGCCCTTTTTTAAAATGGCATCAGTAACTAAAATATTTTCTGCCTATATGACACATCACTAAGTGTCTTGTTGACCAGTGCAACACAAACAAAACATTACTAAGTTCGTCTGTAATGGTTCCTTAACAGTTTTATTTTAACAGAGCATTTAACATCAGTGTTGACAACAGCTGTGCTGCTATATATATATATATATATATATATATATATATATATATATATACTATACTATACTATACTATACTATACTATACTATACTAACTATTATTATTTTATTTATTTTTGGTAACCTTGATATATTTTTTCAGGATTCTTTGAATCTAAAGTTCAATAACTGTATTGAATTGATATGGAAATCTTTGTTGTATTATAAATACTGCCACTTTTGATCTATTTAATGTGTTTCGGTTTTATTGAAGTATTCATTTCTTTCAAAAAAAAAAAAAAAAGATAAAATGTACTGACCCGAAAATATTGAGCGTTAGTGTAATCCGATAACTCGTGATCTCAAGGGATAACTAAAAAGAGTCATTTGTTCAGGAAGCAAGCTATACTGGTTATGTTATATCAACAGTAGAAATGTATGTCTGTCTCTGTAGTCGCATTCGATTCACACTGCAAACTCTCAACTTAAAATATAATTTCCTTTGCTATGGTGCTATAGATTCAGTAGTAGCACGGCACCTTTGCTGAAAAGCAGTGCAGACAAGACTGACCAATTATGTCTCTTTTAGGCCTGATTCACAGACATTCGGCACTTGTGGGGATACTTTTTTGTCCCTTGTCTTTCAAACAAGTTCTTTATGTCCTCCAGCGACACGGCCAAATGTCTAATAGTTTAGCTGTCCTACCCAGGGTGATGCTCTCAACTTGTGAGAAATGCCTTGCTAGAAACTTGTAATGATTGCTGTTTCTTATTGCCGTTGGGCTGACTGGTGTGTAGAAAGTGCTGTAGTACTTCAGCAGTAGTCAGCTCATGAAGTTGAATTTGAGGTGTTCCTCATCTGCTTCCCTTCCCACACTGCTCTTTGCTGTTTAATTTCCCAACCTCTCCAGGTTGCAGCCAGAGCAAGTAAACCAAAAAGCAAATTCCCCACCTGAAAGTAGAAGATCTAATTCTAAGGCTTCCAAAGCCCCACCCAGCTCTGCCGTCGGCTCCACCCGCGGCCACGCCTCTCGAAGGTATCCCTTTTTCCTCCTGTATTGCGTGTGGGTCTTTTGTGTCGTACGTTCACCATGTAATGACTGCTCTGTCTTGGGTGCTCAGGTCTTTCCCCTTCCTGTTTGTTTTCACAGGAACATCCTCTCTCTATCCGTGGGTTCACACTCGATTCCAGAACCAGACTTGGAAGCAGCAGGTTCTTCAGGCGAGCAGTTGAGACGGGAGGGCAGCAGCACCCGTGCTCTCAAACGCAGCTCCGCTTCAGAGCTCAACATTACCTTTTCACCCAGCCCGGCCAAGCGACCCAAAGCAGTGTCCAGCCACCTTTTTGAGAGTTCATCCAGTGGGCCATCGGCCCCCACAACCTCACCTGAAGTTACAGAGCCAAGGAAGGCTCCAGCGTCTGTCAGCACCAAGTCCAAAAAGAGAAGGTTAGCAGCCGAGCCGGCTCCCGCCAGAGCCCTGAGCAAGAAGAGCACATCTTATACAGGCCCTAGTGGGGCCTCGATCACCCCCTCTCAAAAGCGCAAGAAGGCAGACGCCTCTTCATTCTCATCCTCCTCTCCTTCATCCCTCCCCAGCTCTAGCAGTGCGGCAGGCCCCCTGCCACCCCGCAGCGAGGCCAGCCGGGCAGCCAAACCCACCAAGCTGGCGTCCAAATCGGCCGCCTCAGCCAAAGCTGGGTGTAGCACCGTGACTGACTCCTCTTCCTCTGCCTCTTCCTCATCCTCCTCTTCCTCTTCCTCCTCGGCTGCCACAGGCGCCAACAGCTGTGCCCCTCAGGGTGCCCGGCTAAAACAGGGCAAGGACCAGAGCAAAGTCAGGCGGTCACGCTCTGCATCCTCCCCTTCTCCCCGAAGGAGCAGCCGGGATAAAGAGCAGAGCAAGGCTGCTGGCTCATCCAAGTTTGATTGGACATCCCGCTTCAATTCCAAAGTCAACCTGTCAAAGCCCAAACTGTCCCTGCCAGGATCGGCCAAGGCTGAGACCTCCTCTAAGCCTGGGCCCTCCGGACTGCAGGCTAAACTAGCAAGTGAGTGCCCAAACTGCTTCTGTATTTTTAAAGCAATGGTCCAAGTTTAAAACAAGTTAACAAGCTCTAATTCATGTTAAGGGATTCACAAGTTAGACTAAACATCTGAAGGTTGGTGTGTGTAGGCAATCTTATTGAGACAACTGGTATCACGATACCAAAATGTCAGTGGTCTATACAAAATAACAGTTTTAGTACCATAGGGAAAAAACTATTGGAACTAGTTATTTTTTTATGTTTGTGAAAACAATTTTAATTATATTGATTATAAATGATAAATGAATGATATCATTTATTGATAAATGTAACCAATATAGCATGGAAATCTTTCCAATTAACAAAAAAAAAACATTGCTTTTAAACATTTAAGTAACCTTATAGTAAAATATATAATAAAAAGAATCATCTTAGGCACTCTTACTGTGATATCATTGTGCATAAATCAACAACGTGAAAGATCTCACAACATCAGAGAAATCCTTTTCTCACTTGGGGACATAATACACCTTGCAAGGACACCTTGCTTGTACCAATCAGGAAATTTGAGGAAGATGCCATCACTGATGTTTTGACACTATTATTAGCCAATGCCAGTCACCATGTTTTAACCTCTTAGCCAGCTCCCCGACGCCCTCGTCCTGAAAGCCTCTCAACTTGCACGTGTCAGTGTTTATGAATAGATTAAATGAAACGGGACAAATTTAATCTTGACAAACTATGTATCATTTATAAAGATTTAAGCCTCAAGCATCGACGACAGATCGCTGTTTTTCAATGGAAAGCTTATAAAGACTGTATTTGCTACATTTGTGTAAGCAGTACACATAAAAAACATGAACATTAGAAACGCTGTACATACCAGATCCGTCGTAATAAGGAGTCATAAACACATCCACAGCTGTAAATCCCGGTGTAGTTAGAAAGGTAAGGGTCCACTGAACGACATCTCATGAAGCACGTTTAGTCCAACGAAGCAATAACGTTGTAATATGGATCATAATTCCTTTGTTTATGTTTCAGTTCTTCAGCGACAGAACTGTTTGCGACCGTTATGGAATAACTCACGGTCGGAAACTGCGTCTTGGTAGTAAAAACACGGCATGGTTTTGCAGCGTACAGTGTCACAAACAGAATGAGGCGATCCACCGGAAAAAAGAATGAATGAAAGATAGGCGAAAGATAGTGTATTTGAATTTTTGTTTATTTGAATTTTGACAGGTGTGCTCTGACGCACCTGTCAGCTGATGGAGGCGGAACTTATAGCTATCGCCTTTTTCTTTGTTTGTTTTATTTTTCAACAGTTTTTATATATGTGAGAGTGTGTTTTATGTTGAATGTGAATGTATCTGCATGATTACCATCTGTTTGAGTGCAAATCAGCCCAAATCAGCTCGCTATTACTGAATGATCACGGCTATCAAAGTGAACGCGTCTCTATGAATAGGGAGAGTTGATTATTTACTTTATGGCACATTTGTGTTATTACCATCTGTATAAGTGGCCATCAGCACATCCGCACTTATTTGCATCGTAATTCATTGTAAATGCTGCATTTCTAGCAACAGTGCTGGCTAACAGGTTAATAGGTCATGAAACCCTGCTATTTCATCTCAAGTCTGGTTTAAGCTGTAAGTGCACCTTGTCACACACAGCTGTGATATGCTAAACAATTTAAACCATATCAATTACATGTAACTTCTAACTACAAGTTCCAAAACTGATCAAGTGATCAGTCAAAGGTCTAACCATGCATGCATGCAAAAAAAAAACAGTGTTGGACTGTTAATATTCATGTTGTTAGAAAAAACAAACACATTCATCTGAATTGCAGCATATTTGATGAATTGGTGAAGTCGCGAATGATTCGTCCCTTTAGTCATTAGAGTTGCATTGTATAGTATGTGTATAGTATGTGTCCTGATTTTAGATTGGCCAATCACAGACTTAAAACAAATATTGGCCGATAAAAAAAAAAAAGGTGACCAATAAATTAGTGCATATTTTTTTGCAACAATGTCAAGCACAACAAGCACACATACACACATTCAGTTAGCACATCGGCTTGCTGAAGAGATAATCGTCTGTGGCGATATGTGTTGCATTAGCGCCATAATATCTGACTAAAATGTCATATAGCCTATAAAACACTCACATGTTTTTCACATTTTGGGAGTAGTAAAATTTCCGTATGAGGTTTCAACTACCAGATAGGGGTGTAAATCGGATGGTTTGTCGTTATACAATACGATATCGATTCTCATACCTAGCGATACGATATTTGCAGATACTAAGATTCTAAGATTTTATTAACTCACAAATGCAACCAAAACGCATAACATGAACCTTTATCTAAAATTTTCACATCCTGTTCCTCAGTTGGGACATTCACAACAAAAAAAATAGACCCACACGTTTTTTTTAAATAATAAAGAAAAATGAATAAGTGACACACAAGGTCAGTAATCTTAAAATATGATGACAGTCAATATATATCTTTCAGGCTCCTCTGCTAAAATATGCAATGTGTAAAATAATGTAAATCCTCATTAAGTTGTAGGAAAAAAGACATTAATGTATTTTATTATTTTTTACGCTTTGGATGTGTGCATATGTCACTGTGCTCTGAAAACTTCTCACAAGTACTCGAAAATTGTCAACTAAACCGAGCGTCTTTTATGCTCGCCCTTTTAGGCAGTCTTATTGTCCCTACACACGAGTTTGAACAAGAATGCATGCATTAGCGGTACTGCATTGATGGACATTGGTGAAAATGTGGACAGTCTCAAAATAATGTGCCTATTTATACTACAGATATCGATATTTTACATGTGGCATTGATACATCATATTGTTATACATTTAATCGATGTATCAGTTTATATCGATGGATCGTTACACCCCTTCTACCAGATGCACTTACACTTGTCCAGTTTGAGCGATCTTATTTAAATCCATCTCGAAAGTGTTTCGGAGGGTATTTACACCTGGTCTTTCCCCAATCGGGATAGCATCAAAATGCACTAAGTGACCAGGTGTAAACGGGCCCATAGTGTAACTCGAGAACCCTTACAAAGCTTACTTGTTTTGAAATTAAGTATTATTCCTATTTACTTTCATCTTATCACTTTCTCAATCTGGGTCATATTTTAGCCCAGAATCAAAAAGAAAAGAGGAAGATAAATTATTTATAAACATGTACCCTACTTTTCAGACTGTTAAGGGTGTTACTTTAATCAGAATTGAACACATTTTCACACCAAAGTTGTAATTGGAAAAAAAAACATTTTAGTAACAATTTTTTTTTTTTTTTTCAAATTAACATTAGCATAAAATAATGTAGATGTATAAATTATTTTTAAATGTGTATTGCAAACATATTTATATATTGACATTTTTTTTGTTTCTTTTAATTCTGGGGTGAAATATAGCTTGGGTGTGCTCTTGACTGGTTTCATGAAATTGAACATCTCTGGCTTGGTAAATTGCAGGTATTTTACTATAAACATTTCAGCTGATCCTTAACCTGAGGGCTGATACTCTTAGCAGGGCTGCTTCCACAAATCGGTGCCTTCAAGAAAGGCGTGATCATTGTAATTGTGATCATTTCTAGCCCCAGTAATAGCGGATGGGGTTTTGGCTCTGGTCATGGTAGGGGGAGCTGGCTCAGGTTTCAGTCCAATTCAGTGTGCCAGTGTACTGGTCTAAAAATACCAGCCTTCTGCTGCCTTACAGTATTGTACGGACAAGAGTCGCGGCTGGATGTATGCTGAGGTAGGAAGGGCTTTTGGTGTAGTTAGTTTGCTGTGCAGATTAGCCTAGCAGAGCTTTGGAGTATCATAATGCCCCAGAGGTGGGTCAGGACGCTGGCATGTATGGGTATTTAGGTTTATGAGTGCTATCGGTTGGATGTTTAGAATCACGTCAGTTGTATTGTTTGGATGTTTCGTCTTGTTCCTGATATTTCCACTAAGGGTTGCTGTAAAGTGTTCTATGAAGGCCTGTTGGAGGTGATTATCTTGAGTACGAGAGGTCATCCTGTGTAGGTCAGGCTGGGTTGATTTATGAAAGGACGGTCTCTGAAATGAAGAGTCATGGGAGGGCATTCTGCCAAAGGGCAAGGGGGCAGTGCATTGCCCAGAATAGACCCTCAGTGTCAGGGTTTGACCCCCAGACAGGAGCTGTTAAAGGTGTGAGTGATTCATCTGGCTTAAGAGGGAAAGCGCTGTCAGAGGTCTTTTTAAAGGTTCTTTTATTTTCCCTTCTCTTTCTTTCTATGATCAGTATGGCTGGGTACTGTGACTGTATACTGTTTATCAGATGGGCACTTCAAGTGTAGTAAGCAATTTAGTTTTAATTTACCGTACCACTCATGTCTTGTGTAACTCTAGGTTGGTTATGGTAACTAAGCAACGTTTAACATTTTTAATAGTGTATGTAAATATAGAATTAAAGATTCACTTTCTGTCATTGGTTGGCGCTTCTAGAGAAGCAGAAATACAATTTACCCTGGTAAAACATTTTTGCACAACTTTAGGTTTCTGACACCCACTTGTCATGGAGATAAAAGGAAGTCAAACAGTATTTACAAATTTTCAAGCAGCCAGTAAGATTTGTGTTCACTATGGTGTTTATTAAATGACACCAACTGCAAGGCTGCAGAGATGAGAGCCAATTCTGAATTCTTCCTCTGCGAGCACCACTAGGCTGTAGTATGTGCTGCAGCAGCAGCTCTGAGCATGTGAACACACTAATCTTACTGGTTGGCCAGTTTTCTTCTCAGCATGATGAAGAAGAGATTAGACCACCTCCCCTTAAAAGATTCTGATGCATTAACAGCACGAGAATGTTGAACAGCTATTTTTGTGTGAATTCAAATGTTCATCACTCAAAAAAATTAGCAAACATTTATCTTGGTGAAAAGGTTTTTAACATTTGGTCAAAAGGAAATTTATAATAAATTTATTGTATTTGTGAAAAACTGAAGTAATGTGATTTCCCCCAATGCTACCCAATCAGGTCTGGATGACTATGATAGATTTGTGTGAGGAACAAACCCAAATTTAAGTGTCCTATAATCTTAATTAATATATTTTTTTAATTTTTTGCTCCTAAATCTCATTTGCACAAGATATTTCTTACTTGCACTAGTTGTATTACTTTATTTCCAGCTGTTCTCTTTTATGCATTCATCGGCCAGTAAAGTTATATATTAAATAGGGATGCTTCGATCCGCCCTTTTTTTTAATATCTCTGTTTGTGGAACTGATAATCATTCTTTCACAATTGACTAAATACAGACTACTTCATTATAAAGGAAAATAAACTATATATATAATGTATATATATAATGTGTGTGTATATATATATATATATATATATATATATATATATATATATAATGTGTATATATATATATATATATATATATATATATATAATGTGTGTGTATATATATATATATAATGTAGGGCTGGGCAAAAAATCGATTTTATTTATCGATTTTGTAGTTTAAAACGATTTTTATTTTGGAAACTCGAGTTTTTTCCCACAATAGTTTTTTCGGACTTTTCCGCGTTTCGTCCTTGTGCGTTACCGTAGCGCGATGTGAGCCAGCCCCCGCCCCGCGTAACCATAGAGAAGGTAAAAGAAGCGCGTAACACAGTCAAAACAACATGGCAGCGTGTAGCACTAGCAGAGAATTACTTCCAAAGAAAGGCACAGGTAATTCCGTAATTTGGAACTGGTTTGGTTTTGATGCAGCATACAAAACACAGACGAAGCCTTGCTGCAAAATATGTTTCAAGGCTGTTGCTACTGGAAGCAGTAGTACAACAAATCTTTTCCAGCACCTGAGGAATAAACATCGCAAAGAATGGGAGAAGTGCAGCCGGCTCCGTAGCGAAAACGGCTCCTCTAGCACACCTGCTAACGTTAAAAAGCAAACTACACTTCCTGAGAGCTTTACAAACTGTGTGCCTTATGATAAGAACGGAGCGCGATGGAAAGCGATTACAGAGGCGATCACGTTTTATATTGCCACAGACAGACACAGATCCTCTTGAATGGTGGAAGCTGCATCAGCCCAACTTTCCAAGGTTAAGCTTACTGGCTAAAAAATATCTTTCTATTCCAGCCACTAGTGCCTCCTCAGAGAGGGTATTTAGTGTGGGTGGGGGAATAGTTACCTGCAACCGGGCCTGCCTTAAGCCAGAGGTTGTGGACAGGCTCATCTTTCTTGCAAAAAATGTTTAGAATGAGCATGCACAATGTTTCAGAGATCTAACAAGCACGTGTTTTGTTGTTATAGATAAAAGTTTACATTTGTTCACGTGTTTTGTTGTTATAGATAAGTTTACATTTGTTCACGTGTTTTGTTGTTATAGATAAAAGTTTACATTTGTTCACGTGTTTTGTTGTTATAGATAAGTTTACATTTGTTCACGTGTTTTGTTGTTATAGATAAAAGTTTACATTTGTTCACTCTTTGAGCAGGCTATATGTCTGCCACAGGCATGTTTCATTTTTTATATTCACACTATACTGAGAAGAGTTTATTTTTTTAATTGTAATGTTATATGTTACAAAATTTGTAATTATCTGATTTCTTGAACAGAAAATTTAAGCTACTGTGAAGTTGTTGCACTTTTGCTTAAACCTGGGTTAAAGCTTGAAATTGTTGAATGACAGAGCCTCATTTACTTTTTGTTTTGGGATTCTACGCATTTTAACTCTTGAGGACAATCATAGCAATAAAGTTGCACTTTTGACACTATATCTGATGTCTGCATTCATTTTTAAGTGCATTGAAAAAAAAATCGAAAATCGAATCAAACCCGAACTTCTTTAAAAATCGAAGATTTTTTTTTTAGGCAAAATCGCCCAGCCCTAATATAATGTGTGTGTATATATATATATATATGTATGTATGTATATGTATATTCATAATCTATGACCAAAATATATCATAAACTAGGTTATTGGAAAATTTGGCAGCAAAATTTAAATAAGTGCACAGTAATTTTAGAAGTCCTGAACAAAATTCTAAAGCAACACTTTTGTTTTTCCCCCATGTTGTATGAGCTGAACTCAAAGATCTAAGACTTTTCTATGTACACAAAAGGCCTATTTCTCTCAAATATTGTTCACAAATCTGTCTGTTAGTGAGCACTTCCCTTTTGCCGAGATAATCCATCCACCTCACAGGTGTGGCATATCAAGATGCTGATTAGACAGCATAATTATTCCACTGGTGTGCCTTAGGCTAGCCACAATAAAAGGCCACTCTAAAATGTGCAGTTTTACTGTATTGGGGGGCCCGGAAACCAGTCAGTATCTGGTGTGACCACCATTTGCCTCACGCAGTGCAGCACATCTCCTTCACATAGAGTTGATCAGGTTGTTGATTGTGGCCTGTAGAATGTTGGTCCACTCCTCTTCAATGGCTGTGTGAAGTTGCTGGATATTGGCAGAAACTGGAACACACTTTCGTATACGCCGATCCAGAGCATCCCAAACATGCTCAATGTTGTCTGGTGAGTATGCTGGCCATGCAAGAATTGAGATGTTTTCAGCTTCCAGGAGTTGTGTACAGATCCTTGCAACATGAGGCTGTGCATTATCATGCTGCAACATGAGGTGATGGTCGTGGATGAATGGCACAACAATGGGCCTCAGGATCTCTTCACGGTATCTCTATGCATTTTAAATGCCATCAATAAAATGCACTGGTGTTTGTTGTCCATAACATACACCTGCCCATACCATAACCCCACCGCCACCATGGGCCACTCACCCACACAACGCCATACACACTGTCTACCATCTGCCCTGTACAGTAAAAACCGGGATTCATCCATGAAGAGAAAAGGCAACAACATATGATCGATTTGATAGGACAAAACAAAAACAGTGCGGCATGAAGTACTTACAATATGAGCATCCGGTATGCAGAATAATGTGCTTGAAGCAAGACCGAGTCGCAGCGTTTTGCATTAAAAAGTGCAAAGCACAAAGGGAAGAGAAATTTATGCGTAGTGTATTATATCTGTGCAACAGTTATTGAGCCTTTCTTTTAACAGTTTTAAATTTCAGTTACTGTGTGCGTTAAAAACTACTTATAGTTTTTTCTACACCTGTGTTTTGTTCTCACAGACAGCTGGTAGCAAGTAACAAAACAACATTAAACCCCGGCAAGAAGATAAAGTCCTTCAAAAACATAGACATTTATTTACAAATGAAGTATGATGATGGGAATAAAGAATGATCTTGGAGAGAGAGCTTTACCGATCAAAAAAAAGAGAGCCAGTTTTCACTTCTAAAATCAGCATGATTACAAATGTGATACTGACTTTATGCAAGAGTGTAATAAACAAGTTGATACCAAGAGACTAGTGGTCAACCGATTGACAGCCTTTGGCTTCTGATACATGCTGCATGATTGCGTGAATATTTCTGAGCGGCAAAAGCGACAGATCTGTAAAGCAATATATTGTTAGAGGGACTTGTGTTACTGCATCCCATACGACTCAAAATAATAAACCACAAAGTTAACAAAAATATTCACTCCACTGTGTCTCTGAGTGGGAGCGCCTCTCTGCTGTCTTCACGTGCTATCGGAAACTTCCTGTTTCCAACTTAAAGTCATGATTACAAGCTTGTTGCATTCTATTCTGTAAAAAATAACAGTGGACAGTTGTTTGTGAATGTTGATGCTTAGCTTAAATAATTTGTTCGGGAGCATCCCCTCCTGTGACTCATGATTTGTCTGTATATGTATTCAGAGCCAGTGAGCAGTGAACTTTCATAATAAAAAAAACTGCGTTAACGTGCGATTAATGTGTTAATCAATTAATGCGTTAACATAACACGTTAACTTGCCCAGCCCTATTAAAAATCAATTTAAACTTAATGGAATAGAGTAATTTCTATCACTCCTGTAAACTGACTAGCACACAGAATATGAAGGATATCAAAAACAAGATTTTTACACACACATCACTACATAGAGAGACATTTAAGAGGGTTTATTGTCCAAATAACTCTTAATTTCATGTTGCAGAAAAAATGTGTTTAGAAACTGTGTGGTCTCTAGGTCTTGTTCCAAATTACCTTGCTGTCTGTTGATTTTTGCCTCTTACAAATGCCTTCCAAGAAGACAGTAAAGGCGTATGTCATGTTTGAGCATTTTTTTGATTTTTCTAAAAGATTTTTCTAACAAGAAAACTAATTAGTTTGAGACCTATCTCTTTTTCTCTTGTATATTTAGTATTGCTTTTTGATAAAGAAATTACTTAACCGATTAATTAATTATCTTTGTGATTAAAATGCACTGTTCTCCTGTGATCCTCTCTCAGTGACTGGCTTCTAATTTAGGCTTGCTATCCCTTAACTCTCTCTCTTTTCCCTTCATTCTGATTAATCTGAGTTTAATGCTCTACGTTTCTCTTTTTAGGTTTGAGGAAGTCCACTAAGAAGCGTAGTGAGTCTCCCCCAGCAGAGCTCCCCAGCTGTCGGAGGAGCACACGTCAGAAGACCACGGGCTCTTGTGCCAGCACCAGGTACTGAACCGCCAGCCTCTTCAATTCCAGAACCGCCTACTGATCTAGAACATGCACAAGCTAAACAATACATGTTTAGGCTGTGTGTGTGTGTATGTGCACAGTATACATGATGTGAGTTTCGTTATCAACACAGTATGCACAAAACTATATGTGCCCAACCTGCAAATCACAAGTCCACAAGTTGACAACATTGGCTCAGGCTGTCTCACAATTGGAAAAGAAAGTGAGACAATAGAGCAAGAATGGCAACTACAATAGATTCTCGCATTGACAAGTGCTTGTGTAAGGGGATTAAGAAATACAGCTGTAGTTTAAATGAGTACAAAAATTGTTTTATTGCTCCTTACCTTTGGAGAAAAATTAAACATACTGGAGCAGTATGAATCTTTCTACTGTGCGTGTTTTGAGCCGCAGAGTATGCTTTGAAAGGCAATCCACTTGTTAAGTCTTGATGTAAGGATAGCTGTTTTCTTGGTCCAAGTCTCTACTTGTTTCACTGGGTAATACTATCTGCATTTATGAGCACAATTTATTCATATTACAAATTACAGTCTCTGTGCTCATGGTGTCCCAGACACAAACGTGAATGATTTAACAAAAGATGAATCCTATCTGGGATTTCGGTATGGAGAATAAAGGTTAGGATTTTTTTTTTTTTTGGTAGTAACACATCGTATCGTGAGTGTATATTAGCACTGTTTGTTGTCTGACTTTCTTTTTTCAGATGAATACAATCGGCATTATGTAAAAAATGTTCCTAGCTCTTCCAAACTTTATTATGGCAGTGAGTGGGGGTCAAGATGGCCTATATTGTTTACATTTACATTTAGTCATTTTGCAGACGCTTTTATCCAAAGTGACTTTCAATTGGGGAATACATAAAGTGATTCTTCTTAAAGAGGCAAACAGACACAGGAAGTGCTCATAATACCAAGTTTCAGGCATTGTTCAAATAAGTACAAGCTAGAAAGAGAAGGAATAAATGAGGAGAAAAACTCAGACTTCTGAAAGGGATGTAGATTCGTAGTAGTGAGTGGAAGTAGGCAGGTGCTGGGCCTGTGGCTCTTCTATATGCAAGCATCAATAGCTTGAGTAGAAGTAGCTTGAACCCGTTAACCAGTGCAAATAAATAAAGAGAGGTGTAAACATGGGCTCTTCTGGGCTCGTTGAAAGTGAAAGTGACATGACATACTGCCAAGTATGGTGACCCATACTCCGAATTCGTGCTCTGTATTTTACCCATCCAAAGTGCGCACACACAGCAGTGAACACACACCAGGAGCAGTGGGCACCAATTTATGTTGCGGCGCATTGGGAGCAGTTGAGGGATCAGTGCCTTGCTCAAGGGCACCTCAGTCATGGCATTGCCGGCCATGTCAAACTCTATAACCATTATGCCATGACTTCCCCACAAAAGACCAGTCATGCCGCTGCATTCTGAATAATTTGTAGAGGTTTGACTGCTTGATGGAAGTCCAGCCAGAAGAGCATTGCAGTAGTCCAGCCTGGACAAGAAGTTTTGCAGCATGCTCCGTTAGAAAGGGCCTGATCTTTCTGATGTTGTGCAATGCAAACCTGCAAGATCAAGCAGTCTTTGCATTGTGGTTTTTGAAGGTCAGCTGATCATCAAAGATTACACCAAGATTTTCAAGTTGATGGGGTAATTAAAGAATAACCTAGCTGGATGGTGAAATCATGCTGTAGAGTTGGAGTGGAAGGGAAGACAAGAAGCTCAGTCTTTGAGGTTGAGCTGTAGGTGAAGTTATTTCATCCATGCCGAGATGTCCGCCAGGCAGCCTGAGATCCGTGCAGCTACTGTTGGATCATCTGGTTGAAATGAGAGGGAGAGCTGTGTGTCATCAGCATAGCAATGGTAGGAGAAGCCATGTGCCTGTATGATGCGACCCAGTGATGTAGTATATATGGAGAAGAGGAGGGGTCCAAGAACTGATCCCTGAGGAAGCCCAATGACCAGTTGATATGCTTTGGATACCTCCCCTCCCCAGGCCACATTGAAAGACCTACTAGTGAGATAGGATTTAAACCAGTTAAGTGGAATCCCTGTATTGCCCAGTGATGAGAGGGCAGACAAGAGGATCTGATGATTGACAGTGTCAGTAAATCCAGCAAAATAAGAACTGATGGTTTGGAATCATCTTTTGCAATCCACAAGGCTTATGTGACTGACAGTAGTCTCAGTTGAAAGGCTACTCCTGAAATCTCACTTGTTAGCATCCAGTTTGTTTTTCTGTGAAAAAACCCCCATGATATCTGGTTGTAAACGACTCGTTCAAGGGTTTTCACTATGAATGGAAGGAGAAAGACAGGTCTGTAGCTGTCTGTGTGGAGAGATGTGTGTGAGTGCTAGTAAAGCCTCTTTCACACTGCGATTCCGGAAAATACACTGGTATTGGGTCCCGGCAATTGTTCGGGTCGTTAGATTTTGCCCCTTTCGTCCTGCCAGTGATTTCTGAAATATGGGAGTACATTCACACAACCCGTAAAGGTCCCGTAATGTGTGACATCAGGATGTGACGTGTAATGTACAGGTTGAATACGCTAGGCACGTTAACTTTCACTTAAGCTGGCAAAAGATCTCAGCTTCAACGTGGATAGTGAAGAGCTAACTGATCTCGGTTTCATTACAGTTTGCACGTTTTTTTCATTTGCCTTCAAAACACCTGATAAAAGTCACACGATGACATGCGTTGTCACTACGACACGGCATTTGTTCTGGCTTTTGTTCACACAGAGCTCGTTCCGGGACTGAACCCGCCAATGTAACTAGGACCCCAACCCGGGATGTGTTTGCGTTCACACAGAAGGCGATCCGGCAATTTTTCGGGACCAACGTGCAGTGTGAAAGGGGTTTAAGAGTGTAGGAGTGCAGATTGCTTGGAAAAAGTGTGAGGGGATTGGGTCTAGAAGGCATGTTGTAGGATGGCTGGAGAGAAGTTTTGATACTTCTGCCTCAGTGAGGGGACTGAAGGAGACCATGGGAGTTTCAACAGTGGGTGTAGTTGGTTTGAGGTCCTGTGTGTTTGTGTAGGGCTGAGAATTGACGAGTGATTGTTCTAGTTTGTCTGTGAATAATGTGGCGAAATTATTAGCTGTTATAGAAGTGGTAGGAGGTGGTGGAGGGGTACAGAAAAGAATTGGAGTGTCTGGAGCACTGTTGATCTTGTTATAGAAATATGATGATTTGGCAGTATGGACTTTAGCAGAGAAAGATGAAAGCAAAGACTGATACATGCACGTGAGCGCAGCAGGATTAGAGCCTGTAGTCGCTGAAGTTGTCCGCTTTGACTCGGATAACTCGTTAAATCCATGAAATGAAAGAGATAGAAAACGAGGAATTGGTGTCCCACACATTCAGAGGCTGCTATACGACAACGCGCTATTCTCATTCATGAGAGATTAACTCTTTCTTGGCGTAACAAATAAAGACAAAATAACAAGGCGGCAGAGCGAACTTATCAATAGTGGTTCTCACATAGTCCTCTTAAAGACTGATCACTTAACTTATAACCCTCACTATGTGGTGATGACGTAGAAGGACTTGAGAAACACTATGGATGATAAGTTCGCTCTTCCGCCTTGTTATTATTTTCATGCACTCCGCACTATAATGTGATGCATGCAAAATACATAGTTTCGGCCGTTACAAAGTCCCCATCCATAAACAGACGTATATCATCTGCAGATATAAGGTATTTTATTGCACTTTAACAAGTAATCTGAACAGCCTATATACGTGCAATATTTTAAACGAGCCCTCACTAACTGAGTTTAATGCCACAGTTATGTTAGAATTAGGGCTGTAGCTATCGAATATTATAGTAATCGAGTATTCTACCAAAAATTCCATCGATTAATCGAGTAATCGGATAAAATGTGTTTTTGCTGAAAGCGTAATATTAATCATGCAAGAGAAAATAAGACTCCTGGGTCTCTTAAAATGAACAGCTAAGTTTCCTTTTTAGAAAAAAAAATATTTTTATTTTTTTAAATGCTTAGAATTCAATGCATACATCAAAAATAAACATTTAAATATTACCCATTGTTTCTCTGTCTGTACTTGTACTGTGAACAATGACAAGAAAGTTGACAAATTAATTAAGTGCCATTCAGTTGGAGTTTTAAATAAAGCATTTTCTGAGATGGACATTAAACACATAAAACATTAATTTAATTTATCTTTTAATTATTGAAAATTAACTTAACTTTTAGGTAAACAAAGAGGATTTACTATTAAAAATAAAACATGGAAGAAAAAATTGTGATTTTTTTTTTTTTTTTTAGTAGGCTATGTACATTCTGCTGAACAATAGTCTTTAACCGGACTTTTATTTTGACGGGTTGACGTACCTTTACAGTTCTGTGTATGTGATGTGACGCTGGTTTTTCTCAAATCAAATGGTCAGATGCTCATGAAGTGACTGTCAGTGCAGTTCTGGAGATGTTGTTCATGTGTTCACGTCTTATTTAGTGAGACAGCAGATGCTGAAATTACCGGAGCGTCATGCGTGCTTCAGTGTGTTAATAATGGAAGACACGCTTCTGCTCCATTCATTAACAGAGACGCGCAGAACATGCAGGATTCATATTTAAATAGACTGTTCCGGCTTAATATTTTCCGATATTAGTCCATATCGTGATTTGATGTAAGTGCTATGACCTATTTTTGATTAATTCATTCAAAATTTGGCAAATTCCGTGCCATTCCACGTTAAACTGTAAATTTTATTACTGGATTCCGTGATTCCCTCTGCGTTTTCTGCATCACGGAAATCATAGGGCCCTAGTTGTGGTATGCCAGCTCTATCTTGCAATAGAGACACACCACGACGTTCTCTTTACGTTTGCCCGTGCCCTCAAATAAAGACACTGCTGACTCCTTGCAGAATGAGATTTCGGCAAATGCTTGTCTCCTTCTGCTTTGTGGGTGACGTTAACGCGTTGTCACATAAAAAAAAAATCATTGCAAAAGAACCTGACGTGATATTTAAAATAAATTAAAAGCCTTAGTTAGAATGCATCTCATTCTTGTTTCTTTGGCGGTGCTTCTGTCTCATCATGAGGTGTGCTGTCCGAAGCACTGTATGACTGTGCATCAGTTCTATTCAACTTTACTCCAAATAAATGACTTTCCCTTTTTTAAATACTTTATATTTAACGTGTTCATTTATGTCCAATATTAGTGTTAAACTGCTGGACTTCAAATTAAATCTACTATTGATTTTCACCGTTGACTGATTTTGCAGAACATGTAGACTAATAACTTCCGTGCGCAGATGTGGCAAATTTGTCACAGGATGCGTGATATGACAGTTGAGTCCGACTATTAGCTGTTTTAAATACATTTTTTTTAATATTTAACGTTAGTTTATCAGTATGTTTGAAAGTAGGGATGCACCGGTTGACCGGCCATAAATCGGAACCGGACGGTTTTTGCTTAAAATACGCGATCGCAATCGGACGGTTTTTGGTCTTTTTTTCGGCTGGTTTTTATGGAAGTGCGCGCGTGTGCACAGACTACATTGTAATCATACGCTATCATGTCATTTGTTGTGGAAGTATTTCGAAATCTGTGCGCAGGAAACAGACAGTTGTTCAGCACTGGAAGTGCAGAGCTTCACGTCTGAGGCACAGATAGCAGGAAGCAAACAGCAGCTGGTGCTTCCAGAAAAGAAACTAAAACAAATACTGAATGCTGATTAAGAAACATCTTATTGAATGTCTGTTGATTGTAGAACTATGCAGTTATTGCTTTTAATTTCACATGGTTACAGTTAATCTTTTAATTTAAGGCCAGTTCTATGTAGTTTCAACCCAATTCAAAAACAAAAGCTAAATGCTGATGTGTGTACCGTCTGTGTTTGTATTGAATGTAGGCTACTTACTGTGCAGGTACTGCCGTTAATTTCAGATGGTTACCATTATTGTCTTCAATAGCCAAAAGCCAGTTTGGCCTATTAAATACCAAATAAACATTTGGTTTGTGCATACTTTCCTTCTTTCTTGTTTGTTGCTTAAAAAAAAAAAATCTGTATCGGAATCGGACAGTTTGCTTGTAAAAAATCTGCCATGAAAAATCATGATCGTGCATCTTTATTTGAAAGTATATTTTTTCGAATATTGGTGATTCCATAGGCTCTCTCTCTACACCTGCGCGGTTTAAAACACCAGAACAAAGAGTCTCTCTCTTGCTCCACCCATGCATTATAAGATCGTGTATCGTCGATCTTTTTTATGTAGAATTATATCTAGTGATGATCCAATCAATGTTTTTATTTTATTTTTCATTTATTCAGGGCCTGAATTTCATTTTTGAAAATGAATTCCACTCTAAAGTGACTCTTGTGAAAGTTTTTTTTTTTTTTTTCATTTTAGGGGTTGGGGGGGGGGATTTAACATTTTTCTAAAATATATATTTCTCACCTAAATGTTTGATCATGCACTGCATTTTTGTATAAATTGTGCACAATATTGTTGTGCAAGTGTTGTTGCACAATAGTTGCACAATAGCTTACAACACAGCACAAGCCTGATTTCATTAGCTGTATGTGAGGTTCACACATAGTACTCTGTTTGCAGTGCATATGCAGTCTATGTGCGGTATGCAATTGGTGCAGAAGCAGCCAGTGCTTTCACACAGGAGTCTGCAACTGATCCATGGCTGCTTACTACAAACACAACATTTATCCATTATTTTGATTTTAAATCCAAACATTGTTACTTAAAATGTTTTTTCAACATTGTGATTCTTTTTTTTCTACACAGTAGAGTGGAGTGTTACAAGCTCTTAGTGCGTGAAGAATATCTGTAAAGTTGCAAAGACTGAAGTCTCAAATCCAAAGAGATATTCTTTATCAAAGTTAAGACTAGTAACCGCAGTTAGTGTTGAAGCAGCCATATCAGGGAGATGCTGTGTACCTAGGCGAACGCAAAAGCACTTTATTTGGCCTTCCGAAAGTAGATGCATTTAGGAATCTTTAAAGGGGAGGGTACAATGCTGTTTCATGCATTCAGATTTGTTTACACTGTTAAAGAGTTTGATTCTCACGCTAAGCATAGACAAAGTTTCAAAAAAACTATTTAGACGTATGACTTGAGTATTTCTGTGCCAAAAATCTTACTTCCTGGTTAGTAAGTTTTGGAGAGTTTTTTTAATGTATTTTTTTATATTGGCTCTTCATGAGGTATATGCGGGTGGAACTCCTTATATGGGCATTTATTCCGGAAGAGCGGGATCGCGCCCATCAATGAGCTCCATCTGGCGGCAGCGCTGCATGGGACTTGCTCAAGAGAAGTGTCTCAGAAGAAGTGAGTTTTTGGTTGTAAGGGAAAGATAACTTTGTTCAACTTCCTAAAGAACCCAGTGTTAACAGTGGATACAGTTTGTTTTTCTGGGGCAGCAACAGAGTTTCACAAGTATGTTTGTTGATGAAAGTTTTCTAAACAAGTCCCAGTTCGACACTGGATTAGCACATATAGTTTGATACTGAAATATGGAGCGGTCCCAGCTATAAAAGATCCCGGTCATGATTCAGAACTGCTGAGATGTAAGTGAAACGGCATCACATGTCTGCTTTATTGGCATTCGGCGCTCAAGTGCTCATCACTTTTTAGCTACACCCACGGCGTGCCTCCGGGAGCTCGGCTTTTTCCGGAAAGAATCGTAAAGCTGTATCTTTCTTTTATAAATATGATAAAACTAAAGACTTTTTGGAGATATGAAGGATGCAGTACTGCTCTATAGATACTGAAGATTAACATGAGATTGGGTGAAACTGTGTGTGTAACTACAGAACAACAACGCATTTTATGGGAGAGAGAGAGAGAAAGACACAGGGTCACAAAGTGGAGTCAGCTGTCTTAACCTTCTGTGGCTTGCGTAATGCAAAAACATAAGAGCTTCACCACTGTGTCTGTCATGGCACTCTGTTCCCCTTTCGAGCTTGAACTGTCACTGTCATAATGCATTGGGTCAGTCGGCCAATCAGAGAAGACTGAGCTTGTCGGAAGGAGGGACTTTGTAGAAAACTACTTGCTTGAGAGAGGCGGGGCATAGAGAACCTACAATAATGTACAGCATTTGAAAAATAATGTTTTTTTTTTACATTAAAGCATGTCAACATATTCTGTTCCACCAAATACACAAAATAATAATCCTTAATAAAGCATCATATGACCCCTTTAAGTTGCTCAAGCAAAACATTTAAACTACTTTTCTTAATGTTATCAAAAAGATCCTAAATTAAATCTGATCATTGACAAAGTCAGCTATACTGCCTTTTCTTTTGCATTTCAAAATCTTTATTATAAGCAATCTTGTGGTTTTTAAAGAACTTTAATTCAGAACTTTAAAATGATTGCCTTGTTTATCTAAAAGTGGTCTTTTCCTTTAAACCTACAGTAGTACATTATAAACACAGTATACTTTAATTATATGCATTTATGGTGTAATTGCTACATTTTTGTCAAGGCATGTTCATATTTACTGAAACAATGCCCTGTTACTTTAATTCAGTGCTTGCAGCAAGTCAAAAATAGACTTGGTGCAGAAATTATCGCTGCACTCCTGCAGACGCACCACCTACTGGAACGCACTGCTGGACTGCTGGACAGTGAACGCTTTAATCTGTTAACATGAGCATGGAAAAAATACACACCACATACACACTGCAAACAGAGTAATGTGAACCTGGCATTATATGTGTGCGCTGCGGGTGTGCATGAGCAAGTTCACAGTCTCCAGGAGAGCGAGTGCTTAATGGTTTACCCCACTGTCATTTTTTTTTCAGAGTAATAAAAATCATTGTAGTTAAGTAAAAGAACAGACACTACAATTAAAAACTGAACACGGCTGCTCAATGCAGTGTGCCGAACGACAGTCGCATCACAGATCAGATTTAATTTATCCAAGTGAGGAGAGATGACTGACAAGAAGAGTAAGGTGAGACCGACAAGATGATGGTGGATGATTTAGTTTTGAAACGAAATACAAAGGCACCGGTTTAATATTTTGGATTTTGAAAAGCCTGTTGACTTTTTGTCGTTTATGTAATGTGATTTTGGAAGCTTTTTTAAACATTTGTTTCTTATTTAATTGGTTCCACATTGTTTGCTGGTTTTTACTTTATTTAAACTTTGTCATTTTTTTATTTTATTTGAAATCAAGGTGTATGCTGTGCCTCCAGCTTTCTTACTCATTTTGCTAATAAAATGTTCTGCGTTTCCTATTTATTTGGCTATATATTATACATGGTTATTTAGCCTATTTTTATACCTGTTTAAACTTTATTTGTTAATTTATATTAGACATAGCCTGCCCTATAACATGGTGTATTGTATTTTTGTTAATAAGTTATTTATATATATATATATATATATATATGGTAAAGTGAGTTTGCCCTTGTATGTTGTTGCATTCAAGCCGCTAATTCAAAAGTGAAAGTAAAATGCACACAGTGCTTTTAAGCAAAGAAACGTGAGGAAAAGAGGTAAGATTCAAATGAACTAAAAACTAACAATTGCTTTACGCAGAATTGGCGCTATTTACAAAGATGGAATGCCCCGCCCCCACGGTGATAGTGGATCACGCTTCGATTAACCAGTGGGAGAATTCCTCACTGTCATAACCATACAGGATGTTCTTTTTTTTTCTTTTACCAGTATGTGTGTACCCTGAAAATTTAACCCACATCCTTTTGCGATGCTATCGCAATGCTCTGAGCCACAGGAACACTTTAGTGACAATGCGACACTGTCTCGATAGTGCAAGTGACAATTCCTGTGTCAACAGTGCATGCAGTTCGCTTATAATGCAGATGCCATGTGATTTGAAGCCATTTGCGCATTATTTTATGTATTTGGTGTAATGCAATGTTACCACAATGTACATTATTGTTTCTCCTATATTCCCCTCCTTTCTGAAACGTTTCGATTTTTACAAAGCTCATTGTTCTGAAAAGTGAGGTGTGCTCTGATTGACCAGCTATCTGATTGGCCAGCTATCTATAGTCGAATACCTCAAGCGTGTGACAAATGTTACGCCCCTTACTATACTGTGATGCTGTGCCCCCCCCCCCCCCCCCCACGAGATTGGACAAAACCAGAAAAAATAAAACATTATAAACAATAGGGCTGGGTATCGATTCAGATGTTCCAGATCAATTCGATTTCGTTTCACAAGCTCCCAAATCGATTCGATTTCGGTTCTCGATTCGATTTTCTATTAGAGCTGTAGTTTTGTGCGTGTGTGTGTTCAGCATATGGTGGGCTGCATTTGAATTCGTGACGGGCCGCGGGTTGAGAACCACTGCTTTAAACTGAATGAATGAATGAATGACAGGTTCGTTGGTAACATCGCACGAGGCACATAAGAGAGTGACCTAGATTAACGCTAATCCTTACGTTCAATGTCTGCGGAAATAAATATGGGAAAAAATTGATTCATGGCCTTTGAGAATCGATTTTGAATCGACCACATTTTAAAAAATGATTAATCGAAAAATAGATTTTTTTTTTACCCAGCCCTAATAAACAAGGCATTTGCTGCATCCAGTGGGGACAGAATTACTGATTACTTTTTTCCTGTTGCATTGCGTATCACACTGAGTAAACACAACCATGTCTGCATTTGTTATCAGAGAAATGCTGCACACATCTGAATATTTGGTTTGAACTGTTCTGGATCAGTGTTATAAATACAACTGAACTACTGATTTCTAGTTGTGTCCTCTTTTGGAAGGCCAAACCAAAGTAGTTTTGCTTTCACAATAAAACACACAGCGTCTCCACGACATGACAGCAGCAACAATACTACAGCGAGAATCAAAGTTACACCTTTCTTTGTGTGAACATTTGGGCGGCATTATGCAAATCTTTTTTAAACAAGTCGTTTTAGGAGGGCGTGGTTGACTCTTAACTTCTATAAAGAAAATCTCTTTGGATTTGAGACTTTAGGCTTTGCAACTTTACAGATCTTCTTTATGCACCAAGTGCTTGTAAAACAGAAAGGAAAAATTTTAATTGCATTATATGACCCCATTAAGTCAGGTTTGGTTGCCTAATTTTTGCATTTGTGGTAAGTCAAGTCATTTGAGATCAAATGAAGCAAGGAGAGTATGGAAGTCTGTAGCATAAGGCTTGTCCAGATAGAATGTTAAAGTTGCCAAAGACTAAAAGTGGACTGCCATCCTCCGGGAATGAGGAAAGTAGCCCATCCAGCTCCTCTAGGAAGGTGCCTAGAATTTGCCCAGGATGGCGGTAAAAACCACAATCTGGAGTTTTATGGGAGCTGTAACCGTAATCACATGAGATTGAAATGAGTTATAATTGTAAAGGGTGAGTGTGTTGAGTATTTACAATTATTAGAAATGAGCAGAAGAGTGCCCCCACCCTGACCAACCTGACGGGCGGTGTGGGAGAAAGAGAAATTGTTTGATAGAGCAGCTGGGGTAGCTGAGTCTTCTGGATGAATCCTAAGATGCTGAGTGTGGATTGTAAAGAAAAAGAAGAAATGAAGTCTGCTTTGTTGACAGCTGACTGACAGTTCCAGAGGCCCACAGAGAAAGAAAGAGGTGCAGTAGAGGATATACAGATAGGATGCAGGTAATCAAGATTGCGTTGCTGTCTGCGTGTGATGTTATAGCGTTGTCGAAAGACTACCGGAATGTTTTGGAAACACAGGATAGAGGGGGGAAAAAGAGGACAGAAAAAGAGTGTGTGTAAAGGGAAGATAAAAATTATACTTAAGTGCGTTGCCGGTTCCGTTGCTCTGTGCAGTCATGCAGGTAAAGTTGCAGGTCTTTACTCTTGTCGGTCTTAACCAAAGGAGGGCGCACAGACATCAAATAAATACACAGTCTAAGAAACTAAAGTGAAAACAGCTGTTGCGACCTTCTAAATAGCAGCGGCAATAGCCTATAGCAGGGTAATTGCTCAAATCAAAACTACAGTTTGCACTTAAGTGCAGGAAGGGAGCAATGCAAACAACACAGGCTCCTGCTTACCCGATGGGAATTATTATAATTACCAGAAAGTGCAATCAAAAATACAAATTATAAAATATTAAATCAAAAGCATCCAAAAAAAATCCTTGTTTTAGACTTTTTGTGACCAGTGTTTTGATTTGCTTTCTCCTCTGCATTTCTGCATTCATCATATCTTAGCGGAGCTTATGCAACACCTACGTCCTACATCTCTCGTGAATGTTGCGTTGACAAACAGACAGCTGCTTGGTTTGAACGTGACTTCTGTGTGAGCTATGCTTAATGCATCACTGCGCTATTAACAATATACACTGGACCATTATGCTAATGTGACAGCACCTTTAGATTTACCCCCTCTCCCCTCTTGCTCAACAGTGGTGTCTGAACATGGTTGTTCCTTTTCAGTTACTTACTTTACTGGAACTTCCAGTTCATCCTCATAAGAAATTAGGTGCAGTGTTTTGGACTATCTTGATTATAATTCAGGGCTCGCAAGATTTCAAAATCCTTGGTAGCTCCAGGGATTTCAGCAGGCATTCTTCAGACCTTGTAGCTCAAATGTAATTTAACTTGCCCCCCCCCCCCCCCCCCCAAAAAGGCTTTGGCTGAACTTCACTGCGGACAAATCAGCATGATTTCTGATTTCTGTCTAGATCAAAAAAAATCTAGTAAGGAGCCTTTGACTCTTATAAGAAAAAAAAACTTAGGTGCCATATAATTTCTTGTGCGCCACAGAATAAACATGTTTTATTTATTTATTATTATTATTTATTTTACATTTTAACATTTCAATCATACTGTCATGTGTTTGTCTCATCTTTTCTTGACTTTTTAATCCATCTTGGAAATAAGGTTCACTTAAAGTGGGAACTAAATGTCTTCTCCAACTTAAAATATATTCACACATTGTTTATTACACCGAATCTGTACCAGTATCATGGACTGTAAGCATCACTCTGCCACTGAGTGAAGTTTGGGTTTCTCCTCAATGCATCCTGTAAATGTTGCCATTAAAATAAAGTTGCTTCACAATGCCATAGAAGAACCTTTTTTGTCTAAATGGTTTCATCTGAAGAACCTTTACATGTCCTTTACAAGATTATAAAAAGTTGAGAAAGAGATGGTTCTTTAAAGATACTTTGACTGGATGGTTCTTTGTGGAACCAAAAATGGTTCTGTGAAGAACCTTTTAAGCATCTTTATTTTTAAGAGTGTATGTCTTTTTACACTTTCAGTCTGTTTTTCTTAATTAGTAAAATGTAATTTTATAGGAGCAGTTAAATCTTGTAGACAGCAGGTTAAGTAAAAATATAAATATTGCAATAGAACTTAAATATAACTATCCTCTTTATAGTTATTTTTCTAGCTGACTGATGAGCTTATGGAAACCAAATGGTTATTGAGGTGAATGTATATTACGTTGCAATGTTTACAAGCTTTTTCCGCAGTTTGAAACACTGAATGAGCTTTTACACTAGACATTTCAGGAAGTTGTACTGTAGGCTTTCTTTTAAAATAACATCTTTTGATGTTAATTCATGTTCATTATGTACTATAGTAGAAAGAGAAAGATTAAATGGGTCACTTGCCGCTTGAACTAAAGTGATCGTGCCTGCCGCGTTAAAGAGTGCCAAAAAACTGTATTTGTTTGTATTACGTTTTGAATTTTTAATCATTTTAAAGCTGATACTTTGTTTATTTAAAAAGTAACAAGGCACAAAGCTTTTTGCGATTCTGGACAGCAAGTGCACTTGAAATAATGAAGTTCACGCATTAACAGAGCACAGCATAGACCTAAGATCTTGTTAAGAAGGAGCCATATTATTAATGATTATAAACGAAAAATGTTAACAATATTGCCAATTTTCACACAGCTGACAGCTTTACCTGTTGTCGTTTAAGTTGTGCATGAAATAGATGCTGCTTTTCTGCTCTTTCACTTCACACGTCATTTTAATCTCTCATTGCACAACTGAGCTGTGTTTATCAGGTGTGCGTCAGCAATGCTGCGCGGCAGAGATGAGGGCTGTTTGAAACCCTTTTTTCCTCTAAAACTTTGATGCACATCATCTGAGTTTACACAGTCACACCAACAATGATAAATATAATGGATAAAAATATTAGCATCCATATCGATGGTAACGCTCTGTTTCTCATGAGTGTGTGCTACAGTTATGTCATCCATCGCTTTAAACGCACTCGTTAGTTTGGGTTGTTTCTGTGCTGTTTGGCTATGGACATTTTCTTTAAAGTAAATAGTTATTTTTGATAGTTTGGCATCATTTCAGTGTAGTATGTGTGGATATGCACATTTTAATAACAATATTGGACTTTCTCTTTCCTTGTTTTTTTTCGTTCTAGTCGGCGAGGCTCAGGCCTGGGCAAGCGCGGGGCAGCCGAATCTCGCCGACAGGAGAAAATGGCCGACTCAGACAACAACCAGGATGGGGCCAATTCATCAGCCGCGCGTACAGAGGAGACACCACAAGGGGCATCAGGTAAGAGAGCAGCAGTGCCATGAGATTTTACTATATATTGTATGTGTTGAGCACAATGACAGTGTCTTAATGTCGGCATGAAATGTTTTATTCTATGTCTTGTCCCTTCTATGCTCATTTTCTCTCTCTTGTGAAGCGTCTAGCTCACTGGCTGGAGCTGTTGGCATGACCACCTCTGGAGAGAGTGAATCAGATGACTCTGAAATGGGAAGACTGCAAGGTATGTATGCTTTACCTGTTATACCATTAATCCAAAGAGAAATTTTTTTTTAGATGTTTGTGAATATAATTGTATTGTATTGTTTGTTATATATTGCACATATCTGAACATAAAATGAAGAGATAGGTTTAGTTTATTTTCTTTTGATTTCTATTTCATGTCAATACATTTTAGCCAAGTTTACTTTGATTAAAATGGAATCTAATTTTAGTAGATAAAAGGGAGTATTTAATTACACTGAAAATGCAAACATTTTATGTGTAACCTTTTTTTTTTATAAAAGTAATTTAATCTCTTTAATCGCTTACATTTATATATATATTTATAAAAATCTTGTGTATAGGATGTTATGGTGCCACTAGCAGTTCAAATGGGTCAATTCTCAATATTATTTACTGTGATTAGAGTATTAATTGATTGGAGTACAAATACATTTTTTCTAATTTTCTTCTTCATAATATACTAGTAGTGCACTTTAAACATTCTTTTTTTCGCCTAATTATTTTCACAATATATATATACATTTTTTTAATAATTTACATCAAAGCATAATGAAACAGAAATACATAGTTGTGTGTAAGGTTTTACACTTTTCTTTTCTCTCTCTCTCTCTACAGCTCTACTGGAGGCCAGGGGCCTTCCTCCTCACCTGTTCGGCCCATTTGGGCCCCGTATGTCTCAGCTGTTTCATAGGACCATCGGGAGTGGAGCTAGTGAGTGACATTGACTTATGTTTGTGTCATTTCTGTGGGATGATTGAGTATTTCCTCTGTCTTCTGTCTCTCTCTGCACTTGCAGGCTCAAAGGCACAGCAGCTGCTGCAGGGGCTTCAGGCTGCAGGAGACGAATCCCAGCAGCTCCAGGCTGCTATAGAGATGTGCCAGCTGCTAGTGATGGGCAATGAGGAGACACTGGGAGGATTCCCCGTCAAGAGCGTCGTACCTGCCCTGGTAAGTACTCTCCCTGCATCAGGAAATTCATCTGGAATTCATTTGGTTCTAGTTTATTCTGTCCAAGAATTGCCCTATTAGACAGGAAGTCTACTCTACCCAAATTTTATTCATTTTATTTGTGAAGGTCTAAAATCTTTTTTTTTTTTTAAGGGTTTTAAGAACCTTTTTTCTTTTTTCTAAAATTCATAATCTGAGAGATAAACAACCTCCTCTCTGTGTGGAGAGTCAAGCATGCTCTCTTGTCTTTCTGTTCTTAACCTCATATCCTATTCTCTTCTTCTCTTTGCAGATCACACTGTTACAGATGGAGCATAATTTTGATATTGTGAGTATTATGAACTTCTGTGAGTGGGTGCATGCACAGTCAAAACAACCGCCGATCAAGACCAACTGCAGAGAATCTATCACCTGTCAATGATTATAACCATCTATTCACAGGCATATCAATTTTTACACTTAAAATTTGAGTGACTTAATAACTGTTCCCCCCATGTGTCCTTCCTGCAGATGAATCATGCGTCTCGCGCCCTCACCTACATGATGGAGGCTCTGCCGCGCTCCTCGGCTGTGGTGGTAGACGCCATCCCTGTCTTCCTGGAAAAGGTAAATGGCACCTCGCTGTTCCTTTAAGACCTGGCTGTCAATAATGTGAATGACATAATTAAAGGTGCAGGTTTTTCTTTTGAAATAATCATAATATAATTATAGACATCGATTATAGACATTTCACATGTGAAGAAGTTAGCCACTCATGAAAAAGGTCATCTTTAAAAGAGGTGTCTTTTATGTTTGTTGTCTCAAATCTGTGTTTCCCTTGTGTCCACAGCTTCAGGTCATCCAGTTTATCGATGTGGCAGAGCAAGCCTTGACCGCCCTGGAAATGTTGTCACGGAGGCACAGCAAAGCCATCTTACAGGCTGTGAGTACTGATGCTTTCTGAGGAGCGGTTTGCACAACGTTTTCAGGCAAAAACAGCACATTTTTAATGCAGTTTGCCTGCGCGTTGACACGACAACAGCGTTTTGGGGACTGAAAACGCATATTTTTGAAAACCGGTTTCAAAGTCCACGTTTTTGAAAACGCCCAATACGGGATTCTATGTTTTCGCGGATATTTATAAACGCAAATCGTTTTGAAAACGTTGTTGTGTATATGTGAAACGTTTTTAGGAAAACTTTTCTGTTTTTGACTACGTCGGTGTAGTGTAAACGTAGCCTGAGTGTTGTGTTAAATGCTAGATCAACCAATATGATAAGACACTAGTCAAACTGAATTAATTGTAATAATTTAGTTAGCACAAAATGTTCCACGCATTAATATAGAGTAGATGCGCGGACACAGATGTGCTTTGAATGTAGAATCTATTCTTTTGTGCCCATTTTATTTTATTACAGAAAATGACAATCCATTAAAGCTTTGCTGTTTTTTGGAACTGTTTATCTATAGGGAGGTCTGGCTGACTGTTTGCTGTACTTGGAGTTCTTCAGCATCAATGCTCAGAGGAACGCATTAGCCATCGCTGCTAACTGCTGCCAGAGCATCACGCCGGACGAGTTTCACTTCGTCGCTGACTCTCTGCCCCTGCTCACTCAGAGACTCACACACCAGGTGATGAGCTGAAACACAGCACACATCTCATTCACATTCATAAGAGCAGACAAATGGATGTCATGTCTGGATCTGTAACACAAACAAGCAGTATGTTTACCGTAGTGTTACTGGTGTGAATCACAACTGATTGACAGCCAGATGCTGGGTGTAAACAATAAAATCAACACAACTCTTTAACGCAGATGAATCAGCATTTTTATTATGAATTTTGGTTTACAGGATAAAAAATCTGTCGAAAGCACTTGTCTCTGTTTTGCCAGGCTGGTGGACAACTTTCAGCATGAGGAGGTGAGAAATGATGCCTTAAATCTTTGTCTGAGCAGTTTTTACAAATTGCTTTGCTTTGTTTAAATGGTTCTTTCAATAGTAATAATGAAAAGTCACTTAATATGAGTTATCGCATACTGTTATCAAAATAAAAAAGGTTAAGGTTAATAATTTTTATACACTTTAAACAAATGAGTCAGAAGAACTTGTTTGTGCATTGGCTGTACTGTACCTACTCTGGTATGTGACACTTTATTGTGCATTCAGCATGACCTCATGAACTGTTGCCCTGTGTGTCCTTGTGTCACAGAACCTGTTACAGCAGGTGGCATCACGGGACCTGCTGACCAACATCCAGCAGCTGCTGGTGCTCACTCCACCCGTGCTCAGCTCCGGCATGTTCATCATGGTAGTGCGCATGTTCTCTCTCATGTGCTCCAACTGCCCGTGCTTGGCCGTGCAGCTCATGAAACAGAGTAAGTCACTTGCACTAATTAGTTTCTATTAAGAAATGAACACCAACACTGAATGTGGTGTTTGATAGCAGTTTGTTTTTTTCACATATCAAGATGAACGACTCGTGGCAGGTTTTACAACTCCAAGTAAATGTTTATTGAGCGACTGAGTGTGTTTTGTGTTTTCAGATATAGCAGAGACCCTGCGTTTCCTGCTCTGTGGAGCATCTAATGGGAGCTGTGAAGAGCAGATTGACCTTGTTCCCAGAAGCCCCCAGGAGCTTTATGAACTCACCTCACTCATCTGGTACGTCTTGTTTTAATAAACCTCTCCTTGATTTGTGTGGTTCTGTTCGTGACATCTGATTAACATGCTCTGAGTTAATAGAGACTCCGATTGGAGAAATAGTTTTGAAGCTTAAAGGATTAGTTCACTCCAAAATGAAAATGGTCATCTTTGCTCACAATTCAGCAGAGGAAACCATAATGAGTGTGTCTGGTAACTCTTTTGTATCTCTGCTTTAGTGAGCTGATGCCATGTCTGCCCAGAGAGGGCATCTTTGCGGTTGATGCCATGCTGAAGAAAGGCAGTGCCCAGACCACAGAGGGCGCCATCTGGCAGTGGAGAGATGATAGGGGCCTGTGGCACCCGTACAACCGCATTGACAGCCGCATCATTGAAGTATGTTGACGTAGTTAGCGTGGCATTCTGAAGACCAGCTAATGATTCAGAATCCCCATTCGATCTTAATTGCTCACTTTTTTCAGACTGCACACCAGAACGGAGAAGACGAGATAAGTCTGTCGACACTTGGCCGTGTCTACACAATCGACTTCAACTCTATGCAGCAGATAAATGAAGACACTGGCACTGCCCGTGCCATTCAGAGAAAACCCAACCCTCTGGCCAACTCCAACACAGGTGTACATGCCAAACCCATATTACACTAAATATTCTGGAAAAATTTCTTCTTTATGTTCCCTTACCACATTTGTGGCAAACTATCAAATAGAGGTATTTTCAATTTTTTTTAGATAAAATCGGAAAATATGGCAGAAAACAAGTAATCAGCAGTCGTTTTTAAAATCAATATGAATGAAAAATGTAAAATAGTGCTGAAACTTATTAGACCTGTAATGACTTTAATTATTAAGATAAATTAAAATGCACACACACACACAAAAACCCACTTGGCACTATTAACACATGCTTTTTTTATTTTATTTTAATATGAAATATATAATGTACAAGAAATCCAGTAAAAGCAGTTGACCTGTCAAATAATTCTGACTTGAGAAAAAAAAAGGTCCTCAAAACACCCATCTGCATCATTTCATCAGCAAATATGATGTATTGGACAGACTTTATGGTCAAATAATTTTGACCAGTGGGAAACAAACACAAACAATGAAATCCATAAACAGGGAATCTAATTTTACTTTTATAAATGTGGCACATTAGCGAATTATACAGGATATTTTGTGAGAATAAAATGTTTTAAAACGATAAATGGAGTAAAACTGTCCGTCTTCACAGGGGGGCACTTTGAGGTGCGGCGAGAGGACGCACGAGCTCAGCTGATGAAAGAGGACCCAGAGCTGGCCAAGTGCTTCATAAAGACTCTGTTTGGGGTTCTGTATGAGGTGTACAGCTCCTCAGCCGGGCCTGCCGTCAGACACAAGTGCCTTAGAGCCATCCTCCGGATCATCTACTTCGCAGATGCAGAGCTGCTTAAAGATGTACTGCGCAACCATGCTGTGTCTAGGTCAGTCAGTGCAGAGCTCTGTGTGAATGGCTGAACAAAACCTATTTTTACTTTATAAAAATTAGTAAAGATTTAAAGTATAATGATGTCAATTATGTTAATTAAATTTGTCCATTTAAGTGAAGATATGTGGCTTACGTTAAGCTTGTAAGAATGCTTACATGGTTTCAAAGTGGAATAATTCTAAGCTAATATGTGCAAATGTTTGAATTGTTTGTAGCCACATAGCTTCCATGCTGTCCAGTCAGGACCTGAAGATTGTAGTCGGCTCTCTGCAGATGGCTGAGATCCTCATGCAGAAGCTTCCAGATGTTTTCAGTGTTTATTTCAGGCGGGAAGGTACTGGATCTGGTTTTTATATAAGCTTCACACCAAACCTCTGTAGAAGTTATTCCACAGAATCAAATGACTAGCTGTGGCAGGATTACTGAAAAACAACAAGCCTGTCTCCCAACATTACGTCATCACCTGCAAAAAAAAAAAATGATAATATTAATGCATTACACCCAACACTGCTGTTTTATTGTTCTTGTTCTGTTCAGGTGTAATGCACCAGGTAAAGAACCTAGCTGAATCTGAGGTGTTCCTCACCAGCCCTCCGAAAGCGTGCACCAGCGGCACAGCTAGTCTTTGCACCACCACCATCACAACAGCAACCACTACAGCTGCCTCCAATGTCACACCCGACTTAGGCTCGCCCAGTTTCCAGCACAGCATGGACGACTCGCTGGACCTCAGTCCACAGGGGTATAGAGTTACTCTCACACGCACTGTTACTGATCGAGAGTTTGCAGACTTGGGAACTAATGTCTTACCATTTAAAGTTTAAAAATAGATCCCTCTGTTCTCTAGTAGGTTGAGTGATGTTCTTAAAAGAAAGCGCCTTCCTAAAAGAGGACCAAGGCGTCCAAAGTACTCCCCACCCAGAGACGAAGACAAAGTGGATAATCAGGGTACATAGAACCCCTTGTGTTGAGAATTACAGTGGTGCCAAAAGTATTTGGACACTTGATGTTCTCTTTAATCCCAAAAACAGTCAGAGCCTTCGAGTTCAGCTGCTTTTTAGTGGCTTTTAGTTTCTTTTGTTTAAGAATTGCAAATGTTTCGTTACACTTGAATTTACTCACCTCATGATTATAATATCTCCTCACTCTGTGCATCTCCTCCACAGCTAAGAGCCCAACAACTACACAGTCCCCCAAGTCCTCTTTCCTGGCCAGTTTAAATCCCAAGACCTGGGGTAAACTGGGGAATCAGACTAACAGCTCCAACTCAGAGCCCTCACGCACTGCAGGGGTCAGTGGTCTGGCACGAGTGCCGCCCAAGGACTCGGTTTCAAACAACAGGTAAAGCAACATATTGTTTTGTGTGTATGTTTATGCGTATGTTTCTCATCAGTGTTAAAAACTATTTTGTTACCTGTAGTATATTTTTCAGGATTATTATTTTTTTTTATCAACTTTTGAACATTGACATTTCAGGGATAAGATAAAGGCTTGGATAAAGGAACAAGCCAGCAAATTTGTGGAGCGTTACTTTAATTCAGAGAGTTTGGATGGAAGCAATCCTGCACTGAATGTCCTGCAAAGACTCTGCACTGCCACAGAACAGCTGAACTCGCAGGTAACCCTGGACACAAAGTTAGCATTTGTAGCCATTACAAAGAAGTGTTTCAACCATAGACACAGACAGCATTTTAAAATGTTTCAAAACATGCTATCACTTTTAATGTGTACTGTTTAAAGAGAAAACCATATTTGACAATTTTTTTTTGTCATACAGTGGAAGGCATTAATTTTCTCAAACTGTTTTTATGCACATTTCAGGTTGACAGTGGTGTGGAGTGTCTAGAGGAGATAAGCACTATTGTATCTGAATCAGACGTGTCCTCCTTCGAGATCCAGCACAGTGGGCTTGTGAAGCAGCTGTTGTTGTATTTGACATCAAACAGTGAACGGGACACTACCAGTAGAGATGAGAGAATCAAGAGGTTCCTGCATGTGTTCTTCGGCTGCCCGGTCGGTCACACTGTCAACCTTTTTACACTTGAAAAAACATACAGCTTCCCGTCTCTCTCTTTCTAATTTTTCATCCAAATACTATTAATCACTATATGTCGAGCTACTGGCACAGCTTACCCCAAAAGCATCCCTGACACAGAAATATTCTGTGCCTTTTATATACCGTTAATTCCAGAATTAATTGTAGATATATATATATATATATATATATATATATATATATATATATATATATATATATATATATATATATATATATAGAGAGAGAGAGAGAGAGAGAGAGAGTGAGAGTGTGTGCAAGGCAGCTCACTAGGTTTTGTAACCATGTTACACTTTTCCCTTAGCGCTGAATGTAGTTGACATGTTAATTGGGTTAATTTTAGGTTAATTTTGTAGTAGTCACTGGTGTGATCCGTGTGACTCATTGTTTATGTGATTCAGATACCAGGGCAGGAACCTCTGGGGCGTTTGGACCTGACAGAGAATGGCCCACTGCTGGCATTGGTGCACAAGATGAACAACTGCCTTAGTCAGATGGAACAGTTTCCTGTTAAAGTGCATGATTTTCCCAGTGGGAATGGCAACGGAAGCAGGTAATTCCCTCGTGCTATCTTCTTTAATGCTCTTGTTGTAAATACATCCATTTGTCTTTGGTTTTCCTATTCTACTTTTTAATTATTTTTTTTATTGATTCAAACTAAATGATCATATTATATAATTAATGAATGAGTCTGGCTTTTGGTGTAAAAAATTATGTTTTAAAGCAGTTAAAATGGTAGTATAAACTTGCTTTATTTTTTATGGATGAAAACAAAAAGAGATAATTACAAATAAATTTGTGTTAGTGCAAAAAAATAGCTGTTCTCTTGCTAATTGTTATTCTTTTGTTTGCAGGGGTTCACAAGCCCTCAAGTTCTTTAACACACATCAGCTGAAGTGCCAGTTGCAAAGACACCCAGACTGCACCAATGTAAAGCAGTGGAAGGGCGGGCCGGTCAAAATTGACCCCTTGGCCCTAGTACAGGCTATTGAGAGATACCTTGTGGTTAGAGGTATACACACAAGAATTGGAACGTGATGTTCTCAGTTCTCTTGTTTCTGAGTTCTCAGACTAGGTGGTTGACTTTTACTGTCTCCACAGGGTATGGAAGGATCAGGGAGGAGGATGAAGACAGTGATGATGATGGTTCCGATGATGAGATTGATGAATCTTTGGTACGGATTATTGTTTTCATGAGAATGGTTACTTAGTAACTGTCATCAGTATGCTATTATTATTTTTTTTTAATTCTGTGGTCTCTAACCGTTTCCCAAAGGCTGCCCAGTTCTTGAATTCTGGGTGTGTACGTCACAGACTGCAGTTCTATATAGGAGAGCACCTACTGCCGTACAACATGACTGTTTATCAGGCCGTCAGGCAGTTCAGCTTACAGGCCGAGGATGAGCGAGAGAGCACAGATGATGAAGCAAATCCTCTTGGGCGGGCTGGCATCTGGACCAAAACACACACTATATGGTAGACAACTTACATGCCTTAAACTACACGATCACTAATGTTAGGCCTTTTCCATGGATGTGATGTACATCTGCATCCATATTATTTTCCCTGTTTTGTATTCAGAATGTGTTAATGCATGTTTGTGTAATGCAGGTATAAGCCAGTCAGAGAGGATGAAGAGGGCTGTAAAGACGCTGTTGGAGGGAAGAGGGGTCGTGCACAGACAGCTCCCACTAAAACCTCCCCTCGAAATGCCAAGAAACAGGATGAACTGTGGCATGGTAGGGAGATATTGTGTGCATTTGTGTACTGACAACCTGCAGAAGCTGTATAGTAGATCAATAAGAAACTTCACTGGAATCTATCTTTATCGAGACTATGGTGTTTGTGTGTTTCCAGAGGGTGTGTGTCCCAGTGTGACAAACCTTTTAGAGTCATACCTCATTAGTGATCCTCCAGAGGGCATCACTTTTGATGACCCTTCAATGGAGGTGGTTCTGCTGCTGAGGGTCCTGCACTCCATCAGTAGATACTGGTTCTACCTGTACGATGTGAGTACTATGTTCAAGAACACTTCCATTCATACAAAAGCACAGGTACAATAACGGGACCTTTATCAGAATAAGCCAATATAAAATTAGCTTTAATTTTATTTTTTTTATGCAAAGTACATTTTTTTCATGTTTGATTTTGGTGTGTAATATGGCCTGGATGTGTTTCAGTGAGATTCACCCAATAATAAAACACCCAAACAGTGTAGATTTCTTCTTACCTTTGTATCTTTTTCCCAGAATGCTGCATGTAAGGAAATCATTCCCAATGGTGAATTTATCAACAGTAAACTGACAGCAAAGGCCAACAGACAGCTGCAGGATCCGCTGGTCATCATGACAGGGAACATTCCCACCTGGCTCACTGAGCTCGGCAAAACCTGGTACTGCAAACTCTTCATTTTACTATTTTTAACAATGCTGTCTTGAACTTCTGGAGTCTGTTCTGTACTTTTTACACCTCTAATCTTCTCTCCTCTAGTCCATTCTTCTTCCCGTTTGACACACGGCAGATGCTTTTCTACGTGACTGCATTTGACCGCGATCGCGCCATGCAGCGTCTGCTCGACACCAACCCAGAGATTAACCAGTCGGACTCACAAGACAGCCGTGTCGCTCCACGCCTTGATAGGAAGAAGGTTGCCCTAAAATTTCTGTTTAAGCATTTGCAAGCTGTAATTGCTTCATAAAACCATAGCCAGAGGTATGTTTTCACAAACAACTTTCTAATATTCTTTGTTTTGTATGTCTAGAGAACGATAAACCGTGATGAGCTCCTGAAGCAAGCAGAGTCAGTAATGCAAGATCTCGGGAGTTCCAGAGCCATGCTGGAAATTCAATACGAGAACGAGGTATGCTTGACTGACGATTAGGCCAGAAACATAATCTACATAAATACACAGACACAAATTCTTGACCAGTGCATTTCAACCATATTGTGTGCTTTCTTGCGTTACTGTGTTACAGTGGTCCTGCGGAAGTGTTATTCTGGTAACTTGCTATAAACATACTGATAATTTAAGTTGCTCAGCAAGATGTTCTACAAACCACTACTTCACCATGACAGTAGTGCCTGAAAGAAAAACTTGACTGTAATATATATTTTATGCAAATATGGCTATGGTGCCCCTAGTGGCAGTGCTTAGAATGCAAAACAGTGTGCAATTAAACCTGTGCAGCTAGTAAACATTGTTTATGTTCTGTTAAAACACCAATTAATCACTTATACACATGGTTTCGTTCTCACTGTCATTCTAAATCCTATACTTTTGTATGTTTTACTATTTTTAGTGTGATTTGTTTAATCTGAACTGCAAAATAAATAATAATAATTCAATTCAAATTTTTCAGAACCAATCCAAATTTCAATTATTTATTCGAGTTTAAGATGTGGTTAAAATAATAATCGCCACTACTGTTATTTTTTACAAGCCCATTGAGCGTATTTCAGCCAGTGTAAGTTTGAATAAGTGTGTGTCTTTCTGCTGAGAGTCCACTTTTCTGTCAGTCTTGTTTGATTTGTATCGGTCTTCTCTCTGTGTCTCAGGTGGGAACAGGTCTCGGCCCTACACAGGAGTTCTATGCTCTGGTGTCTCAGGAGTTGCAGAGGGCCGATTTGGGTCTTTGGAGAGGAGAGGAAGTCACTCTCTCCAACCCTAAAGGTAACAGTGATTTATTAATCAAAATAATTTTGTGCAATCTTTCCAGTGTAAAGCAAATGGCATTCTACTGCTGTTCACTAAGTTTGGCTCTTCTCTGTCTGTCTGTCTCTGAGCAGGGAGTCAGGAGGGTACCAAGTATATGTTCAGTTCCAGAGGGTTGTTTGCTGTACCATTTGGTCGAACTACCAAACCAGCTCACATCGCCAAGATCAAAATGAAGTTCCGTTTTCTTGGGAAACTCATGGCTAAAGCGATCATGGACTTCAGATTGGTATGTTTACTCATGACAAAATTACTTAATTTAATTTTAGCGCAATAAAGAAAAATTAATTCACTACTTCAGACATATTAAATTAATCCCTTTCATATATTTTTATGCCTTTTCTAAGTATTTCAGCCTTTTAAAGTTCCCCTATTTTGCCATTTTTTACGCCTCCTAATATTGTCTTGGGAGTCTCCTACAATAGGATTACATGCTTGCAAGGTCAAAAACGCTTGTGTTTTCTCAAAATATGCATTTAATATCACCTAATTTTCCAATGATTCTCAAACGATTCATTCAAAGCAGTTCAACGATTGAGTCTAAACACCTTCCCGTGAGCCTGCTCTGCTCTGATTGGTCAGATGGCCCAGTCTGTTGTTATTGGTCTACAGCGTACAGCGCTTTTCAGAAATGATACGCCCATTTCAATAATTCTGTATTTTGAATGCTCTGAAACATCTATTGTTTATCATATTTACAGGTTGAGATTCAGTTGAGCAGCTGGTCCAAATAAACAGAATTCTGATCCATCTTTCAACATCAGGCATTTTGTAAATCCCGCATTGAACTCTCAGAGATTAGAGAAGCAAGTTGTCAGTAGAATGACGTGTTTGTGGGTGGGATCCAGTTGTTTGCGGCTGGCCAACATAGAACATAGGCGCGCATTATGCAAATGTGTTACCCCATGACGTGTAGCCGTCATGGAGGTGGGATTCGACTCTTAACGACTCGTTTCAGCTGTAAAAAAAAAAAAAAAAGTTTATTTTGGGAGAAAGTAACTTTATTTATCGTGCACTTTCAGCTTTAAACCTTTGCAGATCATTTACATTCACATACAGCTACATTACACACTGCATGAAAGGCAGTATTGGAAATGGCATAACAGGGGCACTTTAAAGTTTTTGTTCATTACAATCTCAGAATATTTTTTACATTGATTTATTTAAATCAGGGGTGTTGCAATATATCACTATCAAAGACAAAGACATGGTATTAAAAATTTAAATATTGATATGTAAAAACTACACATGATGGTTGCCACCATTATAAAACGGAAAGAAGACCACCTAGTGTGTAGCTTTAACTGCCAAACAATATCACATCAGAGTAAATGATGGTTGTAAAAGACACCCGCTCCTGAAAAAAGTTGGCTTGTCAGTGTGAACGTTTTTGGGATTCTGTAAAAAGGTGGCCGGTCATCACAAAGTTATAGTTACAAACTCATTCTCTGCCTTCTTACATTTGTATTTCAAGTGTGATAAAAGTTTAAGAGGAATTTGAGTGAACTTATTTTTTCAAACTTTTATAGATAAAGGAATAGTATCATTATTGTGAAGTCTTTTTTAGATGATAATAGTGTAGTGAAAAGTGACAATGTTTTCTGTCACTTTTGTGAAAAAATCATTTTCGATTTTTAAGACATACATGTTCATTGAATTGATTGTAAAATCGATTTTCTATGCCAAAAAAAAAGACGTTTCCTTTTTCAACATCAAATAACGGACGAACGTAAAGAGAGCGCTGGAAACGCAGAAGTCAGCAATATTTCTTGTTTATTGGCTCTAGTTTTGTGCAGAATAACAAACAGCAACAGGAGTGCAACATTCTCGAAAAAATATATATGCAGAGGGGACGGCTGCCATAAAAGAACTTCAACCCGGCTGCATTTATGATTTAGGCAATTCAAAAATCTCCAAGATTATTTTAAATAATGATTCAATCCATTTCAAACAACTGGTCAAAAAATGAAACTTTAAATGGACTTGAGAACAGGCCATGTGTGTTTTTTTTATTGAACGTAACCGACACTTAGGCTAGGCGGCACTAGGCAGGCATAATGAAATGTGCAAAAAGCCTAGGGCCATTACAAATTTATTGGACAGGAAAACAAGTGGATCAACATTTTCGGGGTCCAGAGCAGAGCGTTTTTTATTCACTATATGTCCAGCTGTTGAGAAGATGCGCTCCGACCGCACTGATGTCCCAGCGACACTCGGGTACAGCTGCGCAAGGTGGGGGTATTACTGCTAATTTTCCACCACAAAAGCCGGTCGCTGTCAGCTTGCAATGGTCCTTTTCAGAACTCAGAATCTCCTGTAACTAGATGCGCGAATGAGGCGAATTCGCGTCTACCGTGCTGCGAGACATCCAGATGCGCGTAAACGCGTCTTTACATTGACTTAACATTGAAATCATTCGCGCCAGACGCTCTATTCGCGTTCGGCGTGAACGCAGCATAAGAGGTCACTTTCGACGTCACTGAGTCTTATAGGCGCGTAAAATTGCTGGTATTTTCGGTCTAACTTTCGCAAGGCATACTGCACTTTCGGAATTCTTTATTTTCTTTTTCTGCTTGTTTGTGAGTTTTGTTACATCTAAATTTTTTAATTGTTTAATTCTTTTAAAATTAATAGTGTACATATTTGGTTAAAATCGATTCCCCTATTTTCATTTTCGAAACTTTTTTTGGTTGGTCCGATCGATTGTGCAATCGATTTTCGAACTAAAAGTGACAGCCCTAGTAGTGAAAATATGACTCCATACCTTCCTCTTCTGCTGGTAAAACAGTAATACATTAACTAACATCATCACTGCAACACACACACACACACACACACACTTACCCAGCATCAGCTCCAACTCTGGTTTTTGTTTGCACAGAACCATATATTCATGAAAAAGAAAATCAGTCTGAATGAAGAAAGCAATAACTTTGCCATAGTATCCTTTCAAATGTTAAAGTTGCCACAGTGATTTTATGCTTTGTCTGAAAAAAGTTCAGGCTCAGGATTTATTTTTGCTTTATACCCGAATCAAGTCATTGACACTTGTTAATTTAGATGTGTTTTTGTCTCTAGTTGGACTTGCCTCTAGGCTTGCCATTCTATAAGTGGATGCTGAGGCATGAATCCTCCATCAGCTCCCATGATCTGGTCAACATTGATCCTGGTGTCGCCAAATCCATCCATCACCTGGAGGACATCATCCGCCAGAAGAAGAGAATAGAGCAGGACAGATCACATGTAAGCCACTGACCCTTCAGAGACATGAAACCCCAAACAAAAACATCTCAAAACCAACCGACATCTGGAAAGTTTTTTTGTGTTGTATTGTAACTATCTGTATTTGTCAGACACGGGAGACCCTACAGCAGGCCTTGGAGAGTCTCAACATGAACGGCTGCTCGGTGGAAGATCTGGGCCTGGACTTCACTCTGCCTGGATTCCCAAACATCGAGTTGAAGAAAGGGGGCAAAGACGTGCCAGTCACCATTCACAACCTGGAGGAATACCTCAGAGTAGGGGACTGAATAACCTGACACGCCATCATTAATGTAACCTGAACAAACCGCTCTAACTTCATCACCTCTTGTTCGATCTGTGTGTAGTTGGTGGTCTACTGGACGCTCAATGAAGGTGTGTCTCGGCAGTTTGAGTCATTTAGGGAAGGATTTGAGTCGGTCTTCCCTCTGCAACATCTGCAGTGCTTCTATCCTGAAGAGGTGAGCACTTACTCTCCTTTGATCAGTTTAGTCGTTCAGTTTAACAGCCATCAGATACCTGCTGCATTTGTTGGCTTTATTCTTCTAATTGCACAGTTGTAGTACAGGTTTTAAATAGGGCTGGGGAAAAAAAATCTCTTTTTCGATTAATCGTTTTTTAAAATGTGGTCGAATCAAAGACCATGAATCGATTTTTTTCCATATTCTGCATCTTAAAGCCTCTTATATACTTTCTGCGTCCGCTATGGACCGCTAGGTAGGCGTGAAGTTAAAATCGCCATCGTAGAGTGTGTGCCGAGGCTCTGAGCAGACGACCGCGCGGACAGGTGCGAGTGATCAGTAGTCTTCAAAAGCACAATTGCACATGTTCAGGCAGTGTGAAGAAGCCCATTGCCAATCGAACCGGTGCAATCTGTCAATAAAGAATATAAAGACAGCGATGTGCAATGATTCTGGGGAATTGTTAGTTCACATGTTTGTTGCAGAGCATCAGCGTACGATTTTGGAAGTATAAATGGAAGAAGTCCGTGTCCACGCTTACCGTGTACACGTCTGGATTGCTCATGCGGAAACTATAACACAGGCTTTACAATCGCAGCTTCATTGTGCTGTTACTACATCTAGCCGAATTTCACAAATTTGTTCAGCTCCCAACAGAATCAGGTGTGTTATTTATGGGGAGTAGAATTATTTATTTCAATGAATCTAATCGATTAGATATCATAATATTTAGGCTATAATATTATAAATCAGGTTGGTTTGTATTGGTGACGTAATGTTTGTGCGCCCCGCGAGACTTGTACTTGGACCATAATGCGGCCCGGTGGGAAAAAAGGTTGAGAACCACTGACTTAAAGGGTTTCAGGTGCTTTGTCGACGTTGATGCCACCTTCAGATAAAAAGTCAGAGGTATGGAAGCATTTTAGATTTCGTAAGCAAGACGACGACGATAGTGTTGTGGACAAGAACAAAGCATTTTTCATCTTGCGTCAAACTTGTATTTATTTAACATAATGCATTAGAAAATTAGAGATGGGTTCTGTTTTAATGTACCCAAGTGTACATAAAATAATAGAGTTTAATATACAGGTTTGTGGCTCTTAATTTCTTTTTATTACCCAATTGTAAACTTATGTTCACTGTTCTTTTTTATACATAGTATTTGTATTAAATCTATATTCATTGACTTGAATCGAGAATCGAAATCAATTCGATTTGAGAGCTTGTGAATCGAAATCGAATCGATCTGGAACATCTGAATCGATACCCAGCCCTTGTTTTAAATGATGTGCCAAAGGGAACATGAACTAAAAGAAATCAGAATTTCCCGCTTCTTTTGACACACAAGTAGACATTGTTTTGATATGTAATGACTGTGTACTGTACACTTGTCATGTATTGCTGTTTGAGTCAGTAAATCAAGCAAGTGACAGCTGTCAACTTCACACTGTTCTTATTTTCAGTAAAATCACATGCAATTAATCTGATTAATTTATATACAGAAAGCAATCAAAGAATGCTCCCCCCTTATAATCACTGGAGCTGTCAGTCATTTTGGCAACACTTCATAATAACTTTCATTAATAAGTAATTAACAAACATTATATAATGCTATATAATGATCATTAGCTAATACATATTCAAAGAGTTAGAAATGTGAGATAATGTGCTTGTCAATGTTTGCTAATAAACTTATTAGAAATGTTCAAACAAATAATTATTTCATATAAGTTAAAATACAAAAGTCATTAAACTTTCTATTCCATATGATCAAGCACTTATTGAAAATCTACAAATGATTTTTACAGATGTTATAAAATGATTAAAAGCTTGTGTTATTGCACAACACTTTAGCTGCTATTGAGGTGTGATACGGGTAAAGTTAGGGACAGGATTGGTGGTATGGGGGGGTTTAAGGGCTGGTTCAAGCGTACAGGGGTCAGTTTGATTACTATAAGGGAACACAGTTCAATCTGTTTATATTATATTGTTTTGATAAATGAACAAGTATTTATTTTTTATGAATTGTTTTCCCATTTGTTTATGATTCAAGGAATATCCTTTTTAAATGTATTAATATGTGTTGAGGCAATTTTTTTTTTTTTTGCACAAAAATTACAATCTGTTATGTCTTGAGCAAGCTTTTAGCTAATTTCAAGCAGCCACCCTTGACACAAACCTTGTTACAGTAGCTAAAAGTCCATAAAGATACTAAATTAGTATTCGTTCAATAACATTTACACATGATGAATAGTTTCTACTTTTGATTGAGTCCTGCCAAAACATGAACAAATAATTAATAGATCATTTGTTAAGATGTATAAATTGAGCTCTACACAACAAACAAAAGAGTAACAAATGAAGATCATATGAACTAAGTTTACTGACATTTGTAAGCATTTCAATTTACATGAAATAATCATATGTTAATGATTAAGATTGTTTAGTAAGTTCATTAGTAAACGTTAACAAGAACATTATCTCATATTTCTAGCTATGTGAATATATATTAACTAATGAACTAATTGATATTTCAAGGTAAAAACAAAAACAGTGGCTATAATTGAAAAAGATCTAAAATAAATATCTAAAACTTCAAAAGAAATATTGGTAGGAAATTCTCTGCGATGTCTTTGCAGAAATGTTTTTTTGCTATAACGTTGTGCTGCAACCTTTTATGCAATGGGACAACAACAGCTGTGATAGTAAAGACATTGTGAACGTTTTCAAAAGAGTTCCACCTGAAATATTTAATACATGTTATACGAAAACACCAGTCAGAATTTACACTGAAATCTTGAAGGAGATGCACCCATTTAAAGAGTGTACAAGTTTAGAGAACTGACATGAATGAAACACCAATGTAAAAATCCTACTAACATTGCAAGATCACCTCAGGAAATAAAAAACCCCAAGCAGTTTGTGACTTTTTTAACTGGTGGTTTTGCAATGAAGTTTGTATTTAGTTCAATTATAAAAAAATATTATTTCCATGTGCTCTCCCTTTCCAGCTGGATCAGTTGTTATGTGGCAGTAAGTCAGAGTCCTGGGATGTGAAGACACTAATGGAGTGCTGCAGACCGGACCACGGCTACACACATGACAGGTACAAAGTCATGCCTGCAGCGGCTGGAATACACTACAGGACCTTTGCCCTGATTTGCAGTCTGAAGGAGTCGACGCTAGCTGATGCTGGTTGACCAAAGTCAAAGCCAGTCTGCAGATATTGGCCAGAAAATTACTACTACTATATTAATTTTGAATAGAAATATTATCAAACGTTAGAATTAGACACTCTGACAGTATGCCAATGTTAATAGTAAAGACAAAAGAATGATCCAGCCGCATGTCATCGCACGTCATTAACCGCTCGCTCGCGACGCGCTCAGTGAAGGACCATAAGTAGAATATATCACTAGAGCCCCTTTCACACTGCCATTCCGGCAAATACACGGTAAAGTGTTCCGGCAATTGTTCCCGGGTTGCTAGATTTTGCACTTTCACACTGCCAGTGATTACCCGGGATATGTGCGTGCTTTCACACACAACCCGTAAAGATCCTGTAATGACACGTGACATCAGGGTGTGACGTGTAATGTACGAGTCGAAAACGTTAGGCACATTATACTTTCACTGAAGCAAGCGAACGATCTCGGCGTCAGCGCGGAAAGTGAGGAACTAACTGATCTCTGTTTCATTACAGTTTGCACATATTTTATTCGTCGCGAACGTTGATCTTCCTTCAAAACAGCCGCGCGATAACGTGCGTCAGCACTTCGACATGGCATTAGATCTGGCTTTTGTTCACACATCGCTCGTCCCAGGTTGAACCCGGCAATGTTACTAGGTCCCCGACCCGGGTTCAATGCCGGAATCAATCCCGGGACGTGTTTGCATTCACACAGAAGGCGACCCGGCAATGTTCCGGAAATATGCCGGGTCCGACGTGCAGTGTGAAAGGGGCTTAGGTGCCATTCACAGAGAGTGCGCTTTTGTGTTGACAAAGATGCGACACGGGCAGTGGAATAGGAAAAAATGCAGGAAGATGGGGGTTTAACTACTTTTAACTAGTGCACCTCGGTTTTAGAATGCCGTTTCGTGAAAGAGACGCGAGCGCAACAGTCAAACACGTCCATGTTTACATACAGTAAACAATGGAAAAGCAGTACAATCGAATGAAAAAATGTATGCAGGTATGACATTTCATGTATTTTTGAACATGCATGTAAGACAAGATTGTACAGGATGTAAATGTAGGTGCATGCATCTTTTTATATTTAAAGATATTTAAAAAGCGATTTAACATTTACATCAACTTCATGTGTGGTGCACTTGGAATATAAATTTTTCTAAACTATAAGGTTAATGAAAAAAAAAGTTATTTGAATCATACATTTTCAAGTTGACTAGTTAAAATCGTAAAAATGTTTGGAAGTGTTAATATAGTTATTCACTTTTCTGAGAAAAAAATACAAACAAAAGATTTTGTACAGAAAAATCCCGAAACCATAGGGCTACATGCTAGGACTTTTCTGTCGTGTTCAGAGGCATTAAAAACAAATATTAACCCTCAGTCTGCCCAGTTTAGCAATTATGCTTCATATTTTGAGCCAATTATAGCACTTATCTGTCACGTACCTCCTAGCAGTGTTTCTCTGTGTGTCTTGATCTGGAGTAGTGTGTGAGCCTTGGTGTACGTTGAGCAGTTTTTCTCTGTAACCAAGTGTTTGATGCCTTGTGTTTTAAAATCTGAACATATTTTCATGTTGTGTACTGTATTCCAGCCTAAACAAAACCAATAGATGCTTAATCACAACATGAATTATAGTCGCATAAACTCTTTCAGAAATCTTGTTGTGTGTCTGTAGCCGTGCAGTGCGGTTCCTGTTTGAGGTGCTGAGCAGTTTTGATGCAGAGCAGCAGAGACTTTTCCTGCAGTTTGTCACGGGCAGCCCCAGACTTCCTGTCGGAGGTGAGAAACCATTTCTATCCACGGAGTATCAGCCTTCAGGAAGATGTTCTCATGTAACGTGTCTTCCATCTGTTTTCTTCTCAGGATTCCGGAGTTTAAACCCTCCCCTCACTATCGTTCGGAAGACGTTCGAGTCGACAGAGAACCCGGACGACTTCCTCCCGTCGGTGATGACGTGTGTGAACTACCTGAAACTGCCGGATTACTCCAGCATCGAGATCATGCGCGAGAAACTGTTGATTGCTGCGCGCGAGGGCCAGCAGTCTTTCCATCTGTCTTGATCTCTCCTCCCGCACCCTCTCACTCAAAATGGCCTTCAATCAACTCACTGCAGAACCACACAATTCGTGACTTCTTCCTTTAGACTTCCTCTTTCATTTTTTCCCCCCTGCCCTGTTTCTTTTCTTTTTTTAAAACACCCACATTGAGGCAAAATATGTACAGCCTACTTGTTTAAATAAAAGCAGCTTGCAGAAACTAAACGATAGAACATAAGAGACTTCCTTTTGACTCCTGACCAGGAGGGAAAGGGTGTTATGTGACTCATCAGATAAAAAAAAAAAAAAGAGTGTGAGAGAGAGAGAGAGAGAAAACATTTTTTTTAAAGAAAAATGTAAAAAAATAAATGCATTATAAAATTATATCAGTAAGTGAGAGATGTTCAAGCCGGAAAAAAAAAAAAGAGGAGAAAACCTGGGTGATATTTTAAAACTTGCGTTGCTGTCTGATGTATTAAGAAAAAAAGGGATGTTGTATTTTTCTCTCCTGGTGAATGACATCATCACTGTGTGTTCCTGTTGGGGTGGGGGCATCCATCAAGACGGCGAGGGTTCCTATAGCTCCAAAGATCATTTGTACAGACAAACATTTGCAGATTTTGCTTATTTGACAGATTTGATAGAATAGCTGTGTGCTCTCCTGCCCAGTTTCCCCTCTGTTCTGTATTATACCCCCCCGAAGTCTGGTTACATTTTGGTTCCACTCTAATTTCTCTCTCTCCTCTTGTCACTTTTTTCCTTTTCATTTGAGAGAATTTTGAACGTGTAAGAGAGTTCAAGTTGGTTGAATGCGGGTAGAGTTGGAAGTGTAGTATCTTTATTATATTATTATTATAATTATTATTATTTGTTTTTGTTTTTTTAACCCAAGTTGAAATTGTTTTCCGGCCGACATCTCACCTAAAGTGTCAGCTCCATGTTGAAAAAGATGTATCGATTGTGTTGGATAAATAGACTCCTCTATGGTTAGTGTGCCTCTGCTGGACTTCTGGGGACTGGAGGTCTTAATGATGGGCCTGCTGAAGTTGCTTGGCTGGTGAAGCCAGGCTTTAATCCCGTAATGTAGCTGAGCACAAGAAATTCATTTAAAAGAATTGGCTGGTCTTATTTTATGGTTTCATAGCCAGATAGCATTTCAAAATAATAATTCAAAAAAGTTCATTAAATAAAATAAAGTTTATATGCAGCTTTCACACCCGGTTTGAGGTGGGATTGCCTGCCCTTTTTTATTTTTATTTTTTATTTTCTTTTGTTTTTTCTCTTGCTGTAGTTTATTTTGGCACTGCTGGCTTGGAACAAACCGTGGTGTGCACTTCAGTCCGTGGCCAGGAGGTGGTGCTGCTGTGCGCGCTCCTGTCCTCATTGTTCATGTGCTGGTTTCTAAGATCTGCAATAATTTACTGCATCAGGTTCATGTTTTTACCTGAACATAAATAAAGTAATTGTTTGACTCAGTCTGTCCTTTTACTGACCAAGCTCCAGTCTGTGTTGGGTAAAGTCCAAAATTAACAAATGAGTAGTTTCCTTCAGTCAGTGAAGTGTAAGATACTATAAAAGTCTATTATATAAAGTACCCTGATGAAATATCTCAATTTTGCTAGTTCTAGATATTACGCAGATGTGTGAATGCAGTTCACTGGCAGTATTTGTGCTGATTATTTGCTTCCATGTGGGCTACATCGTCTCGGATGTGCGTTTAAAATGGCAGCAAAAACATCAGGAAATAATATAAAGACAAGTGTTAATAATAATTTTATGGCAGTCTTAATTTATTTGCTTTGAAACGTTAAAGAGCCATTTTATATTTTGTAGCAGGTGTAAGTTAACACACAAGAAAAGCTAACTGGAGCACTTAAATGTAGCTGTAGTCACTCACAATAATGAAGTTTAATTAACACGACAGTCGGGGTCACTTGTGTTAAGTAATATGTTTGTTCAGTTTTATTGAAATGTATAATTTAATTCCTAAACGTCATCGACTGGTGGGAAGTGGTTGCGTTACCTTTCACTGTCACAGGAGGGCGCCAGACATCTTGATTTCTGTCCTGCTTCAAGTACACAGAAACATCCAACGGAAAGCTGGGGTGTCTGTGTGTATTATCATTCATGCAAAGGTTTCATTGGGAAGAAACATAACGAATAAATCCATGATCCAGTACTTTTCCATTGCAATTGTGTCTGACATGTTACTGAGAATTACTTGCTAAGTGAATACCATCGCTATAGGAGATTTAAGAGTACACATTTGCATATTTGAAATAAATTTACAATAAAGCTAAATATAAATACAGCAGAAATGCAACAACAGTATTTGACCTATGCGTATTTTGTGATCAACAAAATCAAAGTGCATTGTTCAGCTCTTCCAGTCCTGTCAAAAGTTTGTGAAAATCCTGCGAAACTAAACGTTTTTCAATAAATAGGATTAATTCAAGAATAATAAATAGTTATAATTAATAGATTAAGAGTAACAAACCAAGAATAACTGTATATTTACTCTTACTTTTGCAAAGGTTTTATAATCATGAATCAATCATTCAAAATTTGTTTTCTCACACTGACATGTTTAGACTGAGTCATAACAATTTCGTTTAATAAATATGGATATTTAAACCAGTGCGTTTTAAAAGAAAATAATTATATTAAATGGATTTTTAAAACTTTTTAAGTATGCCTTTATTTTTCCCACTCAAATGAATTATTGCATGTCTAAAACTGATGTAAAAACGACCTGAACAAAGATAAACCAATAAAAACGTGTCGATATGTTCCTCAAGGTTTTAGTGAACTTGTTCACCAAGGAAACATCTCGACTGAGATTGTATAAAATACAATGCTATGTGTTAACAAGGAAAAGTCAGGGTTAACAGCCTATATTATAATTTTGTGAAATTATGCAAAAAAAAAAAGAAGAATATTAAATGACTGTTTAGGAAACATCGAGTCAAGAAAAAGGAATCATTGTAATCCCCACCACATAATGTTATTAAACACAACGCATTACATTTACATTTATTCATTTAGCAGACGCTTAAAAGCGACTTACAAATGAGGACAGTGGAAGCAATCAAAAACAACAAAAAGAGCAATGATATATAAGTGCTATAACAAGTCTCAGTTAGGTTAACACAGTAATGCAATGAATAGTTAAACTTGTGGAAATATTCAAGATTTTCGGGGGAAAGATGAATGTGGCGCACACAGTCCCCTGGGGGACCTCAGAAATGCACCTGTTGCTAAACGTTTCAGCATCTGTCCACACGGCGGAGAAACGGCTGCGAATAAACCTGCGTCCTGCGGGAGAAGTGTGTAGAAACAGCGAGCATCTCGCTTTGGACGGTTCCGAAAAACAACATTCCCATTCTCGATTTTATATCCGCTGCAAAGACACGCACTGGTGGACAGAAACCGGGTGAGTGACCTTGAGTATTTTGAGAGCCTGTATTTGCTCATATGAGGCTTGAGGACGTGTTTTGACATCAGCTCGTCCCGGGAAAAGTTGATCAGAGGGGTGCGAGAAACACCACATCCTTATGCCTGCAATCATGGTTCAGTGTATTTATGTAACGTTATGTCGTTGTGCTCAGAATTAGACTAGGGCTTACTGTTGTGGTCGCGTTCACTCTGAATACACGATCACGTGCAAAGGATCTCGATGCAAAATTAATACTAGCCTAAATAAAGTGTGCATCATTATGGCGTTAATGCTACATTTAGCGGTGCACACTGTGCTGTGTAACGTCAGTCCTGAAGGATGATAAAGCACGGTGTGATCTTGAATTGTAATTGATGTTGCAAGGTTTCCGCGCGCATTCCAGCGATCGTCGCCTTGGAAACAGTTCGTGAATCGAGTCTGGCTTTTTCACTGAATCGATTAAACCGATCAGCCCTGAGTTGATCATCGGAGGGAATGTGTTCGAGCCACACTTAGCTCTTTTCTAATAAGACTGTAACCGAATTCTCGAACAGTTCTTCGCGTTTTCACGAAGAAAAGCAAAGTAGAAGTTAATAACATTACAACTAACTGGAGTAAAGTTATATGAAACTTATGTTTGTGAAATGCCGCAGCCTTTTCCATTTCTGAAAGTATACACTTAAAATCAGTCAAGCATTATAATATATCATGATAATCAAGCTTTTTAATAATACAACTTTAGTAATTAGAATTAGTACTTTGTAATCATGTATGAATGCATATTTGTCATTTTAACTTGATTTCACATCTTGATTTATGATTTCTGTCTTATTTTCATGAATGTATTTTATAAGAATACAAATAGTTATACAGAATCAGCATGTTTAAATTGTATAATGTACACCGAAGATTTTTTTCAATATATTGTTTTTGCTGCAAAATTAAACCGTCAGCTAGATTAATTTCACATCTTATATATTTTTATTCAAATGTACATTTTCTCTGTAATGAGGAAGTGAGTATTTAGTTAATTGTTTAACAAAAGGTAAAAAAAAAAAAAAAAAAAAAAACATTAGTTCCACAAACACAGTGTTGATATGAAAAAAAAAATAGAGCTGGTGTTGGGTCAGTATTGGCCAACCTTAGAATCTGGAATACTCCATGTAATCTTACACTGCAAAATAATAACTCAAAAAAGATTAAAAGATAACATAACTGAAATGAAAGAAAGACATTAAAAACAGACAATTAATCGTGATAATTGCCAAAGCCCTACTACAGCCAATTAATCGCAATAGTGGTGACTAAATCATAAGCCAAATTTCATAATCGTGACAGCCCTACTTGACGGAGAGAGAAACTCTGATGTGCTCAGAGAGTTTGAAGAGTGAAAATATATCTGTGCTAAACTTATCCTCCAATTCACACACTGGTGAGTTAAATCTACTGTATTAGCCATTGGCTAATGTTAGACATCATTTAGTCGCCCAGAGGGAAGATTTAGTCGCATATGTGAGTGATTTACTCGCAATGTAGAGGGTTGGAAGTAGAATTTAGTATTCCTTTATAATGTACCGGCTAGGGATGTAACGATTCACTCAACTCACGATTCGATTCACACTTTTTTTTTTTTTTTTTTTTTTACAAAATGAGATTTAAGACAAATTATAAATTAAATGTGTCCTTTATTATTGCTTGGAATACTAATATAGCACTTGCATATTATTGCTCTTTTGTTGGTTTTGATTGCTTCTACTTTCCTCATTTGTAAGTCGCTTTAGATAAAAGTATCTGTTAAATAACAAAATTTAAATATAATGTAAATGTAAATAAAACTAAATTGAAATAAAAAAGCCCCAAATAAAATAAATATCACAAAATAGATCTCTTCATATAAACAAAATAAGGCTTTGTCTCTGCTCTTTCCATTTAAAATGAGAGGCAACCACTGCAATTTAATCATGATCCAAACAAAGATGCTGCATACATGCAACACGAACAGTTTTTAATCTAAATTAGATATATAATTGTATAATTTGTATAAGATGTATAATTTCGAAATTTGAAGCAAAACAGAATGGTTTGACTTCAGTTTTGTGAAACTATACATAAAATGTCTGTATGAAACAGAAACAGCAGGCGATCTGAACGAGACGCAGATTCACTCTCTGCCAGCAGGTGGTGCTTAGAGCGTTTCCTTGGTTTCCGCTGTAAACAAAGCAGTGTTGCTCTTATGAACTTTAATATGCATTATACAGAGAAAAGATGAAAAAAAGAATACCATCTACCGTAAACTTTTCTAAAGACAGTAAGTTCCCCAGACATACATTTATATAAACTCCTACCAATAATTGAATTGCAATTTGTTTAGGATCTCAACGGATTTGAATCATCACATATTTGAATCGATTTTCAACGTTTTTTTGCGGTTAATCGTTACATCGAAACGGCAAAACAAGTTGTTTTTTATGGCTAAATATAGCTGGAAGTGGATGACACTGGATGACTTTACAAATGGCAGTGCCCTCTCTGGGGAACATAAGGTGGATAGTAGGGGTGTAACGGAACATGTATTTGTACCGGACCGTTTCGGTACAGGGCTTTCGGTACGGTGCACGTGTGTACCGAATGACGGAATGCAATATTTTGTGCGCGAAACATAAGTACATTTTCATGTTTCCAAACGAACATATTAAGTGGAGGAATTCTAATGCAGCTGATTCTAAGGCTGGCGACACACTGGATGCGTCGCGCAAGCGTCTCAGCTGCGTGGCGTGTCCGTTTTTAATTCGGCTCCCATGTTAACAGTTTAGAGCTTGCAGACTGCCTGCGTGAGACGCGCATCTTAGGCGCGGCTCGAGCCGCGAAAAAAACGCGTGCATGCTAGAAATAGAACCGACGCCTATTTTTCACGCGACACGCAAGTGTGTTGGAAGCGTTTCCAGGCAAAATATAATAGGAAAATATGTTTATATGTCATTTTGTACACAAATACATATTAATTCATGACACTTTGATGTTTGAAAGTCTATAGGTTGACATAAATTCAGATATAAATGTAATTTAAAATATAAATGAATAATTATTGATTTTCAAATATTGCACCAGTCAAACATAGTCTATTTTGCCTTCAATACTGTTGACGGTGTCCTTTATCAGTAGGCTTTATATTTATGTTTGCATTTCTTTCCCTTACTGTACCGAAAATGAACCGAACCGTGACTTTAAAACCGAGGTACGTACCGAACCGTGATTTTTGCGTACCGTTACACCCCTAGTGGATAGCTATCAATACTTCACAATGTTATACTTTATGCTTTACAGTAGGGTTGTGCCGATAGACGATAGTATCGTGTATCGACGATCGTCAGAGATATCGACATAAGCAGAATTCTCTGTCGATAATCAAGACAATATTAGGCTCATTTTCCTATTAATATATTAGATTATAATAATAATAACTATTATTTTTATTTTTATTAGGCTGCTTATTATAATTCGGCTTTTAAACTGCCCAGCTATTTCACTTAATTTCACTGCCCGCATTTCACACACACACCTCGCACGCGCAGGAGGAATAGAGCATGTAGTCGGTGAAGTTGTAACGCTTTGACTCGGATAATTCGTTAAATCCATGAAATGAAAGAGATAGAAAACGAGGAGTTAGTGTCCCACACATTTAATGGCTGGTATACGGCAACACGCTCTTCTCATACATGAGAGATTAACTCTTTCTTGGTGTCACAAATAAAGTAAAGACAAAATAATTAACAAGGCGGCAGAGCGAATTTATCATCCATAGTGCATGGTTCTCACGTAGTCCTTTTCTTAAAGACTGATCACTTAACTTATAAAACACACTATGTGGTGATGACGTAGAAGGACTACGTGAGAACCACTATGGATAATAAATTCAATCTGCCGCCTTGTTATTATTTTCATGCACACCGCACTATAATGTGATGCATGCAAAATACATAGTTTTGGCCGTTACAAAGTCTCCATCCACAAACAGACGTACATCATCTGCAGATATAAGGTATTTCATTGCACTTTAACAAGTAATCTAAACGGCCTATATACTGTATGCGCAATATATTAAACGAGCCCTCACTAACTGAGTTTAATGCCACAGTTATGTTAGAATGCATCTCTTGTTTCTGTGACGGTGCGTCAGAGTCATCATGAGGCGCGCGGTCCGGAGCGCTGTATGACTAATGCATCAGTTCAATTCAACTATACTACAAATATATCAACTTACCTGTTTTAAATACTTTATATTTAAATGTTCGTTTATGCCCAATATTAGTGTTTAACTGTTGGACTTTAAATGAAATCTGCTATTGATTTTCACCGTTGACTGATTTTGCAGAACATTTAATCTGATAACTTCCCTGCGCAGATGCGGACGTGCGATATGACAGTTGCGTCCGATGTGTCCGATATACGACTATGTATGAACTAGCTGTTTTAAATACAGTATTTTTATATTTAACGTTAGTTAAATCAGTCAGTATGTTTGAAAGTATTTTTTTTATTTTATTGGTGACTCCATAGGCTCTCTCTCGCGCACCTGCATGGTTTAAAACACCCAATAGTTATGCTATGACAAGAACAAAGAGTCTCTCTCTTACTCCACCCATGCTCGATAATATTGTGTATCGTCGATCTCACGGGCTGACGATATGACGATTTGAAAAATGACCATATCGCCCAACACTACTTTACAGCAAGCATCTTTACAATATTACCCATGACAAAAAGTGTCTGTCGCTTTCAATTAGGATTACAATGTCAGTTTCTACCATAAAACAGTACTCCAGTGTGTTCATGTTTTTTCTCGCAGTTCCCCCAGACGAACTGAACAGAAGAAACTGTTTACTTTGCAAGCTGTTTGTCCGAAAATGAATTCCAAATGGACTTTGTTTTGGTCAGATTTTGTTTAAATGATGCCTATCTTCAGTTTTGCTTAAAGTATATCGGTGCATTCACAGTACTCTGCTGGTCTGATGGATTGAACCTAGGCCAAAACACTTAAATTCTCTACACACTTAAGTTCTCTACAACTTAACAAACTTTGTGTGTGCAGAATGAGAGGAAACACTCAGGACAGAAGTGGCATCCATATTTACCTGCAGTGCTCATGTAGCCTTAGACAATTCTGAGATGTGTTTTCTTGGAATATCATATTTTCCCATATTTGTTCCCATGCCAAAGCTGGAACTTGTCTGTTTAGCCATGGTAGTGTTGTGTGGATGTGTGTGTGCAGGAATGAGGCCACTGCGAGGAATGTGTGTGAGTATCTTTACTACATGTGTAGTATACAAGTAGCTGACAGCTTCCAGCATTGTTTGTGTCATTCACTCCTGCACAGCAGCTGCAGTACTGCGGGCCATAAATGATGCAACATCTCTGCTAGCTGTTCATGCTGATTCCTTCACGAGCATCTTTAGCAAATTATAATGTTCTCTTTTTTTGTGGAGCTCCTGTGTAGTTCAGTGTAGTAGTGTTTTTCTTTCATTTGTGATCCACTTTGCAACAAAAATGTGTCAAAGGGTAAGAATCAACATGTGCCTATCTGCCTTCTGTTTATTCTGCACAGAAATTAGAAATTATTTTTTATAAGAATCTTATTATTATAAGAAGTATAATTTGATTAAATATTAAATAAAGCCTATTTTAGGATACTTTTTAACATTATTAGCATTATCCTAATTAAACTTATACTTAATACCGCCGCTCCCTGCACGTACGCAGTCTGCATAGGGCACCAACTCCCAGAGGGGGCAACATCCCAATTGCTAAAAAAAACAACAACAAAAAAAAACATGCGCCATTCTCCCGTCTGCGCTCGCAACAGCTCGCACCTCATGTTTGCGGCTGAATGTTCATAACTGAGGCAGGCATAAAGTTGGCTTGACGTTGGACATTTGAGAGTCTCAAATTTAGGGACATCTAGGTGTCAGCTATAAAGCACAATTGAATTGAATGTTGATATTTATTCAAATAAACTGTAAATCACATGTAAATTATGCTACTTTTTCACATGAGCTCAAACGCAAATTTTAAGCTCAATAGCATTTGAGGAGAAAGACTTGCAGTCATAAAACAATTGTAATGTGTTCATTTAGGTGTCAGCTACAATGCACACCTTATACATTTTTATATATATTAAATTAAATTATAAATCATTTAGGTAAATACTAGGCCCGTTTATCACTTTCAGGCACATTCCTGTGAAAGGTTTTTCTTTCTTTCTTTTTTTTTCAGGTTCCCTTACAAAAATTACCCATGGTTTTAACAATAACACCACAATTCATCGTTCTTGTAGCCATGGTAACTGCAAATTTACCATGTTTTGTTACTTCAAATAATAATTTACAAGAAGTATTAATATACTGTAATATTTTGTTGTTGTTGTTGCTATAAAAACAGACCTCAGCCATCAATAGCCTTTAAAATGACTTAAAATGCATTATATATATATATATATATATATATATATATATATATATATATATATATATATATATATATAAAAACATGAGGCAATAATTATTGGTTAATAATAACACAATACATAATGTAGGCAAATACAAAATAAACAATGTATGTACATGTTATTACAAAAAGCTGCAAAGGGAGCCAAATGCCATGTAATTGCTGCTGTTACACTTACAGGACAATCAGATCCTTGTTTTGGCTACTGACCAAACATTTAATTCAAATATTCACTTAATCTTTCATTGACACAGCCTTTATAATTTCTTCAACAAAAACATGCATATTACAACCCATGGTTTTATCATAGTAAAATTGCTTAATTTCCTTTTGTATGATTCCTGAATACTATAAAATAAATTAGAGTCATGATAAAGTAATAGCAATAGGTAAATGTCGAGAGATACAATTGTTGTATTAATTTACTTTTTTATTTGATTAAAGTTCTATTTTCACCCCTATAGTAGGTGTTTTTTTCCCATCATCATATTTGAGGAAGGGGGGCACAACAATACAGTCCTGCTTAGGGCACCCATTTGGCCAGCAGCGGCCCTGCTTATACTGTACTGTGAGCCAAATATATGTGTTCTAATTACATTTCAATGTTGTATTGCCTTTTATTAATGCTTTTGTATTTTTGTTTGTAATATATATATATATATCACAATAGTGTTTATATATGGATAAAACACTGTCTAATAATCAGATAGAACTGTTAAATAAAGAGATAAAAAGTATTGTAATGATTGCTTTTGTATTAATAGTATTAGAAAAGCAAACATTATAATACTTTCTCATTTACGGTCATCATTCAGCAACTACACATTTATATCATTTAAAGGGCACCAATACCCCTTTTTACAAGATGTAATATGAGTCTCAGGTGTCCCCAGAAAATGGCTATAAAGTTTCAGCTCAAAATACCTCACTGATAACTTATTATATCATTTTGAAAATGCCTATTTTGAGTGGAAGCAGAAACACACTGTTGTGCATGTATCTTGCAGCCCCTTTTTCCAGAATTGGGCTGTGCCTTTAATCCTCTTGCCAAACAACATCTGTTTGGTTTTGATTTTCATGTATATCGTGCTGAAATCATGTGTTTTAAAGCCATATCAAAGGTGTTTTCTGAGCACACACATCCAAGCACACGTACAGAAAGTGGCTGTCACTAGAGCTGAAACGATTACTCAAGTAACTCGAGTAACTCGATTACAAAAATTGATCAAGGCAAATTCCTCTGCCTCGAAGCCTCTTTTAATTTATTTTAAATCTCACGTCAGGTTCTTTCGCAATGATTTTTTTAATGTGACACAACGCGTTTACGTCACCCACAAAGCAGAAGGAGACACAAGCGCTGCGTCCGAAATCGCATACTGCAAGGAGTCAGCAGTGTTTTGATTTGAGGGCGCAGGCAAACGTAAAGAGAACGTCGTGACGTGTGTCCATTGCAAGATAGAGCTGGCATACCACAACTAGGGCCCTGTGATTTCCGCGATGCAGAAAACGCGGAAGGAATTGCGGAATCCAGTCATAAAAACGGAATTTACAGTTTAACGCGGAATGGCACGGAATTAAATGTTTATTTATGATGTATGCATTGCAATCTATGCATTTAAAAAAAAAAATTTCTAAAAAAGGAAACTTAGTTGTTCATTTTAAGAGGCCTGTGATGGTCACGGAGGGACCGCACGTTCAACATGGACGTTAATAAGCACAAACACACACCGAGACTGTTTGGTGATACAAGAGTTTATTGTAATTATTGATCAGAGAGTGAATAAAATACCTGCAACCCTCAGGCCACACTCTCCACTGCAGAAACAAACACAGACTACCTTCCATTACAAAGACATTCACATTTATACTGGTGGCCAGCACCATTACCACATGTGGAGGGACAAACTCACAGAAAACACTTTACACATGTTCCCTTAAATATACAGAGTCTGAAACAAACATATTGGCTTGATGTTCTACTTAATAAATCTACTTTGATGTTATTAATTCGTTCACATTAAACAGGAAATAACAGCATCAACTCGGCCACGTTGCCCCTGAAACCCCCACGCTCAATTAATACATGGTAGATTCCCACCCTAAGCAGAACCAATAATTCCTGCCATTGTTTCTTGCCAGGACTCTAAAAATCACGGGACAAACGATACACGGGAACAAAACACATAGTTTACAGGTATTTCATTCACTCTCTGATCAATAATTACAATAAACTCTTGTATCACCAAACAGTCTTGGTGTGTGTTTGTGCGTATGTGTGTGTATTAACGTCCATGTTGAACGTGTGGTCCCTCCATGACCGTCACAAGACCCAGGAGTCTTATTTTATCCTGCATAATTAATATTGCACTTTAATTAAGCAAAAACACATTTTATCCGATTACTCGATTAATCGATGGAATTTTTGGTAGAATACTCGATTACTGAAATATTCGATAGCTACAGCCCTAGCTGTCACACATGTGAGTACTAAACTAAGTTCTCTTTCATGTCTCATTGTGCTTAAACAGTCAAATACACACAAAGTTATGTTAAAAACGCTACAAAAACAGTCAGTTCTGTTAAGGTAAAAAAACTGGGAAAGAAATTGCATGTTAAAATTAGATTAAAATTAGATTAGATTAGATTTTAAAAATTAAAATTAGTGACAGCAGCATAATATGCAGCACCTTCTGCTGTCTATGCTGTTATATGACCCAAACAATAAAATAAAAACAGAAAATCAATCACTGCTCTTGACCCAATAACTTTTATAGCTTTAATAAGAAGACATTTCTAACTTGAATGCTACTTTTAAATGCTCTAGCGGGAAGATAAACATGACGGATTGTGTGCGGCTCACTCAGTGCGGGGTCTTTGCTAATATGGCAGTGCCAGTCAGCAGCTGTGGGCGCTAATATTATAATAAGAACACCTTCCTACGTCAGAAGGGAAGAGAAATCTGAAGGTTTACAAAACCAAATTTACTGGGATCTTTTTTTATGTTGGTAGATGCACCAGACACTCATTTATAGCACTTAAAATGGAAAAAATAAAACTTTCATCCGATGAGCCCTTTAAATCTTTAACTGTCTAATAAACATTTAATTTCACAAACCTTGCAGACTGGTCAAATCCAGTTGTGAGATCTTGTGAAGTGTGCATTTGTATGCTGCATGATCGTGTGTATTCTGTGTGATGGTTGGTCCGTGCAAATCGAAAGCAAACGGGAGGAAAGTTCAGCTTCAGACATGAACATATAAACTTCATCTCCAGAGCTGGGACTGTGGCAATTATACACAAAGAGGGCCCTATCTTGCACCCAGCGCAATTGACTTTGTACACCGACGCATGTGTCATTCCTATTTTGCACCCGCGCAAAGCGCGCTTTTCCCTCCACAGAAGCACGTCGCTAAACTAGTGAATGAACTTGCGCTCCCTGGGCGGTTCAGCGCAAAAAAGGAGGCGTGTTCCGGCGCAAACAATCCCTGGTGCTATTTTGCTGTTCCATTAAACAATTGCGCCACTGACCAGAAAAAACCTAATCTAAAGTCAGTGGCGCGTTGCGCGTTGTTCATTATGCTATTTTAAGGGCGCATGCTTGACCATAATGTATAGCGTGCACAACGCGCATACACTTTGCTCATGTAATCTACACAGATGCAACAGTTATTTTTGCAAATCATAAATTGTTACAATAAAAAAAGATTAACACATGAGATGACGGAAATCATTGTGGTGTGGCACGAAGATGTGAAAAAATAGGCATAAATCTAGCTTACAAATTATTCTGGCTAATTGTAGTAATTAAGGATCAGACCTGTTTGCCCAATAGTGGCAAGACATATATGTATATAAGGACATCTGACAAATTGGTTTGTCCGTCAAGAACCAGGAAAAAAAAATCGACTCCATAATGGAACTTGCGCACCTGCTTTTAAAGGGAATGTTGGATGACGCTCTGATTGGTTCATTTCACGTTACGCCCAAACCACACCTATGAATAATGAAGCTACTTCAGACCAACCCATTTTAGATTTGCACCGAGCGCAAGAGCCATTTATCCCACCGGGAAAATAGCAACAGCGCCGAGACCCGCCCACAAAGTTATTTGCGCTTCGCGCTTTGACACTTGCGTTTCAGATCGTTAAAATAGGGCCCAGAAACTTAAAAGGTCTTCACAAACACCAAAATAAAAGTTTGGTTTAACTTTAATAAATTATGACAGAAATGCCATACTATTATACAGTCGAATGTACATCTCAAAGTAATAATACAAATAATAATGCAGTTATTAACCTCCTCAGTGTTTTGAATTTAAGAATAAGCTTCTGTTGTGCAGCGTTTTGTTTGCCAAAAAAATTAAGGAATTTTTAATTTTAAATTTAATAAAAGATTAAATTCAGTAAAAAAATATTGTTAAAGTTGTATGCATTTATTTGATTACCACCATTTTTTGATAAAAATCTTCTATTAAATCATAAATCACAGGATCCAGAAAAATAAAAAAATAACTGAATTTATGAAAAAATAAAACACATTTCAATTTCAAAAACCCGTTTCAGGGCCCTATTAATGTTACAATACTGGTAAGTTGTTAAATTGTTAAAGTTTTCCAAAAAAAAAAAATGTCTAAACTGATTAGACACTGATTTCGATTGTAGAAAAAATAATTAAACCATTAAAATGTGAAGAACACAAACAGAAAACACCCAACTTAGAAAACTAAAAAGTTATTAGTTGTTTCTTACATTACTAGCTTACATTTTACTTTAATCCTCATCCTCTTTTCTCCAAACAAATCAACAAAAACAACCAAAGCAGAAATCAGTTCTGGTTTTGGCTCTGCTTCAAATACCTGACCTTGAGGGGTACAATTTCAAGGACAATTATCTGGCAGGCTGCATTGGTTTAATTGCGATGGTGAAGGAATGTATGAATGGGCACTGTGCTCCCACCCTCAGCCCTGCCACACAAAGCCTCTCTTTGACCAGGAGCCTGGAGGGAAACCCACTCCCACCCTGTCTGGGACGGCATACACAAACCGTGTGTTGTGATCAGACTCTGTGGTGTGTGGGTCTGATGGAGAGAGACTGGGTGAATTGGTATAATGGGATGATCATAAGGATGTTCTTCTATCTGCTCCCGGCAGCCTGAGCATCTCCATAAGGTGATCAGCAGGTGCCCATTACTGCAGTAGAGGAGGGGGACAAGAATACAAAAGACTCAGTGTTAGGCAGTCTCTCTCCCCGACTGGTTACATTTAGTTAGTGATCTTTATAAAGGTCAAACTCCCAAGCAATCAATGGTCATAAACATGACATGCTCTGCCTTTCTACCCGAAGTATAAGGAATTTTCCTCTGGGCTATGCTGAGTGGGCGTCAACTTGCTAGGTAGTTGCTAGGTGGTAGTTAGGGTGTTCGGCATTGTTTCCAAGGGCCAGTTGCACCAGCTGTGCGAAAGCTACAACTTAGCCTGGTTGCGACATTAATGGACATTCTTTGCACCATGAAATTTAGCTAAATATCTTAATAAATCAATATAATTACTTATGTTTTTTCTTGTATCAGTATTTACATACTGCTATTCATTACATATTCTAAATGTTATTTACATAAATACCTATTAGAAAAGTAATGATTAAATACTGTGCATAAATTCACAAATGACACAATTCACACAAATGATAAACTAGCTATAAAAGTCTCTAGTGTGGACGTTATGTTCCAATGTAAGAACTTTTAAAATATTGGAATGCGTAAAGAAGCAGTGATTTTTTTGGGAAAATCGACTTTTGGGTAAGTAATTGTCAGTTTTTTAATGTATCAACTATGATACTTAAAAAATATGCTACTTTTACATACACACACACACACACACATATATATACAGTACAGACCAAAAGTTTGGACACACCTTCTCATTCAAAGAGTTTTCTTTATTTTCATGACTAGGAAAATTGTAGAGTCACACTGAAGGCATCAAAACTATGAATTAACACATGTGGAATTATATATGGAATTATATACATAACAAAAAAGTGTGAAACAACTGAAAATATGTCAAAATCTTGGTTCTTCAAAGTAGCCACCTTTTGCTTTGATTACTGCTTTGCACACTCTTGGCATTCTCTTGATGAGCTTCAAGAGGTAGTCACCTGAAATGGTCTTCCAACAGTCTTGAAGGAGTTCCCCGAGAGATGCTCAGCACTTGTTGGCCCTTTTGCCTTCTGTCTGCGGTCCAGCTCACCCCTAAACCATCTCGATTGGGTTCAGGTCCGGTGACTGTGGAGGCCAGGTCATCTGGCGCAGCACCCCATCATTCTCCTTCTTGGTCAAATAGCCCTTGATGCCTTCAGTGTGAATCTACAATTTTCATAGTCATGAAAATAAAGAAAACTCTTTGAATGAGAAGGTGTGTCCAAACTTTTGGTCTGTACTGTATATATATATATAGCTGCAGTATTTTGGTCTAAAGGTTCGATACATTTTTCCATTAAAAACAAATAACAAACAACATACAAATAAATAAAATAAAATAAATAATAAAATAAAATTCTGACTATTATTTTATGTCATGCTTAGCAGGGTTAAAAAAGTACACAAGTCAACTTTGAAATATTTGTTGTGCATCAGTCTGAACAGCCATGTGTTGAAGTGCTTTGCTTTTCCTTCTAGCAATTTGCATGTGTTGCCATTGTATCATAGTGCATGCATGTGTGCACTGAAGCGTGTGTATGCCAGCATGTTTTTAAAGACTGCATTCCTGAGATTGCTGAGCCGTAACCTGGAGATTAATTGTAACTGGGTTGTGACTGGGTGATTGTTTAAGAGACCAGACCCAGTGACCTGCTTTCTGTCCAACACAAACAGAGCTATCCATTTACAAACCAGGATGTCCTCATGTGTTTGTGCATTTAGACTAAAGTTAGATTTTTATAGTTTTTACTCTTATGAAAATTAGACCAATCATTACAGACTAATGAAAACCAATCAAAGATTAAAGACCCATTAACACCAAGAACAACAACTTTTACTATATTAGCATACACACCAAAGCACAGTAACATTATGTTTATTATAAACATGCTTCAGTTTGGTCATCTGCTGCTTTAAATGCACAAGCTCTTAAAGGTTGGGTGAATTCTGATTTGCTGTCAATATTTTTTTTTGCTTATTAAAATGTAATTCAACCATTAAAATGGAATCCAGAACAATTAAAACAGAAATACTGAATTTGGGGGAAAAAATTAAACATTTCATAAGGCCGTAAAATGTAATTTTTTTGTTACTTTTAATTAATAGTTGTTAAATTGTGTAAGATTAATTATTGCAGTTAATTAGAGATGCTTTTTGATTACCAACGTGTAAGTTCATCGAAACAGAATTCAGAAAATTAAAAAAAAAAATTATACAAGGGCACTATGAATATCTGTCAGTTGTCACATTTTTACTGTCACATTTGTACCATTATATAACTCGACTTACAAATAAAACATGTACAAGTGGATTAAAAGCATTTTTGTGGAGGGAGACAAGTGTAATTGCTGCATCAGCAGTTGGACAATGTATTTTCTCTGTTTTAAATAGAGGCTGACAGACCAGGAGCCTGTTGTGCTTGCTCAGATTATATTTGAGTATTAGTGGTTTGGTCAGACCTCCGAATGGTCCCTGAGTGTTCTTGCTGTGGTATCCTAGCGAAGCTCAGCTCTGGAACGCGAGGACAGGTGTAAAGTGCATCTGTGTTGTCACCTCCTCAGCGACTCATAATGCCTTCTGATTGGCAGGACCTATGATCCGTTTGGATCACTGACTTGTGAAAGAACATACAAGAGGCCCAAGACAGGCATTTTTCTTCCAAAAATTATTTTTTATTTATTTTTGCCAGATTGTTGTTCATTGCTGAGTCTTGCCTTGGGCTGAGTATCATTAAAAATGTTAATTATCGATACAGTTATGATATCAATACGATACCGATACCTTGAGTTTGATACTATCAGTATCGATACTATTCAATGATTTCTATGAATTTCCCACTGATTTACTGATAAGCATTAGCTGCTTTCAGCGCTGTCTGCCTGTGTTTTTTCTTCCGCAATCACTGTTCTGACTCAGAGGAAACTCATTTGCTGCTCATATGTCAAGTCAAGTCTGCTTTATTGTCAGTTCTTCCACATGTACAGTACATACATACAGAGAATCAAAATTGCGTTACTCTCAGACCCCCGGTGCATACAGATAACATTAACAGTAGAGCCAAAAAATCTAGATCAAATATAAAATGTAGATACAACTATACAATAAGGGAATGTAAAAAAGACATATAATAAAATTAAAAATAAATTTAAATAGAGCAGTGCAAGGCACATGACAGATAGAGTGCAAATCAGTGAAATGAACATACAGTGCAGATAAAAGATTTTTTGTGTAAAAAAGAAGCTTATTCAGTCTGATTAAATTGACAAAGGGCTCAAGAGCAGTTATTTTATTTAACTGACTGAAGAGGTGGTAGAATGACGTCAGTTCCATGCTGAATGAGGTAGTGAGCAGACCAATGCTGCACAAAGTGACTGGTGCATGTCATCATACAACCCGAATTCCGGAAAAGTTGGGACGTTTTTTAAATTTTAATAAAATGAAAACTAAAGGAATTTCAAATCACATGAGCCAATATTTTATTCACAATAGAACATAGATAACGTAGCAAATGTTTAAACTGAGAAATTTTACACTTTTATCCACTAAATTAGCTCATTTAAAATTTAATGCCTGCTACAGGTCTCAAAAAAGTTGGCAGGGGGGCAACAAATGGCTAAAAAAGCAAGCAGTTTTGAAAAGATTCAGCTGGGAGAACATCTAGTGATTAATTAAGTTAATTGATATCAGGTCTGTAACATGATTAGCTATAAAAGCTTTGTCCTAGAGAAGCAGAGTCTCTCAGAAGTAAAGATGGGCAGAGGCTCTCCAATCTGTGAAAGACTGCGTAAAAAAATTGTGGAAAACTTTAAAAACAATGTTCCTCAACGTCAAATTGCAAAGGCTTTGCAAATCTCATCATCTACAGTGCATAACATCATCAAAAGATTCAGAGAAACTGGAGAAATCTCTGTGCGTAAGGGACAAGGCCGGAGACCTTTATTGGATGCCCGTGGTCTTCGGGCTCTTAGACGACACTGCATCACTCATCGGCATGATTGTGTCAATGACATTACTAAATGGGCCCAGGAATACTTTCAGAAACCACTGTCGGTAAACACAATCCGCCGTGCCATCAGCAGATGCCAACTAAAGCTCTATCATGCAAAAAGGAAGCCATATGTGAACATGGTCCAGAAGCGCCGTCGTGTCCTGTGGGCCAAGGCTCATTTAAAATGGACTATTTCAAAGTGGAATAGTGTTCTATGGTCAGACGAGTCCAAATTTGACATTCTTGTTGGAAATCACGGACGCCGTGTCCTCCGGGCTAAAGAGGAGGGAGACCTTCCAGCATGTTATCAGCATTCAGTTCAAAAGCCAGCATCTCTGATGGTATGGGGGTGCATAAGTCCATACGTTATGGGCAGCTTGCATGTTTTGGAAGGCTCTGTGAATTCTGAAAGGTATATAAAGGTTTTAGAGCAACATATGCTTCCCTCCAAACAACGTCTATTTCAGGGAAGGCCTTGTTTATTTCAGCAGGACAATGCAAAACCACATACTGCAGCTATAACAACAGCATGGCTTCGTCGTAGAAGAGTCCGGGTGCTAACCTGGCCTGCCTGCAGTCCAGATCTTTCACCTATAGAGAACATTTGGCGCATCATTAAACGAAAAATACGTCAAAGACGACCACAAACTCTTCAGCAGCTGGAAATCTATATAAGGCAAGAATGGGACCAAATTCCAACAGCAAAACTCCAGCAACTCATAGCCTCAATGCCCAGACGTCTTCAAACTGTTTTGAAAAGAAAAGGAGATGCTACACCATGGTAAACATGCCCTGTCCCAACTATTTTGAGACCTGTAGCAGAAATCAAAATTGAAATGAGCTCATTTTGTGCATAAAATTGTAAACTTTCTCAGTTTAAACATTTGCTATGTTATCTATGTTCTATTGTGAAATATTGGCTCATGTGATTTGAAAGTCTTTTAGTTTTCATTTTATTAAAATTTAAAAAACGTCCCAACTTTTCCGGAATTCGGGTTGTATGTTAGTGGGGGGAGAGGGTAGAAGGATCTGGGGATGTGGGATCTGGCGGGGGGTTTCAAAGTTCAGTGGTGCCTGGGGCAGAAGAGGGACAGGGTGGGGCAAGTTCGGGAGCAAGTTCAGCTTCCTGACAGCCTGGTGGATGAAGCTGTCCTTCAGTTTGCTGATCCTGGCCTGGAGACTCCGCAGTCTCCTCCCTGAGGGCAGCAGACTGAAGAAGCTGTGTGACGGGTGGGTGGGATCACCTGCGATGTAGAGGGCTTTGCGAGTGAGACGGATTCCATAAATGTCCTGGAGGGAGGGCAGAGACACACCTCTGTGATATGCACACCCAGGAACTTGGTGCTGCTTACTCTCTCCACAGTCGCACCATTGATGGTCAGAGGAACATGCTGAGTGTGTGCTCTACTGAAGTCAACAACAATCTCCATCTTCTCCACGTTCAGAGAGAGATTGTTGTTACTGCACCACCTAGCCAGGTGGCTCACCTCGCTCTTGTAGTTTGTCTCATCTCTTTTGCTAATGAGACGCACCACAGTCGTGTCATCTACAGAAACGTCCACATTTGGTATGGCAAGATCTCTTAAAATTGATTTCTTTTTCTAACATTTAAACTTAGACCACATTATTAGATTACCCTTTGACTTTATGAGTACACATAAATTACAGCTTAATGATTTTTTATTTTTTGTGTGCATGTATTTACCCATAAGGGAGGTGACACCAGTGACAGTAACACCAGTGAAATTTTCATATAAACTGCATTTTACAAAATGGCTGCTGCAAGGTATCAAACCACATGTTGTCAATCATGGTATACTCACTAAATTTAGTAGTTTAATCCATTTGTATTCTAGTTTTTTACAATGCCCAAACAATAAAAGATGTCATACCAGTGACTTCAACTAAAAGCTTCATATGAAATCATGAGATAAATGAGAAGATTTCTGATAATTGAAAAGAGACAGTGGACTTACCATGGGCTTCTCTTCATAGATCTCCAGGAAATTGGAAGAAGGAAGTCGAGTGATGTCATCAGTGTGATTGTTATTTCAAAATAAGAGCCTTTTTGTTAAACGGTAACACCAGTGACACAACTCCAGGGGACCACTACTTTCATTATATATTTTATAATATTTATTTAGCATTTTGTTTTTAATGTAATTTACATCATATATTTGATAGTTATGGACACATTGTTGTATTTTAAATGGAAGAAAACACTGTTTTTGACCTCAAAATAAAGCATTTTCCCTCTGTACATGACTGAGGGACGAGCACTTCTGTGGTGCTTGGAATTCTAATTAATTAATAAAAATCAAATATTGCCACATTGATGGCTCAAGAAAGTGTAATTGTTCAAATAACATATTGTTTCATTTTAAAATATAAAAAAATTGTAAACCTAAAGTGTTTTTCAAGTGTAATATTTCTGTCAATACTTGATGTGGAGCATGACTAGCCGTTCAAAGCTCTTCATGAGGATTGGGGTAAGTGCAACAGGACGGTAGTCATTGAAGCAGGATGGAGATGGCTTCTTCGGAACTGGAATGATGGTGGTAGTTTTGAAACATGTGGGAACAACAGCCTGACTAAGTGAGATGTTGAAAATGTCTGTGAAGACATCAGTGAGTTCTGCTGCACAGTCTCTCAGTACACGCCCAGGGATGTTGTCAGGACCCGGAGCTTTGCGTACATTGATCCTGCTGAAGGATCTCCTCACTCTGTCTGGGGTCAGCGTCATCACCTGGTCGCCGGGAGGAGGTGAAGTCTTCTGTGGAGTGGTGCTGTTTTGTTGCTCAAAGCGAGCGAAGAAGGTATTCAGCTCATTCAGCAGAGAGATGTTGTTGTCACAGGTCCGTGGTGGGGGCTTGTAGTCTGTAATTGTCTGTATCCCCTGCCACAGGCTACTAGTGTCTCTGCTGTCACTGAATTGATGGGCTATCCTCCTGGAGTGATGTCTCTTAGCCTCTCTGATGGCTGTCAGTCAGTATGACTGTCAGTCATATAACGTGTTCATATCCCCCCATCTCCTATGACAAACGTCCATTACACTTCCACATTCAGTTCTGTACATAAGAAACCCAGAAAAAATATTTCTACGGATAAATCCGTTAAGGAAAGCTGCATGATTTTGTAACCTTGAGATATTACCAAGATAAATTAATGACCGATCAATCCGTAAAAATCGATACTATAGCCCTTCCTGAGACATGACTGAACACATCCGTTCTCGCAGTGATCCATGTTCACATGTTCAAGAGTTTGGGACTGAACGTGTGACATTTTACACTCTTTAATGAGTGATGGAGTCCGGCAGTTATGGGTTTAACACATTACAGATTAACTCCGAGGAAAACACTGGCAGAATTGTTTTCTGAGAACATTTTTCTAACAGGAAGCTTGACAGCCTGGAATTCCATCCAGGCTCAATCTAGAGTCCTAAATGATTTTTTTATGCATTCATAATATTTTAAAAGAATAGTTCAAATGAAAGTACTGATTTCACTTATTCATCTTATTTACCTTGTTATGCTGTATTTAAATTTTTTTTAAGGTAGCCTTTAAGTGATAAGTATTTGAAAGAGAGAAGTGTTCATTTGTTGCTTCTGGCGGGGAGTGGACACATCATATCACTCACAGTCGTGATGTTGTTCTAAATATCAGGACAGCTGTGATTACATGCAGTCTCATGACTTTGGCCGAATCACAGGTGAGCTGTTATATAACAGTGAAATGTCCTAGCGTTGTTGGACTACATAGAAGTACTCTTGGAATGCCAATTGTCCATTCCAGGGCCCTATGTATTAGTATCTGTATGTATCTGTATTAGTATTATAATTTTATTTCCCAAATACATTTATTTTATTCTGTTTAATTTTTTTTTGATCACCTTTTTTCCCTATTTAAAATTTTCTGGATTCCTTTTTAAATAAAATTTCTTACAATTTTTTTTATTATATTTTATTTTATTTAAGTTAAATGTTATTTTATTTCAATTAACAAGTGTTTTTAATTTTTTTTAATATTTGCTAAAATATTTTAATAAAAATATCATATAATCAAATATTTGCAATAAAAAAACACATAATTTAAAAATATAATTATTTGGTGAACAATTTTTTTATTTTTTTATTTAAATGTTATAGTTTTAAAATGCCTCTATTATGCCATTTCAAATATTACCTTTCATGCATTGTGTTATGTAGCTGTATGTGAATGTAAACGATCTGCGAAGTTGTAAAGCCAAAGGTGCTATAAATAAAGTTATTGTCTCCCAAAAGAAAGAATTGACTCTGAACAGCCAAAACAAGTCGTCAGTAATTTGAATCCTACTTCCATGATGGCTACATGTCACAGGGTAACACATTTCCATCATGCCCGTCTATGTTCTGCGTTGGCCAGAAGGCTGCTAACAACTTGACCCGACCTCAAACACTGTAGCTTGTTTTTGTGCTTAACATCATCTTGAAAATACACTCATTTTATTTTCACTTCTAACATATGAGGCAGGAAAGAATCAGTGGTCATAATACATTTTTTCAACTGTACCAATTTTTTGTGTGTGTTCCCATCATTTTACAGATCTAATCTCAGGGAGTTCAGTGCAGGACTCACAAAACGCTTGTTTTTTAAAGATAGCTCAGTACCCAATTTATTTGGACCAGCTGGTTCCACTGAATCACAACCTGTAAGTATTATAAATAATAGATGTTTGTATTTTCTATAGAGTGTTCAAAATACTGAACTAAAAGCGATTTTGACATTGCATGCATGTAATCCTTTTGTAGAAACAAATATCAATACAATATCAGGAACCTTAAAAAATGGCATAATAGAGGCACTTTAAAGAATATCATTTTGGTTTTGTAAGTCTAAGTATAACTCTACTGCCCTAAATAAAAATTTACAAAGATCAGTGAACTTTAAATGCAATGATGTCTTTTTCTTCTTGTCTCCTTTTTTCCCTTAATTCATCTTTCTCATAGTTGTCTTTCTTCTCTACTTCGATCCAGTTTGTAGGTGTTAGTCTGATGCATGTATATCGGGTGTATTTCAGGAGCATGTCAAGTCATCGTGGTAACACCGGGCAGGGGCAGCCTGCTCAAGTTTGAGCCTGTCCCAGAATGCACCAGCTGTTCCGTCTAGTGCTGGGACAGAGAGACCTGTCCCGTGCAGGAGACCTCTTCTCTCTGGATCACAGCGAGATTGAAGACTGTCTGTCCCAAGCCCTGGAGGAAATCAAAGTCATATCCTGTTCACCAGTGAGTACTCTGATCCCAAAATAGTACATTCTTATTTTTGTCTGTTTAGTATTTTAATCATAATTCATGTGATCATTTTCTTTTTTGCCAAAGTTTTTTGCATTACTCTGTTACAGGTTCCTGTCATGCCAGTTACATTATATTTGTACTGAATCATTACAATATATTTGTACTGAATCATTGTTAATGTTCTCATTGTTTTCACCTTAGATTGCAGGACACATTATGTATAGACTAAAAAAACTAAAAACAAGAAACATAAACCAAACTGGACTAAGGATAAAAAAATACATTATTTTAGAAGATAGAACTTCTAGTAAATCTCTTTAGTAAATGTCATGTTATTTGGCATGTATATTCAGAATTGTGGGAGAATATATCTGTACAGATCTTGCTGTTTTTTAAACAGAGATGTAATGCATAAAACCTTCGTATTCATCCGGAAGAAGGAGGCGGGAACCGGCGGACAATCAACTGAAACTTTAATAATCACAAAATAAACACAAAACAGCGCACCAGCCCCTCACGGAGGACTGATGCGCACAAAATAAAACCAAAACTAAAAGCCCAGGCCTGGTCCTCTCTCATCCTTCACTGTCGTCGCTTCAGTTTTATATCCTTCCATCTCCTACGTGGGACTCGAGACCGGCAGTGGGTCGCAGGTGTCACTGATTTCCCAATCATTGCCGGCCTCCCTCCTTGTTCCCACATCCCTCTGCCCTGCCCCACTCGCCACAAGAGATTTTAGAATTCTCAGAATTGTCATCACAATAGCAAGAATTCCAAGCACAAGCGATACATTGAGCAGATGAACTTCAGAGGCTCATATCAGCATTAAATTGTATTGGATATTCTATTCAGACACCTGAAGTTAAAATACTAGTTCACATTACACAGTAACCGTTTAGTGTCTAGTTCACATGGATCAAGGTGACATTAATAATATCTTCCATCAGCTACACATCCTACTGTTTGAACCTCCTGTCGGTCACGATGGGGAGGATGATATTAATAGGGATGATTTTCCAGGAATTGTGTTTATAGTAGAGTTCGAAGACGAGCATGGCCTGTTAATGCACCTAGAAGTACGCTTACCACGTTACATGGGGGGACTCAGCAGACCTCCGCTGCCCAGTATGATTCTGAGCAATGTTCGCTCTCTTAGAAATAAAATGTAGGAGCTCCGTATCAACATGAAAGTATGTTTTGAATACCGTGAGGTGGGCTTGCTGGTATTAACGGAGACCTGGCTCCACAAAGATACCCCCAACTCCTTGATTGAGCTGGAGGGGTTCTCCCTTGTCCGTGCAGACAGGGATATAACTTCGGGGAAAAGTCGAGGAGGAGGTATCTGTGTGTTTGTGAATGACAGCTGGTGCAGGAATTATTCTGTGAGAGAGACTGTGTGCAGCCCTGATATTGAATTTCTGTGTATTTCTCTTAAGACTCTTTTACCTCCCGAGAGAATTCTGCAATATTATAATCTGCTCAGCGTATGTGCCACCCAGCGGGAATGCGGCCCGAGCTGCAGCTCGTGTTGCAGACTGTGTTCACGATCAACTGCAATGCACTCCGGGAGCCCCGGTTTTTATTCTTGGGGATTTTAACCACTTTAAATTGGAACTTTCCCTTCCGGGATTCGAACAATACGTTAAGTGTGGCACCCGAGATAACAAAGTGTTGGACAAATGTTACGGTAATATAAAACATGCTTTCAGGGCCAGTTCAAAGCCCCCTTTGTCAAACTCTGACCATAATACACTCCATCTAATACCTACATATAAGACTGTTTTGAAGAGTAGTAAACCAGTAACCAAGACAGTGACTGTGTGGTCTAATGACAGTATTGAAACACTGAAGGGTTCATTTCTCTGTACAGACTGGAACGTTTTCCACAGTTTGGGCATTGATGAGGCCACTGACACTATTACGGATTATATTAAATTATGTAAGGATTGCGTGGCCACCAAGAAGGTTATTACAATCTACCCTAATAATAAGCCATACTGTACATCACCAGACAGTTAAAAGAGTGTATTAACCGGAAAAAAATGGCTTTTAGGAATGGCGATAGGTTGGGGTTGAAATCAAAGGGAAATCAAAGGGAGTTTAATAAGTTGTTAAGGGATGCAAGAAGGAAACATAAGGATGTTATTGAACAGAATTTTGCCTCTTTGGACTCTAAAAAACTCTGGGTCTCCATGAAATCTGTTACAAACATGACAACACTTAAAAAGGGTCTCGCAACACATGATGAGCAGAGTAAAGCAGATGAACTTAATAATTTCTTTATGAGGTTTGATACACAGGATTATTCTTTGGAATGCAATAATGTTCTACAGTCACTTACAACTGACCCCTGCCCTAGGCTAGTGGTTGATCCCTTCAAAATTCAGTCACTTTTCAGCCAGGTATGTAAAAAGAAAGCTGCAGGTCCGGATGGCATATCTGCTTTTCTCCTTAAAACCTTTGCTGCAGAGCTAACCCCTGCATGGTGCCCGGTGTTTCAGAAGTCTGTAGACTCCCATCTGGTACCGGCCCTCTGGAAGAAATCGACCATTATTCCCATTCCAAAGAAATCCTGTCCTACAGAAAACAATGATTACAGACCAGTGGCTTTAACTTCTTTTGTCATGAAATGCTTTGAAAAATACATAGTATCCATATTGAAATCTGAAGTCAACACTGAACTAGATCCACTCCAATTCGCTTATAGGCAAGGGAGGAGTACAGATGATGCAATTAATAGCATCACTCACCTAACTCACAAACACTTGGAAGACCCGAAGGCCTATGCACGCCTTCTGTTTATTGATTTTAGTTCGGCTTTTAATACTCTACGGCCTCATCTGCTCTTACAGAAAATGACTAAGATGAATGTTAATCCGTCTATTATTAAATGGTTTTATTCTTTCCTAACAGATATACTCCAAAATGTTAGGATTAACGATACATCTTCTGAATCAAAATGTATCAGTATGGGGGCACCACAAGGTTGTGTTAGTTCACCAGTTCTGTTCACTCTTTATACTAATGACTGTACTAATAGTCTTCCGGGAAACCTGTTTTTTAAATTTTCTGACGACACTGCCATTCTTAGTTTGCTTCACCAGAATTCAGACTCATCACTGTATTTTTCAGAGGTTAAACAATTTGTTAGGTGGTGTGACGAGAACAATCTCACCATTAACATTAATAAAACTGAGGAGATGGTGTTTGACCCTCTGTCGGTGGGGGATCATACCCCCTTGTCTATTCATAGGAAGGAGATCAAACAGGTCACCTCATACAGGTATCTGGGTATCCACCTGGATAACCTTTTAAGCTGGAGTGACCATGTAGATTATGTTTCTTCCCGTTTACAGCAAAGACTGTATTTTTTACGCAGATTAAGAGTGTTTGGTGTCAGCCAGAACATTATGTTTATTTTCTATCAAGCAATGATGGAGAGTGTTATTAGGTACGGCAATCTCTCCACACAGTCTAAGTCAAAGTCGCAGTGCCTGGTACAGACTGCTATGAAGGTGATGGGGAGGACTGAAAAGCTCTCCCTTCAGTCCATCTACGAGCAATCTGTACTTAGGCAGGCGCGGAGAGTATTGCTGGACCCGTCCCAAATCCTCAATATAGAATATGAGCTCTTGCCTTCTGGCAGAAGATATAGAATACCTAAAACTAAGCTGAATCGTTTTAAATTTTCCTTCGTACCAGTCTCCATCAAAATTTTAAATCAAAATTTCAATTAGATTTTTATGATTTGCAAAAGATAGGTCTAAGAAGTGTGCAATAACTTGGTGTGTTTATGTGTATTTTTTAATTCCTGTAATGGCAGCTGCTTCTATGCACTATGCATTTTTGAGTCCATGACAAATTTCCCCTAGGGGACAATAAAGTATATTCTATTCTACATGACCGCATTTAACCCAAGTATTGGTTTGCTGCGCACCCAAAGAGCTCTCAGGGAACTCTTACTGTATCTATGGAGACCTGACACTGAATACAACCCCTTGGTGTCCATGCTGACCTGGCAAACAGATGTCTGGGCCATCACTGTGCATGCTGCGTGAGTCCTCAACCCTTGGGTTTTACCCTTTGTATACTAATAACCCACCAGCACCACGTGGGGAGATACTTATGGATGACGAACAGCCTGGACCTTCTCATCAGGTGAACCATGAGGCCAGTCCTGGAGGATCCAGGGCACCTGCAGACCTGCAAAGCTCAGTCAGTCAGGATGAGATTAGACAGGGCGGTAAAAGAAAAAGGAAGTCTTCTGGCAGGTCAGAGAGCACAGAATGGAAAAGGAGGAGATCAGACCACCAGACTGATTCTTCTCATGATTCCCTCATCTCTGGGGAATCACTTGGAGGCACGTCCACTGATGTTGACCAGCTTGCATTTTCTCAACGAGACAAAAGAGAGGCCGAAGCTGGAGGGTCAAGAGAACAAGAGAGCAGCCAGGATGTGTTGACGCAGGGTGATAAACGAAAAAAGAAGACTTCCGGAAGATCAGAAAGCAGAGAATGGAAAAGGAGCAGATCAGACCACCAGACTGACTCTTCACATGATATCCTCTCCTTTCGGTCACCTCCACTATCACTTAGAGAGATATCCAGACATGATGACCAGCCTGGACCTTCTCATCAAGACAACCGAGAGGCCAGAGCTAGAGCAACCAGTGCACCTGCTGGCCAGAGCAGTCAGAGTGTGTTAAGACTCACAGGAATAAGAGCAAAGAAGACCCAAAGCAAAAGAAGTAAATCAGACCCTCTGTCTGTTTCATCACGTCATTCCTCTGGGTTTTATGGTCCAGATATCATTTTTACAGGAAACCATTTTTGGTGACATGGTAGAGTTGCAGGATTAACCAGTAAAAGATTGCAATTTAGATTCAAATGCCCAAATTATTTGGCTATTTCTACATTTACATTATATCTGAATCTCTAGTAAATTACATGTTACTTGGTTTAGTTGTCTATTCAGAATTGCGATCTTTATTTTAAATGACACATTTTCGTTCTAAATGTATCCAGAACTGTGCTGCTCTACATGAAATAACTGAAAAAGTTAATTCAAGACACTAAAGTAATTGAGAAGTTAAACAAAAATAAATGAATTTGTTTTTGTATTGTGGTATTATGACGATGAAAGCACATTCCCCTCAAAATTCCTGTTACTATTATACAAAAAACTATACTTACTGTCATACAATAACGATTCCATCAAAACACTGTTATTAAATTCATTGTAGCAAAGTTCGTGGGATGGAAGGAAGAGGACAAAGGGGTCGGCTGGACTGCTGACAGGTTTATTATAAACAAAAATAACTAAAAAGTTACAAACACCCAAATGGTGACTCTTATTCTGACACGTCAACACTAGTTTCGTTTCGTTTCACTCCTTCCGGTTTCCGTTTACGGTTTGGGTCAGCAGTCCGTCTCTCTCTCGCTTGCTTCCGACTCTCCTGGCGTTTTATACTCTCTCCACGCCAATTACTAGAACAAGAAACAGGTGATGATAATTTTGCCCAAACTACTCACTTACCGCTCGTCTCCTGATTCTTTCTCCCGCTGCAGACTTCGCTAAACCACGCCCCCCCTGCCACATACCCCCACCGCCCGACTCAGGCGGGGAGCCATCCGGCCTGCAGCTCCCCATCCCCCCCCCCCCCCTGCCAATTTCTGGAGAGGAAGTCGGCCACCGCCATCTGAACAACCGGCCTGTGGATCACCTTGAACTTAAAAGGCTGAAGAGCTTGATACCAACGAGTGATCCGCGCGTTGTTATCCTTCATGCGGTGGAGCCACTGCAGCGGAGCATAGTCCGAACAGAGGGTGAACTCCCGTCCAAGGAGATAATAGCGGAGGGTGAGGACGGCCTATCTGATGGCAAGGCACTCTTTCTCGATGGTGCTGTACTTAGCCTCTCTCTTCGAGAGCTTCCGGCTAATGTACAGCACCGGCCGTTCCTCCCCTTCTATCTCCTGGGACAGGACTGCCCCCAGCCCCCTGTCCGACGCGTCTGTCTGCAACAGAAAAGGGAGAGAAAAATCAGGAGAGTGTAACAATGGCCCGCCACACAGAGCAGCCTTGACCTGAGTAAAGGCCTGCTGACACGGCTCTGTCCACTGGACCGTATCTGGCACCTCCTTTTTAGTAAGGTCAGTCAAAGGGCTGGTGAGGTCCGAATAATTAGGAATAAACCGTCTATAATATCCCGCCAGCTCCAAGAACTGCCTTACCTCCTTTTTGGTCTTGGGACGTGGGCAGGTCGCAATAGCGGCTGTCTTATCAATTTGGGGACGCACCTGCCCATGCCCCAAGTGGAAGCCCAGATACCTTACTTCCACACGCCCAATCGCACACTTCTTTGGGTTGGCCGTGAGCCCCGCTCCCCTCAGCGACCTCAGGACAGCCCTCAGATGCTGCATATGCCGCTGCCAATCATTACTAAATATAATGATATCATCCAGGTAGGCAGCCGCATACGCAGCATGGGGCCGCAGAATCCTATCCATGAGGCGCTGAAAGGTAGCTGGGGCCCCGAACAAGCCAAACGGAAGGGTAACAAATTGGTGTAAACCAAACGGCGTTGTGAAAGCTGTCTTTTCTCTGGAAAATGGAGACAAGGGGATCTGCCAATACCCCTTTGTTAAGTCCAATGTTGAACAAAAGCGAGCCGTGCCTAGCCGATCAAGCAACTCGCCAACCCGCGGCATTGGATACACGTCGAATTTCGACACCGCATTCACCTTGTGGTAATCTACACAGAACCGGACTGAGCCGTCCGTTGTCGGAACTAAAACTATCGGGCTCGCCCAGTTACTATTAGATTCTTCTATTACCCCCATGTCGAGCATAGCGCCTAATTCAGCCTGAACTACTTTTTTCTTGTGCTCCGGTAAACGATACGGCCGGCTGCGAACTACCACGCCTGGCTCGGTCCCGATATGGTGCTGAATCAGGTTAGTACGGCCCGGTAGGGCCGAGAAGACGTCGGCAAAGTCTGCCTGCAATTTCGTTAAATCAGTGAGTTGGGACGGCGAGAGGTGATCTCCACCTGGAGCCAGGGCGAGGGATTGTGGTTTGATATTCGCCTCTGGCCCGAGATCATCCTCTCCGCCAATCACCGTTGCCAACATCCCTGATTCCGCCTCATTCCATTTTTTAAGGAGATTGAGGTGGTAGATCTGACGGGACCCGTTCCTATCGGACCGTATTACCTCATAATTGAGATCTCCGACCTGTCGTGCGACCTCAAACGGTCCCTGCCACTTAGCCATTAATTTGGAGCTCGATGTTGGGAGTAATACAAGTACTTTCTCTCCCGGTGCAAATTTGCGTAACCTAGTTCCCCTGTTATACAGCTGGCTCTGGCAGTCCTGGGCTTGTAACAAATTCTCCCTTGATGTGGAGTTTTGTTCTCAAGTCCAGTACATACTGAATTTCGTTTTTGCCCTGAGATGGTCCCTCCTCCCAAGTTTCTCTCAGTACATCGAGCACCCCCCGGGGCTGGCGTCCATAGAGAAGCTTGAAGGGGGAAAACCCCGTGGAGGCTTGCGGGACCTCTCCCACAGCGAATAACAAGGGCTCTAGCCACCTATCCCAATTTTTGGCGTCTTCGTGAACGAACTTACGGATCATGGATTTAAGTGTGCGATTAAATCGTTCGACCAGGCCGTCGGTTTGTGGGTGATAGACGCTAGTTCGAATCGACTTAATGCCCAACAATCCATACAGTTCGCGTAGCGTAAGTGACATAAACGCCGTGCCCTGATCGGTGAGGATTTCTTTTGGAACCCCCACCCGGGAGATAAGACGAAACAGGGTATCCGCAACACTTTTAGCGGAAATGTTGCGGAGGGCCACCGCTTCAGGATATCGTGTTGCATAATCAACTATGACTAATGCAAATCGATGTCCTCGTGCCGATCGCTCTAATGGCCCGATGAGGTCCATACCAATTCTCTCGAAGGGGACCTGCATTAAGGGAAGAGGGCGCAAAGGCGCTTTTGGGGCGGCCGGTGGGTTTACCAACTGACATTCCGGACAAGACGCGCACCACCTGCGCACATTGTCATGAATGCCCAGCCAAAAGAAACGGGCCATGAGGTGATTTAGTGTTGCTGCCTGTCCCAAATGGCCCGCCATAGGATTAGAATGAGCCGCTTGGAAAAGCATTTCCCTGCGGCCCTTTGGAATTAACAATTGGGTTGTATTCAATTTTGTCCGAGCGTCTTGGGTCACTCGATACAACCGGTCTTTTAAAATTGCAAAATACGGATAGGAGAGCGGGAGGGCAGGTTGGAGAGACTGGCCATCGAGAGACTGGCGGACCTGTTGAAACGCATGTTTTAGGGTCTCATCCTGAGACTGCTCCAGAGGAAAGTCATCACGCTCCGAGAGAATCAGTCTCCCGATTTCGTTCGGTTCCCCTGAAGCAGAACTCAGCGGTCCTGGCTCAGATTCCCCCACCTGTACCCGCGCGGTCTCCTTCCGCGCCTTATTTCCCCAAGAGGCATCCACACATAAGGACCCCAATAAAACCGTAAACGCGGGCCAATTCGTTCCCAAGATTATCGGATGCCGGAGGTGGGGACTAACCGCCACCTCCACACTATGCTTTTGTCCCCGAATTTGAATCATAATTGGGACAACTGGATACTCCACCACATCCCCGTGTACGCACCACACCTTAACCACGCGGCTTGTATCCAATGCCCCCGGTTGAATCAGGCTTTGATGGATTGAGGTTTGGTTACATCCTGAATCCACCAAGGCCGGATATGTACCCCCCTTGATACTCACTGGTATTTGGTACTTGCCAGCCTGACCGGGGGTGACCTGTGGGACGTCCGGGACCCGGATCATTGTCCCCACCTCCATCACTGGACACCTGTCCACGAAATGCTCCGGGTCCCCGCAACGCCAACAGGCCAGCCCAGACCCGCCCGCCGCCCCAGTGGCCCCAGGAGGGCCGGGTGGACGGGACCTAGGGAGAGGGACAGGGCGAGAGAGAGAGAGAGGGGGGAGAGAGAGAGAAGGAGAGAGTTAGTAGGTGGGGGTGCGCCGACCCCTGGGCACGCCACCATGTGGTCCTCCGCCAGGTGGATGACCGAGTCCAGCGACGTGGGCCGGTGGCACTGGACCCACTCGGCCGTCTTTTTGGGAAGCCGAGCGATGAACTGCTCCAGCACCACCAGGTCGACGACATGCTCCACGTTGCTTCCCTCGGCTAGTACCCACTTGCGGCAGGAGTCCCGGAGCTGTTGGGCCATCGCGAAGGGTCGACCGGCTTCGCCCAAGTCCAGGGACCGTAACCGCTGGCGGTGTTGTTCGGACGACCGGCCAACCCGCTGGATGACGGCCCTCTTTAGGTCGTCGAAGACCAGGAGGTTCGCCACCGGAAGTTGTTGGGCAGCCACCTGGGCCTCTCCAGAGAGCAGGGGAATGAGGCGCACCGGCCACTGCTCTCGGGGCCACCCGCAGGCCTCTGCCGACTTTTCAAATAGCTCCAGGAAGGCCTCCGGATCATCCTGGGGCCCCATCTTGTGCAGCGGTAGGTGCATGGGTGCGGCGGGCGGCCCGGCGGCCTCGGCGCGAACCTCCCGATCAATCCTGCTCCGGAACCTCTCGCGGTCCTCCTGCTGGGCCTGGACAATGGCCTGGAAACGCCTCTCCTGATCCGTCCTTAGGTCCAGCAGGGCCTGGTGTTGTTCGCGGTGAAGGACCGCGAGGGAGGCGATGATATCCGCAAGCGGCGTGGCGGCCGGACTTTGCATGGCGGCGGCGACGGTCCTACTTCCTCCCGGGTTTCGGCACCAGTGTAGCAAAGTTCGTGGGATGGAAGGAAGAGGACAAAGGGGTCGGCTGGACTGCTGACAGGTTTATTATAAACAAAAAGAACTAAAAAGTTACAAACACCCAAATGGTGACTCTTATTCTGACACGTCAACACTAGTTTCGTTTCGTTTCGTTTCACTCCTTCTGGTTTCCGTTTCCGGCTTGGGTCAGCAGTCCATCTCTCTCTCGCTTGCTTTCCGACTCTCCTGGCGTTTTATACTCTCTCCACGCCAATTACTAGAACAAGAAACAGGTGATGATAATTTTTGCCCAAACCACTCACTTACCGCTCGTCTCCTGATTCTCTCTCCCGCTGCAGATTTCGCTAAACCACGCCCCCCCCAGCCACATTCATAGAGAGAATAAGAGAACGAGAGATAAATTTAATTTAATGAAGCAAATACTACAATGTACACATTGTAGATTACAGTTAATTTAAATAATCCAAAAATGAACACTTGCTAAGCGTCAGTGAACATCGGCGCTGGCAAGCATATGAAATGGCTGGCCGGTAACATACATGTTTGTGAGAATGTAATATGGCTTAGTGCACTTATCAAATCCCAAAGGCTGCATTTAAATATATTTACTGATGCACATATTTCTCAGTAAAGTGTGGCACTGTGTTCTTTTACAAGCCAGCAGATCTTTGCAAGCACTGTGAGTTGGGTCCCTTATATCTAGGGCTGGACCTTTAATTTGAGTCTCCATGAAATCCATGTAATTTTCCATAAATTCTGTTTTCCATTTTTTCCATTTTCTTCTATGTTTTATGATTTAATACAAATTTATCATCAAAACGGTGTCTAATGAAATAATGTAATAAAACTTAAACAATTAACTCTTTTCAAATGTAATCAAATGAAAATATAACAATTAATTTACAACAAAACATTGTATTTTTGATTTCTCAAATAAGGTACTGCACAAAAGAACTGTATAAATTTAAACATGGATGAAGAATATCTTGGTTGTATGATATTGTCATGAGTCAGGTTGTCTCTTCTCTCTCACGCATACTCGCGCACACACACATACACGCACACACTCGCGCACACACGCACACACACACACACACACACCCACACACACCTCATTATTCACCTGGTAGTCATTACTATTAGCGCTCGCGCTGATTTGCTTTGACACCTGTTCCTACTTTGCTCTGAGTGTTCACCCTTTATCTGGTGTTGGTTTTAGTAGTTTCTCTGTTGGATTATTGTTGTATGTCACACGTTCGTATTGCTGCTAGCTTGTATTAAGAATTGTACTCACGTTTATTCTGTCTTGTTTGTCTGGAACAGTCGAGTTTTCCTGTAGTCTCTGTTTCCTGCTGTACCAATGAGTGAGTGAACCTGCGGTGCTCACCTGACTGAGTTCAACTCCTGTGCTGCTACTGCCTGCTTCAAGGAAGCCCTGCTTTGTTAATCCTCAGACAGGAGTCTGCTCATAATTTCAAGATCCAGTTCTGTGTGCTTATACGACAGACTGCCTTTGTTAAGATTATTCCATTAAAGACTGTTTATTTTTCATCTCTGCTTTTGGATCCTTCATTATCAAAGTGACAGAATAATCCGACCAAAGCATGGATCCAGCAGAGGAGGTCCGAACAGCGGTCGAGATACAGGGGAGCTTGCTTGGCAGACATGAGGAGCAGCTGGTTGCCGCTCATGAGGCGATGAAGAGCCTTTCAGCCCAGGTTTCCGATCTGTCTGCTCGTTTACATCATCTTTACGAGGAATCAGCCGCGTCTCAGAGTCGTCAACAGGCATCGGAACCACGGGTCAACAGTCCGTCCTGTTATGCGGGTGAGCCAACGGAATGTAGAGCGTTTCTCATTCAATGTGAGGTTGTCTTCTCACTTCAGCCCCAGACGTACGCGGAGGACCGGGCTCGCATTGCTTATGTTCTCTCTCTCCTCACGGGACGAGCACGCAAGTGGGGAACGTCGGTCTGGGAGGCTGAGTCTGCATGTTGCAAGAAGTACCGTCTTTTTAAGGAGGAGATGTTGAAGGTCTTCGACAGATCCGTCTTCGGCAGTGAGGCTTCTCGTCTGCTTGCTGTTCTTTGCCAGGGCAGAAGATCTGTAGCTGACTTTGCGATTGAGTTTCGCACCCTTGCCTCCACTAGTGAATGGATTGAACCTGCTTTAATCGCTCGCTTCCTGGAGGGACTGAATTTAGACCTGAAGGAGGAGATTTACGCGCGAGAGGCGCCTACGGACCTCGATCAGCTTATCGACCAGGCCATCCATTTGGATAAATGTTTTGAGCAAAGACGGCGAGTTCGCTCTTTCCCCACTTCTGGTGAGACCTTTTCTGCTGCAACTCCCGTCCGAAACCAGCCTGACGCGGAGCCCATGCAGCTGGGGAGCGTGCGCATTTCTCCGGAGGAGCGTCAGCGCCGTATAGTGAACCGTTTGTGCCTTTACTGTGGTATGGCCGGCCACTTTGCTTCCGCTGCGGTTTAAAAGCCAAGGCTCGCCAGTAGACAGAGGAGTACTGGTGAGCGCTTCTGTCATCTCCTCATCGTTAAGGTCTCGAACCACAGTTTCTGCTATTCTTCGTTGGGCTGGTCACTCTGTTACTGGACTCGCGATTATTGACTCCGGGGCAGAGGGCAATTTTATAGATGAGAGGTGGGCTCGTGAACACAAGATCCCTCTGATCGATCTCACTGATGTAACATCTGTCTTTGCCCTGGATGATAGAGAGCTCACCTCAGTTCGTCGTGTCACCAGTCCGGTTAGTTTGACGGTATCCGGTAATCATCAGGAGACTGTTTCTTTTTATGCTTTTCAATCTCCCTTCACCCCCATTGTTTTAGGACATCCCTGGCTTATTCTTCATAATCCACAGATAGATTGGGTTAAGGGGTCTATTCATTCATGGAAATTATCTTGTCATTCTAATTGTTTGGTTTCTGCTGTTACTCCCGTGTCTTCTATTTCTGTTTTTCAGGAGGAACCTGATGATTTGTCTGGGGTCCCGGAGGAGTACCATGATCTGCGGGCGGTCTTCAGCCGTTCCCAGGCGGTTTCTCTACCGCCTCACCGTCCGTACGATTGCGCGATCGATCTCCTTCCCGGCACCACGCCCCCGCGCGGTAGACTGTACTCCCTTGCGCCGCCCGAACGAGAGGCTCTGGAGAAATATCTAACGGAGTCTCTTGATGCGGGAATCATTGTTCCTTCTTCGTCTCCCGCCGGCGCAGGGTTCTTCTTTGTCAAAAAGAAGGATGGGTCTTTGCGTCCTTGTATCGATTATCGAAGGCTGAATGACATAACGGTCAAGAATCGTTATCCCTTGCCCCTTATGTCGTCGGCTTTCGAGATCATACAGGGCGCAAAGATCTTTACTAAGTTAGATCTGCGCAACGCCTACCATTTAGTGCGCATCAAAGAGGGGGACGAGTGGAAGACCGCGTTCAACACCCCTGTCGGTCACTTTGAATATCGGGTCCTTCCGTTCGGGTTGGTCAACGCCCCCTCTGTGTTTCAAGCGTTAGTGAACGATGTCTTGAGAGACATGATAAATGTTTTCGTGTTTGTGTACCTGGATGACATTTTAATTTTCTCTCCATCTCTCCAGGTACATGTTCAACACGTTCGTCGTGTCTTGCAGCGTCTTTTAGAGAATCGCCTTTATGTTAAGGCTGAGAAGTGCGTCTTTCATGCGCAGTCGGTTACGTTTCTCGGTTCGGTCGTGTCTGCGGAGGGGATTAGTATGGACCCTGATAAGGTCCGGGCAGTTCTCGATTGGGCGGTTCCTGAGTCTCGACTCACGCTCCAGAGGTTTCTGGGATTTGCAAATTTTAACGGGCGCTTTATTCGTAATTTTAGTCAGGTTGCCGCTCCTCTTACCGCTCTCACCTCGTCCAAGATTCGATTTGCTTAGTCAGAGGCTGCTCAGGATGCGTTTGATCACCTTAAGAGGCTTTTTACCTCCGCACCCATCCTGATCACTCCTGATCCTGAACGTCAATTTATTGTTGAGGTCGACGCCTCCGACATTGGGATAGGAGCTGTCTTGTCGCAACGCTCTTCCCAGGATGACAAGGTTCATCCGTGCGCTTTTTACTCCCACCGTCTGTCGCCCGTGGAGCGCAACTACGACGTTGGTAACCGGGAGCTCTTGGCGATCCGTCTGGCGCTCGGTGAATGGCGACACTGGCTAGAGGGAGCGAGTGTTCCATTCATCGTCTGGACGGATCATCGCAATCTGGAGTACATTCGCTATGCAAAACGTTTGAACTCCCGTCAGGCCCGCTGGGCTTTATTTTTTGATCGCTTTGATTTTTTCTATTTCATTTAGACCTGGCTCCAAGAATCTCAAACCTGACGCTCTTTCTCGGCAGTTCGACTCCTCAGAGGGCTCCTCGACCGATGAGGTGATTTTGCCTCGGCACTGTGTGGTCGGGACAGCTGTCTGGGGAGTGGAACAAGCGGTAAAGCGTGCACTTCCGCGCATCTCGAGACCACCCCGCGCTCCGGAGGGAACGTTGTATGTCCCAGAAGTAGCGCGTTCGACGGTGCTTCGCTGGGGTCACTCTTCTAAATTAGTCGCCCACCCCGGGGTTAGAGGTACGCTTGCGATATTCGTCGGTTTGTTGCGGCTTGTCCCATTTGCGCCCAGACCAAGTCTAATAACAGTCCCCCGGCGGGTCTCCTCAGACCACTTCTCATTCCCTCGCGTCCCTGGTCTCATATTGCGTTGGATTTCGTCATGGGGCTTCCCCCGTCAGCTGGTAATACGGTCATCCTCACCGTCGTGGATCGTTTCTCTAAAGCTGCGCGCTTTATTCTGATTCCTAAATTACCGTCGGCTCAGGAGACTGCGCAGGTTATGGTGAATCACGTTTTTAAGATCCATGGTCTTCCCTTGGACATTGTGTCTGACAGAGGTTCTCAATTCACCTCTCAGTTCTGGAGGGAATTCTATCGTCAGATTGGGGCTTCCCCCAGTCTGTCATCACGGTTCCACCCACAGACCAATGGGCAAGCCGAGAGGACCAATCAGATTCTTGGTCGCATGTTGCGTAGTCTCACCGCTCAGAATTCCGCGTCTTGGTGCGATCAATTGCCCTGGGCTGAATATGCCCATAATTCTCTTCCTTCGTCTGCCACTGGGTTATCCCCGTTTGAGAGTTGTGTCGGTTACCAGCCGCCTGTTTTTTCAGCACAAGAGTTGCTGGTTTCAGTTCCGTCCGTCAAGGCTTTCATTCAGAGGTGCAAGCGTACCTGGAGGGTGAGAGCTGCTTTATGTCAGACCAGGGAGCGTACTCGTAGGGCCGCTAATCGCCGCAGAATTAGATCTCCCAGATATATTTGCGGTCAGAGGGTGTGGTTGTCCACCCGCAATCTCCCTATTCAGGAGACGTCTCGCAAGCTCATGCCTCGTTTCGTAGAACCTTTTTCTATCGTTAAGGTCATCAGTCCAGTCGCGGTTAAGCTTAGATTGACCGGTCAGTTGCGTCGTGTTCACCCGGTCTTTCATGTGTCCTGTATTAAGCCCGTTATTCGTGCTCCCGCTCGTCCCGTCCTTCCCCCTCCTCCTATTGATGAGGGGGACTCTATTTACAGAGTCCGCAAGCTCCTCGATGTTCACCCTTGGGGGCGTGGCCACCAGTTTCTGGTGGATTGGGAGGAGTACGGTCCGGAGGAGAGGCGGTGGATTCCAGCCCGGGACGTCCTGGACCGCTCGCTGATTGATGACTTTTATCGGTCCCGCCAGGCCCCTTCTTCGAGCGTCTAGTGACGCTCGTTGAGGGAGGGGTACTGTCATGAGTCAGGTTGTCTCTTCTCTCTCACGCATACTCGCGCACACACACATACACGCACACACTCGCGCACACACGCACACACAAACACACTCACACACACCTCATTATTCCCCTGGTAGTCATTACTATTAGCGCTCGCGCTGATTTGCTTTGACACCTGTTCCTACTTTGCTCTGAGTGTTCACCCTTTATCTGGTTTTATTTTTAGTTGTTTCTCTGTCGGATTATTGTTGTATGTCACACGTTCGTATTGCTGCTAGCTTGTATTAAGAATTGTACTCATGTTTATTCTGTCTTGTTTGTCTGGAACAGTCAAGTTTTCCTGTAGTCTCTGTTTCCTGCTGTACCGATGAGTGAGTGAACCTGCGGTGCTCACCTGACTGAGTTCAACTCCTGTGCTGCTACTGCCTGCTTCAAGGAAGCCCTGCTTTGTTAATCCTCAGACAGGAGTCTGCTCATAATTTCAAGATCCAGTTCTGTGTGCTTATACGACAGACTGCCTTTGTTAAGATTATTCCATTAAAGACTGTTTATTTTTCATCTCTGCTTTTGGATCCTTCATTATCAATGTGACAGATATTCCTTAAAAAATAATTATAATTATATAATAATAATAACAATAAGAAGTGCATTTTAGTAGGCAATAGAAATATACTTCTGTCATAATTTCAAGTTAAACCGAACTTTTATTTAGGCACTTTGTGTAAAGATCTTTGAGTTTCTGTGTGTATTTGATGGTAGTTTTTATTTTTATTTTGTTATTATTAAATGGGGGAAAGCTTGTGAAGTGAATCTCAGAACAGCTGTGGAAATGAAGTTCATATGGACTGACCTCATATATTAGGATGCTGAAAAAAACCATTAACGTTAAAGGAGCTGTATGTAGGATTGTGGCCAAAACTGGTACTGCAATCACTATAAAAATACTGTAGAGCAGTGTGTATCCCCTCCCCCTACCCCCTGTCTCGAGGTTGCCAGATAAGCTGCAGGATTCAGCAGAAACGTAGGCAGCTTCAATGAGCTTCCAATGGCAAGTGACGAACAGATGTACACAGTAATTTTTTTTTCTGTTAATTATGTTTATGCTTCATGAGAGATATTTTGATAAGTAATTATGTATTCAAAAAATGTACTAATTGTCATTAGTTAACTATAATAGTAAATATTTATGCTTGTATGTGACAGTGTAATCGTAAAAATGTATGCTCGTATGTGACAGTATAATCGTAAAGATGTATGCTTGTATGTGACAGTATAATCGTAAAGATGTATGCTTGTATGTGACAGTATAATCGTAAAGATTTATGCTCGTATGTGACAGTATAATCGTAAAGATGTATGCTCGTACGTGACAGACAGAACGGTAGCGGTTAGTCTAACTTGTAACGTTATGTATCTGTCATCAGTTCCATCAGAAAATATTGTTAGAGTAACTAAATTACATTATTAGCAATGGTCATACAGGTCAACTTGCAGCATGTGTAACTTAGTCCACGATATACGTGAAGAACAAATGACGAATAATTTTTACTGAGGTAACATTAGGCTACTGTCTCAATTACGTTTCAAATTGCCATAATGGGCGTGCTAATGTTGTTTTCCTCTGCGTCTCAGCATAATGACAGAGAAACGGGCTCCTATAATGCATTGCTAATGTTAGCATATGTCCATGTCAGCTAACGTTATGTTACTTTGCACAAACATGCATAGCTTTGTTCGACTGTCATGAATATATGAAATGTCCATTGACATCAAGTACAAGTTAGCCAAGCATAGATGAATCTTACCTGTCCAGGAGAAAATTAGCAACGTTGGCGTCTGTGTTCAAATTCTTCTCCATTTTCAGCCGTCTCCATCTTTCAAAAGCATCTCTAATACAAATTCTGGTTTTATTTCGGACTTTGTCATGATGAATTTCTGAATTATAACGAGGTCTTTTTGATTTAGTAACATTAGACATTTTTATCCGACTGGAGTTAGGGTAGGTTACAGCAAAGCTGGCAACACGGAACCCGAAACACTACTGACTTCATGATTGGTAGATAGGTGGAGGGAGGCGCGTCAGGGCAAAACACAAAATGACAACATCAACATCAGTTGAGGGCTGCAAGTCCACTTTTTAAATGACAATATCCTGGCCGGACTACTGTTGTCAGTGATATAAGTATTTGAAATGAACATGATTTCTTAATGTTTAGTGACACATCAGGGCCATTTTATGATTAATTGAAATAGATTTCTTACATACAGCTCCTTTAACATTAACACTTCAAGTTTATTTTAGTAATTATACTTAAGTAAAGTTCAAGTATAATATACTTTATGTAGCAAGTATACAAATATCAGTGTTCTAGTAGTATACTTGTAAGTGTACTGTTTCAATACTCCTTGGGACTAAATTGGCCCACTTTCTAGTATATAAAAGTATACTTTTAAGTGTACTTTTAAGTATAACAGTAGCAAACTTTGAGTAAACAACTAGTTTACCTCTATGTTTGTAGTTTGTATTGCAATTAAACTAAAAGTGAACTTATAGGTATACTGATAGTTTACTAATTAAATGCTTTGTACACTTTGAAGTATAGTCTCAGTAAACTACTAGTTTAGTAGTTTTATACTGCAAGCAAACTCATAAGTTCTCTTTAAGTGAACTTTACATCATACTTTAAGTATACTACTATGTTCCTATTTAGGTTTGAATTTGTATATATTTTGTTATTTGAATATCTGAACATACAAAAGATCCAAAGAAAGAACAGGGTATCTGCTTATAAACAAAAACACTTTATTCTAGCTTCATGTGTTATTTTTTAAACACTTTAATGTGGGTAAGTTTCATAAAAAATAAAGAAATAACATTATGAACAAAAAGCTGAAAAAAGACTATGAATTGGTTTCAGAAAGATAATCAAAATGTAGATGGAGTCGATCAACACCCCAAAGCTTGACTGTAATTATTACCTCTTCAGCGGTCGACAATTTATTCCATAACGTTACAGTTTTGATGATGTTTCATGTAGGATGATCGTGTTAGATTACATGTGTTAGTATCTGGTGTTTCTTGTTTCTTCTTCACTTGTGTTTTTTTTGTGGAAATTCTGTGCAGAAGATGTGTACTAGCGCCCTCTACCATATAATAATGAAAACACGGATTCTAGGAGTATAGCTCAAATATATTTAGAATTTTTGTAAGTCAAGTATACTTAAATATCATTTTAAGTATATTTCTTAGGAGAAATCTCACATACAAACTCTTATTTTTAGTTTAAAAGAAGTATACTAATAGCACACTTGAATAAACTTCTTTTCCGTAAGGGTTATAATGGACATGCACTGACTGGCTGTTGTTGCATTTACTTATGTTGTGTGATAGTCTGTTAGAATAATCCATATTGATTAAAAATGACCAGAGCTTATGTTTTAACAATTTTAAAATGCAACATTAGAATTTAATTACAGTCAATTATAGATGTATTTAATAAAGCTAATAAAAATAATAATATTATTGCTGTTTGGACGCAAGAGCAGAACACAGGCTAAAACTGATTGTCAGCAGGTGATCCATATTCAGTAATTAGCCACAGAGAGGAATGCATAGTAACTCTCAGACACACAAAAAAGGAAAAACACTACTGGCCAAAAAATCCAAATCCCTAACAAAAATAGTCATATTCAGTGGGGGGAAGTAACATTCCTTCCTGTCTGTCCTTTGCCGATCAAATGCCTTGTTGATGTTATGCTGTTAAAGTGAAGTTAGAGAGTATATGGCATGTTCTGGCTGATCACTGACTCTTCAGCACTGCAAATCTGAATCATTTGAATAAGGTGACCCCTCATTTCCACACTTAGTGTATTTTCAAATTAAATGAGAGAGCTTCAGAAGGAATGTTGGTGTCACTGAGCGTGATAAAGCCAGTTCCTCTTGCCTCATTGGGTTTCTTTGTTCTGGCTGGCTTTTGTAAACAGATTTGGGCTCATCCAACGTCTCAGGGGTAGCCTTCTCTCATTCTCTCTTCTCTTGTATTTCTCTCTCCAGGGCCTACAGTGTCCTCCTTTCCACAGTCACTGGCATAACATTATTATTCCAAACATGCCACACCACAAAGAAAATATTTCCTACATAACTTTCTAGTTTAAAGATACTGTGTGTGCTTTCAGAACTCTGAATAAAGCTGTTTGCATGTAAATACTCTGTAGCTTAACAGTCAGTGGATGGATGGCAGTCCATTAATGTTTTATATATTACATAACCATGTAAGAAGAGCTATTCACTGAATTTTGAAATATAGGAGGAAACTTTATCTTATTAGATTTTTTTTTTTATTTATTTTTTATTTAAACATTATGGATGCAAACCAAAACATAATATTTATAGTAAATGAATGATAAATCTTGCATCAGAGAAAAATAACTTCATGTTGTATAATAAAGAGGTAAAAACAGTAATACATTATAAATCTGTTTGAATGAGCCATATTTAATCAAAGCAGTTTGCAGAGTCAACTATATTTTTCTTTTAGACATGCATATATACCTTCAGTATAAATAGCATTATAGAATTTCTACCGTTTGATTTCTGCTGTCACACAATGTATATGGCACAGATTTCATGCACATTTCTTTCATTCAGTTGTGATGTGATTTGTGATTGGTTGCAGGACTATTTGACCAATGACAATGACCAAGCGGTGGTGGAGATCTGCATCACGCGCATCACTACAGCCATTAGGGAAACAGGTTCGATTGAGAGGCACGGAGCAGCTCTTGTGTCCCTGTGGGAGTCTTGTCTCGAGCATAACCTCCAGCCGCAGGGCAAAGATGAAGACACACCCCATGCCAAGATCGCCTCCGACATCACCAGCTGCATCTTGCAGGTAGGAGTAACACAAATGACCCTGAATGATTTCCCTAAATTTATAAACATAACCGGATTCCTCATGGTAATAGGCATGGTCAAAATCCAACCTTTTCTTCTTTTGCCATTGGAGCAATTGCAAAATGCAAAACTCATATTTGCTGTTGTCTCCCGTTCACTGCTCTAAATATTTACCCACTTATGACACTTTCACACACCCAGATTTTCCGACTAACGGCAGAAGGTCTGGACTCCATCTCAACTTTCATTGGCACAGTTTGTTTTGTTCAGCTTCATGTTTAGGGGTGTAAAAATGTCAAGTCGATGTCTCTGAAATAACAGAAACTATTTGTCAGAATGTGACGAGCACATCTCCTGGACATTCTGTAAAAATCAACCCATCAGACGATGACTTCAAAACTCCCAAAGTCATTTTGTGTGTCTTATGCATCGCTCGTGCTGACTTCTGAGGCTGGGTCTACAATTATGATGAGCTCTGCTTCTGAGAACCCCAGAATTGTGAAAGGGCCCATATTTGTAAATTCTGAAGCAACAGTAATGCTCAGTCTCAGGCAGACGAGCCATAATCTCTTTTTAATTATTACTGTTTCAGAAAGATTTTAAATAGGCATGACACAGTTTCTCCTCCTTCTTTGGATATTTGCTTCACTCTCCTTCCAGTGCATTTATCACATCATTCCATTTAATGACTCCTCTCTCTCTCTCTCTCTCTCTCTCTCTCTCTCTCTCTCTCTCTCTCTCTCTCTCTCTCTCTCTCTCTCTCACACACACACACACACACTTATATAATAAGCTGCACATGAATCTTAGAGCAGGGCTTTAGAGAGAGGCTGTGCTAGAGTGAAGCATGCTGGGTAGTGGTGAAAATCAGTATTCATTAGAGGACTGCAGCTTGAACAGTCTTATGCCTGAGTTCTTCAGAACTATTTGTGGAAGGGCTCTTTGATCTGAGCAGCAGTCACATATTCAAGTGGGTGTTATATAACTAGCTTGGGTTCTTGGAAGTTGTTTGCCTTTTAAAGTTTTAGTTCTGATATTCAAGGACCTTTTCCCTTTAGGCAAGAATGTAAATGACCGTGCTTTTTACAGTAAAGGAAAATCTTTACATTCGCTGAAGAAGAATTGTAAATCATGCTCATGTTGTGTACATTTTTTTTTTTTTAGGAATTCCTTAATTATGGCACTAAACATAAAATGAATTATTTTATTTTGGGCACATGTATCAAATTTTATAGTAGTGTAAAACTTAATTCTTCATGATAAAACAACTTTCCATTTCTTTTGATATCCATCTGATTTTCCATGTTTCAACCTGACATGTTCACATCTTCCACTCTAGGGGGCAGCAGAACATTTCACATAACCTGCTTTCCGTGTTCAGTCGTTTGAAATGTTAACTGCTGCCTTCCATGCCTTATATAGTATCTCTTATTATTTTTATTAAATTAACTAAGCAGCCAGCTAGTCCTTATGTGATCACTCTCTGAATCTATTAAGATCGGTATTGTCTGGTCTTGGCGTACACTGGTCAAAATTTGCACACGCTGGTAACTTCTCAATTCAGGCTTCAGAGTTTGTATTGGTCGTAACTAGTAAACAGGTTACAGTTAATTGAAAGAATCTGTGATCTGAGATACAGGTCTAAAGTTGGTTTGGTTTGATTTTATTGTGTTTTTTTTTTTCAGAATTACAACAGGCCTCCAGTGATGGCGTTAGCGGTTCCTGTGGCAGTGCGGTTCTTGCAGCAGGGGAACCAAGAGCTGAGCAGAAACATGTCCAGCTACTTGTCACTGGCTGCCATTGCTAAAGCTGAACTCCTGGCCCAACACACAGAGGCCATCACCCGCAGCGTGCTGGGAGGTAGGGGCAACATGGGGTCCAGGGGGGATAGGAGGCATTAGGATAGATCACTAACATGCCATAGACCAGGGCTGTGTAACTTCAGTCCTGGAGGGCCACTGTCCTGCAGAGTTGAGCAGGATGCTCTGTTGCTTTCAATGAGAAACCTTTGGCATCATACACAGGCATTTTAATATGACCATGATGAAATTACATATTGATGTATTAAAGAATACTTGTAAATAAATATGTATACAATACACACCTGTTAAGTGTTTATGTTGTTAAGAAGTGGATAGGTTTAGGGTAGGAGTGGGGTTAGATGCACAATATCTATGAAAATATGAATATTTATACACTTTAAATTTACACTTTTACACATGCAATAATTACATGCTTCACTGAAGGGGTAGCCTGAGGGCTAGTGATGCCGAGGGATCCTGACCAAGCGTAAATATGTGACAAGTTAGAAGGGAGTGAGAAGGCCCCGAATGAACATGAAATATTTTCTGATGGGTTGTGTGTCATGGTACACTCGTTTCACATTTATTCCAGACAGATGAACTTGTTGCATTGATCATATTTAGAAATCATTGTTAGGTATAGAATTGGGTTTTTAGGCTGGGGTAGTTCATTGTTAGGCTTAATTATGGCTGATTGTTTGACAAGAATATTGTTCCAGGACCTATAACAGATGTTGATCCAGGAACACATCCTACTTGGCAATGTCACCATCACTTTGTGCTGTATTCGATTACGCAATAGAATAGTATGGTGAGTCATGGAAGGTATAAAACCATCATATTCTCATGATTCAGTGCTTTCCAGACTGTGCACCTCATTGCCTTTGTGGTAATTCGAGAAGCGGTCCCTTTGTGTCTTTACAAGAATATCCACACACAGAGACCAGTGACTGTTTAGTTTCCATAGTGCTAGCGTGCCACCCACAGCCTCGGCGTTGTGTAGATGACGTGTGGTTTTCTTGACCCACAGTGTTGGGTTCTGGTTTCTGGTCCCAAAACCACACAGTTAAATGGGTCACTTGAGATATCCAGATATTGGGATATGAAGCAAACTTTATTAAATCCATTGCTGTTCTAAATTGATTGAAGTACATGTTATTGAGTGTTTTTGAATGAAAGATTTGCATTTTTTTTGCACCAACAAGAGTTGGTCTGTCATACGAGGAATGGATGGTATATTTAACATTGTGTATGTGCCAAAATACACTCAGCTGTTCAAACACTCAACTCACACAAATCGTTGCCCATAGAAGATAAAGATCTCATTGGTGTGGTTCTACTTATTGTGTTAAAGTTCTGTCATTAAGGCAGGGTCAGCCTGGGAGTCATCAGAGGCAAAGAACACATATGGCTTCATTAGGGAATAGTGTGGTCAAGTTTACATTGACCTCAGCTCATTTTTATACAGTTTGGGTCCACCAGAGGACAACAATATTGCAGATGCCTTCTAAACGAACCACAGAATAAATACTGAAACACTGAAATGTTATGTATTGTTGGTGTAACTTGATCATGTTAGAGATAAGGATATAAATTGGATATATTCTGCAACAATTCCAAAATGGGCTAGTTGCATATCTCCGCCATCTCTACTTCTGGTTGTGTTATACGCCAGTGCAGAGAACATACAGAAATCCATATATTACCTTCTATACATGTTTACAGAATTTATAATATCACTTCAAATTCAAATAAGATCTACACTGCTATTATTACTATACTTTAAATGTTAACTGAGCCAGAGCATTTGAAACTTACATAGGCTATGTTTGTGTCTGTGAATGAATAAAATACCGTAATCCCTACTGTTCACGAAATGTAAGTAAAACTCATGTTGTGTACACACATCTAGTTACACAATGTCTTTTTTCCCATTACCAATTATGTAAGTGTGTAAATTATATATTTCTCAAATGTTTATATATATATATATATATATATATATATATATATATATATATATATATATATATATATATATATATATTATTATTATTATATTGCACATACGTTATTATTATTGTGTACATACATCAGTTTTCATAACATATTTAAATTAACTTTGCATCAAGCATATTTTTTAAATAATAACAAAAACAAAGCTGTAAAAAGATACAACTAATTCATTACTTTAAATATTTGTTAATATAATGTCTAATATAATATCTTATAATGCAAAATAAATCGTAAAAATATTGCGCTGCTTATAGACAGATAATTATTTATGCAACAGCTCTTTCACAAAACAAAAAATAAAAACACAAAGGTAATGCAAACACCGATCTTTCAATTAATGCCAATAAACTACCATAATTAATTACATTGTTAAAATTGAGGTTACAGTTATCAAATAATATAACATACTGTAGTCCACATGCCGAAATCTCTGAAACTGTTATGACAACTCAATTTCCTCTCAACAGTTGCCCAGGTTTTTGGAGCCCGAGGTACAGTCAACAATTGGCTGACCTCTACAGTGAAGCAGCTTGCATTGTTATGTTTGGGTTTCCGTATGCCCTATGCATATACTCTCAGGCCTCCTTTGATTACATCTTGTACCATCACACCACTCTAGAGGGCTGAGTGGGAGAAGAAAGCCGATACGTGAGTTAGCAGAACCTCTGGAATGAATCCAGCGCGCACTAGAGATAGAAAACAGAGCACTTACCCAATTCACCATTTCTCAGAAGCTACATAACACAACACAGGACAAGAAAGACAACATCAGGATATTCAGCTCTCAAGGAATTTAGTGGCCTACATTTGCTTGCCGAAATTCAGCATGACAGTTATTTAACTTACAGTAATAGTCAGTCCCAGTCTTTATTTCCAGTATAAGCATATTAGGTTTTGTGGTTTCTGCATATTTCATGCATTACAGCAGAGCAACTACAGATGACCAGCTAACTGGATTAATAGAATTGAATAGATCAGACATGTCCATCCTCAAGCTTCCCTTTGGGGTCTGTCCTCCTAATCAATTTCCTTTCCCCTTCTCTCATTAATACCACCCTGCTCCTACTTCCCATGGGTTCTCAGAAAACCAATCACATGCAACCTCTTCACAGTCCTTGAAGCAGGAAGCAGGAAGTGGGGTGAGTTAATGGGGTTCAGGTTAGGTTTTGTGGGGTACCATCGGGTGCAGAAGGAAGGGTAGATCCAACAACTACTTCATTGGTGCAACAATTAGATTACAATTTTCATGGTCTATTGATGCTCAGGCATGTCAAATGGTTTTTTGAAAATCAAACATTTACAATGTTAAGTAAAGAAAAAGAAGACCATGACCATTGGCTTATTGGCTATTGGTGGTGAGTAACCCTACCCTACTCAAAATACCATTTTGACTTGATTAGAGTAGAAGGCTAGTTGGGACACCACCACCATAACAAATCATGCTGTATGTTGCTCTTTTCAGCAGGACAGGCAACAACGTTTACAAGCATTTACTCTTTAAAATGCTTTGCTGAGCTATGTAGGTGTTTCACCATGAGCTCTCATGTTTCTTTAGTATGTAGACACAGGGGTCTCATGTTGAAGTCATGTTGGAGGTACGATGAGTGTTTGTAGTGGTCTGGAGTGTGTTAGAGACACCGCTCCCCTGGTGTGCACACTCACTTCAGGAGCAGGAAAAGTAGAGGTGTAAAAGAGCATCTTTGAATCATTAAAGCTTTTGAATGGCTCCCAGACTCCCTCCAGCAATGCTCATTATTAGAAATATCCCTTCAAGAATGCAGTCTCCTAAACCACCATCTGGATCCACTAATCGGTCTGTGGCCTGAGTGCTTTTGCTAAGCTAATGATTTGTTTCTCTTTCACACTGACCCGTGACCAGTGTCATCCAGATCCTTGGTTATGTTGCATGTTATACGTGTAAAATACCAGACACTCAATGTGGCCCGTACTGTTTTGTCTCGTTTTCAATTAACCGATTTACTTGATTTTTTTAAATATACAATCTTATTGTACGAGTCTCATCATTATCATTGTGCATATTTTTTCAAAGAAAAGTGACTTACCTTTTGTTAATGTGTATTTTTCTTCTTTTAATTTAGCATTTCATTTGAATATGTCACAGTGTGGAAGTAAAGTGGGTTTTGAATGTTGTTTAGTGTTGAGGAAAAAACCGATATACCAGATTCACTAACCCTGTTTCAAATGATATGGTGCAGTCACGTTACCAAAATTTCAGCAGAATTGTGCAAGCAAAAAAGGTCCATTGTATGTTGTCAGTAGTGTAGCAGTGAATGAAGCACAGCTCACAGGAGTGAATCACTTTCAAACCAACTAACTTTTTGTTGGTCTTTGCAGTTTAATCTACATGACTAACTTTAATCAGTTGTGTAAAAACAGTGGATGTGACCATACCTTTAAACTGTTGTGAGTCCTCACTTTCATAGTGGCTGCAAAGGGTTGCTTGTGAGCACCCTTCTGTAACTTAAAATGATTAATGGAGCAACCTACAGTCACGCTGACTTTACGGTTATGGAACAGTCATCACAAGTAAACTTTATTTGTCATTTGGGACAAGGCCACAATCTCTTACTGACATTTTTTTCACAGTCTCATTGATAAACTCTTTGCACAGTTTTAATTTAAGAAAGGTTTAGCCATTGGTTATGGAATCATGATCCATCATAATGTATGGAATAACGACATACAGTATTTATTACAATTAATGGTTATGTGCTATGAACTAAAACACTCTATCTACACTATCAATCTCTTTTTCACTCAGCAGATCCTGGATGACAATGTTTTTGTCATTTTAGTTTTACATTTTTATTATGGTTTGTTTTTTCGCAACCCTCGGAAAAATATCTATGTACATTATACATTCATCTTAGCCTAACAAAAAAAAAAAAGTAAAATAAAAAACAACAACATTATAATACATTTTATCACATCAGCGGAAACATAAAAATAAAGTCACAATTTGTAAACATTTTCCACAGTTCCATTATCAAAACATAGCAAGCATCCTTTGGTAAAACAACAAACCAAAGACATAAAAGTTATTATTCGCAGAACTCATATAACAACATATTTTAAAATGTCCATCACAAGATATGTAACAGAGCCTACAGTTTGAAAAATCCATAAGAAAAAAAAGAACAATGGACTAAATAGATTAAACATTAAATCTGAATGTAAACATTACCAATCAAGATAAATAGTTTGACAATACATAATATATATATTTTTAACAAAAATTACTTCCACTTAGTTTTAATTGAAAACATTGTAAAACAGAACAGTTTGTAATAAAAATGATATATATGATGTCCCTCCAATGGCAGCAGTGTAACTATTTTAACTTGTTTGACTAAAGCCAGTTCGCCCTAAATAACATTTTTTGCACATCTAAGAGAAGAAAAATTATTGTTGTGTGCAGGTGTAGCAAAGCAGGTTCTTAATATGTGCTCGTAGGAGCTCAGCTGATTGGTCTACAGGGCTCAGGTGCTTAAGACAGTATAGAAATTTAGTATATTAACTTGACACCCCCTTTTGGCTCAATGTCAGAGACGCCCCATTCCACCACATTACCACGGATGCCACAACCACTCCCATCTAGCCGTGCTTGCTGAGATATCTCCTTTGAATTCAAAACACGGTCCCACATGTTCACTCCAGTCATCTTCCCTGTAAAGGCCAGGTCCGCATCAAAAGTGTCTGGGATACTGAGATGCCTGAAGGAACGTCCATACTCTTGACCCAGTAGTATGCTTCCTTTGCTGCGTAGCTCATGACCTTCAGCCACTCCAGGAGAGCTTGCAGCCTGTTGACCATTGACCCACAGTGAAGCCAAGCCCTGTTGTGAGCTCCAGACTGCACAGATGTGCACCCACTGACCCTCTTGGGCTGCCCCTGAAGCTTCCACCAAATGGGTTTCACCGTCAACTGTAAAGAACACACTCTGTCCATTCAACACCAGCTGGAGTTCGTAGGCATTGCCAGTCGTACTGTAAGAGAAGAGGATGGTCTTGTTGAGCACCTGAGTTGGTTTCGCCCACAGGCAAATGGTGACCGCATTGTTCTGGAAGGGTGTCTTGGGTGAGACTTCAACATGAGCTGTAGATGAACGTGTGGGGAAGAGCAGCCCAGTGTCGCAGCCTGGAAAGGCAGAAGAATTGAGAGAGGGAAAGGGAACGTGTTAACAAACTTTATCAATTGTTAAAAGGAACAGAATTAATCTGTTATGATGTCTGTTACCCTCAGAGGGAGAACCACTAGACCCCTCCACCCATCAATAGATGCATACGAATGAATCACTGAAGGCTTATGATTGTATTTGAATAACCTTCACACAAATCTTTCTAGGAGGGTTCATCACAAAGTGTAAAAAAATATATAAATGATTTAAAGGTCAGTGTTTTGTGATGTCATTTTTCAGCGCATACTTTATATTTTATTGGGGGCTTTCAAAGTAATGAGTTACAATGTAAACATTTAGTCATTTTGAATCCTGTCCAGGGTTTACTTCTGCTGAGCCTTGCAAAAGAGTGACAAAAATCAAGAGACTAATTTTCCTTGTGCTTTTTTAAATTATTATTTATTCACTGTTAAATACGAGGAGAATTTAGTCAGGTAGAACCCAACTATGCTCATCCCAGTGCAGAAGTCTTTTGTAAGTTCATGCTTTAATGAACATGTTTTATACGGAGGGTCAGTTTTGTGCAATTGAGAGGACCTTCGACCAGAAGAAACTGAATTTCAGTGGAAGGATTGTAAACAAATCGATTGAAGGGGACTTGGTTATTGAGATTGGTACATTCTCTCTTCAGTGGGTGATTGCTTTGCTATGACAGGCCATGGCTCTCCTTTCCTACTGTAGCTTACATTATTTCCATTACATTTATCTTGGGTTTCCTGCTTTGGAAGGATGGAAGGAGTGTAAGTCATTCTCTAAACAGTTTAATCTGGTTCTATTTCCCCCCTGGAGCCTTTGGTGTGGTCGCCTGTTTCTAATTATGCAGTACTTCCCTCTGTCTTTCATTTACTCTACCTCTACAAAGTTATTTAATGCAGGAGGTATGGGCATTCACAGATTAAATCATTTTTATCTTAAGCTGACTAGAAACTGTATCCGGCTTACTGACAAGGTGAAAGCTCTCTTGATGCAAACAAAGTTTGTTTCCCAACTCAGTAGGAACTTGGGGAATGTCTTGGGGGGTTAAACATTTATCAGATTTTGGGGGTATCAACCTCCTACCTTGGGGTGATGGTGGTCTGCTCAGAGGTTGTGTGAGTTGACATGCTTTGTGTTTGTGTCAGCTAAGTTGGCTAATGGTTTGATCGTAAAATGTGTTTTGCATAAAACGCAGATTTACAGCTCAAAATTTACAGCACCAAACCAGAATCGTCACCTTGGCGGTCTGTTTTAGTCCTATCTAGACTGAGCTCAGATGATTAACTTATATAAAACTACATACTTGCAAGGGGTGTTGGAATTGGTGCATGATGTTTTGTTGTTTAGAAACTATGACATAAATCTACATATAGGACTGGGCGATATGGCCAAAAATCCTAAGTGCTTCATAATTATTTCCAGTTATTTTAACAAAATAAATAACAGAAAAATTAATTTCTTAGTTTTTGCATTTTCTAATGAGTGAAACTGTTTCAAATCATGAATCAGATTTTTGTTGCTTGACTTTGAGAATGCACATCTTCAGCACAGTTTGCAGTGCAGGCTGCAGTATTAATGACAGTTGTATCTCTTAGAAATGCTCATTTTACAGTAGCTTGAGTTAGGATGCAGATGAAAAAGTATGTTCATTGTCACAAACAGTAACATCTGTAAAAATTGAAACAACCTCATTTTTATATGGTGAAATGTAATTATTCTGACTGTTTGAGTTTGATTAAAATTAACCATTGGTCTTCGCAAGTAGCATACATTTAGTTCATGATAACCATGGTTAAAATACTATGGTAAAAATGTTCTAGGTATTTGTATGAAAAACAGTACTCTAAATACATTTAGTATGAATGCACAAATGCTTTAGCTTAATCACAAAACATACTGTAGTATTCCATTACTCCTTTTTAACATTTAATACATATCTACATTATTTATATAATAAAATTTGTTATTAATGTCCCACATTTCTGCCACAAAACCATGGTGCAGTTAGTGTTACTACAGTAAATCCATGGTAAATTTGTATATTGAAAAGCCTTCTGTCTGTATCGTTGTGCACAGTGTTTCTCCTGTTTGTTTCATCTGGCTTTAAACTAGTTTAACTCACAGAGTCATTTATGTTCTTTGCTGAATTCAAGCACTTCACACTGGATCTCACAGCACTTCTCGTGTATCAAACTTTTATCATAGTTTTATCGAGGAAATTTATATTGCTATAATTATCGTTATTGTTTTATCACCCAGCCCTATCTAAATGTGTGTTTCACCCTTCCCAGTTTGAATTCTAGTATAATAATTTTGCTCTTAATAATGTGGCAAAAATATTGACAACTTTTGCTTTTTATAACTTGGATGTCTCACCTGATGGAAGGCTATTGGCAAAGACTGATCTGGTGTAAAGAATGAGCTGTTCCCGGATGGTTTGCAGCTCGCTGGAGATGGTTGATAGAGTCTTGTGCAGCCTTCCTCCGTTCTCTGTCTCAGTCACATCTTGCATGAGATGTCGGGCCTGGAAGCTCTTGGCTGCCCCCAGTTTCAAGCAGCTGCTCTCCAGTCGCTCCATTCGTGTAGCCTGGTTAACGCTGGCAGCAAGTAGCTGCTGCAGGGCTGCATCATGCTGCACGTACTGATCAGCTGAGACCTCTCGCACACGGTCCATCGCGTTCTGCAGACGCGTCTCTGTTTGAATCCCAGCCCGTTGAACCATACTCTCAACCGCAGATGTGCAAGAGCCGCCGTACTGAGCCACAAACTGCAACAGCTCTCCTCTCAGACTCTGCAGCTCAACCTTGATGATATCATCGGCATACTGCAGGAGCATGTTCTCTTTCATTTGGGAATTTTCCAGCATTGTGAAGAGCTTATCCCACTTAGTGAAGACTGGACTTCTGCAGGGTTCAGGGGAAGGTGTTGGGGTCGCCTCTGAGAGAGAAATCAAGGGAAAGAAGAGGAACGCAGGATGATTTGCAGGATGATTTGCAGGATGATGAAGAGGAATTCACATGATTAAAATATATATATATTTTGAACGCTCTGAAACATATCTTCAAAACATGACATTTATTTATAACCTTGGGTCGTTCATGAGAAAATGTTCACTCCTAATGTAGAAGACTCAATTTAAAAATAATGATCAGCTCTCATTTAATTTGTGCATTCACAAGATCCCAGTGAGTCACATTGTTTACTTTGTTTTTTTCCTTGCTAATATAACTCCTGTCTGAAAGGCATGTCCCCACATACACTCTTAATGTATTAGTCCTGACAACACTTGCATGTCTCTGTAACTCACAGCTAATAGTAATGATCACAATCATACATTTTTTTTATTTATTGTCGGTTACTCACCTACCAGCTGGTCCTCGTCAGTTATCTCGTTGAAATAACCTTCTCCAAAGCTTACCTTGATATCATGCCCATAATTCGCAGGTACTGCTGTGGACAGTAAAACCACCAGACACATGGCCTGGAGGAATGTCCGCTTGGACGTGCTGGCCATGTGGGAATATGAACAAGGCTCAATGTTTGTGTATAATAGTCTCTTTTCTCTCTGGTGGCCCTCCTTGTTGGATGCTGAGCAATCGGTTGGCTGGACTCCTGCTTGTTTGGTGAACTGCAGCTGAAAGGGAACTGAGCCTGATAGAGGAGCTCTGTGGTCTATATAAACATTGTGCTCAGAAAGAGAGAGAGAAAGAGGTGGGGGAGAGAGAGTTAGCTCCAGTGAGAAATTCTTCATTGTAGGTATGGGTAGTCTAATTTTTGTACTGCTCCTGCAACTCAGGCAAAGAGAGAGAGAGAGAGATATTGGGAGGATGTTGGGAAAGAGGGGAAGAACCAGTAAATATTTAAATAATGTCCTGGAATTTTTTAAAAGTTAAAGTAAATCTTTACTATAACTTTTCACTAAAATCAGAGGGAAATTGATGATTAAATATTATTCAAGAGCTTAACACTAATCAAACACTTAGTCTCTATCCCAAATCCTAAATCCCACCCTTAGTTTTAACCTTGACACTTAATGTCTGTTATAAATATTAAGCGATGGCAAAAGTACACATATCCTTCATTCAAGTAGAAAGTTCAGATATACTCATGTTTTAAAAATACTCTGGTAAAAACTGAAGTACTGATTACACTTTTTTTACTCAAGTTAAAGTATAGAAGTATGGGCTCTGACATGTACTTAAGTAAAAAGTAGCCAATACTACCTGTTTAGTGTCAAACATCATATTAATACATTAATACTAAATAATACTTACATTTCAAATTTTGTTAGCTAATGAATGTATCCAGGCTGAACAACCACAGGGCCAGAAGCCAGCAGTCATATCGCCCTGCAGCCCACTGAAGCTAAGCAGGGTTGAGCCTGGTCAGTACATGGATGGGAGACCTCCTGGGAAAACTATAGGTTGCTGTTGGAAGAGGTGCTAGTGAGGCCAGCAGGGGGTGCTCACCCTGTGGTCTGTGTGGGTCCTAACACCCCAGTATAGTGATGAGGACACTAAAGCACCGTCCTTCAGATGAGACGTTAAACCGAGGTCCTGACTCTCTGTGGTCATTAAAAATCTCAGGATGTCTTTCGAAAAGCATAAAGGTGTGACCTCAACATCCTGGCAGAATTCGCCCATTGGCCTCCGACCATCATGGCCTCCTAACAATCCCCATATCTACTGATTGGCTTCATCACTCTGGCTCCTCTCCACCAATAATCTGGTGTGTGGTGGGCTTTCTGGAGCACTATGGCTGCCGTTGCATCATCCAGAAAAAAGCTGAAAAGTGCTATATTAATGTAATGAGTTATTATTATTATTATAGAATGGGAGGAAATTTCAGGCCGTGAAAAATATCATCCCATACACCCACAACAAATTCTGAAACCATGGACACTATGATTTTGTATGGCCATCGCATCAAAGTTTAAAATCCTTAAATCCGTGCAAAATAACTATATTTTTAAATATTTTTTTTATTTCAAATTAGTACAACAATAACTACACCATGACAATATCTTTATAGAAAAATTCTAATATTGAATATGTTATTGCATTATCATGAGTCACATTTTTCCCTTATTAAAATAAACCATGGTTTTATTATGTGTAGAATTATGCGCAATACGCATAATCCAGTTTCAAAATTTGTACTAAGGAGCTAAACAAAGACAAAACTACAGTAGCCTATTTACAGATGAAGAAAGGCCTGAACAGATCAGAAGTTTTGCTTCTCTGCTTTTCCATTCTCGATTCTCGCACTGATTACTGATCACAACCTTTTGGCAGAAAAAATCGGAGCGTTGCCAGTCAAGACTAACCGATTCATGATTTATTAGATATCGAATGGCGATAATACAGATAAAAACTAATGTAGCGAGCCTGTTTTGAAAATGTAAGAACTAGAAAGTACAGATATCTGTGCAAAAATTTTAATAAAAAGTTGTCAGAAATAATAAATTACTGTTAAAGTACTGTTACCAGAAAAAAATCTACTTAAGTGCAAGTACACATTGTCACTTCCCATCTCTGTAAACATTGCCTGCGGCCCCTTTTCCTTCATCTAACTTGTACCTTAATCTTTCAGACCTACCCCTAACCCTTACTTTTGTTGTCATATTTCTGATGAAGTTGAAAGTTAGGAAATACCTAAAATTGCAACTACCAAAAAGAGTGTTTGGTTGAGCATACGATAATCTCTTGTGCGACAGAATCTCTTGTCTTTACCTGCAGTGCTTCTCATTTGTCATCAGATTTTCAAAAGCTAGGGCCAGTTAGGCAGCTCACCAGTGATGTCAGGTTATCCAGTGACAGAAGCACTTATAAGCAACTACTGTAAGTACAGTGAACTTATGACCACCAGTAATTAATGTCACCTTTATTTATATAGCGCTTTAAACAAAATACATTGCGTCAAAGCAACTGAACAACATTCATTAGGAAAACAGTGTCAATAATGCAAAAATGATAGTTAAAGGCAGTTCATCATTGGATTCAGTTATGTCATCTCTGTTCAGTTAAATAGTGTCTGTGCATTTATTTGCAATCAAGTCAACGATATCGCTGTAGATGAAGTGTCCCCAACTAAGCAAGCCAGAGGCGACAGCGGCAAGGAACCGAAACTCAATCGGTGACAGAATGGAGAAAAAAACCTTGGGAGAAACCAGGCTCAGTTGGGGGGCCAGTTCTCCTCTGACCAGACGAAACCAGTAGTTCAATTCCAGGCTGCAGCAAAGTCAGATTGTGCAGAAGAATCATCTGTTTCCTGTGGTCTTGTCCTGGTGCTCCTCTGAGACAAGGTCTTTACAGGGGATCTGTATCTGGGGCTCTAGTTTTCCTGGTCTCCGCTGTCTTTCAGGGATGTAGAGGTCCTTTCTAGGTGCTGATCCAGCATCTGGTCTGGATACGTACTGGATCCGGGTGACTGCAGTGACCCTCTGATCTGGACACAGACTGGATCTGGTGGCCACGGTGACCTCGGAACGAGAGAGAAACAGACAAATATTAGCGTAGATGCCATTCTTCTAATGATGTAGCAAGTACATAGGTTGTTATGGGAAGTGTTTCCGGTTCCGGTTTACCTAATTAATGCAGCCTAAAAATCCTTTAACGGATTTGGATAATAAAAGCATATTAGTATGTTATGTGTATGCCAGGTTAAAGAGATGGATCTTTAATCTAGATTTAAACTGCAAGAGTGTGTCTGCCTCCCGAACAATGTTAGGTAGGTTATTCCAGAGTTTGGGCGCCAAATAGGAAAAGGATCTGCCGCCTGCAGTTGATTTTGATATTCTAGGTATTATCAAATTGCCTGAGTTTTGAGAACGTAGCGGACGTAGAGGATTATAATGTAAAAGGAGCTCATTCAAATACTGAGGTGCTAAACCATTCAGGGCTTTATATGTAATAAGCAATATTTTAAAATCTATGCGATGCTTGATAGGGAGCCAGTGCAGTGTTGACAGGACCGGGCTAATATGGTCATACTTCCTGGTTCTAGTAAGAACTCTTGCTGCTGCATTTTGGACTAGCTGTAGTTTGTTTACTAAGCATGCAGAACAACCACCCAATAAAGCATTACAATAATCTAACCTTGAGGTCATAAATGCATGGATTAACATTTCTGCATTTGACATTGAGAGCATAGGCCGTAATTTAGGTATATTCTTGAGATGGAAAAATGCAGTTTTACAAATGCTAGAAACGTGGCTTTCTAATCAAAGATTGCGATCAAATAGCACACCTAGGTTCCTAACTGATGACGAAGAATTGACAGAGCAACCATCAAGTCTTAGACAGTGTTCTAGGTTATTACAAGCAGAGTTTTTAGGTCCTATAATTAACACCTCTGTTTTTTCAGAATTTAGCAGTAAGAAATTACTCGTCATCCAGTTTTTTATATCGACTATGCAATCCATTAGTTTTTCAAATTGGTGTGTTTCACCGGGCTGCGAAGAAATATAGAGCTGAGTATCATCAGCATAACAGTGAAAGCTAACACCATGTTTCCTGATGATATCTCCCAAGGGTAACATATAAAGCGTGAAGAGTAGCGGCCCTAGTACTGAGCCTTGAGGTACTCCATACTGCACTTGTGATCGATAGGATACATCTTCATTCACTGCTACGAACTGATGGCGGTCATATAAGTACAATTTAAACCATGCTAATGCACTTCCACTGATGCCAACAAAGTATTCAAGTCTATGCAAAAGAATGTTGTGGTCAATTGTGTCAAACGCAGCACTAAGATCCAATAAAACTAATAGAGAGATACACCCACGATCAGATGATAAGAGCAGATCATTTGTAACTCTAAGAAGAGCAGTCTCAGTACTATGATACGGTCTAAATCCTGACTGGAAATCCTCACATATACCATTTTTCTCTAAGAAGGAATATAATTGTGTGGATACCACCTTTTCTAGTATTTTGGACAGAAAAGGGAGATTCAAGATTGGTCTATAATTAACTAGTTCTTTGGGGTCAAGTTGTGGTTTTTTGATGAGAGGCTTAATAACAGCCAGTTTGAAGGTTTTGGGGACATGTCCTAATGACAATGAGGAATTAATAATAGTCAGAAGAGGATCTATGACTTCTGGAAGCACCTCTTTCAGGAGCTTAGATGGTATAGGGTCTAACATACATGTTGTTGGTTTAGATGATTTAACAAGTTTATACAATTCTTCCTCTCCTATGGTAGAGAATGAGTGGAACTGTTCCTCAGGGGGTCTATAGTGCACTGTCTGATGTGATACTGTAGCTGACAGCTGAATGGTTGCAATTTTATCTCTAATAGTATCGATTTTAGAAGTAAAGTAGTTCATAAACTCATTACTGCTGTGGTGTTGGGAAATGTCAACACTTGTTGAGGCTTTATTTTTCGTTAATTTAGCCACTGTATTGAATAAATACCTGGGGTTATGTTTGTTTTCTTCTAAAAGAGAAGAAAAGTAATCGGATCTAGAAGTTTTTAATGCTTTTCTGTAGGATATGTTACTTTCCCGCCAAGCAATATGAAATACCTCTAGTTTTGTTTTCCTCCAGCTGCGCTCCATTTTTCGGGCTGCTCTCTTTAGGGTGCGAGTATGCTCATTATACCATGGTGTCAAACTGTTTTCCTTAACCTTCCTTAAGCGTAAAGGAGCAACTTTATTTAAAGTGCTAGAAAAGAGAGAGTCCATAGTTTCTGTTACATCATCAAGTTGTTCTGAGGTTTTGGATATGCTAAGGAATTTGGATACATCAGGAAGATAACTTAAAAAGCAGTCTTTTGTGTTAGAAGTGATGGTTCTTCCATACTTGTAAGTAGAATTTACAATTTTGGCTATATGAATTTTGCAAAGAACTAAATAATGATCTGAGATATCATCACTTGGCTGAATAATTTCAACACCATCAACATCAATTCCATGTGACAGTATTAAATCTAGAGTATGATTTCGACAATGAGTAAGTCCTGAAACGTGTTGTCTAACACCAATAGACTTCAGAATGTCTATACAGTTGTGTTCAAAATTATTCAACCCCCTTGACTTGCAAGACAATTTGCTGTGGAGGACAACATTTTATGAAATCAATTTAACAAAGGCATCAGTAAAGTATTAGAGAAAGTTTGTTAATAGACTTTTGAGTGATTCTGAGAATGGAACATTGATGAATCATGATAAAATTCGAATTGGCTCTAAACATTCATGTTCAAAATTATTCAACCCCCTTTGTGCAGAATCTTTTATTCTTTAAAATTACCTATAAACGCTGTCTGTAAGTGTTTAGAAGCTTCTGTCACCTCTCTACTACAGTTTTGGCCCATTCCACACCTGAAAAAGCTTTCAGATCACTGATAGTCTTTGGTTTTCATATTGCCACTGCTTTCTTCAAATTCAACCAGATATTTGAAATGAGAATTAAGCCTGGAGACTAAACAGGTCACTCAAGTACATTCTTTGACTGATCCCTGAACCAAGCAGTAGTAGATTTGGATGTGGACTTTGGTATGACTGCCTGCAGGAAAGTCCATTGATCATCAGCTTCAGTTTTTGCACCAAAGGCATCACAATTCTTGTCAAAATGGCCTGACACTTTAAAGAATCCATGATGTCCTTCATACAGTCATGATTTCCACTTCCTTCTACAGTAAAGAAACCCCATAACAGGACTGATCCACCTCCAAGTTTGAGGATGGAGATGGTGTTCTTCTGCTTATGAGCCTTGTCTTTTTTTGCAGCAGACATACCGCTGATCCATTGGTCCAAAAAGTTCCAGTTTGGTCACATCACTCCATAAAACATTCCTCCAGAGCTCCACAGGTCCACACAAATGAATTTTATCAAGTTCAAGTTGACTTTTTGTTCTTCTTGATCAAGAGTGGTATTTATCAAGATGTCTCAACATGAAGGCCATACTTGTCTAGTGTTTTTCTTACACACTGCATTGAAATTGTTTTCCTCCTTTCATCGGGTCATCTTGCAAGTCTTTGGCTGTACATTGCAGGTTTTTTCTCAGTTGCTCTGATTAAACATTTTATGATATTGTGCTTTTTCTTCCACAACCTCAAAGATTTTCTGGTAAAACACACTTTAGGCTAAGGAATAAGGCTGAGAGCTGTGTCTCTAGGAACTTTCAATGTCTTGGAAATCTTCATATAGCCTTAGCCTTTCTAAAGTACTACGATATTTATTCTCTTTAGCTTTTGTGAGATCTCTGTTGACATTTTTGCTACTGAACTTCAATACATGCATGGGCCAAACTGTATGTGTAACAGCTCAAGCTAATTCTGTTTTTAATAGAGTTTCTAAAGGCTTAATTGTGTTTTGAGACGGTTTTATTCCCCACCATGCAAATAAGTGATTTAAAAACAGCAATGTTGAATAGGGGTTGAATAATTATGACATAGCAGTATCATAAAAAAATCTTATAACTCAAATATATTACATTATATATTGACAATATCACTTTTAATATGCCAGTGAACTGTTATAGATGCAAGTTTTATTAGATCCTGGATCTTCAGAAAAGCTTGTATTTGTAAAGTACTGCAGTCTCTAGGGGGTTGAATAATTTTGAACACAACTGTAAATGCTGATCCCAATGCATCGTTTTCATTATCAACATGGATATTAAAATCACCAACTATTAAAACTTTATCTGCAGCCAGAACTAACTCAGATGTAAAATCACCAAACTCTTTAATAAAGTCTGTATGGTGCCCTGGTGGCCTGTATACAGTAGCCAGTACAAACATAACAGGGGATTTATCATTAACATTTGTTTCTTTGGATAATGTTATATGAAGTACCATTACTTCAAACGAGTTATACTTGTAGCCTGCCCTCTGAGAAATCCTGAAAACGTTGTTATAAATTGAAGCAACACCTCCACCTTTGCCTTTTAGACGTGGCTCATGTTTATAACAGTAATTAATCCAAGCCTTAATATCCACTCCCTTTCTCCAGTCCATATCCCAGTCTTGGAAAACCAGACATGCTTCTGGTTCTCAATTAGGATCTGCTTAATAGGACCCACTTTTTAAAAACCTAACCCTAAAATCCTGATTAGTTGATTGGACTTTTTATAAGCAACAGAAATCCTCTTCTTCATTCACATGTTCTCTTATTTAATCTTATTATTGAATAATGTGCTTTACTGTACATTTAAATATTTCATCTATTGTTTTGGGTTTGTACTGGGTAGAAATAATGTGTCCACAAGCTTTGTTTGTGATAACAGAGTATTAAGGACGACAAATCATAAAGAAAACATGTCTTGTCAGAAAGGCTGAGATTCTGTTTTTTGCTTCCTGTGGGGTGCTGGGGTTTGAGTCAGAAATTTGCTGTAATTTTGGTGCTAATAAAAGGCGCCAATTTCACAGTCACGCACATTTCCTCAGAAACAAAGACTCCACACCCATTTTGCATTCTACTGGTAATAAAACGGTGCTAAATGTTTTGGCCTCACTAGTAGGAAGCATTTGAGCTGTGTTTATGATAAATGTGCATAACAGTGAGTGTAAAATATGTATTTTAGGGATAGAACTGACATTTTAATATTTTGGAAATTTACATGCTTTTTTTAATGGCATGGGCTTTTGATGCACAATTAAAATTATGTAATAGGTGTGATCAATTTACCTTCCATGATCATTCAGACACGATCAGGTGCAGTATTACTGAAACTCTGTCAAGTCTGCCACAAATCAAGCACTCCGTAAGTCAGATGTCAGACGTAAGTCAGATGTTTGTCAGAAAGTTATAAGTGTTGATGTTACAAATACATCTTTTGAATATACTGTACTGAACTCATTGCCCCGTTAGCAAGGAGAACTTTATTTTCTCTATGGAAACAGAAAGGTCCCATGACGTACCCTTTGTGAGGTCGACATTAATTTTTTTGCTTATGTGAGCCAGGTTTGCGACAACATCAGCATGCCAACAAATCTTCCCAGAATGTGAGCTTTACATTAGTCATCAGTCCAGAATTTCCAATCGCATTTTCTGTTCAGCATGAATTTTCATACCTCAGATGATGATCAACCACAGTAATGTGGTTCCCCACTGAGGGTGTCTACTTCTTGATGACTGGTGCAAAAAGTATTGATGCATATCTGAATGTGAACTCAGGGCAAGGTTACTGGACAATACAAACTTACCCTAACAGTGGAAGGTCAGCTTTAGGATGACACCTACACCCAACAAGTGGGTTGAGCAGGAAGGAAATATTAATATAAACACCTGTAGATTTATCATTCCCTTGAAATCAATTGGAATGCACTTTATTTGTCGTACTAAACAAAATGCTTACTGCTGATTTGAAGGAAGATTTCATGCTGGATGCAATGATACATTTACAACAGATGCTGTGCAGACAAGAATTATACAGTTAAAAACAACTGTGAAGTGGTTTAAGGCATCCTTTTGAGAATGGATTGCTTTTCAAGGGGGATTCTTACTTTTGGTTACTTGGTTAATCTTTAGTCAGCTATAAAAATGGGTGTTATGAATTGATAGTGATGGATTCAGTGATATGGAAATAAAACAAACCATAACTTAATAAAAAATCTAATACGTATTCAATACTTTACTCATCTGGCACAATAATATACTGTAATGTCTTCATGTATTATATACTGTATATAAAAACTATTAAAAAACTATAGTGATCTACAACTACATCAGACATTAATTATAATAACATATTGTCAGATCAGCTGTGTTTTTCTGTTTTGATTCAAGCACTTATGACTGAAGGAAAAGATCTCATTCATGTGTACAGTATGTTGAAAAACTCTAGGAAAACAGCTATATCTTGCATAACTTATGGTTACTAGCTTTTAGTTGTGCTTGTTAGTGGATAATATTTCTCTTAAAAGGTATCTAGAGATAGCTTCTGCCAAAACACCTGGCAAAGAAAAGATTGTCGATATTTCTTGTTAACTGTCTAGGGCCAGCAACGTTTCCCCAGCTGTCTCATTATGAGAGGTTATGTATAACACTAATCCTTCATTACCATCGCCCGCTGTGTGTAGAAACAGGTGGGCAGGTCTTCTGCAATCCTGAATGTCCCCCTGAGCCATGGAAAACATCTCATTTACATAATTATGTCTGCTAACCGAACACCCTGACTTAGATGGCTTGCCCGAGCAGAGATTAGATTTGTTGTTGATGTTGGATTGGAGTTTCCTACCATATTTTTTGTTGTGGTTTTTTTGCAGTCAACAGGATGATCTGTAAAAATTGCTCATGACATTAAATCAGGGTGTTAGTAACAGTTGGGTCATGGAAATCGGTACACTAATTAATCAAAGTCTGTTTACCATAATCTTCCAGTAAACTTTTCAAAGGGCCATTTGCATAACATCTAAGGGGAAATTTTGAAATGTTATACAATCTTTTATTGATAAATTTAGGTGTACTGTAAATGATCGTTTTCCTCTGCATGCAAATCTAGTTTGTTTTTCAAGTGGATTTTGGACTGCCCCATTTTGTTATAACTGTCTGCTGCTTGAAACTCTCTGCTGTGATTTTTTTTTTTGGTAGTGGTGCCCTCCATTCGCCCCTCAACTACATGATCTGGCATCATGGTGTCTTTTCACTTCCTGTTCACACACTTATTTCATACAATGATCACTTTTGTACATGAGAAGTGCACTATATTGATTAATTATTGATTTTGATAGGTAATGCCATGCTGCTGAGAGTGCTGCCATCTGTGTATCCACGACAGCCAGAGCCCATCCATCAACACATCCGTGAACTGACGGCGATGATGTCCCAGTTGGACCAGTCCGGCAGACAGCACCTGCTCAGACTACTGCAGATGATCTCTGAGCATCACCCCTTGGTGAGTGAAGGAGAGACAAATGAGTGTGCAAAACAATGAATGTGGTGTTTGATGATGAAGTCTGGTCAAGGTGAGTTATTCTGGGGAACCTTAAAAGAATTCGAAGGTCACCAAGGGAGTGGAGGGGTGGGTACATAAATGAATATGGAGTGAGTGATTCAGCATTTATTTTAAAGCAGACAGCTGCAGTACAAGGTCAAACACGGTTAAACAGTTTGATGGTTGACACCTCTAGCGATAGTATAGTTGAGCTGCCGCCAAATAGATGGGGAAATATCAGAAAGCACATCCTAAACTGCTGGCTCCCCCTGGCTCTGACTGAAGACAAATTTACTGGAAAAGAGAAGAGGAAACCACAGTTTTGGCAGAAACAGAAATCTGAAATGCTTTTTGAGGGGGGTTGAGGGGCAGCCAATTTTGCATTGGGTAATAAGCACATGCTTATCACTCAGCTCATCAGTGAAAACATTGGATGCTTGAATAGTAGTAAGATTAGGTAAGATTATGAGGCATTATTTTAGACATTATTCATTCACATTTACCGAAATAAGAAATTACAGTTCAATGAAAAATTGTACTATTTTCAGGTATTAATATTGTCATTCCGAGATGCCAAAGTCTGAAGCCATTTCCATCATAGACACTGAGAGGCTATCATAAAATAGGATTTTTTATTTAATCTTTACGGTGATAATTCATCCGAAAATGAATATTCTGTCATTAATTACTCACCCTTATTTCATTCCAAACCTGTAAAACCTTCATTCATTTTCGGAACACAACTTAAGATATTTTTGATGAAATCCGAGAGCTTTCTGTCCCTGCATAGACAGCAACGCAGCTACCACGTTCAAGGCCCAGAAAGGTAGTAAGGACATTGTTAAAATAGTTCATGTGACATCAGTGGTTCAACCTTAATTTCATGAAGCTATAAGAATACTGTTTGTGCACAAAGAAAACAAAAATAACAGTTTTATTTAACAATTTCTTCTCTTGCATGTTAGTCTTTGACACACATTTTCACAACAGTACCACGACACATGCGTATGCATTCCTCTGCGTGTAAACAAGACAGTGCACCGGGTCCTACTGTATGTCAGAGCCAGGGTGTCCGCGAGGTCTTAAAAAATATTAAAAGTTGATAAATCAATTCAGAGAAAGTTAAGGCCCTTAAAAAATATAACAAAATTCTTAAATGCTATTTTCCAAGGTATTAAGTTTTGTATCATTTTTTCATTATGTACTTTTGTCTGAACAGTGGCGTTCTGTGTAGTTAATTTATGGAATCTTGCAAGAATTACGTCATCTGTTGCAGAGCTCACTGAGTGACTGTGCTGCTGCGTTATAGCATGGGGCTTGTTGATCCCGCTCTTGCTGAATCTCTGAGCATAACCGCATGCTCCCATCCACTCCCGCAGTTTTTTTTATCTGCTCCCGCAAACATTCTAATATTGTGTATAATTTTCATGCATCAGGGCGCTGCTATCAACACTCCCTTTAAATGAGTGCTCACAGTTTTTTGGTTGAAATGCTTGCACTAAAACATTTTGCATTCTACTGGTAATAAAACTGTGCTAAATGTTTTGGCCTCACTAGTAGGAAGCATTTGAGCTGTGTTTATGATAAATGTGCATAACAGTGAGTGTAAAATATGTATTTTAGGGATAGAACTGACATTTTAATATTTTGGAAATTTACATGCTTTTTTTAATGGCATGGGCTTTTGATGCACAATTAAAATTATGTAATAGGTGTGATCAATTTACCTTCCATGATCATTCAGACACGATCAGGTGCAGTATTACTGAAACTCTGTCAAGTCTGCCACAAATCAAGCACTCCGTAAGTCAGATGTCAGACGTAAGTCAGATGTTTGTCAGAAAGTTATGTGTTGATGTTACAAATACATCTTTTGAATATACTGTACTGAACTCATTGCCCCGTTAGCAAGGAGAACTTTATTTTCTCCCCTCAGTAAGTTTTGTCAGTTGTTTTGTTTATTGTTCTACTTCTAGTTTCTTGGGCTGCATTGGGTTAGTCACTCAGTTAATTCTCTTGTGCTTCGTTCCCCACTTCTGAATTATGTTGTATTGATAAGGAGTTATCACAAGTAATTCTGTTTAGTTGTGCTATCTTACGATCAATATATAGTAAGTGTAAGTTAAAGTGTCGCCGATGTAACCAGTTAAAACTTGGAGTGGCGATGAGGTCTTAAAAAAAATCTTAAAAGGTATTGAATTGAACTGCATGATTACTGTATGTACCCTGAGAACACATGGGTCATGGTACTCTCGTGAATGCACATCGACTGGCACGGAAGATAAGAAATTGTTGAATAAAGTCATTATTTTAAACTTAATGGCTGTATTATTTGTGTCCCCTTCAAAAAATTGCTCCTAAGAAAGTTTGTTTATTGTTCCCTCCCCAACTGTTAAATGAAATTTAGACCCATGATACGCAGTATATTTTAATCCAACAGTACGGTATATACACTCACCTAAAGGATTATTAGGAACACCATACTAATACTGTGTTTGACCCCCTTTCGCCTTCAGAACTGCCTTAATTCTATGTGGCATTGATTCAACAAGGTGCTGAAAGCATTCTTTAGAAATGTTGGCCCATATTGAAAGGATAGCATCTTGCAGTTGATTCAGATTTGTCGGATGCACATCCAGGGCATGAAGCTCCCATTCCACCACATCCCTAAGATGCTCTACTGGGTTGAGATCTGGTGACTGTGGGGGCCATTTTAGTACAGTGAAGACTTTCTTGAACATTGTCATGTTCAAGAAACCAATTTGAAATGATTCGAGCTTTGTGACATGGTGCATTATCCTGCTGGAAGTAGCCATCAGAGGATGGGTACATGGTGGTCATAAAGGGATGGCATGGTCAGAAACAATGCTCAGGTAGGCCGTGGCATTTAAACGATGCCCAATTGACACTAAGGGGCCTAAAGTGTGCCAAGAAAACATCCCCAACACCATTACACCAGCACCACCAGCCTACACAGTGGTAACAAGGCATGATGGATCCATGTCATTCTGTTTACGCCAAATTCTGACTCTACCATCTGAATGTCTCAACAGAAATCGAAACTCATCAGACCAGGCAACATTTTTCCAGTCTTCAACTGTCCAATTTTGGTGAGCTCGTGCAAATTGTAGCCTCTTTTCCCTTTTTGTAGTGTAGATGAGTGGTACCCGGTGGGGTCTTCTGCTGTTGTAGCCCATCCGCCTCAAGGTTGTGCATGTTGTGGCTTCACAAATGCTTTGCTGCATACCTCGGTTGTAACGAGTGGTTATTTCAGTCAAAGTTGCTCTTCTATCAGCTTAAATCAGTCGGCCCATTCTCCTCTGACCTCTAGCATCAACAAGGCATTTTGGCCCACAGGACTGCCGCATACTGGATGTTTTTCCCTTTTCACACCATTCTTTGTAAACCCTAGAAATGGTTGTGCGTGAAAATCCCAGTAACTGAGCAGATTGTGAAATACTCAGACCGGCCCGTCTGGCACCAACAAACATGCCACGCTCAAAATTGCTTAAATCACCTTTCTTTCCCATTCTGACATTCAGTTTGGAGTTCAGTAGATTGTCTTGACCAGGACCACACCCCTAAATGCATTGAAGCAACTGCCATGTGATTGGTTGATTAGATAATTGCATTAATGAGAAATTGAACAGGTGTTCCTAATAATCCTTTAGGTGAGTGTACGTGGTCATATATTTCTGCTTCACCAGCTAAGTTCTGCTGGCGAACTATATGACTCATACCAGTTATTCAAACAACACTGAACCAGCACCCAGCATAGAGGAGCATAAAAATTCATGAAAGATTTTTTTTTTAATTAATGGATTAATAGATAAACAAATAAGACAGGTTCATCAATAACTTTCCTTCTATAGTAAATCAGAAATCATTTGGGAGAGGAGATGCCCCAGGCTCTCGCTGTCCCAGTGTTGCTAGTTTATGGAGTGATTTGGAAGCAAACAGTATTAATAAAGACTAGTCAGTGGTTTTCACATCCTGACAGAGGCTGGGAATCCTGCTTCTCACAGGACGTCCTGTCAGCTGCCCTCCCAGCTACACCAGATCCTCTCTCCGTCCTCTTAACCACTGCCAATTCAAAGGTGAAGTCTCTTACGAGGAAAAATGAGAGAATTAAGCAAATCCTCACTAAAAGGGTGTACAACCCGAATTCCGGAAAAGTTGGGACGTTTTTTAAATTTTAATAAAATGAAAACTAAAAGACTTTCAAATCACATGAGCCAATATTTTATTCACAATAGAACATAGATAACATAGCAAATGTTTAAACTTAGAAATTTTACACTTTTATCCACTTAATTAGCTCATTTAAAATTTAATGCCTGCTACAGGTCTCAAAAAAGTTGGCACGGGGGGCAACAAATGGCTAAAAAAGCAAGCAGTTTTGAAAAGATTCAGCTGGGAGAACATCTAGTGATTAATTAAGTTAATTGATATCAGGTCTGTAACATGATTAGCTATAAAAGCTTTGTCTTAGAGAAGCAGAGTCTCTCAGAAGTAAAGATGGGCAGAGGCTCTCCAATTTGTGAAAAACTTTAAAAACAATGTTCCTCAACGTCAAACTGCAAAGGCTTTGCAAATCTCATCATCTACAGTGCATAACATCATCAAAAGATTCAGAGAAACTGGAGAAATCTCTGTGCGTAAGGGACAAGGCCGGAGACCTTTATTGGATGCCCGTAGTCTTCGGGCTCTCAGACGACACTGCATCACTCATCGGCATGATTGTGTCAATGACATTACTAAATGGGCCCAGGAATACTTTTAGAAACCACTGTCGGTAAACACAATCCGCCGTGCCATCAGAAGATGCCAACTAAAGCTCTATCATGCAAAAAGGAAGCAATATGTGAACATGGTCCAGTGTGCCGTCGTGTCCTGTGGGCCAAGGCTCATTTAAAATGGACTATTTCAAAGTGGAATAGTGTTTTATGGTCAGACGAGTCCAAATTTGACATTCTTGTTGGAAATCACGGACGCCGTGTCCTCCGGGCTAAAGAGGAGGGAGACCTTCCAGCATGTTATCAGCGTTCAGTTCAAAAGCCAGCATCTCTGATGGTATGGGGGTGCATAAGTGCATACGGTATGGTCAGCTTGCATTTTTTGGAAGGCTCTGTGAATGCTGAAAGGTATATAAAGGTTTTAGAGCAACATATGCTTCCCTCCAAACAACGTCTATTTCAGGCAAGGCCTTGTTTATTTCAGCAGGACAATGCAAAACCACATACTGCAGCTATAACAACAGCATGGCTTCATCGTAGAAGAGTCCGGGTGCTAACCTGGCCTGCCTGCAGTCCAGATCTTTCACCTATAGAGAACATTTGGCGCATCATTAAACGAAAAATACGTCAAAGACGACCACGAACTCTTCAGCAGCTGGAAATCTATATAAGGCAAGAATGGGACCAAATTCCAACAGCAAAACTCCAGCAACTCATAGCCTCAATGCCCAGACGTCTTCAAACTGTTTTGAAAAGAAAAGGAGATGCTACACCATGGTAAACATGCCCCGTCCCAACTATTTTGAGACCTGTAGCAGAAATCAAAATTGAAATGAGCTCATTTTGTGCATAAAATTGTAAACTTTCTCAGTTTAAACATTTGCTACGTTATCTATGTTCTATTGTGAATAAAATATTGGCTCATGTGATTTGAAAGTCTTTTAGTTTTCATTTTATTAAAATGTAAAAAACGTCCCAACTTTTCCGGAATTCGGGTTGTAGTTGGATTTATTTCATGCTGGAGAAAAGAGCTCATGTAACCCATGTGGCTCATTTGCCTCTAGTCATCACTGCAGTTTGTCATGAATGTCAACCAACACACAAGATTTCACTGATGATCTGTAGTTCTTCTATGAGTCACTGTTCATTTTAAAGGTCATCCCTGCTTTGCTATAACAGACAGATAAATCTAGATAAACTATCCATAGTAGGAGAATGATTATGAGTTTCCTTCTGCTCCACATTTTTTCTTCCTGTTACTGTCTTCACCAGTTTTTCTCTGTGAACTTGTATAGGAACCAGGGACTCTGGTTAATGGGTGGGCGGCACTGAAATCCACCAACCAGAGTGCTGTGGTACTTTACAATGCACGATTACAACCATATGCGACCTTTGATGAAAGAAAAGTTCAGGGCCAAATGAGTGTGTTTGTGGTGTTTTTTTATTATTCTTATTACATCCCCACTGTGAAGATTCCAGATAACATGTCCTTATGTGCTTCCAAGAACAACAGAGAACTGTAGAAGTGCTTTAATACCCTCAAAATATGTTTATATATACATTTACATTTAGCAGACACTTTTATTCAAAGCAACTTACAGTACATTTTTTTTAACCAGCATGTGTGTTCCCTGGGAAATGAACCCACAAAATTTTGCACTGCTAACCCAATGTGCTACCACTGAGCCACAGGAATAGTTTTTGAAATGTAACAATTTTTTCAAAAGTCATTTTAAACCTGGCTATGTATGGCGTACCATTAGGTGTCAAAAAAACTTTTTGTTATATAATCTGTGAATTTAGATTAGTGTCAGGAACATTTGTAGAATATTTCTTGCCTTTTCTCCATATCTCACACACTCATGGGACTGAATTTTGTTGGTAAACATGAATATGTGCACCTATTGACAAACCAATGCAACATAAAAAATAAAAATAATATATATATATATATATATATATCACTTTTTTGGTGAGGTTTATGTGTAATTTTAAATCTCAAATAAGTTTTTAATTAATAAAAAAGTGGTAAATGCAGTAAAAACTTTTCACATTCACTCATTAATCAGAAGCTGCTCTTCAGATACAATATGGATTTAGTAGAAAAATATTAAGTTTTATAAAAAATAAAGTCATTTCGGGTCAAAATGTGTTTGGAATGCATTATGAGGGTTCAACTTTAGCTTTGTCTTTTTGTCTCCTCAGGTATTGTCGTCTTTGGTGCCATCGTTAATTGGTTACATCAGTGACAGTGATCTCAGTGACACTGCCTTGGGTGTGTTGGTGAACATGGCTCAGGCAAACCCTGCCTCTCTCGTTTCCTTCCTGTCCACCCTAAGAAATGTGGGTCAGAAGAACCCTTGGTTGTTGGGACACATCGCTAAGATCCATGGGGCAGTGGGTCTGACTAGTGAGGTGGGAATTTAAATCACAATACATGTTCATGCATCAAATCCAGCTAAACACTGAATGCGCTTGGTCATACTGTATGTCAGAGTGCTGATTCTGCCCCAAGATTAATCAGACTGCTCCAGTGTTTTAAAACAAAACAATTGTGACTTCCTGTATGTCAAAAATGATTTTTATTTGTCACTTTGTTTTAAAGGGGCATTCAGTAGCCCTCTAATGGACGCATCACTGTTCTTCATGTTTTTAAGTGCAAATACCACAAGTGAGTTTTAGAAAGCACTCTGCACAATAATTAATTCCCTTAAAAAATATTTGATTCAGTGAAACATTGCAGGTCACATAATTTTAGCATGTGTACACCAGTCAGATGATTCTTTACAAAAACAATTAATTTCTTAATGTGTAAAACGTTTAAAATTAGCAACAAACCATCATGGCGTGAGATGCTGAAAAAAAAGTCTAGCGCATTTTACAAGGCCAGTACTAAAAAATAATGCATTCAGAATGGAGCAAGACTGTCACACAACATGGAGGAAAGGCACACGAAGACGAAGGTCATCTACACAAGAGTTTAATCAAATCCAAGAAGATGATAATCCATGATGGCAAAGGGAACACGCAGCAAAACAACATCAACAATACCAATATTATTAGAACAATTAGGATTAGCATAAACTATGAACTTTGCTTTTTTCGGTCTGTTTTAGTATACATTTTCACTAGACTTCCTCTTTTTGCAGCTTTTATCCTTCTCTCTTAAAATCTCTGTTTCTGTCACTGTCCTTATATTTTCTATTTATTTCTATTTATTTCAGTTTTTCTTTCTCTCCTTACATTTCTCAACATTTTCAGTTCCTTTTCTAATTTTCCCTTTTATTCCACAGTTGCCTTTCTTGTGTTCTTTTGCATATATCACATATACCTGTATCACTCAAGTGGTTTTTTACACTCATGAATTTTTACTAATTATTTAGTACTACAACCTAAACTATTACATAGGGATTTATTAACAAATCTCTAACTCTATTAAATCTAAACTCAGATGAAGTTGTTGAGAGGTAGTTCATTTTCTGTTGTAATATATTTATCTTTTGGCATTTTTGACTTTATCAAGAGAAGCGGGAATAGAGAGGGGGACTGGATCGGGAAAAGTCCATAAGCCAGGACTCGAACTTGGGACACCGAAGCACACATTATATGTCAGCACACTGCCCACGAGGCTGTCGGCACCAATTACTTCATTTTTGTTGTTGTTCCCCTGCAGTAAATAATGCTTTTGTTCCACTTCCAGCTACTTCAGGATTTGTTAGCAGTAATTTAATCACTAATGGCTATACTCTCTTTATGTGTCATCATTTTCTTGTTAATTAAGTAGCCTGAAAGTGTTGACACAGTTCTGGGTGTGTCAGCATTACTAAGCTTTGCTCATCCCTGAGGTGTTCCAAACCTGCTTGCTGTGCTGAGGGACGAGGAATCATTTTAACACGTCATCAAGAGCTCTAGCATTCATCCTTTTGTTCTCTATCTGTTTGGTAAACCCATACCTGCAGCGTACTTGGCTGTTTTTCAATGTTGCCTAATGTGTTTGCTTTGGAGATGGACCACAGTCTGACCAGTTGTGATGAGGGTCATGTGGAGATAAAATGGCTCACGCTGAAGGAAGTTTAAATTCAGTTACTTTTTGAGTGGACCTGCTCAGAGCTCCCATGCCTTAGCAGCAAAATATTCAAGGAAATATGGCACCGTCTTCAGCTTTTACTTCTTAATGACCATGATATATACAGCATATAAGATTTCTGGTTAGGTCTGTTGAGGAAATGGACATTTTTTTTACTAAACTGGTTTCATGTGGTCAACATCCCTGCTTTTACAAAGTTTTGTGTGACAGTGTTGGCTCATTGAACAGTCACATGGATATGTGCCAAATTGCTGAATGCTGAAAAGGTTGATTCTTCCTTTTATATTTGTGGAGGGGCAATTAAAGTAGACAGCAGAATAAAAATACCAAAAAGAAGTGTTAACATGGCTTTAGAAAGGCGCCACTGAAACGTGATCCACTCAACATTTCACACAAAAACGAACTCATGTGCAAATGCATGCGCGCACACACATGCTCAACCACCATGGAAAATAGATCAGACTGTTTTTGGATGGGAAATCTCAGATAATTGCTCAAGACAGGCCAAATTGCTCCCTTTTTTCTGCGTAGCACCACATGCTGCGAATCTGCATTTCTCAAAGTGTTCCTGCTCCTTCTGGAATAAATAAATAAATGTTGTAGGTAAAGATAAAAAAGGCTGGATTGAATTAAAGTCAAGAAAGTAAAAAAACAAAAACACAGAAGTTAATTATACTACTCTTTTATATACCGCAGTCAACCACATTTACATTTATAGTGTTTTTCTTTGAATTTTGAAAGCACATTTTCTAAATATATTCAGCTTCTGTTTTGTCTTATTTCATGTCCAGTAGACAAAAGCCAGGGGTGTCACAGCCTGGGGAAAAAGGGGGACAAAGTGCATAGGGCCCAGAGACTGAGTAGAGCCCACAACCATGTCCTTTTTGAGGGCCCAATTGAGAAAATATATTTAATTTATTGTGCAAAATATTACGGAGCCCCGCACATGACATGCAAGAAAAAATAAATAAATTGTGTGCACGATTTACTAATTCATTCCCTCAATTTACTAAAACGTGCACACGATTACTATTGCGTTCCCTCGATTTACTATTGTGTTCGCTCGATTTGATAAATCGTGCGCACGATTTAGCAAATTGAGGGAACAAATTAGTAAATCGTGTGCACAATTTATAATTTGAGTGAATAGTAAATCGAGGGAACGCTATAGTAATCATGCACACGATTTAGCCTTATTTACGGGAAGTCGTGGCCTAACGGTTAGAGAGTCGGACTCCCAATCGAAGGGTTGTGGGTTCGAGTCCCGGGCTGGCAGGAACTGTGGGTGGGGGGAGTGCATGTACAGTTCTCTCTCCACCCTCAATACCACGACTTAGGTGCCCTTGAGCAAGGCATCGAACCCCGAACTGCTCCCCGGGCGCCGCAGCATAAATGGCTGCCCACTGCTCCGGGTGTGTGCTCACAGTGTGGGTGTGTGTTCACTGCTCTGTGTGTGGGCACTTCGGATGGGTTAAATGCAGAGCACAAATTCTGAGTATCACCATACTTGGCTGAATGTCACTTTCACTTTTTCACTTTCGCATTTTTTCCTGCGTGTCATGTGCGGGGCTCCGTAAAATATAAAATAAAGTAAAATAAAATAAAAATTTTCTTTCATTTAATTTTCAGGGTGAAATGTGACATTGCTTGACAGTTTTTGTATGATTCACCCAAACCATAGAATATAAATATGGTGGTCAGTGTGGTATTGCCATAGGATAAAGACACAGTACTTCTTGAAAGGGTCGTTGTGTACTTTATTTTTGGTTTTGATTACTTTCTGTACTTTCCCAACAAACCTTGAAGAAATTATCACATCTTTTATAAGAGATTAATTTTATTTAAATTTATCCCTGGCCCTTTTGGTGATGTGTGACATGTCTGTTAAATCCGCATAAACAACAGAAAACACATACAGATTGGTCCCACGGCTGCTCAACAACTGCAAAATACATGACGTTTTTTGATGCAACACATCATTGTATATTCCTACATAAACTTTACATGACATGTTTAGCTGTGTACTTTCCTCCTGTCTGCTTGTTTATTTGCAGATGTCCTCCTAAGTGTTGCGATTGGAATGATTTGTTTGATACATTTTTCTGGTAACATGACTGAATAGTTAATGTTAATAAATGCTCTCAACATTACATTTATGTAAATATTAAGAAAATAGAATCAAACATTTAATTTGACTCCCCATCATGCTGAGGAAAGAGTCCAAATTATGTTACTCCTCTATGTGAAAATGTTAAAGGGTTAGTTCCCCCGTCTTTGATCTTTCAAACTCTTTCATTTCATTTGTTCATCATCCATCATGGATGGGCACTTTTTATTTCACTTCTTTTTGGACTGAAGCACTGCAACACCCGTCGAGTGGCATTAAACAGCTGGAAAGATCAAAGACCGTTTTTAATATAACTCCGACTGGATTCAGCTGAAAGATGAAAGTCATATACACCTGTATCATACATACATACATACTGTATACACTGAGGGTATTTTATGGCCTAATTTTCATTTTTGGGTGAACTAACCCTTTAAGTCATGTTTATTTTTTGTAAGGGGGCACAGCTAAATATTAGGTTTTAAGGTTATTAAAATAAGTTGGTTATGGAAGACACTCTAATTCCATGACTGGTATGTTTTATGTAAATTCTGAGGGAATAACTTGGAACTTTGTTACAATGGTGTGTGTGTGTGTGTGTGTGTGTGTCATTCTCTTGGTATAGGGTCCATCATGCAAGCTTGCCTCTTGTTCATGCCCTCTGTATAATTCTTTTGGGACGTTTCTTAGAATTGAAGGTTATTTACACGAGTCTGAATGATGAACCATGGCAGCTAGTCCATATGCAAACCACAGTGTGGGGCATCAAGCAAATATTACTGAACAGTGCCTGTTTTTATCCATGCCAGTTAAAGGCTCAATTGTCAGCTTTGATTTGGCTTTGCATGTTTTCCCTAAGAGTGATGTTTTTTAACATCTGCTTACGTCCTAATGACTCAAGCACAAGTAGATTATTTGCTGTAATGACTCAAGCACAATCACCAAGTGTGTTTTATAACATGCTACAGCAGCTTCCAAAAACAGTTTGTCAGTTAATTGTTTTAAATTTTTCCTAGAAACTAGTCAAAATGGAATGCTAACCTGGCACAATTCAATAATATCAGCAACAGGCAATTTGTTTGTCAACTCCAGAAGTGACAAGCTACAAAATGCAACAAACCACCACCAATGTGTGGGTGTCACAGTTATGGACTTCTGTTCTCGTGTTCTTTCTGAGTTTCCTTATTTGGTCATGTTCCTTTTCTTGTTTAGTAAGATTACTCCCCACCTGTTTCTGTTCTCCCTGTTTACGTTTTAGGTGTTTATAAACCCTGTCTGTTTGTTTTTTTCTTTGTGGGTTCTTAAAGTTATGTACGTGATTGTTCTTCGTTATTGTTATAATTAAAATCAACTTCTTTGGAATTCCGTGTGGTCCTCTCTCAGTAGACACATATTGTTACAGAAGAACCGACCGATCACAGAAGATGAAGGCTGAGGATGCGCTGAGGTGTTTGCGGCAGAGCGGTCGGAGGTTGGAGCAATATACGGAGGATTTAGTTAAGCTCGCTATCCGGGTGAGCTGTCACGAATCGTTCCTGGGCACTTGTTTTCTGCTGGGGCTGGACGAGGATACAATCTGCTCTTGTCCTTTGGTTAAACAGTTCAGACATTGAAGTGGACGAAGTCAATGTGCAACCTGAATTTCCTCGTCCTGTCTCCTCAGGAACGGGCCGTGTTTCGCCTGCTCACCCCGTGCCGGGAACCTCCACATACCTCTCCAACAGCTGCTTCCTCCTACCCAAACCCAACCACGCCAGTTTTCCCCCAATCTCTAATGTTTCCCTTAGCCCATCAGTGCGGCAGCCAGCGGCGAGGTCAAGGCTGCCGCATGCAGCAAATCCAGGGCCGCCGTCCTCGAGCCCCGCTCTCGCCGCACCAGAGACATAAGTGCCGGCGACTCTTGTGGCAAGCCCGCAAGTGTTGAATATGGCAAGCCCATATACATTAAACCACCCACTCCTCCAGAGCACCCTGGATGTGCTCCCGATCTCCTGTTAAGCCCAGGAGAGGCTCCTGTTCCCGAGTTAACCCCAGTATGTTCTCCTGTTCCTGAGTTAAGCCCAGAATGGGCTCCCGATCCCCAGCTCAGCCCAGGAGGGGCTCCCAGTCCCCGGTTAAGCCCAGGAGGGGCTTCTGTTCCCGAATATAGCCTAGGAATGGCTCCAAATCCCCAGTTAAGCCCAGGAGGGGCCCCCGATCCCCAGTTTAGCCTAGGATGGGCTCCAGTTTCACGGTCAAACCCAGGGAGGGCTCCTGAACCCCAGAGCTCGCTCCAGTGTCGGCTCCAGCCCCAGAGCTCGCTCCAGTGTCTGCTCCAGGCCTCGAGTTCAGCCCTGTAAGTTTTCCCAAGTATTTTTTTTGGGAGGGGGGGCAGTTGGGATCCAGGTGTAGAGGCCAAGGCGGGGGCTGCGGCCTCGGAGGCTGCTCCGCCATGGCCGCCCGAGTCTCCAGGGCCGCCCGAGTCTCCAGGGCCACCCAAGTCTCCCGATCCACCATGGCCACCCAAACTCCCTGCACTGCAATGGCTCTCCTGCTGGGAGTAATGTCACAGTTATGGACTTCTGTTCTTTCTGAGTTTCCTTATTTGGCCATGTTCCTTTTCTTGTTTAGTTAATTGATTACTCCCCACCTGTTTCTGTTCTCCCTGATTACGTTTCAGGTGTTTATAAGCCCTGTCTGTTTGGTTTTTCTTTAAAGTTAAGTACGTGATTGTTCTTCATTATTGTTATAATTAAAATCAACTTCTTTCAGAATCCAACACTTACCCTTATCTTGTTTAATTTCGTTTCTCTTTTTCTACTACTCTGCAGTACCAGTTTTATAGTGCCGCCACTTCAGTTTCAAACATTAACACAAGTGACTGAAATTTGATTAAGTTATTATTAACGAGTATTAACATCTGAACCCTGACATGGGGTCCCCTGTTGGCCAAGGGGCCCCATGCAACCACTAATATTGCTTATTAGTTCAAGCCAGCTCTGATATGAGGAAAAATAAAACAAAGTAAACTAATAAAATATGTTACTGCACCTCAATGACACTTTATAAAGCATACATGCATATACATTAATGAAACCACATGTGATTTCTTCAAAAAGGGATATTCTAGGATAAATAAAGTTTAAGCTTTTTGGAGAGTATCTGTGGCATGCTGTTCATAACCAGAGAAAAGTCACAATATCATGACCATTTAAAGCCAATAAACCTGACAACTTTTGAATGACATCTACACAATGATACAGACATAGATAATCTCACATTCTTTGGTGGAGATGTTTGTATCACCATCAAACATAAGATAGATAGTGGCATTAGTAAGATTAATATTCAACCCGTTGTTTTTCATCAGTATTATTTGTAATTTGAATATTATGAACGGGGGTTCCTCTTTTGCTAAGTTGTAAGACAAGCTTTGGATGCTTTGACATTTGCCTTCGAATTTGTAATCTGGTGTCACACTTTACAAGAAAAAATTATTGACTGTTGTGCTTAAATCTATACATCTCTCACTTTTTAAGATTAAAACTGATGCTTGAAAGATGGATTCATTGTTATTCTTAATGAAAAGCAGTAGGCTACAATGACAAACTAGCTCATATAATGTCAAAAACGATTAAGACAAGGCATGGCATATACATCATGCAGCATTATATATAAACTAATAAATAACAGAAAGTTTGCAAACACTGTGAAATGAAATAGAGAAAGAAAGAAAGAAAGAAAGAAAGAAAGAAAGAAAGAAAGAAAGAAAGAAAGAAAGAAAGAAAGAAAGAAAGAAAGAAAGAAAATAAAGCACTCATACCATTAGCATTACATAAAGAGAAAATGAAAACAAAAAAGCAAAGCAAAACTAAACTGGCTGTTTACAATAAACAATACTTTTGGATTTCACTTTTTAGAGTTTACACTGCAAAAAATTCAGTTTCATAAGGGAAGTCAATGACTTTTTGCGACAGGTGGGATTCAGCTTAAGGGACTTCTCATTAATTCCTATCTTATCCATAAACAGTGATTGAAAAAAAAACCACCAACGAAAATGTAAATCTAGTGACCACTTTTTTAAAAATGTAAATGTAACAATATGAAAAAGAGTTTAAAATGGGTACAAAAAAGTGCATTCTGCTGGCGTCTTTAGAACAATTTTTTTTAGAACATTTTCATTTTTATCATTGAATTGATTTATTTAAAATGGGCATAAAATACTTTCCTTTGATTGCAAAAGTTATTACAAACACTCAACTCGACTGTGGTTTTCAGTCGTGTAGTGTGGACAGAGATCTTTTCTGAAACGTAACTTTAATTTTCCACTTTAGCTTTAAAAAGAAAAAAAACTTTTGCAGACCAATTGGTGTATGTAATCAAAAGTACCATGAGAGCTATAGAGTGCAGACTGCACCGTTCAAAACAAATGTACTTTGTACGGCGCTATGTTAAGTTGAACACACCTAACGCTAGTGTTTATCCTTGATTAACCCCTTAGGTATGAAAAATTTGGTATATAAATCGATACCCAGCCCTACAGTATTCCATACCAGACTCACACGAATGGTTGAGCAAATGATTTTATGTCTGAGCCAGTCTATCCACCCAAACAAACAGATTCCAATTGAATTTGGTGCCACTTATGTAGAAATTGCACACTACAATTATATTACTCTTTTAAGAATGCAATAGCATAATCCTAGTGTCATTTAACCAGATCTTCAGACTGATGGTCCATCGCACCTTTCATTGGTTAAGATCCGCCCAAGAGGCCATCTGACAGAAATGTAAAGCAACCAGTCACAGTTTGATTTGTTCAGCGTCAGACCTTTCACACATACAGTCTTTACTGGTAAATTACCAGTAAATTACCATTAAGAGAAAATCTGTGAAAAAACAGGACCTTTTTTTAAAATAACAGTAAATTAAGTCCTGGCAATTTGGAATTTGTAACATTGCCAGTAAATTACACTCTGTGTGAACACAGCACAAGATAACCTGTATGATCGCATACTTAGAACACGCTGGAAAAAGACGTCTACTGTGGGCCAATCATAACATTCTGATGCAGATGACGCATTTACTCTGCACTGTTTATGGAAGTCAAAGAAATGTCTAAAGTCATATAATACGATGTCTGTGGGGGGGAAAAGCAGCTGCATGAATGTGAACGTTTGGCACAAAAGTAAACACATCAACAAAAACATTGACCGCATACATACCCCTCCATGTTTACAAACACAACACCAGGAGCACCAGCCAATTTAAATTCAAATTGATGTGTGAATGGCGCTTTACCAGAAAAAAAGATGGAACGTTGTTGCCTGTGCAAACAGCACGTTTTTGAACTTACCAGTAAAGTCGTTCCGGTAGTTTTACACCAATTTAATGGTATTACTGTGTGAAAGGGGCTATTGTCCCTACTGTTGTGCAATAAATCATTCATTCAAGAACATTGTGCAAGTTTACTTCCACAGAGTCAATGCTGTGAACTTTGCATACTTCTGAAAATCCAGCTTTTGGTTGAAGCAATTGTCAGAGTTGTAAACATGACAGCTTTCTTCTTCCATGAAGGGGTTTAGCATCATGACAGCTTTGTTTCCACACAAGTCCTCCAGAAATCCTGTAGAATACAATCAGGTGACAAAACTCCTGAAGTGTTTCTTCATTTCTGTACCAAAAAATAATAATGTATAAATGCACACAAGTTTTTACACTATATTTTTGGTATGCTTAAAAACAAAATGCATGTATGCACTGATGCTGAATAGTTCCTCCCAAAAAGTTCTCATCATTACTTCACCCTCATGTCATTCTGTGCAGCATGTCCCAAAATATATTGCAGAATGTCTGCACTGCTTTTTTTCTATGTTATTGTTTAAAAAGGGCACAGTGAATATTCTGAAAAACATAATGTTTCCACACAAGAACTAAAGTCATACAGGTTTTGAACCACACGAGGAAGACATAAATTATGGCTTATTAGTTTTTGGATGAGCTATGCTTTTGAGATGCATGATGATACAGTATGAGGTGTAAAGCAGGCTGAATAGTTTGTGCTCCATCAAGGGGAAAAGGTTGTTGTTCTCAGTTTAAATTTCAACTGACTCTTAACTGAGTCACACAGAGGAACAAATCAATCACTTTTATTTACAGACCAAACGCCTTCGCCTGGTAATTACAGAACAGTGCTGAGGCAGATCTCCTCTGCCTTCATCACTCACGCTGCTCTCCTTAAACAAGCATTGTTTCTTGTTGTTCTACAATAATATGTTTAAATGCACTCATTTTCACAGTGAATACAGTCCAGTTCTGTTCACATGAGCAATGAAGGTTGCAATCCTATTCACATATTTCTATAAATATAGAAATTCAGCACGTGTTTAGATCCAGAGAAAGCCACAACAATAACATCACCAGAGCTATTGCGAGCATTTTGTTTACCTTAATGACATACCTAAAATGAAAGATGGCATGTAAGAAGAGCTTTTTATCAAATATTTAGTTATATTTAGTCTCTTACTGACCACGTCATAAGATGCAAAATAAACATTTGTACACGAAACAAAGGTTATTTGATTTGTTTTGCAATAAAATACTACTACAGGCTACTACTTGATTAAGTGTGAATGGCAATTTCTTTGTAATCATTTGTGAGTGAAAATTGCTTCAATGTAAATCCTACAGCAGTGTATGTAAACACATGCAGTATTTTTTAATCCAAATAAGAAAAATCAGATTTAAGGGTTTGCATGTTATTATTATTATTTTTTTTTTTAAAATAGGGAGTTACTTTCTAAGGCAGCATCATAAGCAGTATGGATATCAAATGCAACAATACCAGTCTTTCTCCATTATCATTGGAGCTTATTCAGTTCATTGCCTTCGGCTGCTTTCAGACAAAACATACAGTACATACTATATTTGTGCATGTGAACATGCTAAAGCCATTTCCAATTTTCTCAAATTTAAGTCCTGTTTAACTGAAAACTGTGCAAGGTATTGTTGTATGAAATTTGTCTGATAAGTTTAAAATAATTTTGATGAAAGTGATCTCATTAGGCCGAACACAAATTTGTGGTGTTGGTAAACAGAGATTACAGTAAGATGGAGTGTGTTGGTTTATTGAGCCAGAGCTCAGCCTGATGTCTACAGCACTCTTGACTTGATCTCTGTCCCAAAGCTCGTATCAGATTTAAACACAACCAGATGTTTACATATGCACTCAACCAGTAAAATTTACGTGTGTATGCCAAAAATTTGAATCCCTCATTTGATTTAAACAGAAACTGCGCTTCATCATTTAGAATTTTTTATATATATTTTTTTTATTGTTACAAGTAACATCTTGTCATTCTGTGATTGCTCTCTCCTGATACACTTTACTGTTGAAATTGTACCTTTTGTGTTTAAATTTAGTTTTTTCAACATTAAGTTTATGTAAAGAATGACCAAAAGGCATTTTTGTGCCTTTAAGAAATCAATGTAATGAGTGACGTCTCATTTTTTAATAAAGGAATTTTGTTCAGTGTGCACATCTGACTGCATAACACTTTTGGCATTAGGACTGTAGAAACCCCCATTTAGAGAGCCACTATCACATACCAGCAGGCTAAATTACATCATATTGATAATTATTTAAATGGATCAAGAACATATACCGTAGGCGTGCTTTGGTTTTCCATTTGCATGGCAGCCAACATGAATAATAAGTAACGACCACTGTCTTACCTAATTCAGCAAAATCTAACACTTGAACCTGACATCAAAGGCAATAATCATGTAGTCATCACCACCTAAGCGCCAACTTGAAATGTTTGTAGAAGTTGGGATTATATCCAGTTGAGAGAATTCTGCAGGGGAATTTCCTGGTTGATGTTTCTGATGATTTTATTTTGACCATGTAAGGTTCACTGGATTGAGATTATTGCATATTTATTTAAATGTGGAGATAGATGTAATGGGGGGGGGGGGGGGGGGGGGTATTTACTGTATGTATGTATTTATTAAATTATTTTGGACTTGTTTCTTGCAATTCTAAGAAAATTTTTTTTTTTTCATGTTTTATTACATGGCCTGGAAAAGAATAACAGAATTGCAAGATGTTAAAGAATCAAAAAGTACAAATATCAAGAATTATATGATATCATGATGATGATGGTTGTTTTTAAACTATCACATCCAGATTCTGACACATTAGTAGTACATCATGATATACAAATCTTATGTTTTCAAAGGGGAATTTAATTGCTGATGCCAATATGATCATTTATTATCCCCCTCTTTCAGTTTGATTTAGTTTTTCCTTTGAGTCACCACTGTGACTTGGGCAAAAACATGTTTTGAATCAGATCCCCATATTAGTTTAAAATAGGAATGGAAAATAGTGTTTCGATATGCTTACAGTCACGGCCAGACACACACCCATTGTGCAAGACGTAATGTAGTCCCTGTTGTGTACGTTTATAGAAACTTCCTTTCGCGGAAGTCATCATTCTGTCATCTTACTCTATTTCTGGACCTTTCTTCATATTTTGAAATATAGTTTTATTGCGATACATGTCCTGTAATTCTTCAAAAAAATGTTTTTACCAGTTTTCTTGTACTTTGTAAGCCATTCATGAACTGTTTGTTTAAAAAATATGTTATTTTTCTCAAATGTACCATGTTACATAGTATACTTTGAGATATTTGTTAATCATTCAGTACGATCACTGCACTATTTTACCATAGTACTTTTTGAAAAGGGTTAATTAATTATATTCAAAATTGAAAAAGTATAAATTATAACCTATTATAAAGTGTAAATTCTTAAAACTTTTTAAATATTTATGAATACTTATTGATTATAACAATCAGTAACTAATTAACATTACAAAGTACAATTTATATAATTTAATGAAGGTGCTGTATGTAAGACTTTGACTCTACTGAATCATAAAAATACTATAATATGTTTGCACATATTCAAGAAACATGCTAAGTTAACATACAGTCAGTTATTCTCCTTTGAAAATGTGTGTTCCGGCCAGAATGTCGATCTTTGTTTTGGTTTGTGAAACCCACCCACTGCCAGTTTACCCAATTGTTCTTCAGCACCCCGGGTTGCCAGTTGGCAGAAGACACAGCGTATTTAATTTCATTCATCATCAAGTGCGCTTGTTCCTGTTTGTGTCTTCAATCTGGCAACCTGCATGTGCGTTAAGTGTGAAGAGGAGGGTCCGGGTGAAAAGAAAACATAGACTGTATAAAAACATGGACGTAGTGTTCACGACGTCACCGTAAGCTTCCGAATAGCGGTTTTGAAGCTTAAAGTGGTCGGAAGTGGCCGTTGTCATCTTTTATCTCCCGGATAATCGAAAATGGGCAAAAAGGCGGGAGCTGGTTGCTGAAAACACGCCCACCTAGCGCGACGGCGGTGACAGCAGCAGCAATCTACCTGTCACTCAATTGGCCAAGCCCTTAATTATGCAGAACTTTAAGGCTTAATATAATTTTAATGGATGAGTTATTAAAAAAAAAAAAAAAAACACCCCTCACAGTTGTCATGAAGGTCAAATTTAGCTATATAGACTAAAATAACTTGGGAATTTTAACATTGCACGTCTATGGGATTGACTCTCTTTTGCGGCCAGCCTCTAGTGGACAGTCCACGCAATACAGTTTAAGTCATGAGAGAGAGCGGGAGGTTACCGCTTGAAAAAAAACATCTCCAATATTTTGAATTTGGACTGCAATACCTAGTTCATACATACAGCACCTTTAACATCTTATTATTTAATGTGAATTCATTTTGTTAAAAATGAAACTACTTATTTGTATTCACTACCGTTCAAATGTTTGGGGTCCTTAAAATGTAAAAAATGTGCTCTCTTATGCTCACCAAGACTGGATTTATTTAATAAAAAATACAGTAAATATTGTGAAGTTTGTGATGCGATCTAGGAAAACACAACACGTGAAATTTTACCTTCTTAGGTTTATGATTTCCAGGAATGGAATTTTGAGAAAAATGGTTTTAAAGTGAGACGGGTTTCACTTTCACTTCTACTTTACAATCGCTGTCAGCATCATTACACAAACAGACTAACGTTACCCTGAAGAGGACTGTTTTCGTTGTTTATCATGATGGGCCTAGTCTCTGAACTTTTGATCACCCCTTGTATGTTTGGATAGGACGAATAGTGTACCTTGTGGCAAGAAAAGTGACTGCAGCGCACCTGTGCACATAACAAGACTGTCATCGGATTCCTCCTCTTTAGTAACATCATCCGATCCTTCATCTCTGGATGTGAAATAGTACTTTATAACATCTTTTAGGGCACTGACATCACCACAATTGAGCAGACTGCAAAGAGCAAGATCGTAGTTTACACAGGACTGGCAGGAAATGTGCATTGACACAACTTTATATGGAGCCCTGCACATGACATGCAAGAAAAAATAAATAAATTGTGTGCACGATTTACTAAATTGTTAGTAACACAATTTATAAATCGAGTGAACTAAATAGTAAATTGGGGGAACGGAATCGTAGTCGTGTGCATGTTTTAGTACATGAGGGAATGAATTAGTAAATCGTGCACATGATTTAGCCTACTATTTTTTTCCTGCATGTCATGTGCGGTGCTCCGTACCGTTATTATAAATGTCACGTGATTTATGTTGATAGGTTAACTGTTTTTGTGGTGTCAAGCAAACGCATCTCCACAGCATGTTCTGGTGTGAGAGAAAGATAGTCTTTTCTGCTTGTGGCAATAAATCGCTATTTTTTTGCACTAAACAAGTGAATTTTGCCAAGATATTTTCAGAGATAATAGACAAGATGTTATAGAATAATAAATGAGTGAAACCCTATTTTTGACAAAAAAAATTACATACAACCTATTTTTCTAATTTCCTGAAAACATCTCAGCGTGACATCCGACCAGTTTTCCCAGATCGCATCACATATAATTACACTTTTAAATATCTGATTTAATTTTCCTGTGACGGCAAAGCTAAATTTTCAACAGCCATTACTTCAGTCTTCGGTGTCACTCCATTCACACACATTTTACCTCTCGTGTGCAGGTCCAGGCTCACGGGGCGCTGCAGTATCTGGTGTCTCTGTTAGCAAGTATGGAGCACAGTGCCCATCACACACTACTGCTGGAAATCCGCTGCCTGACCGATCGCTACACCTCCATCCTGGGAGGTGGAGTAAAAGACATCTACCGCATGAGCAACAGTTTCACCGCCATTGCGCGACTGTTGGGACGCAAGCTGGAAGATGACAGTACACTTAGCAGGTATTCACACACAGACACACACACACACACATATTTTGGAAGTGAAAGTGATTGCTGGTCAATCACTCCCCCCACCTACAATCCCTACCTGTACCAAGGCTCGAACCCGCAACCTTTGGGTTACAGATCTGACTCTCAAACCATTAGGCTATGCTTGCCCCGATAATTTCCCACTTGCTTCAGTCTTGCAATAGCCTTGACATGTTCCAGTATTTGTTTTTAGTATTTGTATTTAGTTTTTAGTATTTGTTATTAGTTTCATTGAAGTAATTGACATTTCATTATGATGGAATAACTTCTGTTTAAAAGCTCCCTGATCCGCAGGCCTTTGTCTGAATGTCACCCTTAACCATTGCAAAATATTTCATCTAATCAGTGTCTTGGCAGTTTCATTGCTAAAAGAATAATGAGGTAATGATGTACTCCAGATATAAATATTTTGTTCATTTCTCTGTTTCTGAGACTTAATTTGTTTTCTAATGAGGGAAATAGGTTTCGTAGGAAAGATGGCGAATAAAGAGAAATCTACAGAAATCTAATAGAAGGGACATGATAGAACTGTTAGTTTTCTACTTTATCTCGTATTTCTCTCTTTGTTCTCACTCATCTTCTTTTCCAAAATGACAGTTATGTTTATTTTAACTATATAGAAATTGTTTTTATGTTTGGAATAGACCATTGTTATTACAGTACATGGCTTTCTGGAATTCTTGATTCTGAATACTTGATTCAATGGCGAATCAATCAAAAACTGTTGAAAAACAATTATTTAAACAAAATCAAATGTGAAGTGTCAGGTAGTGTTAATTTTGTCATTTTCAGGGTTAGGAGGGTTACTTTTAAAGTGTATTCCTTTAGAGTTACAAATTATTCATTAAAAAAGTATTCAGTAACATAATCCAAGTACCACAATATAAAAATAATGTATTTTGATTACTTTTGGATTACTTTTGTTACTTTTTAGTTACATATTGTCGCGGGCTGAAGAATCACACGGCAGGCTGTAGCGAAAGTTTAAAGCCCCTGAGGGTGTATTTATTAGTGGTTGTGAACGTGAAAGTGCCAGAAGTGTCCGGTGCTCGTCCTCGGTGCCGCGTGATCCTGTTTGCCGGCCGGCTGAGTGCAAGGGGAATCGGTGTCCGGTGCTCAGGTGGCAGGCTGGTCGGTCTCTCGCTTTCTGGGGAGATAAGAGACACAACAATAGCTGGCGATCTTCTGGAGAGCTTTCTCACCCGTGTCTTCTCGGGTACAGCTTTTGTAGTCCTCGTCTGAGCACTTTCAGCTGGGACCGATCAGCCCGCAGTGATTGAGTGCAGGTGGATCTCCTCTATTGGGGGGGGGGGGGGAAGCCGTGTCCAGGGCACCTATCAGCAGGACGCTGATAGGTGCCCTGGACACGGCTCACCCCCCCTAAGTGTCTTCCTGGTCCCTCGGGCGAGTGGGGAAGTGGGGGCTGGGGGGGAAGTCATACCTGACAGACCTGCGAAAGCTGTCCACAGGCGGGAGAATCCATCCGCATTGGCGTTGGCGGTTCCAGCTCGATGTTGCACGTCAAAGTGGAAGTCCTGGAACGGCTGGGAACCACCGTGTCACCCGGGCATTGGTATCCTTAGCCCGGGCCATCCATTGCAAAGGAGCGTGATCGGTGATGAGGGTGAATTTCCGTCCCAGGACATAATATTTCAGCTCCAGGACTGCCCACTTGACGGCGAACGCCTCCTTCTCCACCGCCGCGTACCGTTGTTCCGTTGTGGACAGCTTTTGGCTGATGTAGACCACCGAAGTATTTGGGATAACACGGCTCCCAACCCGGTGTCGGATGCGTCCATCTGCAACAAGAAGGGACAGTTAAAGTTAGGGGCGCGCAATACCGGTTCAGACGTGAGCGCCGCTTTTATCCCCTTGAACGCCTCCTCTTCCGGGGGTCCCCATCTCACTCTCTCCGGCTGTCCCTTCTTGGTGAGGTCTGTCAGTGCTGTCGCTAGTGAGAAGTTAGGTATAAAGCACCTATAGTACCCCGCCAATCCCAAAAAGGCCCGTACCTGCTTCTTGGAGGTGGGCCTCGGGGCCGAGAGGATGGCGGCTACTTTTCCCTCCTGCGGACGAAATTAATCCTGCTATTCGCTAATTAAGGGCACCTCGATGATGGGCAGCGGAATTAGCGGAGCTGGGGGAGGAGTATGAGGCGACGTCCGTTGGCAGTCTGGACAAGCTTGACAGAATCGTTTGATCTCCGCCTCCATGCCAGGCCAGTGGAATCTGTCTCGGATCCGTTGGGTAGTATTCTGCGCCCCCAGGTGGCCAGCCATCGGATGGGAATGGGCGAGCTCAATAACCATCTGTGTCCTTGTGTGTGGGACCACCAGCAGTTTCACCTCCTCCCCTCTCCGCTGCGCGACACAGTCGGGGAGCTCGGCGGAGGTCCTTTTTCTTCGGGCGGTTCCCGGCCGGGCTGGCAGGCTGGGTGACTCGGCGGAGTAGCTGATCAAAGCCTGGCCAGTCTCTGCGCAGCAGCACGGGTACCGGCAAGTCCTTGACCACGCCCACTTCCAGGGGCCCGGTGCCAGTCTTCGTGGAGATGGTCACCACTCGTGTAGGTACACTCTGGGTGTCACCGTGGATGCATGTGATGGATATGCGAGCTTTGGTTCCCGCCCGTGGGGGAAATATAAAGGACTGGACCAGGCTTATGGCGCTCCTGGAGTCTAACAAAGCCGTAAACGGTCGGCCGTCGCGGTGGTTCCAGATGAACTGCACAGCCTGCCAGCCAGGGGTGATTGGGTGAGGGTGGTGGCTCAGTTGGCATTGGCTCCTCCTGTACGCCGGGAACCGCCGGCCTGCTGACTGCGCGCTGGCTGCCCTCTGGCGTGCGTTGCTCCTGGTACACCCTCCGGGGAAACGGCGGTGCTCGCTCCCCAGCCTCTCGTCGTAACGTCGCTTCCGCTAGCTCGACTGCCTCGATGAGATCTCCTACGGTCCGCGGGTTCCTCATTCCGGCTGCCTGCCGAAGGGGGCGTGGCAGGGCATGCAGATACCGGTCCACGACGATGCGTTCGGCCACTTGGGCAGTGCTGGGGTTCCCGGTGAGCAACCAGTGATGGGCGAGGCGGTTGAGTTCGGCGGCTTGGGCACGGGCTGGCAACCGGCTGTTATATTCCCATGTCCGGAACAATTGGGCCGCAGCGATGGGAGACAGCCCTACACGGGCCAGGATTTCCTTCCGTAGTTTCGTCGTACGATTCTCTTTGGCTCGCTGGCATGGAGAAATAGGCCTGCTGGGGTTCCCCTGTCAGCAACGGGGCCAGTATCCGTGCCCAACTTTCGCGGGGCCAGTCCTCCCGAGTGGCTACGGACTCTAACATGCCCAGAAAAAGTTCCATGTCGTCGTGGACGGTCATCTTCGGCAGGAGCTGGGTGGCTTGAGCGCGGGGATCCGGCAGCGGGACCCGCTGGGCAGCCGCGAAGCGGAGAGCGGCGACTTCACGCTCCCTCTCTCCCTGCCGAGTAGCCATATGTTCCACAATTTGCTGCTGTCGAATACTGACCTCCGTCAGGTGTTTAAGGAGTTCCTCCATGGCTGGGGGAGGAGTCACCGCCTGACGAAACACAGAGAAGGGAACAAAACAAAAAAAACGGTGAGTAACTGGAGTGGTGAAGAATCACACGGCCGATCAGCCCGCGGTGATTGAGTGCAGGTGGATCTCCTCCGTTGCCAGGGCGACGCTGATAGGTGCCCGGGACACGGCTCACAATATGTAACTAAGTCAAAAAAAGCAATATCTGAGTACTTTTATTTAACTATCACTTTAAAATTAAAACTAATAAAAACTATAGTAAAACTATTTGAAACGTATAAAAATCAACATCTAGATATTACAGGCCGTATATTTATATAGATATCTAGTGGCTATACAGTGTAGTATTACAGTTTTTTTTTTTTTTTTTCTTTAACATGTACTAGCAAAAATAAATATAGTTTATACATTCCATATAAATATTAGTCTATTTTAAAATAAGCCTACATGTCGAAATGCATGTGAAATGCTATAATCTTTCTTTATTTCATTGACTGATCTGGGGTGTGGAGATTTTCAGCTTCATTTTCCACTTAGAAAACTTACAACTGCAGTCATGCATGGAACGCCATGGAATTTTAAATCACAAACGAACAATAAATTTTAGCTAACATGATAATTTCCATGCTAGTCGGACTCGTACCTGTAAATATTCAGGTTGGCTGAGTAGCCTCTGTTAAAGAAAGAGTCTTCATGCATATATTACGCTGTAGGTTACATCTATGTTATTTCCTTTATTCTTTTTGAAAACTAAATAGCTGTGAAATTTCCCGACATGAACACGTTTTTCACAGCAGGAAATCATCCAGCGTTTGAGGAGAATAATTGTAGATTTGCGCTTGCACCAGCAGTGCTAAGGTTTCGAAGCATACATGTGTCAACAGAACCAGGAACTATGCAGCCCTAAATATATAGCGTTATGTCAAAATACTAATTTTTTTTATTTTAAATGATATAAATGTAATCCTGACTTTTTACAAAATGTAACCGTAATCTGAATACTTTGTTTCACTAGATTTTTGTATCCTGATTACGTAACACTGTTACACGTATTCAACATGTAGGCTATACATAAGTCAACCCTGTCCTGTTTTTGTTTAGTCTAGTTTTAGTCAATGAAATTTAATCACATTTTCGTCATGCTGTATAATACTTAAACTGATAAAAAAAAAAAACATTTTGTGCTAGAAAATTATAATCGAAAAGATTGTTATTTGAAAAATATATTTTTACATTTATGCATTTTCACCAATAAGCACAAATCAATAGAAAATGGATTGATCCACGCGGTTTATTTTACCTCTAATAGTGTACTGATTTATCAAAGGCTATTCAATATATAAATTAATATCAAATACTTGGATATACACTCTCTCTGTCTACATTATGAAAACTGGCAAAAACAAACCAAAAATATTGTTACAGTAATATTCATAAACGCTATTCCAATAATTCCAATGTTTCTTTTAAAACAACAGCTTTTGAATAAGTGCATTTATTCGGCAACCACAATCACAAACAAAATAGTCGAGATCCCATGACAGAACACAGACTGGCTGAATGACACTTTCATTTAAGCTGAATGTCTTATATGTGTCTTATATAGCTTGTGCGCAATGTTGCCAGATTGCAAAAAAATAAATAAAACACAGAAAATGTATCCTTTCAACGGAGAACCTCTGGGGTGCGTTTCCCAAAAGCATAGTTGCTAACCTGTTTGCAACTTAGTTGGTTGGCAATGGGAAATTGTATTGCAACCAACAAAGTTGCTTCATATCTGGCAACCGCACACATGTAAGCTCATGTAGTAGAGGCGTGTACATCAGTCCACAATAATATTTTGTTTCCTTTTTTTTGACGAGAATTTAAATAAATTTTGATATAGTTTTGAAAAAAATATAAAAAGATTTTAGTCTCGTCTTTTTTGTCAATGATTTTGCATGTTGATATAGTCACAGTTATCATTTATTGATATTATTGTTGTCTGGTCATCGACTCGTCTTAGTCATGGGAAAAAAGCAAGTCAACAAGCATTTTTCGTTGATGAAATTTTTGGATTATGAGTCCGAATCTCTAACCATTAGGCCACAACTTCCCTTTTAATTTTTCACTGTAAATTACATTAAAATGTCCTGTTAGATTTTACAAATTTTCACTATATATAGTAAGTTAACTTACCGTTAACCAATTAACAGGTGTTTACTGTAGCATTTTCATAGTTAAAAATTATAATGTTTCACTGTGTAGTGTTATGGTGCATTCACTGGGGCATCGGGGGCAGGTCTGAAGCTCAAAGTGATCACATCGCTTTTCCAGTGTTGCATGAACATGATTGTCTACTGTCTGTGCTAAGGTATTTGCATGAAGACGATCTGATTGGCTGACACCTCTGTTGGCACTTGAAAAGTTGACAATTTTTTTAATTTCTGCCACAAGCAACGGCAATTGCAATGGACACACAATTCAATTCAGCCACGCTTGACGTCACCCGTTCAAAGTAAATGAGAAGCATTAACGCCGATGCCCTGTCTGAATGCACCATTAGGGTTAGTTGCTTGTAATTATGCGTAATTGTGTAATTATGTATAACTGTTATTACTATTGTAAGTACAGTACATGTTAGATGTAAGTGAAGTGTTACCTTTAATACTATTTCAAATACTGTTTTTAAAAAGTATACTACATACTGTTCGGTATACACTAAGCAGTGCAGTTGTATTTCCATTTTGCCCTTGGCTTTTATCTTTGTTAATCAGAGAGGAGGAGAAGGTGCAGGATTTGTCCAGGCCATGTGAGGCCGAGTCTAGTTCTGACATGTTTGCTGAGAACCAGCGTCTGCAGGTGAAGATCCAGGCTTTCGAGCAGAAGATGGGCGATGAGGTGGAGGAGTTTGAGGGAGAGGGTGCTTCCCCTGGTCCTCAGAGACGCCACAGTCTGTGTCAGGCAGCACAAGACGAGCGCAGAGAGATGAGGTTCAACAGGTAGGCTGTGTTAGAAATATATTAAAAGTTCAAAATTGCTGAAATGGAGCTTACGATAGATAAATGACTATCTCTGATGTCCAAAAGCAAAACGTTTTTATGTTTGCACATGGAAAGCAATAGTAGAATGTATGGAATTTGAATGACTTGCCATTAATTTGCTCTGTATGCACGTATGGTATTAATTTTAGTTATGCATTTCTTCAAGTTTTAAATTTAATTTAGCTAAATACAACACTGCAAAAATACATTCTACATTTTCTAGTAGAGTATGCCACTTTTTAATAACTCACAGTTACCTAAAATAAATGAAATGACTCTGAGATTTATTTATTTTTTGCGTGCTGTTCTCTCATGTTCAGGTCAAAGAGTCTGGCTCTTCACGCTGTACGCACACGATCCATTAACTCTGACAGCAGTCCAGAGGGAGAAGGGGTGGATCTGAGCGCAGAACTCTGTGTCTGTGAGGCCAGTCCCAGCCCAGAGACCCGTCCTGCCCTCAAGACCCTGCAGGAGAGCCACAAACTCACAGAGACTCAACCTGACACATCTCCAAACATTGAGGGGCAAAAGGTGCTGGTTGGAGACCCCCAGGAGGGAGATAGACTCTGGATCCATCTAAGAGACAACATGGAAGAAATCAAAAACTTCTGTGTGGAAATGATCAAACAAATCCCCATACCTGAGCACTGTGTCATTGAAGGTAACCTGTCAAATCTAAGAGCAATTCACACAGCAACACGTTAAAAATTACCTTGCATTTTTGAGGAGCGCTGGAGGAGAACTCACATCTGCAAGTTTTACCACACTCTCATCCAGAAATTACTTTAGACATGGGAATGAATTTGAACATGAATGTGTTTATACAAGACTGAATTTCAGGTCAGCTTCTAGTTCAGTTTTTTGTTGTTGTTTTAGCCACATGAGGAGAACATTTTCCTGGCTTATTTTGAAATATGTTAGAAATGTAACACCAATTACATATTGGGATGCCATGCCAAGTTATCTACAGAGTTTCTTTGCAGTTTGGGAGAGTATGGAATTTAATTTGAGTAATTTCCAGGTCTGGAAATTAAAAAAAGAAAGCAGAATATGGAAAAATATTAGCATTTCCAGACTTTTGCCCCATTTAGTTTTCTATAAAATATTTTTTTCATGAAAATAAATTTATCATACAAGAAGTGTGTTTTCATGTCAGCTGTTTATTGATTCTTTAGTGATTGTCAAACACTTTTAAAAATGTAAAAGTGCATGTTATGGACACTTTTGGTTTCTTCTCACAGCATTCTTAGCACCGTATTACAGAGCCTCTGCAAAATTAAGAAAAACACAGGCTTTCATGTGCGTACGAGAAACCATTAAACTTAGTATATAGGATGATGCTCACTGAGCCACCTATTGCACCATCAGCCTATTTCGCGGTGCGTTTTTTGGCCACCACAGAGTATGCATTAAAGCAGACATAAGGCCTTGAAAAATGACTTAATGCCTTAAAGAATGACACATTTTTAACACTTTCTTTTACAGTACCAGTCTTCTTTATGGACCCTTGAACTTGTCAAATAGGACAGTGCACACAGCCGTATTGTGCCATCAGCTCATTTTGTGTCATTGTTTCTCCATTGCAACAGAAGATGCTCTGTTAGTTTCTGGTCTGAATGCAAAAATCAGTTTTTCCTTTTAAGTGTCTCTGTATGTTGTCACTTTGAGGAAATCAATGGATAAACCCTTGAGAAAATAAAAGTATTTACTGATGACTGTACTATATACCCAGTGTTGGGGGTAATGGATTACAAGTAACGCGAGTTACGTAATCAGATTACTTTTTTCAAGTAACTAGTAAAGTAACGCATTACTTTTTAATTTACAAGAAAATATCTGAGTTACTTTTTCAAAAAAGTAACGCCAGTTACTTTGTATTCCCATTTTTTGACTGACAAGCCTCCTGTTCCCATATTGGGAGAAATCGGAAGTATGGAGGCGTTGTGTGCGCTGTGTGAACATGATGTTACTGTAGTTCTAGGCTAAATGTGAATGTGCATTAATTCATCCCACTCACAAAAAAACAAAAAACAAAACAGATTTAGTATTCATCAAAATTAATCAAAACAGTGAAATGCAAACTCAGAATATGACGCAAACCTGCTATAACTAAATATATTAAATAACACAAATGTATCTATTACCATTTTATTAACAGTGTCTTTGCTGCTGACCTTTAATGATCCAGTTCAACCATACTAATAATTAAAAAATGACTTTAGATAAACTAACAATTGTGCTTCATTGTTTTTTTTTTATTGCTGAAGAGTGTTGAACCTTCTTCTCCTGTGTTCTACCGTACAGACGTGAATTTACTTTTCCTTCAGCCTGAGGTTTATTCATTACACTTTTTGGTGTGAAAGGGCTTTTACATTTGCTATAAATAGAACTTATTATATTAAAAACAATCAAGCCCTGCTCATATTTAAAAAGTAACGTGAAAGTAACGCAAAAGTAATGTAACACATTACTTTCCATAAAAAGTAACTAAGTAACGTATTTAGTTACTTTTTTAGGGAGTAACGCAATAGTGTAAGGCATTACTTTTAAAAGTAACTTTCCCCAACACTGTATATACCAAATATGAAGCTGTAATTAATGTTCCTGTGAACCATTTATGTTAAAAATGGTCTGAAAATCTACTGAGAATTTTGGAAATTTGAGTCTGGAAAAGTGTGGAATTTTGGAATTTTTTCTATATTATATTTAGATTTACAAAATTTAACTTGTTGTTTTTCATTAAATTGCTTGATGGGAGATATTGCATTGTTTGAATTACCAGGTAAAACATGATTATAGTTATAATATTACCAGTCACATTGTAGGAAAGTGTTGCTTGCTCCAGAAAAACTCCAGAATAGTTGACTAATATCACAACAAGAGGGCCATTGTTTCTGAATATATATTTGAGATAATGAGGAGTGCACATCTGAACCAAACTAACTAATGATAACCATGTACTAAAGAGTGGCAGGGAATCAAACAAAGGAAAGCATGAAAGCACACCTCTTATCAAAAAGTCGCATGATATATCATTCATGTCAATAGTGCAGTGCAGGATGAGTTACATGTTTAAGTTAAATTCATAAAGCTTTTGTTCAAATCTGTTAGCATGAACGATAGTTAGAGTGATACCTGCCTTTGCAAACACCACTCATTATCATTTATCAGTGCAATGTGTGATACGCTAGAGTTCAGCTGTGGGTGACAGACAGATTGAGGGGCAGCTTGGCTCTGGTATCCAGATGCAAAGCTATTTAAGTCATATCTCCTGCACTGGCCTGGGCCTCTTCACATTATTCAACAGCTCTCCCACTGATAAACTGTAAGGTAATCGATCAGTCTGCAACCTGGTGAACTGGCAGAATAAATGTGAGTGCGTTTATGTTTGTGTCGGTGTGAGGGAATCAGTGCAGTCATACTCACCACATCATGGAGGATCAGCTAATGTCATAGTCAGTGGTGAAGCTGTCAGAAAGGATTTCGGGAAAGATTTGTTGAACAGTGTCCAATTATGAGAGCAGATCTCTTGTCTTCTGTGCTAGTCCTTTATTATATATTTTTAGCATTTAGTCTGTCCCTTTTGAAGTGTACAACTAGTGTACAAAATGTGAAAAAGCATTTCATTGGCTGGAACCACTGAACAAATATGCCTCTTCACTACTTCAGAAAGTGTTTTGAGTTTTTTGTCCAACAAAAAGGACAAATTGCATCGACTTTATTGTCACTGCTTTATTGTGGAGAAAAAGTTTATAATGTTTATAAACACTCATTTTAGAGTCTCTCCTTTGATCTGTAGACATGTAAATAAAATAAAAAAAAAAGACTTGAACAAAACTGTTGATTAAGTAATTCAATGACTTGCTCATAAGAATACATTCACTGGTTGCCACCTGCTGGGATGTCGATAAACTAATCTGACTGAACCTTTTTAATGAACAAAGTCAAAAGATTTGAGTCATTAAGATGAAACTAACATCAACACAATTCGAGAAGTATCATTCGCTTGTCCACATTCTACTCTGACTTGAAGAAGCTGGTCTTTTCTATCTTTCCTGGTCCATGAACTTATTTTCTTTTACAAGAATACACTCATTTATCTGCAGCCCATCAGGATTTAGTTATTCCAAGAAGCCCAACTGTTGTTTCTCTCTTCTTCTCTTTTTTTTCTTTTTACGCTGATTACATTAAACAGTTGATGCATAATCCACATGTCATTGAGTAAAGTTAAAATAAAAAATGGTATGAAACTAAAGCATAATTATGCTCCAAGTGAAGTTTCATAAACACATATGGAGAGTCGAGGGACATTCAGGCTGATGCTACACTGGCAGGGTCGCATATACAAACCCAAATACATAACTCTTCACTCTTCTTCTCCCTCACTCATATAGTGTCAGTGAAGGCCAAAGTGAATGGATGATTAATTATGTTTATAGAGAGGTTGATTTTAAGTCATTTGTATAATCAATAGACAGAACAAAACGACACAGTTATGAGTAGCAGTTTACCGATATAGGCTTCACAATACCGATGGGAATGCTAGTATATATGTTGAACAATATAATGATAGCAAATGAGACAAAATAATTAATCATAATTTACTAAGGATGTTTTGACATCAGGCTTGTTTGGACTGTCTGTTTAGGGACCTACTGCATTTTTTCCCTTAGTTTGGTTCATTGTGGCATTCATGAACATGGCAATCAGCCCGAGATCGACTAAATGTAGCATTGTTTCAGAACAAAGCAAATGATCTACAGGTCTAAAAATGAAGCGTGTAAGCATTAGTTCTGGCAGGTCATGTGAGTCAAGCATACATTGGCTGACTCTCAGCTGATCACATCTACCTATAGGAATACGACACCTATTCCTATATACGCTCTATTTTCAGTATTATTCAGCAGCTTTCTTGCTTTCTCGGGAGCAAATTACCCTCCTCCATCCCCAACGCCACCTTTCGCCATAGTCAGGACTTGGCTTTCTGATATTCCTTGTTGAATCAGACTCCTTTATCTTGAATAATGTCACACTTAAATATCATTAAGTACATTAATGGTATCTGTTCTGTTTACCCTGGGCGGGGTATTATTGCTACTCTCCCTGCTCATTAATGACAGGCTGTATGAATGGGCAGGGAGTTTTTTGCCCAGAACAGAACCATACCACCAAACCAAACTGTATGCTAAGTATCTATAATTTTGACGATACTGTGCCTGACAGAAATGCCCTGATAAATACTCTACAGTCTAGCTGCTGGGAGTTTATTTTAGGATATTTTGTGTTTTTGGGAAATAGGTTCCATTTCTGGCAAAGGAACTTATAAGCTATTCATGCTGCTGTGTTTATGTGTGTTTGTGCTCCAGACTCACATCGTGGCTGTGTAGCTAAGTTGTCCTTCTCCTGTCCACTGAAAGGACACTACTGCCTCTACGGGAAGTCCTGTTTCTCTCTGTGTAGCCACCAGCCACACCTCTGGATCCAAATCATGCTACTGGCACTGCAGGTAACAATCGGACATATTTAATAAATTAAATATACATTATAATAAAATATCGTGACAGCCAACTAGTAAGGACAGGTATTTAATTCGTCTGAATTTTGTTTATATATTCAAATCTAGTGGTTAATAATGAGAGAAAAGAACCATTTCAAAGCTTTAAATCAATAAAGGCTTTATTTTCCATGCTGCTATGTTCACATTGCAGAGTTTGGGGAATGACAGCTGTATTCAAATTGTGAATGAATCAGAAATTGTGATGATTGAAATAGACGGCATAACAACGGACGGGACTTCAGTAAATAGATCTGTGCATTAAGTCTCTGAGTGTAAATGCATACTAAAAGCTCTCTCACTTGAATTATAATGTGTTCCTTTGTTCTTTATTGTATTACTTTGGCTTTGTGGTTAATCTTATCTTACCATGAGCAGCAGTCAGTGTGATGCTTGCCTTAGCAAACACTAATAATTATGAGTAGCAAGTATCTTGGCAAGCTAGCAGTGTATTATGTCTGTGTGCAGAGTAAAGTGAGCGAGGCGTTGTGCTGTCAGGATGAGTGTGTTAAGCAGCTGAGGAAACTTTGGGAGAAAACACAGCTGACGGGAGCTCACAGCTTTGAACTGGCCATGACCCAGGCAACTGTTCCTCACAAGAAGGTAAAGTCCTCAACCGTTTCTTTTGTGACCTAAAATAAAGTACACACTTAAAAATAAAGGTTTTTATTGGCATTTACAGTTCCATAAATAACCTTTAATATTGATGGAACCTTTGCACTGCACAAAAGGTACATTAAATAAAATGTTCTTCACACTAAGAAAAAATCTGTCCTTTTAAGAACTGTTTTCTGAAAGGTTTTTCGAAGAAGCCAAAAAAATAGTTCTTCTATGGCATTACTGCAAAAAGAACTATTTTGGAAACTATTTTTAACAGTGTCGATATTTAACATCGCAGAACCCAACATATGCCCTACGTTACAGCCACGTCCATAGTGGAAAACAGCCATGTCATGGAAACTGTGATGGTCAGAGGTCATGATAGCTGCTGAGATGGGGATGTTTACGTTAGGTCATTTCCTCTTTATGGTGCCATGTGAATCCAAGTGCTTGGATGATCTTATCAAACATTGTAAATGTCATTTTTTGAATAATTACATAGTACAGCTGGTGTCTTTATGCTGTCTTCCTTTTCTTCCTGCCATTTCTAAATCTGAGGTCATTTATCGTCCAGTGAAGAACTTTGCGCGTACTTAACACATATGGAATCTGTTTATGTTGTGCACATCTGCACATGCAAAGAATACGAGACAGGACACTAGCAAACCCATCTTGAATGCACTCGTAAACATCCCCCAAATGATGCCCTAACCCCTGACATTTCCTTTGATTTGCTCTCTGGCATACATTTAAAGAGAGCTTTTGCCAACATTGAAAAGTTCATATAAAAAACTGGATGGACACACTGTAGACATATGTGACCCCATGTAGTGAGACAAATGTGTATTGGGGCTTTGCAAAAGGTGTCTTTTTTTCTTGGCTAGTAACGGTAGAAGTGTGTTTTTTTTTTTTTTTGGGTTATGATTTTAAGGTTTGAGTCTATACAGAGTTTGACTTTAGGGGAAAAATAATCTACCCTGACAAATATGCACTAGAGTAAAATGTGAAACTAGCCCCTGGTTTATACAAGTTAAAAATAAAAGAAGATTTAAAGAAAATCACAAACTGGCTATAATGTAACAGTCAGTTTTGATGCATCTCAATATGTATGACAGACTACTACTGTACATTATTTAAAAAAAAAATCAAATTAACAGTTGATTTACAAATATAGTATTAAAAATATATCATAGCAACATTTTTAGCTTTATGGATTGAGCACAAATATTTTAATAACTCATACAGTGTTAATATTACAAAGTACTAAAAAATAAGAAACATGATTATCGAAAACCATCAAATGTGAAGTCACATAGGGAATCTGGGAATGTCAATTTACGTTTTTTCACTGTTCATTATAAGATGGCTTGTTCTTTTTCACTTTGATAATCTGTGTATTTTAGTCAGTTAGCTCTGTATACAGTAAGGGATCTTACTGTTAATCAAATTAGCAGGTTTTTACTATAGCATTGTACTTTAACATTGTGCATTGTATTCCACAGTGTTCGAACAAGGTTGGAATTTGAATTGATTTGATCATTTTTACAAAACTGTACAAGATAATAAAAAGAAAACCCATCCCATTCATATACAATATATACATTAAAGTCCGTGAAGCTTGCCGAGCTTTTAAAAAAAAAATATGCTCAGGGAACGAAGACAAATTTCTGGCATGTATTGTAGACAGACCATAGGTTTACATTCTTCATTTTAATGAATGAATAATTTGTAAATTCTGTAAAAATGCCTGGACTACTCACTCGGTCCAGTGTTCGATCATGTCCAACTCGAAATGGGCCAAGAACCAGGAAGTAATATGATCATGTTTGAGTGCTAACTGTACAGTTCCCCAAATACACAACAGAATCATTTGTTTCATGAAAAGTGAAAGTGACGTGACATACAGCCAAGTATGGTGACCCATACTCAGAATTCGTGCTCTGCTTTTAACCCATCCAAAGTGCACACACACCTGGAGCAGTGGGCAGCCATTTATGCTGCGGCGCCCGGGGAGCAGTTGTGGGTTCGATGCCTTGCTCAGGGGCACCTAAGTCGTGTATTGAAGGTGGAGAGAGAACTGTACATGCACTTCCCCCACCTACAATTCCTGCCGGCCCAAGACTCGAACTCACAACCTTTCGATTGTGAGTCCGACTCTCTAACCATTAGACCACGACTTCCCTTATCAGTTTGTTTCCATTCTTTAAGGTAAAAAATTCAAGTCAGCTAGTGTAACGTAAGCTTTAATAGAAGGTGGGAGGACTGGTGCCAAAAAAATCATGTTTAAACCTGTTTTAGTGGATCAAAGTGGACAGTGGAAATTAGATTAAATGCTAGAAGGCACCGGGTCATATGCCACGCAGGGTTGAGAGAGAGAGAGATAAACTCACCAGCAATTTGCCTTTGCACCTATTAATATAGAAAAGCGCCTTTGCCTCACATCACTGTGTTTTACTGACTTTACCATCCTTGTGTGTGTACATGTGCATGTGTTGTGTGTTAGGCAGACCGAGGCTTTATAAAAGGACACTGGGAAGAGTGTTGCAATAGTATCCATTACAAACAGAAGGACCTCTATTACTTTTCCAGTCTCCACAGGATAATGATGACATGTTTGCTAGTATGTAGTAGGGCCCATGGTTTTGGCTGTCCTCCCCTGACGCTTTTGCACATCTGGGGCTTAGTGTTTTCGGTGCACATGTTCAATGGGGTTTTGAGAGTCAAGGTTGGTGTTGACGTGTTTCTTTTAGCGTAATCTCATTGTTCAGCTCTGTTTCTCAACACTGGCAGTTTGCTGGCCCAGATTGCCCAACATTTTGAATTAGAATAGTGAAAATAGTGAAAATGAACTTCAAGGCCTGTTAAACGCTGTCGGGGACCTCTCTGTTAATTATCCAACCACCCTCAAAGCGTTATATTTCTCTGTGATTCACTGGACTGACTCATCATTTCCTTTGTGTCACTCAAGTCATCTTGAGTCAGTTTACAGATTGAGTTTGTGAAAGTGTTCGTAAATAATTTTGTGACTTCTTAACAGTTCAATTTCTGTATTAGTCAAAGGCATGTCATTAAACCAATTTTATGATCCATTCTTGTTTTATGAATGACTCAACAAAGATTTCAGTTCCTTCATTGAAAGTCCATTCCACCACAACTGTGATGCTAAAAAGTTCATAAAACATTGTAAAAGAAATACATACTAATTGAGCAGTTTAATTAAGCTATTTGAAGACATACTTTCACTTTAAATGGTTTAGGATTGTATTCTCATATATACAAAGTTCTGTAATGAAACTATATGGTTACTATCATAGCCGATTGGTGTCTTTTCATATCAGCAGCCAGTGAGCTTGCTAAACCCTCAAATACTTTAGCTTCAAGGTAACTTCAGAAACCCTCCACTTCCCCAGTCCCACCTGTATAGATCTGCTATGGGGTAATTTCATGTATGTTATATATAGAGGTTATTTCATATATGTTATATGTGCAGCAGTATTTCTTACATGGTCACAGCAACATGTCTGTGGATGTAAATCTCGGTATTTGCTCTGCTGCAGCAGCATCATCTTCGCAGATGTATTCCGTCAAGACCAAACACATTGACATTGTCATGTATATTACCATGCTAAACTCTCAGAGTTTCTAAGACAGAAAAATGCAAATGAACACATAAAATGCACATTTATCAATACACATAAACATGGAGCACATCAAATATTTTCAATGGGAGCCCAACCACTGAGACACTAGAGCAAACCTCACTGATTCTTGCATGTGAAGCAAGTAGGTTTGTGCATTCATTCTTTATTAACTTTTTGAAGTGTCAATGTTTTGTTGTAATGGTCTTTCAGTGTAAGGACATAAATCTCTTAAGTTTAATTAAAAATACTTTAATTTGTGAAGAATGCTTTGAGTTCACAAAGTATGTTATAAGTGAACCACACACTTTCCAGCTGGCCATCTGAATGATGTTGCTGTACGATGTCATTTATGTAAGCAACATACTAAGCTGCTCATATAAATAGAGATTTTTTTATTACATTGCAGAGACAGTGTTTACACTCTTGTGGGAAATCAACCTAAGAAATGGCTACTTAAAGTTGTCACTGCACATTAAACTGAGATATAGGCAAAAGTATTTTACCATCCAAGCAATAACACACATCAGCTTTAACTACCATTTACACTCAATTTGTCAAGTGTTCTACTGATTGTGGAATCTTGAGAGTATCTTTGAAAGTCTACATGTGCAAATACGTCACCAGCTCATGGCCTGTCCACAATCTAATATATATTTATATTGATACAGATGTCTGTTCCTGCTGTAAACGTCTCTGTTATAAGCATTTTTCCAACTGTGACAAACAGCCAAGGCTGAGATTTTGCCTTAGACAAGTGTTTAACCAGACGTGTTTATTGTTCGAAGGTAACACAGTCCTCAAAATGTATTATTGAACTTTTAACCGTTATCCTAACCCTTACCCGAACAGACCTGCTGTAATGGGCGGGTTTGGACTCAAGGAGTGTTTTAATGATTGAAGTGCAGGGTGTATTTATTAATAAAGTAAAAAATAAGAACAAAAACACTGGATCTGCAATGGGGCAGGAAAGGACAAAACCAGGCAACACAACAGTGATGCGAAAGGGCTTTAGGGTTACGATTGATTGCCTTCTGCTAATTCACACCTGCACATTATGTGGCACCGACCAACAATGTATTTTTCTTATGTGTTTTGTATATGCAATAAATACACAAGACACAATATTAAATTATAAAAATTCAATAGATAAATCAACACAAACTATCTATAATGCTTACAATAAGACATATTAAAATAAAATTAGAGATACAATTAGCATAAAGCTACACTTTAAAAAATGTATGTGATTATTGTTTTTTCCTTAAAACTTTAAACCATCAGCGAACCAGCTTCAGATTTGTGAGGTTGTCAACAGTATATAAAAACGTACTTCTGGGTTTTTTAGCTGGTTTACTTTACATCTTGTCACATAGCAGCTTTTAGACATGGTTCTGTTTTTTGTTATGATTCAGAAATGACAAGGAGTGTATTGTTTTCCCCCAGGTGTAGGCGTGGCCTAAATGTGGGTCTCTATAGGTGCAAATTACTGAAGCATCTTTTAAATTAAATAAATAAATACTGCGCCATTGGTTTTAGACCAAGTTTTTATTAGTTGCCTCAATATAGCAACATGCCAAGAATGTGCCTGAACACAACTCGTTTTCAGACTAGCACACCCATGGGCAAACAGGTGGACACAAGCGCATTTTCTATTTAACCAACATGGCACTGGACATGAAAAATGACAACTGCTTTGGGCTGAAACTTGCAAATAACACTTATGCCGCGCCTGGCGTCGAATTGTGCCAGGTGTATGATAGGGCCCAATGACTTAAGAACTAGTCTGAACAACAAGCAGTTACCAAGGGCTAATGGGTTGTCTTTTTTCCATTCAAATTAGACCAGTCTACATTTTTATGTAACAGACTTTGATTTATGGCCAGTCTAAAAAAAAATAGTGCTGCACACATCTGAATATTTAGTTTGAACTGTTCTGGAACAGTGTTGTAGATACAACTTAAACAATGATTTATAGTTGTGTCCTCTTTTGGAAGGCCAAACAAAGTAGTTCCGCTTTCGCAACGAAAAACACAGCATCTCCACGACATGGCACCAGGGCTAACAGCGAGAATAAAAGTTATGCCTTCTTTTCGTGAACATTTGGACAACGTAATCTTCCCACATCGTGACGTAGACATGTCAGTGCATGTTAGAATGAGCCAGTTTAGGTAGGCGTGGTTAACTCTTAACTTTTATAGAGAATATCTCTTTGGATTTGAGACTTTAGTCTTTGGAACTTTACAGATCTTCTTTATGCATCAAGAGCTTGCAACACTCCAAAGAGAAAGGACATTTTTAAATAGCATCATATGACCCCTTTAAGGACTCAAATAAAAGACTGGCAACCGTATTCTGCTGCTGTGTGAACGTGACCAAAGACAAGACGCTATATGAGCTCTTAGTCACTAAACTAAGAATAAGACCAACTGAAGTGACAAAAACCCTGACACCTGCAACCTAATTTTAGGTTAACCACCAGGTCAAGACCACTACCTTGATTTGGGCAAATGCTCTTCAGCTCAGATTTTTTGAGCCTGGCTTTTAATAAGGAACATAACCCCCAGCACAAATACCCACTACTGAACTCCACATGTGAGAACATGTACACATACACACATGGCCCTTATTTAGATCTATGTACTTGACTCATCTGTAAAAAAAATACATCAGATACCATTTGTACTATTTAAAAAGGTTTCCCTGTTACAAATAATCAAATGCACATTCAATTTCTTGCTCGATTCTTACACTGATTTAGTTGGCGTGAAATAAGTGATGGCAAAGCACTAGTAAGATGACTCGACTGTTCTTAGCCAGAGAGGCTGTCCACAGGGGTTCGATAATGACCTGCATCTATCTACAGACAAGCATGAACAGGAATTTAAACATAAGATGTAGGATGGATGGTGTTTCATCTCCTTTTGCTCTAAACTTAGATAAATATTCATTCACAGGAAAGGTGAAAATTTCTTGTCCACCCCTTGTGTTGGATTACTCTTTGGTCCCCAACAACTTGTATCATGTAGTTCATGAAGTTGTTTGGGCTTTAGTTTTCTTCTTGACCACTCTACTATAATTTGAAACAGGTTTCTTGAAGCAATTTCTTCTCTAAAACATTTGTTGTTGGTCTATTGTCTGGGGGAAGTTAGCTTTACTGTGTCCCCCACCTTAATCTAAGTCAGCGGTTCTCAATTCCAGTCCTCACGACCCCCTGCAAATAAGTTTACTTCACTTCGGAGCATTCAGTCATGGATTTGCGCTGTGCAACTTCTTCACACACGGACAAGTGTGACATCATATACCTCTGTAAATAAATACAATTTAAATTCATGTCACACACTTCAGTGCACTTTGAATGAAACCTATACGTTCGCTTCGAAACTGGAATTATGGCGGAATACCGTTATGTCCACTTTGCAGGGCACTTGCGTTCGAATAGAACAAACGTCTGAATCTATAAGGGAAACATACAACATGTGCAGAGCAGGGGTTCGAGGACTGGAATTGAGAACAGCTGATCTAAGTAATGTGCTGCCATGCTGAAGGAGATGAAGAAAACTCTTTCCATTCATCTCTCTGAGCCTCAGGTCTGAGAAAACTGGAATGACTGATGACCTTGTGACCCGATATATCTTTGACCAGATCTAGATTTAAAGGTTCTTGACTACGCCACCTGGTGCCTCTCACACCAGGATATACTTTGCACCTTAACTGCTAATTATCTAATCGAAGGCAAGCAGGTTCGTAGCAATACACCAAAGATGAACTGAACAGAGACGTGCTTTCAATAAAAATAGTAACAAAACTTTATTGTACAATAGTATAATACAAGAGTCACATCGTCATACTGGAGGCACAGTATTAAAACGAGAGACTAGACCTGGTATTGGCTGTTACAAGAGACAATACGATTAACAATTTAATTAGAAAATACTGATTCACTGTCAAGGCAGGTTACCTGTCCGGGATACGAGTGACGTTCACCGCCCGTGCTCTGGATACTGTAGCCCACGATCACGTGCACACACACACACAGGCAGGCACAACCACTACAAGCCAATGATTCAATCAATATTGTGAAGTGCAGATTACCACTACAATACGTGGTGCAGTGCGCGAGGACGGAACCAGGAACCTCTCTTATGAGCAGCTACTCTAGTACTCTAGAAAAAGAAAGAAAATTACAAGAAAGTTATCACTACCAGAGTGGATCGAGAATGTAAAACTATACACCACTAGTACAGCCAATACCATATCAGTCGGACAGATATGTAGACGGAGGCTACAGCAAAATAACCACAATAAAAAAGAAAAGAAAAGATATCTATAAAACTTAATTTGGGCAAGGCAAAGCAGCAGGAGCAATCTGTCTACAAACACAAAATCATTAAATTTAGTGCTTGATATACACAATGCACAAATAGTCCTGTAGCATCGCAAACATTTCATAAAAACATTATTTTCTTTTACCTCAATGTAGACATACGAACTGACACAGCGGAAAAACAGCCCTTTGCGCCAGTCTTCACAATCCTACATAACAGTTGTTACACACAGCATATTCATCAAATACATTTATATTAAGAGTTGACAATAAAACACAGTCATGCATTACGTCCGGGCAACACAATCAGACTCCTTTTACATGTGTTCAATGCTTTTAGTCCTAACACACTGGATCTACCCGTAACACAAACAAACATTTACCTTCTTAATGTTGCTGCTTAGTTGCGGTACAGCGACCTGGCAGGTGCATTGCCCAAGACCTGTGTGCAAATGTGCTCATTAAAATGCATGTCCCAGCAATGACACCCACGTTATGATTATCAGTAAAATGCACAAATAATACCTTCAGTAATACACAGCACGATTACCCGGAAGCATCTGGCAATCAGTCAAACACCTATTTTCCAATAGCCCAGTCTTAGATACAATATAAATGCTTAGCTTGCTACATCATATAAACATTTACCATACCTTCGTTGCACAGGAAAACCACATACCCAAGCAGTAACAAAATGTATCTGAACACCAGAGAATCTCTCTAAGCCCAACAGTGTAGACTATTTTATAGGAACTGACCTAGACGCAAATGAGTTGTTTAGCCACTCACGGCTAGCTGGGTGACGTCAGAGGACTACCGTAGCTGCAGAGGGACAAACTTCAACAGGACAGCGAATACTCTGACGGTTACACTCTACCCCCCCGATTTGTTATCGGCGTCCCGCCGATAAGCTCAATAGGTCATAACTCTGCCTTTCTTTAATAAAAAGAATACAAGATAAACAAAATGCAAGGGGGTAACCTAATACCAAGGACGGAAAACCGTTGTCACTTTACCGCTAGACCCAAGTACTTGAGAGTTAGTAGCCCCATCTGCCCTACTCACCACTGGCACTGGGAGGTGGTGTAGGTTGGCGTGTCTTCCTGCAGTAGTCCGAGCTGTTCTCCGGGGTGCCACTGAGCCAGCTAGTGTCTCGTCCGTGATGGGGGCGACATGCGGGGAATCAGGCAAAGCCAGCCTGGGGGCATCCACTGGAAGAGTGGTGGCAAGCTGGATAGGTGGAACCTCTTCCCGAGAGCGGACAAGAACCCATCGGCCAGGGGTGTCACCATCTGCTTACTGGCTTGTTTCCCCCTGCAGTTCCACCGGCCTGTTGGGTGTTTGTGGGTCCTGATCCAAGTGGGCAGGCTTTAGCATGGTTCGATGTACTTGTCGTACTTTGCTTAGGTCCTGTGTTGGGGCCACGGAATATACCACCCCACCAAGTGGGGGTGCACGGATGACCTGATGTATTGTGGCGCCCCAGGCATCTTGGATCTTCGAACGGCCCCTCGTTGTATGGTCTCTGATGTAGACGTGCTGTCCTTCTACCAGTGGCTCACTCCGGATTTTCTGGTCATGCAGTTCTTTTCTCTTGGAAGCAGCAGCTTGCATACGCTCCTTGGCATTCTGGAAGGCCACATTAAGGCGCCGCTGGTGCTCTTGGACCCATTCACACACATGCCCGTGCCCAGGCTCTTGTACCCTGCCAAGCAGGAAGTCCACCGGTAACTGGGGGTCTTGCCCGAACATAAGGTAATACGGTGAGTCGCCAGTTGTCTGATGAACAGCAGTGTTGTAACTAAACACTAATTGGGGTAGGTGCTCTGGCCAGCGGCGCTTCAAATCCATGGGCAGAGTACGGAGCAGATCGTGCATCGTGCGGTTGAAACGCTCACACTGGCCGTTGCCCTGAGGGTGATAAGGGGTGGTCCGGGTCTTCTGGATACCGTACAGGGCACACAACTGGTAGATGATGGCATTCTCAAAGCTGCGTCCCTGATCAGAATGTAGGCGAGCTGGGACCCCAAAACGAAAGAACCACTCCCGGATGAGCACATTGGCCACAGTTGTTGCCTTCTGGTCCCTAGTGGGCACGGCCTGTGTGAATTTAGTAAAAACATCCGTCATGATCAACACTTGCTCTCTACCATCCATTGCAGGCTCCAGGAAGGTGAAATCCACAGCCAATATCTGGTTTGGACGAGATGCCAGGAGGTGCCCCATGGGTGCATGGGGTCGGAGTTGCGAAGACTTCGCAAGGGTACACCGCTCGCAGTTCTGACACCACTGCTTTATATCTTCCCCCATTCCTGGCCAATAGCACCGCAATCTTATCAGCTCTGTGGTACGTTCAACTCCCTGGTGGCCATGGTCGTTGTGGAGCTGCTGTAGGACTTCCTCCTTTAGGCATGCAGGCAACAAGAGCTGACGCACCTCTTCACCCCCATCTGGACGGAATGTTCGGCGATAGAGCAGTCCATCAGCTCCCACAACACGGTCCCATTGTTGCAGCAGCACACGGATAGGGCCCGGCAATTTCCTACGCACTGTCGGGTCGGGCAGACCCTGTGCCAACCAAAATGGCAGAAAGGCCCCGATAGTGGGGTCTGCTGCTTGTAACCTTCTTAACTCCTCGAGGGTGCGGGAGGGGAAGGCCGAGACAGCCATCTGGATTGCCAGGGGTGGATCTTGACATCTGGTCGTTTGTTGTACAAGAACTGGTATAGCTGTCCCTAGTGTGGAGGACTCTATGGTCTGTCCCAGTGGCGCTGCAGGTTGTCGGGAGAGGGCATCTGCATTCCTGTTAGTACGACCAGGCCTATAACGGATGGTGTAGTTGAAAGCAGCCAGCTCGGCCTCCCACCGCTGTTCAGTCGCTCCCAGCTTGGCAGTCCCCAGATGGCTCAGGGGATTATTGTCCGTCCAAACAGTGCATTGTTGGCCCCACAGATATTCCCGAAACTTGTCGGTCATGGCCCACTTCATTCCTACGAACTCCAGCTTCATCGAACTGTAGTTCTTTTCTGATGGACTGAGACTACGACTAGCATAGGCGATTGGCCGGATCTTTCCTTGCTGCTCCTGCGAGAGAACTGCTCCGAGACCAATGTGGCTAGCATCCACCTCTAGAATAAAAGGTAAGTTAAAATCAGCGAACGCCAAAGTGGGGGCACTCACCAACCTCTGCTTCAAGGCCTGGAAGCTGTTCTCACAGACATCTGTCCACACTCCATCAAGCCGTGGCCCTTGGCCCTTCCGGGTCTTAGTACCGCCAAGCTGTGCCCCCAGGTGGTTTAAAGGAGCTGCCAGCTTGGAAAAGCCCTCCACAAATCGCCTGTAATAACCCGCAAAACCAAGGAAAGACCTCAAGTCGGACACGGTGGTGGGACGGGGCCACTTAGCCACTGCGGACACCTTGGCTGGGTCAGTGGATACACCTTCGCGGGAGACAAGGTGGCCCAGATACTGGACTTCCTTCTGGAAAAAACAGCATTTCTCCAGCTTTGCTTTCAGACCTTCTTTCCGTAGACGGCTCAACACTAGATCCAGACGGTGTATATGATCTTCGACACTAGAAGAAAAAACAATTATATCGTCCAGATATAGTAAAAGGGACTGGCAATGCTGTGCTCCAAACATTCTCTCCATCAGTCGTTGAAAAGTGCTTGGAGCGTTACACAGTCCAAAGGCCATACGGTTAAATTCAAATAACCCAAAAGGCGTACAAAAGGCAGTCTTTGGACGGTCTTGTTCGGTCACAGGTACCTGGTTATACCCGCTAGCCAGGTCCAGCGTGGAGAACCACTGAGCCCCCGATAGTGCATCCAAAGACTCCTCGATGCGGGGGAGGGGGAAGGCATCCTTTCTGGTCCTGCTGTTGAGCTGTCTGTAATCAACACACATACGCAGGCCACCACATTTCTTCCGCACAATCACAATGGGAGAGGCATAGGGGCTACTACTTTCTCGTATGACCTGGCTGTCTAGTAACTGTCGCAGGTGGGCCTTAACAGCATCATAATCAGAAGGGGGGAGACGCCTGTAACGTTGCCTAACTGGTTGGTCATCTAGCAGAGTTATATCATGAGAGATAAGATTAGTACAGCCAAGGTCACCCTCAAAAGCAGAGAACACTGACTCATGTTTTAACAAGAATGCCCTTATCTGTTCTTGCTCAGCCTCCACTAGCACTGACAAATCAAGGGCCTGTATCTGCTCCCTCACTGACTTAGGCCTGACTTCCCCATTAGGAACCTGCATGCTAGCCACAACAGCCTCTATTTCCGGTTGGTCTTCAGAAATGCCCACAGGAAGGCCCTCAACAGTAGCGTGAACCAGTAACCCTAGTGACTGGCGGGGGTATAATATAGCACGTGTAAACCCCACATTGACTACAGGGATAAAAGCTGTACCTTGTTCTACGCGCACTAGCGCAGGCGAAACTAGGAGACCACCAGGTAAAGAGCCGCTAGTCGGTTCCAACAGGACAGCAGGAGCATCACAAAAGTGAGGGGAGCAGGTGGCTGCCACCAATTTTACAGTGCCTCCTGGTATATGAATGGGCCTTCTACCTCTAACTTTAGCTACACCCATTTTGGGTGGGAGAGAGCTGAGCTGGACCCGATGACAATGCTGCAAGGCGTGCCGCCATGGGAGTGAAGCATGAACTACCGGTGGGAGATCAAACAAAGAAGAACCATGTTGGCCAAACAGTTCAGCATAACATTCTTGAATAACATTCATTCCAAGCACACCCGGCACAAGTGGAGGGGTTGGCTGACCTGGGGGATCTTTAACCACTAGCCAACCTCTTTGGGGGATTACCTTCCCTAATACTTCAACTGTTAGCTCAGCATACCCGATATAGGGTAGGTCTAGACCATTTGCAGCCCGAAGCTGCAACCAATTACACTGTTGAAGTTTATCCTTGAAATGTTGCACAAAGAAACTCTCCACCAAGGTAGATACCATAGACCCTGTGTCTAAAAGACAACTGACAACTACTCCCCCTACTCTCACAGCTACCTTCGGGCACTGAGCGACAAGGGAGGTTACAGGGTGACTAAAATTGTCCTGATTCTGAGAGCCGCTACCATCCCCTCTCAGCGTGTGGCTCTGCACATTGAAGGGAGCTAGTTTTCCGACTGAGAAACTGAGACAACATTAGCCTGAGCTTGGGGGATGCGATTAGGAGCTACTACTCTCTCATTGTTACACTCTTGAGCGTAGTGACCAGGCTTTAAGCATCGCCTACAAATGACAGTTGACGGCCGACTAACTAGAGGGGGGTGACTGGGGTAGGCTGGGCGAGCTACTCCCTGTAAAGTAGTTAAGGCACTAGTTAAGTGGTTGATCTGTTCTTGTTGCTTCAGCAACATGGAGCGCAGCTCTGCCATTTCTGAACTTGCCATACTAACGGGCGATGAGGCTCTGCCTGGCTGAGTTTTGGAGTACTGCAGAGCACAAAGAGAGGGAACTGAATGACTCCTACCCCTATTAAAGTCACTGGGCCTGCCCTCACACTCCCACCGGATGGCAGCAGCACGCACTTCCAGCATGGACATCCCTGGGGTCTGACGGACAAGTCTCTTCAATTCCCTGCGAAGATCCGAGTCAATAACATGCTCTGCAAACTGGTCACGGAGCAGCATGTCAAACTGGGGTACTGAGTCAGGGGAGACCTGTTTAACTTTATCCATCAAAGAAAAGAGAGCATGTGAGTATTCTTGTAAAGATTCACCATCTAATTGTTTTCTAGAAAAAAAACTCTTGTAAGGCAACATAAGACTGGGAACACCCATAAAGTTCTTTGAGAATATTTGCAATCCTTTCTGGGTTTTCCCGATCTGCCCTTGCCCTATAGCGAATCTCATCTTTAGCCTCCCCATCCAGATGATCAAACATAAAGTAAGCTTTGTCGAGTGCACCCAAATGTCTAGTACGCGCACAAACCTCCACCTCTTCCACCCACTCAACAATGTCAATACCCACCCTACCCCGAAATACAGGACACTTCCGTTCCCTAGGAAGATAAATCAACCGTTCGTGGGAAGCTGGGTTGGCAGAATTGTCCGGCTGAGGCGGCGGTGGTTGCTGCTGCAGGCGGCCGTTGTCTGCCTGCAGCTGACGGATCTGTTCTCTCAGCTGTTCAACTTCATCCATTACTTCTGCAGAGTAATGCCCACGTTACAGGAGAGGCGGGGGGTAGTCAGTGGCCCTCCCACTGCTCCTTTAAGTCCCACGCCGTGCTCACTGCTGCTTTGCCCTTAACCTATTACTATGCCTTGAAAATCAAGGTATACATAGACAAAAAAAAAGGAAAAAAGAAAGAGAAGAAAAAAAAGACACGTCTCTGTGTGCAAGGACCCTGCCGACTACGCCACTTTGTGGCCCGATATATCTTTGACCAGATCTAGATTTAAAGGTTCTTGACTACGCCACCTGGTGCCTCTCACACCAGGATATACTTTGCACCTTAACTGCTAATTATCTAATTAAAGGCAAGCAGGTTCGTAGCAATACACCAAAGATGAACTGAACAGAGACGTGCTTTCAATATAAAAATAGTAACAAAACTTTATTGTACAATAGTATAATACAAGAGTCACATCGTCATACTGGAGGCACAGTATTAAAACGAGAGACTAGACCTGGTATTGGCTGTTACAAGAGACAATACGATTAACAATTTAATTAGAAAATACTGATTCACTGTCAAGGCAGGTTACCTGTCCGGGATACGAGTGACGTTCACCGCCCGTGCTCTGGATACTGTAGCCCACGATCACGTGCACACACACACACACGCACACACACACACAGGCAGGCACAACCACTACAAGCCAATGATTCAATCAATATTGTGAAGTGCAGATTACCACTACAATACGTGGTGCAGTGCGCGAGGACGGAACCAGGAACCTCTCTTATGAGCAGCTACTCTAGTACTCTAGAAAAAGAAAGAAAATTACAAGAAAGTTATCACTACCAGAGTGGATCGAGAATGTAAAACTATACACCACTAGTACAGCCAATACCATATCAGTCGGACAGATATGTAGACGGAGGCTACAGCAAAATAACCACAATAAAAAAGAAAAGAAAAGATATCTATAAAACTTAATTTGGGCAAGGCAAAGCAGCAGGAGCAATCTGTCTACAAACACAAAATCATTAAATTTAGTGCTTGATATACACAATGCACAAATAGTCCTGTAGCATCGCAAACATTTCATAAAAACATTATTTTCTTTTACCTCAATGTAGACATACGAACTGACACAGCGGAAAAACAGCCCTTTGCGCCAGTCTTCACAATCCTACATAACAGTTGTTACACACAGCATATTCATCAAATACATTTATATTAAGAGTTGACAATAAAACACAGTCATGCATTACGTCCGGGCAACACAATCAGACTCCTTTTACATGCGTTCAATGCTTTTAGTCCTAACACACTGGATCTACCCGTAACACAATAAACAAACATTTACCTTCTTAATGTTGCTGCTTAGTTGCGGTACAGCGACCTGGCAGGTGCATTGCCCAAGACCTGTGCGCAAATGTGCTCATTAAAATGCATGTCCCAGCAATGACACCCACGTTATGATTATCAGTAAAATGCACAAATAATACCTTCAGTAATACACAGCACGATTACCCGGAAGCATCTGGCAATCAGTCAAACACCTATTTTCCAATAGCCCAGTCTTAGATACAATATAAATGCTTAGCTTGCTACATCATATAAACATTTACCATACCTTCGTTGCACAGGAAAACCACATACCCAAGCAGTAACAAAATGTATCTGAACACCAGAGAATCTCTCTAAGCCCAACAGTGCAGACTATTTTATAGGAACTGACCTAGACGCAAATGAGTTGTTTAGCCACTCACGGCTAGCTGGGTGACGTCAGAGGACTACCGTAGCTGCAGAGGGACAAACTTCAACAGGACAGCGAATACTCTGATGGTTACACTCTGGTATTATTTGTTTGAAGTGAACGGAGTATAACACAGAAAATAGAAAATCTTCTTAATGGAATAGTTCCCCCAAGCTCTGAATAATTAAATAAATAATTGAAAAAAATGCTTTGTATGACTCGAGCTTTATAATCTTAAAGGGATATCTCACATGAGATCAGTTACTCGTCATGCATGACTCATCTGCAGAACACAATATATATATTTTATTATTATTATTATTTTTTTTTATGAATGGTGGTTTTGTTTATCATTGACTTTCTTTGTAGGGATTTGTTGTTTTTTTTAGTATCTTTTGTTTTCCACAGAAGGATTTTATGCATAGCTTTGTGTGATACAATAAGTTTTATTTATCCCAATTTCTCAACCTCATGTTGTATGAACCCCATAAGACATTCTTTCATCTTTGGAATGATGACGATATTTGAAGATATTTTTAATGAAACATGAGATGTTTCTATCCCTCCTCTTAAAGTCCATTCAACCAAAATTTCATAAAGTCATAGTAAAAGTAATCCATATGAAGTCTTCTAGAAAGACAGGGTCACTTTATTTGATAAACAAATTTAATTATAGCTTATATAAACAATGATCAATGTACATTAAATATGGTCAACGGCAGCTCAACCATACTTGTGTCACGTGTTGGTTTCCATTTGTCCCCGTCTGTCCTCATTTGGTTTATTTCCAGTTCTCATCATTAGTTAATCTTTGTACATTTAGATCACCTGATCCTGTTTTTTTTAGTTATCCTCATCATCTGTCTGCCCCTCGTTATCTGCCCTATCTGAGTTTGAGCCTGTTCTGTTCTCCCTTGTCTTTGATTAATGTTATTTCAAATGGTATACGTGTGTTGAAGCTTATTAAAGGAATAATTTTCCTTCCACTCCATCATGCACCTATCCTACAACCACTACCACCTGACAGAATCCAAGACCAAATTGCAGAAGACTGTGATGGCTGGGGACGAACGGTATTGGAGAAGGCGGCTGGTTCTGATCCGTAGAGCGCTGGCCACTTCAAAGACAGCTGGCCGATCAGGAGTCAAGCCTGCCAAGCTTTTATTTGGCAAGCCCGCTGGACATTAATGTGGCAAACCCGCAGAATGTTTATCACTCCTGCCCGCTGACCACGCCCTTCACCCTAAGCCAGATGAGGAAGCTAAGGAGGAGAAGGCGGTCTGCTTTAGATCCAGAGCTTGCTCCACTGTCGGCTCCAGACCCCCAAAACTCGCTCCACTGTCGGCTCCTCATAAGCGCCTTCCAGAGCACCCTCCAGTGTCCGCTCCTCGTAAGCACCTCCCAGAGCTCGCTCCAGTGTCGGCTCGAGCCCGAGAGCTCGCTCCAGTATCGGCTCCAAGCCCAAGAGCTCACTACAGTGTCGGCTCCAGCCTGCAATTCAGAGTTCATGAATATGGCATTACCCTCTGGTTTCTCTGCATCTATCATCACCCCAGAGTCTCCCTTGTCAGCTCCTTCAGTGTGCCCACCAAATTTCATAGGTCTGCAAGAAAATTGGTGGGGCAAATACTGACATGGCCTGAGTCTCCTGCTCCGCCATGGCACTCGGAGCTCCCTGATCTGCCCTGGAGGATCTCATTGTCTCCGCCCTGTTCATGTCCTACACCAGCCTACAGGGCACCTGCCTTCCCTCCCTGATGTTCCTGTTACGGCACGGGAAGGGACGGGCCTCCCTGGAGGTTGGTTTGTTCCCATCTGTCCTCATTTGGTTCATTTCCTGTTCTCATCTTCGTTCATTTAGATCACCTGTTCCTGGTTTTTAGTTATCCTAAGCACCTGTCTGCCCCTCGTTATCTGCCCTATTTGAGTTTGTGCCTGTTCTTGTCCTTAATTAATGTTATTTAAAATGGTGTATGTGTGTTGAAGTTTTTTAAAGGAATCATTTTGTTCCACTCCATCGTGCGCCTTTCCTACAACCACTGCCACCTGACAACTTGCTTAATGCAAGACTTTTTTTATTTAGGTTTCATTACAAATATCATTATCTGTGTTAGAGAGATTAATGAATACCATATGGGTTTGGAATGACATGAGGGAAATTGATGTCAGAATTTTCATTTTTGGGTGAACTCTCCTTTTAAGGGTGGAGGCAATGCACAAGCCAATGATTGTAATTTTTTGGAAAGAACTTTGAGAAAAAAAACTCTCCCAACTCGTCTGTGTGATGTTTGTTATCGTCTGTTTTCAGAATACCTTAGCTCAGTATAATAGTCACTTCCCTGTAAAAACATCATTTTCAAATATCATTGTATGTCTTCATTTTGGCAGATTGCTCTTGCTAAAGGCCACACACCCTCACATTCAATGGAAATTCTAGTCAGTAAGCACATTTAGATGTTGACTCTCATTGGTGTCTAGCTGTGCTGTTGACTCTATAATACGCAAGTAAATCCCATTATTCTGTTTCAGTCCATTCAGTCCAAGACTTGAGACAGATGTTAGGATAACTCCAGATCAAACGTTTCTTTGGCTTGAAGACTTTAGTAAATTATCCTCAAAAGGGAAATGTATATAAAGAATTACAAGTAATTATGATTAATTACTATAATTTATATGAGCTGCCAGTAGTAACAGTAGTAGAATTAAATTGCAATCAGCTAATCTGTATGTCCAGTGAACATTTAGTGTAATTTCATATAAACCTTAAAAAATTATATTTTCATGGCTACAGAAAACAACCTTCTTGCCGTAGCCCAATAATGCATTAGAGCAACGGTCCCCAACCCCCGGGCCCGGACCGTGCGTCATTGGGTACCGAGCCGTACAAGAAAGAATAAATAACTTACATTAAAGCTGCAGTCGGTAACTTTTGGCGCTCGCGTCTGGCGGAAGAACATTGTAGCCAGAGTTACTTCTCTCTGTTTACATCTATTGAGAGTCACGCAGGTACTGTGCTACTCTGCAGCATTGCCGACCCCAACCAGGCTAAAATAGTCTGAATATAAACACTTAATATAGGTGTATCGTAGTGACAAAACAAAACACGGTTTGGAAAATAGATTCAAGATGTACTCGCTCATTATATATATATATTTTACATTTTCAACACAAAACACTGTGGCACAGCCCTGCGCTGATTGGACTAAAAGTTCAAGGACCAGGATTTTTGCGGTACCTTATGCCGTGTTCCAGGCAACCCGTAACCCGTGTTTTTCCAACCTTAAACCCGTGAAAGTAAACTGGAACGGCAGTCAAACCCGTGATTTCCCACCCGTGAACTCGTACTAGATCGATGTACTCCGAGTTCCGAGCTCTGACATCACACAGCACACGAAACAACGATGGCAGCCCCTACGAATAATATTGCCTACGGATGCAATGTTTATGTAAGCTGAACACGTTGAAAAATAGATTTTAGGACAGTGTAACGTTGCAATTAAATTAATAATCTAGCTACAATTCCTTGCGCTCAGGAAGTTTGGCGTGACTTGCCTGGAACGGTACAAAGTCGTTAGTCGTGGTTTGAAACCGTGACTTATGGGCTCAAAAACCTGCCTGGAATGCAGCATTATTTTTAAGGCATGTTTAAACGTCACCATAGCGACCAGAGTCAGTGAGCGTTAGGTTAGGGGGCAGAGAAAATGTTATTCATGTTATGTTGTTGGCGGGATGTTACAAGGACGCTGCTAATAAAGTTGCCTACGAATACACAGTGGATACATGTTTATTATTATATTTACAATATAACAGTTTTTATGCCAGTCGTATCATTTTTTTTTATTTATTTTTTTTATTTATCCGTCATACCTTAAAGCCCGGTCCGTGAAAATATTGTCTGACATTAAACCGGTCCTTGGCGCTAAAAAGGTTGGGGACCGCTGCATTAGAGCATGTAGCAAGGATCAAATCGTAAAGGGACAATTAATGTGCACGGCAGAATCTGAAACTCATGTTATTTATGCACAAGAGTTTTATTAACTAAACACTAACACAAACTAGTCTAACAAACAAACAAACATTCATACACTCATGCGTACATACAAAAGGAGAGTAACGTCGATGAATGAAGCAATTAGAGAAAAAACTGAAAATTAAGCTATGAAAAGAGTCACGTGCTTAGGGATCCAAGAGAGTTCTAGCTCATCCTCTTCATCCTCTTAGGATCTATACGAACCGCAAATTTAGCCGAGTCACTGATGTGAGGCCTTTATCTTCTGTCGAGTTCACTCCTCTGGGATTTGAGTGAGCCAATGAGGAATGGTAACTTTGGAGGGAAATGTTATGACTCTTTGTCTGTAGCATGGTTTTTTGCATATGAAATTACATTAGCCACATTTCCACTGTCGGGCCAGTGCGAGCCAGGGCTTAAAGCGGGCCAGGTGGGGCTAATAGCCTTGGGCCAGTAGCACAGAGGCCATAATAGTGCAGGGTTTCCACAGTCGAGCCTGAAGCTCTGCTGCTCATCACTAAAACACGCCCTTTACACACCTCTCACGAACAATGTCACGCAACCCCATCATTTCACCAACAAAGAGAAGTTATCAGAAAACTAATAAGAAATAAATCACTGGAACATGCGTGATCACACATGAACATGATAAAAGCGGCCGTTTGTTTGCATGCTTTGGTAAATATTCAAATTCAAAAGCATTGATGTTTTACTATAGAATACGTGATACATTGATCATAAATAATTAATTTATCAGGGCTCAAAATTAATCACATAGAAATACATTTATTTCTATTTTATTTATTATTTTTAACGCTTATGAAAATAGCCTGCTTATTCAGTCGAGTCTTTCTGTTTATTTGTAGCCACACCTATCCATCACATTTAGAATTAATGAAAATATCTCTATTTTTATAAAAGCTCCCGAACAAAAAACATTATTATATTTTTATGATAGGCAACGTGGAGCTAAACTCTCGAGACGAGACTTATGACAGATAATTATAATCCACATCGGATCAAGTTATTTCAAACACTCACTACTGAGTAAGGGTGATTTTTGAACTCAACTTATTTTAAAACGTCTTTAATACTGGTGTTAAAGCTGTTATCTTTCTGAAATGATGTGCGGCCCTGATGCTCTCCAGACGCAGAGAAACTCCGCCTTTGTTCATAACCACTCCTCTAGCCCCAGCTGGCCCGCTTTGGCCCAAGGTTTTCGTCGGGCCAAAAAACCCTGGCCGTTGCCCCCGAGGAAGCCCCGATCAAGGCACGATCAAGCCCCGGAAGTGACAGTGGAAACGCGACTGGCCCTGGCACGCACTAGCACGCCCGGTTTAAGCTCGACAGTGCAAATGCTACTATTGGGTGTTCAAGAGAAAAACCTTCAAGATTCTTATAATACTAATGTGTTTTATAGGTATCAACATATCTCATTTAGATCATGAAAAAACAAACTCATAGATACCAAACATCGTATAGATGAAGTTATATTAACTAGTGATCTATCATAAGCATGCATAAAACATATACAATACACAAAAGACAATATACAAAAACAGTAACAACATACACAATGCCCTAAAGTATATGTGTTCATTCAAAGAAAGGTCTTCCTATGAATTGATTAGAGAAGGGTCCATTTTGCTGAGCATTATGTGTCTTTCCTATGGAAAATGTAGTAATGTAATGCAATATAATGTTAAATCAAATGAAAAATGGTGTGTCTGATTGGTCCAGACGCTTCAAGACTTATGAGACTTAATTAATCTTGAAAACTCGTGGCCTTGAGTGGCTAACCACAGTTTATCACAACTCTCTCAAATCTAGCTTGTGGTTTACTACAAGAATCTCTCCACAATGTAAATCTTCATATTTAAATCAGTGTAGTGTACATGTTGGCCAAGTTCCAAAACCTAATAAGCTGCCTTGCTGTTACTTTTAACATTCACAAAGTAGCACTTCTGTCATAAATATTAGCCACTTTGAATGAAACATATACGTTCGCTTCGAACTGGAATCATGGCGGAATACCCTGTGATATCCACTTCACAGGGCACTTACGTTTGAATAGAACAAACATCTGAAGCCATAAGAGAAACATATCAAATATGTAGAGCAGGGGAGTGCGAGGACTGGAATTGAGAACCGCTGCCCAACTCGTGGCTGTGGTAAATGTGTGTAATAAATAACGACACTGCGATGACAGCTAAGTAAAGAAAAAAGTAAATAAGCTAGCAGTGTGCGATATGTTGTTTTAACTGTTGTTTTAATGATGTGCAAGCTGACATTTTGCAACTTTGCAAAAAACAAACAAAAACACATTATGAGAGATTTTGTGCTGGATGAATGCAATATAATTCAAGAAATGGGGGCAAAAATGCCCTGTAAGAAATTATGTTTTTAATATTTATATCATGATAGTTAAAGGGTTAGTTCACCCAAATATTAAAATTATGTCATTAATAACTCACCCTCATGTTGTTCCAAACCCGTAAGTCCTCCGTTTATCTTTGGAACACAGTTTAAGATATTTTAGATTTAGTCCGAGAGCTTTCTGTCCCTCCATTGAAAATGTGTGTACGGTATACTGTCCATGTCCAGAAAGGTAAGAAAAATATCATCAAAGTAGTCCATGTGACATCAGAGGGTCAGTTAGAATTTGTTGAAGCATCAGAAATACATTTTGGTCCAAAAATAAAAAAGATTACGACTTTATTCAGCATTGTCTTCTCTTCCGAGTCTGTTGTGAGGGCGTTCACGGCGCTGATGACGTATAACGCTGCTGACGTGTTTTCTGGCGCGCCCAATAACAGAGATAATGATTCAGTGGCCCGTTCATAAAGACAATCACTAGCTTCATTTCTAAATGAATCAGCAGTTTTGAATGAGTCAATGGATTACTCATTTAGAAGGAGACTTGCTGCCACCTACTGGCGGCTTTAGTGTCATATTTATTTAACCACGACAGGCTTAAACCAACCAAGTTGCAATCTCAAAAACACACTCTGCAAAATATGGCAATTATCACTATCAACAAAACAAAAACAAAGACAAAGACATTTTATTGCACACTCCTAAAATAACCTAGCATCATCTTTGAATAAAGTTTTCCTAGGTTTTTTGTAAATTATATTGTAGTTTGTATGGTAAATATTAATGTAACTGTGACCAAACTAGGGTTTAACAAAAGGTAATTCAGCCAGCACAAGGGGACATTTTCTCCGATCCGGCCCTCAACATAAACTGAGTTTGACACCCCTGAGCTAAGGGGTGTTCTGTCATGCCTAAAACCCCCTTAGCTGTTATAAAATCACTGTAAACCACGGTTTTAGGGGTCTTATTGCTCTTATAAAATGGTTATTCCATATATATAGTAAGGATCCACAGAATAAAACAGAGCAAATCAATTGTAATGATATAAATAAAAACAATATTCTCCCACCAAACAATGTAGTTCCTCAGAAACAGCTACACAGAAGTAAACAAAGGTGTATGTTTTTAGTGGAATTTACAACAACTTTGAACGCGGCTCAACCAATCAGAATCAAGGACCGGAACTATCGTTTTACATAAATTTGTGCACAATAAATGTGACTTGCTTACAGTTAATTCCAGTAGTTTGGCATTAACATTTTTCTAAGCTAACAGCATTAAAAATAATGAAATAAATAAACAAACGGCATAAAGCACACATAACTATTGAGTCAAATAGTACAAGTAAGTACAGTAAGCATTGATTTTTAGATTCTGGATGATTCTTTTTGAATTTGCATTCTGGCATACTTTGTAAAGGTTACCTGTTAGTGTCTTAGAATACAGCCAAAATGAGATATTTTTGTAGGAAGCATTATTACACGGTCTGGGTTTTGGAGCAGATCGGTTGTGTGAGCAGGTAGCTAATGACTCTTTCTATCTTCAGTGCTGTGGAATAGCTTCATCTGCTAGATTTCCTCACTCCTTCTCTGTATTCATTCTCAGGATGTGGACAGTTTGCAGATGTATCTGGAAGAGGTCCGTTTCTTTGACCTGTTCAGCTACAGTGAAGAGGAGGGTGGCTGGCTTTGTTTCATGTGCAGTAACCCTGAGAAAGCCACAGGTAAATAAGACCTTGTTTAAACATATGCACATAATAAATGACTCCCTTTCAAACCTGTGACAATATACCAAAATTATTACTGTTGCAGGAAAAAATCTGAAAATTAATTGTAATACAGTTGTAAATAACCAAACTTTGTCCCTGATGTGTGAGAGAAGTAATGGTGAGTCTTTTCAATGAATCAGTTGATGCGTTTCACAAAAATTGTCTGAATGATTCTGAATGAACTTGCTTGACTGGATCCGGTCACAGCTGTTAACAGCTTACTGGAGGGCAAGATTATCAGTGAATAACAGTCATGATTTTAAAAGAGTTACAGCTGATCTTTCTCTGACTTAAATGATTGGCATCTACACGATTTTACAAAAGCACATCAGGACTCCAGATGTCCCATACAACTTCAGTCCTCTGTTATGATTGCTGAAATCTGCTTTCAATGGGAAGAATGAAAAAAAAAAGTAGAGGAGAAGGTAGTTTGTCTCATTTCTGTAGCTGAGATCGTTTACATCAGTCCAGCATTAAGATGTTCATCATTTAGACAAAGAGGCTTCTGATCCCATTCAAGTGCATCTAGAATTACTGTTGCTTTGTTTTGAATCTTCTCCAGACATACAGATGTGCTTTTTAGTAGGATCTTTCCACAAAAATTAGATAGCATGAAGAAGGTTTTTGTCTCTGGCCTGAAAGTTTACCAAAAACAATAAAACGTATTGTAAATTGGTGCACATGGAGCATGTCTGTTTCATCTGAGATCATTTATAGGCATTTAAAGTCTCAGTTCTCAGCATTGCCATAGGTGCAGTTTGCGTAGTGAGGTCTAAAACAATGTGTTCTTGTAAGCCGATAGCTTAATTGCTTCATAGGTTTCATCAGAAGGTCAATGCAGTTTGACTAGTTTCACTAGCAAAGATCTGCGTGGCTACTAGCTAAATGCAATACAACACAATTCCTTTTTTTCACAATGATATTTTATTAAATTTAATCAATTTACATTTCTTTAATGGAAATGTAATTAATCTGTTTGGATCATTTTAGTTCCTCATAGCCAGTATGGAAATTCATATAGAGACGAATACAAACAGGGGTGCGTTTCCTGTACAGTACAATGATGTAACTTGCTGCTGAACCACCATAGTGTGCAACACTGGAGAAACTAGTTAACTAACTTGTTATTTTACCGAAACCACAGCAACATGTTCACCCCTCCAATGTGTGAACCACATTGGTTAAAATGTATCATTTGTCTAATTAATCTTTTTTCGAGATTGAAATGTCAGATCATTCGACTTTACACAAACAACAGAAAGCTATTACTTTTTAATCAATTTAGATCAGGTTAATTGAGTTCATTGAACATTTTTATTTTTTAAATGTGTGTCTAAGATGATCCCTTATCTGTGGTTAAATGACTGGCTTATATCTTAATTAATCAGTAGCCAATTTTGTTATGTATTGTTATGTAATGCTAATGTAATGTAACGGTAATGTTACAAATTCTCATCCCACCAACCTGCTAATTTATCAGTATTTCTATTATCTTATTTTATGCTCAATAGACAGTATTTCTAGGCTTTGGGTCTTTACTTTGCTTTTTGGTTGTTATTCTTCATGTTTTTCTACTTTGAATATTTTACACCCCCGGAGTTGGATGTTAAAATTGTTCACTGCTGTTTGGTGGAGTATTGGATTGCTACACTACTTTAAATTTTGATGATGCCACTTTACTTCAGAGAGCAAATGTTTAGGCCACAAAGAGACACTTTAATGAGACAGGAAATGTTTTTACACACCACTATCCAGCAGCCAAGGTGCGAATAAACTCATTGAAACCTCAATAGCAAATGTCGCTCATTAACTGAGGGTTGTAGCACACATTCTAGCTCCTTTCACCTTATTTGGAATGTGGGACACACTCAAAAAAAAATTTTGTTGAACGAACTTAATTAAATTAAGGAAAGGTTTTCCACGAAATTGAATTACATTGTTCCAACAATATCTAATTTGTTTGATATGATTTGTTGTAATCTTGTTGTATGAACCTGAATTCATTTAGTCAAGACTTCAAAAAAATGTGTTATTCCTACTAGATAAAGTTTTGCCATCCCTAATAGAGAAAATCTTTTCAGGTTAACTAGGTTTAATTTTGCCAACTCTAAAAAATAATGCCCTGTTAACTACATTTAATTGTGTCTAATATATCTAACAAAGCCATGTCAACAATATACATTTTTGTCCTGCCTACTAGATAAAATTATCTACACCGGAAGTAAGGGATGCCGTCAAGCTGAAAAAGGAGTCCTATCGGGCCTGGTTGGCTTGTGGGACTCCTGAGGCAGCTGACAGGTATCGGCAGGCCAAGCGGACTGCAGCCCGGGTGGTTGGGGAGGCAAAAACTCGGGCCTGGGAGGAGTTCGGTGAGGCCATGGAGAAGGACTATCGGTCGGCCTCGAAGAGATTCTGGCAAACCGTCCGGCGCCTCAGGAGAGGGAAGCAGTGCCCTTCCAACGCTGTTTACAGTAGAGGTGGGGAGCTGTTGACCTCAACTGGGGATGTCGTTGGACTGTGGAAGGAATACTTCGAGGATCTCCTCAATCCCGCTGTCACGTCTTGCAGAGGCTGAAGCAGAGGCTGAGGGCTCAGATGTGGACTCGTTCATCACCCAAGCTGAAGTCACCGAGGTAGTCAAGAAACTCCTTGGTGGCAAGGCACCGGGGGTGGATGAGATCCGCCCTGAGTACCTCAAGTCTCTGGATGTTGTGGGGCTGTCTTGGCTGACACGCCTCTGCAGCATCGCGTGGCAGTCGGGGACGGTGCCTCTGGGATGGCAGACCGGGGTGGTGGTCCCTCTTTTTAAGAAGGGGGACCGGAGGGTGTGTTCCAACTACAGGGGGATCACACTTCTCAGCCTCCCTGGGAAAGTCTATGCCAGGGTACTGGAGAGGAGAATCCGGCCAATAGTAGAACCTCGGATTCAGGAGGAACAGTGTGGTTTTCGTCCAGGCCGTGGAACACTGGACCAGCTCTATACCCTCTACAGGGTGCTGGAGGGTTCATGGGAGTTTGCCCAACCAGTCCACATGTGCTTTGTGGATTTGGAGAAGGCAAGATCCTGGATACAGGCGGCCGAAATGAGCTTTCTCCGCAGGGTGGCTGGGCGATCCCTTAGAGATAGGGTGAGAAGCTCAGTCACCCGGGAGGAGCTCAGAGTAGAGCCGCTGCTCCTCCACATAGAGAGGGGTCAGTTGAGGTGGCTCGGGCATCTGTTCCAGATGCCTCCTGGACGCCTTCCCGGGAAGGTGTTCCGGGCGCGTCCCACTGGGAGGAGACCCCGGGGAAGACCTAGGACATGCTGGAGAGACTATGTCTCCCGGCTGGCCTGGGAACGCCTCGGTGTCCCCCCAGAAGAGCTGGAGGAAGTGTCTAGGGAGAGGGAAGTCTGGGGTTCTCTGCTTAGACTGCTGCCCCCGCGACCCGGCCCCGGATAAGCAGAAGAAGATGGATGGATGGATGGATGGATAATTTTAGCTAACTTGGCAGGTCCTCAACCCAACCACAAACTCCACACTTCACCACAATTGTAACTCGCACAAAATACACCAATATAAAGTCTTTTAAAATGCCCACATAATAGAGCATTAAACATGAAAAAGTCTCCTTATTATCACATTTTACTAAAAACTGCATAAAATAACACTTTATTTCAACATTTTCTTTCCCCATATCCAGTCCTGTGCAAAGCATGATAGGAAGTGTAAAACTTATTTTGAGGTACTTGATTGAAACATGTTCTTTCAAAATGAAAACTTTATGTTAAACCAACGAGTGACAGTTTTAAGTCAGTTTAACATGACACAATCATGTTGTGGGAACTGAAAAATAGCCAAAATGACATTAATTCAACATGAATTGTTCAGGTAAAGTGAACAAAACTGAAAAATCATTTTTTTGAGTGCAGTTTCAATTAGCAGGGAGCCATATTGATTTTTAATAGAGCAAGGTGAATGTTTACAGAAAAAAGGACTTGGGGAAGGATAAGCTTGGACAGGCAGCACATACTTTGGCAGTGTTATGGTCTGACAGAAGTCTGGTGTGTCGTCAGCTCGTGAAGCACATTATGTGCTTTGAGAGCACTCCAGAGTTAATAAGAAATTCAAACAGAACGCAGTGATACAGCTTCAAAACTACCAATATGATGCTGCTGACCTTGCTGCAGAAATGTCTGCAGTGAGTTGCATCCTGGCTGTTGGTTGCTTTTTCTCTCACTGTCCTGTCTAATTTGTTCATTTCAAAAGATTTTAATTGAAATTTTATTTTACTTAAAAAACTGTGTCAAATTTATCTTTAAGCATTGTCTTTAGAACACTGAACTAAAAAGAGTTTGGGTGTCATTTATTGCCTCCAAACTGTTGTTTGGAAACTCTGGAAGATATAATTTTAGTAGTCTATGAAATTTCATGGTTAAATGGAATTATGTACAAACCTTCCTGAAAACTATTCTGAATCCACCTTTTAATGGAGTTCGAAATGATTGTTTGTAAGAATTATGTTTATCTCTTCCTGCCAATGTGTATATACAGGTCCTTCTCAAAAAATTAGCATATTGTGATAAAGTTCATTATTTTCCATAATGCAATGATAAAAATTACACTTTCATATATTTTAGATTCATTGTACACCAACTGAAATATTTCAGGGGTGCGTTCTCCGAAACTACCTTAACGCTACGTCGTTCTTAAGTTGTACCTTAAGAAGTACCTTATCGTTAATACGTGGTTTCCGAAACCTTCTTAGTTAAGTATACCTTCTGTAAGTCATGCGTTCGTAAGGTTGGTCTGGAGCGCTCTTAGCTATACCTTATCGCTGCTTACGGTTCATACCGCTAGTGGCCACCACTACGCAAAAAGATTTTTTACATCGCAGTTTAATTACACATAGAAAATTTTATATGAACTTTTAATATAAAATCTGATTTAGAATTAAAATTACATTTTTACTTTACTTTAAAATTATACACATAAAATACTTAAGTTGTTATAGCCTACACCCAGTGTATGGAAGTGTTTTCATTAATAAAGTTTCCATACACTAATGGTTGTTAGCTTTTTTAATTACTATCCTAAGGCACATCAGCTGGCGAACCATTTGACAGAAAAGGCTTAGGAGTCTATATAAAGAAAGATGAGTTTACACAAACTTTATAGCTATGGCAGCGAGACAGCGAGTACTTGTTTTAAATCAAAGACGGCGGCGTCCGCGGAGCCAGTTAGTGTATGTCAACTACTTTATAAGAGAACATTTTAGTCCACTGACTACCATGTCAGAAGAGACCATTGTAAAAAAAATTTGCCTGCCACGGGAGCAAATTCTGCAGCTCTTGCATCTTGTTGGCCCAGATTTGTCAAGACAAACTCGACGGAGCTACCCCCTCAGCCCCGAAATTCAGCTGCTGGCGGCTCTTCGTTTTTATGCTGTGGGGAGTTTTCTGGAGGTTGTTGGGGATGGATATGGGCTGAGTAAGACCTCAGTGTGGCTGGGCGATCTCATTTTGCGGACTTTTTTCCCCGACATAGTGAATGTCGGTATGTCTCTCATGTTTGCGCTTTTATTGAGGAAATCATCCAATTACACAAATGAGCGATTTACGCCAATAATGTGATACGGCTGGTGGATAATCAGCATACGTTGTGGAGAACATTAACACACTTATGGCCGTGAGGGTTTGGGATTGTACACTTGCTAAATTATAAACACATACTCATATTTATTTCTGCATGTACGTATTTCAATAAGCCCCGATAAATGCAGTTTGTACTATTTCTAAAACGCTTCTTTATAAAGAACATTGTTTTCTCAATACTTTACCTATACCGCTGTGAAGGAAAGAGCGCACAATCGATCATCGAGGCGTCGATATCAACCTATTCAGCGCCTCCACCATGGACAGCAACTGCTAAGGTCGAACTTAAGAAGGTTTACCTTAAGCTACATCCTAAGGTATAGTTCGGAGAACACACGTAGCAAAGGTATACCTGTAGTTAAGGTGTACCTTTTGAGTATTCGTAGCGCGCTAAGAGACAACGTTATCGGAGAACGCACCCCAGGTCTTTTATTGTTTCAATACTGATGATTTTGGCATATAGCTCATGAAAACCCAAAATGCCTGTCTCAAAAAATTAGCATATTTCATCCGACCAATAAAAGTGTTTTTAATACAAAAAAGTAAACCTTCAAATAATTATGTTCAGTTATGCACTCAATACTTGGTCGGGAATCCTTTTGCAGAAATGACTGCTTCAATGCGGCGTGGCATGGAGGCAATCAGCCTGTGGCACTGCTGAGGTGTTATGGAGGCCCAGGATGCTTCGATAGCGGCCTTAAGCTCATCCAGAGTGTTGGGTCTTGCGTCTCTCAACTTTCTCTTCACAATATCCCACAGATTCTCTATGGGGTTCAGGTCAGGAGAGTTGGCAGGCCAATTGAGCACAGTAATATCATGGTCAGTAAACCATTTACCAGTGGTTTTGGCACTGTGAGCAGGTGCTAGGTCGTGCTGAAAAACGAAATCTTCATCTCCATAAAGCTTTTCAGCAGATGGAAGCATGAAGTGCTCCAAAATCTCCTGATAGCTAGCTGCATTGACCCTGCCCTTGATAAAACACAGTGGACCAACACCAGCAGCTGACATGGCACCCCAAACCATCACTGACTGTGGGTACTTGACACTGGACTTCAGGTATTTTGGCATTTCCTTCTCCCCAGTCGTCCTCCAGACTCTGGCACCTTGATTTCCAAATGACATGCAAAATTTGTCCAAAAGACCAGTGCTGCTTCTCTGTAGCCCAGGTCAGGCGCTTCTGCCGCTGTTTCTGATTCAAAAGTGGCTTGACCTGGGGAATGCGGCACCTGTAGCCCATTTCCTGCACACGCCTGTGCACGGTGGCTCTGGATGCTTCTACTCCAGACTCAGTCCACTGCTTCCGCAGGTCCCCCAAGGTCTGGAATCGGTCCTTCTCCACAATCTTCCTCAGGGTCCGGTCACCTCTTCTCGTTGTGCAGCGTTTGTGGAGCCACACTTTTTTCTTCCCACAGACTTCCCACTGAGGTGCCTTGATACAGCACTCTGGGAACAGCCTATTCGTTCAGAAATTTCTTTCTGTGTCTTACCCTCTCGCTTGAGGGTGTCAGTGATGGCCTTCTGGTCAGCAGTCTTACCCATGATTGCGGTTTTGAGTAATGAACCAGGCTGGGAGTTTTTAAAAGCCTCAGGAATCTTTTGCAGGTGTTTAGAGTTAATTAGTTGATTCAGATGATTAGGTTAATAGCTTGTTTAGAGAACCCTTTCATGATATGCTAATTTTTTGAGATAGGAATTTTGGGTTTTCATGAGCTGTATGCCAAAATCATCAGTATTAAAAACAATAAAAGACCTGAAATATTTCAGTTGGTGTGCAATGAACCTAAAATATATGAAAGTTTAATTTTTATCATTACATTATGGAAAATAATGAACTTTATCACAATATGCTACTTTTTTGAGAAGGACCTGTATATAGTTAATAGCTACTCAGTTCACACCCTCCGCCTCCCCAACTTCACCTTTGTTTAATATTATTTCTACAGCTATTACTAATGTTAATGCTAATTTTGTAAACTTACATATGTTTTATTTTGTAAAATGTTAACCCAAATTATTTAAACCTCATGAACATGTAGTGACCTTTTCACTACATATTATATCACTATAGCCTATATTTAACCTTTTCAAAGCCCCATAAAATCTCGAACCTTTATCCTGTGTGTTGTTTTCGACATGGAGTTGGATGGACTCCAACTTTGCTAAGATATGTGAAACCCTGTCCAGTAAAGTCTACAGAAGTGAATCCACGTTCTCAGCAGGGGTTGCTGGAATCCTGTCTGACTATCAGAGTTTCTTTCTTTAGTTACTCTAAATCAACAGTAAAGCAGAGCGCTGGCCAAAGCCCAGAGAAAAATCTATAACATACATCAACCAGTCAAAAAATAAACACTGGCTTTCCTTCCCCCACAGTTACTAGCAATACCCTCGTTGCATGAATTTACAATTGTAGGATAACTGGAATAAACAATACTTACCTCAAAAGATATATTGATGTATTGGTAACATAGCGCTCCAAACTCTTTTCCCATTGGCTGCTGTTGCTTTCTGTGCTACGTGTGAATTGGAACTGTCAAAATCCAGATTTCCACATGGGTTGCATCCAAATTAGTGTTATATACTGTTTACTGCAGGTTTGTACTTCACTTGTGATCGGAGAGCACATTTGAGTGTGTCACAAACAGCTACAATGATTTGGGACATTGTATGATTTCAGGAAGACCAGAATTCCTCAAACAATTGAGGATCTCTCTTACTTTGGACTTGCCGAGTATCAGATTTGGCCTCTGCTCTTATCATTGTGTATGTTTTACTTTCATGACCACAAACAGACAAACTCATTTTTCATATACAGTATCATATACACAGTAAAATAAACTGAGAACAGAAATCATTTTAGCCAAACGAATGTAATGCAGAATGCAGCACAGATGTTTTTAATGTTCTGGGATTTACAAAACATTCATTTTATGTTTGCTTTGCTCATGTTCTCTCTCACACACACACACACACATATATATAGGTGCTTTGATTCATGCATGCCAGAGAAAGGCAGAGAGAGCAAGGAAATAATTTATTTGGAATTCATAATCAATATTATTATGTTGCTCATGGGATATAAACACACAAATGCAATTATCACTCATTACCAGCACTGTAATGCAGACATGATTTCGCTGTACCACTGTACCAAGTGTATCTGACACCCAATACATCAGTTTTGACATAATCTGTTGAATTAGTATTCAGTGTGTTTTATGTTTTTTTTTTTTTTTTAATAACAGAACAACATTTTCTGGGGGATAGGTGCATTCTTTTAGTGAAAGCTTGTTGAAAAAGAAAAATATAATTATTTAGAGTTTCAGGCACTTTTTTTAACCTATTCCCAGAATGTGCATTTTATATCCTAGAATTAAATTATTAGGTGATTATCAAAGATCAGTCTTGCTTAAAATTAAGCAGGCTATCAAAACGCTGCAGATTCGCATCTGTTTTCCTTGCAGAAAAAAGGGAAACTCAAACAATGGGTTGCTTTGTACCATCTTGAAAGGGCTATAACACAGCTTCCTGTTTAACTGAAATAGACCCATGAGAGAGATCTGTTAAATGTATTGTGTAGTTCAGACAGACCCAGCAAACACAGGCAGGAGACAAAATATTCACCGTGCCTGAGACTACACCAGACATTTCAGTGTGGTTCTAAGTACTAAGCAATGCTCTTTTGTTCGTCTAATGAGAAAACTTTACCCATAACTCTCTGTGGCCTGGTTTCACGGACAGGACTTAGATTAAGTTAGGATTAAGCCATAGTTCAGTTAGGACCTCTAAGTAGCTTTAATAAAGATGCATTAGAAAAAAAAATTACTGGTGTGAATCTTGAAATAAGTTTTTTTTTCAGTTAAAACAGCCCAGACATGCATTTTAGTCCGGGACTAGGCTTAAGCCTTGTCTGTGAAATGTTAGGTTATGTGTGTAAACATGGAGTAGGTCCAGAAGATGATGGCTGTGTGAGCGAAGAGTATTCACTATTTCTGTTTCCTTTGGGCAGAATATAGCACGCTATCTTTTCCGGTAAATGACGCTTTAGAGATAGTGTGTGAAAAGGACCTTTTCAGAAATACCATTGTAAAATTACCAGTAAATAACTAGATGCTATCTGTGAACAAATAAATAAGATTACTGGAATGACTCCATATAAGGTCTGGCCTCTGACAGAAGAAGTCTGCTTTGGGTCAATCATAATGATCTTATTATTCCAGGCTGTGTACTGTTCGCTCTGCTGTTCGCTTTTTTTTTTTTTTACAGTTTTTCCATGAAAATGTGTTATTTGGATGTCTTTGATAGTTGTGTTGTGCTTTCCTGCCCTCTTTTCCATTCATCAGCACTGGGGCTCTGCAGTTGGATACTATTGTGTGGCGTAGAAATAGCAGAAATAGCATATTATCAAATTGGAAAGATAGCTAAACTTATTTTCTAAAAACAAAAACAAAAACTGACTCAAGATTCTTATGCACTTGATAAGGGAAATGTCCCAAAAATCTCAATAACTAATTTTTGACAAAAACCCTAACAAGTTACAGCCTTTAGCCCTTGCATGGAAACATTACTTTTGTGAACAGCAGATTTTGTGTATTTCACCGAAATTTATTTGGGTAATTTTATGATAATTCGCTGGCATTACTGTGTGAAAGGGGCTAATGTTATAGGGCTTGTCCAACCAAAATTTAAATTCTTCATGTATTCACCCTCGTATCATTCTAAACATATCAGTGTTTGACTTGACATGTCTGACTTTCCTTGATGGAGCAGTAAAAGAAGAATATTTTACTTGTGTTAATGTGTTAATGCTGCTCAGTCTATACAATGAAGCAGGGCTGATGAAAACATCATGAAAGCACATTGTCTGAACATTTCATTTTGACTCTTTGTGCTCAGTTGTTAACCAGGATGGCCAGCCACTCATTGAGGGGAAGCTGAAGGAGAAACAAGTGCGCTGGAAGTTCATCAAAAGGTGGAAAACACGTTATTTCACCCTTGCCGGCAACCAGCTTCTCTTTCGAAGAGGAAAATCGGTAAGTGTCTCATGCACAGAATGTATTGTTAATGCATTCCTTACCATCAAGAGAAACCAAAGTGATCATTTTGAAATAATTTACTTACCCTCATTTGCTGTTTAATATTTTTGTGGAAACAAGTATTCCCTATACGTTTCAGAAGTTTGGGTAAGATTTAAAAAATAAATAGATAAATAAATAATACTTTTATTCAGTAGGGACACCTTAAAATGATCAAAGGTTACAGTATAGACATTTATAATGTTATAATATTTCAAATATTATTTCAAATCGATTCTATTAATTGAAATTTCTATTTATCAAAGAATTCTGGCATAAAAATATCACAATTTTCACAAAAATATTAAGCTGCAAAAAAACAGTTTATTACTGTTTTTACTGTATTTTGATATGTATATTTGTCTCCCTAATGTTCCTGAGCTTCAGGCTGTGACTAAATATTTTTTTTATTTGCTGTAAGGAAAACTATGCACACTATGGGCCCTATTTTAATGATCTAAACGGAAAGTGTAAAGCACACGATGCAGGTGCACTCAGGACGTGTCCAAATCCAATTTTCATATTTTAATGACGGAAAAACGGTCCGTGCGCCGGGGCGCAGTTTTGGAATGGGTTGTCCCTATTCTCTTAATGAGTAATGGGCGTAACGTTCATCTCCCATTCCCTTTAAGAGCGAGATGCGCTCGTGCCACGGCGGATCGCTATTTACAAGGCAGAATTTGTTGGCAGAAAAGCTGAACACTTCTCAAGCGAAGCATACGATCTGCTCGTGTGCAAAGTTAAAGCGCGCGAGTAGATCATCTACGGAACAAGCATGTAACTCTTTGTGTGATAATAACTATATGAAATTATATAAACTATATAGATCTATAAATTTTCTGCCCCATATCTTGAAAAATGGGATAATTCTAAATTTCCAGTGAAAGAACGCACTACAAATGCGTATGCGAACCAGTCTAGACCATTTAGACGTATGTGCACACTCTGTGATTTGTTTGGACGGGGGAGGGCGACGGGAGGAGGACTTCTCCGGTGCTGCCAATCTGCGATCTTTTTTGGTGGCTGCAGCATGTGCTGCATTTTTATTTATCTTTTCCCCCACTTCTTAAACTATTACGAATTTACATTCTGCATTTAAATTTATAGTAGGTTACACACTGAAAATCATCCTAGGGGTGGCCACAGGGTCGGCCAGAGTTTATTCAGTGGTGGCCGTGGCCACCCCTGGCCACCCCTTGGGGGCGCCCCTGGGAACAAGCAGGAATACACTGACTTATTAAACACACTGATTAAACTGAGGAGTTCAACGAGTGATGTTTTGCTGAAATAACCTGTTAAGTGGCCGGTCAATCTTTCAGTCCTCTGCTTTGGATGCAGGCTTTCAAATAGCTCCACGCGATGAGTCAGTTAATATATGTGTGTATTTGTAACGACTGGGTGAAAGGAGTGGCAGGAAGCAAGTGCGAGTTAATAATATTTAATGAAAATGAATGATACAGTACATAAAGAGGAAACACGGATGATGCTGAAGGAATACACAGTCCAGGAAGATGCAGGTGAATGAAGGATCCCAATGGCGGAGATGAGTTCAGCAGGAGAGGGTGACACAGGAACTGAGGAACAACGCTCTCACAAACACAAGACGCTAGACAGGCCAATATATAGGGATGAGTAATGAATGACAGCTGTTGCTGATGACAATTAGCAGAGACGGCCACAAAACCAATCAGTGCTGACGCGTAACACACAGACTTCACCCACATAGTGAAAAACCCTGAAATCACGGTTTGCCAACCGTGACAGTACCCCCCCCCCCCCCCCTCTAGGAACGCCTTGATTGTAATCAGCAGGTACCCTTGATTGTACGCCTTGATTGTAATCATCAGGTACCCAACTCCTCTCCTCCGGACCGTAACCTTCCCAGTCCACCAAGTACTGGAATCCTCGTCCCCTCCGTCTCGAGTCCAGAATACGATTTACCGAATAAGTTGGTTCCCCATCTATGAGTCGCGGCGGTGGGGGGATAAATACTGGAATAAAACACGGGTTTAATTTTGGACACATGGAAGGCGGGATGAATTCTCCTGTACGCTGGAGGTAGTTTGAGGCGGACTGTCACCGGACTAATAATCTTGGTGACAGGAAACGGGCCAATAAATTTGGGAGCTAATTTATTAGAAACGGAGTGGAGTGGAATGTTGTTAGTAGAAAGCCACACTTTTTGACCCACGACATATACGGGAGGCTTCAACCGGTGGCGATCGGCCTTGGCCTTAGTGCGCTCCCTCATCCGGAGCAGAGTCTCGCGGGCTCTGGTCCAGGTGCGGTGGCACCTCTGGACAAATGCGTGAGCGGAGGGGACCATGACTTCAGACTCCAGACTAGGAAAAACCGGTGGCTGGTAACCTAAGCTGCCCTGAAACAGAGAGAGGCCCGTGGCTGACACTGGTAACGAGTTGTGAGCATACTCCACCATAGAGAGTTGTTGGCTCCAGGAAAAAGGATTCTTGGAGACTAAACATCGCAACGTTCTCTCTAAACCTTGGTTGGCTCAATCAGACTGCCCGTTACTCTGGGGATGATTACCCGAAGACAGACTAACCGTCGCTCCTAACAATTTACAAAACTCTTTCCAAAATTTGGATATAAATTGGGATCCCCTGTCAAGAACCACGTCTACCGGGAGGCCATGTAACCAAAAGACATGATCAATGACAGTGATCGCTGTCTCCTTGGCTGTAGGTAATTTGGGCAAGGGCATGAAATGTGCCGCCTTCGAGAACCGGTCCACTACGGTCAAAACGACCGTCATGCCATTAGAGGGCGGGAGGGCGGTAACCAAATCTAGAGCGATATGTGACCAGGGTCTCGAAGGGACAGACAGCGGTTGAAGAAGCCCATCTGGAGGTTAGATGACTTACCACTGGCGCAAACTTGAGCAAGCCAAAACAAAATCATGGACGTCGCGAGCCATAAGTGGCCACCAGAATCGTTGCTTAACTAAACCCTTGGTTCGGCTTATCCCTGGATGACAAGCAACATTAGAACATTGACCCCACTGAATAACCTCGAACCGTGACTCTTCCGGCACAAATAAACGATTTGGTGGGCATCCGGGCGGAGGCGTTACCCCTTCTAAGGCCGTCTTGACCTTTGATTCGACCTCCCATATGAGTGCTGAGACGACTATTTTCTCAGGTAAAATACACTCGGGAGTCACCAGGCATTCGGAAGGATCAAAAAGACGTGACAAAGAATCTGGTTTAACATTTTTGGAACCCTGGCGGTACGACAGAGTAAAATCAAAGCGGCCAAAAAAAAGTGCCCACCAAGCCTGCCTGGAATTGAGTCTTTTGGCAGTTCTAATGTACTCTAAATTCTTGTGATTGGTCCAAACAATGAAAGGTACTCATGACCCTTCCAACCAGTGACGCCACTCCTCTAAAGCTAATTCTCTGTTACCAATGTCATAATTGCGTTCAGCAGGAGATAAACGATGTGAAAAAAACGCACAGGGATGCATCTTATCGTCCGAGGCAGCACGTTGGGAAAGAACTGCACCTACTCCCACCTCAGATGCATCGACCTCCACCACGAACTGCCGTGTGGGATCAGGGGCTACTAGGATGGGAGCCGAAATGAAGCGGTTCTTGAGGTTGGTAAATGCAGCTTCGGCTGCATTAGACCACCTGAACGGAGTACTGGGGGAGGTCAAGGCGGTCATAGGTGAGACTAGTTGACTGAAATTACGAATAAAACGTCGATAAAAATTGGCGAACCCCAGAAACCACTGAAGGGCCTTATGGGAATCTGGAGATGGCCAATCTATCAAAGCCTTAACTTTGTCAGGATCCATACGTATTCCCTCGGACGAGACGATATACCCTAGGAAGGGAACAGACTGTGCATGGAATACGCATTTCTCCGCCTTGACAAAAAGACCATTCTCAAGTAATCTCTGGAGCACTCGTCTGACGTGTTGCACATGTTCCTCATGCAACAAAAAATCAGTATGTCATCCAGGTAAACATATATAAACTTATCTACCATGTCTCTCAACACGTCATTAACGAGTGCTTGGAAAACTCCTGGCGAGTTGGAGAGCCCAAACAGACTTACCTGGAACTAAGTCTATAGCACAGTCATAGGGATGATGCGGAGGAAGAGAAGCAGCATGGGACTTACTGAACACCTCCTTCAGGTCCATGTACTCTGCGGGCACGTTTGATAATACCATGGTCTCCTCCTGAAAGACAGAAATAGGCACAACAGGACACGCAGAAACCAGACAAGACTCATGACAACTTTCACTCCACAAAATGACTGTGTTGGAACCCCAATCCACTCGTGGATTATGTTTGACCAACCAAGGGTGACCTAAAACAATGGGAGCGACAGGGGAGTCCATGAGGTAAAAGGATATGGTTTCGATGTGGTTGCCTGAGGTGAGCAGAGTTATGGCTTCGGTGTAGTGAGTGACGTGTGTGAGTTCCTGGCCATTGAGTACGGTGACATGGATGGGATGAGACACCGGAAGGACAGGAAGGTTCATGTGACATGCAAGGAGAGAGTCAATGAAATTACCTTCGGCTCCAGAGTCCAGAAGGGCGTGACAGTCGTCAGTGTGGTTCTCCCACCGCAGTTTTACTGGAAGGAGAGTCGAAGATGTAGTTGAGGACTTCCCGGTGGAGATCCCACCCGATATTAGCCTCAAACTTACTACCGGGCTGGCTCTTTTACGGGCATGAATGGAGGGAATGACCCGAGCCACCTCAATACAAACATAGTCCTTGGGACCTCCGCCTCTCTCTCTCCTTCTGGGAAAGCCGAGATCTACCCACCTGCATGGGTTCGTGATCGTAGACGGGACCGACCATGTTCTCTCGACTCAAGTGGCTCCACTCCGGAGAGACGTGGAGGCGTGATGGACTGGTTTGTTTACCAAGGCAATTAATCCGGGCGTCCACCCGGAGCGCCAGGTCGATGAGACCGTTGAGTGTTGGGGGCAACTCGAGGAGGTAGATCTCCTTATGAACACGGTCAGCCAGCCCATGCAGGAATCGATCCCACTGCGCCTCCTCGTACCACTGGCACGCGGCCGCCAGGGTGCGGAATTGGATGGAGTAATCCGCCACCGACGATTTCCCTTGTCGGAGGTCCGGGAGTTGGTGTGCGGCCTCCCTGCCAGCCGCGGCTCGATCGAATACTCTTTTCATCTCTTCGGAGAGGGTGTGGAATGAGGTGCAACACGGATGTCGATTGTTCCACACCGCCGTCCCCCATAAGGCGGCCCTGCCAGAGAGTAGAGTAAGAGCAAACGCGACCTTGGACTCTTCCGTCGTGAATGTGCGGGGCTGCAATGCAAAGTGCATGGAACATTTGTTAAGGAAAGTCTTGCAAAAGTTAGACTCACCGGAGTAACTGTCTGGCGCCGGAAGTCGCGGCTCTGGTCGGAAGTGGTCCTGGGAGACCTCCCGGGGGACGGACGGCGCAGGCGGTGCAGTGGGCGCAGCGGGAGATGTGAGTTGATGGATCTGCTGGGTGAGCTCGGACACCTGTTTCACCAGCGCTTGGATCGCGCGTCCGGTGTTCACAATGCTCTCCTGCTGCTGATCCATGCGGTTGACGCTGTGGTGGATGAATTCTGAGAGTGAAGTGGTGCTCGCTGCTTCCATGTTTTGCGGTGAGAGCGTTCTGTAACGACTGGGTGAAAGGAGTGGCAGGAAGCAAGTGCGAGTTAATAATATTTAATGAAAATGAATGATACAGTACATAAAGAGGAAACACGGATGATGCTGAAGGAATACACAGTCCAGGAAGATGCAGGTGAGTGAAGGATCCGAATGGCGGAGATGAGTTGGCAGCAGGAGAAGGTGACACAGGAACTGCGGGGAAGTGAGCTGAAGGTAAGTGATGATGCTGTTGGTGATGTGCGAAGAGTGGATGGGGTTCCAGGGAGACACGGACATCCAAAGCAGAAACACACAAGAAAGCAAACATCAGATGAATTACATGAAACAACGCTCTCACAAACACAAGACGCTAGACAGGCCAATATATAGGGATGAGTAATGAGTGACAGCTGTTGCTGATGACAATTAGCGGAGACGCCCACAAACCAATCAGTGCTGACGCGTTACACACAGACTTCACCCACATAGTGAAAAACCCTGAGATCACGGTTTACCAACCGTGACAGTATTGGCATGATTGTTCAATTAATTAGCCAATTTCATTCATCATTATAAGTAGTAATAGGCTGAATTGCAAATAGGTAGCCTAATTCTAATACACGCAATGACTATCCATCATTACATTTTTATATTTATGTAGCCTACACAATAATATTATTTTACACTGTATTCCTTTTGTTTTTAATATTTGGCATGTTTGTATGATGCTCATCCCTGTGTGTAATAAGCAAAGTCAGTGCACACTGTGGACCCACTCAGAGGCGCATTTTCTACCAACTCGCTCTCTAAATAACAAAAAAATACTGCACCATTGACTTTAGACTTTAGACCAGGTTTGATTTGGTCTATGGTGTAGTCTATTTTCAACTCCTTAAAATAGCAATGCACCAGCAATGTGCCTGAACACACCTATTTTTTAGACCAGCACGCCCATGGGCGCACAAATGGGCGCAAATGCATTTGCTAATTAAACAACATGGCGCTGGACGCGAAAATGCGAACGTCGCCGGACTGAAGCTATAGGAAACACACTTGCACTGCGCCTTGCGTCGCATTGCGCCAGGTGTATGATAGGGCCCTATGTGTGTTTGTTTATGGTTTTGTCAGATATAATCTCTTGGGGTAACATTAGATAATGACATGCCAGTGTTTCCTGGAACTCTATTCAGCATCATTCTGTTTGGGTGTAAATAAATGATGCTTTATCAATTCCTGAAACATTAATAGAATAAACAGCAGATAACCCAAATGAATGTAACATGTTACTTAAATCATGAAATAATCCTCAAAAAACAATATCGGGACAACTTTTGTGAATCTTGACCTATTGCAATAGATTGTGAGCATGATCTATAATAACTGATTCTGTAATCTGGCAATAAAATAAAAAAATAAAATAAAAAGTATTTAGCTGTTAGATGTTTTATTCTAGGAGCTAATTGCTCACCAGAAATGTTATTAGTCTAGACTAGAGTCCTGTTTTCTGGAAGATGATCAGTTCTTTAGAAAAACCCATCACTTAATCTTGAGATTCACCAAAAAATTCCCTGAAGGAATTTACATGAACTAAATAAAACTAAAATGGTTTGTCAAAATCTCTCTGTTGTGTTTAAACAAAGCAAAGAGCCAGTTTACTATGCATCTATATAACTTGGAGCCATGTAGGATTGTGGAAAAGAGAATTTATAACCAAAACCATGACATGCAAACAGTGACTAAAAAGCTAAGATCAATCAGTCTCACAGTATTCTGACAGAAAGCCAGCAAAAGCTTTTTTGTAAAAATGTAAGCATATTAAATCTTGATTTATTGTAAATTTTAAGCTGGAAAACGGATGCATAGTCATTTTATTTTGCAAACTCTTGACAGAGTCTTAATTTTATAAGGCATGACAAACTCTTTCAATATGATCTTGAGGACAATTTGGCCTCTTTTCACAATATCTTGTTTTTATTATGCTTTTAATTTGCCTGCAATTCTGTAAGTGTTTTTTTTTAATGGTGCTTATTCTCATCAGTGGACACAAACAACGATAAGCCTCATTTTTGGCAAACTTTAAAAACAAGTTGAGAGACTGGCAGAACAATATAGCAGGAGAACTGGAACCATTAAGAGAGGACATGCATGCTTTGATCCTCCAACTGAAAACCCCATAACCTTGACCCCATCCCATCAGAGATTAGTGGTTGACTAGTTGACTAGTCATCGCAAGCTGTGTATTATGTGAACGCACCCTAACCGTTGAGAAAATGACATTTTACTTTAAAGCATCTTAAAATCATGATGAAAAATGTATGTCGGGCTTTAAAGAAGTACACTTACTTTGATGTGTTGACACATGTAAAGGACCTGATTATAATTTTAACTGCAGCTTATTAATATATTTTAAAAATGTACTAAACTGAAACATCATCTTTACAAATGTTTAATTATAAATATATTTAAATACACAACATTCAAGTTTAAACAGAAATGACATTCAAGTATATTTTAGTTCACAATAAGTGCTTTTCAGAACATTCTGCAGTACTATATTTCAAAGACAATAGAAGCAATTATTAATTTACAAATAAAGATGTACTAAAAGGTTTAGTTCAACTAACCCTTTAAGTCCTACTTCAGGGGGTCGAAAAAGCACTCTTAAATTCATTCATTGCATTTACAATGTTTTAAATTGTTTTCATTTAAATAAACATGCAATTAGTCCAACAACACTAAATTATGTTGCACTTAAGTACATTCTTTTAAAGTATATTATTTCTATAATAAGCACTCTGCTAAAGTGTACTTGTTTTCCACGAGGTCTGATGGAGTCAGGTGAACCTCGGACTAAAGTGTGTAAAAATTCAGAGCAGATCTGTGGCGACCGCCAGTGAGACATGGATTATTTCCAAGCTGTAGACGAGGTGTAGGGTCTGATTTAAACTACTGGCTCAGTGCACATGGCTGTGGTCCATGAAAAGCTTCCTGAATGTTAGAGTATAAAGTGTTAGCTTTGATTGACGGCGCCTTTTCCCTCTTGTTACTCACAGAAGGATGAACTGGACAACAGCACAATTGAACTTAGCAAAGTGCAAAGTGTTAAGGTGGTTGCAAAGAAAAGGCGTGACCGCAGGCTGCCCAGAGCCTTCGAGATCTTCACTGACAACAAAACCTATGTGCTGAAAGCTCAAGATGAGAAGAATGCGGAAGAGTGGCTGCAGTGCATCAATGTGGCTGTGGCGCAGGCCAAAGAACGTGAGAACCGCGAGGCCACCACATATCTGTGATGCTTGTTCTGATGATCAAAAGCCAGATGGGTATGTCTTATTGCCACGTTAACCCACTAACCCATGTTTGAGAAACCCTTGAATTTTACTGCCAGCTCCTCTGCGCTCTCAGTATACAGCAAGAGCCAATATCATGTTGACAGCAATAATATCATACTACATTTAGCACTTTCATCAAATCACGTGAACTGTTACATCATATAAAATAATTAAGCTGGATTGATTTCACAAAAGGACCAAAAGCATCAAGAAGTGCCTCTAATAATCAGCAGATGAAATCATTCACCACTGGGGATACGAATGTGTAAATGGAATGGCAAAACAGATCTTGGTACACACTGTTCTTTGGCCGCAGGAACTTGCGTGTCAGAAATGTTGATCAATGTCTCCTTGAATAACACAGAGGACCTCTCCAAAGTTCTAGAGAACCGCAGAACAATGGCGGTGAAAGAAATTCGTTCCACTGGTATCTGTTTCAGAGCTGTGTTTCATGCGCTGGGGTGGGCTTTCATGTCTTAAGGCAAAGTTTGTCCCTTTTTCTCCATGGATGAATACTAGTTATGTTGTACAGTAACAGTGACTCAGATTGAAGCCTTTTATCTATTTATAGTAATAATTATTTTGTCATGCAAAGACACATTGGGTCTCTTACAATAAGTTCTGCCCTGTGACAAATGGTTTTGGCTCTATAATGTTTAGATTCAGAGAGAACAGAGGGTGAAATTATATCTCAAATCAATCAGAATGCAATCATTTTTTTCTGCTTCAGTGTTGATGAAGTTACTGTGGTTTGGCTTCTGAAGATTATCGTGCTTCTGGACACTAATCATGATTTTTTTTTAAATGCAGTGGGGCGAATTAGTAATATAACTTTTGCCAGTGTTGTTTTGGTGCCAGTGAAGGAATTAAATTAGACAATGACTCAAACATACCCACAAAATTAGTACTGAACACAATGTGCTCACATTGAACGTCCATTAATTTAGAAATTAAACAAGTGGCAGCCACTTCATGGCCGATTGCACCACATACAAAACATGAAGTGTCCCAGGCCTGGTCCTCTCTCTCGCTCCACTGGCATCACTTCTTTTTATATCTCTTCATATAGTTCCTCTGTGAGACTTGAGACCGCTCATTAGCCCTCACGCCACCGGCCTCGCTCCATTCCAATGACTCTCGGCCCTGACCTGTTTGCCACGATCATATTATACACAGAGGTCTCTCTGAGGTATTTATGCTTTAATGCTTTCTCTCTGATAAACTGGCCACTTTGATTCTTCACTTGAGCCTTTTTTGGATGACTTTATTCAAAATGAGAATATTTATTGATTTTTAAAGAATTGAAGCAGTTTATGATGGGATGTCTGACATGAAACAGTTGGCCTTTACATTGTAGCATTTCATTCTGTCATTAAATATTGAAAAAGTAGTGTTTTTTTGTGACAAAAAAGACAAAAATATGTTAATAATAGTTTGAAAAGCCCAATTTTAGTTGAAATTCTCAACATCCAAAAATCAAACAGAAGTATCTCCACAGATGTTTCTTGTTTTGCTTCACAGTGTTGAGTTCCTCTGTTTATTTACTTGAGTTGACAGCATAATCCAGTCAGGATGCATGTCAGCATCTTGTAGGGTTTATTTAGCTCTCGCACCCCTAAGGGCCCATAAGGGCTTTCAGCTCAGCAAGGTGCCTCAAGGTCCCTAGATGTGTGTAGACTCAAAAAACACATTTGTATTTCCATGGTTTGTTACAATTTTATTTTCCATGTGTTGGGGTCTCTGAGCCAAAGTCCTATTTATTTTGAAAGTATTTTTTTTTCTTATGTTTTTAGTTCATCTGATTTCAAATGCACTTCCAGGCAGCTGTATAAATATCTGCCCAATTACATGCTAAATGAAGGTGTGCACATGTGCACATGACCTCTGTGACATGAACATGGCTTATGTTAGTGTTGTTTCTCCTGAGGGACGAATGTCTATTTTCTTTTTATTGAATGCTGGAGGGTTTAGTCCTCTTCAAATGAACATACTGCTGTTGTTATTTTATTATTTTTTTTTTTTAAATACTGGAATGTACAGTGAAGGAACTGGGAGAGCCGATTTTTCAAAGACATTCATATATATATATAGATATATATAAAGATTCATCTGATTATGTCGTTCCAAAGAATTTTGATATCCAGTTACTAGGGGTGTAACGATATGCGTATTCGTATTGAACCGTTCGGTACGAGGCTTTCGGTTCGGTACACGGTACGCATTATGGACTGAACGGTTCGTTGGACTTAATTATATTAATTATAATTAATTATATTTGGAAAATAAAACAAATTGTGAAATATAATGATATGCTTTCAACTAGGTAGCCCAATAACCCAAACGACGTAACAGGCAACGCCCCTGACACCCCCGAAGAAGAAAAAAACACCAACTTATATGTTTATGTTAGGCTACTCAGTCAGGCGCTCGCTCACTCAGTACGCGCTGAAGGCTCGTTGCAAAATGGCCAATGCGTTTAACAGACCAGAAATAGAAGATCCTCCAATAACCAACAGGTCTGGTGTTTGGGTGCACTTTGTATTCCCTGTAAGCTATAATGGTGATGGCAAGAGAGTGGTGGATAAAAAAAACAACGATATGTGGCATCTAGGGTAGCTACACCAGCGGGAATACAAAAAAAAAATCAGTATCTGGGAAAAGACGGAAAAAAGGAGAAACATACATGCAACAAACTATCCCCGCAGCATTTAGACAGACATTTCCAACGGATTCAAAAAGGGCAAAAGACATCACCACGGCGATTGGTAGGCTACATTTACGTTATAGCCGCAGATATGAGACCTTAATATTTACCATTGATTCTATCATCACCATTATAGCTTACAGGGAATACAAAGTGCACCCAAACACCAGACCTGTTGGTTATTGGAGGATCTTCTATTTCTGGTCAGCGCGTACCTACTGAGTGAGCGAGCGCCTTACTCTGTAGTGGAAAACGTAGGTTTTAAGAACATGCTTAATGTAATTGAGCCCCGTTACAATATTCATTCACGAGCCCATTTCAGACAGACCGTAATTCCTGCTTTGTTCCAAAAAACATAAGCCCTATAGAGAACCAATTGAGTAAAAACACACTCAATATAAAGAGTTATAGAGTTCCATATAAAAAGTTAAATCTTTGTATTTGTTCATAACTAATATAACATTTTCATTTTTTTTTATAAGGAGCTGCTTTTGTTTTATACAGTATGCTGCTAAGAAAACACCATAGAAGATGGGTAAAGAATAGCTCCATCATTGTTCAATGTAAAAAAAAAAAAAAAAAAAAAAAACATACTTTGTTAGTTTTAATGAATAAAACATTTTTTAAAAATCAAGGAAATTTATCTGCCAACTTTTTCTTTTTGCTGTCTCTAAAACGTACCGAACCGAACCGTGACACCAGTGTATTGTATCGAACCGAACCGTGCATTTTGTGAACCGTTACACCCCTACCAGTTACCAATTGTGAGCTAATGGATAATGTGAGTAGCTAAATCTATTAAAGTGTTGTTTTAGCAAACACATTTCATATTCATATATTCTGGGATGGTAGAATTTATCTTGTTGAATATAGTTTTTCACACTGAAATATGTAGGATTGCAAACAGCAATTCATGTTGACTTTAGGAATTGTATTAATATTTGTGAACATACACTGGATAAAATCTTAATATTTCGTCCCCTTGGAATTATAAGGTTCTATGTGACATTTTTGTCAAAATTGAGTTATTCCCATATTGTTATTCTGTGACAACTTATTTACATTGTTTACATTATGTTTTTATATTTTTATTTAAAAAACAATAAGGTTCTATCTACACAGTCGAATGGAATGCAAAAACTTTTAAGCTCAATATCGCAAAAAAACTACTCAGAATGCAGATAGAACCTTATAATTCCAAGAGGACGATTTGTTATTGTAATTCATGTTGTGATTCTTTTTTTTTTTTTTTCAAGAGTTTTAAACTGACTAAATACTGAAATAATATCAATTTGTTGCAGATTAATGTTAGTTGACATTTATCCAAAGCTGAAATAGTTTCTTTAGAGATAGAGATGAAGAGTTTCACTAAATCTACTACCCTTTACGGACTAATGAAGGAAGGAATATATATTTTCCTGATTTTTTTTTAGAGTTTGATATCATGCAAACTGATGTTTTTGTTTCCATAAATAAATAATTAGAATTATTATGGCAGCATTTATTTCCATTACTTACTTTGCATCTCAAACACTTATAGGTGTAAATGAATTATTGATGTTACTGAGTCAATTAAAGTGATAGTTCATCCAAAAATTAAATTCTGTCATCATTTACTCACCCACAAACCTGTATGAGTTTCTTTCTTCTGTTGAATAAATGAATGAATGATGCATGTATATAGGGCTTTATTGTGAATTGTTGTACACCCAAGGAATGAATGAACCAATAAAAATATTTTCCTTGATTGCCACGTAAGTTGCATGTGCCAATTGCGAAAAATCAAGTCAAACTAGGCTGAATGTCTGTCCATGTTTGTTGGGTGTAGGCTAAAACTTTTGGATGAGTCACACTTTAAAACGTTGGTATTAGGTTCAGGATTTTGGGAATTTGATTTTAAAAACCCATTTTCCTCCTTACTTTAAAAGAGTTTTTCATGTTCTTCGCAAATCAGATAGAGTACACACATGGGTTAAACCTCAGATTGCTGCTATATGCCTGAACACAGCGTAATAGCCCTTAAAAATGATATGATGGTGCTTCAGCACCCTTGAGTAGACACAGCAGCTTTGCCAAAACATATCCATGTTCAATCCTACCCAACAGACTGAAGACACACTGAACTGGCTCCAAAACAAATACAACCACCATATGTACCAAATACACATTACAAACACAAGTATGTGTGCAAGTAAATTATGCCATTTAAATGAGCTGGGATAACATGAACAAGACCTTTGGGAGAACAGTATTCTGTCTGGAATCTTCTCCTTGAGTTATCTTGGCAGACAAATTTTTGTTTGGCCTCACCCAGTCAGCATAGAGACCCTACTGACACGATCATGACCAAGTGTGATGCGGCAAGATTCCAGAGTCAACCAATTTATCTGTCCACACTGAATACAAAACATCTGTGCAACGTGACACAGTCACTGCCAATCACAATGTATTTTATGTTTAATGTACAGTGATGAGGAACAGGACTTTTTTCATCCCATTGGTGCATAGATCAATATTACCCAATGAGTTATGAAAAGTAATTCTCCTTTGGGATAAAAGGAACGATGATTCAAATGTTTCAGCACTAGGTGAAGAGACTACTAATTACATATACATAAACTCGCTGTTACTTTTCATAACTCAGTGAGCAGAATTTTGGAGCAGTGAAACTGACAACATGTCATGATATTGGTTAAATGTAAACTATAGCTTACACTTCATTTCAATAGTCCACTTAGGAATTCTACTTATTGTAAGTAACTTTGCCAAAGCATGTAAACCAACTCAGAGTATTAGCAGACTGTTATGTCATAGATGCCCTATTAGCGGCTGTTTCTATGGGCAGCTATACATAAGGCTTCTGCCATATTGGAATGATCACAGCAGGCCTGTGATTACTCAAGAGCAAGCTGACTGTATGTCTGCAACCCTAGTTTTACGCGTATGTGAATATATATATCTGTAATAGACTTAAATACAACAACACGAAGCCGTTAGCTAACACGACATTTAAAAGGTACAACAGTTTAAGACTGTTGAGTTAATACATATTAAAAACACAAACCAACACATTCCTAATTGAGAGTTTATCCAATTTCTTCAGGAATTGAATTTTCGGTGGTTTTTACAACCAGAGGCTATGCACTGTTGTGGCATCTTGAAGCTCGTTGACTTTGATTGTGAGTGACGAAACATGCCATTTTTAGATCAAATAAACTCCAGTCTGGAACAAGCACGCAGTGTGACAGTTGGTGCAGATGTTAATGTGACAAAAATGTATAATAGATTAGATGAATATTTAAAATCTGTGTACATTTTAGAGTGATAAGCTCTTAAACTGCATCTCACTTTAAATTCTTGTGAAGAGTATTCCTGAAATAGCATTTGAGGTGTGTCATTTCAGTCTCTCTCTCTCTCTCTCTCTCTCTCTCTCTCACACACACACACACACACACATTTTAGCTGTTTTAAAGGCAGCTTTACAAGTATCCTTAACAGAAAAGGCCATAGAAATGTATTATTTATGTCTGTTGTATGTACAGTATTTTATGCATATTAGTGTTTTGGAAAACTTCTAAATCTTTAAGGTTAATGACGGTTAGGATGAAGGTAGTTTCCTCTCTAGGCAGAAGACATAGTGAGATCAGTTCTGGAGCAGAGCTATAGATTACATTTGGCAAGCAGCCTATATTCAAAGTCCAGAACCGTTAGCTAAAGTTGTATATCAATGTCTGGATTCTTTTGGAAGCTGGACTATGCATGATGAATGAACTCTAGAGATCTGTGTTCCTATGACTGCATGTTATAGCTAATGTCATATATCTATAAGAAATGTATTAATACGAATTAGAGATGAGCCGAATCTGGAGGAAAGATCAGTGATGATTGGGCTGGGATGATTGGGATGTCAAAGGGTTATGGTTACCATCTCCTCTGAAAATATCGTCTTGAGGCCAAAAGAAAGCACAAGCAAAGGTAAATAAATAAACTTCCAAAGAAAATGACAGCAGGAGGTTGAGAAAGATCATTTACATACTGGAAGATCAGTCTATAATAGTTAAGGTAGATGTTTTGGGTTTGTGAGACCGCATTACCAACTTCCATCCAAGCAGGATTCGACAAAAGGCTATCTCCAGTAGTTCTTAAATAAGAATATGTTACTGTAAAAAAACGAATTTGATTGACTTTCAGTAATCAATTATTTCTTTAATTGATGCACAAAGCAGAAACATTGCAAAACGTTTCACAAACAATTCATAATCCAAACATGTTGCAAAATCAGCATTGCCACAAGGAATGCATCTAAATAAAAGCAATGTCTTAAATATGATCCTCTTCTTTTAAGATTTTTTTTGTCACTTACACAGGACTGTGCACTTCAAAGTATTAATAACAATGTGAAATTGAATTTCAGATGTTTCCTCTCCCTTAGAGACACATATCCCACTCTGTGAGGGGTTGTTTTTGGACATCTGTGGTGCCAAGACACGTCTTGGATTCATCTCTTTAAAACCACAGTGAATCGAACTCAGTCACTTGCAGAAAATCTTTTCTCCATGGATGATACATCTTCGTTGGTTTTTAGTCAATTACGCACACTCTCTTCATTAAAATCCAGAAAAGACTGTTGTTCAGAGGATCCCTGAAGACTGATAGGGAAGAATAGAGAAACCAAACACTTAATAATAAAATATAAAAGATTTGGAAATGGCATTAGAATCTAATGAAATACATGTAGAAATCACTGAGTGGGACAAAAGTGAAGAGATGAAGAAACAGCATGAGTCGGCAACATGTGTTTTTAATTGGGTCCCCTGGCTGTGATTTGCTTAGAGGCCTGGTGGGGTCCCGCATGTGACTTCATTACCTCAAATCTTGCTTTAATACGCTTTTTTTTGTATAGAGCGTTGACTCCACATTATTGGACTCCTGGCTCCAGAGAAGCTTATTTGTGACTTGAATGTAACATTTCAAGTAAATAACAAAACATAACCGACACATACCGCTTTAACTCTGTAAAGTACAAGCAGGAATGTGATATATGAGCATTAAGTACAGGCAGAGCACAATCCTAAAAACTACAAACTCCTATGATACATCAACTTGCCCTTGTATAATGTAAGATTACATTGCTAAAATCATTCTTGCCTATGTGATATAAACACAGATTTACAGGATATAAATTCGTAATTCTGAGAAAAAAAGTCAGAATGGCAAGATATCACGGTTCAGAGTTTACACAAGTTTACATCTCACAATTTTTAATTCTGAGTTTATATCATGCAACTCTGTTTTTTTGTCTTTTCAATTCTTTTTTTTTTAATTGCAGTTTTTTTAATCACACAATTTGCCTTATTTCTCTTACGATTGAAAATGTATATTTCACAGTTCAGACTTTTCTTCTCAGAATTGCAAGTTAATGTATTGCAATTCTGACTTGTTTTTTTCTCAAAATTCAGAGTTTACATCTCATAATTATTTTTTATTTTTATTATTATTGTTTTTTTATATATAAAGTAAAAATGGCAATTGCAATTTTTTATCACACTATGCTGACCTTTTTTTCTCAAGAGTGAGAGTTAATATTTCACAATTTATATATTAGTTTTTATAATTGCAAGTTTATATCTAGCATCTAACTATTTGGTAAAATTGAAAAATTAAAAAAAAAATTGTAAGGCATAACTTAGAATTGCAAGGGAGAAAGTCTGAATTGTGAGATAAAAAGTTGCAATGTACTTTTCTTATTTTTTACTCATGTTCATGTTCATTTGAGGAGGTCACCAGAGCAACATTGACAAAACATTATTACCAACCGAAAAATAAAATATTAAAGGGATACTCCACCCTAAAATAATTTTTTGTCATTAATCACTTACCCTCATGTCGTTCTAAACCCATAAAAGCAGTGTTTGTCTTCAGAACACAATTTAAGATATTCTAGATGAAAACCTGGAGGCTTGAGACTGTCTCATAGACTGCCAAGTAAATAACAGTGTCGTCCTCAGAATACTCCATCTAGCATCAGATGTGCAATCTGGGTTATATGAACTGAACACAGCTTTTACGGGTTTGGATGGGGGTAGGTGATTAATGACAAAATGTTAATTTTGGGGTGGAGTAACCCTTTAAGGTCAGCTCCTAAACATAACTGTCACCGGGGAATTAGCTGATTGTATAAAAATGTACAATTTGCCAAAACTTAAATAGTTATGAATTTCCATGAGATTGTGTTGTTAATGCTGTCATTTATGACTTTATGGTTTTGTTTGGACTGTGGATTGTGCCCTTAATTTTTAAAGTCGACCCCCTTGAAAGCGATTGTGTAATTCCCACACTGCTCAATAGTATCATAAACAACATAATCTAGGCACATTCGTCATTTGATTTCTGAAAGAGGCACATTCTCAAACTATATGTTCTCTACACCTACACTGTACATTTCCATTCAGTAACCTGCATGCGCTGTACTTTTATAATATGATGTTTGAATTATCATCCAGCCAGTGACTCAATCCATCTGTTAGAGCTCTTAACAGAAATTGCTGTGTCAGTGGAGAGGTTAAATAACATGAACGTGACGTTCTGTGAAAGCTTTGCCAGATTTTAGAAGCAGAACCCCTGCAGCAGGCTGGTCAGTTTCAGAGGGTGGTTTATGAATCATTCTAACATGGATTATGGTATGTCCGCACATATTAAACCGCAAGGCTTTGACTTGTTCAATGACTTGGACGGTTTGTATCTGCTTCATATGGATGTCATGATTACTGAATGGGGAATATTGAGGTTGTATCCATCACATAGACCTTTTACACACTTGCAGTGATGTAATGCATAAAACGTATATTGCTTACATGGCTTATAACCATGGGGGTTAATATGTGTTCTCATACTGTATACAGTAGTTTATGCAGTTTCGTTTTTAAAACATGTTGTTTTTCCCTTATTCGGCCATTTTATCAGTTTTAGATGACAGTTTTTTGCCTAATTGCCATGTACATTTTTTCTTTCATTCACACTTCCTTTGAACTTCAAAGAAAATTCAGTTTCATGATTTATGATGTGCATTACACGGTCGCGCCGCAGCGGAAAGAACTCGCTGCGCGCTGAATGCCCATCACGCGCTGTGATGACAGCCGTCATGGAACACGAGTTCAGAACTATACCCAGAATGCACATTATAGTCTATTTTTAGCTGTAACCAAAGATAAAATGGATTATAATATTTGAAGATTCCTTGTGACATCTAAAAATTGATTGCTTGTCGTTATACTTTTTAAAGGTGTTACAATTAATAGAATAGAATTATAATGTATTATAACGTACTCGGTTACTAAATGTAACCTCGGTTCTCTCTAGAAGAGCGAAAGAGTACTGCGTCTTAGCTAAGACGCTACGGGAAAAGTCTCTTTTCACGAAATACTGAAGCAAAAAATTATCCTTAATTTTGTATTTTTGTAAAGCGCATTTGCAGCAGTACACAGCCATAGGCGAGACGGCTCCTCCGCTCATTGGCTTGTTCTGCGGCAACTGCACAGCCTATCGAGCGCAGGCTGATGCAACATCTCTCACCTGATTTATTTCACCTGATTTACTCACCTGATTTATTTCATCGCCGAAGCGAACCAGAGTAAATCGTACGCACGGCAGAGAACGCAGTACTCGTTCGCTCTTCTAGAGAGAACCGAGGTTACGTTTAGTAACCGAGTACGTTCTCTTACAAGAGCTCTCTCGCACTTGCCACTTCCCGCCGAAACGGGTGTGGCCCAACCTATAAAAGGAGATCCAAAATGTAAAACGCTGTGCGCGCAGGGATCACACACCAATAAACCTGAAGCAACGCCCAGGATTTACAGTGCACAGTCACCTGAGGGACTCACAGAGAGTCCAGGACAGAAAAGGGAAAAAGTCCTCCGTCCCATATCTAGCAGCATCCGTAGATGCGGCCATATAACATCACACAGCCGAAGCAAGGCCTGACCAATGTGGCAATGCGGGTCTTACGCAATACTGCCCATATAACAGTCGGCAGCGCATAGCGCTCGTGAACTCAGAATTCCCCTCAGGGCCCTGATTCGACTATACCGACAGCAGCCTTGCTTGCAAGGCGGGAACCTCCAGGTTATAGAACCTGATAAATGTAGACGGCGAGGCCCAACCTGCCGCCATACATATATCCTGCAAGGAGATCCCAGTAGACCATGCCCACGACGAGGCGACGCCTCTTGTGGAGTGTGCTCTGACGCCCAACGGGCACTGAAGGCCCCTGGAAGCGTAAGCTAACGCTATGGCGTCAACTATCCATCTGGATAGAGTCTGTCTTGAAACAGCCATTCCCATTAGAACGTCCACCGAACGAGACAAACAGCTGCTCCGTCTGCCGAAAGGCAGCAGAGCGAGATACATAAGCTCTTAAAACCCTGACAGGGCAAAGAAGACTCGAGTCTCTATCCTCCCCTGACACCGGCAGGGCAGACAGGGCAATAACCTGAGCCCGAAACGGTGTGTTGAGGGATTTCGGCACATAACCGTGCTTAGGTTTGAGTATGACCCTTGAGTCATTGGGCCCAAACTCCAAGCACTACTGGCTCACCGAGAGTGCGTGCAAATCACCCACACGCTTCACCGAAGCGAGAGTCAACAAGAATACTGTCTTAAACGACAGATGCTGAAGGCTAACCGATTGGATAGGCTCAAAAGGGGGACCCTTCAAAGCCTCCAAAACCGCCGCGAGGTCCCACATAGGGACTGACAGAGGTCTGGGAGGATTCAGCCTCCTAGCTCCTCTGAGGAACCGGATGACTAAATCATTCCTTCCTATTGACTGACCGAGCGCCATTTCAGAAAACGCCGCGATGGCCGCCACATAAACTATGAGCGTGGATGGGGCTCTGCCCTTATCCAACAGCTCCTCTAGGAAGGAGAGGACCTCCGTCACCTCACAACTAAGGGGTGAATAACCTCGAGCTGTGCACCAGCTGGAGAACACCGACCACTTCGAGGCATACAGACGTCGTGTCGACGGAGCTCTAGCCTGAGTGATGGTATTTAGCACTCCCACTGCGAGATCAGCGGGTAACCGTTGAGCGCCCACACATGGAGGGACCACAACTCCGGTTGAGGGTGCCAAATCGAGCCCCTGGCCTGCGAAAGGAGGTCCCTCCTCAACGGCACCGGCCACGGGGTGACATATGCAGTGTGCGCGACCGACTTGAGTCGTAATTATGGGCGCAGGCCCTGTGTGCAGGGCTGTGCTTACATGTGGAGATGGGCTCTGAGGAGTGGGCATCGTCACTACATTTATAGCACCATCGGCCGTGGCCGGAACACCAGAAAAAACACTCTTTTCGTGAAACATCTGGGTAGCCGTGATAACGGCTTTTGTGTGCAGGCAAGCGGGCACTCGTGCAGGCTTGCGCATTGCAGAGGACACAAAGGCAGTCACAACTCTTGGAACTGCAACAGCGGCATGCTTGGGTGAGAGCTCGGCCGCAGCGGAACTCGAACACCGGCGCTTTCCCAGCAGTGCTAGGATGCTTTCGGGGCTTCTGGCTTCACCGCAATCCTCTGCCGCGGCTCCCGCGGCGCGGGGCGACAGCTTGAAGAGCGAGAACGGGGTCCCGAGCTGCGTTGCTGACGCTGTCGCGATGACGCAGCATGAGGCGGTGGGCGTGACTGAGAGCTCTGTGGGGCCGGTCTAGAGTGGCTAGCTGCAGAACTGGAGCGCTTCGGCAAGAAGTGACCCACGGAGCTCGCCCAACCCTCACTGCCCGAAGCAAGCAGAGAGCACGTGTCTTCTTCCTCCGACGCGGGCCTGAGATCCACTTCCTCAGATGACGCGTCGGCAAGCAGCGGACGCTGAACATCGGGAAGCGATGCAGGGGAGGCCGGCGAAGCAGAGGGAACCGGCGAGCTCGGCCGAGCTTGAGGCGGTTCTGGTAGGCGCTTCTTACAGCGCTGCGGCGCAGCGGATGATGCAGGCTTCGAGAAGGATGCCAGGCGAGTCCTCAGAGTCACCATAGGCAGTAGCTCGCAATGAGGGCAGATCGCTGCATGGTCCTCACCCAGACAGGAGACGCAGATGACGTGACGATCTCCTTCGCTGAGCGGGGCTCTGCACGAGCCGCACCAGGGCATCTTTAAAAAGACGCAGCTCTTTTTGTGAGTGTGCGTCGCAGGGCGAACACACACACAGGATATAAATGGATATAAGGATATAAAGGATATGGGTGCCGGATAGCGCAGCAGGAACGGCAGTGGAAGGCGGCGATGCCAGCAGCTTCAGAATGGCTCGTCCTGCTGATATGCTTTTTCAGACGGCGCTTGCTTCCTCCGTGATCCAGCGATGCGTGAGCTTCGCTGAAGAGATGAAAAATCAACTTCAACTACACAAACCAGCTGGGGACCCATGGTACGGCAGCAAAGTTCCTTGATTATTATGCCAGAATGTGAGTATAGTTCCTAGCCATATCGGCCTAGAAATTTTTTATTTTCAAACGGTCTTAGTACACGATGTAACCACAGAAGAGTCAAATTTAAAAAGAAAAAATATAGAAACTCTTTGGTCATTTTTGAGTAAGATGCTAACGTTCTAATTAGATTCAATGATGTATGCTAAGCTAAGCTAAAACCCTTACGAAAAATAACCATGGTTCTATTATAGTAAAACTGTAGTAACCCATGGTTTTTTGGTGCGTTGACTACCATTTGTATAACCACAGATTTACTACAAATACCATGGTTAAACTATGGTTAATTTAGCAAAACCATGGTTAATTTGTGGTTACCATGGTTTAACTATAGTAACCATGGTTTTTTGGTTTTTCATTTGTAGTAAAACGTCTACGGTTACTATCATAACCTCGGTTCCCTGAGAGGCGGGAACTCAACATTACGTCAGCTAAAGACGTATATATGGGAACTCCTCCCTTCTCCACTTTTGCTGAAATCTTATTGGCTAACGCCAGCTGGGGGCAGCTGGCTATTGACGCGAAGCATGCAAATACTGACAGGTTCGCGGGCAGTATAAATTGCATGGGCGCGAAAATTACGTCAGAATCACGACTGAACGCTAGCACAGCTGATCAAACAGCGACCACGGCGGCTAACGTAATGTCTCGTTCCCGCCTCTCAGGGAACCGAGGTTACGATAGTAACCGGAGACGTTCCCTCTCGAGGCGGGAACTCAACATTACGTCAGCTAAAGACGTATATGGGAACTGTATAAAATCCCGCCGTGAGAGCAGTGAAGATAAGCCTTGAACGGAGTCAATCACCCCCACACATAAGCAGGACAGTTCTAGCCAATGGCCGTGTCGCTAAGAGTGCTTGCATCTGATAGGCGGAACTAGACCAATGAGACATCAGCTCCGACCCTAACGAAATTAGCATATCTTCATGCAATAAATGTGAAGCCCGCACTAAACAGGGCAGACACAACACAAAAGCACTCAAGCTTGAGAGTAAACACAGAGTCGACAGCTTAGCGGTGACAACTGCATAAACCATTTAAACCATAACACAGAGTTGGCAGCCATGGTAAGTACTGTATAGCTGGTTATAACAGAATGAATAAAACTTAACTCACCGAAAGTACATGTGACGCTACAGAGGGTACATCCAGCTTGTAAAACCTGGCGAATGTGTTCTGGGAAGACCAGCCAGCAGCAAAACATAAATACTGGACCGACATACCTCTAGACCAGGCCCATCAGGAAGCATTTATATTGTCCTCGCAGAATGAGCTCTGATGTTGAGGGGATAACCCTTCCCTGGCATTCGATAGCGTCCACGATCCAGTGAGAAAGTCTCTGTTTAGAAACAGCACGTCCCTTAATTCATCCACCAAGCAAACGAACAGCTGGTCCGACTGACGAAAAGCGGCCGAGCGATTCATATACATCCGTAAAACCCTAACAGGGTCTCGGCGCTCTTAGTATCAGCGTCACGCAAGGCTGACGGCTCAACAGATAAGGCGGGCAGGAAACAAAACGGTGTATTGAGTGTCTTCGGAACGAAACCCGGTCTCGGCCGGAGAGTGACGTTACAGTCGCCAGGTCCGAAACCGATGCAATATCGTTCACCAAACGCAAGGCAGACTTCAGGGAAGCTCCTTAACCGCAATCGAAGTTAAGGGCTCGAACGGTAGTAAGAGATAGAGCCCTCAAAACTAGAGCTAAATCCCACGGCGGCACGGAGGGCGGCCATGAAGTACACAATCTCCTTGCTCCCCTGAGAAAACTGATTACCAGAGCGTGCTTACCGATCGCTTGCCCGTCAACCGGGGAATGAAAAGCGGCACTAGCGGTCACATACACCTTCAGCGTGGATGGTTTCAACTCCCGCTATCCATACTGTGCTGTAGAAAGCGCAAAACATCCGACACGGAACAGGTCCCCGGGTCAACATAAATGTCCTTGCACCATTTTGTGAAAACTCCCCACTTCTGCGCGTAGCAGCGAATGTTTGATGGTGCTCGCGTCTCCGTAAGTGTGTTTAGCACTCGTGAGTGCAGAGCGTCCCGCTTATTATGGTCCACGCCGCGGCCACACATGAAGGTTCCACAGCTCGGCGCTGGGGTGCCATATTGTGCCGTTCGCCTGAGACAGCAGGTCCTGCCTGAGGGGGATTCGCCATGGGGGAGCCATCACTAACTCTCTCAGGTCCGTGAACTAGGGCTGATTCAGCCAGTTCGGGGCCACGAGTTTAACTGACGCTCTCTCCTCCCTGATTTTGCACAACACAGGCAGAATCTTCACCGGAGGGAACGTTGAGGCCTGGCTTCCGGCCAACGCGATGTCAGAGCATCTCCTGGCAGGGGGGAGTGAGATAGCGAGAAAAACGTCTTACAGCGTGTGTTCTCGCTCGTGGCAAACAAATCCACTTCCTCCATCCCAAATCATTAGATCTGATCCTGGGTGAAGCCTCCATCTCCTTGAGGAATCCCGTTCCTCGAAAGCATGCTCACTCCACGGTTCAAAGTACCGGGGATGTGCGACGCTCTTATGGAGATTAAGTGTCGGTCCGCCCACAACAGGAGACTCGCTGCCTGTTTGAATAGAGCTCTGGAGCGCACGCCGCCCTGGCGATTTATGTACGAGACCACAGACGTGTTGTCGGTTTGTATCAGTACAAGTTACCGCTCCAATTTCGACCGAACGGATTGCAGGGCTAAGGACACCGCTTCCAATTCCAAACGGTGTATGTGCCACCTTCTCTGTGACTCCGACCACAGGCCTGAGGCAGGTACGCCCAGACGCACTGCTCCCCAGCCTGAAGTAGACGCGTTCGTAGAGAAAAGAGCTCCTGGGCTGAACATATCCGGGCTGTTCCACGGTCTCAGAGTGCTGACGCAACTGTGAATGACCGTATGTGTTTGTGGACCGAAGACCACGCCCTCGGCGGAACTCGAGTTACAACCAAAACAGTAGCGGCCGCAATGTAGCAGACCCAGATGGCGCACTGAAGAAGCCGCCGCCATTTAGTCCCAGAAGCCTCTGAAATTCCCTCAGTGTAAAACGACCTGCCCGGCCTGAAACAGCGCAGAGTCGATGAAATGCTCTAGAGAGAGATGGGCTCGCATCGCCATCGAGTCCAAACATATTCCCAGATATGTTACAGTCTGACTCGTAAAAACATGCTCTTCTGCTTATTCGCACGCAGTCCCAGCGTATCCAAATGGTGAAGCATTGTTTTCACGTGACTGATAGCACATCTCTTGAGTGGGCTAAAATCAGCCAATCGTCCAAATAATTCAACATGCGCATTCCGCTCGATCTGAGGGGAAATTTCGCTCTATCGCTCCCTATCGAGCAGACTGAGAACTTCCTGTCGCAGAACAGGACGGTTCTGGGGCAAGTCAGTGACGGGACCACGCCATTGAAGCGGGGAGGTCTGCGTTTGAATTAGAGAGAATATCCATCGTGAATATTCCCAGTATCCACAGTGAAACGCGCGGGATAGCCTTTCTACCGTCCATGAAATGACACCGCAGACGCGTTACCTCTACAGCCACGGATGGCTTATTATGACCAGGGCCCCGCCCCCGCGAGGCTGGAAGCACTGGCGGGAGGGCGGATCGCGTCGTGTAATGGTGTGACACTCTTGCGCCATCGAGAGGCCATTATAATCATGGGTTTGTGGCTCTGCGCTGTTAGAGACAGGGCGAGTGACACAATTTTTACTCACACAAACATCATGGGGGACACGATGCATGTGTTTTTGTGGTGTTAGCACTCTCGCTCCCTCGCGAGGCCATTATAATCATAGGTTGTGGCTCAGCGCTGCTATGAGACAGGGCGAGTGACACAGTGATGAGTGTAAGAGGAAGTAAAGCTCTTTTGTTGATTGTATACATGCTTTTATTGTGGAACTCACACAAACAGCATTTAAACAGACATAGCAATCGTCGCCCGAAGGAACATGGGGGACATAATGCATCTGAACATGGAGGGTGACACCGTGTTTTTGTGGTGTTGGCACTCTCGCTCCCTCGCGAGGCCATTATAATCATGGGTTGTGGCTCAGCGCTGCTATGAGACAGGGCGAGTGACACAGTGATGAGTGTAAGAGGAAGTAAAGCTCTTTTGTTGATTGTATACATGCTTTTATTTTGGAACTCACACAAACAGCATTTAAACAGACATAGCAATCGTCGCCCGAAGGAACATGGGGGACATAATGCATCTGAACATGGAGGGTGACCCCGTGTTTTTTTTGGTGTTGGCACTCTCGCTCCCTCGCGAGGCCATTTTAATCATGGGTTGTGGCTCAGCGCTGCTATGAGACAGGGCGAGTGACACAGTGTTGAGTGTAAGAGAAAGAAAAGCTCTTTTGTTGATTGTGTACATGCTTCTATTGTGGAACTCACACAAACAGCATTTAAACAGACATAGCAATCGTCGCCCGAAGGAACATGGGGGACATAATGCATTTGAACATCTTAGAGCCTGACGAGGTGCTTAAGAGCGGAACCTCGCAGATGAAGACTGGAGTGAGCGACGGGGTATCACGTGGCTCATCGCCTTGGCGCGCTTTCTGCGTCTCTGAGAAAAGCTCCATGACGTCACCAAAGAGGCCGGAGGGAGCAACTAGAACGTTCAGGAGCGTCCTACGGTCCACGTCTTCCAGGACAGCTAGGGTAAGCCATAGGTGCCTGTAAGGACGACCATGAGCCCCATGAAACGGCTGAGCAGAGCGCTTAGTAACCATCAGCGCGAGATCAGTTGCCGCGCGCAGATCCTTGATGACGTCAGCGCTACTGTGCCGCCGTCTGCCTGAAACACCTTGAGTATTGCCCTGGCATGAAGAGCAGAAGCTGCCTTCCCTCAGAAGTATAGGCATTGTCTATCTAAGGGCAGTGAACTGCACGGCTTGGAAGGCAGGCTGTGGTCCGAACCAAATGCAGAGGGGGACGGGCACAGGTGCACAGTCTCCTCGACGGGGGGAGGGTTTCCGCCCCGTCCACGTGCGTGAACATGGCCTGCGTAGCCGAGTGGGTGTGCGCCGATTGGGGTGCAGCCCACGACTTCACCACGAGCTCTTGCATGCCTCAATGCCGTCTGGTAGCAGCTCGACTGGAGGAGCCACGAGTCCAGTTACCTTTCACAGGGCTCGTCAGGTGCATTGCAAGCGAGACCCAGCTCCGTGACGGCCTTTCCGAAGACCCTGACGAGCTCCCCCTGGAGGTCTGCAGGGCCCTCTTGGTCGGGGCGATCACTCTTACTGAGAGGTCCAAACCTTTTCCGATGTCAAAAGCGACATGGAGTCGTTTTCCTCGCCAGCTCCGAAGAGGACGAAGTTCGCGGGGCGGAAGCTATCGCCCACCACGCCGACGTCAAACTCGTCTTCGGGCGGGCCCACCAGCGGCTCGCTGGCGGCGGTGGGCCTCATTCCCGCTGTTTTCCGAGCCACTCTGCTCTCGCGCACTGGCAGCTCGGCACAGTGGACTACGTGTGGTCCGTGTGAGAAACCCAGGCAGGTCACACAGAACTGGTGAAGGTCTGAATCTAGCATTAGCAGCCATCGGATGCGGAGAGGAAGAACAGGGTGAGTAGTCCTCTATTGCAACTTCCACGATGATTTAGATAAGACTTCTAGCGTGAAGAAAGAGATTCTGACGTAATTTTCGCGCCCATGCAATTTATACTGCCCGCGAACCTGTCAGTATTTGCATGCTTCGCGTCAATTGGCCAGCTGCCCCCAGCTGGCATTAGCCAATAAGATTTCAGCAAAAGTGGAGAAGGGAGGAGTTCCCATATACGTCTTTAGCTGACGTAATGTTGAGTTCCCGCCTCGAGAGGGAACCATGGTTAATTTTCATAAGGGAAGTGCTACCGCCAGACCCGGAGATCGATTGAATGGATTCCAAAATGGTAAAACTCAACTATTTAACTCTAGGGGAGCAGGAAAATGGGCCAATTTTCAAAAAAAGTGGAGTGTTACTTTAAGTTTCTAGTTAAGTGTTACCAGTGGTGGACAGTAAGTTTCTTTACTTCGTTACTGTACTTAAGTAAATTTTTCAAGTATCTGTACTTTACTGGAGTAGTTTTATTTTGAGTAACTTTTAATTTTACTTCACTACATTCCAAAGCATAAAATCTTACTTTTTACTTCGCTACATTTCATAAAACATATCGTTACTCCCTATAATATATCACGTGCTCCGACACGCAGAAGCGGTGTCTGATTCATCATGAACGAACTGAGTCTTTTCAAAATAAACTTAAATCGGATCGCAAATCGCACCAAACGATTCGTTTACGAATTAGAATGATCCGATTGCAGCCTACTGTCTATGGATTGCAGCTGTTCTAGAGTCGACCACTCACTGATTCAAATGAACCGTTTAGTGCGAGTCTACAGAAGTAAGAACCGGGAGATCTTGTGAGCGCGCATGGGTCTGATGTTGCTAAAAGTAAGTTACTAATGTCGAAATTTTGGATTCATTATTGTAACTGAAAATCATATTTAGGTCAAAATTGTCAGTTGTTTGGGAACTAAATCCGTTGTAAAGAGTGATCTATTTAAGCCCACTGAAATGCTCGAGTGCAGACGATACAGACACATCAATTTTAGGTAAAAAATAAATAAATAAAAAAACAAATATTAAAATTACACAGATTAAATACAATAACTCATGCACGTTCAAATTCCCCGCTGCCGTAATGTTAACAGTTTTATTAAAATGCTACCATCCCTATGTGACGTCTGTTTTTATATTGTTTATCAACAGTAACGTTTAACTAGACTAGTAGACAGACATGAATGTTTATTCATAACCGTACTGAAAATAAGTAAATATTGTTAGCTGATGCTAACTGTCTAGCTAACAAGCTTGCTGGTGCTAAGTTGAGGTAATTTTTATAAATAATGTCCAAATATTTTTATTCAACCACCTATATATATATATATATATATATATATATATATATATAGATTACATCTGGGGAGAAAAGAACGGATGTGATGTTCAGAACATGGTAACTACAGTAATTATCAAAGTGGGAAGAGATGCACCCTGTTTGGCCACAGACAAGGTTTGAGAAGGAAAAAATCCAGGGGCGTAGCCATCTTTTCAGAAGTGAGGGGGACAGAAATTATATATATATATATATATATATATATATATATATATATATATATAGGCTATATATGTAGGCTATATAACATTTCTTTAATCTATATAGTTTACCAATCAACAGTTTTTGAACAGTAATATTTTTTATGTTTTTAAAGAAGTATCTTCTGCTCACCAAGTCTGCATTTATTTGATCCTAAGTACAGCAAAAAACAGTAATATTGAAAATATCATTATGAAAATATAATTATATTTTCCTTTAAAATTTTCTTCCTAACTTCAGGCCTTATTATCATGTCATATATAGTCCTAACTGTGATGTTCTGTAAAACAACAAACTTTAAAATACTTTGTTCTTACTGGTGAAAATCAGATGGTCATCTCTGTTTTCTCTCAGGTACATCACAGTGTAAGCTTTCACAGTTAACATCACTCTCATCAGCGTAGTCCATATCAACAACAAAAATATATCTTGACTCCATATAGTGGTTATTTTGGAAAAAATCCCAGGTATTTTGAGCAGTAGGATTATTAAAAATATGTGCGAATATAAAATTTAATTAAGTAGCCTATATAAAATTTCAGTACTTTTTTTACTTAAGTACATAAAAAATCAAGTACTTTTGTACTTTCACTTGAGTAAAATTGAAAAAGGAGTACTTTTACTCTTACTGGAGTAATATTTTATTATATGTATCTGTACTTTTACTCAAGTACTTGATTTGTGTACTTCGTCCACCACTGAGTGTTACCGTTTTATCTTTGTGAACTATGCCTTTAAATGCTTAAACTATTTTTCCTCAAAGATTTGCTAAAACAAGCAGTACGTAATACACAGAAATGTTGTCTCAGAGGTTGAAAATGAAATAATCTGATTTTGACAGGTGAGTGGTTGGTTGGAGCTGTACGCATAGACGACATTACATCACAACATTTAGTCACACTGACCTCATATCACTGATGTACTAATATAATGTACTAATTTAAGACTGACTCCTTGACGACCAAGCTAATGAACGTTTAAAACAGCACCTCTAATGGTTCAGTGTAATAATAAATCTTTGCTAGACAGACAGTGCCCTCTTGTGGGTCAGTGCATGTACTTTGATGAAGGTCAATGGCAGAAACCTGCCGGGAAATCAAACAAACGATGTGCTCTTGAAGTGACTCCCCCGATGCCCCCCAAAAAAACAACCCTTAGCACAACATTTGATTCAATGCTCAAAGCGCAAATAAAATGCAGGAAAGATGATGTCATATTCATGTCTTAAGTCAAGAAATGGTTTGTTACACATTTATATGTTTGCTGATTTCTGCCTGAAGACCACTGAACAACAGGAAATCTTAAATAAGACATGGAAATGTGAACTCCTTTACAAACTGAGCATAACGAGACCATATGATTTCATGACACAAACTTTACCAGACTATCTATGATCTGCTGTTGTTCACCAACTTCAAAGGCATTTATGAAATAATAAATTAATCTCACATCTCAAACTGTGCTCAGAACTGTTTAAATACTAATGTCTGCCATCAAAAGTCAAACATCTCAGTATATGAACTCAAATATTTAATCAAATTCTTCAAAAGCCACATGGTCTGACATTAGCATTAGCAACATTAGCTTTGTTTCTTTTTATTTCTCACAAGGAATTTTAGGAGAAATATCTGTGACAGTTTGAAGCAGAATTTCAGCATTAAATATATTGTTTACATTTTAGTATACAAATATTATATTAACATTAGCCTATATATAAACAGATCGTTCTGATCTAGTTTAAAAAAAAAAAAAAAAAAAATTTTTCAAAAATACATATAAAGTGTTATCATTAATCATTGCTGCTTACAGTATGCTACATATGCTTTTATTTCACATTTAATTTTAGTATTATAGATTAACAAACAAGGAATGAATTCTAAAAATAATAATAAAATCAATACAATGTCTATGAGACATTATGTTTGTACAGATTCATGTCATTTTATCAAATCGAGAAAAATTCAGAAGAAAGTGGCTGTCTTGATTCATGAATGTGAAATTAAATTGAACCGCCCACAAACAACAGGAATTTACAGAATTATAATTCTGTGAAATGTAACACTTTCAGGCAACAAATGAATTTCATTAGTTCAACACTTTGTTGTGAAAACTTGACTCACTAAAAAAAAGCATAATTAGTTATGCAAAAATACACAAATGCATTCCATGATATTTAGAATGGATGTATTATGATGTCCAAGTCTGTCACAACATTTCAGACCCATTTCATTTTGCCACCACAATCATGTACAGCAGTTATTTCAATTTAATTCCATTTAAATTCTGCTTCCTTAAATAACAATTTTATTACAGTTCTAGATTCAGGAATTGTATTTAAAAATAAAAGGCATTTCTCAAGTCATTTCTTCATTGTGCATCCAAGATGTAAACCTAATGGTTTAGTATACTCATTCCTAACATAACAAATGCATTGAATTGGTATCTCACAATAAGTAAAACGACCATGATAATAATTTTACAAGATGGATTTATAGCACATTTAAAAAAACAATGGTAATTTGAAGTGTACAGAATACAGTAAAAGAGACAGTTGCATGCAGTGTGTGTATAATTATGCCAAAGCAACCATCAGGCATGCGTAGCTCCAACCTCTCTCTCTCTCTTTCTCCCTCTCTCTCTCTCTCTCTCTCTCTCTTTCTCTCCCTCTCTCTCTCTCTCTATCTCTCTCTCTCTCTCTATCTCTCTCTCATCTGTGCCATCATACAATAACAGTGCTCTAAAAGCCTATTCTCACCATAGCAACCTCAGATGAACATAAAACACTTAACCGATATCAGAGGGGGTGGAAAGACCGGACTTACATGTTATGTCACTCTGAGAAATCTGTTCATCAGCACACTGGAGAGAAGCAAGACATCATGGAGTAACTGGCACTCACAGGTAACTTCTGTCTCGTTTCCAGTCAACTCAGTTGGATGGATCTGCAAATTGAAAAGCAAATCTCTGGTAATGTGTATTTATGTGACTGCTAATTTTTCAATACACAAGAAATGATGCAAGTTATCCTATGAACTGATCATTGTTCGGGGTACCATTTAAAATAGGAGTTTAATAGCCACTAATAAGAAATATGATTCAAATAATTTCTCTGTGCAAAAAATAATAATTATTAATCTTCCTCAGCAGCAGTGTATTTGTATATTTGCATGTTTTTTAAAATATATTTTGCCAAGATACTTGGCAAGGGCAGGAGCCAGTTGTCCGCCCACATAATCCCGAACTCCCACGACATGACAGGCTGTACACGCCTCCAGATCTCCTGTGGCTCAAAGCTTGATATGGGACATGCATTCACACTAACAAAACACTTAAACTGTAATCTTTTTTAACTACATCTCTTTTCGTCTTGTCAGTATGAGTGCACACACTGCACAAAAGTTCACCCAAAAATGAAAATTCTGTCATTATTTCACTCAGTCTGGTGTCCAGATCTACATGACTTACTTTCTTCTGTGGAACATAAAAGAAGATTCAGAGGAAATGTCTTTTTTGGCCCATACAATGGATGACGGTGGTCACATTCTTCAAAAATCCACAAATGAAAGAAAGTCATACAGGTTTGGAATGAAATGATAGTGAGTAAAGGATGACAGAACTCACGTTTTTGGGTGAAAAAAAAAACATTACCAACTTTTATTTAAAACAGACTTGCATTACTAAAACTATCGCTCATACAATTTGTAAAAGCTTTGTGTTACAGACATAAATTATATCTTATAAATTATATCAAATGATATAGATTGTGTGGCTTGTTGTGGACAGATTAGGAATTTTTGGCAGGTGAACTATAAAATGGTTGGGGGGAAAAACTATAGACATATAATGAAATTCTAATAATATCACTAAGATGTTTTCCATGTGTTGTTTCTCCTCTATATGACAGACTGCCAGTAAAGTTAATGAAAACCTCTAAAATAGTAATTGCAGCCACTGTTACCATGACAACTGCATCTCTAGATGGAATTACAGCAGAAAAAAAACAGATCAGAAGAGTCAATTAAGATCGATGTAGAAATTTTGGAGACATTGAGACAATGACTTCACAGGTTATGCAACCACTCCAGTGATTTATGTTTATATATCATGCTTTAAATATAGGTTCGTAACAGTCTAATTAAGTGATGTAACCAAACTGGCTGAGAATCTTTAACTGCTTTAAACTTTTACCACCCCCTGGTAGAATTAGTGTATAGTTACCCAGAAACTCATTTGTACAACTGTCTATATGCCCTTCTAGTGCAGCATTATCTTTACTAAAGAGCAAAGAAAATGAAAGGAGTATTTTATAAAGCTCACTTTTTTTTTTTGTGCCATGACCTTTTCTTCCACAGACTATTCTCCTGCCATGGCCCATGCAGGCCCAGAGGTGCAGTGGAGGTGGTTGGAGCTCCATGACTCTGTGTCTCTGGGGTCTGTGGAGAGGAAGGTCCGGACGGCTGCAGGGACCAGACAGTGGAGGATACATCGTCGACCCAAACCCAGACACTCTTTCCTGGATGAGCGCAGACTGCATCATGCTGCTTGGGAGGGATGTCTGGACCAAGTCAAGACCATGCTGGAATGTGGCGTGCCTGCTAACTGCCAGTTAGTGATTTATATTGTTAAAGTAACAGTTCATTCAAAAAACTGACCATTAGTTTCATGTCGTTCCACATGTACGATGTATGATGCTATTTCTTCAGGTGAACTACACGTTTAACCTGTTAAAGGAGCCATATTGCACATAGAATGTTCTGATTTTGTAGCTTACATTGTGTGTCATGAAAAATTTTCAAGTTTAAGTTTTTGCTCTCATATAGAGTGGAAATATGCCTATACAGTTTTTCAGCAGCCTTAGTTCTGAAAGCATTTTTTCTATTTATTTGTCCCACTAATTTTAATATATATATATGTGTGTGTGTGTGTGTGTGTGTGTGTGTGACTCATTTATGTCATTTGAAGTGATTTATGAGAGTTAGAGGGCATTTTTGGTGAGATTTGCCTGTTTTGATTCTTTGATTTGTGGAGATTTCTATGCAGATTCATGGTTAATGTAAGTTTCTCGCCAGACTTCCAGCATTTAAACACTAATACTTAAAACAAACATTTCCAATTAAATCTGAAAAAAAAAAAAAATTACGATGACTGCATTAACTTTTTCGATCATTTTGGTTAAATGGACTTTCAATCTTTTCAATCTTAATAATTAGTAGTTAGAAGATTAACTAAAGTTTTATGGGTGTGAAATGGCATGAGTGAATGATGACAGAAATGTAATATTTGGGTCACCTATGAATTAGGAGAAAATATTTTGATTTTAATATGAAAAAAATTACACATCACTTTTCTTATCACTTTTATTTTTTGCTATAATGTTGGTTATGTCACACTTTCCATTAATATGTCCTTTTGAAATAAAGTATTATTACAGTGTCACACATATTAGTAACGAATGATACCAGTCTAAAAATAGTAATCTCTAATAACATGAAAAAGCTTGTTGCGCTGTTCCCAAAATAGATATGTAAATATTTTTCGCTGACTGGGCCGTCTTGTACTTCCAGGGACCCGTATGGTTGGACAGCTGTCCACCACGCCTCTTTTAAGGGTCATCTCATGCTGATCAAGTTCCTGTTGCAAACCGGCCAGGTGGAGGTAAATAGCCAAGACTTCTTCAACTGCACTCCCCTGCACCGCTCCTGCAGTGGAGGAAACCCAGAGACCACAGACCTTCTCCTCCAGAAGGGGGCGTCTCATTCAGCGAGGTCCTGCTCCGGCCAGACGCCCCTTCACCTGGCTGCAGCCAGCGGACACCTGGGAACAGCTCGGGTTCTGCTGCAGCACTTGGCCTCACCAGACCCCGAGGACTTTCATAAGTGGACGCCCCTGCACTGGGCAATTTTTGGAGGCTGGGGGGATTTGGCAGAGCTCCTGTTAGATAATGGGGCAGACGTAGAGGGAGGAAAAGGTGTGGGCATGAGCCCTCTACAGCTGGCGGTGTTGGTGGGAAATGAGGCAGGGGTGAGGCTACTGCTCCACCGAGGTGCAGATGCCAATATGAGGGGTCCTAACGGCCACACAGCCATACACCTTTGTGCCGGCTCTGGAGACAAGAAGGTGATTGACTATGCACTTTAAAAATACCAACATGTAAAGCAACCATCCATAGTTTGTTTGGTTTGGAGCATTAATATTATAAAAAAGAACATACTACTGTAATAAACTATTGTAGAAAAATATACAGTTAGAATCTTTTACGGTTACTATCTTTCAAAGATTTGATTTTTATTAACCTGACAAGTCCTACTACTAGTTTATTCTAAGAATGGCTAATAATATCAACCTGATACTTTTTAAACGTGGTTTAGAGAGGTTTGCGAAGTCGCAATGCAACGTTAGGCTTTCAGAAATGCTTTCAGATGCACTGAAAAAAATATATTAATACAATTTTTATATTTGTTTCTGGTTCAAACCTGCTCTGCTCTATTTGCGAATAACCCTTCCCTTTGAAAAAATAAAATAAAATATTCAAGTCTTCTTTATTTAATAGCTTTTATATATGTTGAAATTAATTTGTAAAATAATATCTCAAAAATATTATATTGACCTACATTTAGAAACATTTTGGCTTGTGTCTAAAGAAAATCTATTAGGTATACTGTATATGGTGTTCATATTCAATAATCTTTTACCTTTGTATGAATGTTTTGTCTTTTTTAAAGTAAATGTTTTTAATTGATATGAAATCAAAATTTAAGGTTTGAAACAAACCATACATATAATTTGAGAAAAACTAATCAATTTGGCCATAACAAATTACAGTATTTTTAAATTGGTCCAAAGTGTATTTTTTTCCAGTGTGGTCAGTGAACAAATTATGGGTGGTGCCACCTTAATTATGAGCTACTTTTTTCAATTCAATATTACTACTGGTTGTTAATTTTATTTAAAATATTTACAGACACATGTAATTGAAAATGCCACTATGGGTAACACATCACATCTACCAACTGTTCTCAGGAAAAACCTTTAAAAGCTCCAGAGACTGTGTAATTAAATTTGTGGATGGAATATTGGCTAGTGAGACGTATTAAATACAGCTTGGTGACACATAAAATGATACATAAATCTTGCAGTGTAACATTTTAGATACTTTAAAACAATAGAGATATAATTAATGTTATCCTATCCTATTATATCTAGTACTAATCACTCAGTCTCTGATAAATATTCTCTCTCTAAAAAAAAAAAATTGTATACATGAAGTGTCCTATAAACACATCATTGCATTTGTTTCCAATCAACCCTATTACCGCAGCATAGCTTGAATTTGCCAATACTGTGGATTCAAGGTCTTGCTCCCTTCTTGGCTGTGATCTGTCAGTAACGCCAACTGCACGCTGTGAAACAGATGGCATTTGTGTGGGTGAAGGGCAGTGATACTGTTCCTGTCTCCTTAGCACCATTTGATCTTTCTTTTACTCTCTACTTTCTATCCTCCCTCATCGGTCTAAACTGTATCTTCTCTTTCCCCATAGATCCTCCAGCTGCTGTTAACAGGAGGGGCCAAGGTTGATGTCAGGGATGGAGATGTGGCATCTCCACTGCATCTGGCTGCCCGCAGTGGCTACAGGGCTGTGGTGCACTTGTTGATTCTGAATGGAGCAGGACTTGAGGACAGGGACAACCTCAAAATGACACCACTGCACTACTCAACACTCAGGGACAACGTTGAGGCTGCCAAACTGTTGCTGCACTATGGTGCAGATGTGAATGCCGTGGAGAGGCTTGGACAGACACCTATGCACTTGGCCTCTGAGAGGGGTCACTGCAAGGTATGCTGATTCTATCACATACATTTTTATGGTTTCCATGAGTTCATACATCAAAAGTGGAATAATTACGATTTGACAGAAGCCTGGTATACTCACCAAGGCTGCATTTATTTGATCAAAAATACACTTGAATTATTACTTAAAAAACTGATATCTCTGATCTCATCTGTGATTTTGCTTTCATACGGGGAAATGTAGGAAATGAATTTTTACCAGTTCACCTGTGTTATTCCTTTCTCACTTGTGATTCAATCCACAGGTTCTCAAGGTTCTGCTAGACAAAGGTGCTGATCCCGCTATAAGGAGCAGCTGGAGAGAGACAGCAGAGGATGTTGCAAGGACACACAGTCAGCTAGACATAGTCCAGCTCCTTCAGCAACACCAGGCGGTCAGGATGAGAGATCAAGCACAGGACCGTGTGGAGGGAGAGAAGAAATAACAGTCAATTAAGGCCTGTACGCATTTAGAATTAAAGCTACAATGATAGCTATAACTATAAAGTATTATTAATCATTCTAATTCCAACTATAATGACATAGAGGTATAATATCCATGGGATTACTTTCAAAAGGACTTTCTTTCCAGCTGATGAATGATTAAAACATTGACAGCCAATCAAAATCCACTTGACTTTAAAGGGCTCAAGTTGTTGTTATAGTTATCTTTATTCATGCTGGTCACACAAATTTACTGCACTGACCAACAGAAAACTGCTTGGTTCATACATCGCTACACCATTGACAACTGACCTTTTTTTTGTCTGTGAAATTTTGCAAAAATGTGACTGAAAGTGGAACTACTGTTTGTTTCCTCTCTTACCCTACAAAACATTCCCATAGTAACCATCATTTCTGTCAAAATATACCACGATTTTGTCTATAGGGCCATTACTAGAAATCATGGGACATGGAACAAATTCTTAATTTTATGTGTGTTTGTTTTTGTTTTTGACGGTGGTGGATAAATCCTCCAGTAATAACTGTAGTGCCTATAATATGTTGTCATAAAGTGTATTATATTTTAAGGGTCTATATGGAAATAAAATCATCTTAATCGTTCATAAACTGGGGTGACAATTTGTAACAAAACAGATTAAAGCACACATTAGAATTGCATAATGTATAATGCTGAGATCGGTTTTATTGCATAGAAGAAACAGCTATGCATCAAAATGCAAAGGGGACGGGATACTTACAAAGTTTAAATCACATTTTATAAAAGAGATAAATAACATCTTATATTCTCCCAAAGTGAATGTATCTGATTGCTATGATAAAAATTAATCAAGCAAAGTTACTTTCTCAGTTTTATAGAACATAAAATTGGAAACGTCAGCAAAAGGAGCAATTTGGGAGTTAGTTGGGTAGATATTATGGAGTAAAATGTACTTAATATGTAATGTACAGGTGCATTTATTTCAGAAATTCAACTCAAATTGTGAAACTTGTGTATTAAATAAATTCAAAGCACACAGACTGAAGTAGTTTAAGTCTTTGGTTCTTTTAATTGTGATGATTTTGGCTCACATTTAACAAAAGCCCAGCAATTCACGATCTCAACAAATTAGAATAAAAAAGTAAAAAAAATAAAAATTACATTTTTTCAATAGTTGGTAGGGGCTCTTTTTGCTTTAATTACTGCCTCAATTCAGCGTGGCATGGAGATGATCAGTTTGTGACACTGCTGACGAGGTATGAAAGCCCAGGTTTCTCTCAAAGAGGCCTTCAACTCATCTGCATTTATTGGTCTCTTGTTTCTCATTTTCCTCTTGACAATACCCCAAAGGTTCTCTATGGAGTTCAGGTCTAGTGAGTTTGCTGGCCAGTCAAGCACACCAACACCATGGTCATTTAACCAACTTTTGGTGCTTTTGGAAGTGTGGGCAGGTGCCAAATCCTGCTGGAAAATGAAATCAGCATCTTCAAAAAGCTGGTCAGCAGAAGGAAGCATGAAGTGCTCCAAAATTTCTTGGTAAACAGGTGCAGTGACTTCGGTTTTCAAAAAACACAATGGACCAACACCAGCAGATGACATTGCACCCCAAATCATCACAGACTGTGGAAACTTAATATTGAACTTCAAGCAACTTGGGCTATGAGCTTCTCCACCCTTCCTTCAGACTCTAGGACCTTGGTTTCCAAATGAAATACAAAACTTGCTCTCATCTGAAAAGAGGACTTTGGACCAGTGGGCAACAGTCCAGTTCTTCTCCTTAAACCAGGTAAGACATCTCCGACATTGTCTGTGGTCAGGAGTGGCTTAACAAGAGGAAAACAACAACTGTAGCCAAATTGTTTGACACTACCTTGACCCCAGCCTCAGTCCATTCCTTGTGAAGTTCACTCAAATTCTTGAATTGATTTTGCTTGACAATTCTCATAAGGCTGCGGTTCTCTTGGTTGGTTTTGCATCTTTTTCTTCCACACTTTTTCCTCCCATTCAACTTTCTGTCAATGTGCTTGGATACAGCACTCTGTGAACAGCAGCTTCTTTGGCAATGAATGTTTGTGGCTTACCCTCCTTGTGAAGGGTGTCAATGATTGTCAGATCAGCAGTCTTCCCCCATGATTGTGTAGCCTAGTGAACCAAACTGAGAGACCATTTTGAAGCCTCAGGAAACCTTTGCAGGTGTTTTGAGTTGATTAGCTGATTGGCATGTCACAATATTCTAATTCGTTGAGATAGTAAATTGGTGGGTTTTTGTTAAATGTAAGCCAAACTCATCACAATTAACAGAACCAAAGACTTCAAACTACTTCAGTCTGTGTGCATTGAATTAATTTAGTTAAGTCAAGTCAACTTTATTGTCAATTCATCCACATGTACAGTACATACATACAGAGAATTTAAATTGCATCACTCTCGCAGACCCTTGGTGCATACAGATAACACTAACAGTAGAGCCTAAAAATCTACAGGTCCTTCTCAAAGAATTAGCATATTGTGATAAAAGTTCATTATTTTCCATACTGTAATGATAAAAATTAAACTTTCATATATTTTAGATTCATTGCACACCAACTGAAATATTTCAGGTCTTTTATTGTTTTAATACTGATGATTTTGGCATTCAGCTAATGAAAACCCAAAATTCCTATCTCAAAAAATTAGAATATCATGAAAAGGTTCTCTAAACAAGCTATTAACCTAATCATCTGAATCAACTACTTAACTCTAAACACCTGCAAAAGATTCCTGAGGCTTTTAAAAACTCCCAGCCTGGTTCATTACTCAAAACCGCAATCATGGGTAAGACTGCCGACCTGATTGCTGTCCAGAAGGCCATCATTGACACCCTGAAGCGAGAGGCAGAGCCATATAGAGAGAGAGTTGCGACAACGGAAGTTCGAAATGTTTCGTTGTCACGTGATTCATGTAGACTTCAGATAGTTCCAGGAAGTGCGTTAGCGGCCATTCAAACTGATAGAGTAGAGTGACAGAACTGCGATTTCTGGTAATAAGGAGTCAATAAATCAATTTATTTTATATATTTATACAACACACCGACATGTGTATGTAGCATGAGTATGTAGTTACAGCAATGTTGTTTTTAAAATATCAAATCAGGTCATTTTTGAGGATTAGTGTTCAATTACCGTTATTTAAAAAACTTATTTCAGGCTAACGTTAAGTTGTATAAACACGGGTTGCTGTTGCCTTTTTACGTTAAATATTGTTCTTTTTTTTCAATGATCTCATGTTAACTAATGTCATATTGATGACTTTCAGGTAGTAGAAACAGACTGGTGACAGGTGATTTTCAGCTCGCACCGCACTATGGGTCAATTAACTGTTAGCAGCAGGAATTAGCATGTTAAATAAATGTAAAATGAAGCTTATTGTTTACATTTCTTACAATTACATATAGTAATATAATTATGTATTATAGATATTATATCTAATGTATAATTCTTACAATACTTATTCATATACACAATATATTCAGGTTTAAAACAACTTAAGCATACTCATATATAAACATGTACACTGCCATTCAAAAGTAATGATGCTGAAAATTCAGCTTGGCATCACAGGAGTGTATTACATTTTAAAATAGAAAACAGTAATTTTAAATTGTAATTATATATTACAAGATTACTTTTTCTTTGCATTTTTATTCAAATAAATGCAATTAACTATATACAGCAATTAATGAATACATTTCTAATAAATTTAATAGCATGCCAAGCATTTTGTATGTGTCCTTTCGTTAATGTTGTCCTTGCATAGTCTCCACCATGGTTTACTGTGCTGCATGGGGATGCTCCACTCGGTCAGAGAAAGTTGTGCAGATGTATGGCTTCCCCGCTGACATGGAGAGGAGAAAATAATGGTTGGCTCAGGTCAATAGGAGCAATTTAAATATAAATAAAAATTACAACAACAACAAAAAAATTGTTACGTAATTATACTAAAATGTATTTACATGGAAAATTATTTAGCCCAGGGAGCTGAGATTCATGGTGAGACATTGCAGGGATTCATCAGTGTTACCTATAACATGCATTTAACCACCATGTGATATGTACAGTATGTGGGTAGACAAAAAAAAAAAGTTATGTGTGGAAACTAAACAAGTCACTCTGCAGGCACATTTTGAGGCAAACCAATTTGTCATGACCAAAAAAATTCAAGAGTAGGCTGAGACCAGATGCCATTCCCACAATCTTTGTGAATCATCCTGTGGTCAAAAAGAGGAGGGCCCTGCTCCACGATGCACCCCTAGACCTGTAAACATACAGCAAATCGCTGCTGATCACAACTATAGTATTCCAGGTGATACATATATTATAAGTACAAACTCGTACTAGTTGAAGTAATATTTCTAATTTTTAAGTGATGTGACATTTTCAATATTTAAAATTAGCAATACCATGTATTCTGCCTCTATCAGTTTCAAAGGTTGAGGAAAAAAGAATGAGAACACCCAGAGAAGGGAAAGTGACAGTGAAGAAATAGAGAACATGGCTAGAGAGGAGAGACAGGGACAGCTGACACTACCCAGTCAGCCAGCAGCCAGTCAGCATTCGAGTGAACAATCAGCCAGTTACCTGGGTCTATTAAAAAAATTAAAGAGACAAGAAAATATATACAAAAATCCAAAGGCAGCACTAAGAAAAATAAAGAATGAAAATGCAGCTCTCAAAAAAAATGGTCCCCTTAGCACTGTGGCACCAGTAATCCTCCACCTACCAGCACCCATAGTATGTTGCAGTATGTTACTTTTATACACTAACAAGTTTAAGTATGTAATACAGCGGTATTATATAATATAGACAGGTAATGAATCACAATGACTAAAAACACTCCACCCATGTTTTTGCAAACTCAATTCACTCTAAATGTATATCAATAGGGTGCATTTTATTATTAAGGAATTTAATTATTTAATACGTGTAATAAGGAACAAACTTTATAACCTCATTTTTACCACTTCCACTCACCGCTGTCACACTGTCCTTTTAAAAGTGCGTCGCAAACGGTTTGTTCTGCTGCATCTCTACGGCGCGGCATCGGTTTGCTGCTACTTCCGGGAACTATTTAGAGGCTCCACGAGCCGCCATTGCTGTAAAAAAAAGCGTTCCATTGGAGTCAATGGAGTTGTCGCAACTCTCTCTCTATATGGCTCTGGCGAAAGGGTAAGACACAGAAAGAAATTTCTGAACGAATAGGCTGTTCCCAGAGTGCTGTATCAAGGCACCTCAGTGGGAAGTCTGTGGGAAGGAAAAAGTGTGGCAAAAAACGCTGCACAACGAGAAGAGGTGACCGGACCCTGAGGAAGATTGTGGAGAGGGACCGATTCCAGACCTTGGGGGAAGCAGTGGACTGAGTCTGGAGTAGAAACATCCAGAGCCACCGTGCACAGGCGTGTGCAGGAAATGGGCTACAGGTGCCGCATTCCCCAGGTCAAGCCACTTTGGGCTACAGAGAAGCAGCACTGGACTGTTGCTCAGTGGTCCAAAGTACTTTTTTCGGATGAAAGCAAATTTTGCATGTCATTCGGAAATCAAGGTGCCAGAGTCTGGAGGAAGACTGGGGAGAAGGAAATGCCAAAATACCTGAAGTCCAGTGTCAAGTACCCACAGTCAGTGATGGTCTGGGGTGCCATGTCAGCTGCTGGTGTTGGTCCACTGTGTTTTATCAAGGGCAGGGTCAATGCAGCTAGCTATCAGGAGATTTTGGAGCACTTCATGCTTCCATCTGCTGAAAAGCTTTATAGAGATGAAGATTTCGTTTTTCAGCACGACCTGGCACCTGCTCACAGTGCCAAAACCACTGGTAAATGGTTTACAGACCATGGTATTACTGTGCTCAATTGGCCTGCCAACTCTCCTGACCTGAACCCCATAGAGAATCTCTGGGATATTGTGAAGAGAAAGTTGAGAGACACAAGACCCAACACTCTGGATGAGCTTAAGGCCGCTATCGAAGCATCCTGGGCCTCCATAACACCTCAGCAGTGCCACAGGCTGAGATGATATATCTCAAGGGGTTAATCCAAATAAATTCTAATAATAAGTAACTGAGTGAGATGCACCTGTATCTTAAAATTTATCTTTTTTTTTGCTAGAACTGCATTATTTTCCAGGGAGTAACCGTGTTCTTTTTCAGTAAATTAACTGACCCCGCTATTGTTGGGTTAATAACTTAATACTCAGAAGCTAGATAGTCGTTATTGAATGAACAGAAAATCACTCGGTCTGGTACGTCTTGGCAAAACTGCTGTTGTTCTGTAGCATATGCAGCAAAAATATCTAAGATAAATTGGCGGTTTATTCTTAAACCAATCAGCGAGCTCGAATAGTGGAGCATAGTTACAGTTTAATATTTATTTTTTGTTATTTAATTATATGAAATTATGTTATTATGTTATGACTTAGACATTTTTAGATATATTAACAATATTATTATTTATTTTAATTGTAATTGGCGGCCCACTTGCAATACCATCACGACCCACTAGGGGGCCGCGGCCCACAGGTTGAAAACCACTGGCCTACACAACTCTGTAGACTACAACCATAGACTGACTACAACCTACCCGCGGACTGATATGTACTGCACACTGGTTTCAGTTCCCGACATCAGCGTCACTGGAACTTCCCGTCAGCATTCATTCAAAGTACACATAAAACGTAATAGAAATGCTATGATAACAACACATATAATACGCGTATAACTTCAACTTACCTTCTCCAAGAAAACAACATATATAAGACAAGTGTACTATTTTGAATAGACAAAATTTTTAACATTATCAAATCTATAATGGTTTTTTTCTTTTATTTAAAAAATAATAATAATAAAATAAAAATTAAAGAAGGAAAGAAAGAAAGAACGAAAAGAAACAGCACAGCATTGTAATACACGTAACGTAACATAATAAAAAGGAAGGAAAACTACAAACAAGTACACAGTACAATTCAGTTGACAAGAAAGACTGAGGGAATTTATGTGATTTTCAGAGATTTTAGAAACCCCAGTAAAGATCTCAAATCTAGGCAAAGTGTTAGGAATTTAATGTTGTGAATAAAAAAATGTAATGCACAAAGGAATTAATAACAAGTTCAACAACATAGTTACTTTTTGAGAAAAGTTTCTTCCTAACCTTGAAACAGAATTACGTTGATAACTGCGCTGCTTGCTCCTGTGTGGAGAGTTTTATACATTCATTTATGTTATATGTGAAATAAAGCACATTTTATTCGGCTCTACAATAGGCCGCGGAAGTGTACAAATCTGCTGTTCGTGAGTCTAACGTTAAAGCAACGTTCAATCCTGACAGAAAAATAAAAACACCTTGAAGTACACGCGTCATTTATAGTGACGGACTGCCTTAAGTTTCATCTGCAGGAGGCGCTGTGGAAAATAAATCCGTCTAATAATTTATACTTGTTTGAAAGCGCTTGGAATCCCAGAAGGAATATATTTAAAACGTATAATTATTTATGGTCACAAAAACGTAGGTTACTTTAAATTAATATGGTGGGTTACGGCTTTGAATAAACATTTGAGGTCACATGACAACATCTCCGCACCAATCAGCGAGCCTCCCACAAGCAGTGCTGGTTTCCGCTCTGGTGACGAGTTTATTCTAGGCCTCGGCAGGATCCGACGACAGCGATCATGGAGGCGTCGATGGCCACCGGTTCCGCAGCAAACGAGCCTGCTACAAGCGAGGGGATACTAATAGGGGATAAAGTGTACTCTGAAGTCTTCCTCACCATCGATTACTCTTTGATTCCAGAGGACAGTCTGTCCCCGACCCCGTCGATGCAGGACGGCCTCGATCTGTCCACCGAGACGGACCTGCGTATCCTGAGCTGCGAGCTCATCCAGTCCGCCGGGATCCTGCTGCGACTGCCGCAGGTAATCAACCGGTCTGTCAAACTAACGTTACTTAAACTGTCAAATTATGGTGGCTTTAAATAAACCATTGTCATGAAGCAATTTCGATTTGACATTACTAAAGAAGCACCCATAACCCAATAAAGTAATTTAACCAAAAATGTCCTCCTTAATAAACTATAATTTGAATTAGTTAATACCGTGTGTCTAATCTAGAGGTCATTATCAGTGATTATTAACGTCTTTTCACGAACAGTTTCCATCGGCTACACAAAAACAAAATGGCGGACGCTGCTTTCGAAACGAAAGAGGGCCGTTTATAATAACAATTCTTTAATCGTAATTATGTTTCAGGTGGCCATGGCGACCGGACAAGTGCTTTTTCATCGATTCTTCTACTCGAAGTCTTTCGTGAAACACAGTTTTGAGGTAAGAGAAGAGAGTAAAGCCGTGTTTACAGCCAATGCGGATGGCAGCCATGTTGTTTGAGCTTCTGTACATGACATTTAACCAGATTTAACCCAAACGATCTTAAATGTTGTCATCGTAATATGATAGTTATAACGGGCGTGTTTTCAAATACCAGTGAACTGGCTCACTATGCGCGCCATATTTGGGCTTAATAGGTGTTAGAAAGAATTGATGTCTAGTTAGTTCATTACTTTGGAGTTATATAACACCAAATGTGTGTGTGTATGTATATATGTGTTAATGTATGTGTGTGTATATATATATATATATATATATATATATATATATATGTGTGTGTGTGTGTGTGTGTGTAGCTCCTGTTGTAATTATCCTATTGAGAACATGTACATTTGAGTATAGTTGTAGACATTTTTTCCCCTTAGGCTGATACAAATGAAATGCATGTGTCTCAAACATTTGCTCAAATTCACTATTTAAAAGCAGAAAATGTTATCATCTGCTAACACGTATATATATGTATCAGTCTCTCAAGTAATGTTTGCTGCGTGCATTCTTGTGTAATAGTGTTTGAGCGCTCTTTCTGTCGTCTGTTCTCTCTGTAGATTGTTGCCATGGCCTGTATGAACTTGGCTTCAAAGATCGAAGAAGCCCCTCGACGAATAAGGGACGTCATCAATGTGTTTCATCATTTAAGGCAGCTCCGGGGCAAAAGGTAAGCATGGCTCGTAACTCGTTTTCTCTGTTCGTTTCCTGTGCAAGCAGCCTCCCACGTTAACCGAATTATTTTTCTTTGAATAACATTTAACGTCATCACCTCAAACTGTAAATGCTTCCGGTATACTTAAAACATGTTAACTGTGAGTAGCCTGTGTGCACTTCTGTTTGTCGTTGATATGATGTCTTGATTTTGTTTGCTTTATTCTAAACCATTTTAAAGCTTTTCAGTTCCTTCATCAGTCATATTTGGTAGTAACAGCAGGATATTCTGATTACCTGAGCAAGTAAAAAAACATTCAAACGGCTCAAAAACTGAATCTTGTTCAAGAAAATCTATGATGCCAATTGGGATATAATGTGTCTTATTACTGTCTAGTCTAAATTTGATTTCAGTTTGAATTAGGAAACTATTTAAAGGGGATGAAAAGGAAAATGTGTTCATCTGAAATCAAGGACGCGGTATTAACTTGAATTCTTTTTTCCCTTGCAACCAACTAACAGCGACCAGCTACATTTACCAATGCCTGGGTGATGTGGAATGGTACGTAGAGATGAAGCAGTCGGCATGGCAACAGTGAGCGAGGTGTCGCTTCCCCCCCCTCCCCCGGGAGAAGCCAGTGGTCAGAAAGCGGTCACTGGGATGTCGGGGATCGACAGGTTGGCCGCTGGTCCGAAGCGTCTGGCTGACTCCTGTATCTCAGTTTAAGCTTATTGTCTCTGCCAGCACAGGTGACCATCTAAATTCTTTTCATTTAAAAAAAAAAAAAGACACCTCACCACACATGTCATAGCTTCCACAGAAATATTTCACGCTGCACATCCGAGATCATGAGCTTTTAAATATTCACACGACGGGAACTGTGGGGGTTGCACACTTACTGAGAATGTGCTGTTTTTTGTATCTTAATATAAACATTATTGGGTGCCTTAGACAATTTATTATCCAAAATTCACAATTAAATGTGAAGTTATGTGTAGAATAGTCATCGTTTTCAGAGCTTTTTTGTGAGGTCACTGTGCATGTTCAGTCATTGAATTACTCACCAGGTTGTTTAGTGTAGCGTTTTATGATTGTGAATTTAGATGGAATTGTGTTAAAACATAAAACTAAAGAGATTTTGGTTTTGCTTTATGAAATATTCTTCACTTGTGGATGGTGCAGTGAAAAATACAAATATTCAGATAATAGCTTGAAATTATAAATACTTGAAATGGTCAAAGTATTTAAATTCTGTTAAATATGGGCTAGTCTAGATTTTCTTTTCACTGACAGGATCATTTATTTTTGTAATATTAGGTTGTGGATTAATATTAGGACGTGGTTTTAGTAAGATATATTAAATGCAGTGTTTTTTTGTTTTTATCGCAACTGGACTGTTATGGTATTTCAATAGAGTACAATAATATATTTCATTTGGATCTCTTGTAGTTAGTCAGTATTTCTTTCTTTTGGATAGCATCTTTAGATCAGGTGATGCAATATGTACATGATGATTACCTGACACATCTTTTCAGATCATGAACGTGTTCTGCTAGTAGTGTTTATGATGAAGAGCTCACCTTTTGATTGTTATACTATACTAGGTGAATGTCGTGTGTGTTGAGGTTTTTGGTGCTTTTATTATGATATTGGTTATGTTTATAGAATAATGTTTTTTTTACTTTCTGTTGAAGCTATGATGTGGTGAGAGGTGGAGCGTTTTCTTTTTTTCTCTAACAGTCACATGTGGCAGTACTGAAAGTCTTACACTGAAATCACAGGAGTCAAAAAACTGGACCTGTTGCCTGTAGTTGGTTGGAAGGGAAACAGAATGATTTGACTTTAAAATGAAGCAAACAAAAAAAAAAGCATTTTTTTCCATTGTCTTGAATAGTATTTGAGTCAGGGGAAACCATTTTACTTTCGTTCCTTCATGAACCAGGAGTCCAAGTCCACTGATACTTGATCAGAACTACATAAACACCAAAAACCAGGTGATAAAAGCTGAACGGCGTGTGCTGAAGGAGCTGGGCTTCTGCGTCCACGTCAAACACCCTCACAAGGTACGTCCTATAAACTTTCATTTTTAGACTTTGAAGTTTGGTAGAATGAAAACGAATAGTTTGGTTGGTTTTGTAGATTATCGTCATGTACCTGCAAGTCCTTGACTGCGAGAAGAACCAAACGTTGGTCCAGACAGCCTGGTGAGTAAATTAACATTCCTGCATCGGGTGTTTAGGCAGTAATTAACCAGTAATTAACCCCTTTGCCACTGTTATGTAACTTTTCTGTCCCCTCATCTGATGGATTGGTGTATTCGTGACTTGTGTGTGTTGGTGTGTCGCCTTTTTTAAATCTCTTGTTCATGGCTGTAATTAAAAGAAAACGGAGAGCTTCGTTTAACTTTGTCCTTTCTTTCTACTCTTTGATTAAAGGGTAGTCCATGATGGTAAGTGTCATAAAGAACCTCTGAACTCTGCTCCTCCAACCACATGACCTCAGGAATCTCCCCTCATTGGCTGCCCTTCTCGAGACAGCCAATCCAGTGAGAGCTCTCTGCCCGAGAATCACTGCAGGGGGCCTTTTCCAGCTGCCAGCAGCATCTTGTTTTCTTGCAGTTGTCCAAAAGGATTTGTATTTTTGTTTTTGCTTCAAGACTCAAAACTTTGAATTAAATTATTTGGTTTTTAAAAGGTGGTTTTAAAGCCTGAATATTTGCTTTTTATTATTAGACCTCACCTACTACTAGATTTAGTTGGTCTTTTGTTTTTTGTTTCCTAAATACTCCAGTTTAAAGGGTAAGTCACCCAAAAATGCAAAGTGTTATTCACCATGATGTCTTCTCAAACCCATATGATTTTCTTACTTCAATAGAACAGAAAAGGAGAAAAAAAACATGTTGCTCATTCCCATACATTGAAAGCATATAGTGTCCAGATGCTGTCAAGCTGTGGAAAGGGCAAGAGCTAGTCCAGACTTGGTCTCTTTATTCCAAATTTCAAGATAAATCCTATCCTCTCTGATCTCATTTGTACTACTGCATATTCAAATTTGCTTAATTTGATATGCTAAGTAATTGATATTGTACATCCAACCGATTATCACATAATAACCCCCTTCAGGGATCTAAATTATCCCGCTTATAGCACTGCCACATAAGTAAATAATTAGACGCAATCTATTGATTTGAGTTGAAATATTTGAACACAAAGCTTCTGTGAAAACAGCAGTTACAAGCAAGTAGCAGGTTCAAACTAGACTATTGTTTAAGGAATACGGTACAGTCGTAGCACTTATTACACATTTTACCACATAAATAATTATAGCAATAAAAGATAAGACAAAAATGTTTTGAAATCTTACCAGTTTGTTAGCTACGTTATAATCCCATTACAGAATACAAAACAATCGTGGCATAATGGTAGCATCTGTGTTTGTATGAAACGAGAGAGCGAGTCCACGATACCAGGATGACATAAATAATTGTACACATAATATGAAATTGATGTAATCATTTATTACCTAGACAAACTTCTAAGAAAAATTGTTCCTAGCAAGCGTATAGCGTTGATATCAGTTACCCGGATGAGCCTGTGTTATTAGCTTTTACCGCTTAAAAACATACCTCGGTGTGTTGCGACTGACTAATCAGTATCAAGTATTCCACAGAGCAGTGTAATAAGTTTGCTTAACTCACCGTATGTTTAACCAAATGATATAACAACTTCACACTCAAAGCTATTATATGGCTTCAGAAGACTTTTCATGGTTTTATATTCATTTTGGTCTCTGCTCACCTTATGCATCCATTGTATGTATCTTGATCTTGTTAAATATTTCTCCTTTTTGTGTTCCACTGAGGAAAGTTCCATAGGTTTAGAATGACATGATGGTGAGTAAATTAGTTTTCATTTATGGTGAAGCATTGCTTTAAAAATGCAATTATCATCACAGTAATTTGCTGTGAGGCGTTGTGTCTTACTGGAACTCTCTCCTCTCTCTTCTGTCTGTGCTTGAATGATGTGTTTGAAGCTCAGCTTTTCCATAGAAATCAAGTCCATGTTCTAAGGCCTGGAGCATAAAATCTAGTGTTTCTATGCACATCAATCTAGTATTTCCCACATTTTTCATAATAACTGAGTGTTTCAGGTCCACACAGTGTCCACCTGGCTGTTCACTGCTTTTTTTGAGACCGAGCTTTACATCCCATATCTGAATTGAAGTTGAAGATTTTTGCTGTCTGCAAGTCTACACTTCAGGAGATGTGTATTTGTTCATTCCCTGAGCAGCTGCTCTCAGTCATGCATGTCATTTAGTGTTATGAGTTGCATGCGGTCATCAGTGCTACATGCCCATTGCGTTAAAATTCACGATTCTCATCTGCTTGTTTTATAGAAAATTAAGCTATTATTTTGAAAAGTTTTGTAGGAATGGAATTGTAGTTATTTGTCGCATGTAAACCAGTGGAAACAGTTATATTTTTGGCAAACCTCCCCTCATGGTCCTGTCTGTGTGCCCTGAACATGTGCCCGTCCACACTGCACGCTTGCCTTTACCCTTTTGTAGAACGAAAGAGGAACATGAGGCAGAGAGGGAAAGGACAATGTTGAACTCAAGCCTCCATTTATATTTGGTCTTTATTTTTATTTTTTGCATCAAGTGACAAACCTCGTACATAAAGGTGATCAACCCATGCAGGGAAGTGGCAATTTTGTGGTTCACCTTCTGTGTTGCAGGAACTACATGAATGACAGCCTTCGCACTAATGTGTTTGTGAGATTTCAAGCTGAGACCATCGCCTGTGCCTGCATTTACCTCGCTGCACGAGTGCTACAGGTACAAAACCATTCTCTGCCGCCTTCTCCACCGGTTTAAACTAAGCTCTGGTTTTAACACCTACCTTTTTTCTCATCATTCTTTCTCTCAGATATCGTTACCCTCTCGGCCAAACTGGTACCTGCTGTTTGGTGCTACGGAGGAAGAGATCAGAGATATATGTGTAACCACTTTGAAGTTGTACGCCAGGAAAAAGGTTAGACCCGTTTCACTTCACTCCCTTTTTAAAGTTAGCAGATCTTCGCTTGTATTCGATCAAGTATGATTTGTTTCCTCTTAGCCAAATTATGAATTGCTGGAGAAGGAGGTGGACAAGCGGAAGGTGGCTCTACAGGAAGCCAAACTGAAGGCCAAAGGACTGAATCCAGATGGCACTCCTGCTCCTAACACATTGGGTGGATTCTCTCCTGGATCCAAACCATGTAAGTTGTCACTTGCACTGCCTGTTGTGCAGTCTAACCTTTTTTGTTTTGTTTTTAAAAGCTAAAACAGTCATGCTTTTTTTTTCTTCTCGACACAAAACTAGTATGGCTTAGGCTGCTCTTATCTATACAATTAATGAGAAGCCCAAGAGTGGCTAGAGCCACAGTCCTGCAGTGTTTTGGTTCAACCCTTATCAAACCCAGTTGAACAACCTAATCAATGTCTGAAGGTTTACTAGAAAGCTACAGGCACTGAGGTTTTATCAGGTTTGGAGCTGAACTCATGAGGACAGGAGTTTGCCGCCCCTTAGTCTCAGCCTCAGACATCAGGCCCACGGACCGTTGGCTGAACGTCTGATGCATATGGCACACAAAATTGGAAACTCTTCAGGACTGTTGAAGTCGTCATTGGATTGGTTGAAATATACAGGATTTCTACGAGACGTGTGTCGCGTTCTTTAACATTCTGTCTGGAAACAAAGATACTGTGGCTCCAAACCCCCTCACGAAAGAAGAAAGCCTACTGTTTACAACTGTGACAACGAGTCACAGTTATCAGGATCAACTAAACGCTGGATTTTCAAAAGTATGTGAAATATTTAAAGTTCACGGCATAGAATCTTTAAAATATGTCTGAGAGTTTTACACACCTGTGTGTTATTGAGGCAACATTTCCATGCCTAGAAATGTGATGATGAACGAAACCAACGGATCTCATGGGTGGGCCTTAACCAATGAGAGCTGCCATAGATTCCAGACCTTCAGCCTGAAGGCTATGCGAGACTAGCCACTCCTGCACTAGAGTATGCGTTTAGTGTGTGTTCCTCTATAAAGCTATTCTATGGTTTCAGAAGACTTGAAATATAGCACAGTAATCATGTGGACAGTTTTGATACCACTTCTTTTTTTTTTGTTGATGTAGCTTGACTTGGAAAAGAGCAACAGGAAAAATCTGAAACTTCTTTTGAAACCGTGATCAAATTTGATTCTTCCTGTCAGGTTCGCCTAATATAATGAAAGCAGATGAGAAGTCTCCTAACCATCAAATGCTTAAGGCCATGAAGAAAGAACCAGAAGATCGGCCTCAGGGTTCTAAGAGCCCACACAATGGGTGAGTGTTTGACAGGATCGACTTTCAAGTAATTGTATTGTTTGAAGTGCACTAATTGAGAATCATGCTTGTCCTTTCCTCAGACAAAGGAAAGAGAGTAAGTTAAGTAGGAACAGTAGAAGTGCAAGTCGTTCCAGAACGAGATCCCGGTCCAGATCGCGCTCTCCCAGACGACAGTAAGTACCACTTGCAGTGCACTGCTGTCTGCTCTATGATGTTGGTGTCTATACTTGACTGTGTTTTTTTTTTTTCTTGTAGTTACAATAACAGGCGCAGTCACTCAGGCACCTACAGCTCTCGCTCCAGGAGCCGCTCTCACAGCCGCAGCCCTTCTCCACGACGACACGCCAACCACGGCCCTCCGTCTCCCCATCTGCAACACTTGAAGTCAAAGCAGAGCTCAGACGACCTGCACCAGCACAGCAGACACGGCCACAAGAAGAAACGCTCACGCAGCCGCTCTCGTTCCACCAGCAAGCCCCGTGAGCGGGACCGGGATCGAGGTTCCACAGACTTGGTGAAGAAACACAAGCATGAGCGAAGCAGTGGAGGCCATCACCGCGCCCGGTGGGAACGCTCACGTTCATACGAACGCTCTCATAAAAGCAAACACCACAGCAGCAGCCATTCAAGCCACAGTCGTCACAGGCGCTGAGTGTTTTTTTGTAAGACTGTGAGTGGGTTTGTGTCTGATTAAAGTGGTCAATGTTGACCTAGTTGTCTGTTTAAATTTTTTTTTTTTTTCTCTTGTGTTATGTTGCCGTTTTAGTTTTAAATGTTGAAAGGATATGAAACTACATATTTACAGTGTAAAGATGGGTTTAATGTTGATGTAATATGGGAAATGCTTTGATTTATAAAAGCAACCTTTTTCAGAAGGTGGGAAAATCACTAGTCGCATAGAAAAATGGAAAATGTTTTCAGGAAGAACACTGATACTTTGCACCTCTACAGAAAATAAGTAATAAATATGTTCTCTTGGCGGAAGAAAATAAATTTCTCCGAAAATAGATATTTTTTTACGGCTGGATGCAGACTTTTTTTGGGGGGGGGGGGGTCATGGTAACTGTTACACTGGTTTTTAGTCTGCACCTCTTCATGTCTGATTTTTACTCAATAAAAAGTGACTTATTCCTACTGTCATTTGTTGTTTTTTTACTTTATGGAACAGGGATTTGTGATTGAAAGTAAGTTATTGCTCTTGACATCTTTAAAAGCCCTCGATGATGTTTACTCGATTAGGACACGGGCCTAATCAAGTAGGAACGGTTCATATCTGGAACTGTGGCGTTAAAAATATTGTCAGGCTTAATGTGAGTGCAGGGCCGTAGCTGGGGTAAGCGGGGCCCCGGGGAAGGTTGTACCAGTGGGCCCTGTTCGAAATAGTTTAATTTATGTGTTCATTCTATTTATTTATTTGTGCTAATTCCACAATGTTTAAGTTGTTTCATGTCTGTAGGTGTCCAGGTACAGAAAACAAATAATTAAATATAAAATAGCACTGCATAGTCTTCACTGTAAAAATGAAATTAACAGTCAAACCAAAATTTATTCAGACACCTTCAATATTTCTTACATTATCAGTTTATTTGCTCTAGTTTATAAAATGTTAATAAAATATGACAAGAACTCAGAGTTGAACTGTTTCAACAAATTCATCTTGATAATGTCAGATAGCTTTGATAGAAAGATATGTTATGGATTACAATCAACCAAAACTTCAGACAACTGTTAGTATGACAATATTTGCACAACTATCCATACTTTGTTGAACAATTACCAAGCAATGCTTAATTTTGTTCAGTCTGTGTTGTGAAAATGTTGCATTAGCAATTCAGGAAAAAAAGAAAAACACTTAAGCAAAACGTGTTGAGATCAAAGTGTCTGAATAATTTTTGGTCCCATTTTTTTTTCTATCAATTTCACTAGTAGTCCAATGTATGAAGATTTTATGGGTATAATATGTCACAGCTCGCTTTATTTTGCTATACTCTCTTACCTAAATTAATTCTAGTGTCTTGCACCTACTATTAAAACTTTAAAAAATATATATATTTTTTATTTTAGTTTTTTTGGATTAACACTTTACTTTCACTTAAGACATAACCGACAGTTTTTTCGAACATACTTTCCAAGACGGGTATTTTGACATATTTTGTATGTTTTTTTGTCGTTACAAGAGCAAAAACAGGCAAATTCTGTGTTAAAAAGTGTTTTGAGACGCCTCTCTCTGCGTGAGACCTGAACACCAGAACACCGTGGTGCTGAAATGGGCTTTTTCACATCCTTTTCTGTTTGTTTAAACTGCGATTTGTATTTGTTCATTCAGGTGCATGTGAGGAGAACTTTGCAAAGGAGGGCAAGAAGTCCTCGCAAGGAGGGCTCGGTTTAGTGGTGCTGTGCTGTCTGTGAGACGCGGCTCTGAGACCGTGAGATGCGTGCGCACCGAACACAGCGAGCGAGTTGAGATTTTCTGCGTCTTGTGTTTGAATGATTTAAACTCTTTTGAATGTTTAAATTGGAAAGTGGTCAGGCTTAAAAACACATGAAAACGATAAGCTTTCGTGATGACACGCAGCAGTGGCCTCAACTGTCCTGATAGTCTTTTTAGGCTAGTAAACTTTTTAGACATCAACTAGTAAAACTGCACATTCTGAAAAATTATAGTTTTAAGCAGTAGTAAGTATGCTACACAAAAGTCAGTAAAAATACAATACAATGTACTGTTAATATGAAGGAACAATCCATATTTATTTTTCACAGGTGTTTACCTGTTTTAAGGTTACAGGGTTACAATTTAAAGGATTACATCCTGACAGAAAATGACTAGTACCTTTTCAGTGTTTCTACATTTTTTTCTTACAGTGGACCTAACTTAACTGAACAACAATTATATATACAAGCTAATAACATGCTGGATCATAAATGTGCATATTTTATTGACCAATTAGAACTAGAAACTTATAAAGCATATTTATATAAACTTATATAGCATATTTGATGTTTGTAATGTTAGGCATCTTTCGCCAGCTCTTTGCAGGCTGATGTGCTGCATGGCTGGCTAGCTGTATGGTTTCCTTTTTGTGTAATTTAGTAAAAAATATATGTGCCTTGTTTTTTATCATTTGAGTCACTGTACAAAAGTTGGCAAAACCGTTTTTTATAGTTAAAATTGTTGCAAGGTGCTTTAAAAAAAAGGAAAAAAAGTTGCTAAATCTAGCAACAAAATTGCTAGTAAGTTGGCAAAACTGGGTCAATTCGACGCTTTTATTTTATAGAGGGGTGCTCTGACGCGCGTGAACTCAGACTTTTATTTTGACAGGCTGTGTATCGTCCTTGAATTTCCGGGTCCAGTTAGAGCAGGACTGTGTGTGCGGGATGGAAACGCGGTGTTTGTGTATTTTGCTGGTCTGTGTACTGTCACTGAATCATGCCACAGCCGACAATGGCAGCGTTAAAAAGATGAAGATGCAATATACAGGGATGCCACTGCTGAAATTTCAGTTTTGGTGAGTAAAAGGAATATCTTTGTGTTTCCTGTCAGTGTGCGTGCTGATCAGCGTCATGCGTCGATAAAGAAACTGAATTAATCTAAACTAAGATATATTGTGTTAGTTCAGTCAGTGCATTAAAGCTGGTTCATGCGCATTTCCTATTCGTTTTTTTCTATCTAGATGAGCACGTTTGCCTTAGCACCAGTGTGCTAGATTTATATCTAACATGTGACTGAATAGCTATCTTATTGCAAATGCAAAATGTCTTATTGTACAAACTTGCTATAGCGACTTGAAGTTTGTTGTGTAATTAGCTTTTTTTCATCCACTAGTTTATCACTTGTCAGTCGTCTTTGTCAGCTAGCTTTTGTCTATGTGCAGTGTGTCCTGAGGGTACAGGCGGGTGTTTGAGGAGTACACTCGGGTTCTCACCCAGAGGTACCCAGACATCCGCATCGAGGGAGAAAACTTCCTGCCACAGCCCATATATAGGTGGGTTTCTCATTTCATCAAGAACTTCTGTACTGCAGACCCTACAGATTTATGGACCGCTTTTATTAAAATAGAAGTGATTTTAACTCATAAACTGAAACTGGAATGAAGGTCTTTATTTCTTTATTTTTAGGCACATAGCTTCCTTCCTCTCTTTCTTCAAACTTGCCTTGATTGGTTTAATTATCCTGGGAAAAGACCCTTTTACATTTTTCCACATTGAGACTCCAGGAATCTGGATTTGGGCGAAAGAGAATAAGGTCTTTCACCCTCACATGACATTTCTTATATGGGGATGCTGGCTCAGCCAGTCTTCAGAAATTAAAATACACACTCAAAATGTTTTAGTTGCCTACTACATATGTTTGTGACTTTAGTTGGTTGTGTTTTTGTTAAGATATATGCCTGCATGATGGTGTTCTTCCTCAGCAACATGATTGAAAACCAGTGTATGTCCACCGGCGCCTTTGAAATCACACTTAACGGTAAGACTGATGATTAATCATAGATCAAAATATTCCATCACGAAGATTTCACACAGCTGTTGGGACTTGATGAGGTTTAATGCTAGTGATTTTTCCTCTGTGTGTGTGCTTATGTGCTCACAGATGTTCCCGTGTGGTCAAAGCTGCAGGCGGGACACCTGCCCTCCATGCAGCAGCTGGTGCAGATTTTGGAGAATGAGATGAAGCTGAGTGCACACATGGACTCTCTGCCTCACAGACGGGCGTAGAGGTGTGGCTTTGTGGGTTGTCTAATGGTGTTTTGGAAAAGATCTTGAATGTGTCCACAGGGATTCTGCAGGTCTTATTTCACCCTTCCCTAACTGAAGACCTTAAACGCTCTTTAAAGGAGTAGTTCACTTCCAGAATGAAAATTCCAAACCTCCATGTATTGTTCACTTCAGTTTATTCCCTAAATTTCCTTAACTTGGTCTTAAAAAGTATTCGATTTACTGTGGTCTAAAAGCATTGTTGTTTTTGGAATATTTTGAAAACTCAGCCCTTTATCTCTACCCTCTTTGTAACTTCCTCTCCAGGTGTGTGATGCGAGGCATTGGTGTGTGTGAGGGCATTAATGAAGGTTTGCACTGAACGCAGTGTGTCTGCTGGTTCAGACTGGATGTCCAGCCCTCTCTCACTGCTCCAAGGTTCTCTCTGTATCCACAGCCCTACGGTCCTCGGCTAATAATTATGGAGGAAATGGAAGGTTTCATCTGCAGATATTCTGTTGTCATCGACCAATAAACACACATGCTGTTAAATGGGTTTAAAATTGGTGTTGAACAGTGTTTATCTGTTTTGGGGTGCATGCAGTAGACTGCTGTATTGATTAAATCAGTTTTCAGATTTGGATTTTCAAACTCTTTGTAATATCTGCAGAACTAAAGTTCTGTTGTTGATTCCTCTCTTTCTCTCTCTCTCTCTCTCTCTCTCTCTCTCTCTCTCTCTATTTCTTTACACTTTAGTCTTTCTTCATATGATCTTGAGCCAATTTATTAATTCCACTGTTAATGCTAATTTTCAAAGTATGTTTTAGTCAACAGTATTCGTTAAGAAATATAAACAGTTCTGTAAATGTATTCAGTAACTAAATATGTACATATCATCAAGGATGTAGTTTGATACATTTTGATTTCTGATCATTTTTAATATTCGTTTATACTCAGTTTTGAATAAATTCAGTCAATGGATGTGTAAATAAATGGTGTCTTTTGTCATTGAAAAACAGGCGCTCGGTAATATTGACCTTCATTCAGCTTTCAGAATGTTTTTTTCCCCTCTGCCGGAGACGTTTGTTTCATCACGCGATAGGATTTTAAAACTATTAAAAGTATTCAACTGGGAATACTAAAATGATGGAAAAAAAACTGATTTCCAGGTGTGTGATTGGTTCTTTGGTCCTAAACATCGATGAAAAAAGTAACATTCCACAGGAAAAAGCGGCGTTCAAAGGAGATTACGTGTAACTTAATCAAATATATATTAGTAATATATCATATTATCAATGTTTTGGCACGTGAAGCTTTTTTTTTTAAATCCCTGCAAGAAAAGCTCATCGAACGTGCAACTTTTAGAGCACCACTAGATGGCGCCCGCTGTTCAAATGGAGATCGGTCACGTGGTCTGCTTCGCCAGGGAAGTGAAGTGTACAGAGAGCACGCGTGCTGCGAATCGAAATGTGATTTTCGTTCTAGGTATTTTTTTGGTGTGTGATTAATTTTCAACGTGGAAGACTTCCAGCAGATGAAATTCTGAATTAACAGTCATGTGGAGGTAGCGCGAGGTGAACGTGACATCGAGTTGTTTATTAAGTAGTCTGTCGTTAGTGCATGCATGTTACTTAAATCTGCTTCATGTATAGTCAGTTCGTATGATCACTATGTATTTACTGTTATTTTGTTAAGTACGTTACCAATTCAAAAAGTCTAGAGCAAATGCATTATAGAGCCGATTCGTCATAATCGATAGTCACCCAGGTGTGTTTTGGAGGAGTGATGGATGGGGATCAGCAGGAATGAATGTATCTCAGCAGACATCAAGCATGGAACTGAAAGAGGATATGAATACCCAAACTGAAAGTGAGCATCAGCCATCAAAAGATGCTTTGATTGACATCAGCTTTTGCGGAGCCACTCCTCTGGTGTGGAAGGTGTCGGACATGAAGAGGTGCAGATCTGTGGGTGTGATCGGGGCTCTGGTGGGTTCTCTCGCCCGTCAGCCTCGGCAGAACGTGCGGCTGGGACGACCGCTGGAGCTGCTGCAAGAGGAGGCGCTGCTGCTGGAGGACACTAGCACTGCTGCTGCTTCACTGCAGACTCAGGTGACACTTCACCTGTACTGACACAGAATGCATTCACACATCCATCTATTCATCTTAAAATGTGTCTTACTTTCTGAGTGATATATGTGTATTATGATTATTTTCATCAGGATTGTGGAGATGAGGAGACGCATTCGGAGGCTGTGAGACGGTATGAGGCCGGTCTGGAGAGCAGTTATAAGGAGCAGTGTGCTCTGGCCCTGGAGGACAAGAAGACAGTGCTGAGGAGAATCATGAATGAGAAGGAGAACGGTGAAAGAGTGTCTGGTAAAATCAAATGTAGAAGACACTAGGGCTAGTTTATTTTACATTTATCCTATATAAATATTCAGATACTTATTTTCTTTTGGCGTAAGTGACTATTGTCCCAGTTACAGCTGATGTTTAGGGGCTTGAATAAATGTAAAAAAAACCTGTTATAAACCCACATATATTACAACAGTGGCAGAATCCACTAAGATACTGCAAATAATGCACTTGACCTATTTATGGTTTAAAAAATAAAACTGAACCCAATTTCTTTATTTCTCAACTGCTCAAAGCTTACTGCCAAAGTGAAATCTTAAGATTAGATGCAATAATAATAATAATAATAATAAAACATGTTTACAAGTTTAATTTAAGGCATTAGAACTTTTAACTGTAAAAATAAACAAAGTAGTTGATTTTTTTTTTTTAAGCCTAGTGTGTTAAAATAATAAAACAAAATGCATATTCAGAGCTCAGTTATAGATATTTTTATACTGGCCCCCATCACAGAAATAAATAAATAAACATGATTGTTGTTTTTGATCCATGTAACCTTGTATGTTAATAAATAAGGTTGTTATGGGACCAAAATATAAGATGCCAGTTAAATTTCTACTAGCTAAACTAATATAAAATTCAAACATTAATAAAGACAAGTGAACTGTCCATTAAAAAAATGAATGTTAAGTTATCATGTTGGTCTAACAGTAGTATTCTAGTAAAAAATACTGCTGAAATTGAATATTCAAATGTAAAATAACCGTATAAGTTAAATATAAATTAACCTTTGTTAAAGCTATGAAAGTTATTCAGTGAAGAGCAGTGAGTGACTTTTTTGTTTGATTAAATTATGGCACAGACAGCAGCAGGTATATAAGGCTGTCACTTTTAACTTATGCTCTGATTTAATTTTCTCTCACTGTGTTTACCAGGCTACTTGCGAAGATGGGTATTTTGACTTAATTTTGTGTGTATTTGTCTGTTCAAGTGCAATAAGCGCCCTGGTACTGTATGTAATGTGTGTCAATGATATTTGGCTCTCCCTGATCCCACAGGCACTGATGACTCCGGCAGTGCAATTAGAGACCGTCTTAATGCACTGGACCAGGCCTTCCGCTTCCCGTGGCCGGCTATGGCGGTTCAGCTCTGTACTGCCCGTGCCGGCTTCAGCCACTGTCCGGAGGAACGCAGTTTCCATTCCACTGATTGGCCAATGCCTAGAGATGAACGCTTGAACACTAGATTCGGTGTCTACAGAGATCTGAGAAATAAAGGCTTCTACCTGACCTCTGCAGGGAAGTTTGGAGGAGATTTCCTGGTGTATCCAGGTAAGTTTGTGACAACATGGAATATCAAAAAGTCTATTTATTTTTTTCATTGATTACAGATATATAATATGTTTTTTTTAAGTGCAGCTTAACAGCCAAGATCTTTATTGTCATTTTGCAGGTGATCCTCTGCGGTTCCATGCTCATTTCATTGCATTATGCATCTCTATGGATGAAGAGTTACCTCTCTGTGATATTCTGGCTATAGCTCGTCTGGGCTCCAATGTGAAGAAAACAGTATTGCTCTGCTCTCCAAAGAAGTGCAGCGAGACTGGAAATGATGAGAGTGTGGAGGGTGATGTGGTGTATTCATCCCTGCAGTGGAGTTCTATGGTGTAACCACAAAAATATTGTTTGATATTAGAGAGATGATGCTTCTCAGAAACTTGGTGTGCCTTCTGATGTGTAAAGTGTGTGTGATAAATTCTGAATGACTGAATTTAGTTTGATTGTCAACATATAGGGAGAATATCCCAAGATCATCTAATAAAAATCTAATTTAGCTGTGTGTTTTGTCTTTATCTTTTTGTGCTTTTTATCTTAATTTGAAGTATTGGTTTTCAGTGTCACTTAATTTAAACCTCACAGCCATTTAAGATTACTGATAAAGTGAGATGGCAAATATATTCTATGAGACTATTATATATATAAAGTACAGACCAAAAGTTTGGACACACCTTCTCATTCAAAGAGTTTTCTTTATTTTCATGACTATGAAAATTGTAGAGTCACACTGAAGGCATCAAAACTATGAATTAACACATGTGGAATTATATATGGAATTATAACAAAAAAGTGTGAAACAACTGAAAATATGTCATATTGTAGGTTCTTCAAAGTAGCCACCTTTTTCTTTGATTACTGCTTTGCACACTCTTGGCATTCTCTTGATGAGCTTCAAGAGGTAGTCACCTGAAATGGTCTTCCAACAGTCTTGAAGGAGTTCCCCGAGAGATGCTTAACACTTGTTGGCCCTTTTGCCTTCAGTCTGCGGTCCAGCTCACCCCTAAACCATCTCGATTGGGTTCAGGTCCGGTGACTGTGGAGGCCAGGTCATCTGGCGCAGCACCCCATCACTCTCCTTCTTGGTCAAATAGCCCTTGATGCCTTCAGTGTGACTCTACAATTTTCATAGTCATGAAAATAAAGAAAACTCTTTGAATGAGTGTGTCCAAACTTTTGGTCTGTACTGTATATTTATAGTGCTTTCTACAAAACTGATTGTGCCAAAGCATAAGCATTCATTCAATGCACAACGTTTTAAATGTTTTGATTAAAGAACAAATAATTTGGAGTTTTGTGTTTAACTGCCCGCTTTTCATGTTTAACTGCCCGCTTCTCGCTTTTCATGAGTGATATATGTGTATTATGATTATTTTCATCAGGATTGTGGAGATGAGGAGACGCATTCGGAGGCTGTGAGACGGTATGAGGCCGGTCTGGAGAGCAGTTATAAGGAGCAGTGTGCTCTGGCCCTGGAGGACAAGAAGACAGTGCTGAGGAGAATCATGAATGAGAAGGAGAACGGTGAAAGAGTGTCTGGTAAAATCAAATATAGAAGGCACTAGGGCCAGTTTATTTTACTTTTATCCTATTTAAATATTCAGATGCTTATTTTCTTTTGGCGTAAGTGACTATTGTCCCAGTTACAGCTGATGTTTAGGGGCTTGAATAAATGTAAAAAAAAAAAACTGTTATAAACCCACATATATTACAACAGTGGCAGAATCCACTAAGATACTGCAAATAATGCACTTGACCTATTTATGGTTTCTTTATTTCTCAACTGCTCAAACCTTACTGCCAAAGTGAAATCTTAAGATTAGATGCAATAATAATAATAATAAAACATGTTTACAAGTTTAATTTAAGGCATTAGAACTTTTAACTGTTAAAATAAACAAAGTAGTTGATTTTTTTTTTTAAACCTAGTGTGTTAAAATTATAAAACAAAATGCATATTTAGGGCTCAGTGATAGAGATTTTTATACTGGCCCCATCACAGAAATAAATAAATAAACATGATTGTTGTTTTTGATCCATGTAACCTTGTATGTTAATAAAAAAGGTTGTTATGGGACCAAAATATTAGATGCCAGTTAAATTTCTACAAGCTAAATCAAAACTGCCCGCTTTTCGTGTTAGGAGGTAAAATAGGTAAAAATTCAAACGTTAGCTTTTTTTTTTTTTTTTTAAATAAAGGACATTAAAAAATAATTTACAATTAATTTACATATTTAAAATGTGTAACTAATATTTTGTCCATCATGTTTATCAAATATAAAATCAACTCGAATGGAGAGTATTTGTAAGTGAAAAACGCTGCCATCTGGTGCTGTGATAAGGGCATTATAGGCACGTAACAGATTCTTTTAATATGGTACATCCATATTGTGGTTATTAGATAACATAATGTAGAGAACGTTTTATAATTAAAAGAAACTGACTAATAAATTAAATGGGGTAATGTAAAAAAAGAGGCAGAGTTAGTGGCGCGTTGTGAAGTCTCGCGAGACAAAGACGAAGACAGGGCGAGATTAAGTCGCACACGGAGGAAGGCAAGAAAAAGAGGGAGATCTTGACAATCTAATAAAACCCATTAAAAATGTCGGGACGGTCCGTGCGAGCGGAGACACGCAGCCGTGCAAAAGATGATATCAAAAAAGTGATGGCGGCAATTGAAAGGGTCCGTCGATGGTAGGTTGCTTGTTTAAAGAGGGAAACAAGTTTATTTTCTTCTACGTTACAAAAATAAACTTCAGAGTGGCGGGGAGAGTGACGTCATTCAGTAACATGACAGACAAGGCAACCAATGGGCTTCACTGTATCCAGCGTGTAGGCGTGTCTTAGACGTGTCTATGGTATTGTACTGTACAATCTGTTCGTGCTCCGTAATGGAGTGAAGTGATTTTGTCATAATAGGCATTTTTGTATATTAACCTGGAACTTGTTTGTCCTCTTAGGGAAAAAAAGTGGGTTACAGTGGGCGACTCGTCATTACGGATATTCAAATGGGTCCCGGTTACAGAAACTAAACAGGTGTGTATATCAGGTCATCTCAAGCAGCTGTCCACTTCTCAGATATATAAACACAGTGTTCATTTTCAAAACGTTTTTTCTTTCTTTCTTGCAGATATACAAGCCTAAAGTGTCAGGTACTGCGATGAGGGGACTGAAGGGCTTTCCTACAGATGTAGTGTTGGAAAACGCCCGCTCCGTGCTACTGGATTTTCAGGGTAAAACAGGTTTTAACAGGCTATGTTTATGTCAGACACAAGGGAGCTTGATATTTCCTCTCTAAACAATTCAGAACATCCTCTATTTAATATAATGCAACACTGGGTTATGCTGATATGCTCTAGTGACTTAAATGACCTTGCACCTTGACAGTGTGCTTTGCATGCCTATTTTAACATAGCATGTACTGTAACATTACAGTATACTAAAGTACTTAAACATAATTCACATATTTCTTCAAATATGTTTCATTCATACATTAATTTTCCTAAACAGATGACAACAGCAACCAGAGTTTCCTATCAGATGCCTATCTGTCTAATACCAAAGTGGACAGCAGCAGCAACTCCAGTCCACAGCACGTAAGTGAGGCAGTGAGCCCTTCACACGCACCCTTCTTCCGTACAGAGGACTCCCAGCCGCCCACCCTGGGACAGGAGACCATGGATGCCGAGAGAGGTGAGACAGACCAGTAAAAAGATTATTTACCTAACTGACAAGGTAGAAAAATAATATTTGGTATTCAGAACAAATGCAAATGAGTATTATAATGCAAATAATATGTAATGTGTTTATGGGTTAATATATTAAGCAAAAATATTAAGCAGCAAGAACTGTTTTCATCATTGAAGAAATAGCATATTAGAATGATTTCTGGAGGATCATGTGACGCTGAAGACTATATTACACAAAATTCACAATTTCACAATATCAGTTATATTTTACTGTATTTTGATCAAATAATTAAATGCAGTCTTTGTGAACAGAAGAGACTTCTTTTAAAAACATTAACAAACCTTATTTATTCCAGAGTTTTGTGCAGTGTATATATTACTATATTTTCCTTTTTTTACATCCTTTATCCTAAATAGTAATCATTCTCATTACTGTAATATATTTTTTTCCCTATATTACAAGACAATACAATAAGGTATTTTGTTTGGGTTAGCATAAAATAAAAAATATCATTATTATTTATTTATTTATTAACCTTTTTTTCCCCTCACATTATAAAAATTAAATTCTAAAATGAGATTTTTGGGTATAATTGTGCTCAACTGTCATTAAATAATGCCATAAAACAACCAGTGTAAATAGTCCTGAAACAGGCTTCAGTTCAAAGCAACATTTAATTTAGTATTTCCTTTCCTTTTTATTTTTGGGGTGATATAAGATTTATTGTATGCATGTTCTTGACATGTTTTGTTAGATTCACCCAAGTATGTAGGATAACAGTAATGATTGTTAAATCCTTCCTTTCACATGCGTACATGTATCTGTACATGTTAATTTTCATGATCAAATTCCATATTTAGAGGCATCAACAACCAGCAGTGAGCTGACGGATGAGCCTCCAACTCTAATTAAAGAAGATGTGTTGTCTCTCTCTACTCAGGTAACATCCACTATAGGCTTCAAATAAATGTTCACCTAATGCATTGTGGGAATTAAAATACATATTGTAAATATCATGTAAACCTGATTTGTGCTTTTCAAAGCATGCCATGTATGACATTATTGTTTTTCACAGGAGGAAGAGGATGTGATTGGAGCCCCGCCGCTTAAAAGAGTTTGTACTGAGCAAAGCTCAACTCTCAGTTAGCACCATTATGCTGAACATTGCAGGTCAAAAGTATAGAAGAGTTTCTGAAAGCGACTAAACTGTACATTTAAGAGACTTTTTGCAACCTGCCAAATGCCTAAAATCACTTGTACAGTAAATGATCAAGAAAAGAAAAACTTGAAATGTTTTCTTTTTTATACATTAAAAAGATGTTCTTAGATGTTTTCAGGGGTTTTCTATTGAAGGTAAAGCAGTTTGTATCGCATCTTGAATGTAAACTGAGAAAGGACTTTGTCAGTATAATACATGCATGGAGTAATGATTGGTATGTACACTGAGTTGAATTTTAAACAACTTGTTTTGTGTTCGTGGCATTTCTAAAGATTATACAAATAACTTTTATTGCTTTTTTTTGTTTTACTTTATTGTAAAAATACTTAAGTGCATGCATTTTAGGGCAGTGCTGAATAACATCTGTGTTATCTGTTTCTTGATTTGTTTTATTATTGTTCAATGTACTGCACCAATTATCAAACTTTATATTGAAAAAGGTACGCTTATCTTTTATGGTAAGGTCACTCACAGATTTGTATATGAAGGCTTCTACTCTCCGTAGTCTTTTAAGTATTTTTCAAAAAATGAGAACAAAAAATAAAATAAATATTTGTGTATGGTCCATGTAGTGTTGCCTGATAAAAATGTACCTGGACGTTTTCACTAGACAGATGGAAATAAAACCACTTTGGATTTATGCTGCTTTTTCCACTGATTGCATCATTTGCAAAGTTGTATGACAGAGATAAAACACTGTTTTACATATGAAATGATTTTAATGGAAATTCCCAAAATCATGATTCTCTGGAAATGATATAATTTGAATACAATGTTTAAAAGAGTTTATATAAATGTAAAAATGTAGCACTATTTTAATGCTTGAGACGGAGCTGTATTATTTCATTCTGTATGAGGCCTGGAAAAATGTCTTTATAAAATATGTTTTAACGTACATTGTTTTCACTGCCAAACTGGTATTAACCATATACTGTATAAAAACATTAATACTGTATTAACATATTAATCAAGACTGTCTCTTTAATTGGATGAAAAGTGTCGTGTGCACGTTCTATTGTCTCCTTTTAAATGATATAAACGCTGCCCCTTTCAGCTAACCTATAGACATTGGGCCATACACATTTTGCTTTAATGGAAAATAAAATGTCCGTTATTAATACTAAAGTATATGAAGCAAACTGCATACTCTCATTTTCAAATTATCTATGAATTTACAATAAACTGACCTCTAACCACGCTTCTAAACACTGAGTTTGTGATTGGAGGGGTGTTGCTTTGACAAAAGGTGGAGTAGATATAATTGACAGTTCCATCGGCCAATCAAATATCTCAATCTGTGTCGTAGTTTTCTTAGTAACCAATCGTTGGAGACGGTGGGCGGGGCTTATCCTTGCGTCGCTGCTTGCTACCGGGGTAACGGAGTTTTGAGGTTTGTACGGAATGTTGCCGGTGTAGCAGGAACTCCCGCCATTTTTCAATCAGCTATAAACCCTCTTGTTTGTTTATGTAATCGACAAGTACTTCAAAACAGTATCTACGCGGTCTATATTCGCTGCGGATAGGAGATTGGTACGTCGCTTTGGTCTGCAGAATCGACTACAGCACGGACCTGAGCGGCATAAGAAAAGCCCGCCATACCAGCTCTGACGGGCCGCCTTTCGCGCCTGCATACCCGAGACTCAGGAGCTTCCGTTCTCTCCTCACGCTCTCTTCAGGCATCCCACCATGACTCCACCGGCTCCCCCAAACCAGCGGATTTCACACCGGGAGATATAACTGCTCAACAAAACCGAACTTTTGTTTTCACGCGCTTCGTCAAAGTAACTCAAGTAAAGCAGCGCGCGCTAGCCTAGCCCGATGCTACGCCGCTGAGACGCGCGGTTTCACGGCATATTCAGTTTGAGCTGAGATTGAGCGGACGGATTAGTTCAGTAGTTCACTTTGCAGACACGTCCAGGACCGCAGCGAGCCCGCGATGGCACCGTTACTAGGCCGGAAGCCGTACCCGTTGGTTAAGCCACTGTCGGAGCCGCCGGGCCCAGCAGAGGAGGTGTTCATCATCGAGCACACCAAAGAGGCCTTCAGGAACAAAGAGTATCCTTCCTCACTGTCTCCTCCACCACTTGCAAGCACTAGACATACAAACACGTGCCCGCGGGTCTCTCGATCCGTTGCTGCTGAGCGTTTGCGAGCGCAGTGTGTCTATTTATGCGTTTATTATTGTTTTCATGTTGCGCGGCGCATCTCATTGTAACGCTAAGCGGCTAAAGGTGACCATGATGTTTAGATCAGCTGGGGCTTAACTCTTAAGACAATGCTAAATGTTATATTTGTCTGATTTTGAGTACTGAAGCATGGTGAAATACGTGTTGTCCTTTGTGCATTTAAGAGCGAGCTAGCTTCAGGACGCACAGCGTGTGTGTGACGTCTGGCTAACGTTAAACAGTTTCTCATCCGATCTGCCATGACTCAAGTCTTGTGTAACACACGCACACACGCGCGTTTACAGTTCAGGGACGTATGTGTTGGTGTGAGCTTTTAGGTTGATGCTCCCGAACAGCCAACCATCTGTTGAGCGTAATAGTTTGTCTGTATGTAAGGAGTGTGTGTTTATGATGGTACGAAGTTTTAGCTGCTGCTACTGGAGGTAAATGTGCGAGTTCACGTGTAGCAGCTGCACGAGATGATTTTTCGCGCGCCCCGTGAATTTGGTCATTTGTACAGGATGTGTAGATTAGAACTTTATGGCTTAAGCAACCAAGTATATTCGTTCTGTGGTGTATGCTATTTAATTAATATTTGTAAAATATGATATATATATATTTGTAATTAAAACTAGTACCTGCTCCAGTCATTATATTTTAATTGCTATGTAAGCCTTTTTTTATCCCAAACAAAATCTCTGATCTGACAAATATAACCGCACTTGGTTTCCAGAGAAACTACACACCTGTGTCTAAACGGCATATAAGGGAAAGTGACCCAGGTGCTTGTGTCACTGAATCAGAAAGCTGGCCAATCAGAAACGTCGACTGCCTGTCAATCACTCTGCGCTCTGGGGGATTATGACATCTGGTTGGCCGCTTGGTCTGTGAAGGGCGTCTCTGAAAGGATGAAGGTTTTATTTAGACAGCTAAACGACTGAGTTTGCAGGTGCAGGTTGTGTTATATTGAAAACTGTCTGACTCGTTTGTCAAGATTTAATCACGTGCTTAAACTTTATGCCTGCTTTCAGTAGGTCCATCTCAGCACATAAAACTAGATTTAAGTTTGTTCTAGATCTGCCAAATGGGTGTTTGATTCAAGCTTGGCTCAGGTTTTGAGTCCAAGTTTAGCATCATCAGAGGTGTCATGTCATAGTGCTTTATACATAATAGAATGATTAATCAGATATTTTGCTTGTTTGATTAACGGAAGTGTTATCCTTCTGATAAGCATCACTTGTATCAATTGTAAAATCTACTGACAGCCATGTCATAGTTAAAAAACAAACTATTTTGTTTTGATCAGAGTAATTTTGTCTAAATCTGTTTTGCTTTTATTAAACACCCATGTTTCTATATATACTGACATTAAAGCCTATACCGGGCGACCCATAATAATTACGGTTTGTTACACATTTATGCAACATGTGAACAGTGCACAATTAACTTGAACACAATCATTTATCTTGGCTCTGAAATGATTTCAATCTTCTAGAGTGCTTGTAATAACAATTTTACTGAGGCTGTTGTATTTTTGGTTAGAATTACTGTTTTTAATTGCGAGTTTAATTATATAATGTATTCATCAGGATCTGCTGCTGCTGGCCCTTTAATTATTGAGCTGCTGTGCTACACACATGCATTAATTATGAATGAGGCTCTCTCAGGGTATGGACAGCAGAGCTAACATCACTTGATCAACTCTGCTTTGGAAATACTGCTCGAGATTTTAAAAGATCTGAAAGCGATGTAGTGTTTGAGTCAGTTTTTTTTTTTGTCCTTAACACTGTTGTTCAGAGAGTATGAAGCTCGACTGCGCAGGTATGCAGAGCGGATATGGACATGCAAAAGCACCGGCAGCAACCAGCTCACACATAAAGAGGCTTGGGAAGAAGAACAGGAGGTCACAGAGCTGTAAGTAACAAAAACGCACAAGTGAGTGAATGAACGAACTTGGGGCATCAAAGAAATCATTTAATTGTCAGTTGTTCTCAAAGTCTTTTTCTGAATATGTAGTACCATATTTTCCGGACTATAAGTCACACTTTTTTCATAGTTTGGCTCGTCTTGCGACTTATAGTCAGGTGCGACTTATCAAAATTAATTTGACATGAACCGAGAGAAATGAACCAAGAGAAAACATTACCGTCTACAGCCGCGAGAGGGCGCTCTATGCTGCTCAATGCTCCTGTAGTCTACACTGAGCAGCATAGAGCGCCCTCTCGCGGCTGTAGACGGTAATGTTTTCTCTTGGTTCTAAATGAATGCGACTTGTAGTCCAGTGCGAGTTATATGTTTTTTTCCTCATCATGATGTATTTTTGGAATGATGCGACTTGTACTCAGGTGCGACTTATAGTCCGAAAAATATGGTAGTTCTCAATAAGTAGTAAGCTAGTGTCAGTGCCTTAGCATTTTTGGGTATCTAAAGCACAGAAATGCGGAGTAGGTGAGCAACTGCTGGGTTTAAGATATATCTTTTGTCTTATATTAAAAGAAACTAGGGCTTTTATTGTCAGAGTTCATGGCAGTGATTTTTATAATTTGCTAAAAGACATTGTTTATAGTTTACTAAAAGAAACTAATAGACATTTAAGTTAAAAATGAAGTCAAAAGCACAACGTATTTAGTAAAAATTTGCTGAGTTAAAAAAAAAAATAATAAAAATAAACTTGTTCAGAATATTAATTAAAACTATGTGTTGCTGTGATACTAAAATAATGCTGGTTTGTGGTCATAAAACACCTGGAAATATCGGAATTTTACAATTGGAAAAGTATTCCTGAGAAATATATCAGGAATTTCCAGGACGATTAGGATGATGATTTTCATCCAGTATTTTCTTTTATACTTTTCTTTTACTGCTCCTTTTAAATATTTTTTTTAATAAAAAATTTTTTATTAATAGTTTTAGTTTTATTAATAAAACTAGTAATCAGTAACTATTTAAAGGCACGGCAGTTCACTGGGTGTGGAAACCCTTTATTCTCTCTGTAGCGGAGAGCTTGTACACTGAACTATTGTCAGGCTGTTGTGTTTAGGGAATGTCATGTGACCAAACCTCTGCTCTTTCATTGGTGCCTTTTTGCCGATCTAATAAGTGTGTGTATTATTGAGTGAGTCTTTAGCAATCAGGGTAGATAAATGCTCTGGTTTTCTACTTCATGAAACAATAACATCAAGTGAAAATCTGTGACCTGTTCAACTTGTAAGCGGACAGATTTCTGTGTGGGTGACCGAGAGAAAACAGTTTATTTCATTAGCTGCTTATGTAAGCAGACGCTTGTACACTCAGAGAACAGTTTGCTGTACTGTCCATATAGAGCAGCATGCTGCTGTAAGGGTCAGTGTGTTTTTGAAGCTATTTTTACAGTTCATTTCTTTCCTGTGTTTCTCATCTCCCTCTGCTGGTCATGAAGTGTATGAAGTTGTTTTGTTTCATAAGAGCTAACATGAATCCTCCCCTAATAAATAAAGGGCATATAGACATGCGACCTTATCAAATGAAGCATTTTGCAGTAATTTTTGTGTATTTAGTTTTTTCCTAATGCAAATAAAGCTGTGTTTTTGTGACTGTCCATACCTTTTAGCTGTGAAGTCATCTCTATAGACAGGGTTGCATGCACAACCAAAATAAAAAATGCGTTATATAAATAAATATGTTCCGACAGAGCATTTGCGTACCGACATGGTTGACAGCTGTTAATACACAATTACCATTTTAGATCACAAACTCTACTATATAATAGAGCCCGACCGATATGGATTTTTGGGGGCCGATGCCGATATTAACTCGAAAAGAGCCGATTTATAAGCCGATATTTTGATTTTAAAAATAATCTGGATATTAGACCCATTTCCTATAAACTGCATTTACACAACATTCAATGGCAAAATATCTGTCTGTTCTATGTATGTGGGCTGTATAAACCATTTTCCAGAATGGACTATGTTAAAAAAAAAGCCTTAGATTACAGTCTCAATGACTAAACAATTGCACATCAAAAGTATATATTTTTTAATGATCAAAAAACAGTCTTTACTGTTTTAGACATTACTTTTACTTTCTTCCAGTTGAAGCTGGTTTTAACAGTCTGTGTGTGTACTGTAAATAAATTATAATACTAAAGTTAAAGTATTTGCAGAAGTAGTCCCACACTTTGCTGCTACAGCATTCACCTTTTTCAGCCATCTGTAGGCAGAAAGAGAGACCGAGAAAGAATAAGCATGTGTATTAATAATATCACCATGTATCATTACTCATGTCATCATTAGAATTATAATAATAATAAACTGGGATCTCCTACATAGGCAAAAATGAGAAATATATATATATTTTTTTTATTTGTCAAGCAATAGGTATTACCTACTTATATTTAACAATATTATTTCAACATTTTCCTGTTATGTCTGTAAAGCTGCTTTGAAACAATATGTAAAAAAAAAAAAAGAAAAAGCGCTTGTTCAGCTCACATTTATTTACATGTCCCCTCTGGTTTAATCGTTTCTGACGCACCTACTGTAGTTACTGTAACTACACTATATTTGCTCTCACAGACACATTCACAACAGACCCGTATATCTTCCCCTCTTCTCTTTGTGCAGTCTGAATCAAAACATCGTCTTGCCTACTATTACCGGAAGATTACGGAATCAATTCGAAGTTGAATGGTTAACGTTAGTGTCATGAACACAACGCTGTCAATTTTGAGAAGAACCACCTTCAAACAAGTTAATAGCAAGCATTTAAGGGGCCTGCTAAAAAGGAAGCTATTAGCGTTAGAGTAACGTAACCAGCCTGAATTCACCAAATTGTTCTCTGGACCTGAGGGTAGCCTCTTCTTCCTTGCTTCTCTCTTAATTCTCATCAGCAGGACTAGCGCTATCGCTCGCTTCTTACAATGGGACAGATACATGTTTGCTGCTGACCGAAAGGAGGAGGAACAGACTATGAAAGAGCTCCCGCTAAACGTTTTTAAAACCCCGCCTATGCCATAGCGCAGCGCAAATCGCGTTGTATCTGAAGGGCAACACTGAGCCCAGCGGCAAGCGCCGTGTATACCGCCTCCTGTGTGAAAGTCCCAATTACGCGGTCATTATGTGGGAAACACACCGCAATAGAATAAGAATAAGTTAAACGCTAACGTTATAGTTTGACCTCCTATTAACGTTCGCGCTCTTCCACTGATAAATATGGTATTAGCTTTGTGGCTAATCTAATATAGCAATGCATTAGCGGCTGTAAGTGATGTTACAGAATATTTAGAAGTAATAATGATAGGACCGTTAGCTAGAACTACCACACAGTTTTTATATACAGGGTATGAACTAAATCTACAATCATTTCACATGACGAACGACAGACTCACCGTCAAAACAGTTGATCGCTTTCTTCTGTAGTGGACTTCTGGCGCTGTTGTTAACTCTGGAGCTGCAGAGCTCCCTCTGGTGGGCAAACTATGCAACACTCATAACATGAGTGAAGCATGAGACTCTGTTTCTCATGTTTCATCGGCCGTTATAAATGCCGATGCCGAATTAAATGCAATTAGCTTATATCGGCCGATATATCGGTCGGGCTCTACTATATAAGTTTTATTTTCAACCTGAAAGCATAAATCTAGGCTATGCCATGATGTTTTCAAAGCACAATGCAAAACTGTGACATTCATCCACTGACGCTCTTTAATCAGCAGCTGTGCTAAATCCGGAAGCGCGTATACTTACTTGCCGGCAACCTGCCAAAATAAAAGCCTGCTGATTTTAAGTTTGAATATGATGAAAACGTATTTATTTATTTTTAGACGCTTTTATCTAAAGGGACTTAAAATTGGGGAATACATAAAGCAATTCTTCTTAAAGAGGCAAACAAAGTAGTAGTAAATATTAGCATTTTATTTTTAAGTTTACTGTAAAATAAATGTATTTGTATTAAATACAAGGACTGCCTTTTAATAATATTATCACACACTATTATTTAGTTTATTTACTATTATTTTATTTAAAAAAATAAAAATAAAGTGCAATAATATTTAAACTATTATAAAAAAAAATGTATAGTTATATTTAATGGGTCACTCTATATGCAGTGGGAGGACCAAACCAAATCTCCAGGTTCTCTTATGAGAACCAGGCTGAAAAAATTATGTGCACCCCTGTCTATAGCACTGCCTACCTCTTTTGCATATAAAGTAAAAAAAATAACAATAGCAAGTAAACAATAAAATAATTACAAAATACACACAATAGCGTTATTGAATACAATAGAGCAAAGATGCAATAATTAATGCTTTAGGCTTTCTGGAAGGTCTTGCGTTAGCATTCAGGGAAAAATTGGGCCAGTGATAATTCTTTTCTTGAGCATCTTTCACGTTGGCCGTCAGGCAGTACTACTTGTCCAGCAATAACTTGCTGAAAATCGTACATTTGATAGGCTGTCACATTCAATACGGGCTCTTTCATCAATTGTGGATGTGTATTATCAGTTCAAAAGTCACAGTAAGTTTGTTTTAAACTTATGTAGCCATTGATTGTTAGATTTTTTTTTTTTGGCAGGCTTCAGGAGGAGTATCCCGTGTGGTTTGAGAAGCCTGTTCTGGAGATCGTGCACCATAACACAGTATCTCTGGATAAACTAGTGGATCTGGCCTGGTTGGAGATTCTCACCAAGTATGCTGTGGATGAGGAGTGCGACTTCTTGGTATGAATTTGGATTTAATATTTGGGCTAATAAACAGAAAATGTAAGGTGGTAATTTTGTCAATTAAAAATTAGTTTAATTTGAGAAAAAGTGGGGTACCATTGTCCTAGAAAATCTGCAAATGTCAAGGAATTTCAAAAGTTATTCTGTAACTGTGATTTTTCTTCTTCTGTCTACTTATGCTCAGTTCAATGTATTTGCTTAGATCAAACGTACAATGGTAAAAGTCAAATCTGTGTAATATTAACTCATGGAAAAGGCAAGTTTATTTCCCATCTTTCTCCAGTTCTTCTGTTCTCTCTTTATGGATGTGAAATAGTAATTCTGTCTCGCTCTCTCTGTTAGGTTGGCAAGGATAAGACATTGCGCGTGAAAGTGGTAAAGATTCATCCGCTGGAGAATCCTCCAGAAGAAAATGTGGAGAAAAAGCTGGAAGGAGCTTGTGATTCTCCGTCCAGTGATAAAGAGAACGCTAGTCAGGAGAACCAGAAGAAGGAGCCACAGTCCAAAGAGCAGGACGGCAGGAGAGAGAGTCTCTGTGAGTCTCAGCTGCTCTTCATGATCTTTCAATATATTAGAATAATATGTTTTGGTTCATATTCAAATGATTAATAATTGTTGTCTTTTATGCTTCTATTTTTGTCATTTTGATTACTGATAAATACATTGAACCAGTATTGCATATAAAAACTAGTTTCTGGGTGAAATAAGAATTTAATAACAAAAATTATATTTTTTTGCTTTACAAGTTTTCTTTATTTTGTCTGTAGCTGATAGGGCCCGCCGCTCACCCAGAAAACTCCCAACCAGTATGAAAGAAGAGAAGAAGAAATGGGTCATGCCCAAATTTTTGCCCCACAAATATGATGTCAAACTTCTCAATGAGGACAAAGTGATAAGTGACGTCCCTGTAGACAGCCTGTTCAGAACTGAGCGGCCCCCCAACAAAGAAATAATGCGCTACTTCATCAGACACTACGCTCTGAGGTTAGGCTCAGGAGAGAGCGCCCCCTGGGTGGTGGAGGATGAGCTGGTGAAAAAGTACAACCTGCCAAGCAAATTCAGCGACTTTTTACTGGACCCTCAGAAGGTGGGATATATAAATGAGATGCTTTAGTAAAAAGTGTTTTTTGTAGATAACTGATTTGTTATATTAGATTTCCTCTGTTTAGTTTTTGGCAGAACATCCTTCAGCTAAGAGGAAAAGCATGAGTTCACCGGAAGGTAAACCCAATAAGAAGCTGAAGACTGCAGATACGGGAAAAGACAGTGAGGGAGTAAAAGTAAAAGGGGAAAAGAAGAAAAAGAAAAAAGATTCCCAGAACATACCTCTCAGCCCAACCCTCTGGAGTCATATGCAGGTATGTATAATAATAACCAAAGCATAAAAGCACTCTTCACATGAATTACTGTTGATTCTATTAGTACACTAATAATACTAAAAATGGGTGTTGGGTGTTCATGGATTGCTAAACCAATCCAGTAAAAATACATGACACACAGTTATAATGAAGAAAAAAAAATACAATAGTATTAACCCAAACAGGGAAAAAGTCTCTACTAGAAGAATTATCACTGATTAAACTGAAAGATTGTATATGATTTTTATCAGTACTATTGTTGTTTCTTGTATGTTTTTGTACAATGAGTGTTTAAGAAAATGTTATATTATTGTAAATGATGTATTGAAATGATATTGTTAATGTTACCATGAATGTAGCCATTGTTGCTGATATGGCGTTAAAGCATAAATAAATGAATAACCTAAACAAGGTATCATAATGTTGTTGTTGTTTACTGTTTGGAGCAGAATTCATGGCAGAATGCGTGACTATGATGTCTTAAAATGCTGTCTAGGTGGTAGGGATGTTAATTAATGATGAATTAATTAAACTCACTTTCGTACGAATACATATATTTTTGAGCTGTTGACCTGGGTTCTTGATTGCTCAAGACAAATGTCTACTAAGGGAGACAATAAAGGATAAACTAACTTTTGTAGTAGAAATAATATTGGGGATTGAATGAAACTTCTTTTTGTCATATTTTCGTCTGTGAGGTGACTTGTAATTGAATGAAGAAAACATTATTTAATGGTAATTGTGGAAGTTGTTAATGTGTTTTATTATTAATATTCATTAAATATTTGTTGGATTTATTTCTGTATTTTCTATTGTTCAGGTGAAGAAAGTTAATGGATCTCCTTTAAAAATGAAAAACTCAGGTACATCTAAGAAATGTGATGGAGAAAACATCCTCAGCACTCCAAAATCTAATAAAAAGCAAGGAGACAAAAAATCCACTGACCCCAAAAAGAGCCGCAAGAGTGGGGTCACCAAGACTCCCAATAGCCAGAAGCTCTCCAGAAAGGAAGACAAAAGCACCGGAAGCGCCAAGAAACCCAAAATGAAGCAGATGACCCTTTTGGATCTTGCCAAAAGCCCACCTGCAGCAGCTAGCCCAAAAAAGCAAGGCCGACGTTCAAGTACTGGTTCTGCTAAGCTGGGCAAACCGTTGCCGCCCATGGCCTTACATCTCCTTCGGTTTTACAAGGAGAATAAAGGCAAAGAAGACAAGAAGGCCACTCTATCCTCTCTGTTGTCTAAGACAGCAAAAACGCTGTCCGCAGAAGATCGTGGCAGGCTTCCTGAGGAGCTGAAAGATCTAGTTCAAAAACGTTGGGAACTACTTGAGCAGAAACGCCAGTGGGCCCTTTTGACAGAGGAGGAGAAACAGGATGTACTGCGGAAGAAGCGCCAGGAAGTAAAGCAGAAACTGCGTGAGAAAGCCAAAGAGCGGAGAGAAAAAGAAATGCAGATGAGGCGGGAGATGTCCCGCCGTTATGAAGACCAGGAGCTCGAAGGCAAGAGCTTGCCGACGTTCCGTTTGTTCGACATGCCCGAGGGGCTTCCCAACACCCTCTTTGGTGACATAGCCATGGTAGTTGAGTTTCTTCACTGCTACTCTGGCCTCCTGATGCCTGATGACCAGTATCCCATCACCTCTGTCGCTCTGATGGAGGCTTTAGCTGGAGATAAGGCAGGTTTCCTGTACTTGAACCGTGTGCTGGTGGTGCTGCTGCAAACACTTCTGCAAGATGAACTGGCCGAAGGTTACAGTGAACTGGACATGCCCTTATCGGAAATCCCTCTGACCATGCACTCCGTATCCGAGCTGGTGCGCTTGTGTTTGCGGCCAACGGATGCCCATGAAGAAGAGAGCGGCCGCGGCTCAGACGACTGGCAGCCCGGTGCTGGCTACGATGACGTGGTGAGCAGTGAGTTCTTGGAAAAGCTTGAGACTTCGGAGGTGTTTGAACTGACCTCTCAGGAGAAGGTCAGCCTGCTGGTGGCGCTGTGTCATCGTATCCTCATGACTTATTCGGTGGAGGATCACGTGGAGGCCGTGCAGCAGCGGTCAGCCGAGCTGTGGAAGGAGCGGCTTGCCGCACTTAAAGAAGTCAATGAACGTAAAAGGGCAGAGAAGCAGAAACGCAAAGAGCAGATGGAGGCAAAAACCGATGCTAGTGGAGATGTACTAATGAGGGCAGAGAGGAGGAAAGATTCAAATGTGAAAAAAGAGACCCCTAAGGTCCCCGCCAAAGTGGAACCAGAGCCAGAGGACATGATCAGCACAGTGAAAAGCAGACGTCTGATGTCCATTCAGGCCAAGAAAGAAAAGGAAGAGCAGGAACGGCTAAACAAAGGTGAGAGTCATGTAAAATTGGAATGCCAGAAAATAGGTTCAGAGTTCCAACTGAAGGTGAAGTTGCATACTGTCCCATATTAGCCAGGACGTCACTTGTCCTGTTTATTGACTGCTACGATGGTAGTGATAGAACAGCTACAGCAGAAGTGCTGATCACACACTTGAGAATGATCACAGGCACCTGTCATAATCCAATCACAGCCTCCCTGACGCGGCTGATCAGTATACGTTAAGTAGGGAACAAAGGGAATGAAGACGGTGTCTGAAAGTGGCATGTTAAATGATGAAATGGCTGTTTTCCCCCTTCTTAAAACAAATCAAATTGCAGTAAAATGGATTTTGAAAGCAGTTCCATGCTACGCTTTACCATTTACATTACCGATCAAAAATTTGGGTTCAGTTGGGTGGTGCGGGAGATGATGATGCATGATACTTTTATTCAGTATAGACACAATAAATTGCAACAAATGCTGTGCTTTTGAACTTTCTACCCATCAGAGAATCCTTAAACAATGCATCATGGTTTCCTCGAAAATAATTAGCAGCACAACTGTTTTTAACACTGATCACCCAATTGAGCACTAAATCAGCATATTACAATGATTTGTGATCATGTGACGCTGAAGACTATTAAAACTCTTATCAACCCCTAATGTTTTGAGTATTTATGTAACTTCTTGTCTTTAATGGATACTTTATTCCTAAAGGAAAGGAATTTAACTTTATACTTAATATGAAGTTACTACACTGGACAAGTAGGAAGTTTGTGCCAACTGCCAAGTAGATTAAAAATATTGAAAATGCAAGTAAAAGACCTAATTTTGTAAAAGAAAGAAGTAAAAGAAAATTTTCTTTTAAAAAGTGTGTCATATATGCATCTCCTGCAGAGCGTATGGAGAAGGAAGCGGAAGAGGAGCGAATCAGAAGGCAGAAAGCTGCAGCAGAGAAAGCCTTCCAGGAAGCCGTCAGTAAAGCGAAGCTGGTGATGAAGAGAACTCCGCTGGGTACTGACCGCAATCATAACCGCTACTGGCTGTTCTCTGATGTGGTTCCCGGCCTGTATATTGAGAAGGGCTGGGTTCATGAGAGTATAGACTACACATTCACTCTTCCTCCTGAAGAGGAGCCGGCGTCGACAGAGGAAGACAAAGAGGAGGAGACCGAAGGTTAGTCTTTCTATGCATTTTCTAAAACAGGTTTTTTTTTTTTTTTTTTTTTTCTTGGTTCAAGCTTCTATTTAACCAGTGGAAAATCCTTTGTGTATGTTGATGGTTGTTCTGTTCGGGATTGCATAAAAAATTCATTAAATGTGTTTTTAAAAACATGAATATATAGTATACATGATATTTGCAGCAAATAAATATGTTTGAAAAAGTGTCTGTTTCTGGCTTTCTTAGATGGAGAGAAAGAGGATGAGGGCAGCATAGTCAGCACTTCTAATGAAAATGGTCAGCAGGGGGCACCAGTGCCTGAGACCTGTATTGAGACCACCGTGCCCAAACAAGGCCAAAACCTCTGGTAAGTGTTCTTGCAAATTCCCAGTTGTGTCGTTGATATCTGGGAAATCAGCCTTTAAGTAATTTGTGGCTCTTGTAGCTTTTGTATGAGACTACACACTGTTTGGAAGGAAAAAGTTCCAAAAAGGAAAAAATGGGCTAAAATGAGTTGTAATGAAGATTTACAGTCCTATGGATCAGCACATGGAATGACATCTGTCTGGAGATCAGTATTGGGCAGAAACACAAATGTTTGTTCTTAAATTGTTTTCCCAGGTTTGTGTGTGATTCACAAAAAGACCTCGATGAGCTAATAGAAAGTCTTCACCCTCAGGGAGTAAGAGAGAGTGAACTCAAACACAGGCTTCAGGTTAAGTGAGTGTATACATGCGCGCGCACACACACACACACAGGTGCATCTCCTTCCTCCTGTAAACAGATATTTTCACACCTTACTTGCTCTCAATCCTGGTAAAAATGGATTAATATTGAAGATGTTGTCTTTGTTTTAGTTATCAGGACATCTTGCATTCCATCCATCTGACGAAAAAAGGTAACCCAGGCCTGAAGAGCTGTGACGGATACCAGGAGCTGCTTAAATACTTGCGCAGTGACATTTTCGAGGTAGCCTCCCGTCTCCAGAAAGGAGGACTTGGAAACATGGAGGACACATCTGATTTTGAGGAGAGGGTGAGAGACATTAAGACTTCACGTGGTGGGCACTATAACCAATATCTTTTTATGATTGGTATGGTAAGGGTATATGTTACTGGCCAGCCCTGCTGCATGGATATCTCCGCTGTGAACCTACCTGACCTTTCACTTGTGCTTTCAGGTGCATGACCTGGAGAAGCTGCAGGACTTTGGGGAGTGTGTGATCACTCTGCAAGAGAGCGTGATCAAGAAGTTTCTGCAGGGCTTTATGGCACCCAAACAGAAGAAGAAAAAGAAGACCGGGGGAGAGGAGAGCACGACGGCAGAGGAAGTGGATGATCAGAAGAGACTGGCTGAAGAGGCCAGGGTGAGTGTGTGTATGTGATCAATGGGGGTTTCAATCTACTAACATTGCAGTAGCTAATTTCATGATTCTCGATACCATAGCCAAAAGTAAATAATGGGGAAAAACTGATTTATAAGAAAAAAATGACTGTAAATAATAACTAATTAAAACAATGGTATGTATTCTTAATGTCCTAGTGAATTAAACCTCGCCCAGCTTTTGAACGGTATTGTATGCGTGTATTCACATTCACACTAGATTAAACTTCTTGTGCATATTGACGTTCCAGGTAGCAACAGCGGTGGAGAAGTGGAAAACTGCCGTCCGTGAAGCTCAGACTTTCTCTCGCATGCATGTTCTGCTCGGCATGCTGGATGCCTGCATCAAGTGGGATATGTCTGCAGAGAACGCTCGCTGTAAAGTGTGCCGCAGGAAAGGTGAGACACCTGAAGATCAACCTCAAATGCTGTGAAGCATTATTTGATATGTGCATTTTAGAGTGTTAAAAAGTTTTAACAGTGGCAAAAGTCTGGACATTATAAACAGGGCTCTATGCTTACATTTCTTTACAAGTGCTCCTAATAAAAATTTTTTTTTGAAGTGACATGTTTGCACAGTTTATATCGGTCTATAAAACAAGTGTATTCTGACTTTTGAATGGCCACGTTCAGTGTTTCACTTAAATTACCTAGACTGTAGCAGCCTTCCATGGTTTTATTGAAAATATACACTTCTCAGTCTTTCAGTAGATGCATTCCACTTGAAAATGTACAAAAATTCATTCCAAGGTCCACCCGCCATAGTCTCTTGAAAACAAGTGGGAACCACTACTGTATGTGAACAGACCTAGACCGCAGAGAGTAGTTACTTTACACCTTTAGAGTAAGAAATATAAAGTGAAAAGCACAAGGGACTGAATGACCATCAAAGAGAGAATGTCTGAGATTTAAACTGCTCCTGTTGCTGTAATGTGAGTGGCACGCAAGAGGAAGTACTGTGTGGTAACAGGAAGATTTAACATGTAATTGATCTGGTTTATGATTGTCTTTCTCCGTAGGAGAGGATGACAAGTTGATTCTGTGTGATGAGTGTAATAAAGCCTTCCATCTGTTCTGTCTGCGGCCGGCACTATACCGTATACCGGCGGGTGAGTGGCTGTGCCCTGCCTGTCAGCCGACCGTCGCCCGACGCAGCTCTAGGGGCAGGTAAGAACTTGCAGACAATGGGCCTCTTTCATTGAACTTTTCTAGTTTGTGCATAATTAGGACTTGTGTATGCTTATTTACAATTAGCATAATCCCTGTCTATGTACTACTTTGTGTTAATTATGTGTACAGGAATGTTGTGGGATCTTAGGACTCTATTCTTAGGGCTGGCTGCAGTATATTGTATAAATACAATGGAGACCAATTAACCATATGCCTAAAGATTACTCAATGAAAGCTTTAGGCTTGCAGATACTACTGGTGCTCATAACAGGTTAATTGCCCCTTCATTGTGGACCGCAAGCTAATTAAGTTTAACCTCTGTAAGATCACCTAATTTTGAGAAGATAAACTTCTTAAATATTATTACATATAGATGCAGTCATCAAGTTTGCACACAAGAAAACAAAACATTTGGATGTTTAATGCACCATTTACACATTGTTCGGAGCAGGTGCTCATAATGTTTTTTCCAGCATTACTGCTATAAAATAAGGCCTTTTTTTATAAATAATTTTTTTTTGTAGTTTTATATGCTCAGAATTCATTTCCACATTTCTGTTTGCAGAAATTATAATGAGGACACTGAGGAAGAGGAGGATTCAGAGGAGGAAGATGAAGAAGAGTCTGAAGAGGACGAATCAGAAGAAGAATACAGGGACACGGGCCACAGCTGTAAGTGCCACTCTGAGAGCTTTGAAAACTGTTTTCATTAGAGGTTGGGGAGGGGTTATTCATTGTTGTTATCATCATCATTTTTTGGGGGTTGGGGGAGTTGTTTTTTCCTATACAATATTTCAGGAGAAAAGGAAGATTAGCGATCTTGTTTATCAAATATACTGTATCATCATGATATGCTTAGGGGCTTGAAACTTTGTACAAATAGGTTTTGGCACTAACTCTGTTTATTTGTTTGTCACAGTGAGACCTAGGAAGAAGGTGAAGTCGTCTTTGAAGCCCAAAGTGCAGAGTAAACCACCACAGAAGAAGCATTCGCCTTCTAGTGCCAAATCAGCTCTGAGACCTTCTTCCAAGCCAGATCCAAAAACTTCACTCAGATCTGCATCCAGACCAGATCTTAGACCTGCTCCCAAAACTGATCCTAAACCTGCATCCAAACAGTCACCTAAATCACGACCTAGACCAAGCAACCCTGCAGACATCGATGAGCTGGTGAGTAAAAGGGTCATGGAACACCAAACTGCTTTTTCTGAGATTTTAGCAGAGGTGTTGTGATGCACATCAAAGAAGACAATGTTAGCATCCGTTAATTTTAATAGTTGGGGAAAACTGGTTAATTTTGAGTTTCATTGCGCTATTTTCATCTTCTGGGTTCAAAATCTATATCGTGTTGTCATCACAGTTTGTGACATGGCAAAGGACTATAGTACTTCGATGACACGTCAGTGTGACTTCGCTGAGTTCTTATCCTATGAGAACACACTTCACTTAATTATTCACAATAGCAAATGTGACTGATACTTCAGACTGAGAGCTTGCGTACATTAACTGAGAGAAACATTTATGGATTGAATGTGAGCTTTTGTTTTTACTTTGTAACGCAATTCTTTCACTTAGTGAGTGTAACCGTTTTTTACAGCTCCTTGATGCAACCAATCAAAATATTTCTATAAAAACCACAATAAGCCTTTAAAGTGGCAACAAGCACGTTCATATGTTTTCGATGCAGAATGCAAATGGCTGTGCAGGGAATAGTTTTTATTAGTCACCATTAATAGGTTATAATTAATAAATAATATTAATAAAGTGTTTCTTAAGTGTTGTTAATTGTATGCAGGTCAGACAGAGCTCCAAGCCTCTATCGAAGAAACAAGCTATTGAGCTGGAGAAATGTGAGGAGATCCTTCAGAAGCTGATCAAATACAGACACAGCTGGCCCTTCAGGTACACTCACAAGACGTCATGATCGTTTCTGTCACTTATAGTTTACAAATATATCTGTTGATCACAATTAGTCTCATGACATTTAAAAGATTTAAAAAGGTATTTAGATTTTAACTGTTTACTTTATTAATTTAGTGTTTCAGTCTGTTTGAATTTGGTGATACTGAGAAGTATGAAACCTGTCAGGGAGTTCTTCAATATAGTGACGAGCCTAATTGCTATTTTGCTATTGTGTATCATTAAGCGATGCATATAAATGAATGAAGCAGTTTAATTGAGGAGATTATTCAAAGTAGTCAAGACAACACATTCTCTTCTTCTCATCCAGGGAACCCGTGTCTGCTGAAGAGGCCGAGGATTATGAGGACATCATCAGCTGCCCGATGGACTTCACCACCATGCAGGACAAGTTCAGATCCTCCCAGTACCAGAGCGCCAGCGATTTCCTTGAGGACGTGAAGCTCATCTTCTCAAACGCAGAGGAATACAACCAGCCCAACAGCAATGTCCTGACCTGCATGACACGCACCGAGCAGGCGTTTATCGAGCTAGTGCAGAAGATCCTCCCTGGGAACGTCTATATGCGACGCAGAACACTCAAACGCCAGGCCGCTCACTCTGAAGAGGATGACAAGGAAGAGGAGGAGGGCAGGAAGAAGATACAAAATGGGAAGCAGGGGAGAGCCAGACAGGAGGAAGACTCTGGACGGAGGAAGACCAGACAGCGGAAACAAGCTGACAGCGAAAGTGAGGAAGACGAGGAGAAAGACGTGACCGTGAGAAGGAAGAGCAAGCGGACAAATCGCAAAGATTATCGGGAGCAGGACAGCGACAATGAGAGGGACAGCAGGAGAACTAGATTGAGACAGACTGCACGAGGTGTGACTGATGACAAGGAGGCCAGCAGTGACGAGGACTCGGGCGTCCAGCGACATTCCAAGAGGCTCAAGCGATCATGAAGACAAGACCAGGGTGCTTTTTTGTGGTGTTTGTATTCTTTTTCGTACCCCCTCCTTATTAATTAGAAGGCGAAACGGGCCGCCTCAAACCCACTGCATATCGGACAGAACCTTTGCTCATCCCGATGTAGATGTTTGTTTATTTGACTTGTTGAAAATTTTTGTTAATATTGGAGAAAAAAAAATGATTTATATTTGTAAGTTGATTAATAACGGTGACATTTTGGTTTTTCCAACCTGAAGATTTGCATTGACAGACATGTCATCTACTTGAGCTCTTAAGACTTTTTTTCATTTGATATTTGGCCTAAAAAAAAACTCTTGTATCCCAAAAAAGATTGTAATTTGGTTGCAGACGCCCCCAAGCCATGTCTCATTTTGATGATTTGAGAGGTTCCACTGTAAAAGTTATAAATTGATTCAGAGTGAAACCGATCCTTTTGCATAGACCTTCATGCAGACTTTTATTAACCAGTGACCATCCAGAACAGTGAAACTGGCCTTATGTGTTTTCTGTGTCTCGTAAAAGCCGTTTAATTGGCACTAAACCCCCAAGGTGGTATGGCATTGAACTAAAAGTCTTTATTTTTGAATGTGCCACCAGATTTTTCTTTTCTTTAGTCGTTTATTATTTTGGCTGTTTTACAATAAAAGCTGTCATCTTTGAGTTTGGTTAAACAATTTCTGTTTTTCAAAAGCAGGAGACCACGGATCCTGTTCATTGACATCTAATGATTCCCGTAATACCTCATGCTGCTCTTATTCCCTTGAAACCAGTAGGTGGCACTCTACTACAGTGGTCTTCGAAAGAAAAGCTCCCCTTGGTGTAAAACTGACATTTGAATGTTTACATCCCCACTAAAGACCTTGGCAATGATCAGTTGAACCTAAAATCAAGGTGGTCAAGTCAGATGTGAATCTGGTTTTTGCAAACACTCGAAATTCTAGGATCTAATGGGCACAAATTGCTTAATTCATCCACATGTGAGTGTATAATCAATTCATCAAAAATACCGTAACGGTCTTTCTTTTTTATATTAAAATGTAAATAATAAGCTTTGACTATATTTCGGTTTTTGATCATAGCCACGGAAGCCTCCGTTTAAGATGTTTGTCCACAGCATGTGCTGCTCAGGGCTTTATTAACGCATTTTTAAAGGAGGTTTCTGCTTGAACCCCCCCTATGATAGTGGGGGCCTATGTGGGCCTGACATTTATTTGTATACCTTTTTTTAGTATCATTTTCATAACGTTCTGCTGCATGTTACCATCACGTGACCCGTTTTATTTCATCGGTTAAACATGGGTTGAAACGGAACTTAAAAGATTTGTAGGCTTGGAAAGTGAGTTGTCTCACAGGTGTAAATGCTTTCTTTCAGTTAGGAGGTAAATGTGGTGGTCAAAGCTGTTTTCATCTGTATTTGTAGCTCAGTGGCCTGGTAGGGAAACTAAACTTTTAGGATATCCTTACCCCCTTTTTTTTTTTTGCGCACTCACAGATTTTCTAAGACTTCTCTCTTTTTTTATTTTTTATAAAAGACCCCTTCAGTGTCACTGCCAGTTGTGAAATCGTGTTATATAAAAGAAAGGGTCAGGGAGGGAGGGTCAGGAAGATTTGGGGACTTTTTTTTTTTTTGTAATTTCTTCACTTTTTAATAAAACATTGTACAATGTCCAAGATTTGTCTCTAATCCCCTCCTGTTTTTCTCACCTGAACCATAAAAATCTTAATAGATCGTCATAGTTGGGCTTCGTTTCAAAACCTAAACACCTAAAAACCTCTTTGGAAGGCAGTGATTTTGCTAAAATACATAATTCTTGCTGAGGTTTATAGTATACTGCATGTTTTGTCAAATCCAATCCCAGAATTCAGACTTTTCAGTGGATTAAAAAGAAAACAAATCATACAAATGGTTGATGAGTCAAGAGAAATGTTGATTTATAAAGTTACTTAAAGTCTTGATGAAACTGAAATATCGACAGGTTTTTTATTTTTTTGTATCGTGATGTACATTCGACTGAAAAAAATCTGAAATCTGTTCAAATCAAAAATGGAGGCAAATAAGCAAGCAGACTGAATGATTGGAAATCTGTTATTTTACCAAAAGATTGAGTTGTAATTTGATTAAAATTATTCAAAATTATATGGTAAAAAAAACAAAAAATGCAGGGTTCTATTATTTGCAATAATCCATGCATTTAGAAAATAAGGTGAATTTTCATGTTATTCCACATTAATTGCTCAGACGTTTTCATAAAAAAAAAAAAAAAATTGTATACAGTATTAGTATACTAAGTATACTCTTAGTGTACTAAGAGTATGTTGTAATTAGCTTAGCAACATGTTAATGTCAAACTATTGAAATCAGTCATAAGTGATTGTAATTGTGTAGTGTTTCCTTAAAAGAGCTCAGCTATATTTTAGAGCAGGGTCTTAGATATACTCGACGGGCCGTGGTGAAAGCACAGCAGTCATAATTTGGAGAGGTTTTCTTTTATTTCATGAAAGATGTTTATCTCAACCTTTCTCGCTCTGGCCCCCGGTGCTCCTGTCCACGCATAATGGGGCCCTGATCATGAAAGGGTGAGAGAGTAAAAAGAGGTCCGCCATTCATTCATTAATTACACACTGGTGTTTTTGTTGGAAGTGTCGGGTGGCAGAAGGTAATTGCCCTTCCTCACGTTGCTGCTTAGCCAGCCTGGTTCCAGACCTTCCACTCAGGACAGAGGCTAGGCTAAAATCTAAAATAGAAATTCATATTTGAAGTGCTTGGATTGAAAGGCCCCTGGAGGAGAAGAGAGAATGGAGGCAGATGCAGACCTGTTGATTGGGTAAAGTGAATGTGTAAATGACAGTGACACGCAACAGTGAAGTAGGTGGCCATAGTGTTGAAGCATACTCTTCTGTTCCTGATGTGATGATATTGGTCCTGCTTTATTTTGAACTGAGAGACCTATTTATGTCTTTATTTTTATAATCCGCATGTCTTTTGTAATATTATATGGGGCAGATCAAGGTAAAAATGCCACCAGTAATGACCATGAAGGACCTGCTTTGTCATGAAACTGTTTCATGTGTTGTATGCTCCATAAGGTCGCTGGAAAATGTCACATCTTCTTTGAAATGGAGAGATTATCACTCTCTTGTCTTTCCTGCACTGGTCATCCTCTTTTGAAGATCAAACACTTTGTGGTGCTCATGTTTGAAATGGAAAGAAATCGGCTTGAGATACTCTAGTCTAAGAGGGACTTGTCTAAATGTTGTGTACGCACAGAACAGTAATTGAAAATAAGGTACGACGCTTCCCACGCGCACATCAGATTTTATTAAAAATATTACTGGGATTTATAAAATGAACTTTGCACAGACCTAGGGATTTTTAACATGTATAGGAATTTATGAACCTTTTACTGTTTCTTATAGGAAGGGGCCTACTAAGTTTTATACGAGACCCATGGTGAGAACTGTACATTCAGATTTATACATAACTGCAGCACATTAATCTAGAGAAGAGAAGGTAACAACACAGGAAATAACCTCACACTGTCATAGACCTAGAGTATTATCCCAGTTCTCTAGGGAGCCATCAGCAGGGCTCTGTGAGAACTTTTGGGCATTTTATGTTGACAGAGCGAGTGCCATTCGCTTATCTTTTACTTCACAGCTCTCAGACCTGTCTTTGAACTCGCCTGATAGTCCATTTTTATTTTGCCATTTTCAACATGTCACTTTAATAGAACTTTCCGATTTCGTTAACAAAATGAAGTCTACTAACTCCTCACTGGATGTTGTTCCTTCCGTGATCATAAAAGCAGCTTTTCCAGTAATTGGCCCAAGTGTTGATTAACTCATCTTTGGACACTGGTCTGGTTCCGAACTGCTTTAAGCATGCGGTTTTTCAGCCTTTGCTTAAGAAACAAGGTTTGGATGAAAGTTGCTTTAACCATTTTTCGGCCTGTCTTAAAGTTATCATTTTTGTCAACGCTTTTGGAAAAAGTTGTGCAGTTACAACTGATCACAGTCTTAAATACAGGTAATTTATTAGAACCTTTTCAATCTGGTTTCTCTACTTATCACAGTACGGAGTCTGCTTTGCTTAAAGTGTTCAATGATATTTTGGTGGCAGTTGATGCAAGTATAATCAATACTGCATTTTTACCAGATCTTACAGCTGCCTTTGATACCGTGGATCATAATATACTTATTTGCCATTTAGAACATCTGATCGGTATCAGGGGGCACAGCCTTACGATGGTTCAGCTCTTATCTCAAAGATAGGTCTTTTTCTGTAGAGCTAGGCAAGTTTTCCTCATCATCTTCCCCAATTACTAGTGGAGTACCTCAGGGCTCTATTCTGGGACCGCTTCTTTTTAACTTATATATGCGCCCTTTGGGGGATATTATTAGGAAGCACAATGTTTCTTTTCACTTATATGCTGATGATACACAGTTGTACCTCCCGCTAAAAGCTGGTGATTCCATTCAACCATTTCTGGAATGTATCTCTGATATAAAAAATTTGTTATCAAATAACTTTCTCCAACTGAGAAGAGCCCTATAAGCCTGCTATATTCATAAATGCAGTTTTTTGAGCCTGCAAGGTGGGAATGTCCAGTGGAAACGAAATGAACTGCGACACAATAAGATGTTCTGAAAGTGCTGTAATTGTGTGTGTGATCACTCTGCTTACAGAAGGTTGTGACCGACCCAAATCATCACTATTGCATTGTTGCATTTTCCCAGTTGCCAAATATCGTAATGTAGTGATTAATTTCTGGCGCTATGGCATTTCTGCGCTGTGTCGGAGATGTTAGCACGTCTTCAATAATATAATAAGTCACAAACATGATCCCTGCACGATCTAATCTAGCGTCTTATTAACTCACTGACATCCATTGTCTGCAACACATTTCTTCTGCCTCTTCGTCTTTCTGCCATTTTCTCCTCTGCTAAAGAAACTCTTAAGCCTCTTAAAAGTCCTCGTCTGTGCTCCTAACAAGTTTAACCTTAAGACCTCTTTGAAGGGTTAAGATGCTTTCTGAATTACTTTTTTCTTTACTAGGATTTTTTCTTTAATTTTAAGAGTAAACGCCCACAATTCTAAGAATTTTCTTAGAATTTTGTCTCTAGGAGATCCTTTTTGCATTAAGATTCTTTATGAATACGGGCCCAGACTTTTAAGATCTGCTGACAGGGCTCTTTTATCTGTCCCTCATTCCCGTTTGAAAATCAAGGGTGACAGCCTTTTCAGACACTGCCCCCGTCTGTGGAACCAATTGCCTCTAGACTGCCGCCTTGCACCTTCCATTACCATTTTTAAATCGAGGTTGAAAACGTATCTTTTCTCCTTAGCATTTAAATTTCACTTCATTGCTGTTTTATGATATTATATGTATTGTTTGCTTCTTTTCTATGTTTCTTCTTACTTTTAATTTTATTTTACATTGTTCAGCACTTTGGATAGCTTTGCTATGTTTAATGTGCTATATAAATAAAATTTACTTACTAACAGTTCATGAATTGTATGTGCTGGAAACAGGAACAATGGGCAAGTGGTTCTTACGTACCAACAGTGGAGCAGGGAAGAACAGCCTGTAAATGGGCACCCAAAGGTCCACTTTCCTGCAGAGTTTAGCTCCAACCCTAATCAAACACACCTGAACAAGCAAACCAAGGTCTTCCGGATTACTAGAAAGTTACTTGCAGGCAAGTTTGATAACGGTTGGAGCTAAACTCTGCAGAAAAGTGGACCTCGAGTGCCAGAGTAGAGAACTCCTGCTTTAACATATACCACCTAACAGAGATTGTTGTTGACCACAAACACCCCTTCATGGCAGTGGTGTTCCCTGATGGTAGTGGCCTCTTTCAGCAGGATAATGCACTTGATTGCCTTTGCCTCCAAATTCTTCACATCTCAATCTGATTAAGCATCTATGACAGGGATCTCTAATACTGCTCCTGGAGAGCTACTGTCCTGCAGACTGCAGTTCCAACACACCTGGGTTGGAGCTGAAATCTTCTGGATGATATCCCTCCAGGAGCAGGGAATGAGATCTCTGATTTAGAAGATATGCTGGACCAACAGATCCAATCCATGGAGTCACCATCTTGCAGCTCTGTAGTTCTTAAAGCAGGGGTGTCCAAACCTGTTCCTGAAGGCCACTGTCCTGCAGAGTTTAGCTCCAACCCTAATAAAACACACCTGCACCGGATCATCATTTGTTACTAGGATTACTAGAAACCTGGAGCTAATGCTGCGTTCCAATTACATAGAAAGGTAATGACATAGTAATGATCCAATAGAGAAGATGGACGTGTTACCAGTCGATTAAAAACATAAAAAGTGGTATTTACATAGATAACGCTATAGTATCATGTCCACAAATAGAGGTTGGATAGTACTGCGGGGACCACTGAATTTATTAAGACAAAGACAAACATAAGTGCCAATAAACATTATATCACTTCTGTTTATCACTACAGGATTGGACACCCCTGTCTGGGTCTGCTGCTAATGACTTGGTGCCAAAAACCACAGGATACAATATCAGAGGTCTTGTGGAGTCCATGCCTTGAATCATTAGAACTAAAAGTAAAAAAAAAAAAAAAACAGGCATAAAGTTGGCTCGACGTTCGAGAGTCTCAAATTTAGGGACCGTATCTAAAGTTACATGCGATATTGGTATACACTTTTCTAACGTTAGTAGCATTTGAGGAGAATGACTTTCTTACAGTCATAAAAACAACTGTAATTGTTCATCTAGGTGTCAGCTATAATGCACAATTGAATTGAATGTTTGATAATATTTAAAATAAACTGTAAATCATATGTAAATTATGCTACTTTTCCACATGGGCTCAAACTACGGTGGCCGAGATAGCTCAAAGCGCTGCAATTTAAGAAAACACCAGCAAATTGAAAAAACACCAGCAAATAAAAAAAAACAAACATCTTCATCAGTTTGATGATTTGCAGCACATTTCATTATATGCATGTGTTGTGATGATTTGCAGCACGTTTCATTATATGCATGTGTTGTGATGATTTGAAGTACGTTTCGTTATATGCATGTGTTGTGATGATTTGCAGCACGTTTCATTATATGCATGTGTTGTGATGATTTGAAGTACGTTTCGTTATATGCATGTGTTGTGATGATTTGCAGCACGTTTCGTTATATGCATGTGTTGTGATGATTTGCAGCACGTTTCGTTATATGCATGTGTTGTGATGATTTGCAGCACGTTTCGTTATATGCATGTGTTGTGATGATTTGCAGCGCGTTTCGTTATATGCATGTGTTGTGATGATTTGCAGCACGTTTCGTTATATGCATGTGTTGTGATGATTTGCAGCACGTTTCATTATATGCATGTGTTGTGATGATTTGAAGTACGTTTCGTTATATGCATGTGTTGTGATGATTTGCAGCACGTTTCGTTATATGCATGTGTTGTGATGATTTGCAGCACGTTTCGTTATATGCATGTGTTGTGATGATTTGCAGCGCGTTTCGTTATATGCATGTGTTGTGGTGATTTGCAGCACGTTTCGTTATATGCATGTGTTGTGATGATTTGCAACACTTGTGTTGTCAAACTGATGAAGATGTTTTCTTCATTTGCTGATGTTTTTTCAGTTTGCATGTGTTTTCTTAAGTTGCAGCATGTTGAGCTTTCTCGGCCACCATATCAAACGCAAATTTGAAGCTCGATAGCATTTGAGGAGAAAGACTTGCAGTCATAAAACAATTGTAATGTGTTCATCTAGGTGTCAGCTACAATGCACACCTTATACATTTTTTTATATAGGATATATTAAAATAAATTATAAATCATTTAGGTAAAAACGAGGCCCTTTTATCACTTTCAGGCACTGTGAAAGGTTCAGGTTCCCTTACGAACAATTCATCATTCTTGAAGCCATGGTAACTGCAAATTAACCATGGTTTTGTTACTTCAAATAATAATTTACAAAGAAGTATTAATATACTGTGATATTTTATTGTTGTTGTTGCTATAAAAACAGACCTCAGCAATAGCCTTTAAAATTACTTAAAATGCATTATATATATATATATATATATATATATAAAACATGAGGCAATAATTATTGGTTAATAATAACACTGTTAAAATACATAATGTAGGCAAATACAAAATAAACAATTTATGTACATGTTATTACAAATGGCTGCAAAGGGAGCCAAATGCCATGTAATTGCTGCTGTTACACTTACAGGAAATAAACCATGGTTTTATCATAGTAAAACTGCTTAATTTCCTTTTGCATGATTTCTGACTGCTTGAGACTATAAAATAAATTAGATTCATAATAAGTTATAGCCATAGGTAAATGTCGAGAGCTACAATTGTAATTTGTAAATAATACAGTTTATTCATTTACTTTTTTATTTGATTAAAGTTCTATTTTCACCCCTATAGCAGGGTTTATTTGGGATTCCCTTCATAGCTGGTTGGTTTGTTTAATGGTTTATAACTCTGTAGACATTTTAAATCACACAGTTAAAAGAGTTTACTGTTCAATATGCAGTTGGCTAGCATTCTGAACATAGCCATATGTATGTTTATATAATGGAAGTTTTATAAACAAAAGAACTTGTCTTACTTGAACATCTTTGAATTGAGTTTGTTTCTTACACAGAGCAGCATATTGTTCTTACGGCACATTTTAATAGAGATTGGATTTAACGTTGTGTGTGTATGCGGCACAATTGAGAGGGAATTAAAGATGAAGACATCAAAGTGTGTGACAATAGAAAGGAATCCCCCCCCCCCCCCCCACACACACACACATAGCTGCTCAAACGAGCCATTAAAGAAACAGGCAGGAGCAGCTGTCTAGTAGGATCTGCAGGAAAAGGGAGAATTTTTCAAGTGAAGTTATAAGACTGTAACTAAGAACTTTTAATTCAGTAGTGCGTGTGTGGTAGGGGGCAGTCTGCGATTTTTGTGTTCTTGTAAAGGTATTTGTTTACATAGGATATTTTTTCGGTGAATAGTGTGTTTGTGCTTTTGAGTGTGAAGAGGTGTGTGTGTGTGTGTGTTAATAAGGTGCAGTAAGGGACCCGCAGGCCTATAAAGGAGTCTTTGAATGACAGAAGGAGCTATGATTCATTACAGATGTCGAGGTTAATCTAACCCAGACAGTTCTGGTGGCTGCCATGGCCCAACGACAGGAGACCCTATCTGGGCACTGCGACAGGACGGCGTGGGTGCGGATGCACGAGCTCAGCAAGGTCAACTTTAATATGGCATCTACAGATGGAAATCTGGAATTTTTGATCTTGCTACTTTTCTTAATAAAAGTGTTTCTACAGGAGAGTGGCGTAATATTGACTTTAGATTAGAGAACTCTAATCACTGGTAACTTGTTGCTTATTAGCATGCATATTACTAGCATATTGGCTGTTTATTAGTATTTATAATGCATACATTAATTCTTTATTCTGCATTACTATATTGTCGATCCCTCAACCCTACCCAATAAGTAAACATAATGACTACAAAAAACTACTTTACTTGCTATCATTAAGCAGCAAATTAGGAGTTTATTGAGAGAAAACTCAAGGGAAGTTATTAGTGAATGTGTTCCTTCATTTAAAGCCTTACTGAAAAGTCAAACTGTGTAAATATTTTTTTATGTGACCATATTTTTAGAAAGGCAATAATAGCATACATATGCATGTGACTGAAGGATGCATGTGATTTTTTTTTAAAGTAAAACAGAAAATCTGAATCCAAATGAGAAAATCTTTATAAACAAAAACAAAAAGTAGCATTGCATTACCTTTTACTTTTTTTTTTTTTACTTTTTGAAGTACGTCACATAGATATTATTGTATTTGAATATTGCAATTACTCACCATAGTATATTATTGTTGGGTTTGTATGATTTGTAAATTTAAAGAAGTCACGTGTTTTCAAATGTCATTTATTCCTGTGAAGCAAAGCAAAATTTTCACCATCATTAATCCAGTCTTCAGTCCCACATGATCCTTCAAAGTTCATTGATCTTTTAGTGTGTGCTGCGGGAGAGAAAGACGTAACGAGGAAGATGATGAAAGAAGATGAGTCTTTAATAATCCACATAGGGGTAATCCATAGGGAGAAAGCAGAAACACACGAACACATCGATGAGACTGGACAACCAAACACTGAACTGACTGCAACTTACAAGGCAAACGTTAATCACAAGACACACCTGAACATAATGACACAATATGGAGGGGAAACACAACACAATGAGTCCAGGGGCATGACATTTAGTGAATAGTAAGTTCAAAAGGACAGCATTAAATTAAAACATCTCTTAAAATGCCTTTACCTTTAGATGCCTTTAGATCTATGAAAATCTATTAAATGCATCCTTGCAGAAAAGAAGTGTAAATTTATTTAAAAACAAATCCCACTGATCCCAACCATTTGAATGGCAGTATACTGTATATTAAAGTATCATGGTATTACATCTAATAACATCATTGTACCTTCATTATCTTGATTTTTATCACCCAAAGAAAACAGAAACTGTATCTCTGGCACAATCCACAACTACATTATGAATCCACTATGAGCTTTAAACGTTTCACTGCACTGTAAAAAATGATCTGATCAAAAAGTTATGATAACTTATATATATCATTAACTCAGACATAAAATAATGTGTTATGAAATTTCAACTCAATTGTTTGAGTTTTCAATCTTCCAATTTAGGTTCATAAGTTACTTCAATGAATCACAAATTCCAGGTGATTGAATGAACTTGCCATTTTAAATTTAGTGGGGTACAAGTGTTTGGTGTGTTGCGATTGAGTGGAGGACAGCTCTTTGCGCATGTGCGGGGGACTACCGACGAAGCCAGGCCTCGAGACGAACAAGTTTACGCGCCAGCAAGCAAGCAAACAAACTTCAATCGGCTGGGTGCCTCATTTTTCCGTCAGACAAGACGAGTCGTGTTGGCGTGGACAAGTTCGCTATTGGTAAGTGTTCGTGTTTTGTACCGTTAGATATTAAGAATGTGCGTTGATGAAGCCAATAACGTGATATGTGCAACAACTGTGATGTCATTTAAGCGAGGTACATTTCAGCGACCGTTAACGTTTTCTATTCCAACACGTTTGCTAGCAGTTCAGTCTTTTAGTTCAGTCAGAGACGCTTAAAGCTTTATCTGAGACGATACCAGTTTTCATTGTAAATTGTTGTAGAAAACACCATTTCTGATAGACCGTATGTCAAGGCCAAATACAATAATTTACCGTTCAAAAGTTTGGGGTCAGTCAAATTGAATGTTTTTAAAAGAAGTATCTTCTGCTCACCAAGGCTGCATTTATTTGATTACAAATTCAAACAAAAACAGTAATATTGTGAAATATTATTCCAATTTAAAACAGCTGTTTTGTATTTTAATATATTTTAAACTGTAATTTATTCATCAAAGCTGAATTTTCAGCATCATTACTCCAGTCTTCAGTGTCACATGACCCTTCAGAAATCTGTATAATATGATGATTTGATGCTCAAGAAACATTCATTATTATTATCAATGTTGAAAACAGTTGTTTTTCAAAATTCTTTGATGAATAGAAAGTTCAAAAGAACAGCATTTATCTGAAATCTAAAGCTTTTGTAATATTAAACACTACCGTTCAAAAGTTTGGGGTCAGGAAGAATTTTTATTTTATTTTTTGGGGAAATAAATAAAACAAATCAATACTTTTATTCATCAAGGATGAGTTAAACTGATCAGATTGAGTGGAGGACAGCTCTTTGCGCATGTGCGGGGGACTACCGACGAAGCCAGGCCTCGAGACGAACAAGTTTACGCGCCAGCAAGCAATCAAACTTCAATCGGCTGGGTGCCTCATTTTTCCGTCAGACAAGACGAGTCGTGTTGGCGTGGACAAGTTCGCTATTGGTATGTGTTCGTGTTTTGTAGATATTAAGAATGTGCGTTGATGAAGCCAATAACGTGATTAACGTTAGCTTTTGTTACCTTTTGATTATGTGCAACCATGTGTGCAACATCTGTGATGTCATTTAAGCGAGGCACATTTCTGCGACCGTTAACGTTAACTAGAACACGTTTGCTAGCAGTTAAGTCTTCAAAGAAATAAAATAAATCAATACTTTTATTCATCAAGGATGTTAAAATGATTACAAGTTACAGTATAGACATTTATAATGTTAGAAAATATTATATTTTAAATAAATGCTGTGCTTTTGAACTTTCTATTCATCAAAGAATTGTGAAGAAAAATTTTACACAACTGTTTTCAACATTGATTATAATAATTAATATTTCTTAAGCATCAAATCATCATATTGTACTGATTTCTGAAGGGTCATGTGACACTGAAGACTGGCGTAATGATGCTGAAAATTCAGCTTTGATCACAGGAATAAATTACAGTTTAAAATATTAAAATAGAAAACAGCTGTTTTAAATTGAAATAATATTTCACAATAGGACTGTTTTTGTTTGTATTTTAAATCAAATAAATGCAGCATTGGTGAACAGAAGATACATCTTTTAAAAACATAAAAAATCTTACTGACCACAAACTTTTGAACGGTTGTGTATGTTCATGCCCAGGGCTGCAAAATAATTTTGGAGAACCACTGAGGCGGTTGTTCTTGCTGGGGTCCGCTTGCCAGTGTGAGCTGAGTAACGTTAGCTGCCTGTCGATCATGGCGGCAATACTAACGAACTAACTTAGTGCTAGATTATTAGCAGCCGCTCGGTTGCTGCTAGCTCATTATTGTTTCTTATTACATAACATCAGTCGCGTTAGCTAGTGCTAAAGAGCAATCCAACAATTCATATATCCAATTTGTTAGTTAGACTTACCTAGAAATGTGCTCTTGTTCATTTTTGCAATTCACATCACTTAACAGCTAAAACTTTTCTTCTGTTTTGTGTGTTTCATGATTTACCAGGCTCAGCTACTCATTTGATGAAGTGGACTTGTAAGTTTTGCAATTTTTCCTCGTACATTCAAAAGACTATAGTGAATCATTACAAGGACAAGCATGGACGTGGAAGAACAGGTTTTAGTTGTATTTACCCGAATTGTCTTACCGTCTTTCAATCCCATGTTGAACTTTTAAAACATTTGACGGACCACAAACAAGGAACCAGTCCCGTTGCTAAACTTCGTTGTGAACTTTGTACTTTTTCATCGCCAACCAATATCAAACATTATTTTCTTCATTTAAAGAGACATTTGATAAAAAGAGAGACTGTGAATTGCCCAATTGAGGGGTGCTGTTTTACATCTAGAGTAGTCTCGACTTTTATTGCTCACAGAAGCCGATATCATCAGTCTTCTACATTCAATAATTTCAAACCTGAACTTATTATTCATTGTCAAAGTCAAGCTTCTGTCAATGATGAACAGGATAACTTTGATTTAGAGTCACCAGATGTTTCAGTGACTGAACCTGACTCTCAGCCTACACAGAAGTCAGTTGAGTGCAGAATTGCATCCCTTTTCCTTCGACTGCAAGCCGTCCTTCATGTGTCAAAGTCTGTGATTCAAGAAATTGTGGATGATTTGTTTGATATTGGAAAATGTGCTGGACAAATAACTAGGGAGTCAATTGAGAATGTTTTGGAGAAGCATAATTGCACATCTGAGGAATGTTTGACATCCTTGACCGAACTATTTCAAAGTGCTAACCCACTTAATTTCCTTTCAAGAGAAGGATCTTTAGGCACAGACTACAAAAGACAGTTATATTACAAAAAGAATTTTAGTGTTATTGAACCTGTCGAATATCTTTTGAACAGACAAGAAAAGTTTCATACTGTTATCTATATCCCTATTCTAAAGTTACTTTCAGATCTTCTTAAAAAAGAAGAGGTACTGCAAGCACTGGGGAAAAACAAACCTGTTGAACAGTCTGGCTACTACAAGTCTTTTCTGGATGGTGACTTCTATAAATCGGATGGAATCCTCTCAGGTCAAGAACTAACTGTAGCTATTACTTTGTATATTGACGACTTTGAAATCTGCAATCCCTTGGGCACATAAAAAAAAAAAACATAAAGTCTGTGGTGTGTATTGGGTTATTGGCAATTTACCCTCTAGATACAAGTCAGCATTCTAATCAATCTACCTTGCTTTACTGTGCAAGGCTGAGCATGTCAGGATTTATGGTTATGATCGTGTTTTGAAGCCACTGATTGAAGATATTAAATGTCTCAACAGTAGGTGTGTTTGTAGAGAAACTAGGGTGTAATGTTAAAGGCACCATCTTGTTCGTTGCTGCTGACAACTTGGCAGCACATTCCTTAGGTGGATTCCAAGAGTCTTTCAATGTTGAGAAGTTTTGTAGGTTTTTTCTAGCTAGTCGTCAAGACATACAAACATGTGATGTTAGAACTGGGAACTTTGTTTTAAGGTCACCAGAATCATTTGATGAAGCTGTAAATGTCTTGAAGCAGACGGACCTTGCATCTGTTGATGGTGTGAAACGAGACTGCCCTCTCAACAGCCTGACAGGTTTTCACACATGCACAGGCTTTCCACCTGATTTTTTACACGATGTGCTGGAAGGGATTGTGCCTGTAGAACTAAGTCTGTGCCTTGCAGATTTGATTTCAAAGAAGTATTTCACATTAGAAGAGCTTAATAGTGAAATACAGAGCTTCCCTTTTAAATTCTCTGATAAGACAAATTGTCCTCAGAAAATTCTTTCAACTTTTCAAAAGAGTGGAACTGTAGGTGGTAACGGCCACGAAAATTGGAGTCTTGTGCGTTTCCTTACCCTCATCATCGGCCACCGTGTTCCAGAAGGGGATCAAACATGGGAAGTAATCCTTGAGCTGAAAGACTTGGTTGAGCTCTTAGCGACTCCATATCACACTGAAGACTCATTGTGTTATTTGCAGTCCAAAATATCGGATCATAGACAGTTATTACTGACAGTTTTCCCGGATTACAAATTGCGCCCCAAACATCACTTTATTGAACATTATCCTTGCCTTATTCAAAGATTTGGACCCTTAATAGAGTGTTGGACAATCAGGTTTGAGGCTAAGCATTCTTTCTTTAAGAAGGTAGTGCATGATGCCAATAACTTTAAAAACATTCTGCTTACCCTTGCCTCAAGACACCAACTTATGCTGGCATATTATCTTGAAATGCCCAGCATTTTCAAGCCTGAGATTTAGACAGCAAAAGTGACTGATGTGTGCCTGGGAGTCTTAGATGGTGGTCTTAGACTAGCAATCTTGAATAGATTCAGTGATGTTGAAACAGTTGGACTGACCCCTAATGTCTTCTTAAATGGAACGCAGTATTCAAAGGGAATGATACTTTCTGTTGGAAGTACAAGTGGACTACCCAACTTCGGAAGGATTTTGGAAATATGCATTGTGCTGGCTGGTCATGTTTGTTTCTTCATTGAACCTTTTTCGACTTACTATGTGGAGCATTTGAGGAGTTACCATCTTGTGAAGAAAAGTCCTGCTGAGTGTCTCTTGGTGAAACCAGAGGATCTCAATGACTACATGCCACTTGTGTCATACCTTGTCCAGGGTCGCCTGTTAACCACTCCTAGAACATTCTTGCTGAATTAAGGCTGCTGTAAGTTTGTGTTTTTCTACCCTTATGTAGAAGAATTAACCCTCTTGCAATGTTTCCCAAATCTCTCTAGGAGCAACCCAGGTGTTGGGTGTCCTGCAAAATATAATTTAACAGCCTGATCCAAAAGATTTAACCCTCTTGAAGTGTTTTCCAAATCTTTTCAGTAGTAACCATTTGTTTGTATATATACAATGAATTAAACCTTTTTTCTTCTCAAATTTCAGGCCGAAGTGATCCACAATGCTGCTGCGAGTTGTCCTCTCTGAGACTGATATCAGGCGCCTTTCCATCGAAATCACCCCCCCAGTGTTGATGCACTGTGCCAGGTGTTGCGTGCAAACCTTGGCCTGAGAGGTGGATTTATTTTACAATTTGAGGACCCTGCGTTCAAGGATCAGCTGACCAATTTGACCGACATCCGAGACCTTCCTGAGGAGAGAGCAACATTGAAAGTGTTGTTCACAACTGATGCAGCTTGCTCGGATTCCACATTGGATACAGCCAGCCTTCCATCTCTCAGTAGTGGGGAATCTGACTCCCAGCACTGGCCTGAGCCCTTCCCGATTCCAGAGTTCTCACATGATGTTGAACTCACGCTGCAAGAAGCAAATGGAAGATATGCAAAAGATGGATCTGTGCTGGTGATTCCTAAAGGTATGAAAACTGATATCCTGGACACACTTGCAGACAGCATGTCAAAGATTAGTCCTTATCCTGAGAGGCAACACTATGAGAATGTTGCCAAAGCGCTTGTGGAGAAGCATCCCAGTCTAAAAGAGCCAGGGTCTGGAAAGGGTTGGTACGGCTGGTTCCACAGCCTGAAGTTTAAGTTCGGAAACTATCGACAGAAGTTAAGTGCAGCTGGATGCCCAGAGGTGAGGGTCAACAAAAGAAAAGGAGAAGAAGCCAAGGGACCACGTATGAAGAAGTCAAAGAAGGGCGAGGTCCACTACTGTCCAGATCCCCCTGAAGGACTGAGTGATGAAGACATGGAGGAAAAGCGGAGGATGATGGAGGTACATCATACACCCACACATGCACATCAATATTACTAATATTACTGCATACATACCTGCCTATATTATACTAACTACCTAGATTTTGCTTTTGTGTCTTTGAAGCCTACTATTTTGTCTTAGTATGTGTCCTTTGTGCTTGTGCAATCCAATTCAGGTGGAAGTGCTGAAAAAAGACCCAGATAACCAGCAGATAGATGAGCTGATGTCTGCCACGTTCTCCAAGCGCAGAAAGGAGATCATAGGGGATCAACCTCTCATTGGGGATGTCATAGCTAGATGGCCGGCCATGTTCTGTGAGAGACAGGTATAACAATAGACAACACTCAGCCTAAGATTAATCACTTAATCCAATGACTGGATATTAATGTATGAGCTTCCCTCCAGGAAGTACTAGAGAGATGTCTGATACTGTACTGTGGTCCGTTCAGAAATGTGTTTTTTTAGTATGAAACAGACTCTGTGTTAAGAATCTATCTAGGCACACACTGCCTGTGTTTCTTTGCATGGAAGAGTCAATTGAAAACCTCTGCAGGCCCCATTCCATCTGCGCACATTAACCTTTACCATTTCAACCACACCGGTACCCACCACTTAATCATACAGAAGCCCACTCACATTAGGCAGCATGGGAAAGACTGTTACATCCCCAAGAGCACTAAAATGTGAGAGAGGTGATGATGGATGGCCTACCAAATTCGATCTGTAACTTTTATACAACTTTAGCAACTGTAAACGGTGAATGCGGTTCATATTCTATGACATGTGCATATCACCATGCAACTTAATAATGTGTGCGTAATGAATTGCATTTCTATAAAATGCTATTCATGCAAAATATGACTGATACCACATCATCAGTCAGTCCTACATGTACTGTATTTCTCTGTTAATTTATTTGTGGACAGACATGGAGAAAAGGGAGGAGGGCTTGAGACAAAAGAGTTTCTGTGCGAAAGCATGAAGTTGTTCCACTCGGCTGGGGAAGAAAAAACAAACAAGCGAGAAGGAGAGAAGAGGAGGAGAGACATGATTTCGCACCCTCAGCTGCTCCAGTGTGGCCTTCTGAAGCGTTTAACTCCCTTTCTGTTCTACCCACATGGACAGATGCGCTTTGTGAAGTCTCATCTGTCATCCATCCTGAAGACAAACACAGACAGGCTCTGCCCTTGCTGAGGGGCATCACTTACACTTTTAATTAAAAACTAACACCTCAAATAAATTGGTGGTTGGAACTCTTAACCCCGTCCTGCTCACACACCACTTGGAAAACACAAGATCCTTCATGCTCTGTGTACACAGCAAAAGTGGCCAGATGTTATTGTGAGAATAAATATTCAAGTGTCATTTGACCCACTAACCCTAGGTATAAAACTTGATTGTGCTGAACTGTGTAGCTTCCTATAGATATGTGTGCTAAATATATTTAAATACATCTATTTTCATTTTGATGAATCAAGATCAAACTTTTGCTGTTTTTCATGAACAAAACTTCACTAAACATTATTTGGAGCATGCTTCTCTTCCAATCTACTTGTCAAGTCTGACATCACGCATCACAGACCTGGTTCCAGAATCAAATCACTTGAGGGTGCTTCTGAAATGAGTATGGTTGCTCTAGTCTTTTTTTTTTTTTTTTCTACGCCCCTGTCCATTTCTATAGTTATTTCATTTTTCAAGAGTAAATCTTGCATTTATATGACCTCTGTTTGGCCACTGAGTTCAAGAAATCAACAAATATTGTCTGTGATTGGTTACATTGCTCAAAACTGTAAAAACGCATTGTAAATAGAAACCAAAATATGCACTGGAGCATTTGCTGAATCTGTTTTGCCAGTTTATTACAGCTTCAAGTGAGGGTGCTTTTGCTTTCACTTGAGTTTGCACCCTCTTAGAACCAGGCTTGTACTGTAAGAAATGATGGTGATATTAATGGTAAAAGACAGTAAAAATCTATTAATTGGTTAATATATACAGTGAAAAACTGTAATGTACATTTCATGTAATTTTATAGTAAAATACAGATTTTGGAAGTGAAAAAGAACATATAATTTACAGTGCACAACTGTAAATTGACATTCCCAGAATCCCCTGTGTTACATTTCACATTTTATGTTTTTTTCATTGAAATAACTATATTTCTTCTTAGTTATTTGTATTTTTTTCTGACCAGTTATCTTCATCAGGGTTGTATGTTACATCTCATTTTGTTCAATTGTAAAAAGCTCCTCGTGATGAGCTTTAGTTCATCATGTGACTTTCTTATCACCGGCTGTTTTTGATGGTTATCAGTGTCGCAAAGGTACTAAACACATTTCAGTACTTCAATATGTTGGTAGTGAACATTATATCAGTTAATGACATAAGGTTTTTAAATGTAAATTAAGGTTAAATCCGTAAAACCTAAAATGTTGCTACCATATGTTTTACAGTAAAATTCTGGCAACCACAACTGAACCAAATTTTAGATAATGTTGATGATGGAAATGGCTAGTAAAACTGTTGACATTTATAAAGATTACATATAAAATGATGACTTAATATTAATCCAGTTACTTACTGCTCCCTTACTGTAATAATAAACTGTAAGGTATATTTTAATATGCCAGTTGGAAAATTTACAACACCATCTACTGTCAGAAATAGAAAATGCATCCCGTTTGATCAGATATGAGGGACAAAACATCCCCTCCAGATGATGAAAACTGAACGGCAAATTGCAATCTAACAACTACTTACACAACCTCAAAAACTGGAGAGTAACACACTAAAAACAGTAGTACAACACAAGAAAATCCTCATATCTACACCTTGGTTGATACTAGAATACTGGAAACTTTTGATTTTGTCCAATTATCAACCACCAAGCAACCAACCATTAACAAACAATAAAAGTGCATATCAACACCCTAGAGACCACCCAAAGCATCCTAGCCTGGATTTGAAATTGATTTGTATCAATGGACAGAGGCCATGTGTGAGGGTCATAGCCATATCTAGACACCAGAATATCATAGACACATGGGCAAGCACCACTCACGTTTTCTTAAGATAGTGTAAAAATGTATGTCTCCTGTATATTCTCATTCTGTGCATGCAATCGGTATGTCTTTCTACTGCACATGCATGAATACACACTCTCTCTCCTTCCCTGTCTCACTGTTCCCCTCCTGCTGCATTTATTTTAGTAACAGATCTATTGCCTCAACTTTGATTGTGTTACAGGAGAGTGTTTGTGTTTGTTTTGTGTGTGTCTAGCGGCACCGAGACTCTTATACCAGCTGTTAATCCCTTGACCCTTTCATACACCCACACACTCTTGGCCCAACGCCGCCTTTATGACACTTGAGACTCCAGCTGAATTCATCTTGTGCTTTGCGCTGGACTTAGTCCGAGTGCACTCTCAGCATACCATCCCTCTTTCCACTTTGTGTCGAAACATACACTTTTACAAGATCACACATGGTTACGTGCACACAAACACACACACACACAGCCTCTCTTCTGCCCTCTCTCACCCATGCTTACTCCACTGTGATTCAGAGGGCATGATAAAGTTGCTGAAACATGACGGGACACTATTACTTCTATAACCCTCTAGCAGAGCCAAGGAAAACAGGCCTGGTACAAGAGCACGGAATGTGTGAAAACATTGTGCTGCCCATGTTAATGCCTCATTTATCTTCAACATCTCATACCATCAAAAATACCACAAAACAGCCCTGTTCTAAAGCCCTCCTGTCTGCCTAAACTACATGTTGTAGCATTCAACAATATGCTGTCTTTAATATTCCAAATTATGAAACCTAACTATGCTTATGTTACAGGTTTCTAAATCATATGTCTATATCCAATAAAATTCTGTTTGACATGGCGAGTTAGTACACATTTTATGTTTACAGTAATGCTGCATTCCCAACAGTTGAAACTGCCCTAAGTCAGTTAACATTTTTGTCAAACTTGTAATTACAATTTGGAAGCATGTCATTTTATGAACATTCCAACTTGTTCCTATTGACTGTTATGATGGCAGGTGAAAACTAGCAAAATGGGCAATATTTCTGATATGCCATTTTATTATGGGTTACAGAAAGTAATAAAGCCTTCATGTCAATCCAAATTTGCAGCCCTAGTGTTCTTTGTACCTGGCCTGTATGTGACAGAGAATCGAAATCTTGTGAAGAATAATGCCCACCTGGCCAGTCTGGGGTTTTTGACATTTAGCCGAACGTAGGTACTCCAGAAACCATTGTTCACCCCTTCACCGTTTGAGGTTGTGGACACTAACTGCCTTAATTTTCTTCTCGTCCATGGCTATCCCCACCTAACTGATAATGTAACCGTGTGAATGAGGGGCAGGTGGTTGAGTGATCTTCTTTTGTGTTCCCCACAGAACTGGAATGACATGAGAGTGAGTAAATGACGACAGAATTTTCATCTCTTTAAGAATCAAGCCCCTTTAAGCAAGAGTTTTGTCATAGAAACAAATACATTCGGAGAAAGTCTTAGAATGTGAACAGCTCAAGGTACAGTCTGAAGCTGCCTCTTGTAATTATGGTAATTCAGATACAACATAGACACAGCATAACATTCATCTGTATGAAGTGGGATTTTGAACCAGTAGGATTCACTGTGGGCCTGGCTACCCAAAACAACTGCTTATAAATAGAAACCAAACAACCAACAAAACATTTCATACACTGTACAAGGCAGCATTGTACATATCCTTTGCAGACAAGGCAATCCCAGAATGCACTGCAATGCACAATGACATTCAAATATAAAAATGGCTTAATCTATTGAAAACACTAAGTTTAGTTTTGTTTATTAAACCATCACTTGTGACCTTAGCAACATGCCACTATAAAGCTTCACCAAAATCAACTGTTTTAACACTTCTATTTGTGTTGATTCCTACGTAAAATACTCCAAATCAATCAATTATAAAATTCCATTTTGGTTAGGATGCTGTAGATAGAAGTAAATAAAAAGGGAGCTCACTAAGTTTGGGAACATCTATAAAAAAATAAAATAAATAAAAAACATGTTATGAGTAGAGACTGAAGAAGGACATGTCCCATGTGCTGCAGTTAGTGTAGACTCTGGGGTCTGGGAATCGCTAATGGGCACTAATGCTGACACGGCCCCCTATAGAGCAGACGGACTTTACAAGCGACTGTGCTGTATGGTAAACAGAGCCAGATGCATCACACAAAGCAAACACAGCTCATAAAGAAGTGCAGGAAAGGGGTAATTAGTACAGAATGGCGAGTCATGTCCGGCAGCATGGCGTAAAGCGCGACAGGAGAGAACGCCGCTCTCACGCAATCTCACGCTGGGAACCGTGGGTGTTGCAGAAAACGATCAAAGGTCATCATCGTTTGGCTCCAAATAAAATCACAGGAGAAACGGAATTATCGTTTGCTTTCTAAACAGCTTCTTTGTTATTTACATAGCATGTTATGTTGTACAGCATTTAGTACAAGTACAGGACCAGCAGTTTCAGATGATTGTACTTTAATAACAAAGTGTTTATGGGATTTAAATCCTGCCATGATTCAAAACTGAAAATAAAGTTCTGAAAGGTTGAAACTAAGTGTTCGAAAACTCAAAATCTTACAAAAAAAAGTTTTGCAAGATCGAAAAATAAGATTTGCAAGCTTGCAAAACGTAAAAAAATAAAAATATCTCTGCAAACGTTGTTTTTGAGATTTCCTTCTTCAGAACTGCAACATTTTTTTTACGATATTGCGCAAATAATTTTTCGGAGTTTCAAATTTGTCAGTGTTCTCCCAGTGTATTAGATTGTTTTCCAGGTTTGAAACCTTGTAAATGGTGATCTGAAAACTGGTGTGCGAATTTGTGAAAAAGTTTTTTGAAACTCTGAAAACAGAGCTTTGCAGGCTTGCAAAGTGGTAAAAAAAATTAAATCTCTTCCAACATAATTTTGTTTTTGAGTTTTCCTTCTTCAAAAGTGCAACACTCTTTTTAACGGTGTTGTGCAATCATTTTTTCAGAGTTTCGAATTTGTCACTGTTCTCCCAGTGTACTGTTTGTTTTCAAGATTTGAAACCTTGTAAATAGTGATCTGAAAACTGGTGTGCGAATAAGTGAAAAAAAGTTTTGAAACTCTGAAAACTGAGGTTCGAAAGGGCGAAACTTATTACATTACATTTGCACTCCTATTGCAGACAATTTTTTCAGAGCTGAGTTTACAACACCCACTTTGCGGAGATACGCCCACACAGTTGCGAGCTTGTGACTCACGTGATTTGTGGCAGCGTTGTCACGCAGCTCTGCTCTGAAACTCTGAAACTCAGACTGAGCAAAAATGAAGCTTCGCAACCTCGCAACTAAAAAAAAAAAGCCTGGAGGGAGGGCCTTCTGCTCTTGGCCAATGCTTTGCTGTCTGCTGACGTACAGTCCAATCACAAGTCGTATTTACTGGAAAGGTGGGATTGACCGACTGCTCCGCCAATGACAAAAGCGCACAGGATACGCAAACAGAAGATGCACAGATTCCTGGCCACAAGGCGGTCCCGTCTAGGATGGCGTGCGGTCCGGTTCTAAAATAAGGTTACCGACTTTGTTGTTTTTTTTTTTTTTTTAATAAGGTTACCGACATGTCGCTGGAATTCACCATACAATTGCCAGTAGCCACTGAGTTTACAACTGATAGGCCGGCGGTGCATCAGTTTGTACACCCTCACCTCACTTTCCTCAGCTGGCGACTCACGCAGAAGACCACTGACTCTCTCTTCATGTAGAGACCGAATATTACAATTAAAGTGACTTCTATAGTGCATCCAAAAGAATATTTAGATATTATATTTAAATATTCAGAAAGGTGTACAGTGTATTTTTTACTTTCATTAAAATATTTCAGTAAAATTGTAAATAATTGCCTATTACAAATTTATGAATGCATGGTTAACTTTTTTCTGCAATCACTATAGGCTATATGTATTGAGACATTTTAAAATCTATATTTTGTAAAAAAGAATACAAAATAAACCTGAATTATAAACATCTGTATTTTTATATATTATATAAGTAGTATATATATAAAATATAAGTATATATATAACATAAATAAGTAGGCTAATAAATATATAATGTTTAAAAAATATGATAAACTATTTGTTGTCCACCACTGGATTTGACTGGATTCCGCGATTCAATCGTTTCGCAAACACAGACGGGGTGAATTTATGAATGAAAGTGTAAAAGTTCTGACACAAAACTAAGTTGCTACGTGTCCACACGCTTTTTCAATTGGGTAAACGGGTTTATGTCTGACACTAGGCTAACGTTACATTGTTTTGCTTAAAGTAGAATGATAGGGCTAATTATATATACATGCCACTTTCTGAAACAACCTTACACAGTTTTGATAGCGTTAATAATGAACACAATGTTAACGCAGCCTGCCTGTGATGAATGCCGACTGCACACATACACATGCTTAATCTTGGGATTTCCACAACTTCCCTTGACCATCCTCACAACTTATTGCTTATAGCCATTTTGTCATCCTTTCCGGTTCTGTATGTTTATTAGGAAGGATGTAGAACTTCAGTTCATAATTTGTTAGTTTATTTGAGGTACAGAAAACGACACAACAACTCTTCGGCGTGATTGTCCCGTGTATTTCAATTGGTGCCAACACAATGTTTTCCCCCACGGGCTAAATTCACATCACGTGACGGGGCGTTCTCGGGGGCATTCCCAGACCAACCGTCTGTATCTATAGGAGTGCAAATGTAATGTAATGTAATAAGTTTCGCCCTTTCGAACCTCAGTTTTCAGAGTTTCAAAACTTTTTTTCACCTATTCGCACACCAGTTTTCAGATCACTATTTACAAGGTTTCAAATCTTGAAAACAAACAGTACACTGGGAGAACAGTGACAAATTCGAAACTCTGAAAATATGATTGCATAACACCGTTAAAAAGAGTGTTGCACTTTTGAAGAAGGAAAACTCAAAAACAGAATTATGTTGGAGGAGATTTAATTTTTTTACCACTTTGCAAGCCTGCAAAGCTCTGTTTTCAGAGTTTCAAATTTTTTTTCCACACATTCGCACACCAGTTTAAAAAATTATTTGTGCAACATCGTAAAAAAAATGTTGCAGTTCTGAAGAAGGAAATCTCAAAAACAACATAATGTTTGCAGAGATATATATATATTTTTTTACATTTTGCAAGCTTGTGAATCTTATTTTTCGATCTTGCAAAACTTTATTTGTAAGATTTTGAGTTTTCGAACACTTAGTTTCAACCTTTCAGAACTTTATTTTCAGTTTTGAATCATGGCAGGATTTAAATCCCATAAGTGTTGGGCATTAATGGTTCAGCTTATACACTTACTCAACAAGGCTGCCAAAATAACTAGCCAAAAAATTTAATAAAATAAAAGGCTTGAGCCAGGGCTGCACTGTTGGCCTGTAGCTACTCCATGGCACTGTACTTACGGTATATGCACATAGAGGTATACTTTAGCAAAGAAGCTACTTTTCTCATTTTATCACTGAATTTAGAGCTACAGTAATCAGCTCTGTCCAGAAGAACCCTTGTCCAGAATCGAGATTTGATGATAGTGAAAAAAAGTGGAAGGTTGTTTGAAGTGGCTCTCTTAATTCATTGTAGAGCACCAACAATAATCTATGACAAATAATAATAATTGAGCACAAAATCAGCATATTAATATTAGAATGATTTTTGAAGAATTATGTGACACTGATTTATCCGTAAAGGATAAATTACTTTTAAAATGTTTATTTTTAAAAAGAAAATCACTATTTTAAATTGTAATAATATGTATTCTTGATCAAATAAATGTAGCGTTTGTGAGTAGAGACTTTTTAAAACATTAAACAATCTTATTTATTTCAAACATTTGACCGTTAATGAAGTTTAATTGGGTTATGCATAACATTTATAACATAAACAATTAAAATGTTCTTGTTAAAGTTTTTTTTTTATTTAACATTTTAAAAATGTTCTTTTATGTGTAATGTGATGTAGTGAAATTAAGAACTACAAATTAAGAACATAAACACATAGACATCCTCTAATGTCTATAGTGGTTACAGTCCTGATGTTTTGGTATTGATATGGTGAATCATGTCCAGTTAAATTAAATAATAATAATAATAATAATAAACACATCTAAAATTGAAATGGTAAACAACTCATCTTGGGCTCATAGGACTCATAGGATGGACTGAAATAAGCATCCGTTAGCCGTCAGTTATTCTGATTGGTCTTATTATATGACCATACTCCACTCAAACTTTTGTTTGGAACTCCATGCAGAAGTATGAACAGAAAGAGATGATGAACTAAATTTGAACTTTCCAAATGAATAGGGCCGTATTTCAATCTATCACCATAGAAAAGGGACTTTTCTCTCAAAACATGGGGCGTGAAGACATCAGCATCCTAACCATATTCAACAGCACACAGCGCATTTTACAGGTCACTGTGCACAGAGGTCCTTATGGGCTGTGCTTCAAATGAGAACCTCCCTATCTACCCAAATTGCACTGCAGGGAAGCACCATTCGGCAAAAGATCTGCCTTCAGCAGGGGTGCTAAACAGAATGCATGCCTCACATTGGGTAGTGAGAAACATATGTGCTTTGTTCCAAATCCTACAGAAAATTTTAAACTATAGTAGGCACGTTCTCATCGTGAAAGTCTTCCATGACATGGGCAGCATAATTATGCTTAAGAATTGGTCCTGTTCAGCAGAATTATCTGGCCAATACTTTATTTTGGGCCGAATTCTGAGCATAAATGTAATACAATTGAGGTAGCATTATGTATATATGGAAAAGGTTATGTAGAATCTCATTAAAAAACAAAACAAAAAAAAAAACACAAATTATCTATTTGAAACTCTTAATAGGCACGCATTGGAAAAGCTCATCATAAATAATCATCCAAGATGGCAGTCAAAGCAAGTCCAATGTATCAATCATTTGATATAATGTTTTTCCTGTTATCCAATAGTTGTATTTGCATATTGCACAGCTTTGCAATATGCTAACGACAAAGTGACTATGTAGGCAACATGCAGCAAAACAGCTCAGGTTGGAGCCATATGACAGATAAGATCAAAAGCGCATTTGTTTATTAAAATAAATTAGGAATTAAAAAAAACTAATTTGTTTATTAAAATTATAACCTAGAACACCATAATAATAATAATAGCATTAATAAAATTTTAGGAAACCTTATAATTCATAATAACAATTAACCAAAAGGGGCTCCAAAATATTTTGTCTTTGAACTGTTGATGAAAGACCAAAATATAAAGTCTGAACTCTGAATATTAGCCTTCGATGTTCCTGCCGAGGCTTCGCTTAATTGCAGAGCCCCATTCAAAATTTTCTCACCATACAGATGCATACTGACCTCTGACCCCCCCTACTCTTCTCTTCAGGGGCTTTGGTGGGATAAAGGCTGATGGTTAGAATGAGAAGGAAAAGAGAGGGTTAACTTCATTATAAAGTTCCCTGAAAGCATTATCTACACCCCTACACGGTTCCCTATAACAAGAGACAGAAAGAAAAGGGTTAGAGAATGAATAGGAGAAAGGGACATGAAAGTCTAACTCTCCGTTAGTGCCGTTAACACAAAGGCATGCTGTAGCATAGCAAGCTATATGTGGATCTGAGCGATGTTTAGGCTATTCTTCACTGATCATGGCACTTTTCATGTATACGGTAAACTCTGGTGTCCAGTTTCTTTTCTCAAAATATAAGGGCACAAATCCCATGTTTGTTCATCAAGATTAAACATTTAGCCCTGTTCACAAAGTCATTCTAAGAAGAACAAATATTTTCTTTGATTAATAGGAAATATAAGGCATCAGTAGCTACAAACCAACAGAACTCAAATGAAACTGATCTGATCTATCTTTTATATATTTCAAATAAACATTACAAGGTCAAAACATTTAAAGGGATCATATGATGCAAATTCAAGATTTTCTTTTCTCTTTGGAGTGTTACAAGCTGTTCGTGAATAGATAAAAACCCTTAAGACTAAAGTCTCAAATACAAAGAGATATTCTTTATAAGGGTTAAGAGTCGTCCATGCCTCCCTTAAACGACTCATTGTAACACGCACCCACATGTTTATGTCACCATGTGGGAACATTTGCATAATCCTGCCCAAATGTTCAAGCAAAGACAGATGGCCTAACTTTATTGTTGCTGCCACCGCCGCTTCCATGTTGTGAAGATACTGTGTGTTTCGATGTGAAAGCGAAAATACTTTGTTTGGCCATACAAAACTACACTGAACAAAATTATAAACGCAACCCTTTTGTTTTTACCCCCATTTTTCATGAGCTGATCTCAAAAGCCTATTTCTCTAAAATATTGTTCACAAATCTGTCTAAATCTGTGTTAATGAGTACTTGTCCTTTGCCGAGATAATCCATCCACCTCACAGGTGTGGCATATCAAGATGCTGATTAGACAACATGATTATTGCACAAGTGTGCCTTAGGCTGGCCACAATAAAAGGCCACACTAAAATGTGCAGTTTTATCACACAGCACAATGCCACAGATGTCGCAAGTTTTGAGAGACCATGCAATTGGCATACTGACTGCAGGAATTTCCACCAGAGCTTTTGCCCGTGAATTGAATATTCATTTCTCTACCATAAGCCATCTCCAAAGGTGTTTCACAGAATTTGGCAGTACATCCATCACAACTGCAGTCCACGTGTAATCACACCAGCCCAGGACCTCCACATCCAGCATCTTCACCTCCAAGATCATCTGAAACCAGCCAACCGGATAGCTGCGGCAACAATCGGTTTGAATAACCAAAGAATTTCTGCACAAACTGGCAGAAACCTTCTCAGGGAAGCTCATCTGCTCATCGGGGTCTCGACCTAACTGCAGTTCGTCATCGTAACCTACTCGAGTGGGCAAATGCTCACATTAAATGGCATCTGGCACTTTGGAGAGGTGTTCTCTCCATAGATGAATCCCGGTTTTCACTGTACAGGGCAGATGGTAGACAGCGTGTATGGCGTCGTGTGGATGAGCGGTTTGCTGATATCAACATTGTGGATCGAGTGGCCCACGGTGGCGGTGGGGTTATGGTATGGGCAGGTGTATGTTATGGACAACAAACACAGGTGCATTTTATTGATGGCATTTAAAATGCATAGAGATACCGTGTAGAGATCCTGAGGCCCATTGTTGTGCCATTCATCCACGACCATCACCTCATGTTGCAGCATGATAATGCACAGCCTCATGTTGCAAGGATCTGTACACAACTCCTGGAAGCTGAAAACATCTCAATTCTTGCATGGCCAGAATACTCACCAGACAACATTGAGCATGTTTGGGATGCTCTGGATCAGCGTATACGACAGTGTGTTCCAGTTTCTGCCAATATCCAGCAACTTCACACAGCCATTGAAGAGGAGTGGACCAACATTCTACAGGCCACAATCAACAACCTGATCAACTCTATGTGAAGGAGATGTGTTGCACTGGGCGAGCGTGATTTCACCGAGTACAACATGTTCCTGGATCAACATCCTTGTTGATCTTGGAACAACATTCCAATCAACCAATCATAATTGAGATATAACTTGTTAATCAGCTATTATTACTGATTTTAGGAATAAATTATGGGTAGGGTTAGGTTTAGGGGTAGGGATTGGTTAAGTCTATATTTTTAGACAATAATGTTGATCCAGGATCATCAGAAGATGTTGATCCAGGAACATGTCTTACTTGACAAAATCATGGCGACCTGTTGCACTGCGTGATGTAAATGGTGGACACACCAGACACTGACCCCCCCCCCCCATTTATTATTTTGTTCAGTGTAAAAACAAGAAATCAGTGGTTAAGTTGTATTTACAACACTGTTCCAGAACAGTTCAACCCAAATATTGTTTCCTGAACCTGGGAGAGTAGACTACAATGCTGGCTGTTCTGATTCACAGTCTGTAAGTAGGTTTACATATTTAACCTTTTCAGTGGTGAGTTTAAAATATTCTAGCGGGAGTGAGTTTTTTTTCAGGTGACCGTTATTTTAGAATGTTTCCCTTACTGTTTCCATGGTGACTCGTCAGGCTTGTCAGGTGACGTTGTCGCTTTTATTTTGTTTTTCCTTTTTTATTAAAAATATTCACCAATTTGTCATGAACAATCTGATATTGTTCACCATCATTTTAAATCCCATGAGTGGGACCGTACCGCTCAAGGGGTTAAAGGGTTTGCAAACTGATGATTCGAACACGAGTTTTTAGCAGTGTAGAGTAGCACTTGTTGTTTGTCGTTTCTCCAATCACAAATGCAGACATGATTTTATGTTTCCAGATGGCGAGCTTAAGCGGGGAGTTCTTTGGCGTGAGTGAGCAGGAGTAAGTATTCTGATTAATTATTTTGTATAGTATTTTAAAAATTTAACGCCAGGGCTTGTATCTATGGGCTTCTCTCTTGACGTCTCACTGATTGCCTGCGAGCTTCTCCTCCTGTCTGTACGGTAATTTCTCTACTGTGCGACAGAGAGTCGAGTGGTTATGACGCAATCGTTAGCCTATTTTTACAAAAACTGTTTCTACGGGGCCATAATGTAACATAGAAGGTAATGGAGCCCTTTATACATTGTCGTGTATCTTTAGAAATAAATAATGGACAAATGGAGTCTTTAATCGCCTCAGATGTAAAGTTATTCGCTGTCAAAGTGACGCCAAAATGAAAGGGAGTCAATGGGATGCTAACGCAAGTGAAGTTCTGCTACAAGATGGCGGCACGTGGCCAACTTCAAATTCCGGTCGACTTCCTTCCCGCCTGGAAATTACTGGAAATTAATCCGGTAATTTTGCAAAAAGCAGCGTACTTGATAACTTCAGTCAGCTGACCATGGCTACTGCAATTTTCCTCTCTGCCTTCTTTCGTTTTCATTTAAACATAATAACAGCTGCAGAAATGTAGGCTACTTAGTTCAGGGAAATGTGTATATACATTATATGTGTCATTACAATGAAACTAAATATTATATGAATTTGCCTTTTTTATTTTCATTTTAACATATAGATAAATTGAAAACAGACCAAAGATAACCTGTTAGATCTACCCAAAACGAATTATATGTTATGTTTAACCACTAAAGAGACATCAGAGCCAGCGGCACACATCAGAAGGTCTAGCTGAGGTGAGGCTGCTTCTCGGCGGATACATGAGGACTGAGCTCCCGCTGATTGCTTGGAGCTCACCGTCTCCGAGATCGGCGAAAAACATTTTTAAAAAGGCGCTGTCTTTATAAATAAACCACAGATTTGAGTTTTAAACAACTACATTCCCGCCTGAAATACTTTTAAAATTACATTTCATGACACAATAACAGTAATATTTTGAAAAGGATCCAAATAAATGGTGGTTGAACTTACATATGTAAACATTAAATAACAGAAAGATCTTTAAAAATGGTTACAGTTAATTTTTATTTCATTTATTAACCTTTTAGCGTCACTTTCGGGACAATTCAATTCCAAAACAACAACAACCAACAAAATTAAATGTTGCCAGATTCATGTTCAACACGTTCAACAGAACATAATTTTGACACCACAAGACATTTCACATTGGAAGTGGTGCAAAACTCGCAAGATGCAATTAAATATCACTCTGCAGAAAGGTTTTCAGTATGTGTTTTCAATGTTTACATTTTTTCTAATCATACTGAGTGAAGTCATTTTCTAGCATCTTGGGCTCTAATTTGTACCTTATTCTGTGACTCATTGGGATGTGTATAATACAAAACATGAATAGTTTGTTTTAGATTATTGTATAACCAAATTTTCTGTAAAAATATTTTGAAGCGTTGTGCTCATAAGCGCTTCAATACACGGATTCTTATAAACCTGACCTTGATGAGGAAGATAACATGAGAAAATAAAAGTAAGTGGATTAAAAGTGTGCATGCTTTGAAGGGGAGGAGAAGTTTAGATCAAATGCATAGAGGACTAGAGTTCAATCAGCACAGCTCTCTCTGATATGATCACGTGTCTTTTTGATGAGGTTTTTCTGCAGTGGGTGCAGGATGAGATGCCTTGGCAAAGGGTCGACTCTTCTTGAGTCAGACTCTCCCTGACTCAGATATAACTCACTAGTCAGCCACAGATAACTTGACAAAATCATAGTGATTGTATGGAAGATTTATGCATTAGAAAAAGAAATGATGGTGTTATATGTTTATTAAATCGTAAGCAAAGTTTCCTTGTTCTCAGATGTTTCCATATGTATCCTCAAGAGTTTCCGTAGGGATCTAAATAATATCTGAAACTATATCCTGATTTGCCAAGATACCAAAGTGTGCAACTGAAAGTTAGAGATTTCAATTTGATCAGCACTTATTCGTGTCTATCTTTTATTTCTCTTAAGAATGTGACCACCAAAACATACATCCGAGGCATATTCACACTGTTTTGTGTCTGAAGCATTGAAGTTAATTTGTAAAATAGGTAGTTGCTTTGATTTGTGCGTGTTTATTCGAAAATCAATCATGTTTCTTTATTTTAATCTGTAAACCGTCTCATATCTGTATGGAATACAGAGGCACAATGGTACAATAATAATAAATTATAGCACTTTAACTTATGTACACTATTGCGCAAACTCTAGCAATAACTACACTAGTATTTTAATAGGTCAACAATGTTCTTTTATTCTCTGTGTATTCTGTCAATGTGTTTTATGATGTGTAATGTCTTTTTGTGATGTTTTTTATGAAGCAACTCTGCACTGTGCCCAAGCAAAATTTCCCCTTGGGGACAATAAAGTTAACCTGAACCTGACCTGACAATTGTGTTTGTTTAAAGTGATTTAATTTATTTCACCTTCTGAATAAAGTTTAACTGATCTCCGTTTCATGATTTTTTTTTAAACTCACTCATTCTTTCAACTGTTTTAGGCTTTGAGTCATACTTCCCATAATCAGCTAAATATTAAATAACAGTTAAATACATAATCTGCCTCGATTGCTTTGTCAGTATTAGTGGCAGTCGAATAAATATTGAAAGAGTCAGAGTTAGAGACCTCCACTCTTTTAGTTGTGGGTTTATAAAAAAAATTAAAAAATGATGAATATCTATTTTGTTTATTTAGCATATCTAGTCTGCAGACTAAAGCAGGAACTGAACGAAAAAACTACTCTACTTACGCGATACCATTCAAAAATCTTTGAAGACAAAAAAAGTAAAATAAAAATTACAATAATAAAAATAAATAAAATTAATAATTTATGCTTCCCTCGAAAAGTGTGAGTGGATATTAGCAGTGAGTATATAGAAAATTATACCACATGGACCAAACCACAACTGGTGTGGAACACGAACAAGGAAAGTATACTTTCTCCTTTTTGCTTGTTGAAGTATAAAGTAGTTAGCTTAGTGAGATGATAATGCATCTCATGTACTATGCTTTTTTACAAACAATGTGCTTTGTGTGGAACTACAGATCTACATTTGAAGACTGATGTCACTTGTCACCATTTCTGGGTCCAGATGCCAAACGCAAACAACAAACGAAAAAAAAAAAAAAAAAAAACACCATGAAACTTCCATAACCATTATCTCCACAAAGAAATTTCATTATTGGAAGCTAGTGACTCACCTTTAATGAATGGTTAAATTATTGGTGTCTAGGATGATGTGAACCTGCAGAAGTGTACACGGTCAGTTTTTAAAAGATTAGCTTAAACGTGTGATTTGAATAAGTAGTGCAAATGGCTGTTGAGATAGTATTCTCAATTGGACCGAATAGAAATTTGAACCCCGTAAAGTGTATTTCTTATGTATCAACTTAACAAATAGATTCCACATTGGTCACATTGTGCTTACACCGCTTACATCTACACTGGACACCAGGGCCGGTTGCACCAGCTGTACATAAGTTACAACTTAGCCAAGTTTTGATATAAATGGGCTTAAGTTACAACCTATGCACTACGAAATATTTCTTTTGTTGCACCATTTCACTTAGTTGAAGTGTAACTCTATGTATAAATTAAATATTTACAGAAGCTTCTGGTCAGGGGTAACGGTTTGAATAAAACAGCAGACTGAGTGAACTGCATCAATATGCTCTTCTTTTACACGACAACCTGCAATCCTATATGGGATTCATATATTGCAGTCATATATGATGCTGCTGACATTTACACTCACGTGCATATTAAGAGAGAGAACCATATGTGAATAAACGTACTTTCTTTCTCTTTTAGCGCGTCTTCATCACCCCATCTACAGCAAGCCTCGCTTTGGTCCGTGTTGCTCATGTCAGATGAAATAATAAATAAATGTAATTTCTTATGTTTTCTTTCTTTCTTTCAGTATTTAGTGATCCTTATTTATTTCAGGTACAGTTTCTGAATAGAATAGACTAATGTTAATAATGTATCGTTTTTAATGGAAACATGTTTTTACCTTTAGTATACGTGAGGCAAAAGAAGTTAGAATGAAGGATAAATTAAAATATTCATAGCATTTAAAGAAATTCTGCTTGTGTGTTTGAAGGTTTATATTGGATGAGTTAGGGTAAACGTCATATGCGACTGTGCATTACGGAGAGCTTACGAACTACTACCTGGTGCAACCAAATAATGTATAGATTTAGTTACAAACTATCTAGTGGTTACTAAGCCTCTAGTGTGGACTTAACGGTCTAATTTAAATAAGAACTTACAAAAGGCTGGTGCAACCCTACCCAGGAGTGCAACTCGAAAAAAGACAAGATAACCCATTAAAATCAGTGATTCTTTCTACACTGGATGCAACATGACAAATCCCCAACAGTAAACTGATGCCCCATTCTATTTCTGATGTACTCCATTGTGGCATGACTACAGTCGCATCTGGTGCAGACACAGTGTTAGGGATGCAACCTTAGAAGGCAAGCCTTTATAGGCAGCAAAGCAGCCCACTAAATGTAGAGCTTTAGATTGTGTGTGTCTTTGAGCGTAAAGAAAGAGACAGCCTGATTATGAGTCTATATAAAGAGGTTTGTGTGTTATATCCAAAGATGCAAGGATCCTCGACACTGCTGACCCCCCTCGCTGCCCAGGGCCGGCTATGTTTCTAAATCCAGATAATGACACCACACCGTTTAAAGCCCTTTGTTGTTGTTTTTCCAGTCACTCCTTCTTTCTTTTGTTGATCCCTGTCTCTTGCTCTTTGGTGATGACTGACTTTGGTACTGGAGATTAGAAAAGGGTGCTGCCTAGCAACTAGAATCAAAATGGCAGAGCCCTCTATGTCTAAATGCCTGACCTAGATAACACAGTGCCAGTGATCACACTTTTTGACAACCTCCGATGAAAGTCCTCGACGAACGCCCGTCACTTTGTCACCCCGACAAACGCCTGCCTCATTGTCACTATGTGCTCGCGTCGCTTTGAAGAGAGGAGGAGGAAAAAGTTACCTCGGATCAATCGAACACAGTCACTACTGACTCTGTAGTCCTAGGGGCAACATGTAAAATGTAGAGAAGTCGACAAACAATATCTCATGCTGATATTGAAATGAAGCCGGCTGTTAAATACTAAAATAGAACAAGCGTTCTTTTCAGGGACTAGGAGAAGGATAGACGTAAGGATGAGTACTTGAATCTCTTGACAACAGCTGGCATCTTTTCTGCTATTTACTGCAGTCTCTGAAAGGCATGATGAAACAGACTGGAAATTTGTGCTAAGCTTTATGTTCTGTTTAATACCATTTTTCACAGAGACTGGAATGAAAGACCTAAATCTCGGATTTAGTGGGTTTCGCATGTCTGGAGATCATGCAAATCATGACCCATTAGCTTTCATGTTTTCTTCCATTCCTTCCTTTGAATGACACAAACTGTTTAATATCATGGACTTTGAGGCGAGGACTATGCTCTACGTCGGTATGCAAACGCAGATGTGAATGTCTTGCAAGTGCTCGGTTTTACATACTTAATGCATGGAGGTAACAAACCTAAGCACTCAAGGGGTCTACACAGTTACCTGGAACGTCTGCACCATCAGTCAGGTAGCTATAAATGGTCCGCATGATTTTGCAAAGTAAGACATGTTCCTAGATCAACATCTTTTGATGATGGACAAGACCACAGGAAACAGATGATTCTTCTGCACAATCTGATTTTGCTGCAGCCTGGAATTGAACTACTGGTTTCTTCTGGCCGGAGGAGAACTGGCCCCCCCCGACTGAGCCTGGTTTCTCCCAAGGTTTTTCCTCCATTCTGTCACCGAAGGAGTTTCGGTTCCTTGCCGCTGTCACCTCTGGCTTGCTTAGTTGGGGACACTTCATTTACAGCGATGTTGTTGACTTGATTGTAAATGATTGCACAGATACTATTTAAACTGAACTGAGCTGGATGATGACATCACTGAATTTAATGATGAACTGAGTTTAACTGTCATTTTGCATTATTGACACACTGTTTTCCTAATGAATGTTGTTCAGTTGCTTTGACAATCTGTTTTGTTTAAAGCACTATATAAATAAAGGTGAATTTTCTTGACTTGACACAGAAGACACTACGGCAATTTTCTGGCAATTTTCAGAGACTAAAATGCAGTGTGAACGGGGTTTAAATTATCTGTATGTTCCCTGCTTTTGGCTCAACATACCGTATAGGCTCCAGCATCACTGTGACACCTATAAGACAAGCAGTTTAGAGAATGGATGGTTAGTCTGAATGGACAGATGAACAAAATGGATTGACCTTATGACAGATAAATGAGTGACAGCTCAAATAGCCAATCGAATAACTTCCGTGAGAAGACTTCACTTGAGTTTCGTCTGGAGTTTCCATCCTCTGTTTTGTCCGTAACGTTTTGAAGTCAAGCTTTACTGAACTTACTGAAAAAGGCACACATTTCAGAAAAAAAACACATTACTGGTGTGCACCTTAAGACAAAACAATGGCACTGACATTGAAGATTTTTTTTTATTCAAACAGCCGATAAATGTATTTTTAGTCTGGGGCTAGACTTAAGCCTTGTCTGTGAATCCAGGAGCAAGTATATGTCAGTCTTCATCTGAGAGCAGGAGTCAAGACAAGTTCAGAACTTCACATCTGACTACAAGACAGAAGCACTGAACACTTGAACAAGCACAAAAACAGAACAGTGGTTTCACTAGTGAGGTAGATGGGTTATGGTCTGTCAAATTCAGTGTGCTCCTAAAGTTACTTTACTGTGGTTATTTATTTTAAACATATTTGGGGGTCGTTCATTAACAAACTCTGACAAAGGCTGCACTGTTTCAGTATTTTGTAATCTAAGAAAACTTTTTTAAACTCTGAATATCAGTATTTGTTTTAAATATATATATATATATATATATATATATATGACCTTATAATGAGTCGTGATGCAATGAGTCTTTCTGTCATATCTATTAATTCAGTTTGTGCATATGTTAATTTAGTGTGACACAAATCACAAACCATATTATTTCTTTAATGAGATATATTCAACATTGAACAAAAGGAACTTGGGACTTGATTTTATGCACTGAAACTGACAGAATTGTGAACAGTGGCTGTTACATACCAGAATGGAGGCAGATATTTGGAGATGAAGGCTTGAAAAATAAAGGTATTTGTGTCGTCAGTTACAAAAGAAAGTCGTTCCAGAAGCTGAGCTAGATACTACATATATTTAAAAAGCTTTTGAAGACAAATATTTTTGTTTATTTGTTAGAATTTATGAATTATGAATTGTGCACAAAAGAAATAGATCATAATACGTAAAATGGGTCAGTTTATATCTAAAAGAACATAATTTAAGAAATGTCTCAGCAATGTTGTTTTTTGTCCCTAGAGTCAATGATCATGATTTTTTAATAGAAGTTTAGACATGTCATGAGGGTGAAAAAATGATGAAAAAAAAAGAAAAATGGGTAAACTATCAGTAAACAAACCATCAGTAGAAGTTGAGGTGACAACTTATCAAAAACCAAATGCTACACACTCACAATTTACGCCTGTAGCTATGTGTGTGCATTTAAAAGAAGAATCAATTCTTGACTAAAATAGGAGCTAAAATGCATTTGAGACGCAATCACTCGGATTTTAGCTTACAGACATAATTATGGCTTAATTGCTTCTATTGTAGAAATAAGTGAATTTTAACACTGTAAGTCTCACATGCTTACATGCCCATATAATCTTTAGGAAATTACTGTTAACTTATTTGGCTTGCTGTCCACTGATGATGGGCTCGATGAAGACTTGATTACAAAATTAGTATGTTTTACAAGAAAATGCTGCTATTGTTAAATGTTGTTATTTGTTACCACCAATTTCTGAGTGAAAATAATTTCTACACCAAATTTTGTACTTGTACTTTGTATACATTCACATTAGTAAAATAGGAGCATCTATGTGTGAACCCCGCTGCGAAGCGACTGGCACATTTTCATGGAAAGCTCTTCTTTTAGGCCAGCAGGTTTTCAATGCGCTCATTTACACATCAAAACAGTGCAGAAAAGGGATAGTTCTCTGGAGAGCAGGGACGGTGGAGGGGGTGGATGAGTGTAATGAGGGCTTCTTTTATTCTCTTTGCTCTCCCTCTCTCTTTCTTCTTTCCTAAGGGGTGGGTGGATGGTTGTGGACTGATAAGCATGGCTGGGGTTCAGATGGAGGTGGGTAAACACCTCATAAAGATCTTCTTTTAATCAAACACATGACTGGACAGGGTCTCTTACACTCTACACAGTCAGACACACAAGAGAGCGGCTAACTGTCCTAATCCCACCACTTGCGATGGAACTAAAAAGTATCCGGATGTTTTAAAGTGCATTAGACAGTAAAATATCAAACCAGTTGAACGTTGTTTTGAGCAATGAATTTTAGAGTGGATTACTCCAATTTATTTTATGGGCATCATACAAAGGAAAAATCCTCCAAAATTCACAGTTTATATTTTGATATTTGAGGCTTTACCATCATCAGCGTTTATTTTAGGTGTGTGAGAGGAAGCGAGTGAGAGGATGTGAGGGAGAATGCATGTTCTGCTCCAGAGTTGACCTCACATTTGTGGTTGGGCAGGTGCCTTTCTGACATAAGTCACTGGCCTGAGTCATTTTAATTGGTGCCTCCAGGTGCACACACACACACACACACACACACACACACACACACACACACGCGCGCACGCACGCACACACACAACACACTAATACCTGATGAAGTTTACTGACATTGTGATGGAGGTAAAGCACCCCTCTAGAAAGGCAACCTGAGCTGAAAAATACCAAAACACTGTCATAAAATGCTAGCAGACCTTAACGGCCTGCTCTGAACCACTGGCTGCTGAAAGGATGTGTGTACTTGCCAAAGCTCTCTCAGAAGAGCCGCTTTTACAATTTTGTGATGACGATGGGTAAATGACACATGCAGCTGTCAGTTTAAACAACAAAACTAGTTGCTTCAATAACCCACACAGACCTGTCAGAAATTGCCAGTAAAATATTATGGGAGAATCAGAAATTATTATTATTTTTATATTTGCCTCTCATAATTGATTGTGAGAGGGCCATTTTTGGAATCTGATCAATTATGGCTATTAATTGTGAAAAAAAAAAAACTTGCTATATATAATGCACAGGATACATTCTAGAGCTCGAATAGAACATTATAAAATATGCAAAGTGTAACATATACATTTTTGGTAGCATTTTTGCCCTAAGCCCTAAGCACCTTGTTTACATTTGCATGAGCAGCTGAATGGACATATACTTGATTTTAGTGTGTGACTGGGAAAACCTGAAAGCAAACAAATGCTCAGTGAGGTCAGGTAAAGCCATAGTCTGTGTAAATGAGATCGGGCTTTGATTAGGGGGAAAAAGTACACCTTAAATAAAATACAAAAACCCTCATTTCCAAGTTCAGAATAGTTGTGAGACAGAGTTTAATTAAATATTTTATTACAAAATATATATGTCTGGGCACTCATGAATCAAATCATTGTTTTTGTGATCTGTTTGATTTACACAACCTGGATTCACTCAAATGAATTATACTTTCCAGCATTACTTAAGAGAGAGAGAAAGACTGTCTAGACTGTTCAGCTCAACTTTTTGATAATTCATAATTTAGACACAATTGCAGTTTAAGAGAACATATTTGATTATTTTGCTCACTAAGCTGCTTGCAGAAACAATGTAGCATTTTATCAGTATTTACTGTAAAAAAAATAGTTACTATGTGATTACATACTACATAACTGTAAATCTCTGAACAGCACCAAATTTTTCATTATCTCATGCTTTAAACAATGCTAGATATATTTCCTAATGGGTCTTGCTTTCTATACCTAGAGGTTTATTAAACTATTTAACTGTTGAGAATAGAAGACCAAATACCCCATTCTTTGATGGATACGTAAGATACACCCATGCCATAGACTTAAATATCATAGAAATACAATATATAAATATTATAAAATATATATTAAAAATAAATGCAAATACTGTATAGCTTGTTGGTTTGGCATATATGTAAATTCCCTACAAATGCATTTTTTATACCAATAAACACAGTTAAACCAAGCTAAAAAAATAATAATAATAAATTGCAATATCATATGAATTAATCCTCAAAACCCCAATCTGCTGCTATAAGCAGTCAGGGGTAGGGTGAAGAAAATACAATTCAAGCAGCTATCAGAGCCCTACATGCTCCGGATATTTGCATGAGTGGCTCACATCAAAGAGCGGAGGGGGAAGAGAGAAGCAACACACAACAATACGAGAATCTGGATGTGTATGTGTGTGCATGTGGTGCACCTCATTAATGAAATATAATTCCAGAACAACCTCTGCGTTTAAAGGTGATGATGTGAATGTTCACACAGAGAAATCCAGTCTACTGTCTGTCGCTCTGCTCAATGATTCCCTTTGAGGATGAAGGAGAGAAAACCACCAGGGATTTCTGTTCTGGTACACATGCTCAAAGGAAAGCACGCCCAAAGCGGCTGCGTCTGTCATATGGAGGGGAATTAAAAAGAGAAAACAGAGCAAATGGCTAAAAATAAATAAATAAAACATGGAGTGTAACACGAACAAAAAATGAGGCCTTCGCTACAAGCTTAATCTCCATGATCCTTAGTCACAACTCTGACAAATAGTCCCCTAAAAGTGACAACATAGATTTATTCGTGTCAGGGGCATACAAAGCCACATAGCCTTGTGTTATTCGGGGGTAGGCCACTCTTTTGAAGGCTCCTGAAAGGGTCCCTCAAGGATCGATTTGCATTTGAACTGGGGCAACCTTTCAGATGCAAACCTAGCATTCTTCATCAAAATATTTGCATTGCTTTGACACATTTTCTTGTTACAGTCCATGTGAAAAGTCTCACCGAAGCGCTTCTCTTTAACTTTCAGCTCTAAACAGATGCAAACACAACCGTCCGGGCACAACAAACACTTCAATCAAAGTGAAATAATAGTGTTATTTTGTGTAGTAACACCAAAACAAAAGTGCATGTTATCTTTGTTGGGGTAGATAGCGCTTAAGTGAGCAATTAACTCAAGTTCAGACAAATATTGAAAATATATAACATTTAATTATATTCTCCAAAAAGGCACTTATTAACAGACTGATCAATGCCATCTTGTGAGAAATCAAGACAAAGCACAATTAAATATATATATATACAATAAATAGAAGTCCTATTGAACAAGTAATTAACCATATTAACAAGTAATTGAACAGCTTTTAGATGGGGACACTCTGCACTTCTCCATGCAAGAGAAGTGATATTGCAGAAATGATTGCAGATATTTAGAACTGATTAGGAAGTGCATATCTGTCTCATTTTGTGCTACAGCAAGCAATAATTAAATTCTCCCTTTAACAAACAATTATTGTTAATCCATTGTTTAGCTGCAATGTTGGGTTTTAAGTTTGTTCACTTCACCACGAAACTTTACTGCACCGTATGTCTTATTCTCACAGAGTCACAGATGAGTCCACAGTCTCAGTGCTGCGCTCATACGTGTGTGGGACAGTCCAAGTAGGGATCAGTCTTTGACATGTGCAGTATAACGGCTGGTGCTTTGTAGTGGCAGTGACTGGTGCTGCAGCTCCCACTGCAATGCTTCCTGCAAGTCCTGTCTGTCAACTTCCTGCTACACAGCCCCTGCCAAGTCTGCAGTGTCTTGGAGCTCCAGACCCACACACCACTGGTGATGCCCACCACCAGCGACATGAAGATCTTCAGCATGAACACGGCCACGGTGGGCACCGAAGACTCTAGGGAGCAGTCCTCATTCCTCCGACCCGGGTATGTGATGCATTCGCTTTGCAGTCCTCTAAATTTCCAGTAGTCCATGTTGATACGTTCATAGAAGTAGCAAATGATGACGCAGGTGGCAGGAACTGTGTACAGGATGGAGTAGATGCCGATTTTCACCATCAACTTTTCTAGTTTTTCTGTGTTTGTGCCTTCAGTCTTCATAACCTTTCGGATATGAAAAAGTGCCACAAAGCCGGTGAGGATAAAAGACGTCCCAATGATGAGGTAACAGGACAGAGGCAAGAGGACGAAGCCTGTTAGCGCCCCCACATCCATACTGCCCACATAGCACAGTCCGGTGAGCTCGTCGCCTGCCACTTTCCGCATGGTGAGGATGACTATGGTCTTCAGTGCAGGTATGCCCCACGCAGCCATGTGGAAGTAACTGCTGTGTGACTCAATAGCCTCGTGACCCCATTTCTTACCTGCCGCCAGGAACCAAGTGAGGGTAAGGATGACCCACCAGATTGAGCTTGCCATGCCAAAATAGTAGAGGATGAGAAAGACTATGGTGCAACCCGTACTTTCCAAGCCCTCTTGGATAATATACAACTCGCCGTTTTCACGGTCACATGCAATGTTCTCCGCCCCAGCGACGGATCGAATGATGAAGGCGACTGAGTAAACGTTGTAGCACATGGAGAGGAAGATGATGGGCCGCTCTGGGTACTGGAAGCGATGTGGGTCAAGCAGGAAGGTTAGGACTGTAAAAGCTGTGGATACGAAGCACAGAGTGGACCAAACCACCATCCAAATGAAAGCAAAGTCTTTATCCTGTCTGGACCAGAACACATCCACGGCCGATGAGCAGCGTGGAGCACAAGACTCACTCTTTTCCACATACTGGAACTTTTCCGGGTTCTCACAAACTCCCATGCTTCCCCCTGAGCGTCCGTTTCCAGCGCCAGGCTGCTTTGATCTGGGCAGAACAGGCAACATGCCCTCTCCTTTCTTAGTTTCGGTTTTGGTATCATTTTCCGGGGCTTCCATGCACAGCGCGTTGGGGTCATTTCTGGTGGGCAGTTTAGAGCAGTCCAAAGAGTCAGGCCAGGCGTAATTAAACTTCTCCATTATGGGCGAGCACTTCTGACGTGCCTGTTCGCACATCGGACGGCAGGCGGGGATGGATGTGGACACTTGGTCCGTACACATAGGGGCATAAAGAGAGCAGAGGAAAAATCTCAAATGCACATCACAACCATATTCCACCAAAGGGGCAAATTCATTCAGCTTAATCGCAGCTTCCCTCTGATTGGCATGGTCCATAAAGTTGGGCATCCGAGTGAGGTTGTACCCGATGCCCTGGCACATAGGGATGGCGACAGGCTCACATTTAGCCGGTCTCCCTCTCTCCAGGTCATAGGAGCCAATCTCTAGACTATATGCAGCAATGACCAGCTGACACCACAGAGAAATTAAAATTTTCAGAGGTGAGCCCCCCATGTTGGATTTTCAGTCACCTTTTTTGAATGAGCTAAGTTAATGAAAACTTTCCTGGCATAAACAGTCCCAAGAGATAATGCTTTTTGTGTTAAGGGTGATTTTGTAGCTCCATAGACACTGTTTAGATTAAAAAAGCTTCAAAGAATATTTTATTTGTCACCCAGTTAAAACGCCCCCCCCCAAAAAAAGAAGAAAAGCAGATATTCCTCCGAATTAGACTTCTTTGAAAAAGATTCCTTTTCAAAGTCTGCATATCATATAAATGTATGCTTAATCTCCAAGTTCGTCCTATGTTTCTAAGAAAAACGCGAGTGCACAGTCACTAAAAACACAATTATTTCACGTCAGTCGTTACCGTCATTATTAGGACAAATATGGGCATCAGGAGCAGCTCAGAAAGAGAAATAACAAATTTGCCCTTGTCTTCAGTTATCCCCGAACTTCTGTGGAGCGTGTAGTCCGTGCTCAGCTCTTGTGTGCTCCTCACATCTCAACTGGCGCACACTGAACTTTCGCTCTCCTCTCAGTGTCCTCTAATAAGGGGGCGGGGTATTCATGACGCACTCGCGTGGTTCCTCCTAAACACTTCTGAAAAGCTAATGACGTCCAAAATGTGCTCCGCCTATTTACAACTGACAATTTATTGCGTTAATCGTGGCTCCGCCTTCCTACAACCAAAAAGGCGCTCAACAAAACACAAACGCTCAGTCTGGATGTCTTCCATGGTAATATTAGCTTCAGCCAAAATACATAATTATTTTTACTACAAACTATTATGTGATCTCATTCATATAATTTTTTTCTTCTTATTATCATGACATTGGTGGCTATATTACTTTAAGTAACAATAATTGAAATATTTTAGTTGAAACTACCATGTTTTTTTAAGATTATATGTAAGGTGTCCAACGCAAACTGTAGAATTATTTGTTTTAGAAGACTAAACTAATTTTACTTTGCATTCCTTACAAATTTACCGTTTATAGAAAAAAAATTCTATAAACAATGTAAATCCTTACATATAAGATTTCAACCACAGATTTAGTTGTAAAATCATGAACAGCCGAACCTGATATAAAATGTCCCCCAGTGGCACTGGTATTATAATAAAGCAATAAATAAAGCCTAATAAAGCAATGGCAACAGTGAAAAATAAGGGTGCAAAGGAATTTATCAAAATAGCTGCTATGATATTCAACACCTCAGGATATTGCTGCAAAGGAGAGAAGTTCATTCCAAATGTAATGAAAGAAAAACAAAGCCCAGACAAGAAACCTAAATTATGAAAATAATTAATCTTTCACATATGTCATTAAACTTCGTCTTTTATTTAACTTCAATATTTATACTGATAACCTCCACTTTCCGTCAATGAGAGATTCCTTTTAAAGAAAACGACAATTATTACCATCTAGTGGCTATACAATGTACAACACTTTCATTATACGGACAATAAACTTAAAAGTTTACTTAATAAATCAAACTTAAAGAATATTTAAAAATGTTTAGGTAGTCTGCTAATAAATATGTTTAAATTCATCATTCTCTTTTATTCCAAGACCCATTAATCCCAAACTAAGCTCAGTTCTCCAGCCAAACGTCTGGTCAAAATAAAACAAGTCATAGTAGAAATCCCTTCTGTTTGATGTGGCGACAAAGGGCATTTAAACCTTTTCTCCCGCGGTGTTAGATTGTGAGCAGTTATCAGATTTGGATTTGGCATGCTAAGCCTCACTTAGCCTGAAAGAGCACAGAGTGAGTCTCATACACCTCCAACCCAGAAAGGAAATACATACCAGACAGAATGATGTTTATCATTCTCAGCGTTTGCACGTCAGACCCCAATCCAATCCAGCTTTGAAATAATTACCGTTAAAGTTACATTTACGAAAACCCTTTTATTGAAAACCAATTTGCAGTGCATAACAGTTATTGTGAATTCCCTGGAACACAAACCAATGACCTTGCATGGTATTAGTAGTATCGTTTTAAAGGAACAGTTCAACAGTTCACCCAAAAAAGAATATTAGTTGATAATTTAGCTACTCACCCTCAGGCTATCCAAGATGTAGATGAGTTTGTTTCTTCATCAGAACAGATTTGGAAAAATTTTGCCTTACATCACACCAGTGGATCCTCTGCAGTGAATGGGTGCCGTCAGAATGAGAGTCCAAACAACTGATAAAACACCACAATAATCTTAAGTAAACCGCATGACTAAATTAAAATATTTTGAATTAATACCCATTATTAAGTCAATTTTAACTTCATATTATTGCTTCCAGCTAAAATATGCATCCTCAGATATTCCTTAATTGTTTTTTTTTTCTGAATCAGTAGAGAAATATGCACAGATAAAGGAAAGGTTGAGACAACATGGGATGGTCGTTTTCACTGCAGCAAGTGGATTTTGGACTTCTCTAAGTGGATTTCTCTAAATCTGGACAGCCTGAGGGTGAGTACAGTTTTAACAAATTGTAATTTTTGGTCCAACATTTTATTAATCAGTACATTATTTGAAGCATTTTGAACATTTTGAGAGTCCACTGTCCTCTCAGGTGCCACACTCTCTCCATCGCCTCCCAAGGACTGATATGAGATTTTTATCAGGTAACAGAAGTCTATGTTTGCCCGCCACCTATCAGAAACTTTTCCACCCTTTTAATCTTATCTGACCACTCAGAGATACCTCTGTGTTCCCAACTGACACAAAATGTGTCTCTAAGTCCCTGTTTACACTAGTGCATTTTCATTTTAAAACGCATAACTTTTGCTACGTTTAGGCCTATCGTTTATACTACTCCGGCATTTTCCACATTCAAAAACTGAGATTTTTGAAAACGCTGCTGACCTCGTTTTAGTTTGAAAACTCCGGGGTTGCATTTCAGTGTAAACAGACCAAAACGGAGACTTCAGAAAACGATGGCGTGGCTGCCCACATGATCTCTGTATTCCACTGCTCCGGGTGTGTGTTCACGGTGTGTGTGTTCACTGCTGTGTGTGTGCACTTTGGATGGGTTAAATTGCAGAGCACAAAATTCAGAGTATGGGTCACCATACTTGGCTGTATGTCACGTCACTTCACTTCACTTTACTTCACTTGATGACCGTGTAACCATATCATGAACAGTACCACTGCCAGTGACTAGCAACTAGCAACTGTTTACACTTTTACACACATGCCCAGTGTGCATGAATGGTCACATGACATGTGTTTTCGATTATGTAGATCATGCATGGAGATCATTTCGGATAACGCAGCAAAATGCCAGTGTAAATGTGGATTGTTTTAATTCTAAAACACAGTTTTAAAATGAAAACACACTAGTGTAAACGGGGCCTAAAAAGCAACCCCAGCAGACTCACAGTCTGGATGCCACTACTGCAAGCAATACTCCAAAACCGGTCTAATTAAGAAGCAGGGCGACTTGCCTAAAGACTTTACAAATTGCGGGTGACATATGGAGGCCTTAATTAGAGCTCACCCAACTGTGAATTAAAGTGATGTGAGATCATGTCATGACACCATATCCTGCTTGGCTAGCAGTGCCATGGTGGTATCTCTCTCACTCAAGCTAATGGAGCTCAGAGCACTTAGGCTGTCACTAGTTATCAGAAAGGCCACCATGTCCTGTGACTTGGAAGCCATGCGTCATCAGTATTCACTTTTCTTTTTTGCATTGTACGCAAATAGAGAACGATTATTATGGAAACTCTCTTGGAGCGCTGACATAATGGAAGTGTGCTTCTTAAAATACGATGGAAATCACAAGGTCCGATGCTGTCTGCAGGGACAGTGTGACCGCTGAGGGTGGTATTGATGTGGAGCATACGTTAGGCTGTTTGACATGTGTCAGGGTAAGATATCTATGTCTGAAAGGAGCAGGGCCTGCCCCGGGATAAGAGAGGTATGGGGACAATGGCATCAGCTGGAATTAAGAGAGCTGCACTCCTTTCCATTGCGTTAACCTACTGTAAACTTGAGGAGAGCTCTGTATATAACTCCCAATACAAAAATACAGTGGCCCCAAAAAAGTATTTGGGCATTTAAAGCACACTTAAAAATGTCTAAATGTTCCTTGCATTAGATTCAATCACTTACACAGTTCCAAACTGAATGAACAAAAGATACGGTGATAATATGGCATAATAACAGATTAACATCCAGTTTTTAAAGGGATGGGCATTTTTGACTGACTTCCAGTTAGGTAGAAGATTTTCAGCACAGCACAAAAGTATATATATATATATATATATATATATATATATATATATATATATATATATATATATAAACTGTACTTGCACTTGTACAAAATATAACATGAATGAAATAAAAAGATAATAAAGAGAATACATAATCAGTCTTTTTTTTTTACACACTTCTGAAAAATGTCAAACGTACTACATATAAAGACCCTACTTATGAGGGTCACAAAAAAGCATATCTAATTGCATTTAGTATTAATTTAACTCTAATACATTTTCATTAATTTGAATTTAACATGCAAATAAGAGTCTGAAAACATTACATCCAGGTTGCACTTCTTCTTATTATTTCCAAAATAATTACTGTTCATTTTGAAAGTAAGAAGAAAGGCATATTGGCATGTGCTCTGTGGACATATTTAAATCTTTGGCATAATCTTCTAAACGGAATGTTAACACAGCATTGAAATAAATGGTGTGATTACCGTAGTTATTGCACACCACCAGCTGAATTCCATTGTGCAGGGGAGGATGGAATATTTAAAGAGGAAAGAGAAACAAAGGAGACTGATTATCTCTAAAAGCTCCTTAAAATGAACTCAAATAGAGTTGAAAATTAGTTCATAGTGAACTTTTTAAAAGGACATGGGCCATGGTGTGTGCAGAGAATAATGGCTGTTCTTATTAAAGAAACGAGAGAGCAAAAACATAAGATCCTATGAATATAAATCTTATAAATAAAAAAATAAAAAAAATAACACAGCAGATGGTGAAGAAACTATTTTCACTCAGAAACTGCTTATACATTTTACAAACAATTACAAAAAACACACAGTTTTATACATGAAACATTGAACTCCAACAGTATTTTCTTGTAAAATAATCTTTATACAGCTTAAAAAAAACTTTAAAGTGTATATTTTGTGGATTTCAAGACTTCAGAATTTTCTTGCATTGTGACAATATTTGTATGAAGATTAAACATATTTTTGCCCCGAAACTCATTAATGATTTTTATCATTTTACTTTTTTATTTTATGTAATTCTCAATCAAATCAATAATGATTCTCAATATATAGCATAGCATGTAATAAAGAAATTAAAAAAGTAAAAAAAAAGAATGTACTTCAAAATAATGTCACAATACAAAAACAATCCTAATGAAGATATATATATATATATATATACAGTATATATACAGTATATATATATATATATATATATATATATATATATATATATATATATATATATATATATATATATATATATATATATACCAAATATGCATGTTTACACTCTCATGTCATAACAGAGACACTATTAATGTACCAGCAAATCTGTTATCATCACAGCCACACTGCATCACTTCCCATTAATAAAAGGCAGTATTCATATTCAAGTCAGCTATGATTTCACTCTGTCATCAGAAAAACAGGGATTTGATTTCACAGCTGTTCAGGTCTCAAATGCAAGACAATAGAGGTGTCTTTGTAACTGCATCCTGTCCCATATGATTATACGTTTCTCTTTCTCTGTGTTAAACACACACACACACTGTAAATGCGTGGAGGAGTGTGGCAGGACCTGATGGATTACCGTGATTAAAACAGAGTGTAAAAGGATAGCTGCTCTCTCACATCTGGAGTCAACACACACTCACTCACAAAGCACAATGCTAACACTGTTTCAGCTAGCATTATGTAATTACTTGCACTGCCCCAGTCACACCGTCTTGCAGTATAAATTGTGTAGTATGGATGCGGTGACATGTTTCCAGGTGAACGTCAAGGAAGATTTGTTCCAATCTTCAGGGTTGATTTCTCCTCAGGTTCATGTTTGAGCCTTGTTTAGCCTACACCTTTCATTAAAGAGATAGTTCACTCAAACTTAAAAACTCTGTCATTATTTTCTCACCTTTAAATTGCTCCAAACCTGTACGGTAGCCACTAACTTCAACAGGATCTTTTTTTCCATGAAATTAGCAAATGTTTGTTTCCCATCATTCTTCAAAATATCTTCTTTTAGGTTCAACGGGAAAAGGAAACAACAGTAAAAGATGACAGAATTTGAGCCGAACACTAATGATGGTTGAAATGCAAAAGCAGTTCTGTTAATCACTTTTAGCTATAGGCTATAATAAGGTTATGCTGCAAATTACAATTTATATCATTTTGATGAACTGAAGCTTTAAAGTGCTGTGTAATGGGTTTTTGGCTTTACATTTTTCTGCTCTTTTATTATGTCAATTTGCTCACCTGATTCAAATGAACAATGTTAAATTAATAACACTTACATTATAGCCCCATTAGTTAATGCTTTAACTAAATATAATTAATAACATTAACATTATTTATTATTATTAACAAAACTTCATCTGTTCATTGATGTTAGTGCAGGCCAATATTAGCAAGATTACAACTTAATTAATAATGTATTAGTAAATGTTGAATTTAAAATCAAGTAAGATTAATAAACACTTTAGAAGTATTTTTAAGTAATGTCCATTTTTAGTTCTGGTTAAGAAATGACATTGTAAAGTGTTACTGTTAAATTATTTAGCAAAATATACACTTGGAATCTTATTTGAGATGTATTCCGAGTCAGTTCAAAAGCATTTGACATAATCCATCATGCTTTTTCTTTTCTTTTCTTTTTCTATAAGTTACTGAAATGTTTCATTTGATACGAGTAGATTCCGTTCTTGTGCGAGACATTGTGAGAATGTTATGACACTGAAGACACACTGGAATGGCTTAAATCTGATAAAAATAAATAAATAAATAAATGTATTAACCTCAGCATCCAAGATCAAAAAACATTTTATATTAGGTGATCTGAGATATTTGAAAAATCATAGTTACATAGCAATCCTAAAGTAATTTGATAGTGATTACTAAGTGCCAACCCCATGCATCCAGTGGAAAAAAGCGAGTAGCGTTCTCTTTAGTTCTCTCCCTCTTACTCGTCTAGTCTTTCCATCAGCTCCTTTGATCAGCGTTTCATATTAGAGAGGGGCTGATCTCAACTTTGAGACACCAGCATAAATCATCTACTCAGCTTTCACATAAATAACGGCCCAATCATCTCAGTTAACACATGCTTGGTCATCCCTGCCCTCCCACCAGCCATCAGCACCTGGCACATAAGAACTCTCTCTCTCTATCTCACACACACACACACACACACACACACACACACACACACACACACACACACACACACACACACACACTGTACTATCTGTGTTTTGTCTATCACACACATTCACACCCACATTTCAATTCCCCACCACTGTCACGCACAAAAGACATATTAATAAGACAGAAATAGCAGCAGCAGACATAGGAAAACAAGAACAGTGGACGCATTCTCTCCTCTGTCATTCTTTTTTTTTGGGGGGGTTCTTTTAAAAATAATATTTGTGTTTTTTTAGTGTTCTTTTTAAAATGAAGTTTGTCATTTTTTGATGTTAAAACACCTTCTGTACTATCTTCCAAAGTCTTTAAACACTGTGTTTTTATATGTGGCATTATGAAAACATTGCTCTGTTTCAGCTTCCAGACCAGACTGGCCTTGTAGCATTGCTTCAGCCAGTTCTGGGATCTAAAATGTTTCACCTGGCAGATGATAAAATGGGTGAAAAACACTACCAAAAGTTCAAATGTATGGGGTTGGTAAGTTTTCTTGGTGATTTTCTCTTGCGCTTAACAATTCTGTATTTATATGAACACAGTGAAATCTGTAATATTGTGTAATGTTACAATTTAAAACAATTGTTCTTTTTATTGTAATATATTTTGAAATGTACATGTAATTATTTAACTGTAGAATGTATATACTTTGTGTATAAACGGAAGTGTATATACTTTTGAAAAAGGAACCCAAGCCATGTATAGATATTAAAAACAAAGATTTGGTGAACCTTTTTTTTTTGTTACTTTCATTGTTCAGGAAGCTTAATGGAAATTTCAAAATAAATGAACAGACACAAATGAGATTTAGCTATTGACATGCATAAGAAATTAGAACTATAAAATGAATGTGGGTAATAAGTCCAAATAAATAAATTATATTTTTGAGAAATCTTGTGATTGGCAGTCGTGTCTGGTACATATTTGAAAAGGTTTTGATGCAATATTGAGAAACTTCAGGAAATATTCAGGTGATATTACTGGGGTCTTTTTCTCAAGAGAAATAAGAATAAAAGCAAAAGCCCTTTTGCTCTCCATTTTTAATAATAAATGTATAATTGATGCTTATAACTAACAATTGAGTTCTCTCTTGTAATTTTTTCTTTCTTATGGTTAAATCGGAAGTGTGCAGACAGTGTATTGTGCATGCAATACACAGTCTGTGTCTAGACAGTTGCCTTGGGACGATTACAGGACATATGTGTTGTGATAGTGGCTATCTTCACAGAAAGTTTAAAGTAAATGACCCCATCCAAACACACTTACAAACACATTAACCCATATTTTACCACAGCACTCCAAGTAAGACCCCTTTATGTAATCTTACTATCACACACACACACAAACACACACACACACACACACACACACACACACACACACACACACACACACACACACACACACACACCCCCCACCCTGACGGATTGTTAGCGCTTCTGTCGAGCCATGCAAGGCCTATTAATAACGTGTGGATGGATGGGAGAGTCAGGTGGCCCAAGGGGGAGACATCCCAACATGGGGCCCATCGAAGAGGCCTGGAGCTCAGTTACTGAATGACAAATGGCCCCTTAGACAGATCCAGAGAGTTGCTGTTAACCTGCATCACAGGCCAGGAGAGGTGTCAGTGTTAAAGGCTCTTTATGCTGTCAGTACAGGATCCACTCTATGAGCAATAACTATATTAAACACTGAGACAGACAGTACATGTCTGCATGCCACAATAATGATGCAGCACTGCTTAGAACAGTCACTACTCAGAAGACTAACAATCGCATAACAATACCTTTCCAACCCCAAGGGCACCTAAGATATTCCGTAGCAACACCCTGGTAACCACCCCAATCTACTTAGCCTAGGGAAATGTCCTATAAACCATTTAAATCATTCTTGCAACCACATTTGCTAACCATGTTGAACTCCCTAGAAACCACATAACAACATGCTGGTTACAACACAGAACACCAATCGCATAGCAATGCCCTATACCAGGGTTATTCAACTAAAATTTAAAGAGGTCCAGTTAGAGAACATTTCTTGAAGCAAAGGCCTTTGGCTCTATTCCTCTCTTTGTTAACAACTCCTTAATGGCAAGATAGATGTCTTCTCCTCTTATACTGGTCTGAAGGTGAGTGACACCTAACAGGTCATCACAGAATGCTTTCTGGTCTGTGTTAAAAAATCTGACATAGGGGCCGTTCACATATGGCGTCTTTTGCGCGCTCAAGTTCGTTATTTCCAATGTAGGCGCGCTGTATGCGCGCTCATAATAGAAGCTACGCGGTCGCGATGCGCACGCGGTGCGACGCGCTCGTTTTTTGCAGGCGCGTCCGCACCGCATCGAGTTAAAAACATCTCAACTTTTCAGAATGCCGCGAGTGCGCCGCGGGTCATGTGACAAGAACTAACCAATCAGCTTCATCCTTTCCCGTAAAAACATTGAAAGCTCAGCCAAGATGAAGGAACGGCTGGTCATAGCTGTATATGGATTGTCATTTTGAAATAAATTTAGTAGCAGAGCTACTGCAAGCGATTTTTAGTGCTGCAAATCCATTTATCCTTTGCTTAAATTTCCGCATCTTCATGGAGAGAGCACGTCATGGTTGCCTAGCAACGGCAGACGCCTCAGGGGCGCAACATGTGTCTATGGGCGCAACTGCCGAGCGCTTTGGAAAGAAGGAGAAAGCTGCGCGCCTATCGTTTTCCACGCGTTTTTAGGCGCGATATGTGAACGGCCCCATACACTAACAACTGAGCATTGTCACAAATGTCAGTGGACTCATCCAAAGCTAAGCCTAGTCTACACATGATGCCTTATGCATGGCTTCATCTAGCTGGGTTAGCACACCCTGAATTAATATTTTAAAATATATAATATCAATAATGCTGACATTGGTATTTGCTTATGGGTATTTTATCACAAAGCTCTTGTTTTTGTTTTCCCTCAAGTAATGTTTTGGCTACTGCACTCATGCATTCTTTGATAACCCCTCCATCAGTAAATGGCTGTTGACCCAAAATCCAAGCAACTCTGAGGGAACACTCATGAGCACGTTGTTGGGCAGTGAATGTGTGGCTCAGGATCTTGGTTTTTCTGTGATCTCACTTCAGATTTGAGTGTGTATGTTTGTTCATAACCTTTATGTTTTGCCTCATAATGGCGTTTCACATTGGCACCAGTGTTCGAATTGAGGGGGGGCTGGGGGGGTCCGGGACCCCCCATAAGCATCAAGGGACCCCCCATAAGGCCCAAAAAAATGACCTTGGGGGGTCCCCTGGTTTTTCATTAAAACTAAAATAGAAACAATATTTGACATAGCCCTATCTATCTATTTTTTACCAAAGTATTGCGCTGCCGCTCCATAGACTGTAAAAAGTGCCGCTCCCATAAAAAGCTACTTCAAATTAGATGTGCATCTGAAAATACGCTCAAGTGCGCCACACGCTGTTTTCTGAAGGAATTTACAGACTGCGGGCGCGACGTCGCTGTGTGATTGGCTGACAGAGTGATCCTTCGTCATTATTTTACCTCACGATAACGGTAAGATAATATTTCTTTGTTTTATGATTGTTTGGTACACCTAATTTATTGCTACTGAATAAGTGTTTATCTTAGAATCAGAGAGTCACTTATAATCTTGGTCTGTCAATAGTTGTTTTTTTTTTATCTTATGATGCTAGCTCACTATCGGCTTGTTAGTTGTAATTAGCCATCTAACGTAATTCTGAGAAAAATAGAATCTTGTTTGGAGCTAGCATTGCACCCATTCTGAATTAAACAAATCATTTTAAATCTAGTAACCTTAACTGCTCAAAAACAGTGTTAATTTAATTAAGGACATTATTACTGATGAAAATGTTCATCAGGTGAAGGCTTTTTTTGTGTCAACGATGATAAAGCAGGGTTGCTAACTCTCACGAATTGTGCGTGAGACACACATGCATTGATTATTACACCGAAGACAAACATGCAGATCAACCGTTTTTGTTATGAATTGTATCCTATTTTCCATTATTATGTATAGCCTAATACAATTAGTGTAGTATTTAAGGTTAAGTGGAGAAAAGGATTTTAAATTCAATGCAAAGAGGCAAATTAAAGTCATTTTGTGGCCAGAAAAATAATAATTTCCATTTGCAATGCCATTGTTTACCCACTCTAATAAATATACATACTCTAGTTGCTCAAAAGAGTATTGCAGGTCATAACTGCTTAGTTATTTTTAGGTTTTGCATTTAAATAAATATTTAGACATGATCAAACACTAGATTATACATTTTAAAAAGATACTCGTATAAGCACACACAAGTGAATATTAATTAATGCAAGAAAATACTGAGTTTAACCCAAGAAAAGTAAGTACAGTAGGCCTATTCATGTGAATTGATAGTGAATCAAGAGATCAAAATTGATTAATGGTCATCAGCATCGTAATCGTATCAAATTATTTCTATTTTTTCCCTCTTGTAGAAACACTATTGTGACAAAACATATATTTAAACATATACTCTCATTCACCACTAAAGAAGTTTACCCAACTATGACAACTTCTGCTTGAAAATATGAAAGGGTTATGTAACTACATTCAAGATAAATTAGTTTTTTTAATGAAATAAAATGCCTACATGTGCACTGTTCAAAGTATATCACCATTAATAACCTTAATAAGTAGCATGAATAACATGGAGTGCTTTCTTAAATATATTCACAGTAACGACAACAAATATAATATTACAACTTACATCTTACATTATTTTCTCAGATATGGACAAGGGAAAGAAGAGAAGAGCCATCTTGTTATTTCATAGATTTTTATTTAATTTTACATAGTAAATGCTCAGCTGCAAAAACATGTTATGAAACACACACAGTAAATTAAATTCACAAGTAAACTAAAGTAAATTATATTATTATATGAAATAAATAAATACAAATATGTATATTATTAGTTGTTTTTTTTGGGGGGGGGGGGGTTGGGGGACCCCCCAAGAGCTTTGACTCAATTCGAACACTGATTGGCACGTTTAATAAGTGCCACGGTTTCTGAATATGTATTTAATTATTATGAGTACAATGGGTAATAATACCTACTTAACTGAACTATGTTCACTTTACCATGGTTCACTGTCATAAGGGACTGCCAGAAATAGGCTGTTGCATGCAAAAAACACAACCTTTTTATTTGGAGTGTGTAGTTATATTAACAATACAGAATAGAACATGAGCAATATGAAATTTTAACATTCAAATTTAAATAAATGTACTGCACAAACTAGGGTTACAATTTCAATAGGTTTATTGTGAAATAACTCAAACATATAGCCTATTTTTTTCTCCATTGTTCTGGGCTACCTTTTACAAAAACATAAATGCTTTCTTATTATAGGCTACTCTTGGGAAACGCAGCTCTATTTAAATACACTGTCAGAAGTGAGTGAACACTGTCTGTATTTGATTGATTCTGCCTTGCAACATTTGCATGTATTCAGATGAGCAGGAAAATCCCTTCCACACAATTATTTGCTAACATAGGTTATTCGTCCAATTTAAGGCATATTGTAGGCATTGTTTTTTGTTTAATAAATAAAATCACTGGTAAATAAAAACACATTAGTATCGATATTTTTTATTTAAGAAACAGCCAGGGCTGGACTGGGACAAAAAATCGGCCCGGGCATTTTTGCCCAGACCGGCCCACTATATGATCATAAACACCACCCATCTTTGCACGCCCTTAATTATATGCATACCAACTCCTAATCATTAAAACCACTAATGCCATGTAATGAGTGAGTATAGGAACGAGTGAGAGTTAACAGATGAAATAAGTCAAAATTTTATATTTATTAATACAGTTGAACTATACTCCACAGCGGTGAATCCTAAAACAAGCTATAAGCGGCTCTGGCATAGCAATACCAGTGTTTCTTACAGGATTTTTGTTAAAACTATGGTGGTGTGTCCTCGGTCCTTCTAGGGGGGTTCGGGGGCATGCCCCCCGTGAGAAAATTTTGTGCATTTTAATGTTAAATTCATTAATCTGGTGCATTGTGAGAGTTCAAAATTAAAAGCTCCAACCCATATTCAGTGTGCAAATTAAACAAAGAAAAATTCAAACCTCTTTTAGTTACAGTGTCTACTTACATTACACCTATACATAATAATAGTTATAATATTAATCCAATGACAGTAATAGCCATATTTTGTAAAACAAATGCACAAAAAAATAAAGGAAACTTTCTTAATTAGTTGTACCAATTTCTATACTTGAAAGAGATAAGCACATGATCTTTTATTTTGACGCAAACTGCATCAAGCTTTTATTTTGGCAGAAAACATGGTTTACAAACGCCTCTTATTAAATTTCTAGTGAATTGCGGTAATCGTCAACTATGCAGATGTGGAAATAATCTACACTCATGACATGGCCTAAGTGTTTTGAAAGTAGTTATGCTTACCGCAGGCTCTACACTTTCTCATCTCTCTCCTGATCCTCCGTCCTCACTATCATAATCTGCCACAGGAGCTGATGAAGGTCAGAAAACATATATTTTGACACAGTTTACAGTGTCTGCTTTTTTTCACGCTATTTATCTGCACATTCCTTGCGTTTCTTCTCCATCTTTTTTTTACAGATACACACTGACACTGCTGACGCTCGCTCACTCGTTTAAAGTTGTGATTGGGCCAGCCCAGTGTCAATCAAGAAAAGAGCCAATGGGTCGCTGATCTACGTGTTTCATGGGCTGGTCTGTCAGAAAAAAAAACTAACACTGACTTTGACCAATGCATTACACCGGCACAAACCCAGCGTCGCCAATTAAGCAAACCAAAACAAAACCAATGGGCCGCCGATGTACAAATTTTATGGGCCGTTTAAAAAAAAAAAAAAAAAAGTATGAGTATGAGATATCGGCCCAAAAAGCACGTCGGCCCGGTATGCCCAATGGCCAGTCCAGCCATGGAAACAGCCTATCGATATATCGGTACTTCAGGATTGATTCTCCCATCCCTACCCTTTCTCCTTCACACTCGTCTTTTTCTAAACTTTCTCCTGCCTGTTTCTGTTTTCTACATGTATCACTATATTTCTGCCATCTTTTAATGTGTAACTTGGCTCTAATTCTCTCATCTGTCTGTACTGAAGACGACTCACAATGTTTGCCGCCTGGAATGCACAGGTTTGATTGGATGAGTGGTATCACGTGGGATAGCTTAACTCCCATGCAATTGGTCTGTGATTTTCCACTACCCTTACCGTAAAGACTAAAAAAGCTACGCTGGATGAAATAGAAGTGCCCTGGCAGGTTTTAAATTATATCATAACCTTACGTTTTGGCTGTAGGTCCAGGTCCGTAGTGGACGGCTTCTGGGTCCGGACCCGGACCGCGGTCCGCCTGTTAGTGACCTATGCCCTATACCAACCATTCAACAATGCCCTGGCAAAAGCCCAAAACAATTTAGTATGATTGACATAGCAACAACCTAGCAACTATCCAAATCAACCTAGCAATACCCTTTCAAACACTCTTAAAAAACCCTGGTGTAGTTGACATAGCATCTCCCTGGCAACCACTCATAACACCCTAATGGGCTAGTTGCATATCTCCGCCATCCTGGATTTCCGGTCTTGCGAGTGAGTGCTTTGATACTTCCGGTTGTGCTAAACGCTAGTGCAGAGAACCGGAGAAATCCAAATATTACCTTCTATATACAACCCGAATTCCGGAAAAGTTGGGACGTTTTTTAAATTTTAATAAAATGAAAACTAAAAGACTTTCAAATCACATGAGCCAATATTTTATTCACAATAGAACATAGATAACATAGCAAATGTTTAAACTGAGAAAGTTTACAATTTTATGCACAAAATGAGCTCATTTCAATTTTGATTTCTGCTACAGGTCTCAAAATAGTTGGGACGGGGCATGTTTACCATGGTGTAGCATCTCCTTTTCTTTTCAAAACAGTTTGAAGACGTCTGGGCATTGAGGCTATGAGTTGCTGGAGTTTTGCTGTTGGAATTTGGTCCCATTCTTGCCTTATATAGATTTCCAGCTGCTGAAGAGTTTGTGGTCGTCTTTGACGTATTTTTCGTTTAATGATGCGCCAAATGTTCTCTATAGGTGAAAGATCTGGACTGCAGGCAGGCCAGGTTAGCACCCGGACTCTTCTACGACGAAGCCATGCTGTTGTTATAGCTGCAGTATGTGGTTTTGCATTGTCCTGCTGAAGTAAACAAGGCCTTTCCTGAAATAGACGTTGTTTGGAGGGAAGCATATGTTGCTCTAAAACCTTTATATACCTTTCAGCATTCACAGAGCCTTCCAAAACATGCAAGCTGCCCATACCGTATGCACTTATGCACCCCCATACCATCAGAGATGCTGGCTTTTGAACTGAACGCTGATAACATGCTGGAAGGTCTCCCTCCTCTTTAGCCCGGAGGACACGGCGTCCGTGATTTCCAACAAGAATGTCAAATTTGGACTCGTCTGACCATAAAACTCTATTCCACTTTGAAATAGTCCATTTTAAATGAGCCTTGGCCCACAGGACACGACGGCGCTTCTGGACCATGTTCACATATGGGTTCCTTTTTGCATGATAGAGCTTTAGTTGGCATCTGCTGATGGCACGGCGGATTGTGTTTACCGACAGTGGTTTCTGAAAGTATTCCTGGGCCCATTTAGTAATGTCATTGACACAATCATGCCGATGAGTGATGCAGTGTCGTCTGAGAGCCCGAAGACCACGGGCATCCAATAAAGGTCTCCGGCCTTGTCCCTTACGCACAGAGATTTCTCCAGTTTCTCTGAATCTTTTGATGATGTTATGCACTGTAGATGATGAGATTTGCAAAGCCTTTGCAATTTGACGTTGAGGAACATTGTTTTTAAAGTTTTCCACAATTTTTTTACGCAGTCTTTCACAGATCGGAGAGCCTCTGCCCATCCTTACTTCTGAGAGACTCTGCTTCTCTAAGACAAAGCTTTTATAGCTAATCATGTTACAGACCTGATATCAATTAACTTAATTAATCACTAGATGTTCTCCCAGCTGAATCTTTTCAAAACTGTTTGCTTTTTTAGCCATTTGTTGCCCCCGTGCCAACTTTTTTGAGACCTGTAGCAGGCATTAAATTTTAAATGAGCTAATTAAGTGGATAAAAGTGTAAAATTTCTCAGTTTAAACATTTGCTACGTCATCTATGTTCTATTGTGAATAAAATATTGGCTCATGTGATTTGAAATTCCTTTAGTTTTCATTTTATTAAAATTTAAAAAACGTCCCAACTTTTCCGGAATTCGGGTTGTATGTTTACAGGATTTATAATATCACTTCAAATGCAAATAAGATCTACACTGCTATTATTACTATTCTATAAATGTTAACTGAGCCAGTGCATTTGAAACTGCATATGTTTGGGTCCGGTGAATAAATTAAATACACTAATGTTCCCTACTGTTCACGAAATGAAAATTGAACTCATGGTGTGTGTACACACAGATACATAATTTATTTTTACCTTACCAATTATGTAAATGTAAAAATTACTTATTTCTCGAAAATGTTTGTATTACATTGATTATTATTTTTTTGTTTAATGAAATATTCACCTTGTGAGACATGGGTTGTGATTTATCTTCACAGTTCTCAATTGTGCACATACATTAGTTTGTTTCATCATCATTTTCGCAACATATTTTATTATTTGACAGTCAACTTTGCATCAAACATTTTGAAATGAAAAAAAAAACGGGCTGTAAAATAATACAATTAATACATGACTAATTTTAATATTTGTTTTATCTGAAAAATTCGTAACAAAATACATGCGCTGCTTATAGACTAAATTATTTATGCTGCAGATATTTTACAAAACAGATAAACATTGATTAAAAACACACATGAATGCAAAACAGTGATCTTTTAATTAATGCAAACCTACCATAATAGCATTACGTTAAATTGTACAGTTATAAACTGTTATCAAATAAAGTTAATAAAACATACATACTTTATCAGAAATATCTGTCTGTCTCGTTTGACAGTCAGAAACCTTATGATCTTATAGATAACAGTCAGAACAAAATCAGCTCTCCGAAAATGTAAAGTATTGCATATTTGAGTGGTTTGTGTTTGAATGAAGAAATCCCTGTGGACTGATTAAAGAGTAACTACACCCTAAACCAACTTTTTTTAGTTAATGATCTGTAAGATCATTGGGCTTTATTAGTGCTGTTCATTGATTCGAGTAACTATTTTGACATTTGAGTATAAAGTGTTTTAATTCTACAATATATGGTGTAAAAACGTCTGAGTGCTGCCCTCTTCAGGTTGAACGGTGGCTACTGCGGTTGATTTTTCCTATTGGATGTTGCGGTGGCAAGTGACGTAAGCGGTGGCAGGTGACGTAAGCAGTTTCCAGCTCACCACGCCCCTTGGTACGAGCTACCACGCCCTTGGCAGTATAAAACCATCTTGTTCCGTCAAAATCACTGTAGTGGTTTGCCAACCCCCATTAAAACAACAAAAGAAGAAGAAGAAGAAATCACTGTAGTGAGTCAGGAGTTGGAATTGCGAGTATTCAAAACGACCAGGATAGACTATTATAGCATCTATTTAGCATAGCATTTATATAGTAATTTAGATTATTTCGTGTAGCCTATGTAGTTAATTAGCATAGTTGTTAGTGAACGTTAGTATTGTTTGAAGCATAGTCAGTTAGTAGCATAGTATTGCATCAGTTAGGATAACTTCAAGTTGGCGTAGATTTATCTGTATTTATTACAGTGGTCAGGATGGTACGTAGGTGTAGTGTTGCTGGTTGCGACAGCACTGCTGGACTGCATAGTTTTCCAGCAGACTTTAAAATTAGGCGCCAGTGGTTGCATGCACTTGGCCTGAAAGACCGCGAGTTCCCGCCTATTGCTTGAGTGTGCAAACTGCATTTTACGCGGGATTGCTTCTCCAATGTAATGGAGGTGGAAATGGGCTTCTCCAGACAGCTTGCGCTGAAAAGCGACGCGGTGCGGGAGCGCAGTTTGAGCCAGCCGCTCGAAAGGATATGAACAGACACCTCGAAATCCTCCACTTCAGGTGAAGGTGGGGGAGAAAAGTCCTCTACTTCAAATGAACGCTCTGTTGAAAAGCTACTTGCGTCACTACAGTCACTCTCCATTTTAGCGACTCTGACAGCAGCTGTCAATCAATCCGTCACTGCGGGCCTCAGGTTCACGCCCCACGCACTCAGCCCCGCCCTCGGTTCATCCCCTCTATCTCCGCTGTGCTCTGCCCACTTTTCAGCATTTTTCAAATATTGCCAGTGGGTGGAGTCAGGCTCTGGCCAAGGGTTTAGTTACCCTTTAACCTGATGCTGACGCTGATCCGCATAATCAACAGAAGAATAAAGCAATCTCCTGTTTCACGTTGTATCTTGATGAATTTCCACACAGAGGTACGCAAAAATGTAGGGAGGATGTTTCGTCGTGTCTTTGATATACCACAATTCGCTGTTAAACTTGAAAAACATTAATTATATCCATCAAGCCAAGTTTCGTATGTAAGTTTCCCTTATAGTAAATGCGAACGTAGCAGGACCAGAAATAAGTATGCACACTAGTATGCACACACTCGCGTCGCTGAAGCTCACCGGCGCCATCTTGTGCACCTAGCCCATTGCATAGAAATTCCCTAGCAACTACCTAGAATGCCATAGCAACTACATAATGGTTTTTGGCAACCACTCAGAATACCCTTGTAATTTCCTAGAAACAACTCAAAATTTCATAACTACAGTAAAGCAACACTATCAACCACACAGAAACACTCCACCAAATTCTGGTAAATTCAAAACAACAACTTTTTTAACATACCTTTTAACCATTCAAAATATTTGAATGTAGTTGACATAGCAACACCCTGGCAAAACACTCTAAACAACCTAGCAGCATAACAATGAACTAGCAACCACAGAGCAACACCCCTTCAACCAGTCAGACACCCTTACTATGGTTGACATTGCAGCGTCCTGACCCCAGAAAAATAATAAAAATGTCTAGCAACCACATAACACACTTTTCACCACTTGGACCATTCTAGTGTGCTTTAAATAGCAACGACCTTGCAACCTTGCAACCACACAACAACACATTTTCAACCAGTCTAATGTGGTTGAAATAGAAACACCCTGGCAACCATATAGCAACACCCTTTCATTCAGTCAGAACATCCTAGTGTGGTTGACATTATAGCACCCATACAACCACCCAAAACACCCTAGCAAAAGTACAACATTGAATAGCAAATGCATAGCAACACCCTTTAGAGGATTTAAGTAACTTTGAAAGTGGAATGGTTGTTGGTGAGTATTTAAAAAACTGCTGATCTACTGGGATTTTCACGCACAACCATCTCTAGGTTTACAGAGAATGGTCCTAGTTGTGCGGACGAAAATGCCTTGTTGATGTCACAGGTCAGAATGGAGAATGGACAGACTGGTTAGAGATGATAGAAAGGCAACAGTAACTCAAACAACCAAGTTATGCAGAATAGCATATCTGAATGCACAACACGTTGAACCCTGAAGCAGATGGGCTACAGCAGCAGAAGACCACACCTGGTGCCACTCCTGTCAACAAAGAACAAGAAGTGGAGGCTACAATTCGCACAGGCTCACCAAAATGGTACATTAGAAGATTGTTAAAAATGTTGCCTGGTCTGATGAATCTTGACTTCTGCTGTGACATTTAGATGGTAGGGTCAGAATTTGGCAATAAGAAAATGAAAGCATGGATCCATCCTGCCTTGTCTCAACGGTTCAGGCTGCTAGTGGTGGTGTAATGGTGTGGGGGATATTTTCTTGGCCTACTTTGGGCCCCTTAGTACCAATTGAGCATTGTTTAAATGCCACAGCCCACCTGCGTGATGCTATCATGTCAATATGGACCAAAATATCTGAGGAAAGTTTCCAACACCTTGTTAAATCTTTGCCACGAAGAATTAAGGCAGTTCTGAAGGCAAAAAGGGGTCCAACTCGGTACTAGCAAGGTGTAGCAACCTAATAATTGGCCAATAAGTATATATATTCCACATTGGAATATGCTTTATAATTTATAAACTGTTTTCCTCATGGGGACCAAAAGATGGCACCTGACAAAGATTTTGGATACTGCCAAAATACTTGGATACTTTGATACTTGTTTGGACACCCTCATTCATCCACCAGAACCACTGTTAAATGATGAATAAAAAGTTCTTGTGGAAATATCAGTAGGTACACTTTTTCACCCATTTTTCTTAAGAACAAGGTCGGCTTCAGAATGGCCGATAATTTATCCAGTGTTTCCTTTCACGGAGTTCACAAAAAAGGCCTGGAAACAGAGGGAAGTGTGGGTCAGAGGGGTCCTCAAAACCTCAAATCCACAAACTCTTCCTGGTCTTCAGCTTCAGACCCATGGGGGAACAAACTCATAACTGTGTCGCCTTACTGAACATACGAATCAATCAACACAACCATTAGGAGCTGGATCGCTGCAGCATTTCGTTAGTCATTCTTACAACTTTTACATAACATTCTTTAAGCCAGACGAATTGTTAGCCTTGGAGGTGGATCGTGTTTTTTTATGCATTTGAAGCCATTGTGGAAAACCACTCAAATAAAGCAAAATACTTCCCCCTCATGTTACAGAAAAATTAAAAAACTTCACAGTGGTAGTTGTCACCAAGGGAAAGAAATATGTTGAGTATATATATATCATGACAGTTAGGCTTATGTTTTAGAACTACTGTATATGCCATCTTTGATGCAAAAGTATGTTTCTGAAATTATGTTTCATTCTGAAGAACCTCCCTACTTGGATATTAAATCTAATATACAGTTGTATCAACCATAGATTAGTCTTTACTATATGTAGTATTGTACCTCAATAATGTCAAATATCATTGACTTCTTATAAGATGTAACATACTACAATGTGGTTTGTTTGAATGTTTTGAATTGAAGACCATGTTGAATTTATTGCATAAGTTTTATGGGCTATTTTTGAGTTTGTATTTGTAGCTTAGCATTATAATTCACCACTCTCTTTAAAGAGCAGCTAAGACATTCTGCAAAATATATATTTTTGTACAATGGAATAAATAATGCTCGTTTGGAATGGCATGAATAAATGTTGACATTATATATAATAAACATAAAGCCAATATATATATTTCCAAGTTCCAAACATCTTTAAATCCCCTTGAATTTAAAGACACATGTACAAACATGCATTACCTGGAGTGTCCTGCCATGAGAGCCCTGCTAAAATAGAGTGATTTGAATCAGGCCCCTTTTCCCTCTCTGTGTGTTTTTCTAAGAGCAGGAAACTCATAAAAAGCACAGGTCTCTAAATTACTGTCACTCAAAGGGCTCCTTTCTTGCTTCTCTCCACCCCTTCCTTTCCCTCTATGCCTTACAGTGCTCTACCTTTCCCTTCATTTACTCAAACCAGAGTCTTCTTCTCTCTCTTTTTCGGTCCTCAGGCCATGGAGCTAGAAGAGTAAACAGTGAACTGAATAAAGGCTTGATTCTTCTCATGTGTGTTAAAAATGGATACAAAGGCAAATCTGTATGATAATTTCTGGCATATGGTGGCAGGGGCTGGCGAGACACTGTTGTTTCTTGTACTCTTGCAAGTAAAGCTAACTTAAAGTAGCAGCACTCCTAACTTAACTACTTTTTTTTTTCAGTAGCGTTGACAGTAGCACAGTTTTTTGTTTCAGAAAAGTGTGGCTTTTCTAATTTTCCTAGAATAACCAGTCTTTCTTATATATAAGGCTGAGACATCTGGATTGTCCAGATGGTTCTCTGAAATGAGCCTGTTTCCATGATTGCTTGATTCAGTTCTCAGCAATGAAGTATATATGTAAAAAATATTTAAATATTTTACTACTACAATTTTTTTAATTATATATATTTATTAGGTGATTGTTTTTTTTCAATTCAATCTATATAAATACTGCTTTGGTTGCAAACTTACTTTTTTAATACCTTGTAGGCAAACAAACTGCATTTTCAAATCTGCAGCTTGACTGTGATTTAACTAATCATGTTGCATCATGTGAAACTTTTAAATATAAAGATTCAAAACAGGGGTTTTTGCAGTGATGCCATAGAAGAACCAATTCTGGTTCCCCAAAGACCCTCAGTGAACAGTTCTTTTTTTAAATTTTTTTTCACGACTCATTCACTTCTGGGTGCCAGGTGGGGGTGTTTACCTAAGGCTACCTGGTGCCAGGCTGACAGCCGCTTCTCTTAACCAGGTACAATCTGGAAACAAGACACAAGTTATCAGCCAAGAAAACATGACGGTACACTGAGTGCGTGTCTTTGGGACACCCTGCAGTGCATATCATTGTTGGTCAGGGCTATCCTGGTTTTAATCCTTTTTGAGAGCTCTGTGGAAAGCAGGAAACAAAGGAGGTTCAGTGATATGTGATCACCATGGAGAAATGTTTTATATTGTTTAAAGTTGAAAGACTTTCTACTGTCTCACAATTTGCAGAGACAAGCCATTGATACATTGACTGTTTAACATAACCTTTTAACCTCAGTTTGTTGCAGAGGAAATGTTCCTTTAAAAATTATTATTGATAAGTGTCATATATAATACAACTGGCTTCTGTTAACCTCTCATAAACTTAAATTAAATGTTTAAATGCTTTTTATCATAAATGTTAATTAAACATTTAAAAGGTAAATGTTTAATAATAGATAGTACAAACACAACCTGTCCTCCAACCAAGACGCTCGTATAGGTCGTTTGTCCAAATCCCTGAAATACGACCCATCAGAGCGTATACTACAATTGCGCCCCTATCGGCAAAAGGTCGTTTTCATATTAATGTTTTGTACTCTTTTATTTGCCCTCTGATTTGCGTTTCGTGTAGCTCAGTTGGTAGATTATTGCGCTATACATTGATAGGTAATCATGGTATCATGGGTTCGATCCCAGGGAATGGACATGCATGAAAATGTATATGCTCAATAAATCATAATTTAGCATGATTTCTGTGAGGGTTAGGTTTAGGGGTGGGGTTAGGTGTGGTCATTCGAACGAATAAGCCACCTAGTAAAATATGTAGGAAATACTGTGAGATCGGTGTAAAAAGCCCACACATTGCATTTAAATAAACGTGCGTTTTGATTGGTAATGACGTTATACGTCATTTCATGACGACAGACGCAACGTAATACTGTCATTATTTTTAACTTTAAAACGTAAATATAGGTCGTAAAAGGTGCTTGCACAAACGACCTATATGGTCGGTTTTTGTTGGAGGACAGGCTCTATAAATCCCTTCACTTTAAAAGAGAGTGTGATCAGTCAGCAGACAGCAGCAGAGAGAGAACAGACCTCAGGTCAGACATGTTTGACAAGCACCACCAGGACAGAGGATGATACAGTTTATCTGTAGAGATTAGATTACAGAGACGGACGAGAGAAACAGGACAGAGAAGTGATAGCAGAATGAGATTGAAATGAAAGGGGGGGAATTCATCTAATGTTACTTGCTGTAAGCACAACAGACCACTAAAAAACTGACCACAATTTCCCCCAAAAATATAATAATTGTTACAGATATTGTTACTACAAAAATATCCAAAACTTTATCAAAAAAGCAACTTCATAATAATCAAGTGCATTTATTAAAAATCATTTCAATTAAATCTATCAGTTCCTAATAAATATTATATATTCAGTAAACACACAAGATAGCAGTGCATTATATTTTACAGTTTGTTAAATTTTAATAAATTTATCTGATCATGCTTGAACTCAAAACCTCATGATTCTTTAAATAAGTATCAGCATCAGTTTGTGATACCACTTTATTTCAAGGTGACAGTTACACGTTACATGGACTTACTATAATAATACCAATAATTGTAAATTCTGCAAAACTACAAGCAACTAGTCCTAACACGAACCCTATTATAAGTACATGCAGTTAATTAATATTACTCAGTAATGCAATTAATCTGTAACAACATCATTTTGTTTTTAACTAGGTGTGATAAAAAAATATGTATTAAAATAAGTAATAGCGACTTAAGCAACTGATGTAATTGTCAGAAACTATGGCTAATATGGTAATGTTTTGTAAGGAAAAATAACTTTCTAATAATTAGTACATTTGTATTTTAATGATCTTTAGCATTTCATGGTGATACTGAACTAATAAATAATTAAACCTGCGAATTAACTTCTAACTTACTGATTTTTCCATAGGAAGAATGAGATGAAGTTGTTTCTAATTTGGGTAGCAGGGTACAGCTCGCATGTTTTGAGTCTGGACAGAACAATAACATGTCAATTCTACGACCAAAGATGAAATATGACACAACCCAGCTCCCCGATGGAGAAACCGGCCCTGTCAAAAGCCCAATCACTGGGCAATTTATGGCTTCATATCACAGTTCATGCCAATGAAACGCGATGTCAGAAATAATTGCGTCCAACAAAAATAAATAGAATAAATAAAGGACGAATGAAAGGTTGGCTCACAGCACTAATTGACATCTTGTGTGCTTTATCGTGAGTGCGGACACCTCAGACCCGGTCAATAATACCTCAGTTTATTACATGAGGTGTGAGAACACAAAGCAGGCATTCACTGCAGGCCAACAGACACAGACTCACAGGAGTTCGGAGGGGGGATATGAAACACAAGAGCCATTGGTTGTTTCTCTTGTAATTGTCCCAAAGGCTGCTGCAAGTTTTCACCCCATCATAGACCCCCTCTCTGTCCCTCTGCACAACCATCCAGCCTGGCCTGCCAAACCATTGGAAAAAGAAACCCCATGCTTCAAAAGACTGGCTGCTGTGGGCAGGGCATTCAGTACTGACATCAAACGCAGCCTTTTGTGCATTGTTATAGAAGACAATGAAGGGGATATGTATTTGAGGGTGCCAAACAAATTTAAATACTGAGAAAATCAACTTTGAATTTGTCCAAATGAATTCTTAATCAAGGCGTATTACTAATCAAAAATTTAGTTTTGATATATTTAGTGTTGGAAATAAAAAAAAAGTTCATGGAACATGATCTTTACTTAATATCCTAATGATTTTTGGCATAAAAGAAAAATTAATAAGTTTGACCCATTCAATGTTTTCTTGGCTATTGCTAAAAATATACCCCAGCGAAATAAGGTTTTGTGGTCCAGGGTCACACACACACACACACACACACACACACACACACACACACACACACACACACACTCACACACACACACATATATATATGTATTATCATAAATGCTTGTCAGTATATTCGGCAGTACATATAAAGATGTCCAGCTGGAGTGGGTAAACTCTAAAGCTGAGCTAATTGCATTTAGTATAAACTTAAACTATAATACATTTTCATTTAAATCTCTTTTAAAGTCTACCACTTTTTTCACAAAGGAAAGGCCAGGAACTGGAAAAAGATCCAAGATGAATCTCTGGTGAATATAAAACTGCTTTACTATAGAGCTTCATAGCTACATAGCTACTACATAGAGATCCAAGGCAAGTTCAGCCAAACAAACAAACTATGAAACAGGCTCAGCTGTGAAAGTGTAAATAGAGCTACAATCTCATGAATATCTGTTATTATATAACACTGGTTCTTTTAAAGCTGGCTGGGGTGGTGATGTCGACCTTGCTAGTGAACTTTGGATTGCCCAATCGCGGCTCTAAAAACATTTGAGGGCAACAGGATTTTTTGTCATTCAGTTATACTTCCGTCCCTTTCTCCAAACCATCATCTCCTTTATCTCTCTCTCTCTCTCTCTCTCTCTCTCTCTCATTTTAAGCCACAGCATTGTCTTATTGTCTCCTTCTTTTTATCTCTTCTTGCTTACTCTAGGAAGTCTGCATAGATTCCAGCAAAACAAACTCTAGCTCCCAGACACACATTATCAGTCATTTTATCTCTTCAATCTATTTCCTGAGCAGAGGATGAGGGCCTTCTATCCCTTGCTCTGTTTGCGTTAATTTGAGTGTGATTATGAATGAGCAGGTCTGAATCTGACTTGTTTTGAATGCTTGAACTCTTCTGCTCGTGGGTAGCTTACAAATGACCTGTTCTTCTCTTAGCTGTGACGTAATTACTTACAGATTTCACTGCATAGCACAGCAGATATTCACAATGGAGGTCAAGAGTCTGAGCTGAATAAAAGAGACTTTTGAAACATGTTTCATTCAATGGATTTGAGGTTTAGGATGAGGGGGATGTGGGTATTCTCTCTTTTTCTCTTAATCACTCACTTTCTGAGGGATAGCCTTTCTATTGTATATAGAAGTGAAGTGTGAACCAAGACTATATGTGACCCTGGTCTTTGGTTTTAGCAATAGCCATTTAAACATTGTATGGGTCAAAATTATCAATTTTTCTTTTATGCCAAAAAGCATTAGGATATTGAATAAAGGTCATGTTCCATGAAGATATTTTGTAAATTTCCTACCTGAAATATATGAAAACTTTCTTTTTGATTAGAAAATATGCATTGCTAAGAACTTCATTTGGACGAATTTAAATTTCTTTAAAGAAATTTTTGTCCTATCCTAACAATGACCATACATCAATGCAAAGCTTATTTATTCAGCTTTCAGGTGATATATAAATCTCAATTTAAAAAAATTGACACTTAAGACTGGTTTTGTGATCCAGGGTAACATATTATTGCGCCTATTTCAGTATGCATTTATTTGGCTGATAATCCTCGTTATAGGCTAACCTTGTTAATTCATGGTTTATGTTTTAGTGCAGTAGCCTATGTTAACAAACATCTAGGTAACGTATGTAACCCTCGTTCCCTGAAGGAGGGAACGGAGATGTTACGTCAGAAAGAGAATGACAAATGGGGTCTTGCCTGAGAGCCAAATCACCTTCGAGTGGTAACAAAATGTGCCAATGGTACACAGTGTACCTTGGTCTGTGGGATTTGCATCGCGAGCTCCGCCCCGCTGTGTGGGTATATATGGAGCAGCGCAAGCAACTCGCATTCAAGTCTTCGCTGAGGAGCCGAGCCCAGTGACCCGGCAGTTCAACAGAACAGCGATGTGGCTTTCAGGGAATGAGGGTTACATATGTAACCTAGACGTTCCCTTTCAGTTGGTCACATTCTATGTTACGTCAGAAACAGACTAACGAATGGGGTCCTCTACAAAAACACCACATGGCTGTCTTCCAGTGACCCGTGTGAGTGATAGCACCCTATCATGAGGCCAGCACAAGAGAGAGCCTATACCTGACACAGAATGTACTGGGTAGCATATTCCAGCTGGACGTATGCTAGCAGGCTGCCTGCTCGTAGGAGGATTTACAAAGGCAGGTATCAACCAAGAGGTGGTGAAACACATGAACTTAGAGGTACCCAGCCTGCAGGGTGGAAGTTTCAATGATAGAGCTGGCAAGGTGCTTGCCAAGGGAAAGACACATGCTACCAAGAGACATACACACGTGGGATTGGCCAGAAAAGGGGAATCACAACACATGGAGGCACCTAGACCCACACAGGGCTGACCGATAGGGCATGCATGCAAGTGCTGGACATAAACAGTGCTGGAGGAACCCAGGGTTCTGAACTGAGGAACTCACCTGTGGGGAATAGTGCATGCATCCAGTCTGTGGAGTGGAATGGTGCAGCAAGCAGATTGACATCAAGCAAGTCCTTACTGGCCTGAAGGGGCGTGTACCCGCTCTACACGGAAATTATAAAATCTCGCAAATGTGTTTGGTGTTGCCCAGCCCACAGCTCTACAGATGTCTGTTAATGAGGCGTCATGTGCCAGCACCCAGGTGGAGGCTACACTCCTAGTTGAGTGAGCTCTCACCCCTAGGGGGCATGGCAGGTCTTGAGCCTGATAAGCCAGGACAATAGCATCCACTATCCAGTGGGATAACCTCTGCTTGGAAACAGCCTTTACCTTCTGCTGGCCTCCGTAACAAGCAAAGAGCTGGTCTGAGGTCCTAAAGCTCTGAGTTCTGTCTATGGAAGTGCGGAGCACACGTACTGGACAGAGCAGTGCCAGGGCTGGGTCTGCCTCCTCCAGGGGCAGTGCTTGCAAGTTCACCAACTGATCTCTAAAGAGAGTGGTGGGAACTTTGGGGACGTATCCAGACCGGGGTCTCAAGATAATGTGAGAGTTGGCCGGTCCGAATTGCAGGCACGCTTCATCAACAGAAAATGCCTGCAGGTCCCCGACCATCTTAACCGAAGTCAAAGCTATCAGGAGCATATTTTTCAAATGATAAAAACTTTAGCTCTACTGAGAGCAATGGTTCAAAGCGAGCCCTCTTAACCAGTGTAAAGTCCCAAGAGGGAACTTGATGAGGGCAAGGTGGATTGAGCCTCCTGGCCCCTCTCAGGAACCTGATGACCAGATCATGCTTCCCAAGAGACTTACCATCAACAGGGTCATGGTGAGCCGAAATGGCGGCCACATAGACCTTCAGGGTGGAAGGAGACAGCCTTCGTTCCAACCCTTGCTGAAGAAAGGAAAGCACTGACCTGATCGGGCATTTCCAGGGGTCTTCACGATGTGAAGAACACCAAGTGATGAAGAGGTTCCACTTCAAAGCATAGGCGTGTCTAGTAGACAAGGCTCTAGCTGAAGTGATTGTAGCTACCACCTGAGGTGGCAAGGTACCTAAACCTTCCGTGACCTGTCCAGAGCCCACACATGTAGGTTCCAAAGATCGGGACATGGGTGCCAGGGGGTGCCCCGTCTCTGAGAAAGAAGATCTGGCCAGGGAGGGGCTGTCGCAAGGAGTACAAGTTCGGGCAACCAGGTCCGGAACTGTCATCCACAGTCCCTTGGGACCCGGAGGTAGAGGAAACAGCTCTTTTAATGAAGGTTTGGGTACCACTGGCCGAGGGACCAGTGGTGGAACAAAAAGAAAATGAGAACAAAGGAGTGGTCCTGCTACCATCTCCTGACGAGCTGACATCCCCATCTCCGTATCAGGAATGCCACTTGGCCTGACGCTTGGCAGGTTTAGGGGCCCATCTCCTCTATGCAGCTGGGGTGAAGGCTTGTGCTGTGTCTGAGCGGGAGTGGAGGAGACCATGGGGGGCGTCCTCGGCCGGGGGCAGTGTGGAGGCAGCAGCGGGCCACCGGGGCAGGATGTGCTTGATGGCCTCAGACTGCTTGTGGGTGGCAGAGAACTGCTGGGCAAAATTCTTCACCGTGTCGCAAAAGAGGCCAGCATCAGAGACAGGGGAGTTGAATAGCTGAGTCCGATCAGACTCACTCATGTCTGCCAGATTTAGCCATAGGTGGCGCTCCTGGACCACCAAAGTGGACATCACCTGACCCAAGGAGTGCGCAGTAACGTTCATCACCTGGAGAGCGAGGTCGGTAGCAGTGCGTGCCTCCTGAAAAAACCACTGGGTCAGCACTGCCCCCATGCAGCTCCTTGAGCACCTTGGCCTGGTAGACCTGAAGGGTGGCCATGGCATGCAGGGCAGAAGCGGCCTGACCCACAGCTCTGTAAGCCTTGGCCACAAGCATGGATAAGAACTTACAGGCCTTGGAGGGAAGCTTGGGACCACCACGCCATGCGGAGGTCTGAGGACACAATTGCATCGCAACAGAACGCTCTACTGGGGAATCCCAGCATACCCTTTAACCGCTCCACCATCAAGGGCAGTGAAGGCAGAGGAAGCACCAGAACAGTTTGGGGCAGTTAAAGGTGCCTTCCATGAACTGGTCACTTCCTGGTGCACCTCCAGGAAGAAAGGAACCAGCGGGGGGTGCTGGCGATCAGCACAAGCATTCTCCAGGAACCAATCCTCCAGCCTCGAGCGCTTGGGACAGGGTGGAGGATTCCACTCAAGCCCGATGCTCTCAGCTGCCCGGGAAAGTACGGCCGTCAGCTCGGGATCAGACTCGGGCAACGCTGGCACTCCTGAGGGAGGCAACGCAGCTGAATCCTCATCTCCCGGGGACTCAACCCGCCTTGTGATGCGCCAATCGTCATTACGTCTTCCTCCCAAACCCCGAATGAGATGTCAGGAGCCTGAGAGGGTCCAGGAAACTCATCCGGAAACTCAACCGGCTGCGGTGTTTGTGAGGGGGGTGTGACCCAAGGAGGCTGGCAAGTAGGGGAAGCCCACACCGTAATTCTCAGATCACCCTGGCCACCAGCCGAAGTAGCCCTCTTACAAGAAGAGGAGCTAGAACGGGACTCTATACCTTTTAAGGAAACAGATGATTCTTCTGCACAATCTGACTTTGCTGCAGCCTGGAATTGAACTGCTGGTTACGTCTGCTCAGAGGAGAACTGGCCCCCCAACTGAACCTGGTTTCTCCCAAGGTTTTTTTTCTCCATTCTGTCACCGATGGAGTTTTGGTTCCTTGCTGCTGTCGCCTCAGGCTTGCTTAGTTGGGGTCACTTCATCTACAGCAATATCGTTGACTTGATTTCAAATGAATGCATAGACACTATTTAAACTGAATAGAGATGACATAACTGAATTCAATGATAAACTGCCTTTAACTGTCATTTTGCATTATTGACACACTGTGTTCCTAATGAATGTTGTTCAGTTTCTTAGATGCAATGTATTTTGTTTAAAGCGCTATATAAATAAAGGTGACTTGACTTGACTTAAGGTAATCAATGGTCATGTCCCCGCAATGAGAACATGAGTCATCCACGAACGCAGTCTCAGAGTGCTGAAAGCCCAGACACGTGACACAGCGATCGTGGCCGTCATGAGGAGCCATATATCAACTGCACCCAGAAACACACAGGCGGAATGACATCTTTAAAAAGATGCAAACACAACCCAAACTTTTTAGTAGCTCTTTCAGTAGTGCTGAAGCACTCAGGGGAATGTGAGACTGAAGGCAGGAAACTAAGACAAACTGCTGAATCGCGCCATCACACTAACACCAGCTGACTTGCTTGTAAACTCTCCGGTGAAAGCAGCAAGCGATGTGCTCGGCTCCGAAGCGAAAGCTTGAATGCGAGTTTCTTGCGCTGCTCTTTATATACCCACACAGCGGGGCGGAGCTCCCGATGCAAATCACACAGACCAAGGTACACTGTGTACCACTGGCTCGAAGGTGATTGGGCTCTCGGGAGAGACCCCATTTGTCAGTCTCTTTCTGACGTAACGTAGAACATGACAGACTGAAAGAAAACCTGAGCTGCCAACCTACCCTTGTGAAATAGAACTAGCAGATTTTTAAAAAGAATAAAACATATATATAATTATATATATAATTTGTATTACTTATATGTGGTCTTTGTCTGCTTTAAGTAAAGTGAAGTTATATACTTTATTGTAACTTAAGTGGATGAAACATGTTCATTGTGTGTTATAAATCATCATCAGATTTTAAGAGTATTTACTTTAAGAGTATATAAGATACTTTAATACTCTTAAAGTTTATAACCACAAATAAGTAAGTATTATAATACATTAAAACTGTTGTTATGATTATTTATTAGATGTTACAAAATAAGGTTTTTCATATCATTGCCTTAACGTGTTATAAATACGGGCTTCATATAAAGTGTTACCAAAAATACTGTTAACTAACTGCATTTAATATAAATTTAAACTATAATAATTTTTTTCTTATAATACATATACTACTGTTCCTGTTGTGTGGACTTTTGGTAAGATAATTGTATACATATATTATGTTGTGTATTTCTGTTTCATGAGGGTATTTTTCAAAAATACTTGAACAATGAGCAGTAGTAAATGCCAGGTTGGAAATGGTGTACTGATATGCCTAGAACTTTCAAAAGGCAGGACAAATATCTTAGCATGATAGCATCGTCTCTGAGGAGTGACTTCTATTCAGACATGCCTATCTTACTCATTTCTGCTTTTCTTTTAAGAGGAGGCCTTATCATACTTTGACTTTACGGAATGATGCCAATCAGACCTCAGGAAATCAAGATGTTTGATGCATGAAGAAAGTCCCATAAACCATACATAGCAGGAAACTCACTGTACACACAGACTGAGAAAATAGACTGGAAAATAAGATTTTGCCACTTTAGTAGAAGTCTACAACCTGAATGTCTGAACAGCTTCTTTCAACACAAATAACTCAAATGCATTACTTTTGATTGTACTATATCAATGTTTTAGGGAAGCTTGTTTCTGCTACTGGATAATAAAATAAAAATAAAAAATCATAATTATCTTTATACCTTACAATTCTGACTTTTCTTTTAGTTTATGAGTTTATATGTCACAATTAGTTTTTTTCTTTGCAGAATTGTCAGTTTACATTAACATCCTGCAAAACTCTCAATTTAAATTTCTCAAAATTGTAAGAAAAACATCTGAATTAATCAGAATTAGGAAGAAAAATCCTGTTTTTTCATCCTATGGCAGAAACAAGTTTCCATAGTGATTTATTTGGAGTAACATACTGGATTGTTATATATATATATATATATATATATATATATATATATATATATATATATATACATGTATTTCTATTTCATTTACTCTAAAATCAATAACTGTAAAATCTTCTGCCCCATATATTACTGTAAACATTATTTTTATATGTGCATGGGTTATAAATTTGACGGGTGAGCCAAATTTTTGTATCAAACCTTGAAATTTCCTTTAAGGCCACAAAAGTTTATGTTATAGCAGACATTAACTATTCCATGTTTTGTCATGGTAACCATATGTCACAAGGCCTGGACTTGTGGAAGCCATGTGGTGGATTCAGTGACAAATCAATGACCGCAGAATTATGGACTCCTGAACCCAACATCTAATTACCACATAAGACATTGGGTTGAGGAGTCCGTAATACTGCGGTCATCGGTAGGCATATATTGGGATTGTACGGGAACATATACTGCTATCAAGATAAAGTCTTTAATGGGAAGTCCATGGTTATTAGATTGAGACAATGCCATTCTGCATGTGCTACAACAGCATGGTTTCGTAGACAGAGAGTAAATGTGCTAGACTACAGTACAGATCTGTATACTATTGAAAGCGTAAGACCAGTCATGAAAAGGAGAATCAGACAGCGATGATCACAGACTGCTGAGCAGCTGAAGTCTTGTATCAAGCAAGATTGGACAAAACTTTGAATGCAAAATTTGAACAATTACTATCCTCAATTCTCAAATGATTAAACACTGAAATTAAAAGGAAAGTTGATGTGACACAGTGGTAAACATCCTCTGTCCCAACATTTTTGGAGTGTGTTGCAAGTCATCAAAATAAAAAATTAGGTTATATTTAAGTTCTAAAAGAAATCTTTTCTTTGTACTTTTGCCAATTAAATAAAGGTTCAAGAGAATTAACAAATCACTGATTCTTTATTGCATTTTACAAAACATGCAAACGTTTTTGGAATTAGTGTTGAAAATAATATAAAATAAATAATAAAAATAAAATAATAAAATAAACAACAAATTTTATTTATTTATTAAATAAACTCCCAAGTTTATGGCAGTACTTGTTCCGGGGTTGTATTTAGGATTATTATACTGAAGTTAAAATAATATGATAATGAATAAAAGCGATATAAAGCAGTATAGCGGGCTGTTTTTGTACAATAACATGGTAAAATAATTGGAAGCAAATGACACCAGAAGCCAAACACATTAAAGTTACAAATGGCCGAGCCCACTCTCTATTGAAGAATAACCTGGATATACATAAAAGGTTACTGTAATTTTCTACAGTGCATAATTGATTATTGTGTTTTCTAAAATACATAGGTAATTACTGTGATTTTCTACAGGACATTGCTGGTTACTGTGACTCTCACAGTACTTCTTTCATTACTGCAATTTTTACTGAATTTACAGTATTCTACTGTAAACATGTATACAGTAATTTTATGTGCACAAACACTGTAAATTACTGTAGAATCCAGAATTTTATTTATATTTATTTTTTTACGGTGTATGCTTTCTGTAATATAAATCTTGACTATTTCAAACTGGTTTTCTGTGTAGATGCTAAAATGTGATAAATTGATGTGTAGCTGCTGCAGACCAACTCTAAATGAGTGCTGAGTTATGAATCTGTTTCTTGCTCTGGAGTTTAATGACTCTCTCTCACCCCACTGGGTCTTCGGGCCTGTTTCCTGTCTCATCCACTTCAGTACTGAGATTTCCTGGCCATGCTTCAGATACGTAATTCAATGTTACTCATACAATTTCAGTATATATGCAGCTTTTCTTTGTGCATAGAATACACAGATGAGTTTTACTTCATTTACTATTGAGGTTAGAATTAGAGTACAGTAGGTACTGCACAAAAAATGTATATTGATTTATTTTAAGTCTTTTTATCTTTTAGTTTATTTAAAAACTAAAAGATACCTGTACATTTAAAATACTATTTACATGGAGGATCCAGAGTGCCAAGGCGGCGCTCCGAAAGACCGCTGCGGAGCTGGAGCGACTGAGGATGGAGGTGGAGCCGGAGGGAAGGAGGAGCCTGACAGAGCCAGAGGGATGGAGTGATGAGGTGAAGCCAGAGGAGTGGAGTCCCAAGGCGACGGATGGTCGACAACTGACCAAGGCGGAGTCGGAGGGACGAGGGAGCCCGGTGGAGCTGGTGGGATGACAGGCCTTAGTGAAGACGAGGGAGCCAAGTGCCAAGGCGGAGCCGTTGGGTCGAAGGACCGAGGTGGAGTCCAGGGCTCTGAGGCTGGAGGCGGAGACAGGGGATCTTTACGCCAAGGCGGAGCTGGAGACTGGAAGTATTGAGGCGAATTAGAGCACCCAGGTTGCACTGACTGAGGGTGAGCTGAGGGACTGACAGGCACCAGCGGAGATAGGGTTGAGGAACAGTCTGGTTTGAGAGGAGGTGGGAGAGGGAGGCTGGGAGGGAACACCTAGGGCCATACCGGGAGAAAAATGAAACGGCTATTCTGAAACACGTGTTGGTGGATAAGGCAAAGTGCATGACAAAGGAGTTATCAAAATACTTCTTTTAATTATCCACAGGAGAGAAAGGGCACAACCAAACACAAATCCAAATCTTCAAATATTATTAATAGCGGACAAAACAAAAGTGAAGAACACAGATTTTTAAATACTGGGAATGTAATCAGTGGGAAACAGAAACAGGTGTGGGGCTAATTAATTAACTAAACAAGAAAAGGAACATGACCAAATAAGGAAACTCAGAAAGAACATAAATCCATAACTGTGACACTGCAATAGCAAACTGGGTTCAAGTGCTTCAAAGGGGTGGTTAATTTAACTTTTTTAACGTAAGTTTTTGTGTTGCTGTTTGAGCATAAACAATATCTGCAAAGTTGCAGCTCTGAAAGTTCAATGCGTCTTTTAAAATTCTGACAGTTTACTGCCTACAAAAATGGCTGTTAAGGGACTACAATGAGCTTCTTCCCAGGGCAGTTATGTATTAAACCCAGATAAACCCCACCCCCGGGAACACGCAACAAAGGGGGCGAGGCCATGTTTTAGATGTGCGGTTTTAGATGAAGATAAAACTAGGGGTGCATGTAAAAATCTGTTAATATATGAATTGCAATTCTGTCTTCTAACGATTCTATTGGATTCACAAGTTTCAAAACCTATGTTTATAAAGCAGCGGTTCTCAAATCTGGACCTTGCGGCGCTGTGCTCTGCATCTCTCTCTCTCTCTGTCTCTTTCTCCCTCATTCAGATCGTCAGATCATCTCCAACAAACAATCATTTATTCACTTATTTTCACAAAGCAATGAGAAGCGTTATACATTGATGCGTGTACGGTTGCTGTGCTGTATTAAAGCATTAATCAAAATAAAACTGTATATTAAACACTAACAGAAGCTTAGTTAACATTTACAAACAACAGCGTATCTAAAGGTATGAGACAACAACAAACAATCATACCATTAAGAGCTTGAACAGGTTCTACGTGATCCTCTTCATTTAGTTTCTCTGCATCTCAATCGGGCTCAAATTGATAAGCAATATAGAGGACGTCATGCTCTAGAGGCGGTTGAGCCAATCACAACACACTTAGCCAACTGACCAATCTCAGCCCATAGCTTTTTTTTTGAGGGAGGGGCTTCATAATAACAGGAAATAATCAAGGCGTTTGTCAGAGAAGGGACAAATCAATGTTGAATAAAGGAAAATATGTAAAAAAGTATGTTTTTTTTTTAAAACGAAGAATGAACACATGTTAGCCTGCACCCTATAAGCACAATCAAGCCTAGAAAAAAAACAGTAAACCACCCCTAAAATGAAAATTTTGGCATTAATCACTTACCCCCATGTCGTTTCAAACCCGTAAAACCTCCATTCGTCTTCGGAACACAATTTAAGACATTTTGGATGAAAACCTGGAGTATATATAATAACAGTGTCAAAGTCCATAAAAGGTATGAAAAGTCGTTGTCAGAATACTCCATCTGCCATCAGACTGGGTTAATCTGGGTTATAATAAGCGATGAGAACACTTTTTGTAAGCGAAGAAAACAAAAATAATGACTTTATTCGATATTTCCTTTGTCAACGGTCTCTTCTGTGTCATTCCATATCACTGTGCTGCGTGCGCTCTTCTGTGACAGCCGCACCACAAGGATGCATTTTTTTTTTTCAAATGAAAACTAAATACACGTAGAAACAGTGCATCCTTGTGGCGGGGAGCACACAGAAGAGCATATGAAGCACGGTGATATGGAGTGACACAGAGGAGACCGTTGACAAAGGAATTATTAAATAAAGTCATTATTTATTTATTTTTTTTGCTTACAAAAAATGTTCCCGTCGCTTCATATAACCCAGATTGCACATCTGATGGAAGATGGAATATTCTGATGACAACTTTTCATACATTTTATGGACCTTGACACTGTTAGCGCAGTGGATAAGACGCATGCCTGTGGTGTGGGAGACCCGGGTTCGAATCCACTGTGAACCGCCAGTGTGTCCCTGAGCAAGACACTTAACCCCTAGTTGCTCCAGAGGCGTGCGACCTCTGACATATATAGCAATTGTAAGTCGCTTTGGATAAAAGCGTCAGCTAAATGAATAAATGTAAATGTTATTTAATTGGCAGTGTATAGGACAGTCTCAAGCCTCCAGGTTTTCATCCAAAATATCTTGAATTGTGTTCCGAAGACGAAGGGAGCTTTTACGTGTTTGGAACGACATGGGGCTAAGTGATTAACGACAACATTTTCATTTTGGGGTGGAGTAACCCTTTAAGGCATTTAAGCACATATGAGAAAATACATTACATATTATTAAGCAAGCCTGTATAACCTTCTAAATCAATGATTTTAAAAAGTATTTTTTGACATATTCAGGTAATTTGCCATAGAAATATGATGGTTATGACTGCTTAATTTGAATGATTATGACTGTTATATTGCCACCTGTTGTCCGATCTCCATAAAACTTTGCACGCTTGTTTAGAATCACATATCGCATGTGCTGACATATATAGTGTTGTGAAGTTTTGAGTTTTCTTTGATTCTTTATAGGTTTTTGGGTATATTTCGACATGCCCCTTTTCTTAACTACCTCGTTATAGCTACCCAAATGGTAAAGTTCATTTTTTTATGTCATTTTTTATTTTTTTGTGATAATTATTGACCTAAAGAGTCCAGATTATTGGAGTGCAGTGATTTTTTTTCCGAGATTGAGCAAAAAAGTTTGCAAAGTAGTTTTTATTTTTACATATTCTCATATTTAACAAGCAATTAGATTTACAGCAGTGGTTATAAAGGCAAAGTTGTTTGGAATGAGGAGGTCTATCAGATGATTCAAATACTGTGTGTATGTGTGAAAAACCATGCAATACAGTCAGAAATGGTCTTACTATAGGGAGATGAGAGGGTCTGCATTACTTACTATTGGAGAAAGCGTAATGGTCAACTTGGATCACATGTACCTTAATAACCAATCACATTACAGCCTTGACCTCACTAAATATCAGTCAGAGTTGGGCAACACTCAGTTGCCATTTACAGATACCAGAGGAATGAATGAGAAATGTCGTAAACTGAATCCCACCTGCCGCAAAAAGTCAGTGACTTCTATTATAAAACTGCATTTGTTTTGGTCTAAACTCAAAAATAGTTAAAACCAAATGTATTGTTTAGTATAAAACATGTTGAAGATTAGCCGATAGGCTGTCGATTCATTAAATTATATGCTGTTTCCTATGAAAATCACCTTATTCAGCATAGTGAAGCCTCTCCTCCATTGACATCCATTAAATAAAACAATGTGGTCTCCTTTCCCACGTACTGCCAAAGCGGAAGCGTTAGCATTAGCCGTTATGCTTTTAGCTAAAGGTTGCAGGCTTGCCTTCTAGTGGCTTTGATAGGGGTTATGCGCAACAGACTTCCGTATTCTGTTAACCGGCTCTCGTCGCTTCTGATTCAAAAGTGTTTCACATATGCTTTGTTAAATATGTAGCAGTTTTACTCAAGATGCTTTCAGAGTAGATACCAATGATGATCATAACCAATGTCCATCACATACGCAGACTGATATCTAAAAGTAATTTTTTTTTTATTCTTATTCTTTTCACCAACATTTAGATAGAAAAACTTAATAAAATGTCAACAATAAAAATAGCTTGCTAGTTTAACTGATTATCTTAAAAGTCCATAGATATAGCTATTATTTATTATGGCTGTTAACATGTTCTCTGACAAGCGGAAGTGACGAGATCTGTTTTCCGGGTTTGGTCAGGTAACGTTCAACATATACCCTATTTTTTGCACTGGTTTGGTTCCTATGTTTAGATTTTTACTTCTATGGATTTTATATATGCTGCAGAATTTAGTGGGATTATCATGATGATGATGATGATTTTTTTTTTTTTTTTTTTGAGGGAAACAGGGCGATGCTAACCTCCAGGTTTGCCTACAAAAAATATAATTGTTGCAGTGCTCTCTATCTTTGATTTGATATACATTGTGCATACAAGTTTCATAATATTACCTTAAGGGACATCTTTTAGGGGTAAATGGGGTACAAAGATGTCCCTTTAAGGGTACTGGTAGCATTGTTTGTCACATCATTACTAAAATAAGTGAATTAATTAATGAATGAATTCCGTGAGAGTTAGGGGTAGTGTATAGAAAATATAATTGAATATTAAAACAACTGAAGTCCATGGAAAGTCCCCACCATGATTTGGCATGGAAAAATGGAAATGTTGACACAGAAGGATTGTGTTCAGCACAATAAGGAACATCACTGGCCACAAGGAGATAAATACACTACTGTCAGACAGACCCAGGCCAACATCTGGGTACAGTGTGTGTGTCTGTGTCTTTCTGTGCGCACGTATGTGTGTTTGGGTTCTTGAGAGTGCAAAAACGCTCTGGAATGCATTGGCTTTTTTTTCATGCGCTTTCATTTCAGTGTCCCTCATTTCATTTTATTCTGTTATTTTGGTCCAGATTCAAGGTAAACAGTAGCACAAATATCCTTCTTTTCAGATATGTCCTTTAACATGTGAATAACTAAATTACAATGAATCTAATTACATCTGAATGCCAAGGGTCAAGCAGGGGCGAATAGAACAGACAGAAAGCTAGTGCAATGAAAGTGCAAAACCAAAAATGACTGCATGTCAGAGAAACCTAAAAATATGACTAACATATTAACTTACAGCAGCTCTAAACATAGGTCTCATCACCAAGGCATTTTCAATAAACACATGGGAGTCTGGACATGCGAACGACGATACAAGGTGTTTCTCAATGTCAAGGATCCTTCCTTGGCAGGACGTGTCCTTCCAAGTCACTTCCTTCAGAGGCTAGACGAGACTCCTCTTGAGCATTCGGAGAACACGTAAATGGAACAGGCTAGCAAGTGCACGTAATTGCGTCATTACGTCAGTGAAAAGATCCGTTTGAATAACTTAACTAGTTATTTATAAAAGAAATGCCGATGACGCAACCAATTGTTAAATGACAGGTCCGGTTCAGTTAACCATTTGTATTTGTATAATTTACAATATAAATATGGTAGTAATTTGTACTGGCATTTAAACGTTAAACTTTACTTATATTTACTACATTTATAACAAATGTTTGGTAACGTAAATAAAAACCGTTAATGCTCCGACTCCGCTAACATTCAACATTTTTGAATTTTTGAACAAGATAGCAAAGCTGCGCGCATAGGATTGTGGGTGATTTGAGAGCGCGAAGAGCGCGAAGGCTACACATATGCATCCTTTCCTGTGTATGGGATATTCTTCGAACGAAGGACTCAGTCCTTGGTTGAAATTCCGATGATCCTTGACATTGGAACAGTCCTTCGACGGATGTCGATGACGTAGCATCCTCAAAATACTGGCTTCCGAGGATCCTTCCTTGACATTGAGAAACACCTACAGACTTATACCAGACCAGCAAACCACATAGTGTTCTCTCAATCAAACAAATGATTAGAAAAGCTTTTTAAGCAATCAGACAAAGACACCAAAACAATAAAGCATTTTTACAAAATCCAATATACTTGCACGGAAGGACCCAAGCCTTATATCAACCCAAGCCAAAATATGGTAATATCAACTGAAGGATGGGTTCTTTTGACTTGCAAGAACCCAGAGTGTTTTAACAACCACATAGCAGCTCACTTGTCACGATCATAGACAACAAAAGAAATGGACACAGTGACCCCATTGGAACTCAATTGAGACAAGTGAAGCCCATTTTTAGCGATTTTTAGCACTTCCGTTTCTGACGCGCAGACTCAAACTAAGCTTGATGACATCAGCAACCTGTCTGACAGATGTAAATCTTCTAGTAGCTGTGCCTCCAACTGCCATCATTAATCTTGCAGAGACGGCGAGCTTGAGCGGGGAGTTCTTTGGCGTGAGTGAGCAGATACTTACTGTATTCTGATTAATTATTTTGTATAGTATTTTAAAATGTAACGCCAGTACGCCATATTAAGTTTGCCTGCGAGCTTCTCCTCCTGTCTGTACGGTAATTTCTCTACTGTGCGACAGAGAGTCGAGTGGTTATGACGCAATCGTAAGCCTATTTTTACAAAAACTGTTTCTACGGGACATAGAAGGTAATGGAGCCCTTTATACATTGTCGAGTATCTTTAGAAATAAATAATGGACAAATGGAGTCTTTAAATGCCTCAGATGTAAAGTTATTTGCTGTTAAAGTGACGCCAAAATGAATGGGAGTCAATGGGATGCTAACGCAAGTGAAGTTCTGCTACAAGATGGCGGCACGCGGCCGACTTCAACTTCCGGTCGACTTCCTTCCCGCCTGGTCACGATCATCAGCTGGAGTGCCCATGAACTCCAGTAGAGGGCATTCCACTCAGGACTCTTGTATTTGGTGTCAATTTCCATTCCCTACTCCATTTCCCTTAATCCCGTGTTTAGGGCTAATCACCACCAGGTGTTCCCCATTACCACTCCCCTATATATACTGTGTTTGGACGCAATGATTGCAAAGTCTTGTTTTGCCCCGTCTGACATTTCTGAGTGTTTTTCTTTTGTTTGTTTCCTGCTGTGTCTGATCTTAGATTGTTTATACCACCTGTGTTTCTCTGCCGCCTGCCCCGGCCTCTGCCTGTTACTGTTTCTGATTTTGGACATCCCTTGACATACTTGACATTTTTCTCTTTTCACTCTCTCGCTTCCTAACACTTATGCAAAGATAACTGGGCCAAACCTCTACACCACATAAGCGGAAAATTGCAGTTTGTTTTAAGTAAATTTGCACATGTAATGATATCTTTTGCTAGTTCTGACAGCGTGCAGCAGCAACATGTTATTATTATTCAAGTTTTGTGGAATATATTCCCATGAGGGTGATCACTTAAATTCTTGAGTCCCTGGACAACATTTTTATAAAGTTATACTATAGAACACATTAGTTGCCCCTGAGAACTGCTCTTGTTCATTCAGAAATCTATACAAATGAGGAATAACCCTTGTTAAAAAGTACACTTTATCATATTCATGCACGTATTATGGAAATAATATACTTTCATAGGATATGCTTAAGTGTGAACTGAAAGTAATGTTTTTGAAGACACTAGAGTCAACAATTAATGGAAAATGTATAAAGGTAAATAAAATATACCATGACAATGTGAAATGTTAAACTTGAATGTCATTTATATATGAAACTTATATTCTAAATATATTTCGAATTATACATTTATAATGATGAACGTTGTAGTTAATTGCAGAAGATTTAAAAATATTAACTTTAAATGTAATGTCAAATAACACTACCGTTAAAATCACATCAAGTACTTTACATGTGCTTTAGTCAACACAGCAAAATAAGTGTACTTCTTTAAAGCACCAGTAAACATTAAAACATAATGAATTAAAATTTACTTAAAAGTAAAACTTTTAATTTGTCATTATTACAAAGTGTACTTTACATAAAATTGAGTGGCCTTTTATTACATTAATATTATTTGCTAGTACAGTTTTTTATTTTGTTTATATACTTGTAAGATTTGAAGTACACTACAACTGCATATTTACTACAAATAGCACACTTATTTTTCAGAAGAGAAAACAAATTGATCTTATTCCCAGGCATCTATCGATATGTCGGGCTGAATGACTTGATTACTTGAAAATCTGTAGTGTAAGGTTTGTTCATAAATTGTACTTTAGTTGTATAATAACTGAGAACCTGGCAATAAGCAATTACACACACACACACACACACAAACACCATAATTTTTTTTTAAATAATAATAATAATAATAATATATATATATATATATATATATATATATATTTGGGGAAAAAAATTACCCAAAAAGAGACAATAGATAGACACAGACAGAAATAAAGAGAAAATATTCTCCAAGTTTAAAATTACACTTGTTTCAAGATTTCACTACTGGTCACAGATAAAACCAAAGTTTATTTAACCATACTGGATTATTTTAACTGATGTAAACAGTCTGACCACAGAAACAATGAGAGCATCTATCCTCTAGATGATTCTGCCCTTATAAAACTCATCAAGTGATGCTTAATATTTAACCTTATTATATTAAACAGGAATACAACTTAGTCTTTGTGACTTTGGTTTTCTCCAGTTCTAAGACGACAATGGTGGTCAGAAGTTCTGGTAGTCAGTGGGTCTATTTATAGAGCTGAATTTGATAAGCTACATTTATTATTTTATTATTATACTGGGGCATGACAAATGTGCACATAAAGAGAAAACGAGAGAACGAGAGATAAACATGCCAGTGTTTGAGGTTTGTGTTTCCTTTGGCCTCCTCTGTGGAATTCACTTATCTGTTAAGAATTCAAATAATGGGCTCTACTAAACACAGAAAAATAAATGCAACGCTCTGCAGTTTGAGGAACCATGACAACCAGACATGTGAATGATCTCTTCTCTTCTCTTCAATACAACAGTACAGACGAGTGATAATCAATAGTGATTTTCACCTTCGTCAGACATTTGTAAAACATTTCTGCACTGTTGCTTGAAATTCAAAGTTGTATAACTGCCCTGAAATCATGGCAAAAAGGTGATTTTTTTTTTTGCATAATCTTTTCTTATTGCTATTTCTTAAAATAAAAGATAAACAGTGCAGTAGTTCTGTTTTAAATATTAATATATTATGATTTATTAATAATAACAATTATTTGTATGTAATAAGAAGAAATGTTTTTGAACAGCAAATCATATTAGACTGATTTCTGAAGGATCATGTGACACTGAAGCCTGGAGTAATGATGTTGAAAATTCAGCTTTAATCACAGGAATACATTTGAATAAATAAATTACATTTCACAACATTAGTGTTTTTACTGTATTTGTTCAAATACTGACAAAACAAAATTACATGACACGTTTGGTTTATGTTTCAAGATATTCGTAAATTGACTATTTTACCTGGAAAAATATTATGTAAAATGTAGGCCTACTGAAAATAAAGATTGAGATGTGGACAAATGTATTTATGATATAAGGAATTTAAACGATAAATAAAAAATAAATAAATTATCGGCTGTGTCCTTGTTACATATGTTGCATGTACTTATACTATGTAGTAATAAAAGTAAATTTGGCATAATTACAAGCAACTATCCCTAAATCAAGCCCTAATCCTCAATAGTAATTACTTGTTGTTAATCAATATTACTCAACACTTGATTGTAAAGAGGTTTTGAGTTCACAAAGATTGTACACTGCAACAAGACACCTTTAAATAAAGTATAACTGAAATATCTCTTCATCAGCCTTGTTTGTCACTATTAGATATTTAGTCTACTATTTCCCCAAATTCTCCCCTCGGCTCTTGGCCACACACAAATGGTTAATGTCAAGTTATCAGCTGAAGATTCGTGAGCGAAATTTTTACACTCTTCCACAATGTGAAGCGAAGACAGATCATGTCTCAAACAAGACTTCCAAATTGCCGTCACTTTGATTTTGCACACCAACTGCCCGCACAAGCGCTAGAAGTGTGCATGTGTTTATGGTTTCTGCACATTTGAGAGTGTGTGCTGAGACAGTAAATATTTAGTGTCTACAAGTAGGTGTGAATGTGTGTTTGACGGTGTGTGTGAGGATGGCGGCTTTCTTTGGGTGACTTGGTCAACTATTTCCATTAAGGACCAAGAGACGGCCTTTGTAAGATTATCTGAGTTTCACACTGATAGACTAGCCTGGGAAAAACATGTTCAGATATCTTCCATGGAGTTCCAGCTGTCACTGCGGCAGCCACAGATGTCTGTAGTCTACAGTCACAATCTTGGAGCATCTTGGATTTCCCTCTACACATTAGTGTGAATCTCAGCGCTCTTGTCCTCTGGCACACTTCATAGGGCATGACATTCTGACCTCATTAACCCTAATAAAAAACGAATCTCTCAGTGCATGATCTCTCATTGGTGGTGCACTAAAAATTTATTATTTTAATGTAGTACCAGTAAAACATTTGGAAATACCTGACCTGATAATGAATTCTGTCGAAATCCATGTTGTAGACAAATTTAATGGATGTTTATATGAATTTTATACAAAAGCAATTTATTTATTTATTTACATTTTTGGCAACACGTTACATTAAGGTGCCATTTATTAACATTATTTCATATATCAGGTATCATAACAATAAACAACAATTTTCTAATCTAACTTCATATTAATTCATAAATGTAGTTATTGTCTTCTTAATGCTTAAATATGAATACATTAATGATTTAACTAATGAGAATGTATTAGTACACGCAGAAATTAACATTACCATTATTGTTAGAATTATTATTAATTATTTTGAAGTTAATGTATTATGAACTAACAATGAACAACAGTTTAGCAATCTATCTTAGTATTAATTTATAAATATTGTTATTTTGTTGTTAATATTTATTTATGTATTTATTTATTTAGTAATTTGGGCCAATCGTGAACAGAAAATAGATATTCAATACAATACAATACTATACGATATGATACAATGTGATACAATATAATACGGTATGATATGATAGGATAAAATATACAGTAATGTAATATAATATAATATAAAATACTTTGTTTAGGTGCTTGCCCATTCAAACTTACCACTAATGCTATGGAGTTGTGTGTGTTTTCCAGTGTTTTGCAATGCGGTTGCTAGGGTGTTCTGTGTGGTTGCTAGAATGTTTGCTTACTGCTCCAAGTCAAAAGAGTCCAACCACAAGTATATTATTATTATTATTATTAATTTTCTGGTCCCTTCATATAACTTGGCACCCTTTTAATTTTACTAAAAGCAACAATAATAGTGATGCTTGCCTTAGTCCTGCATTAAATCATTCCAAAATGCAAGTGTCTGAACCTGTGTTCCTGTCTATGCATATGAACAAGCACACTGAAAATTACATGAAACCCTCTGAAATGTTATAGGGCCGACCGCAGTCTGTTATAGTATAGCAGGAGGCTGAAGTGGAGGGTTTCATGAGAGTATTGCGTTATCAGCCATATGTCAGCTTGTTAAATGAGATTAGAGATCACTGGCTGTGCTGCTGAGGTGAAATCTGAACCTAATAATTTCCATGTAAAAGAAGATACCAAAAGAGGAGGCCTTCAACTTAATATCCACCGCTAAACACTTAGGAACTACAAATTAGTCCAACACAAGCAAAAATCCCTAAGCAAGTATGCCTATTGTATTCAAAAGCAAGATTTTTTTTGCTATAAATGCTTTTCAGCCAGCATTACACCAGACAAGATCAACTGTAAAAGGTGCTGACACCATAGTAAAGTCCCCCAGAGAAATGTCAATAAACTCTGAAGAGAGTCTCCTCAATCATTTGAAGCATTCTTGTGTATTTGCCAGTTTAATAACAATACATTCAAAGTCCAAATGGCATATTGGTACGCAAAAACAAAAACACTTTAAAGTAATGTCCTTACAATGGAAGTCTATGATGCAAAGCATAACAGATGGTTAAAAGCAACAATTTGCAGCTCATACTTTTGTTAATGTGCTTGTAATAATTATTTAATTAAAAAATTTGAGCTGTTATTTGAGCTGTGAAGCTCAACTGTCCTCCAGCTGCTGTCGTTATCTGCAGTGTAGAAATAGGATAAGTGCCTGCCATGAATGTCTTTTCGCATGATATGAGAACACAAATGAGGGGAGGACTGGATGATAATTGCACCGTACATTATTGACCAATTCAACTGTAATTTTAACTGAGGGAAGAGATTCAATTTGGTAATCAAAAAAATGTCACAGATGCTGGCCATTCAACTCAAGCTAGGGTGACCAGATGTCCCCGTTTTCACAATCCCATTTGTTGTCCTGTCCCCGAATGGAGCTGTCCCTAGAAATGTGCCAGTTTACAGCACATTTAAAACAGCCGGCTTTCCCCTGAAATACACTTCAAAAAGGCAGACCAGTATAACCTGCTGGTTACAAGAGCAATTGTCAAGTCCAGGGGGGTCCAAACTCGGCTGGTTTAAGCTGGACATAGCTGGTTTTAAGCTGGTCAAGCTGGTCTCCCTACATCACCAAGCTGGTGCTAAACTGGTTTTTATCTAGTTAATCAGCTGGTCAAAATCCCTCTAAAACCAGGCTGCTAAACCAGCTTTGACCAGACAAAAAAATAAACCCAGTTGAGGTTATTTATGATACATTTCCAAAAGCACAAACATAAAATAACATATCAATTAAATAAGTAATTAAAACAAAAACATACACAAATGTCTGGTTTTTATTCATAGATAATAACAAGTGAGATTTCCATGATATTATGTTTCCATTTCAGAAATCTGCTCACACCAAATAATCCTTTAAAACAGTCAAAAAGAGACCCAGGCAAAAACATTCCAGTAACGGAACAGTCTGTGGGATGATGAAGAGCAAAGCAGCATAAAAATATTCACGTTTAATACTGTCAACCTTCGCCCATAATACAAACAGATGGGGCTTGTTTTTCTAATGAAACCACTGGCTACTTTAGTTGCTGCTCATTAGCTTTAGACAAAACACTGGAGCATGTGGCGCAGGGTGCAGCGCAGTGGGTCTGAGAGCACTGTCTGACCGCCCGAGCCGCACACAGAGAACTCCACTCATCTCAAGAGAGCTTGTTTATCACACAGCTGAGGTGTCCTGAACATGGAGGAGAAGGGCAAATATCTACACACTGTCCAAAACCACAAGTCTCTCTTTCCCATGTCATGCCTGACCCCATCCTACATCATATTTCATTAATAATCCCCCCGTGACAAGAACAGGAATTAAGATAATCTAGGCTAAAATTTTTAGGAGCTCACATAAAAGAGAAAAGAATAAACTTTCTTCAGCATGGATGGGTTTATCAGTGTTGTTATTCATAAGTTGTTTTCCCACTTAATAAAACGCAGTATCTTCATTGTGAGCAGTGACCTCTGCTGGTCATAGTAGTCAGTAAATTTGGCAACTTGAGGAGAGTTTGGAAGTGGCATCTGTTTAACAAGTGTGTCAGCACTGCAAGCCAGTGCAAGACATTCTAGAGAGTACCAGTGTTGTGTTAATGGCTAGTTTATTACTGGAGGACATATTACAACTAACAAAGCATTTAAAGGGTTAGTTCATCCAAAAATGTAAGTTCCTCTTCAGGAACTCGAGCTGCGTCGAGCGCTTTGGGGAAACGCCTTTGGCAAGATCAACTCTGAATATCGTGTGCAATCTGTCCAATGGAAGAGCGTGACGTCACAGGCGGGGTGACGTAGCGACCAGGAAGCTATAAAGGCACGTGCCAAGCAAGTGACTTCAGCTTTGCGTCTTTCAGCAAGCGCTCTGTGTGTGCATGTCTAAAGACTGTCTTGTGAGTCTTATTTATTGTTGTCTGTCCAATAAACAACATAATGCCAAAAGGTAAAGCAAAGACACAACATTTTGAAGGGTGATTCCAGATCGCACTATAGATTGTGTGTTCCTCCCTGCCCACGCTACATTACGGGTGGGGGGCAGTTGATAAGTTAAAAATCGAGTGGCCTGCAGAGAAAAAATCAGAGCCGCAGAAAAGCAAATTAGATGAACGATTTCTGCGGCCGAGGCAACCACCTCCATCCGGGAGCCTTCCCTTTTTTCCCGATCTCCATGAAGAGATAGCGAGATCATGGAACCACCCTTATTCCACCCGTCTCTTAGGCCCCGACTCTCAATATTATGGAGACAATGTCGCGGGGCTCGATGAGCGAGGGTACAGAGCGATGCCCCGGGTTGAGCAGATGCTTGCGAGCTATCTGTAGCCCGGTTCTGCATCGTCTCTGAAGGCTCCGGACTTGCCCACAAAACCGTTTAAAACAACATCTATGTTAATGGGCAAGGGCTATGTGGCAGCAGGTCAGGTGGGGGGCATGCCTTCACACTATGGCCGTCCTCCAGGCATATTAAGCTGACCTGCTGAGAGATGTAGACGAGGGAGAGGGGATCAAGTCCGATGATATCGCAGAGCTTAGACGGACCGCTGATCTCTCCCTCCGCGCCACCAAAGAGACCGCTCGCGCGATTGGGCGGTCTATGGCAGCCTTGGTGGCCGCGGAGAGGCATTTATGGCTGACCCTGTTGCAAATAAGAGAGCGTTACAGGGTATGCCTCCTGGACACCCTGCTTCAGGCCTCGGGCCTGTTCGGCGACACAGTCAATACTGTGAAGGTCAGAGAAGGCCAGTCACTCACTGTCAAGCAGTTTCAGAGACTGTTAGGGCTTATGGCAGCTGCGTCCAACGTGATACCTTTTGGCCTCCTGCACATGAGACTCCTGCAGTGGTGGCTCAAGACCAAGGGGTTTTTCCTGAGGGGGAATCCATTACGAACTATCAAGGTCACGCGGCGATGCCTTCGTGCCTTAGACATATGGAAGAAACCTTGGTTCTTGAATCAGGGCCCGGTGTTGGGAGTTCTTGGTCGCCGTGTACCGCTACGCGTCCTGAGTGGCCATCCTGCCCACGGTCTGTGGAGTGGTCGCCATCTGACATGGCACATCAATTGTCTAGAAATGCTACCAGTGTATCGAGCATTGAGATACCGCTACGCGTCATGAGTGGCCATCCTGCCCACGGTCTGTGGAGTGGTCGCCATCTGACATGGCACATCAATTGTCTAGAAATGCTAGCAGTGTATCGAGCATTGAGATATTTCCTCCCAGACCTGAGAGGCCATCATGTGTTGGTGCGCACCGACAACACATCGGTGGTCTCTTATATCAATCACCAGGGAGGTCTGCGTTCACACCCCTTATACAAGCTGGTATACCAGATCCTCCTGTGGTCCCAGGGCAAACTCCTCTCGTTAAGAGCAGTATATATTCCTGGGAGATTGAATGTGGGAGCAGACATGATGTCGAGATAGGGGCCGAAGCCCGGGGAATGGATGCTTCACCCCGAGGTGGTGGATCAGATATGGCAGATATATGGCAAAGCTCAGGTGGACCTCTTCGCGACTCAAGAGACATTGCAATGTCCCCTCTGGTTCTCTCTAGTTCACCCAGCTCCACTGGGACTAGATGCCATGACACAGACCTAGCTGAGGCTTCATCTGTATGCCTTTCTCCCCATCCAATACAAGCCAATACAAGATATCTCAGATAGATATTTGACCCTTAAGACTGCCCTGTTACTGGCTATTACTTCTCTAAAGAGAGTTGGAGATCTTCAGGCCCTCTCGGTGGCCCCTACCTACTTAGACTTTGCCCCTGGTATGGCCAAAGCATTCTTATACCCTCGAGCGGGTTATGTTCCTAAAGTTCCCTCTGTTACGCCACAACCCATAGTACTGCAGGTCTTCTTCCCTCCTCCCTTTCGGGAGCCAGACCAGGAGAAGCTAACTGTATGTGTCCAGTTCGAGCGCTGGACGCATACGTCCACAGAGCTGCCCTGTGGAGAAAATTTGACCAATTGCTTGTTTGCTACGGTTTTCCTGCCTCTAAGCAGGCCCTTAGTCGTTGGATAGTCGAGGCTATCAACGTCTCCTATGAGTCCTCTGGTCTTCCCCTTCCTTTGGGAGCCAAGGCTCACTCCACTCGGGGTATGGCTGCCTCTAAGGCCTTTCTAGCAGGTGTGTCCCTCTTGGACATCTGCAACGCTGCGGGATGGTCCACGCCCACTACATTTGCCAGATTTTACAATCTTGATATGCGAGCCGCTCATGGCTCTTCTGTCCTCTTGCCTTAGCTGTGCTCCTCGAATACACACTAGGCAGGGACTTGGTAGTCTGGCAGCATTGGCACATCATTCCCCAAAGCGCTCGACGCAGCTCGAGTTCCTGAAGAGAAACGTCTCTAGATTACGAATGTAACCCTAGTTCGTCGACGCCATACTCCCGGCACCCCTGCCGGCGCTTGCTTCCCTGCTCGAAGCTGAAGTCAGCTGCGTGGCACATGCCTTTAAAGCTTCCTGGTCGCTACGTCACCCCGCCTGTGACGTCACGCTCTTCCATTGGACAGATTGCACACAATATTCAGAGTTGATCTTGCCAAAGGCGTTTCCCCAAAGCGCTCGATGCAGCGTCTCGTTCCTTCGAGGAACTAGGGTTACACTCATAACCTAGAGACGTTTTGTCATAATTTACTCATCCTTATGTGGTTTCAAACCTGTATAAATTTCTTCTGTTGAACACAAAAGAAGATATTTTGATGAATGTTAGTAGCAAATCATGCTGGTAGCCAACTCCTGTGACTGTGCAGATGCATCAGTTGTCAACAGAACAAAATTTGAATCTTCCATAATCTTTCCTATAAACCCTCATTAAAAGCACTTGGTTTTAACAGAAATGAATACTATAATATTATTTATTATTATAACAATAAACCGTCAAAGTACAGCCACAGTAAGCTCCTTTACAGGAAAATCTCTGAAAATCAAAAAAGGACCAAAAATAAATTAAAAAGCAAAAGCAATAGAAAATTTGTTTTGTTGTGCAAGATGTTCCCTTTCAAGGGAACTTCGAACTGCATCCTCTAAGGGGCGCTATGGGGAACACCTCGTCGTGACCCGTGTCTGAAGCATACATTGAAAAAACACCAACAAGCTGGCCGGCGACAGCCTCTGACGTCACTACCGGCGTGACTATAAACAGGCACCAGGAGAACACGTCATCCTCTTTCGTCTTCACTGATTTTTCTGTTTGAAGCGTGCATCTGAAAGAACCGGTAAGAGCGATCTTTCTCTGTCTATCATGGCGACTACTAGCAAGCGATTAGACAATGTGTGCATCCGTGTCGGCGTTATTTGACACCCGATGACACACGCGATCTTTGCGTCATTTGTTTGGGTGAAGAGCACGCACGCAATGTCTTTGAGGAGGCAATCTGCATGCATTGTGAGTGTTTTTTCAATGAAAAAACCGAGGAAAAAAAGGAAAAAAACGCGGCCATCTGCTTCCTGCGGTTCAGGACCCGCTGCTGCTGAGGCACGGAGGAGAATGAGCTTGTGAGAATTTCAGGTGGATCTGTCTGAATGTTTAGAGAGGGACTTTCCCTTTTGCGCTCGTAATGGCGGTGGACGAGAGAGAGCCTCGGGAGGATGATGTTATATCTTTAACACTTACTGATACTGAGGTTAGAGCTCTGCTGGGTTTTTTTTTTCAGGAAAGCAGGAGATATTTGAGGATGGTGAAGAAGCTGAGGCTGAGCCTTCTCAATTCTCCTGCCCTGTGTATGTAAATCTGTTGGAGGTTATGGATGGCGCCTCGGCAAAGTTGGACTTGCCATGAAAGTGCGCTAACAAGGTGACACCGTGAGGCTGCCTCGATGAGTGTTATCTTTCAGACAATAGCCCTCCAGCTCAGGTGAGCCTTCCATTTCTGCCTGATCTCCATAAAGAGATCGGAAAGAAATGAAAGAGGCCGTTTTCTTCTAGCATCCATCGGTTTTGGCATTAGAGTTGTACCAACATCGAGGCGATGCGCGAAAGCGGCTTTAAAAGGATGCCCCCTGTAGAAAGAGCTTTATTTCTGCGGGGGAGATATCCTCTCTTAATCTCCCTCCTTGCCATCTGAGCCCCTTCAAGAAATACATCTCGCTTAAATGGCAAGGCATACGCAGCAGCAGGTCAGGCTGTGGCTTTATTACACACAATGGTGGTGCTTCAAGCATATCAGACTGATCTGCTAAGAGACCTGGATAGTGGCAAGGGCCTTTCTCCTAATCAGGTAGCCGAGCTGTGCCGCACCAACGATCTCTCTCCAGGCTACCAAGCAGGCTGCCTCCACCATGGGCAGGACTATGGCAGCCATGGTGGTAGCGGAGAGACATCTGTGGATCAACCTGCCTGACATTGGGAAGAAAGAAAAGGCTTTCTTCTCGATGCTCAGGTTTCGCCTTTTCGGTATTTCCGTTGAGACGGTGATCGGGAAGTTCAGGGAGACAAAGGCGCGCTCCGCTGCTTTCAGATCCTTTATTCCACAAAGGTCCAGGTCTGAGCCCGAACAACATAGGGTTCCTGAACTGTCTCAATCTGAGGATCAAAGACGGGCATAAAAGGCTAGTGTCGCGACTCTTGCTCCTCCCCCACCTGTGGGCAGGGGTAAGAGAAATCGTGGGTCACAAGAAGGTAAGCAGAACCTAAGGGATGTGATCCAGATGAGGCAGTGTTCTCGTCCGAATCAGAGCAATACCGAGGTATCTACTCGTTCCCTTTGGGATTTTTTTTACTTCTGCTTTTATCCTCCTCTTCCTAATTCCCCTGTAACCACCAGCACTCCACCTGATTGAGGTTAAGTGGAAACCTCTCACATGACAGTCTCCTATGCTGAACCTATAATGTTTTTGGCTGGTTCTATGTTCATAGCAACCACCTTACTGATGCTCCGGACCAAAAGGAGGCGCCCCTTGAGCGGGGCTCCAGCGCAGGAGGGTGGGTGAGTATGTAACCCTTTCTGTATATACTTATGTGTATTCAATTGCTGGTGGTTATGTGTCTACTAATGTCTACTAAAGCTGTGTGAGTTTCCTGTGCAGTGCTCAATTACAGTGTTTACTAAACACTAGTCAGCACCAGCCATCCGGCTTCATGTTCCGGTATTAGGTGGCTGAGATCACAGGTTTCTGTGGGAGCCTCAATGATCATCAGGCCTGGCACAGCACTGCAGGGAATTCCATGGATGTCCAGTCAGGTCACCCTGAGGGGTCTCCTGGCCGCTTAGTTGTGCTGTAGCATCCAGCGGGAAGTGGAGTGGCAGTTACAGAAGTCTTCTTGTATATGCTGGCTCAGGTGATGCTCCCCTCACCAGAGGTTTGTAAAATTTGAGCTTGCCTCTTCAGCGCCTCCGCGATGCTTAGGAACCTTTAGGTACACACGCTAAGCTCTGTGTACTTTCTGAAAACCACATGGTGGTTAGTGTGCACGTGAACACTTTGCGCAAGTGGTAAGTGTGCACGCAAGACTCTGCACACTTTCTGAAATTCTGTATGGTAAGGGTTACGCGCTCTGCCTCGTTCCCTTTCTTGAGATGATTAGACTTTGGTTCCTTGGGCTCCATTCAGCCAGTGTGTATTTATACACTTCAAGCATCGCTTCCCTCAACATGAGGGGCTATTTGGGTGATTCTCATGGTAGTTTAGCAGCGCTCCCCTTATCCAAGAAGGGTCGCCTATGAGCGCGCTACTCTGAATTCGGAGTTCTCCTCTCATATGAGACTGAGTTCTCTGTTTTTCCCCCAGAGTGTTCCAGCATTATTTCCACAGATCGAGTTGATGACTATCAAACATAATGTTTTGAGATGCACCATTCCATCTATGAGCTGCTCTCTCAGAGTACCACGAGAGCCCCTCCTTAGAACATTATTTGAAAATCCATGCTATGGTAAGTGTGCACGTGAAGTCTTTACGCACTTTCTGAAATCCACACTGTGGTAAATTTGCACGCTAGTATTCTGCGTTCTTTCTAAAATCCTATATGGTGAGGGCTTCGCGCGGTTGCTTCATGCCCTTTCTTGAGTTTGTAAAAGTCCCGTTCATCTTGGGCGCTACTCCACCTATGTATCCTCGGATACCCATCTAAACAGGGTGTTGCTACTAGGGATCTGTTGAGACAGCTCCTTCAGCAAGCTTATGCGAAAGCAAGCGGTAGCCCCTGTGTGTCAGGCAAGACTTGGTATAATATGCAAGGTTCTTAGCCGTATCCCTTTAAAAGAATCTTTCCTGATTCCAAGCCTTTAGCTCTCCCCCGGGCCGAGGCCCTAACGATTAAGTTGGGTATGTAGCTTAGGCCTTTGGCCATAAGGGGTACTGTCACAGACAGCTGTCTAAATGTCCCAGGGGCAACTCCCATGGAAATGGTAGAGTTGGTACTTAGTGCTCACCATGATTCTGGCCTACACTCCCCTCAGCATGATGGCGTGGGTATACTGTTCCCCATAGCACCCCCTAGAGGACGCAGTTCAAAGTTCTCTTGAAAGGGAACGTCTCAGGTTACGAATGTAACCCTGGTTCCCTGAGTAGGGAACGATACACTGCATCCTCTAGCTCCCTGCCATGCTTTGGACGTGAGCTTCAGACGAAGAAGTGAAGGACGTGTTCTCCCGGTGCCTGTTTATAGTCGCGGCAGTAGTGATGTCAGAGGCTGTCGCCGGCCAACTCAGTGTTTTTTCAATGTATGCTTCAGACACGGGTCACGACGAGGTGTTCCTCATAGCGCCTCCTACAGGACGCAGTGTCTCGTTCCCTACTCAGGGAACCATGGTTACATTCATAACCTGAGACATTCTTGTTCTATTACAGAAGAGTGCAAGATTTGGATTTTTGATCATCATCGTCATCCAGGCCCGCTTTCTTCTTGTTTGGGTCGTTAAGCTCATCAAAGTGTCCACTGTCAATCATCTCCTGTTGCCATGGAAATGGCACTGCCGCAGTGCTGAATTCCTTAAAAAACATCTCATCACTGTCATCAAATTCAACCCCCTTGACCTCAGAGAAGTCCCGGATGTCACCTGTGTCTTTAGCATACACAACATTGGGTTTGGGCACCCATGGAGGTGCATTAAGTCCTGCCTCTAGCCGGGGAATGTTGATGGATTTGAAGTACTCATGCTTCCGCTGGTCATCCCTGAGGGCAAAAAACAGTTATAGATAAATGTATAGTTTACGGCATGAAGTTTACCCGCAATTATTTGAAGTATTAAAGGAATAATTAACCTGTATTGTCTTACTATCATCTTACTATGTTATATGCTGTATACTATATCTAAAAATATTTGTCAAAAGTTCTCAATAAATTATGCAGAATTAATTTTCATGTTTTGAGAACTTCCGCATTTTAAAAGTTCTAAGAATGATTTTTCCTTCTCTCGGGGTTCATCAGTATTTTAATCTTCTGAAGCCATTCAACAGCATTATGACAAACAAACTCTGTCACAGCTTTCAAATCAAATGTGGCACCAGTACTGCATCAAACATCATTAGTTTTTGCCAACCTTGTGACTAAATGCCTTGACGTCAAACTTAATGGGTCTTCCAGCAGTATTCTTGAGAGCTGAAGACTGTCAGTGAAAAATAACTTACATTTTAACTTCGTTTCTACACACAAAACTATGAAAAGGCATAAAAAACCTAAAAGCTGAAAGTGCATGAGTCATATTGAATACCTATGGTGATTTTTTGATGTTTTTGGCCATTCTTGACAGATGTGACGGAAACAAACTGCACAAAAGTACTTAAAAAAATTATCCTTCTGTGTACCATGGAAAAATTAACAGCACACAGGTTTGGATCAACATAAGGATGAATAATGTCAGAATTTTCACTTTTCTTTAATAGGATTCAAATAAAAAAAAATTATGGGTTGACATGGTTTCAGCAACTGACTTTGGGAATACTATTATATGTTATTATGTAATTCAAACCAATGAAGCTGGAATTGAATCTGTTAGTGTTTTCACCCACAGAATGAAAAGAACCAAAGATATAATGTTTTAACATTCATGCTTTGCTTCATCCAAACCCAGTGCTGAGGCTCCAAACCCACTGCCAGTGCTCTCACTGAGAAAGGTTGACAGAAACAGTCTGTTTTTTCGATTTGCTGCCACAATGGCTTGTTTTTGCTTACAGAGTAAAGCTTCTGCTCCTGTGTTGGCATGCAGAGGGCAGAGTTGGACTGACCATGTCCTAATAAAGACCTGGAGTGGAAACAGTGTGTCCTCTTGCCACAAAACACAGAAACGCTGCCACTTACTTGCAGACAAGGTGGTCTTCAATGTTCTTTTTCAGAAAAAGACTGATGATGTCCCTTGAGGAGGCGTCAACATTTTTGTGTTCAAATTTGCACTCATCTTCTAGAGTTTGTCTTACTATCTATTCTTTAGTAACCTTTTTTTTGAGATCTCTAAATGGCAGACAGCCGGCCACCATCTCATAGATGCTACAGCCCATGGCCCACCAGTCCACTGACATACGGTACGGTTCCTGTTTCAGGATCTCTGGCGCCATGAACCCTTTAGTGCCAGCCTACGATGGAAAAGACAACAAGAGGGGTTTTGAGAAAAATCATTCAGCCTTCTAGAAGCCACCTGAATAAGCATTTCAAGTCAAATTTAAAGACATCTATCATTGTACAAACTCTTTGACCTTTTCATCATCTTCACTAAAATCCCATTTTTAGAAGAGATTCTTAAAGATAAAGTCAAACACACAAAAACAATCCATCCCCATTTCACCGGTATGTATCTCTGACTCAAGTCAAACCCCTTTGAGGTACACTACTCTTTTGAAGAAGGGTGTGCTGTTCCAACCCAGATCACTGCCAGCTTTAGGTATTACTGTGATTAGCATTAGTGAGGGCTTATTCAAGATTTTGTGGTACTCCTGGCTGTCTGAAATATGAGTTAATAATGAAAAAGTAAATTTGATCTTGGTACAGTAGAACCAGATTTTTCTCATTTTGCCACTTGGAAAAATGAGTTAATTGTTGGAAGTATTACCAATGTGATGTTAGCCAAAATCATCACAATTAAAAGAACCAAAGAATTCAGTCTGTGTGCATTGAATTTATTTAATGCACGGGTTTCACAATTTGAGTTGAATTACTGAAATAAATGAACTTTTCCACAACATTCTTATTTATTGAGATGCACCTGTATTTCTGTGTGAACATGTCCGACATGAAAATAAATGTCAGAATTCTTTGTGCAGAAATAAATGATTAAATCCTTTACAATTAAAAAATAAATAAATAAATCAAATATGCTCAACTAACAGATAAATACAAATTAATGCATAATAGGTATAGACTAGTTACAGGATATTCTATTAACATTTTATTGGGCAAGCCTAGATTATATCCATTTGGAACTGAATGCATTGTGGCAAGGGGGTGTTTCAAACCAGAATGGTGCCAGTCGTGAATATGAGCACCCAAAACAATGTCAAAGGAGCTTTATTCTTGATTCTTGAACATTATTCAATGGCCTGAAGAACCTCAAGTATTTTCAAGTTATTACATATTGTTTACAGTATAGCAGGACATTTGTCTCAATGCTTAACATGTAAACTATGCAGTATAATTTAATGCATCAAATTTAATTTTGATTACACTCTTTAACAAAGCCCTTAACCCCAGAATACACTGGGGAACTATCAATACAAAGATTTTAGTTTACATTTGCCATTGGCTGAAAAGCCTGCATCAAATTTCAACTAAATCTGTCTTGGAAATTATCCTTATGGGTTCCAGCCTAATCACAAGCACTTAAATCTTGAGCTGATTGTTTCACTGGAATTAGAAGAGGATGGGGCAATACACAGCATATACTGGCGCAACACTTAGGAAATGCTTTTTCACAGACATCTCAGTGTTGCATACTTTAGAAAATTCATGGACATTTCTATAACCACACAGTGTGTGTTCACTGCTCTGTGTGTTGGCTGAATGTCACGTCACTTTAAATGACTTCAGCACATCTGCGGCTGCAGGATATCACTAGTTTCTCACACTATGCTGGTGTGATCTTGGCCCACTCTACTTCCACTTTCTTCCATAGTTCAGTAACTGAACTGGGTTTCTTAGCCATAACTGTGACACTATGGATTTTCCAGAGATTTTCATTTGGGTTTAGATCAGGATTTAGGGCTGGCCATTTCATTACTTCAATGTTTTTTAGCTTCAAGGAACTGCTTTACCCATTTTGCAGTTTTTGAAAATTGCAGGCTGATTGGGAGATGCTTGCAGGGAAAGTACCACATATGGCTGAAGGAGGTTCTGATTACCATTTGCATTCACCCTGGCATGTAGCTCTATAAGAGGACCCCCAAAACATGACACATTCTCCTCCACCTTTCACTGACTTTTTTATGCACTCTGTCTTCAGTCTTTCATCAGTTTGATGCATAACTTAATGTTTCCCAGCTGACCCAATAAATTAAAACTTGCTCACTAAAGTGTACTTCGGACCAGTTCTCTCCACACATGCTCTTCAGCAAATGTGTGCCTAGCTTTTCGATTATTTCTGCTGATGAGAGTCTTCGTCACTGCAGTGTGCGCTTTCAGTCTGACTTCAGTTACACATGACTAGACGGATCCTTGCCCTGTTCAGCGCTGAACTGCCAAGCAATTCCAGCTGCAGTGTTGAACCATTTATTAATTGAGTCTCTGCATTATCCTGTCTTTTCGTGCATTTGTCTTAAGTGGACGACCAGCCTTTTTTGGGGATTTGAATTAATTAGTGTCATTGTAAAGCTGCAGTATTCTATAAATCACAGATTTGGAATGACTAGCTTCTCTTGCAATGGCTGAATGTGTCATCCCTTTGGCCTTCATCTGTAACGCCTCCTGTTGCAGGGTTTCAGTTAGCTCTTGCAATTTTAGTGAAAATTAGAGGAGTGCTGCCAGTTTAATAGGATTTGTCAAATTAGCACCAGCAGATTAACACCAATAACTTGGAGGTATCTGTAAGTGTTCTGTGATTTTGATAAGAGTTCTTTTTCAAACATCTCATTTAAGTTTTCAATACTATGCTTCACAATACAATTCATTTTCTGAAATATGCTTAAAAAACTGCCACTCTACTCCTGTTAACATCAAATAGGACTAAACAGTGACCTTGAAATTTAGGAAACTGTAGGTTGCTCTCTAATTTTGATCTCCACAGTATGCATGTATATAAATATATAATAGAAATGATAAATTATGCATAAATATGCAAATCTGTAACAGAAATATGTTCAAATCATCAAAAAATCATCCAGTAATATGCAAAAATACAATGTGCAAATCTTTACCAGAAATTATTCAGCAATCAGTAACACACACACCTATAAATCATTGAGATTTGTTTTTATTTCTAACACACTTAAACCCACACATTCTTAGCAAAACTTCAGTTAAATCATCACACATGATGCCACAAACCCCCAAGTGAATCTATTGCATCCTGGAGCTCTTCTTCTTAATGCTGTACTAGGTGACAGATGGTAAAGCCAACCAGTGTCACCTGGATTTCTGCCTATATCCTTGGTTTGACTTTGACGGTCACACACATGCACACAGGTTTTCCTACACACTCAGTGGCTGGAGATGCTCTGATAATCAGTCCGGTCTCTCCAAGCAGAGTAGTGCCAAAGTGGACGGAGGAAATGTAGGTCCAAAGCTTGAATCTTCACTTGCCGATCCTCTGTACCACCCAGTCCTGCTGACATAGTGGGCATCTATTGTTCTGCTTCACCCAGAGGGACATGCAGCAGTTGTGGAAGGAGTGGTTGCACTCTCCCCATACCACTGAGAGAAAGATGAAATAAGAGACAGAAATGTTTCAGACCCAGAAAAACACAGAAGTTCAACAGAAGACAGACAGACAGGTTTTGTAGTGAAAGTCGTGACATTTGCCAAGTATGGTAACCCATGTTCGGAATTGATAAATGACTCAAGTATATGATTTATTATAATATTGTAGATAATTAGCAAAATATATTGTAAAATATAAATGAAGTGAAATCTGTAATGGCAGTGAACAGTGAAGACACCTGCTTCTAGGGAATAAATGTAATTGATTAATTAGGAAGGCAATTAGTGTGCTAGCAGTGATGTTCTGTTGACTTACCAACACAGTCCTCTTGTTTGTTTTCAGCCTGGCATCTCAAGCATGCATCTGAAATGCATTTGAGGCTAAATATCATTCAACATTCATTAATTCATTCATTCAAACACACCCAGTCTTTTTAATTTTCATTTAGGGTAGAAATAAGTTGAAATTTGTGTCATTTTACAATTAGCCTTTCGCCGAGCCCCCCTTAGTTACTGTTGCTACTTCCGACAAACAACCACGACACGACCACCACGACAGATTGCCATGACGGAAAGAGGTATACCCGTTCGTGTCAGTGACCTTTTTTGGAGCAATACCTTCGTGATATCCTCCTGATCGAGGCAAAAGGGTTTACAGTATGCAGTGGAGGGATATATTGAAAATGTAAAAATACGCAATGAAGGAGACAGGACTACTATCGAGGCTAATGCTTACCGGTCTTAAGCGAAATCTGAGAAACCCCATGACCTGTACCTCAAATGCAACCAGCACAGCCTTGTGGACCAGTCATGCTCTTGCACTGCCGGGAAAGTTCTCTTTCATATGTTATGGTCTATTATTGTCTATTGCGAGTAGCTATTTTGTTCAAATACAAGGGTATGTTAGCTAGCTAAACCTACATGTTCGACACATTTACCTGGGAGTGGGGCCGTCCACACTGTTTTATCCATTGAAGGCACCACTCACGTTGTGTTTTCGGCTTTGGGAATGGGAAAAACACAACTCCTCCAGACAATGTCTCGGGGTATCTATTGTCCGATTTACAAACGCCGTGGTCGCACCGCTTCACCATCTTGCTTGGAGTCAAAGTTTGTCGGAACTGCTCACATAGTAACAGTTGATATGATGTGTGATTGGACAATGGCCGTTTTGGGGGAGGGGCTGGCCAGAGGCTAATTCTGTCAGAGGACAGACTTCCTAAAGTCATATGAGTCTGTATAATTACAGTTAGATTATATTGGAAAGCAAGTTAAAGGGTTAGTTCAGACAAAAAATTTAATTATGTTATTAATCACTCACCCTCATGTCGTTCCAAACCTGTACTGTTCATCTTCGGAACACAGTTTAAGATATTTTAGATTTAGTCCGAGAGCTTTCTGTCCCTCCATTGAAAATGTCTGTACGGTATACTGTCCATGTCCAGAAAGGTAATACAAACATCATCAAAGTAGTCCATGTGACATCAGAGGGTCCATTAGAATTTGTTAAAGAGCATCGAAAATACATTTTGTTCCAAAAATAACAAAAATTATGACCTTATAATTTTTATATATCTTAAAATGTGTTCCGAAGATGAACGGAGGTCTTACAGGTTTGGAACGACATGAGGGTGAGTCATTAATGACAATTTTAATTTTTGGGTGAACTAATGCTTTAACTAGGCCTACATGTACTTGTGATTAAGCAGTAAAGTACGGATGTGTCTCAAAGCTTACCTAGACAGCATTTTTTTATACATGGTTTAATTTATCAAACACCTGAATGCACAATGCAGGGATTTTGGCCACACAGGTGCGTTTTGAACCAAGCCCCTCTAAGACAAGTGGCCACCTTTGAAACATCTGTCAGGCATGCAAGTGCAGCTCCTATCAATTAGCAAATGGCTCTTTTATTCAGTAGGTGAAACAATTACACCATTCTGAGCATTGCAATTTCTTCCATTAATAAGAAAGGATTTCACGGTCTTGGTACATCTAAAGTCTTTGATTTGAACATTCATCACAGCACTTCTGAACATTGTGCGATTCAGTAGTTTTGGGTTTCATAAGGGCTTTTCACACTTGAAAACAGTTAACCCTGCCGGATTCTAAACCCCCAGGTAAATGGAATCATCTTGCTTCATGTTTTACACACTCATAATTAACCCGGGTTTAACAACCAACCCTGGGTATTCAAAAGCTGAAATTTCACACTGTACGTTCCATAACTCAGGGTTAACATTCTTATTTGCACATACGACTCGGTAGTGGCCGGATTCAGGTCGTGTTATCAGTCTATTCGTGGTCTGTTTAGTAAACCAGCTAAAAATCATTGAAAGGTACACAAAAGCTATTTCAGCTAGCCGGTTAGCTAGAGAAACACTCACCCATGACTTGAACCCGACAGATAGCGCAGGTGTCACACTCCACATCCCAGCTCCACATGGCTACCGCATTCCACTTCTTGAGGGAGAACATCTTGTCTCCCGCTGATTTGGATCCAGAAGAACCGCTGTGAGTGTGAACTAAACTCGGCTCATCACCGTCGTCTATCTCCGCCATGGCGAAGAGGCTCAAACAAAATGGCTGATAAACTGGTCTGCAGATACGCATATAGGTCTCTCACTGGAGTCGACTGTAAACAGGCTACTGCCACACGCAGTCAAGAAACATTTTCACACTTTCCCCTCATTTCTCCAAACCTCAACAAAACAAACGCATTCTTTCTTGAAAAAAAAAAAAAAATTATATATATATATATATATATATATATATATATATATATATATATATATATATATATATAAAATATTGGGTCATGGGTCATTTTCTGACCCATGTCTAAACATTTTGGTTTGGTAAATGATATTGAAAAATAAAAATACTTAAAGACACAGTTATGTTCACTTATATTACAAATCATGTATTTGTCATGTAAATCATGTAAATAGGTATTGCATTACTATCTTGTCTTCTATATCTTTTTAGTTTCCTTTTGTCTATATTTTTTCCTCATACTACACGCATCAATATATAGCTCACATATACGCCGATCCACAGCATCGTTGATGCATGTTTCATTATGTGAGCAGTATGCTATGTAGCTAGATTGTGATTGTTGTTAGGGGTTTTCTTGCACTTTTATGTTTACACTTTGTAAAACACTTAGCTCATGTAAAGTAAATGTATTATCATTGTATTAGTAGACTTACTCTGACAAATGCAAGTCAACATGCCAGCGCCCATGAGGGGGCGACCCGCTCCACGTAGCCTTTAATTAAGCAGATTTTTGACTGACTTTCCCTCATGTGAGTGTTTGTTTATCTGACATTTCTTAAGCTCAGATACAACGTTTCAAATCACACAATAATCTACTTTAAAAATCCCCTCATCAAACTAGAAAAGGCACCTTTTCATTGAACGGCTCGTACATCATAGCCGTGACGTCATCATACGTTCGATTCGCTGAGCACACTCGAAATAAGCCTCACATGAACGCGTGCAGTTCTATGGACCAAAACGACACCAGAATTCACATATTTAGTGAAAAACAAGTTTGAGCAGAATTTCCCTTAACTTTGCAGGGGCACATCTACTCCAGGGGTGAGCGGCTGTCTCGTGCGCATCAGTGTCAGTGAGAGATTCATGAAGACGGCAGCAAACCGATGTCCACTGATAACACTTCTGTCAAACACACTTCTGTCCATCAACGGATGAACGCCGACTTTGAAAAGTATTCTTTACCACGTTATTGCACGAGGTGAGTTCTGTTTATATGACATTTTGAGTGCCTGCACAATCCACGAGCACACTCTTATATTAGTAATGTAAAAGAAAAAATATAATTATATATATATATAATTTGCTTTATTTATAATACAATGGAATAGAATAAAAATACTTGTCATTGAACAACAGTACAGCCAAATTTAGTGCTTCTCAGTGGTACATTCAAACAAACAAAAAAACAAACCGATATATGTGTAGCCTACTTTTATTGAATTTATTGACAGCTGCACTGTAGTGTAAGACATGTTACATGTTTCTGAAATATTGTTCTTAAAATGTATTGATCATGCTGAAAATTTCTGATATAAAGAATTGACCTAAAAAAAGATATACAGGTATATATATATATAATTATTATTTTTTTTTTTTTGCATATGTTTATTACTAGACAAACATTATATGCTGGGCCCAGTGTAAAATGAATTAGGGTGATAACTGCCGAACTGGAACAGTTTAAGTTGTTAATGTGATTTTGGCATTTACTTTAATATTAGAGCAGACTGGGGCTAGTTGTCACACAGAGTAGTGACAACAGAAGTTGTAAGAAGATCTCAGAGGTCTTGATTTTTAAAGGGAAAAGTTATGTATAGATTGAAACGTGACAAAGAGAACATTGACACTGATGACAGTAATTATGCCCTTTGGCCACTGGATGAGAATTTTCATGAAGAACTAAGACAGTATTAGTGTAGGAGGGCTCGCTGATCTTTGTTAAGTGCTGTCATTGCTACAGAAAAAAAAATATTTCAACAAAATTAGGCAATTTAAACGCAATCATTCAGGCACATCCTTATTCCTTATTCTTTTTCCTGACATATACATCTGTTACCCTGTTTTAAACAACCTTCAAAGCTCATTATCATTTGGTAAATCACATTTTACATGTTTAGAAGTGTTTTTCAAAATTAATATGCATCTTAGATGCAGGTGGGGTGTATTTTCATTGGAAATCTGTGAAGATTATATATATATACAGCTAAACAGTTAAAACAATTCAATAGCATGATAGTGGACAAGCTACAGACTACTCAGACTTCAAAGTAGTCAAACTACAGTCAAGCTACTAACAAAAGTAGTTAACAAAGCTATTTACGTGGAAAATATTAAATATATAACAATACTATTTATAATAATTGTATAATGTATAATGTAATCAAAGCCTTGTTTCCAATCCTTATAAAATACGTTCTACGTTTTTGCTAAATCATTTATACGTTTTTGCTAAATTTAAAGAAAGTACCTAATTCACTGGATTTTCACACAAAAATGACCACCAGTGGCAGTAAAACAGCAACAACTTTTTTTTTTCCCTTTTTGATACCATAATATGACCTCACAAGTCACAACACTTACCATTGTGCATGATTTGTAAAGCAGTACGTTTTGATTACATCACTGGTACAGTACAGCACTTGCTATGTCAAAAAAATGAGTAAGAGTCCGCACAATAAAACCACACAATAAAACGTTACTAGAGTCACAATAATCTGTTTCAGATAAAACTGACCAGACATTTTGCATCACTTACTGGACATTAAATTTCAAACATCTTAAAATGTGTAAGAAGCAATTTTCAATTTCATATTAATTTGCAGAAATGTTGCCACAGGCAAGACTTTCTAACGAGTTGCTTATCTGGAACACAAGATAACACTGGCAAATTTACACAAGCATAATCCAGTAATTTCAGTAGTAATCCATGGGATCAGTAATTTCAAATGAGGTCGAAAGATTTCCTCAAGCAGATTTTGCAACAGGTTCAAGTTTGTTGTGTGAATTTACCACGTTGGCCAACAAAAACCTGCTTGGCTTGAAAGTGACATCCGCGTGAGCTGTGCTTCATATTTTGATAAGCTTTGAAAATAAAAAAAAGTTTTGTGATTTGATTTTCTCTCTGTTGGAATAGGTGGAGCAACGATGACCTTCATAGGCATGCATTGGCTAGGAGCCGGCGCATGGCTATGCGGAGACCGGCCTACATGTTTAATGCCCGCTACAATAGTCTATCGCCAAATGAAGAGCGTTTCCTAGAGGCGGCTGAGTATGGAAATATCCCTGTCATCCGCAGGATGCTAGAAGAACTTTCAGACCTCAATGTCAACTGTGTGGACTACATGGGCCAGAATGCATTGCAGCTTGCTGTTGCCAATGAGCACCTGGAAGTGACCGAACTCTTGCTGAAGAAAGAGAACCTGGCCAGGATTGGTGACGCTCTGCTTTTAGCCATAAGTAAAGGCTACATTCGTATTGTGGAGGCCATTTTGGGCCACAAGGCCTTTGCGGATACATCCAAACTCACTAGCAGCCCCCTCCAGGCAGAGACGCAAGATGACTTCTTCGCATATGACGAGGATGGCACGCGGTTTTCCCATGATATTACACCCATCATACTAGCTTCTCATTGCCATGAATACGAGATCGTGCACATTCTGCTAAGGAAGGGTGCCCGCATTGAGCGCCCACATGACTACTTTTGCAAATGCAACAGCTGCCTCTATCACCAGAGGCATGACTCTTTTAGCCATTCACGTTCCAGAATCAATGCCTACAAAGGATTGGCAAGCCCTGCCTACCTATCCCTGTCCAGCAAGGACCCGGTACTGACAGCTCTAGAGCTCAGCAATGAACTGGCTGTTCTAGCCAACGTAGAAAAAGAGTTCAAGGTGGGCATGATAAGAGTAGAAAATGAAGATTCTGTTAATAAATAATGGAACATGGAAGAATTTCTTATCCCAATTTACTGTTTTACATTTACATTTAGCAGATGCTTTTATCCAAAGTGACTTACAAATGAGGACAATTGAAGCAATCAAAGTCAACAAGAGAGCAATGATATGCAAGTGCTTTAACAAGTCTCAGTTAGCTTAACGGAGTACTGGTAGTAGTTTTTTTTTTTTTAAGAATATGATTAGAATAAAGAGTGCTGGAGTTGCTTATATTTTTATTGATAAGTTGAATGTTTTGTATGCTGTTTGAGTCTTTAACAGATGGTAAGACTGCTCTCTAAAAAATTTCTGCTGTTACATGTACATAACTACGTGCATGCCAGTTACATTTAATTTGCAAGCAATCATGCGGCAAACTCTGTCTGTGTCCTAAATAATGGCAAGAAATGTATTTGTGTTTGTGTTTTATTAAAGGGATAGAAATCCGAGAGCTTTCTGACCCTGCATAGATAGCAAAGCAACTACCACGTTCAAGGACTGGAAAGGCCTTGACCGAAAAACAAAAACAAAAAAACACTGAGACGAGTAATAAAATTAGAAGAAAATTAAAAAAGGAAATGATGACAAAATAACTATCCCTTTAACATTGTTAGTGAAAGCATATATAAAGTGTTACCATAATGTCTTATTTCTGAAAATGACTTGCAATAAGACATTTTTTGAGATTTTATGTAAAGATTTTATAAAATGGTGGTTTTCATCTTACTTGTGTCTACGTTTTCAACAGATCTCTGCTAATTTCCTTTCACAGAATGATTATACGAAGCTGTCTATGCAATGTAAGGATTTTGTAGTTGGACTTCTGGATCTGTGTCGCAATACAGAGGAGGTGGAAGCCATTTTAAATGGAGACGCAGAGGCAGGTGGCCACTTTGACAAGGGCGGCAGACCTAATCTAGTTCGATTAAAACTGGCCATCAAATACGAGCTGAAAAAGGTAGGTTTCTCTCATAATAAACATTAATATTTCATGCAATGATTTCAGTTAGTGATTTAATTATTAGGCAAAAGGATTCAGCCAAGTAGCCTTAAGTGTTAAAATACAATGGCTTAATCACTGTGGATGATAGTACAATAATAAAGGCATTTGTGCATTGTATCTCTGCCTGCTCTTATGCTTCCCACACAGTTTGTAGCTCATCCCAACTGCCAACAGCAGCTTTTGTCCATATGGTATGAGAATCTGTCAGGGCTCAGGCAGCAGACCACAGCTGTCAAGTTGCTGGTGGTTCTGGGGGTGGTGGTTGGACTTCCTGTTCTGGCCTTACTTTACTGGATAGCACCCTCAAGCAAGGTCAGACTAATAACTTTTAGTCAATGTGAATTAAGCCACGGATTAAAATTTTGCTGCTTATGTGATATTATAAGCAAGAAAATAAGACAATGACTTCTTACTACAAGACTTTATTTGAGAACATTCCTTATTTGTTTTGTGCAATGTTTTTGATTATAGTTGGGGAAGATCATACGTGGTCCTTTCTTAAAATTTGTGGCACATGCAGCTTCTTTCACCATCTTTCTTGGCCTTCTCATTATGAATGCTGCTGACCGCTTCGAAGGGACATCTCTTTTACCAAATATGACCATCCACGACCATCCCTCACAATTATTCCGCATGAAGACCACTCCTTTTACCTGGATGGAAATGCTGATCATTTCCTGGGTTGTCGGTCAGACATCATCTCACATCATGTTACACAACAACAAATCAAACTTTTTTTTTTGGTTCAGATCATTTACTCACCTGCATGACGTTGCAAACCTTTATGGCTTTTTGAAACACAAAAGAAGAACATTTGCAGAATGTTCACACTGCTCATTTTTGTATGATAATTAATCAATTCCAAAATCTATCATAAATGCACTATAGAAGTAGTTTATATGACCGGTACATATGAGTTTGGAATGTCATGAGGGTCAGTAAATATGACACATTAAACATCAAGCGTAACCCTATAAAGCCTACTGTATAATTTAAACACAAATTTCGAAGCCATCTAAATTATCAGCATGATTAAAACTATGCTGAAAAACTTGTTGTCTGATTGAAAGTTTAAACTTTGTTTAGCAAGTCAAATGCCAAGAGAATACAAATACAAATAACTTTTATATTGTTAGTTTAATTTTAAGAAGAATACTAACTGTACTAAAGCAATTTCAGTTGATCATCTATCCATATTATTTTTCCACAAAATCATGTGAGTAGCAAATATGATTTATCAGACTTGAGGAATGTTTATTTGTTCATCTTTCAGTAATCATTGTATTGCACTGCATTATACGCCACCCCCCCCCCACTACAATAAAAGAAGATACAGAATTTTGATCACCCCCCCACTACAATAAAAGAAAATACAGAATTTTGATCATAAAAATAAGCACATCTTACTTTTTGGCTATATAAATAACAACAACTACGCCAAATTGCATATTTTCTTCTCAGTTTATGCCTCTGAATAAATGTAAGGTGTTTTTTGTTTTTCTCATTTAGTATGAGCTCCATGTTATCCTATATTATACTATAAGAACCATAAAAGCCTGTGTATTAAATATGAAAGTCTGCTATAACAATATGAAACTAAAGGTTCAAAAAACTCTTCTAGTTCACTGTTTCCCACAGTGATGTACTGAAATGAATCCCAAATGACTGCTATAAGCACACAATGATTCAAAAAGGGGTCACAACTTCAAATTGTCTTACCATCTGTTACATTTGTTCTATTAAAACCTATTAGAAGTACTGTTTAACTCTTTACAAATTAAATCATTTTTAAGACACTAAATGTCTTTGGGTGCATAAATATTTTACGATAAAACTAATTAAAACTAATCTGTCTCTTCTTCCAATTAAAGGAATGATTTGGGCTGAATGTAAGGAGATATGGTCGCAGGGTCCTCGGGAATATCTGCTGGAGCCTTGGAATTTGCTGGACTTTGGAATGCTGGCCATTTTTGTGACTTCCTTCATTGCTAGATTTATGGCATTTTGGCATGCAAATGTTGCGCAGAGTTACGTTGACAAGCACTACACCGATCTATCAAACATTACCTTGCCCCTTGAGATAGAATACTATCGTCTTGGTGAGTATTGCTGTCAAATATTACTGAAAAATCAATGCTTTGTCCATTCAAAAACCACTTTTCTTAGTTTTTATATCATTTCGAGAAGTGGTCTATTTAGAATTAAAACTGCTAAATAATAATTAAAAAAGCTGATTATGGTTTCTACATCATTACTTCAATGCAAAATTATTTTTGCAACCATTATATTTGTGCAATGTTTTAAATTATAATTGAGGAAGATCATACATGGTACTTATTCTTTTTTGACCTTCTCATCATAAATAATAAATAAACAATAATAAAATAAATTATGATTTCTGCTACAGTAAATTTTTTCAACCATGCAAAAATGACTTTTGCACAAAAGTGAACGATGCTTTGGATAAAAAAATGGACCAAGTACGTAAATGTAAATGAAACACATTTTTTATGCATTTATTTGTTCCATTTCGAAAGGGAACTCGTGCTGCGTCGCCTAGAGGGTGATATGGGGAATGCCTCCGGCATGACTGGTGTCTGAAACATGAGTCTAAACACCGCAGCCTATGATGTCACAACTGGTGTGGCTGAGAGTATAAAAGGGCACCTGTGAAATATCTCATCCTCTTTCTTGTCTTCAGGAGATCGTTTATTTGTACATGAGTTAGGATCACATGTGTTTACCTCATGAGGGAGCAGAATGCGTGCACTGAAAGAATTTCTCAATGAAAGCTCCATTCACACCATCCCTCTACTTGAGGGATGCGAGACATGCTTTTGAGTAGAATGCTGTCTTCTCTTTGAGCAAGGTCGATGCTCTAGGTATGATGCATTCACATAACTGACTACAAGAGACAGGTATGGAACTCTTTCCTTTCTACTCTCTCCTGAGGGATAGTAGTTAGTGTTTGCATGAACGTGTTCAGCTCTCTATAAGGCACTTATAGCAATGCATTTGCTCCTGTTCTCGGATGATTCTTTTTAAAGCGATAGAATCCATTGTTTGAAATAGGTTAAATTGCATGCTTTTCTCAATGAGGTTACAGTAATTGGTTCTCCTTTCATCTTAGAGAGTTGTTATGCTGAGGCCTTTGTCCTCGGAGCTCCATCATACAATGGTGTGGGGTTGTTAGGCTTTCTGAGCCTCCTTGGCCTTAGGGCTGAAACAATTAGTCAAAATTATCGACAGCATTGATAATAAAAAATTTCTCAACAAGTATTTTTGTTGTTGAGTAGTTAATTGAATTATCTTTTTATACCTCCACTCCTAGAGCTCAGCAGGCAGTTAGGCTAGCCGGTTGGGTAGTATACTAAGTTGTTAGACTCTCTGGGAGCCTTCTCGGCTACTGACCTTAGTGTGGAGGGTAGGGCTGGGCGATATACAAAAAAAATGATATCTCGATATTGTCAATTTTTTTACGATATTCGATATATATCTCGATATGTTTGCATTTAAATAATAAAAAATAAAACATGATTTTCTTTTGCCCATAAAAAAAAAAACATTTAGATTAAACAGCTAATTTAAGCAGTTAAAAAATCTAGACCAAGAGATCACTTACTGCTTTTTATTAATGAATACATGTAGGCCTATATGTAACTGAAGCAGTGCAAATTAAGTAAGTTACAGAAAGTGCATTCTGTCAACTTTTTAGTGCATGCAATTCACAATTTAAACTATGCAACTGGGATAAGTATTTTATTTTAATTTTTTAACAAGTTTTTAAGCTAAGAACACAAGTCTGTCAACTGTCTGTGGTTTTAAGAGAAGCTCTGTGGCATGAAACTATTTTCCTACGGACACTAAAAACCCTCTTAGATGGGGAGCTAGTTGCTGAAGCACATAGCTATTTCTTATATATAAATATATATAAATGAATACCAAAGACTTTTGCATTCTCTCTGTCTATATTATGGAAACTGGTAAACATATCAGTGAAATTCCCCAATAGTAATTCCAAATGGCCATAGCCTATGTTTCTCTATTCAAACATCAGCGGTCGAGTAAGTGCATTTATTTTGCGATCACAAACGCAAACAATACAGTTGAGATCTCACGACAGAACACAGACCGGCTGAACGACGCTTTCATTAGATCGCTCAATTCCAGCTTGTTAGTGTTTTCAGATTAGCGTCGGCGGCTCTTCCGCAATGAGGAGTGAGCACGTGCCATGGTTGCCAGATTGCTTAAAATGAGCAAGCACCGGGAAGAAAATGTATCCTTGTAACAGTGGAGCTCTGGTTGGGAGATTTAAACTCTTGTTATCTGGCAACCGCTATCATTACAGCTCTCGTAGTAGAGGGGCGTAGAGCAGTCAGCAGTTACAGGTTCCTTTTTTGGACATTCGGCGCGTTCTTTTGCGAAAGTATGCTTGAATTTGAAATATTCGATATTCCCGATATATTCAAATTGTACATCGTCGTCAAAATTATTCCAATAGTATCGCTAATATTCGATATATCGCCCAGCCCTAGTGGAGGGTTGCTAGGCCGCCTCTCATTAAAGAGCTGGTATATTTAGGCCTCCACTCTGTAGAGCTTTGAGGGCCAGTTAGCTCTGAGTGTTAGGCTCTCTGTGAGCCTCCTTGGATGCTGGCCTGAATAAGAATGTAGTTAGGCTTCTTCTCTCCTGTTGAGTCCTCCATTCTTGAAAAGCTCTGGTCTATGATTGCATTGGCGGTGCGGGGGAGGGACTCTTTTTAGTCTTTGACTTAGCTCAGACAATAAGGCACTCATCCCTTCAGCCTGAGGGCGAGGGTATACCATTCCCCATAGCGCCTTCTAGGGGATGCACTGCAAGATCCCTTTCGAAAGGGAAAGTCTCAGGTTCATCATGTAACAGTGGTTCCCTGAGATTAGGGAATGAGATGCTACATCCCTTGGCCATGCTTCAGACATTCCTGCATACGTCTCCTTCAGATAAGAAGTTGATGATGTTTTCCAAAGGTGCCCTTTTATACTCTCGGCCGCACCAGTTGTGACAACATAGTGGTCAAGTTCATTGTTTTGTTTGGACTCATGCTTCAGGCAGCAGCCATGCCGGTGTCATTCCCCATAGCACCCTCTAATGCTGCATTCACACCAAACGCGAACAGAGCATCTGGCGCGAAAGATTTCAATGTTAAGTCAATGTAAAAACGTGTTTACGTGCGTCTCGCCTCATTCACGCATCTAGTTCTGACTACAATTTCCCGTTTGATGCCCGAGTTGAAAAATTTGAACTTTGGCGTCAATTTGCAACGTGTTAACCAATCAGGAGCCTGCTCAGGAGTCACTCATTCAACATGGAGGAAGGACTGATGTTGTCAGTGAGCAGTCAATCGGGGCTATATGTCAAGTATCACACACAAGTTCATATTTCAGGAATAAAAATTACCTTGTTTGGAAGAGTGTGTTGTAAATACAAATTTAACTTTTGAGTCTCGTACACGTTTATCGACCCGCTGCCTTCCCGCCGTTTTTTACAACTATTTTCCCCCTAATATAGCCTACAGCTACTTTTTGTACTTTTGTTTCATACTTTTGCGTCTATTTCATTCTAGACGCGCGAATGCATTCAAAATGTTCAAGCAGCAAACTAGACGCGGTAGACTCGAATGTGACGCTCTATTCGCGTTTGGTGTGAACGCAGCATAAGGGTACAGCATCTCGTTCCCTATTTTCTTAACCTTAAACGTTCTTTTGTTTATTTACAAATTTATTTTTGTACTTCCCACTAATATATTCTCCTCCAGTATGACAATGATGTGGTAGTGAGTTTACCCTTGTTGTCTGATCAATCACAGAATGTACTGATGACCTAAAAACTGTACAAAAAACATATTGGATTGTTTATTATTTGCATAGATTAAATGATTGAAATACTTACTACTATACAGTAATGTGTAGTTCAGAGATACATCATAGTAAAGAAAGACATAGCACAAGTATTAAAGCAATCATTTCACGAAAATGAAGATGTGAAAACTAAACTACAGAAAAATTATAAAGTTTGGAAAAAAATGAAGAAAAGGTAAAAAAATGTATGAAAAAAAATTATATTACAAAATAAACTTTTTAGAAACGATATATTCAGCTTCGCACCTTTTTGATTTCTAGAAGAAACAAACTTTAAAGGTGCAGTTCTTTTTGGAAAATGTCAGTGTCAATATTTCTGTCAATTAAATAATTTTTCCAAGGACATCTGCAGACTCTAATGTTTCATGAGACATTAATTTGGTTTAGAGGTTAATGGAGTGCAAAACCAACACTGACAAGTAGAAATCTAAATATGGCAGCTCACACTTTTTCTACCAATTGCTTTTTTCCCACCAAATATTTCAGCTTGACCTTTTGAAATACCTGAAGAAAAGATAATATGCTCAACCTTAACAAGCTTCCTTTGCATATCTTTTAGCTCGTGTCCACTGGGTTCCATCAGACCCTCAGCTGATCTCTGAGGGCCTTTATGCCATTGCAGTTGTTCTGAGCTTCTCTCGGATTGCGTACATTCTACCGGCAAATGAGAGCTTTGGGCCCTTGCAGATCTCCCTGGGCAGGACCGTGAAAGACATATTTAAATTCATGGTGATCTTCATAATGGTGTTTGTGGCTTTCATGATTGGAATGTTTAACCTCTACTCATACTATCGTGGTGCAAAGCAGAATGGCGCATTCACAACGTAAGCAATGAACATATCTGGTTGATTAACATCAATTCCTTTGATGATTGTTTGTCTTGTCCTTTGTAATTGAATCACATCTGTGTCTTTTTTAAGTTATATAATTACAAAAACGCCCAGTGCCTTTGGAAGCAATGTATAAGGACATACTGGAAGTAGGCGTTTGGCAAATTCAATTATCATGACTACCACGCCATGTGGACATGAGAATGAGTCCTTGAGTCTTCATACTCTGTAAAAAGGCTCAGAGTAATATGAAACAGAGAAGTAATTCATTGAAATACAGTGAAATTCATTAAAAACCTTGTGAAATAAAAATTGGACTGTTGTGGGTTTTAGGATGTCTAGAAGCTTTGAGGTCATATATTGAGGTCCAGCCCAATCTTATGAGAAATCTGAACTATTTTATATGAATTTGTATAATTTGTTTGGGATGGAAACAAATGATTTTTAGAAAACAACTAATCATGAAGCTCCACCCCCAATCCCTAGACCTAACCGATGGTCAGGTCAGTCAGATCTACACAGATTGTAAAAATTCATAAAAATGTACCACCAATTCGTCCAAATGCTTGATGTTGCAATTGGTACACTGGTTTTTAAAGCAAACAGTTTACTGCACTTTATTATTTTTTTAGTTATTTACCAATAGCAGCTTATTCAATCGGAAGTCTTAAAAGGTTTATGAAGGTGAATCTTTCAGAGTAGACCCACCATGAACTCAGTTTAATGGTACGCTTCAGAATTCTGGGCTCTCTATCGCCATCTGTGGTTGAAACATGTAGTTGAACAACTTAGAATTGTTTATAGAAAATATTATGGTGACCCTATGGTCATGCAGGTTTGTTTACACATTAAACTCGTGGCCACGTGAAAAATATGTCGTTCCCTCAACATCAGAATTTGTGGCCATGAGAAATGGATGTTGTTCCCTCAACATAGCATCTCGAGGCTACGAAATAAGGATGTTGTTACCTCGACAAAATGAACTCATGGCCACAACACATCACGTTCCCACCAGTTAATATCTTGTGGCCATGATATTTATCACTTTCCCACGAGTTAATATGTTATGGCCACAGCAAAAATAAGTGAACTGAACATGATTATCAGAAAAAGTGTGCAGTGTGTTTCTACAGGATGTTTGGGTGTTCCTTATGTTTTAGTTTTAACAGAGCAATAAACCATTTGCTGTTGCTAGTCAGAGGTAGTTGATAATACAGGGAGGAAAGTGATTCCAATTTCAAGAAAAAAGATTACATTTTTAATTGTATTGTATATTTAAGTTATTTTTCTCAACTTGACCTCAAAACTTAAAGACAGACTAGAAGACACAAAGCAACATTTTGGGCAATACTTTACAACAAGGTCCAGTTAAATAGTATTAGTTAATTGATTCACTAACATAAACTAACAATGTGCAATAATACATTTGTTACAGTATTTATTCATTTTTGTTAATGTTAGTTAAATATTAATAGATAATACGTTTGAATTTAATAATATATTAGTAAATATTGAAATTAAATAAGATTAATAAATGCTTTAGAAGTATTTTTCATTGTTCATGTTAATCGTCTGTTTTTTCTACTCCAGGGTTGAGGAAAGCTTTAAAACTTTATTCTGGGCTATTTTTGGACTTTCTGAGGTCAAGTCTGTCGTCATCAACAACGGGCACAAATTCATTGAGAATATTGGCTATGTACTTTACGGAGTCTACAACGTTACCATGGTTATCGTCTTACTCAACATGCTCATAGCCATGATCAACAACTCATTTCAGGAAATTGAGGTAATCATATTCTGAAATTAGATCTGTGGATAGTATGATGGTACAGGCCTGGGGTAAATGTCCAGGCACCATCATTTCCCATTCATACTCCCTTTTGAATGAGATACAAATTCTTTATAGTACTGTTGCATTTGTTCTCTCTGGTTACAGTATAAATTGATTGAGTTGGCTTTATAAACTGCACCTGTTTGTGTAAAAGCAACTTGCCTTTCCCAGTGTATTACGGTAGCATCCAACAGTGACATATAAATTGGTCATGCATAAATATTTTTGTATATGTTTCATTCAATGTAAGAATGTCATTATCAATCTATAAAAATGTATTGCGCCAGAGAGGTCTGATGTGGTAACAGGAAACAGAAGTCATTTTTGATGCATTTTATTGCCATCTGGGGGTCTAATTATTTGACTATTACTAATATGTCAATAGACTCCACTGTTAAAGTCATACTGTCCCCTTAACTGTCACCCCCCATTTTTTAAATAGGCATTAAAGTGCACTATCCAAACTAAAATTGCTGTAATTTATGAACACTTTGGAATATAAACATAAGGTTGGTCTCTTTTTAAAGAAGAAAATTAGCAGATGTTGGCAAAAGTGGAATTTAAAAAAAAAATAAAGTATCAAAGAGTTATAGAAGTTTAAATGTACTGTAAATAATATGCGCTATATTAATTTTATTTTATTTTATTTATTATAAATATTTTACATAACAGGTTTTACTCTAAAATTGGTATAAAATTAAAGCCTTGTGTCTAAATAAGTTATGTTATAAATTTGAAGTTGATATGAAAAAAATTGAGGTTCCTGTGAGATTTTATTTAGTTCGTCATACCACACACAGCCACTGGGAGTCATCAAAACTATTTAGAATTTTGCTTAATGAATTTTTCTCCAGATTTCTCTGTGAATTTTACTTGTATCTCAAAATAACCACCAAATATGAAATCCTGAGACTCAGACCTTTCCAATGATGTTTGTTGCCAAGATTATAAAAAGTTTTGGTTCTAGAAGACCGTAATGCATTATGTTTTATGACCCTGCCCATTAAGGGGGAGGTGACCGCCATTAGATTTTAAAGTACCATTTCCATGGTAAAGCAATGTCCGATTTCAAAATGATTTTCACAGGATGAATCTTGGGTTTATAGAGAAAAAGACAACAACAAAAAAGAGTGCCAAGCGTCCCACAGGTGGGACGGTGACAGTTATGGGGTTAATGTTTCAGCATTTTGTCACCTTGGAATTATAAGGTTCAACCTTTTGTCAAAATTGAGTAATTGACATATTCTTATTCTGTGACCACATATTTATGTTATGTGGTTTTTGTTGTTGTTGTTGTGTACATTTTGGGACTGATGTATGAAAGAGACTTGTTCCCCATATCACTATTTGAAATGCAAAAACCTTTTAAGCTCAATATCTCGATCTGCTCTCAAAACGCAGATAGAACCTTATAATTCCAAGGTGATGATTTGGTTTCATCAGATATATTAAACTTTATTTCCAGACCCAGAGGGATCCATAATACAATACAAAACACATACATAGTAATACACACACACAGGAAAAAAATATATATATATACAAGAAGTAAAAAAGACCTTCCACAGTGTTCAGTGTCTAACATACAGATATGTACACCAATGGTTCCACAGTCTGGACGAAAATCTTACAGAACTTCGTCTAGGGTTAGCCAACACAGCAATTAGGTCATTTTTTGACTCAGACACCCTACCCATAAATCTAAACATTAAGTTACGCAAGACTGCAGCACAGGTAGGTACCCCAGCACTAACAAACATATGGCTTGCACTGGAGTCTCTTGGAACTCTTAGCAGCAGCCTCATGCTGTCATTATAAGCCACTGTGAGCTTTCTAATGCTATCTTGCTTATAACGGCACCAAAGATAGGCAATATACAACGGTGTACAGTATGTTCTAAAGAGTGAAATCTTCACAGGGACAGAGCACATACTAAACTTACGACACAACATGTTCGCTTGCACATACAGCTTTCAACGCTGCCTATAAATATCCTTGTCATCAGACAGGTCATTTGCAATAATATGGCCAAGATATGTAATATCTGTGCATACATCAAGTACAGTACCAGATAGATAAAAATCAGGAAAATGTGAATGTTTATCATCTCTACTTCTTATAGTCATAATATTACTCTTTTTTGGATTATACTTTATATCAAAATCTACACCATACTGTGTGCATAGTCTCAAAAGCTGTTGTATACCAGCACTATATGGGCTAAAAATGACCAAGTCATCAGCGTACATAAGGTGATTAATTAGTGAGTCACCAACCCTACAACCTGTACCACAAGCATTTAAAATCATAGACAAATCATTCATATACACATTAAAAAGAAAAGGAGACAAAATTCCACCCTGTCGAACCCCATTGGTCACTTTAAAGGGAGCCGTTGTTACACTCCCCCATTTAACTCTCATTGTCTGATGAGAATACCAATAGACCAAGATTCTAATAAAAAAACCAGGGACCCCACTTTTAATCAATTTTAAAAATAATTTTTGATGATTAACACGGTCAAATGCTTTAGAGGCATCAATAAAGCACAAGAACATTGTGGAATTTTGTTTATTATATCTATCTAAAATTTCCTTCAGTGCAAAAATACATAAATCAGTTCCATGCTTTCGTTTAAAACCAAATTGATTATCCATAGACAGGACGTACCTCTCAACACAGAATAACTGTCTCCAACACTTTTGACATAACACTGGCCAAAGCTATTGGCCTATAGTTATCTGAGCTATTCAGCTTCCCCACTTTATCCTTGATAACATGTACCAGCTCAACAGACAGCATAGAGTCAGGTAACTCCCCATGAAGAAAAAACCCTGTGTAGCACATAGCCACCAGAGGACACAATTTCTTACTGACAAGTTTAAGATGTTCAGCTGTAATATGGTCCGGACGACATGCTTTATTATCCCTTAGCTTCAATATTGCTTCATGGATTTCAGAAGAAGTAATAACAACATCATCATTATACTCCACATTATCCACCACAGACAGATTACTTTTTACACAGTTTAGTAGTTCACAATAATGTTTCCGCCATAACTGTGAAATTTCATCAGGACCACTCACACCATCTATATTAGACGGAAGAGATATTTTGCAATTATTAATAGTTTTAATTTCTTTCCAGAAATCATTAACATTATTATTTTGCAGCTTCCATGCCAGTGAATCAGACCTCATCATGTTTTCATTTCTTTTAATATAGCGAAGTGCACATTTAAATCTGGCATTAGTGCTTTTTTTTGTTTCAATCAAGGGGCCATGCCTACTTTTGCCTGACTCAGCCCATTTTTTTTTTTTTTACTTCAGATTGATGTCATTTAGTTCTTACATACAGTACACTCTCAGAAAGAAAAATTCTTCATTGGTATCTATGATTCCACAAATAACCTTTAACAGTAATGTAATCTTTCCATTCCACAAAAAAAGCTCTTTATTGTGGAAGAAGGTTCTTCGGATTATTAAGCAGATCTTCACACTAAGAAAATTTTTACTTTTTAGAACTGTTGCATGAAAGGTTCTTTGGGGAACCCAAAATGGTCAATTAATGGCATTGCTGCAAATTTTATTTTGTGTTAAGAGTGTATATAGGGATACATATTTATAAATAAGCATGTTTTATTTGGTGTTAAGAGTATATTGGGAAGACTGAGGCTAGTTGTAACATGAGGCTAGTTCAGTAAAGATTTAAAAATCCAGTTACACAAACATGAACTTTCTCTAGCAGGCTTTATATATTATTTTCTAACACCTAGTTAATTTTTTTTTTTTGTGTGTGATTTCTGTCCTCCAATCTAAAATCCCCAAATTATAAAATGTTGTATCATTTTAAAATCTAAATTGTACACTTCTTTAGGTAAAATGGTTTGCTTAAAAAGTGCATCTGCGCTGCCTTTATCTTTATCTTATTTTGGTTATTTAAAGCAACACTATTCATACATGTATTAGTGCGAAATAATATTTGATGCCACTCTAAATGTACCTATTTGGAAATAAACAGATTTAAAGGCATTTCCAATGAAGTGTCATTTGCCAGTGCTTTGTTTGCATGTTTGCATCTAGGACGATGCCGATGTGGAGTGGAAGTTTGCTAGGGCTAAGCTGTGGTTTTCGTACTTTGAGGAAGGAGGGACGCTGCCTGTGCCATTTAACCTCATCCCCAGCCCAAAGTCAGTCATCAGCCTGGCTATGAAACTCAAACAGCTCCTGCTAATACCCCTTCATAGACACAAAGAGGACTTAAAAGAAGACACGGAGCTCAATGAGGTGAGATGAAGGAGAGACATTCTTAAAAGGATCATAGGATGCTTTTTTAAAGATCATTATTTTGTGTATTTATGATTTAATATTACAAACACACATTATTTTTCAAATACTTTACATTATTGTAGGTCCTCTATGCCTCGCCTCTCTCAAACGTGTCGTTTTCTACAGTCCCTCCTTCCGACAAGCACAGCCTGCTCTGATTGGCCAACTGACCCAGTGCATTGTGATTGGTCGAACACTGTTATCCATAATCGTGAGCTTCATCTTTCAAAATAAATGTAAAGATATTTAATAATGTCCTTTGTTCACCTTTCAGGTTGAACTGATGATAAAACCGAGCCATGTAACAGACAGTGATGAAGCTAAGCTTGTGGTGTTTGCAGTACACAGCTGACTCTGTGATGTGACTGTCTCTCTCACACACACGCGTGTGTGACGTGCAAAACTCTGCATTTGAACATTCAGTAGCAAATACTTAAACTAATAACGAAATATACTTAGAGTAGCTGATTCAGAAGTGACAGATTGTTGTAGCAAAGTCAGAATGACCTCTCCTAGGTTCAAGAAACGTTTGTCCATAAAATGCATTGCTGTTCTGTTGTAAGTAATCTTAATGATTTCTAAATGCATCTACTTTCAGAAGGCCAAATAAAGTGCTTTCGCCTAGATACACAGCATCTCCCTGACATGGCTGCTTCAACACTAACTGCCGTTACTGAAACCATGACTTTCTTTGCGTGAACATTTGGGCAGTATTACGCAAATATTTCCACATAGTGACGTAGACATGTGGGAGTGTGTTTAAACAAACCGTTTTTAGGAGGGCGTGGCAGAGTCTTAACTTTGATAAAGAATATCTCTTTGGTTTTGAGACTTTAGTCTTTGCAACTTTACATTCACCAAGAGCTTGTAACACTCTGAAGAGAAAGGAAAAATTTTAATTGCATTATATGACCCATTTAAATGACTAAAAATGCGTCTGATGTTTTCTCAGTTTTCTCAAAATGTTGCATTCAGTTTTATTTCTATAATGATGTGAGGTTCTCAATTTTACTGTCTAAGTTTTCCTTTGAATGTTATTGGTCTTTTGTTCCCTCTTATGGCAAGATTGTGCAACAACATGAGGAGCTTTTGATTTATTGAAAGAATAAACAATTTTTGGTTGGATATTCACAAATATATATTTTTTTCTTTCAGTCGGGTAAACAAAAAGAGTCCAGTGAGAAGAATTCACCTTATACAAGTCGTTACCAGGTAAAACACAACTCTTGACAAGTCACCGGAATGCTGAACATTAGTTAGAGACAACAATTTAGATTTCCAGTATACAGTCGTGGCCAAAAGTTTTGAGAATTACATAAATATTAGTTTTCAAAAGGTTTGCTGCTAAACTGCTTCCAGATCTTTGTTTCAGTTGTTTCTGTGATGTACTGAAATATAATTACAAGCACTTCATATGTTTCAAAAGCTTTAATCGACAATTACATTACATTTATGCAAAGAGTCAGTATTTGCAGTGTTGGCCCTTCTTTTTCAGGACCTCTGCAATTCGACTGGGCATGCTCTCAATCAACTTCTGGGCCAAATCCTGACTGATAGCAATCCATTCTTTCATAATCACTTCTTGGAGTTTGTCAGAATTAGTGGGTTTTTGTTTGTCCACCCGCCTCTTGAGGATTGACCACAAGTTCCCAATGGGATTTAGATCTGGGGAGTTTCCAGGCCATGGACCCAAAATTTCAACATTCTGGTCCCCAAGCCACTTAGTTATCACTTTTGCCTTATGGCACGGTGCTCCATCGTGCTGGAAAATGCATTGTTCTTCACCAAACTGTTGTTGGATTGTTGGAAGAAGTTGCTGTTGGGGGGTGTTTTGGTACCCTTCTTTATTCATGGCTGTGTTTTTGGGCAGAATTGTGAGTGAGCCCACTCCCTTGGATGAGAAGCAACCCCACACATGAATGGTGTCAGGATGCTTTACTGTTGGAATGACACAGGACTGATGGTAGCGCTCACCTTTTCTTCTCCGGACAAGCCTTTTTCCAGATGCCCCAAGCAATCGGAAAGGGGCTTCATCTGAGAATATGACTTTGCCCCAGTCCTCAGCAGTCCATTCACTATACTTTCTGCAGAAGATCAATCTGTCCCTGATGTTTTTTTTGGAGAGAAGTGGCTTCTTTGCTGCCCTTCTTGACACCAGGCCATCTTCCAAAAGTCTTGGCCTCACTGTGCGTGCAGATGCGCTCACACCTGCCTGCTGCCATTCCTGAGCAAGCTCTGCACTGGTGGCACTCCGATCCCGCAGCTGAATCCTCTTTAGGAGACGATCCTGGCGCTTGCTGGACTTTCTTGGACGCACTGAAGCCTTCTTTACAAGAATTGAACCTCTTTCCTTGAGGTTCTTGATGATCCTATAAATTGTTGATTTAGGTGCAATCTTAGTAGCCGCAATATCCTTGCCTGTGAAGCCATTTTTATGCAAAGCAATGATGGCTGCACGCGTTTCTTTGCAGGTCACCATGGTTAACAATGGAAGAACAATGATTTCAAGCATCACCCTCCTTTTAACATGTCAAGTCTGCCATTCTAACCCAATCAGCCTGACATAATAATCTCCAGCCTTGTGCTCGTCAACATTCTCACCTGAGTTAACAAGACGAATTACTGAAATGATCTCAGCAGGTCCTTTAATGACAGCAATGAAATGCAGTGGAAAGTTTTTTTTGGGATTAAGTTAATTTTCATGGCAAAGAAGGACTTTGCAATTCATCTGATCACTCTTCATAACATTCTGGAGTATATGCAAATTGCTATTATAAAAACTTCAGCAGCAACTTTTTTCCAATTTTTCCAATTTTCGAATTTCCAATATTTATGTAATTCTCAAAACTTTTGGCCACGCCTGTAGGTTACTAAATGCCTCAATAAATTTGGTGCTATTTTTTCTCCCTACAGAGGATCATGAAACGGCTAATCAAACGATATGTCATCAAAGCACAGACTGACAAAGAGGGAGATGAAGTTAATGAAGGTACAATGTTGTGCTGTTAATTAAGTTTAGATCATTTGTATGACTTCTGCCTCCAAACTAAAATCCCTTTATTATTAAACTGTTGTTTTCTTTTTCTAAAAGGGTTTCCTTTAAACTGTTATATATTTTTATTTATGGTTATTGTGACGAGTGGAGCCGGGTTGAGATCCGTGGGAACAGAGCGAGGCAGGTGTCTCTCTTTATTATTTACTCCACCGGATCGTTCCGTTCCCAAGGCTCTCGGCCCCACCCCACTCGTCACAGTTAGGTTTAATTTTTTATTTAAAATGTGGTTTCCATTGGAACTACTTTTCTAGGTTGTTGCACTTCTGTTTGTGTGTCAGTCATGTAATGATCCAGTTATGTAAGCATATCACTGATGATAGAAGGTCTTTATCAATCTCTTTGTGTCTTACAGGGGAACTAAAGGAGATAAAGCAGGACATCTCTAGTTTACGCTATGAGCTGCTGGAGGAGATGTCCCGTCAGACGGAGGAGCTAGCAGAACTAGTCAGGAGACTGGGAGAGAGACTAGCCAGTCAACAAAACCTGTAGTTTTTCTCATTATGCTCAGTGGTGATTCTCATTAGATTGTTAATAATACAAAATAATTACATTTTTTTCAATATCATAAAATAATGGTAGTACAACAAATACTATGACATTTAAATACTTGGAAAATACATTACTAAATATTTAATAACATATCAGAACTTGGATTTTAAAATATCACGTCTTAATTATACTTAAATAGGCTTTTTAATTTCCCTAGGGGTCAGTTGCATAAACACAGCCATGTAAGATTGTGTCTTAATAACTAGTCTGACCAACTAGCAGTTAGCAAAAGGGTTTCATTCTAAAATTAGACATTAAAATAAGTCATAGACAGTCTTAAAGAATAAAAAAATGATGACTAAATTAATACTAGTCCAAGCAAATTATTCAACTGGCTCCAAAACATGTTTTGACTGGTAGAGTAAGTTGTGAAAATTACTCAACATTAAGTAATTTTTGCTTGTTTTATAAGCAAAGTTTCCTCTGGAGAGCATTAATTCTGCAAAAATGAAGCTGAAATTAAATTAATTAAAAATGTTATTACATTTCAGAATATGTTTTTGGGACTGACAATGCTAAAAATTCTGCTTGCCATGCCATAACCAAGCCAAAACACAGTGCCTACACAACAGATCAAATGTGTTTTGACTGAATTTTATTGGATTTCATCATACTGTGTTTTCACTGAAGCTGAGCATAGTGGAGCCAGAACAGATGTCAGTCTGAGACCTAATGTCACTGTTAATGTGTAGTTACTGTGTTTTGCTTGGTGTTAATGATTTTGTAAATCTATCGTATTTTAACATGTTATAATAGAATCACAATTCTAATTATTAATTATTCAATGTGTGAAGTCTGACAGTTATAAGGTGCCAGTATTACTATGGAGTCAATTGTATATTTATAATAAAAAATGAAGAGGTAAAAATAAATGTTTCTTTAACACTAGTTGTTCTTTCACACTATAAACTCTAATACGTTTACTACAGGTAGTTACTTTGAGGGAATGAATCCCTCATTTTGGTAGTGGGGTTTATCATAATTTGGACACCAGTTGTTGTTCACTTATTAATTATAGGTCCCAAACCTATTGAAGGAACAAAATATCTTATTCTGCATAGTTGCATTTACTAACTGCCCGATGAGCAAGATCTCCCTTGTGAAAAAGATGGGTACTTAAGTGAATTGAAGTAGAGCACTGCGCTATCAAGCGCAAGGTTGGGGGTTCGATTCCCCGGGAGCACATGATAGGTAAAAATTAATAGTCGGATTGCACTGTAAGTCGCTTTGGATAAAAGCGTCTGCTAAATGCATAAATATATAAATATAATATAATATAAAACTAGCCAACAGGCCAGTAAACCATCTTAGAATTGCATAATTCCTATTTAAAACCTAAGGTTTTTTTAATTTAAATTTTTTAATTAAATAAATTTTTTTTTAATTTTTATTTTGATAAATGCTTTGTTTGATGAGTATGGCTAGCCTTACCTTCTTTTTAAAAATGCCACTTTGTTTTGAAATAGTGTTATTAATTTAGTAGCACTGATAATTGTTTTCAGCACTATCTACATACAGTCATTAAAAAAATATTATAATACTAGCAAATATTATTATATAGTGTGGGCATAATTAGTAGTTAAGTGGATATTCTGATCAAGTCTGATCAATTACTGATGAGTAATTTTTGATGAGGAAATGTGTGACATAAATTGGCGTGTTCACACACACACACACACCCACACCCACACCCACACACACACACACACACCCACACCCACACACACACACACACACACACCCACACACACACACACAAAGATTATAAGAATGTGACTTCCAGACAATCAAGAGCTTTGTTGTCAATAATAGTCTGCAAGTTCGCAAAAAAACAAAACAAAAAAAAAACACATTGTTTTGAGAAGAAAAAGTGCAAATAACCAGCAAAAGATCTGTGAAGACTTAAGCATTAAACCACCAAGAACCTATTAGCCTCCAGTGCTACCATTTTCAACCACTGCAAGAAACTTTTTGAGTTCAACTTATTGAGCCTTGTTAGAAACTCAACTACAGTATGAAACCCATACCTGACCTTCCTTGTTATTCTGTTCAGCCCAGAGGTTCAGATCACTATTGAAGTCATGGGGATAGGTAGATTACACAAAACAATTGTAAACCGCTGCTATCATGACACATAGGCTATTTTAAATTCTGGTCTCACAGTAACAGGTAGGGATGTTACATCATAGTTCAACCTGACCTCTCGAGAGCCTCCCACCACCTGTGTGTAGAGTGCAGCCCATACAGGTTTAAGTAACCAGGTGTTTCTCTGTCTAGAAATGAGTCAGAAATAGACAAAAGAGGAGAAAGCTTTTATCAGAATTGGCTGACTTGACTACCAAAGCTCTGACCTCAATAACAGCTTGCTTGCTTATATACCAACATGAGTAGCAGTTTTGAATTATTTGTTTCAGGCTAATCTCGTTGTACATTATCTAGCTTACTGTTACATTGCTACTTCACAAAAACATACATACATGGACATGACATTTTGACTGGATTTGTCACGTTTTATTAAAATTATTGACCAATCAGAATAAAACGTTCCAATTTATTAATATTATTATTATTTTTTTGCACATCACATTGAAAGACACTCAATGAGCAGGCAAATATTTTTTGTATAATGATCAAATAAGTAAATAATAAGTCATTAAGTACTGATTTGAATTAAAATTATTTTGTAAGAAAAAGTGACATGACGGCCTGACACTATTATTTGTATACATTATGCAAAAATGCTAAAAGGTTGACCAATCAGAATTAGGTATTCCAGAGATTCATGAAATACAATATTACACTCTAAGGGCTCTATCATACACCTGACGAAATACAACACCAGGTGCGACACAAGTGATTTTTGGCCAGTTTCAGCCTGACACAGTTATCATTTTCACGTCCCGCTGTTTAATGCATAAAGCAAATGCATTTGCGCCCATTTGTGCATTCACGAGCGTGCTAGTCTGAAAACAATGTGTGTTCAGGTGCATTGTTGGCACATTGCCAACTAAAACCTGGTCTAAACTAAAGTCAATGGCCCAGTAGTTTTTTCATTATTTAAAGAGCGGGTTAGTATAGGTGGGTCCACAACGCACGTACAATGCTTATTACATACACAGGGACACGCAGCAGCACACAAACATGCCAAATATTACAAACTAAAGGATTGTAATGTAAAAGATTATTAGGCTACATAAATATAAAAATGCCACCATATCATAATCAGTGTTGGGTGTAACTCATTACAAGTAACGAGAGTTACATAATCAGATTACTTTTTTCAAGTAACTAGTAAAGTAACGCATTACTTTTTAATTTACAAGAGGAAATATTTGTTTTCCCATTTATGGATTGAAAGCTCTTCTGTCCCCATGTTGAGAGAAATCGGGAGTAAGATGTTACTTTAGTTCTAGAATAAATGTGAACATGCATTAATTAATCTCACTCACAATATATGTGTATATATATATATATATATATATATATATGTATATATATATATATATATATATATATATATATATATATATATAATATTATTTTATTTATTTTTTCAAAATTAATACAAACAATTAAAGGCAACTCAGAATATGACTCAAAGCTGTAATAATTAAATATGTTAAATGATACAAATATCCTTTATGTATTTAATCCCATTTTATTAGCCAATTTGCTGCTTTGTTTCAATGGTCCAATTCAACCATACTAATGAGCAAAAATGACACAAGATAAACTTATTCAGTAATTACTCTTCAGTAATAAACTTATTGTTTATTACTGAAGAGTGTTGAACTTACTTCTGCTTTTTACTGTACAGACGTGAATTTACATTTCCTTTAGCCTTAGGCTTTTGGTGTGAAATGGCTTTTAAATTTGCCAAAAACTTTTTATATTAAAACAGTCCAGATTTAAAAAGAAATGCAAAAGTAACGTAATGCATTAATTTCAATAAAAGGTAACTAAGTAACTTAATTAATCACGCACGAGCAGATCTGTTTCCTCTCTGGAGACGCGTTTGCAAAAATATTTGCCATGGTGCGAGTTCACCTGGCTCTTAAAGGGACTGGGAGTCGAGACTCTGATTGGTTTATTGCACATTATGACCAAAACTCACCCATTACTCATAGAGAGAGAATAGGGACAACCCTTTTAAACAGTGCGCTGACCGTTTTCCCCATCCTTAAACTAGCAAAAGTGGATTTGGACACATACTATGTGCAGCTGCTATGCGCTTTAGACCTTGCACTTAGAATGTTAAAATAGGGCCCTAAATGTTTAATTATGCTAGCACAAGATAAAATTGTAGTTTTTTCTTAAGAGAGAGTTTGTGATCACACCACTGTCACAGCTCACTGAAGCTTGGTTGCTAAGGTGACTGGAAATAATGCCTTGAAGATGCGAGAAAGGAAAGAAAAGAACCTGTTTGGTCACTTTAAACCCTTCAGCTGAGCACTCTGATGTGAAAAGTGTTAGAGAAAATGTCTCAGCTATAGAAACTGCTTTTTTTGTGACTTAATTGATATCGTACATCCAAGGCTAAGCAGTTGTGTCAGTGACGGCTGAAAAAAAACAGGTCAAAACGAAACATGATATAATTAGTGGTGTTTACAATATCAATCATATTGCCTATACCAGTGGTTCCAAATAACGCTCCTGGAGCCCCCCAACACTGTACATTTTGCATATCTCCTTTCCCTGACACACCCAATTCAAGTCTAGGAGTCTCTAGTAATGAGTTGATGATCTGAATCAGGTGTGTTTGATTAAAGAGATATGGGTCATTCTTACTATTCGGTGCATATTTTAGCTTGGTAACTTAACAAGGACCAAATGTCCACCCTGTTACAGGACATTCTCATCTAAATTAACAAGTGTTTTGAATACACAGTTATTGTAATATTTACATTTTCTTTCTTACTCTGCAAATTTATTTTAACAAAGTGTTCATAATCGGGCATTATCTTGAAAAATTTTTTTATATTTGATATTCGTAATTTCAGCACATTTCTTTTAGAATAAAAATAAATTTAAATGAATTATTGGAACAATTTGAACTTTTTCACCATTTCATTCCCTACAAGTAACCACAAAAAATGCATAGCATTTGTTGAACTTATTAAGTAATATCACAAAAACACTAAGGTAAGAGGGTGGACAGAGGAGGAAACAGGGTGGACAGAACATGACAGGGTGGACATCACACCACTAAACAACAGTATATTTCAACATGTTGCCTAATACAGGAAGCATATTGTCACAATTTACTATCTCTACAGATAAATGGTTCTGTAAATAAAATGTATAGGATATAGGGCCTATGATCACATTAAAGCAAGTTGTTATACCTATTATAAGATCTCATTTGTTATGCTGTCCATTTATTAAGCTACAAAATAGTTTTATCGTATTTTACTATTGAAAGTTTATAGTTTTAGTGAACCTATTATTATGCTCTCTCTCTCACATGCACATCACACGCACAAACAAAATTTTTCAAAATTACAAAAAAATATTAGTTTCCATTAGGAATAAGCATAACAGAGTGGACATGTTATGCTTTACCAAGTCAAGTCACCTTTATTTATATTGTGCTTTAACAATACAGATTGTGTCAAAGCAATTGTACAGCATTAATTAGGAAAATATTGTGTCAATAATACAAAATGACAATAGTAAACACCAATTTTTCACTTAAAGGCAGCATTCAGCTCAGTTCAGTTTAAATAGTATCTGTGCAATCGAGTCAACGATATCACTGTAAATGAAGTGTCCCCAACAAAGCAAGCCAGAGGCAACAGCGGCAAGGAACCAAAATTGTCAATTGGTTTCTCCACCACGTCCCGAGCCCTTGAGGTTGGACATTTGGTTCCTCAGTGCCTTTCTTCCTGGAGGTGCATGAGGAGCTCAGAAGGTCATGGTAGGCACCTTTTACTGCCGGATCCCAATCTGCTGGTTGCTACTCCCTCACCATCCTCGACGTTGGTGCAGCTAGGGGGCATACAGAGGTCCCTCCGGTGGAGCGGTCGGTTGCAATGCAGTTGTGTCCTAATACCGCTTCCTCCCAGCAGAGTGAACCCAGGCATGCTGTGGTTTACATGGATGGCTCCACCACCGACTGGGGGGCCACGTGCAAGGACGCAGTGTCAGGGGTATGGACAGGCCCCCAATTGCACTGGCATATCAATTGCCTAGAGTTGTTAGCAGTGTGCCTTGCCTTGAACCATCTCAAAGGGCCCTTTGAGATGGTTCAAGGCAAGGAACCGTCAAGGCAACTCCCCCACCACCTCCTCCTTTGGAGTTGGAAGGTTCTGCACTTCATGCCATTAACATTTTGGGTCTGTGCAAGACACTGTGCAAGATCAGGGTGGATGAGGAGCAGCTCCTGCTTGTGGTGCTGTATTGGCCCACCTGGACCTGGTTCCCAGAACTAATGCTCCTCGCGACAGCCCCTCCCTGGCAGTTTCCTCTGAGGAAGTGTTTCAATCCTCCTGGGCGCTGGCTCGTTGTGCCTCACTGTCAGATATTTGTAGAGCTGTGGGCTGGGCGACCCCCAACATGTTCTCTAGATTCTATAGCCTTCGTGTGGAGCCAATATTCTCCTGCGTTCTCACCTTAAAAGGGCAGAGGCACTGAGATGCCCCGGTTTAGTGTCGGATTGCTAAAACTCACCACGTAGCCACAGCTGCTGTACTACCGCTGAGTGGCCAGGTCACCGGCTCGGCTTCTCAGCGAAATCTTGATATGCTTTGCACCTGCTGCCTTTTTATGCTCACGTTGTGATCAGTGGCAGCTGGATGCAGTAATCACATGCCAATATGCATTGGCTCTTTTAGTTCACACTCAAAGTAGATTGGTTTCTCTAAGTGACGTCTCCGTTCCCTCCTTCAGGGAACGAGGCTTACATACGTAACAGAGACGTTATGCAAACTTACTTGGGGACATGGCATTTTAGCCTACTTGCACTCAAATAAGAGTAATTATTTTTAATTAATTCATTTTTAAGCACATATTTGTTGTGTTTGATTGTAGAGGGGCAGTAACTTTGTAATTAGCATTCAGAAACAAATATTAACCTATTTTTACACAAAATATACCACATTATGTCATAATAATAATAATAATAATAATTCATTACATTTATATAGCGCTTTTTCTAGGCACTCAAAGCGCTTTACATAGTCTGGGGGTATCTCCTCATCCACCCCTAGTGTGCAGCATCCACCTGGATGATGCGACGGCAGCCATAGTGAACCAGAACGCCCACCACACACCAGCTTACTGGTGGAGAGGAGACAGAGTGATGAAGCCGATCAGTAGACATGGGGATTGTTAGGAGGCCATGATGGTCAGAGGCCAATGGGCGAATTTAGCCAGGATGCCGAGGTCATACCTCTACTCTTTTCGGAAGACATCCTGGGATTTTTAATGACCACAGAGAGTCAGGACCTTGATTTAACGTCTCATCCGAAGGACGGTGCTTGTTGACAGTATAGTGTCCCCATCACTACACTGGGGCACTAGGACCCACACAGACCACAGGGTGAGCACCCCCTGCTGGCCTCACTAGCACCTCTTCCAGCAGCAACCTAGTTTTCTCAGGAGGTCTCCCATCCAGGTACTGACCAGGCTCAGCCCTGCTTAGCTTCAGTGGGAAACCGGTCTTTGGCTCCAGGGTGATATGGCTGCCGGCATGGGGGACTGTCGTATCTAATATAAATGTGGAATTTCCCATCCATGATCAATTCTCACTCAGAAACTGTGATAACGAACCTGGTAAACTAGAAATTCACTTTGATGATCTTCTCGTAGAAGGGATTCAGAGGAACTGGAGCAAAGAAGCCAAAAAGCAAAAGAAGAAGAAACGAAGGAGAAAATAAAATGGAACCTCAATAGATGGAGCAGCAAGAAATTGTTTTTAGAATAAGGAGAATAATTCAACTTATGCAAAAACAGAAGGATTTGAATAAGAAAATTATGAGAATGCTGAAGGAAATGTTTGATTTGGTAAACTTTGTGTGTTAGGCACTTGTTAATGATTTGCTCAATGAAGTAGGCTAAATCGAAAACCTGAATTTCATAGTCAAACATTAAATAAAGAATATTATTCATAATAATAATAATACACACCTAGACTAAACGATGCTTTAGTGGAAAATTATTTGGAAAATAAGTAGGTAAATCTAGCCTTTCTGTAAGGAAATGAGCTTCAACACAGCTCTTAACCGGCCTTCTGGAACCGAGCACACAAGTACTGGATGTTCACATCACATCAATGAATGACCTCAAAAAAAGATCTTCCACCATATAAAACCACACTATTTTATTTGTTTTTACGGACTTTGCTGAGCATAGACTTGACAGACAGTTTCAGTTGAATTATGGTGCAGATGTTAGTAAATAGCCTAATTTTCATATTCAGTCTGGAACCAAACGTGTCCAAATCTTCTCCATGTGTAACTTCTGCGCAGATATATTAGAAGGACATTTTTTCTCTCCTCAGTCGTGTTGAACACATCATGTGGAGCATGTGTCTGGAGCATGTTGGATACCATTATAATGCATTTTATTTTGCGACGTCATCAATGACCACCAGTTCTCCGTTTTTTTTTTTTTGGTGTCTTCATCACACTCTTTCATGAGATTGATTTTATGTAATTGACTTTTAGCCAAAAGGTGCGTGTTTCTCTTTCTACAAACCTTTACCTTTCAGTGCCAGTTAAAAAAAACCTTTTCTAAACTGTTATAAAATAGGCTAAATATTTTAATTAATAAAGCAACGTCTCGTTGTTATAGATTTCGGAATAAGTCGTAGGGGACACTTTTGTACAGCCTCTTACCACAAGGAGGAATACACAGAGAAGGTTATACGCCAGTTTACAACATCCAAGCAACCAGTGAGGACGCTTCTTTCCGGCCAGATTTGTAATTATGGAATCCAAAACTAACAGCAGGATGGACATTGTGAACACTTCTTTCGCTGATTCCACAGAGACGAAGACTGGAATAAGTAGTTTAATAGAAACATTAACGGACGAGTGTTTTGGGCAAGGCAGGTTCTCCGAGCGAAGTTTTGGAGACGCGGGGTCTTTACGCAGCAGCGCGCCTGGATCAAGCAGCGACGCTCTGGATCAGCTATCTCTGCTGGACTTGCCTCTCAGTACCACCACGTATACAGGTCACATGGATGACTTTCTGAAAGTCGAAAGCGGACAGTGGAGCGCGAAAGCGCTTCTGCCCAAGGAGAGTTCGTTTATTAAAGATGAGAATGAGCATTCTCTTATTATGGAGCCACCGAACACTGATTTCGACCTAGGCTTAAACATCAGCGCCTTGGAAAGCTGCTACGACCAAGCAGAAAAGAAACAGCAGTGTGAGTTTACTGAGGAGTCTTCAACTTTGCTCTCATCTCAAGCAGCCCAGCAGGTAGTTGTGGACAGTTCTTCTAACTTTCAGCTGGACATGACTCAATCTACAGTGGTTTTGCCACCACCGAGAAGAGTATCGCCTTCTCTCGGCAGAGGTATGTTGAATTTCGATGGAACGAGCGCAGCTACCCTGATACCCAAAACGGACATTTCCAAATGGATTTCACCCAAGGACTCTCCGTTCTGGTATCAGAGCGCTACTATGAATGAAGAGCACGCTGGATACTCTTCGCCAGATGGGTTCATCTCGCGATCACACAGACTTTACACGGCATTCCCTGGGTAAGCATGATATGTCATGTATGTTGTGCCTCATTCAGAATTGAATTTAAGCAAAATAAAGCTGTTAATTGTCTGAATTTAAAGGAGTATAGTATTAAACTTGTGTGTGTAGTTTTAATTTAATTATTCAGAATAATTATTATTTTGGAAATGTCACCTTTACAAATTTGTATTTATCATTATATATTGAAATAGACTAACTTTACCATATGCACAATGGAACAAGTTTTCTGTCGTTACCCCAAATCCTTCAAAATGGAGCCGAAATATTTTTTTTTCTTTTTTTTTTCTTTTTTTGTTTTGTTTTGTTCTACTGGACAAAATTTGACACCATGGTTGTGGGTTGTGGCCAATTCATTGTGAATTCCTCTAATTTTAACTGAATGGTAACCGATAAAAAAAAAGAGTTATATACTATATAAAAAAAGACCTTTAGGGGTAAAAAATAAGTACTTCTTATAAGTACATGTACATTATATATGTGTTTGTGTGTGTATGTGTGTGTGTATATATATATATATATATAGGGGTAATAAGTACTTCTTACAAGAACATGTACATTATATATGTGTTTGTGTGTATCTATATATATATATATATACACACACACACACACACACACACACACACACACACACACACACACACACACACACACACACACATACAATTTCAGTCTTACCTGTCATCTCATTGTAATTATTCCTGAAATTTACAAGAAATTTCTTAGTGAAAATTGTTTCAAGGTAATATTATACCTTTTTTTATTGTGTATTCTCTAATCAGTCATGTAGAGGGTGTTTTTAAATTCTGCTCCTAAAAATAATAATAATTAAAATAATAAAAAATCAAATTTTGCACATTTTTACATTTACATATTACATCCACTTGGTGTGAGCCAGAACCAAGTTCTTTAAAGGAGCAGGACTAAGCACATCTACTTTAGCACTGAATGAGCTAACCATTAAAAATCACTTAATCAGAAAGTCAGAGGTCAGCACATATTGTACAGTGACCCAATTTGGACACTTGTGGAACACTAAGAAATTTGTGTGTTTCATTTCAAACAGTAGAGCATGGTGATATAGCAATGCCATGGTCATGGGTTCAATTCCCAGGAAAAAAAAATAACTGATAAATGTAAATGTGAACCTTGAATGCAGTGAAAAGTGCTCTGGATATAAGTCTCTGCCCAATGCATACAGTAAATGTAAAATATCATCAAGTTACATCTGCAGGTTTAAAACCATTTGGTCCAAAAACGTTTTTGAGCCATTGTTATCAGAATCAGAATCAGAATCAGAATGAGCTTTATTGCCAGGTATGTTCACACATACGAGGAATTTGTTTTCGTGACACAAGCTCCGCAGTGCAACATAATGACAGTTACAGAACAAAAAACACAAAATGGAATAAAAAATGTAAAAAAAATACAAATAGGTAGATAAGGAACGAAAATATACAAATTGACAATGTATGGCAGGTATATTACAATGAGCATTATGTATGTACAGGTATATTATGTGCAAAAAATGTAAGTGTACGCTAAGTATGTGTGTTAGATAAGTGTATGTATATATAAATATAAATAGTGTAGAGTGTTCCACAGTTTTTTTCAATTGTTCAGTAGATGCATTGCCTGAGGGAAGTTATTAAGGATGTGATAGAATATTGTGTCTTGCTTACATTCAGGGTTCCATCTCAAAGACTGTGTGTTATATGTGGAGATGAGGCTTCAGGTTGCCACTATGGAGTTCTTACCTGTGGAAGCTGCAAGGTGTTTTTCAAGAGAGCTGTTGAGGGTGAGCAACATTGTACTAAAACTATTGTAATAATTCTGTCAAAATGCAATGCTCTGTCTTGAACTATATTGATTTATCATGAACTTTGCAGACTGCACTTCCTCTCTCCTGTAATGTTGATGTATTTCATGAAACAGGAAACTTCCCAAACAGGAAGTCTGAGCAGGACATATTTAAGGGATAGCCAATAGTCTTCAGAGCATATTGGAGGTGGGACAATCTAATTTTAAAGAGCATTTGATTTTTTTTGATTTTTTTTTTAAATGTGCACACACTAAATGTCTTTAAATAACACATTAGCATATAGTAGATGCCCTGAAAGCAAACAAAATATGTGGACTACAAGCTACCAAATATAACTTGCGATTGCATAGGGGTTTTTTGTATTTTCAGTGTTTTGTAAAGTGTTGTTGCACACAGAAACTTTTATATTGTGTTTCAACGTATGTGAGTCATGGTGCATACAGACTCCCAGAAGACTGTTATTATCATTTGGACCAATGTTCACCGTGTTCTTTCTCTGCCTTGTTATTCTTCTTATCACTGAGGACAGATATGTAAGAGCCAATATGTCTGACCATGGCCATGTCACTATGCCCTCACAGCCTTGCTTCAAACCAATTCACTCTGTGCCTTTCTCTTTCTTTTCCTCGCTGTGCTCACAAAATCATCCTCTTTTAAAAATTACATGTTACTCTAATGATTTCCGATGGAGAACTGCATTTATGTGCATCTGTGTTGACAGATTTTTTCCCTTACATAGTCATTCATTGGTTTAATAATTTTTCTTTTTTGTCTCTTGTCTAGGTCACCATAACTACCTGTGTGCCGGACGGAACGACTGTATTGTTGACAAAATCAGGAGGAAAAACTGTCCTGCATGTCGTCTTAGAAAGTGCTACCAGGCAGGGATGATGCTTGGAGGTATCTTTCATGTGACAATTTTTTTTTACATATTAGGGTTTGTATATATTTTATATATTAAATATAAAAATAATCAAGCTTCTTAAAACTTAATAGACATTAATGGACAGTCATACTTTACAATGTTGAATATTTTCCAAAGGCCAGTCTTATCAAGGTTAATATCAGAATTAACATTAGTTAACTATAGTAGTTAGCATAAACAATGAAACATAATTCTGAATCATTTATTTATCTTGGTTAACATTAGTTCCAGCATTTACTGATACATTACTAACATGAGAAGTCTGTTAAAATTGTTTAATAGATCTGGGCTTGGATTATTTTTTAACTGAAACTAACAATGATAAAGTTAAAAGATTGCAAGTAACATTAATTAAAGGGACTTTATTGTAAAGTATTTTAAAGACATTTATTCACCTTCGTGTTGTTCTAAACCCAAATAACAGGACTTTCTTCAGTCTTAGACAAAAGAAGATGTTTAGAACAATGTCCAAGCTACTTATTTCTATACCGTCCCCTTGGAATTATAAGGTTCTATTTGACATTTTTGTCAAAATTGAGTTATTCACATATTCTTATTCAGTGACAACTTATTTATATTATGTGATAGATTTTTTAATGTTCTGTACAATTTGGGACTTTTTATTTAAATAAACAACAAATTTGTATCTATACAGTCAAATGGAATGCAAAAACTTTGAAGCTCAATATCTCAAAACTACTCAGAATGCAGCTAGAACCTTATAATTCCAAGGGGACGATATGGTGAAAGTGAACAGAGACTGGGGCTGTCAGTGATCAATTTGAAAAGAAATATATTTATAACCCCAGCATATTGAATAAAAGTGACAAGATGATCAAGACAGACACTCATTACAGTACATTTATGTTTCAGGCCGTAAGATGAAGCGGTTTACGGGTATGAAGGTCATGGGGTTGAGTCCACCGTTGATGTTCCAGGGTCCGTTGTCCCTGCTGGCTGATGGTCAAAATGTGTCCTCCCTGCACTGTATGCCAGTGATCCGTGAGCTGCAGCTGTCCCCTCAGATGATCAGCATTCTGGAGAACATTGAGCCACAGGTGGTGTACTCTGGCTATGACAGCTCACAACCAGAGCTTCCCCACCTTCTCCTCAACAGTCTCAACAGACTCTGTGAGAGACAGCTGCTCTGGATTGTTAGATGGTCCAAGTCTCTTCCAGGTAACACCTTTACAATCAGCCTAATAAACATTTGAGGTTACACTTTTAAAGATAAAGGTTCTTTATTGGAATCTAACCCTCGACTGTGGAACGTTTCTATTTGCACAAAAGGTTCTTTATAATGGAAAAAAAGTTACTTCTGTGTTTAACAGGTTTTCGCAATTTGCACATCAATGACCAGATGACGTTAATCCAGTATTCCTGGATGGGTTTAATGTTGTTCTCGCTGGGTTGGAGAACCTTTCAGAATGCCACCACTGATTACCTGTACTTTGCGCCTGATCTCATCTTGAGCCAGTAAGTAACAGTAAAGACAACCGAATTAAAATCTTTTGAAGAGTGAAGGCCCCTGGTATACTAGCAAAATTGGAAAACAAAGTGGTGCGACATCATTTCTAAACAAAATCAGGCCAAAGCAAAGCTTGTTTGGGCTACCGAAATCAAAAAGTGGCAAAGTAAAATTTATTGAAAAGCCTTTGAACCACCATTGGCTTGTGGTAATTATGGCACTTATCCACTGCATGGTACGACTCGGCTCGGTACGGCATGGCTCAGTTCGCGTTTCCACTTCACATGTTGTTATTGTTGCGCTGCCTCTACTGCCACGACTCATGAAAAACGTTTTATTTCGTGTCACCCCATCATGGTCTCGCTGGATCCACTTCTCTGCTATCAATGGGAGGATCATCTGTACTTCCTCAACAGACAACGAAACAGTGATTTTTGGGTTGTTAAAAAAGGTGCGCTTGTTCAAATTAGTTGCGTTCGCTCCTTCGCTGGCTGTGCTGATTTAAATCTAGCGGTTTTTTTTCGTTTGTGTCGCAAGTTCATTGACGCAGGTAGTGATGATCCTCACCTGCCAATCTGTGATCAGCAGTGTTTAAAAATCACGTTTTGGTAATGGTACAGTTCACTTAGAACCTCAACTGAAGTGGAACTAAAAAAAGTACTAGGTACTGGTACTGTACCGAGTGGAAAAACCCCCAAAAGTAAACCCTACCGAACCATACCATGCCATACCATGCAGAGAAAAAAACACCATTACATAATTGTAATTCCAATTGAAAGTGATATTGACTCTACTTGCACTGAAACAATTGTATGTGATAAATAAGTGCTATATAAATAAGTGTGACCTGACATGATTCGGCCAGAATCCTGAATTGCAGAGATCTGGAGCAAACATATCCACATAGCTAAGATCAGATGCTTTCTTAAACGCTGCTTTCTCACTGTTCGAATTCATTTATTTATTGTGCTCTTAAGAGAATAGTTCCCAGCACACATGTTCGCTAACAGAATACTGCAGCTCAGGTATTTCAAACTCACAAGTGAAGAACAAAAATTAACTTTGCTGTGAGTGCAATAGGGGCTTTATCATGGACCTTTACCTATTTTGTACCTTATTTCTGGAATGTGTCTGGCTATTAGAATCCCAATAGCTACATTCAGTTAACAGTTGTGTATATATTGTATATGCAGTAAACAACAGACATTGAGGAATGCTTAGTATTCTCATAGAGCTGTTTACATTTTAGTGATCAGCTGAGGAGGTCTCCGATCTACGACTTGTGCTTGGCTATGCAGTTTGTTCCACGGGAATTTGCCAACTTGCAAGTGACAAAGGAAGAGTTTCTGTGCATGAAGGCTTTGATGCTCCTCAACACCGGTAATAAATCCTCTCGGACTCATAAAACTCTTACTGACTGACCCTCTACAGGCCAGTTTGTTTTTTTAGAATGCAATATTAACAGTCTGGACAATTTTAAACCAATGGCCTCGTGCCAGTCGACATGGATAGACAGAGATACGTGTTTGGCAAACTGTGAGACCTTGAAAAGTCCAACTAAGTTTCAATTCCAAACTAACAATTTTCAGCCGTCATAATCTTTCCAGTGATTTACAGAAGGAACATTTTATGCATGGTGAAACAGCTCAAAGAAGTTTTAATTTATCTGTAACTAATGCTGCAGGAAACTCTAACATAACCACTGGTAGAAGTTCTTTGGTAATGATTTAACATGATGCATTTGTGACAGTTCCTCTAGAAGGCTTGAAGAGTCAAACACAGTTTGATGAAATGAGACAGAACTACATCTGCGAGTTGACGAAAGCCATCCAGCTGAAGGAGAAAGGAGTGGTGGCCAGCTCACAGAGATTCTACCATTTGACCAAAATCATGGACGCCATGCATGAGGTACAGCATGAGTAAAAAAATACAAAGGGGAGCTATAGTCTAAATATACGTGATTCTGATTGGCTGTCAGTGTTTTAATCGCACATGAGCTGGAAAAAGTCTTTATGACAGTGATTCCAACAATGCGTTACATTACTCTGTGTCAATATCAGTGTAGTTGTGGTGTGGACTTCCATATTCTTATAGAATCAGAATGATTAATAAAACGTCATACTGTAGTTTCAGTTCTTTTCCTTGGTGTGAATGACCCTTTAATCTGTTGTTTAAGAACACATTGTGATAAGCTGCGTGATGTCGACATCAAATGAATAGTTTATCGCATGTATGAAATCTTTCATTTGAAATACGTCACATATTCACGCCATCACTTGTTAGATATCAGAGTCCACAAAGAATGATAGGCGAGCTTGAATTGTAATGTTGAATTTATCCTTGTGTAGATTGTAAAGAAGGTCAATCTCTACTGTCTGAGCACATACATCCAGGCGGACGCCATGAAGGTGGAGTTTCCAGAGATGATGTCAGAGGTCATTGCATCGCAGATGCCACAAGTGCTGGCGGGAATGGTTAAACCCCTCATGTTTCACAACAAGTGATCCAGACAGGATGCTTGGGGTCTGTGTTGATGTACATCTCTGATGTATGTGTACCACATCTAATTAACACTGACATTGATCTTTCCATATACAATCATCCCCTTATAATAGTTACAAGTTCTTATGTAATCTTATTCAAATCTGCTATTGCCTTTTACAAAACATGTCAATCTTACATAACATGTTTCTGATAACTTTTATGTTAAATACAGAGAATGTAACTTTCAGTCTTAATATGTGCTAAAATGTTTTTTTATTTTTTATGAATCCTTAAATATGACAAAAATTGTAACATATTAGACTCTAATTTATGGTTAAATTATAAACTTAAATCCTAGCTTTTCAGGAAATGTATCTGAGTGTGAGGAAAAGCCAATGCTTATCTGTCTAACTTAGTTTTCATGGTCAGATCTTGCAAACACCAAATGCCAGGCACCTTTGATCTTACATTTACACACTATCCATTCACATAACATGTTATGATAAACGCTGATTGCAGACGCCAACAATGTTTGAAAGACAAAGAGCTCAACTGTACATTGGCTCAGAGATCACTGTATAATTAGTGGATCGTTGTATAATTTGATCCAGTCTGATGTTTATTTTTAAAGCAGAATATTAAATGTTTTATCAAAAGCCAAGATCATAAAAGTTGAAAAACATTTTTTGGATCATCTGTCTTTTCCTATCTGTGACCTTGATGGTTTAGCTGAAGGGAGTATCAGTCCGGCATCAACAGTCAAGGGTACGGAGCATTCTCATGTGTTTAATTGGAAAAGAACACTGGGATCTTGGCAATCGCCTGCTTTCCACATACTTCTGATGCTTTTTCTCCTCGGATATCTGCCGGAATCAAGTGACTGATGTCTGAGATTTACTTCAGATGATTTAGCTTTTATTAAATAGAAAACAAGAAGTGGGTCTCATTTTATAAACAAATTTATTGGCAGAACAGAAATGAACTAAGAAGAAAAATATATGATTTACAAAATAATCATCCATGTATAAACTTCTATAATCTAGATTTTCTATCACCAGTTATTTTCATTGTACAAGTTTGGAATATTTAATTATGGAGACAATAAGATGACTGGAACGTACCATGACAACTTCAGAATGAATAATGTGACCTGGACCTCATGCACAATGAAGCGTTGACAGCTAGACTTGATTCATTAGTATTTGTTAAAAACTGAATTTTGCTTGACGTTCTGAAGTGTCCTCGATGCAATACTGAGAAATGATCCACTGCTATCTCATGCTTTATACCAGTGGTTTCCAAACTTTTTTTAGGATTAGAAATATTGTGTATAAGAAAATATTAGACCTTTCAATTATAAATAACTGGAACACTTCATTGCATTCCACTCATTTGATTGAATAAAGCAGTCTTTCAAGTGTGATTATATTTCAGCACAAAACTGGAAGATTTTACTGTCCACCAAAAATTTATGCTTAAATGGCTGTGCTTAAAATTCTATAAGTCAATAACATACACCCAGTGGTCAATTAATGTTGAAAAGGCATCAAAGTTGATGTAAAAAAAAAAAAAACGGTAAAATCTGCAAATCAAACTGATGTCAAAAACTTGACGTTGATTTGATGTAAATTGAACATCAAACATATTGGCCTACATATACTGTACATTTAACCAATTTCAAATACCTCTGGAGGAAACTGTCATCAAACAAACTGAATTTAAAATGATGTTACAGCATCTTGATCAAGTCTTGACTAATGTTTGACATCCAATTGATATCAAGGTGCCGGCTGGGCATATTTATTCATTTTTACTTTCAAAGCATTTTATTAACAGCATAATGTGATGAATATGAGTATTATAACTGAAAATGAGTAAATATAATTATATGTCCCTTTAATGTCAGCAGCACTCAAGCTGCGCAAGCAAATTATCTTGTTTTTCAGTGTTCCCAAGTGAAATCTTGTGCTTCAGTGTTAAGCTGGAGATTTGCCCAGATGGTTAATGTCACACTTTACTTGAAAACTTTAACTTAATTATTAGTCATCTAGAAATATTGCAGAGATGTGTGTTCATCTTGTTTGTTTAATTTAGCTGTTTAAAATGTTAAAAAATCCTAACAATTGTGGTCTAAGCCTTCTGAAAAAGAATGACAGTAAAACCAAGTACATTCACGATAAAAAATAAACCACACAAAGCAGAGTTTCTGCTGAACTGAGTTAAAGATTACAGTGATTCACAGCTCAAATAGTTACTGCTGAGGTTTAACATTCTTCTCTATCATTTCAAGGCAGTTAGCATTGAGCTAAAATAAAAGAAAATCTGTCTTTTAGACTTATTATCTGACCTTTCTTAACAGAATTACAGTATTCCACCACATAGTAGACCTAAAAGGACCATTTAGTGCAGTCCATCACACCTCCTGATCTCAGTGTATGTGAATTTGTTTATCTGGACTCAAGCAGCACATGAAGTTCATTTCAACATTTTAGCCTCAGCAAAAGCTTTGGAAGCCAGTTGTCTAGAATTACAGCCGTGATTCAGATATCAATCACCCTTGTGCTGCATCATTGTGGTTTTTTTGTACCATCCATGAGCTCTTAATTTCACTTACATAAATTCCACTTACATATCTGTCAATGACTGATATACATTTAAAGCCCTTGGTCTAAAATTGATGTTACCATGGATACCATGAAATGCTTGGGCCTCCTTGGTTGGACGCTGTCAGAGGAACACCACATAATTTTCAGGAATGAGGCCTGTTTTGCCCTCAAATGTTGCCTGGAGCCAGCCCGGTTCCACTGAAGGATACACTACACAGAGGAAAATGAGAAAGTTTAGTGGTGAAGACTTGATAGGAAAAATCTATAGTAATATTACTCATACTTAGAGCTACTTTCTGAGAGCGTTTTGGGACAGATGACAAAAGATCATTGGGTCAGCAGAGCTTACTATTGTTATCTTGTACATGCTTTGTATATTTAGCAAAAGTAAATTATTCAATATTAAACAGAATGTTGTTTACTGATTTGATGTTACCAATAATGTCTTAATTTTAGAAGCATTAATTATACTGTTAGACATTACAAATCAGTCAGTAATGTTTCCATCTATTACTGACTATATATGAGCAATATTACACAAGTAGCAGTGCGATATGGCTGTATATTAGCATGGGCCATAGGCACGAGGCCACAGTGTGTTCGTGATGGTGATTTTAGTTACGTTATTCTGCGACAAGAGAATGTCTTTATGAGTCAGCAGTAAAGACTTTTATATTGAAAGAGACTGAAACAGGTTTGTAAAAAAGGAAGTTTTTTTTTCTTTTACTTTCAACAACACCTTGTATGGCACAACCAACAAATGCACTGAGCAGCGCTGTCATCTGAAATCACCCTTAACAGATGAAAGGATAGTACGACAAAGATATGGCTTTCCTCAGCGGACATTCAAACTGATGTTTTATTGTGAATATGAGATTGAGCTGAAGAATGAATGCGGTTTCAGATGCAGGTAACACACTCGCTCAGTCTATCCCTCTCTCTCATAATACTCTATATACTGTAATACAGTGAGCTTTTAAGCATTTTAATACAATAATATTTCTGTGAAGCAGCTCAAAGTTCCTTCAATACAAGTTTTAAAGTGACGTTTTTGAATTAGTAATGGAGGCTTGGGCTGGAACATTACACGTCAAGCCCTGATGTCACGTGTCGTTAGGGGACCTATACAGGTTGTGTGTGAAAGCACACACATATTCCGGGTAATAACTGGCAGTGTGAAAGTGCAAAATCTAGCGACCCGTGAACAATTGCCGGGACAAATTACCCGTGTATTTGCCGGAATCGCAGTGTGAAAGGGGCCATACAGTAACTTAAATAGCAATAATTTCTTAATCTTAAAAGGATTAAGACAACTTAATTTAAAAGTCATAGTCAACAAAGTAAAAAATAAAATGGCATTGTTTTGATGTGGTCAGTGAAATTGCAGGCAAGACAAGCCTGCAAAAAAAAAACTACCATCCATCTGGGTCAGCAGAAAACATCCTTATTGTCGACCCTGCAAACCCTAAACATCACATCTAACATATGCCTGTGTGTCGTCCCACATGTTAAGTACAGACTTGAACTTTACCTCAAATTGTGGCATATTGAGGTGTGCTATTATTTTTCTAAGTGATTAGACATATTGAAACAGTTGAACAGAAACACTCAAAAATGTAGAAACTACAAGCAAGGCCCCTTTCCAGCCTGCATCTCAGACAAACACAGCATGTGTAGAAGTTCTGAACAAACTTGAGACACTGGAGCCATTACTTTTAAAGTGATTTGTTTGTCCGTTATGTTAAAAAAAACAATAGTGACCTCAGGAAAGGGGGCATCAGTGAACCGCATGGTTTTAATTAATAAAGGATCAAGTTAGGTCAGTTTGCTCTGATAAATTACCCACATAAAGCTTTCAAAGGACCTCACAAGTGACCTCAAAGGACCTCACCCTGTAATGACACATTTCAGCATACTCCGGACTATCTGAGCATCTGTTTAGACTGTAAAGCATTAGGCAGATGAGATTTTAAATTGTTTTATAAGCAGAGCTCTTATAAGTCAACAGTGAGATGCTTGATGGGTAAAAGGTGGTTTATTTTGTGCTAAGTGTTTGCTGAGCTTTAGAGAGGGGAAGACGCTGCCTTCACCAGGTTACTGTGACCTGTTTCAATGCCCTGATGCCCAGCCAAGTTTGTTCCTTGCGGAAAATAGATCCAGCTATAAAATCCCAGTCCTGACATGTTCGAAGAACAACAACAGATGGTTGTTCCACAGAGCAGACACTGGAATGCATCATTTTCCATCAATATTAATGCCCTGGTATGCAGCATGGATGGACGGACGGACGGATGGATGGACAGACGGGAGGCAGACAGACAGACAGACAGATAGATGGATGGACTTAATGGCAGACAGACAGACAGACAGACAGACAGATAGATAGATAGATAGATAGATAGATAGATAGATAGATAGACAGATAGACTCACCGTTGGAGAAGTGAGCCCCCTGTGGGAAGCTCAGCTCATTGCTGTTTTCAGCTTCACATGAATATATGGCTTTGGCATCTCTGTAGATGAAAATCAGAAATGATAACATGTATGTATGTTCTCGTACACTGTTTTAAAAGAGAATTTGTTGGTTTTATGTTTTTATGACATTTGCCATCAAACATATCTGAGACAGTAACGTTTTAATGGGCCATGTTCATTGTTACCTTCCCAAGGGAGGAGGTTTTACAGCTGATGGGTTCTCAAAAAGCATCGCTCTGGCAGCCCTGGAACACAGAACCATGCCAAATGACAGGGTGAGTGTCAACGATTTGATGTCACAAGAATTAGACTGAATAAACAAACCATTTGCAGCTAAAGCAGGTATCAACAATTTGACTTCACATATACAGTAAAAAAAGGTATGCATTCTGCATTCATTACTGGTACATTTAGAAAGTAAATATATTTGTATTGTGTACAAATGTGAGCATCACCTCTGTAACAGTGATTCATGTACACTTTATGTCTGTTAAAGTAACGCACATATTCTCAGGCCAAACATTTTTCAAATCAACATGTTGCTAACACTTGAAGCTGTACAACTTATAAAAGCAAATAAAAGGGTTTTTGAATCGAGTCCTCTTAAGTGAGATGTGATGTTTCTTTTCTTCTCTGTCATGACAAGTAAAATGATATATCCTTCCCTGAAGAGAGAGTATAAAAACTAGTGCTAGCTCACATCAACCCTTTCAGTGGTGTAATTAAAACTTGTACCAACAAAGAACTGCCATTAATCTCCATTGAGGCAGCTTCCTCTTCAAGCCAGCAACTGCACTACAAAATACTGCACCATGTTTCCTCACTATGTACTGTACACTGAAAAACGTTTTTACATTCCTCATGATGTAGTGTTTTTCTGAAACCTGACAGACACAATTAAAAGCTGACACTAATTTGAACGTACATCTTACATGATCGATTAATCAGTTGCACTGAGATTTAAATAAAATAATTAAAACAAAATAAAAATGAAAAAAAAAAAAATCATATAATTCTTACAGCAGCACATTACCTTAAATAACGTGCCATAATCTATCAATCCTATTTGGTTTTAAATTAGACCTAGTATATTTTAATAGTAATAATAGTAAAAGTAGTATATTTAGTAATAATATTAATAGTAGTGCAGTTTTTTACTTTTGTCTGCCAAATCAATTTCTTCAAAAGTTTATTGTATTGTAATCAGAAAGCCATTCTGTGTAACACTTTAGGTTCCATTTGTTAACCTTGGTTAAATAACAATGCAAAATTATTAAAGTGATAAATGATTAAAATCTAAAGTTGTATCTGTTTATATTATTCAGTGGAGCTGAGCTAACATGGACCAACAATGAACAGTTATATTTTTATTAGATAACATTAACAAAGATGAATAAATAAATACTGTAAAAAATGCTCATTGTTAATGTTAAAGTATTGCGAGATAAACTCGCATTTGTGACTTTTTCTCAGAATTGCGCGTTTTTATCTGGCAAGTTTTTTTCTTTATAAGACGCAGTTGTGAATTACAAAGTCTGAATTCGGAAAAATAAACTCGCAATTGTGACTTTTTCTCAAACTGCAAGTTTTTATCTTGCAAGTTTTTTTCCCCCACAATTCTGACTTTATAATATGCAATTTTCAATTATAAAGTCAGAATTCTGATATAAACTCGCAATTGTAGTCTCAGAATTGGACTTTATAAGTCACAACTGTGAGTTTACATTGCAAAATTCTGAGAAAAAAGTCACAATTACTTTTTAAAAAATTTTTATTCAGTGGCGGAAACGGGCTCCAATAATAAATATGGTATATAGTATGTTTAACAAGAATGCAAAAGTTTACATTTCTAAAAACGTGTTTTAAAATGAAGGTTTTTTTATTTGTATTTTTTTCATCATCTTCATCCTAATATGTTGACTAGAATCTGTTGTTGAACCATAAACTTTTGATTGGCTCACAGGGTATACATGGTCCCCCAACATATCAAGTTTTTTCTTACATCTAAGAAAACTGGATGACTTCTCATCTGAGAATGAGTGCTAGAGGAACAGAAAGAGCTGGGTTTTCATCAAATGTCAGCTTCAGCATCAGTGGGTTGGATACTGATAGAGAGTTTCACTTACACTGATCCTGGTCTCTGATAGCAGTTGGTAGAGTTGTTGTTCTCCAGCTTTCGGCGCAGGACCATTTTAGGTGGCAGATCGTGGTAGGGGGTGGATGCTAGATTCTGTGCAGACCCCATACAGCTCTTACGACCTCCAGAGAGCCCTAAACACGAGAGAACAAAATAAGTAAATTGGTTTATTTTGTGTAGTTTAGGGGTTCTAAACCAAGTAAAAAAATAAATAAATAAAAAAAAAATAAAAAGAAAGAAAAAGAAAATACATTTGAATTCAGTTTTGTAAAGACAAAAAAAAAAGGGACATACACTATTGGTCAAAATTTGGAACAATTCATATATATATATATATTATGGGTGTAACGGTACGTGTATTCGTACCGGACCGTTTCAGTACAGGGCTTTCGGTACTGTCAAGTGTATTTTAACTGTGAGGTGCCCACACTTGAAAGGGACCAGACTTGGGATTTCACTCAGAAGAATATTTATTTTGATCAGTTGATGTAGCAATGTAGTAGGATCAGATGTAACAGGTGAAAAACCTTTAAATAAATAAAAGAAAAAGAAAACACAAACATTTTAAATAATCAGGTATTTTCCTAACACAGGAAAGGTCAAATGCATTTTACAGGCAACACAGCTTGGTCTTTTACTCTGCATTTTACAAGCAACACTATACCAATCTAAACATTTAGTCTTAGTTAACAGTTTCTCTTTTTTAAACCATGCAGTATTAATTTCTTTCAAACATTTACACATTTACCACATTAAATACCAAACAGATGAACAGACAAATGATTCAAACGAGAATCTGTGAAACAAGAGTCAACGTGAGCTTACCGATAGCCCGTCATAATCAAAGAAAAGAAAAAGTCCCAGTTCCTCACAGTGAATGAATTTGTGCCTCTGCCGACCTCTCTTCCCGTTGTACCCCAATCAAATGACTATCAAATGACTTTATGAACTACTTTACTTCTAAAATCGATACTATTAGAGATAAAATTGCAACCATTCAGCCGTTAGCTACAGTATCACATCAGACAGTGCACTATAGACCCCCTGAGGAACAGTTCCACTCATTCTCTACTATAGGAGAGGAAGCATTGTATAAACTTGTTAAATCATCAAAACCAACAACATGTATGTTAGACCCTATACCATCTAAGCTCCTAAAAGAGGTGCTTCCAGAAGTCATAGATCCTCTTCTGACTATTATTAATTCCTCATTGTCATTAGGATATGTCCCCAAAACCTTCAAACTGGCTGTTATTAAGCATCTCATCAAAAAACCACAACTTGACCCAAAAGAACTAGTTAATTATAGACCAATCTAGAATCTCCCTTTTCTGTCCAAGATACTAGAAAAGCTGGTATCCTCTCAATTATATTCCTTCTTATTGAAAAATGGTATATGTGAGGATTTCCAGTCAGGATTTAGACCGTATCATAGTACTGAGACTGCTCTCCTTAGAGTTACAAATGATCTGCTCTTATCATCTGATCGTGGGTGTATCTCTCTATTAGTTTTATTGGATCTTAGTGCTACGTTTGACACAATTGACCACAACATTCTTTTGCATAGACTTGAACACTTTGTTGGCATCAGTGGAAGTGCATTAGCATGGTTTAAATCGTACTTATATGACCGCCATCATTTCCTAGCAGTGAATGAAGATGTATCCTATCGATCACAAGTGCAGTATGGAGTACCTCAAGGCTCAGTACTAGGGCCGCTACTCTTCACGCTTTATATGTTACCCTTGGGAGATATCATCAGGAAACATGGTGTTAGCTTTCACTGTTATGCTGATGATACTCAGCTCTATATTTCTTCGCAGCCCAGTGAAACACACCAATTTGAAAAACTAATGGATTGCATAGTCGATATAAAAAGACTGGATGACGAGTAATTTTTTACTGCTAAATTCTGAAAAAACAGAGGTGTTAATTATAGGACCTAAAAACTCCGCTTGTAATAACCTAGAACACTGTCTAAGACTTGATGGTTGCTCTGTCAATTCTTCGTCATCAGTTAGGAACCTAGGTGTGCTATTTGATCGCAATCTTTCCTTAGAAAGCCACGTTTCTAGCATTTGTAAAACTGCATTTTTCCATCTCAAAAATATATTTAAATTACGGCCTATGCTCTCAATGTCAAATGCAGAAATGTTAATCCATACATTTATGGCCTCAAGGTTAGATTATTGTAATGCTTTATTGGGTGGTTGTTCTGCACGCTTAGTAAACAAACTACAGCTAGTCCAAAATGCAGCAGCAAGAGTTCTTACTAGAACCAGGAAGTATGACCATATTAGCCCGGTCCTGTCAACACTGCACTGGCTCCCTATCAAGCATCGCATAGATTTTAAAATATTGCTTATTACTTATAAAGCCCTGAATGGTTTAGCACCTCAGTATTTGAATGAGCTCCTTTTACATTATAATCCTCTACGTCCGCTACGTTCTCAAAACTCAGGCAATTTGATAATACCTAGAATATCAAAATCAACTGCAGGCGGCAGATCCTTTTCCTATTTGGCGCCAAAACTCTGGAATAACCTACCTAACATTGTTCGAGACGCAGACACACTCTTGCAGTTTAAATCTAGATTAAAGACCCATCTCTTTAACCTGGCATACACATAACATACTAATATGCTTTTATTATCCAAATCCGTTAAAGGATTTTTAGGCTGCATTAATTAGGTAAACCGGAAGCGGAAACACTTCCCATAACACCCTATGTACTTGCTACATCATTAGAAGAATGGCATCTACGCTAATATTAGTCTGTTTCTCTCTTTTTCCGAGGTCACCGTGGCCACCAAATCCAGTCTGTGTCCAGATCAGAGGGTCACTGCAGTCACCCGGATCCAGTACGTATCCAGACCAGATGCTGGATCAGCACCTAGAAAGGACCTCTACATCCCTGAAAGACAGCGGAGACCAGGACAACTAGAGCCCCAGATACAGATCCCCTGTAAAAACCTTGTCTCAGAGGAGCACCAGGACAAGACCACAGGAAACAGATGATTCTTCTGCACAATCTGACTTTGCTGCAGCCTGGAATTGAACTACTGGTTTCGTCTGGTCAGAGGAGAACTGGCCCCCCAACTGAGCCTGGTTTCTCCCAAGGTTTTTTTCTCCATTCTGTCACCGATGGAGTTTCGGTTCCTTGCCGCTGTCGCCTCTGGCTTGCTTAGTTGGGGACACTTCATCTACAGCGATATCGTTGACTTGATTGCAAATAAATGCACAGACACTATTTAACTGAACAGAGATGACATAACTAAATCCAATGATGAACTGCCTTTAACTATCATTTTGCATTATTGACACTGTTTTCCTAATGAATGTTGTTCAGTTGCTTTGACGCAATGTATTTTGTTTAAAGCGCTATATAAATAAAGGTGACTTTGACTTTGACTACTGAGTGTATTTGAAACACTGGACCAGGCGCGAGCTTCTAATTTCCCCAATTAAAATCACCTGGTTGAGCCCGCACCAGAGCGCGCACAGTCACGTGCGGGCCGGCATACAGAGCGCGCACAGGGAAGGCGGCATGTAGGAGAAAGAAAATGACACGTTGTACCACAACTACAGAAATGTACACGGAAGACAGCCATACCTCCACCGGGTTAGCGCGACACCTCCCACTCGATCATTACATGGCCATGCCTGGAAAGATCGCACTCTCAAGTGGGCTGGTCTCCGACCTGATCTTTCACTGGCACGAGGACCACAAGGCGCCGGACGTCCCGATGCAGAATGGTGCTCAAGTTGGGATCTCTGGCACCCGATTTTGGATTTCTCACCGAAATGCTGGAGCTTAGAGAGACCCTCACATAAACATCTCGAACAACACCTCTGGAATCAGGATTAACACCAACGACTCTTGCAAGTCTGAACTGCCCTCTCAGTGCATTTTGGTCACAGAGCCAAACTATGTCTCCAACGGCAACGTTCCTTTCAGCAGTATGCCACTTACTGCGAATGAACAGGTTCGGGCCAGCGAGTTGGCTCCAGGACTTCCAGAAATTGTTGACTATAGTTTGTACTTCTTTGAGTCTTTTGAATGGATAAAAAAATGGTGTAGTCGACAGTTTTGAAGTCTCCCCTTTGTGTGGCTCGACCAAGCAACAAGTTGTTCGGCGTGATGTACTGGATGCGCTCTTCTCGGCTCTGAACTCTGGCGTCGATGGGTCTCTCATTAGCAAGATTGGCAGCTAGCTGGAGCACAGTCAGGAATTCACTGAAGGTAAGGCCTTCCACATTGGTAAGACTTTGGAGGGCTCTTTTAGTGACTCTGACAGCAGCTTCGGCGGTCCCGTTTCGGTGAGGTGAATCGGCCGGGAGGATTTTCCACGTCCAGGTGGTCTCATTTCTGGCAGCATACTCTTCAAGCGACTCTTTGTCCTGTTGATTCAGGTAAGTATACATTTCTTTTAGTTTGACAAAGTTTGTACCAGGATCAGACCAGACTTTCCGGGGATGGCCTCGGACAGCAGTGAACCTCTGGTAGGTAAGCAGAAAGCTCTCTGTTGATAATGTGTTTGCTAACTCGACATGGACGGCTCGGCTGGACATACAGCAAAATACGACACCCCCTACTTTCATAGTTACTCTCTTCTTTACATCATCCTTCACATAGTAAGGTTCAAATAAGTCAACAGACGTGAAATCGAATGGTGCAGCAGGACTGGACCTCTCTTCAGGTAAGTTTCCCATTATCTGCTTGCAGGTTCTTGCTTTTGCTTTCCTGCAGAAGATACACTTGTCAACAACTTTTCGGGCAATAATTCTTCCTCTTATGACCCACGCCTTCCTTCTCATCCGCAATAGAGTTCCCGCCACTCCATCATGTCCCTCGCTGTGTGCTTCTCTGGCTAGCAGGGTGGATAACCAAGCTTGGAATGGTAGAAGAGGAACAGCTCTGTGGTCTTCTCCAAAGGTCTGGATTCTGCCACCACAAACCAGAAGTCCACTTGTCTGATCCCTGTAAACGACTAGTCTGTTTATTGTGGCACTTGGGAAGTTGACACCCTCTTGCGCTGCTAGGCAAAGGTCTCGGAACACGTCTCGTCTTTCGCTGACTTTAAGGACACCTGAGGATGGTACTGCCTCCCACTTTTCTTGGTCTCTGATCTTGGCACTCAGGAACTTTTTAGCTGCCCTCCAGATCCACGCCACAGTCCCGACCAACTTTCTCAGGTTGATGAAGTGCATCGACGAGCTGTCGAATTGCTAATCCTGCTGGTCTTCTGGACTCTACCCGGGCTGGATCGTGTGATGGATCTGTGCAGTCTTCAGGCGACTTCTGGTAAGTACTGCTACAAATGTCTTTTTCTGGATCTTTGTGACTTTGTCTCGGGCTTGGGCTGCAACCTCTTTAGCGGATTTCTTCGGCCACTCATCATCAGGAAGTTGGAGGAACTTTGGACCCGACTGCCACTCGGAGTCCTCAGTTAGGGCATCTGGATTGGCACCTCTGGTGATGATGTCTGCGATGTTTTCTAGCCCTGGAATCCACCACCAGTCCTGGACGTCGGTGCTGCTTTGAATCTCGCCAACACGGTTTGCGAAGAAGGTCTGGTAGCCATAACTCTCATGCTGTATTGCGCCCAGGACGGTCTGACTGTCGACAAGATGGTACCATTTCTCGACCTGGAGTCGGCAGTGTCTCTGGAAGTAGGCCTTGAGACGGGCTGCAAATACGGCTCCGCACATCTCAGCTTTCACAGGATCCCCTCTGTGGTCGAGAGGGGTCAGCTTGGCTTTGGATTCGACCAGTCTCACAACAACACCATGGCTGCAGCTCCAGCGAAGATACATCACAGCGCCATATGCGTGTTCGCTGCCATCAGAGAACGTGATCTGGCGAAGCGAAGTTGGCTCAGGTCAGCATATTCTTCTAATAGCTTTATGGCGTCTTCTCTGAGACTATCAGACAAGGCAGCGTCCCACGGGTCTTCTAAGCAGTACCTTACTGGCTTCTTGGAAAGCTCTCCTAACCAGAATGGCACCCTTTTGCTTGACAGGAGTCACAAGGCCGAGTGGGTCGTACAGGCCAGAAACTTGGCTTAGAAGCTCTCTTCTAGTGAGTGGATCTGGAGTTTGATTTCTAACTTCTTCTCTCAGCAGGTTTTGACCAAGGCGCATCTTCCTCCTTTTCTTTGAAAAGTTAACTGCAACCATGACATGAAGCTTGTCATCATCGACGGTGTAACCAAGGCCAAGGGCTTTGTTTTCATCTTCCATCAGCTGGTTTGGCAGGATCATAGTCTTTGGCTCTGTTCTGGGCATTTCACTCTTGGGATCTTTCCTCCCACTTCGAAAAGAGTAGACCCAGGGCTTCATGTAGAATCCTCCAGCTTTCAGGATGTGCTCGATGTTGGCTGTGAGGCATTTCAGATGGTCAAGGTCGTTGTGCGAAGTCAGAATGTCATCGACGTAGGCATCTTCTTCCAGCACGCATCTCTCTTCTTTGAAGTAACTGAATGAAGGCAAGTTTGCAGTCTCTCGCATGGCGACTTGGGCTATGCAACCGGCAGGTTTGTCTCCGATGTTAACTCTTGTGATGGCATAATCATCTATTTTAGTATCTTCACTGTTACGCCACAGAAATCTGTGCAGGTGGACCTCTTGATCTTCCAGCCAGACGGAGTTATACATCTTGCGGATGTCACCAAGGGCAGCATAGACACCAGTTCGGAACCTCAGCAGGACAGCTCTGATCGGGTTCAGAACATCAGGACCTTTGATGAGGATGTCGTTTAGACTGAGACCTTTGTACTTTTGGCTGCTGTTCCAAACTAGTCTGACTGGGGTGGAGACTGAGTGTGGATTTGGCGCGATGAGATGGCTTATGTACCACACTGGCCCAGTCCAATTCTGCAGGACGTCTTCAGACAGCTTTATTGCAGCCCTGTTAATCACCATCTCATGGATTTGCGCAGTATAGGCCTTCTTCCACTCAGGTTCTTTAGACAGCTGCCTCTCAGTTCTGAGGAATGTTGCTTCTACTGCTTTCTTGTTGTTTGGTAGAGTTACTGGATCTTCTGTCCACGGATACTTAGCGTGCCAGTGTGGTTCAGTGCTGTGATCATCTCCAGTTGTATATGTCAAGCCATTTCTCACGAGCTCCATCTCCCTTTCCTCTGCAAGCGTCATTTCTTTACCCCCTGGCTGGCAGTTCCCGCAGCGACACCCTCCACATCTTGGCTGGCAGGCGGCTCCAATACTTTCCCACCTCCACCACTTCAGAAAGTCTCTGCTGCTGATGGCTGTGCTAGACTGAGATTCAGTGTGATCTGGATAATGGCAGGGAGCTGGGTCTATTGCAAACTCTCGATACTTGACTGATGCGGTTCTCATCGATCTCGCGAAATGAGTCTTGGATGTGTGGGCCATCAGGATGACTTCCTCGAAGAGATCTGGATACGTGCCCCCGACTGTCTTCCCGAGAGCACCAGAGCACCAGGTCGCCAATAGAGCAGACTTTTTGGGTCACCAGCTGGCCTTCTTTGTGGCTGATCAGAAGCTGGATCTCTTTAGGTCTAATGAGGTCTTTGAGGGGAATATCAGGGAAAATCTCCTGCAGCTTATTAGGTGGAACATGTCTGTGCACTTCTGCAATTCTGTCAAGTCCGAAGCAGATCAGTTGGTGAGACTTGAGGGTCCCTCTTAAAGTGCTGATACGGATCTTGAGGAGGTAGCGCTTGGTTTCAACAGACACCTTCATCCCTCCGACGCAATGGACGATCAGTGTGACATCTTCACTGCGAAGGATCAGTTTGGGTACGGTTCAGGTTCAGGTACGGTGCACGTGTGTACCGAATGACCGAATGCAATATTTTGTATGCAGAACATATACATTTTCGTGTTTCCAAACGAACATATTAAGTGGCGGAAGTCTCCGCGTTCAGCGCAAATCCCGCCCTGCAGCTGATTCTAAGGCCGGCGACACACTGGCTGCATGGCGTGAGCGTGGCGTTTCTGCTGCGTGTCAGTAGCGAGACACCTGCTTCGCGTTTTCTATGTCTTTACAAACCAGGATCGTGCCTGACGCGGCGCTGGCGCGCTGCTGCTACTGTAGGTGACATAGAGGGAGGCCGCCGAGGCGCCGACAGACTTGGATCTTGTCTTCACGACAACAATATCTATACTTCATGTTGAGCATAAATATAAAGCCTACTGATAAAGGACACCGTCAACAGTATTGACGGCAAAATAGATTATGTTTGACAGGTGCAATATGCCGGTGTGTCACTGTCCTAAGGTTTTCAAAAGGCATCACGCGAGTGTGAACATCACTACAACTAGGAAAAAAAACGATTGTAATTCAAACGCAGCTCCCGTCGGCATTTAAACAGACCTTTGCTCTTAATTCCGATCGGTCCAACGCAATAACGAAATCTGAGCAGGTCTAAAAACTTAAACTGTTGATGCTGCACTTTACACTTTGGAAAAGTTATATATTTTTTAAATATAAGCAGGCCTACAAGCTGGGATTGGTAATACTGCACTGTAATCATAGTTATTTATGTATATTTTTCATTTATATTTTATTATATGATATTGGTTTGAGACTGAGAGTATTTTATTTAGTGGAGAACTTTGCAGCAGTATTTAATTTCTTATTCTTTTTTTATTTTATATATATTTTATTAAAAAGTATTTTAAAAAAGTGTAAACAAATTGTTAAAAAAAAGTTTATAGTAATAAACAACCTGCAGTTTAATGTTTGCATTTCTTTCCCTTACTGTATCGAAAATGAACCGAACCGTGACTTTAAAACCGAGGTACGTACCCAAACGTGATTTTTGCGTACTGTTACACCCATAATATATATATATATATATATATATATACATATATATATATATATATATATATATAATTTTTTTTTTCCCCAAAGAAGTCTCTTATGCTCAGCAAGGTTGTATTTACTTGATCACAAAATACATTATAAAAACAACAGCAATATTGCTAAATTGTATTGTTATCTAAAATAACTGTTTTATATTTCAATATATTTAAAAACATAATGTATTCCTGTGATGGCAAAGCTGTATTTTCAGCATCATTACTCCAGTCTTCAGTGAAATTATTCTAATATGCTGGTTTGGTGCTTAATTATTATTATTATCTAGTTGAAATCTATTTTTGTTGCTTAATTCTATTGTTACAAAACAAATAAATGCTGCTCTTCTGAACTTTCTATTCAAAGAATCCAGAATTTTATTTTAAATGATTTCCACAAAACATTAAGCATCAAAAACTGCAGCAAAACAGTTTTTAACATTGATATTAATAGGAACCATGATTTATAATTGAGCACCAATAACAGATGATAACATATGAGCAGCAAATCAGCATATTAGAATGATTTCTGAAGGATCATGTGACACTGAAGACTCCTGAAAATTCAGCTTTGCCATCACAGAAATAAATTACATTTTAAATCATATTACAACAGAAAACAGTTATTCAAAATAGTAATAATATTTCACAATATTTCCACTTTAACTGTATTTTTGATTAAATAAATGTTGGCTTGAAAAAAATAAAAGAGTCTTCTTTGAAAAAAATCGAAACTTTTAACCAGTAACTTATGTTTTTGGCCCCTACCTTCTATGATGTGTAAAGATCTTAGAGATGGGGCGTTCGAGCGGTTAAGCTGTGCTGATTTGATTCCTACTTCAGAGTGAGGAGCCTTTCTGGGTGCTGGTGAAGAACTGGCAGCAGCTGAAGCTGCGTTCACCCTACATGACACCTCCCAATCCACACGGCCCGTGTCCTCTCTTGAGCTGGAGTCTGGACTGCTGGTGCAAGTGGGGCCCTGCGGCTCGTCGGAGGACAGGGAGGAAGGGACATGTCGCAGGCCGGGGAAGGGGGGCTTGTCTTTGGGCTGTGGAGAGGAGCAGGTTTTGGAGGAGCTGTTCTGCTCTGAGGAGTGGGAGGAGAGGGAGTCCATGCTGCCGATTGGAGTGCTGCCTGAACTACTGCTGAACGTGTCACCTGCAGGGGGAGTATGAACATGTGCTGTGGAGACATATAACAGCTGAAACCTGATTTGATTTCCTAATACATCAGTCTATTTAAGCTGCATTCCGTAACTTGTTTAGGTTATGTTCAATTGACTGGTAAAAATATTAAAATGAATTTCTGACGTTAGCATAAAACACAGAGGATACTCTGTGCAGTGAATGTGAAATGTGAGGGTGACCGGTGGTGTGAGACTCACTGTCTGCATCTGCCAGGCACATTGAGGGTGTGTAGAGGCTCTTGGGCTTGCGTGGGCCAGATGAGAGACAGATGGCTCTGCTCCTGCGAGACTCCGAACGAGAATGAAGCTGTGGCAGGGGAACATTAGGTTCCGGCGCTTGATGAAATATCTGTGAAGACAAAAATAAAAGAATAATAATAATCATTTGATTCGGCGATGATGCATTCAATTGATTAAAAGTGACCGTAGACACTAGATTTCTATTTCAAACAAATGCTGTTCTTTTTGAACTTTCCATTCATCAAAGAATCCTGGAAAAGAGAACACATCAGTTTTCCCAAAAATAGATGTTTTCAACATTGATAATACTAAGGAATGTTTCTTAAAGCACTAAATCAGCATATTAGAATGATTTCTCAAGGCTCTTATGACACTGAAGAATGAAAATTCAGCTTACATGGTTCGCTCCAGGACTTCAATTTCACCAAGCAACACCGAGCGGGGACGGCCAACGCCAACACTGATGGACTCTCCCGGATTTGGGAAGGGTCCACTTCCCGCTGTCTGTCAGGGTCCACTCCCCGCCCTCCCCCAATCTCCCCGCTTCTCCATAGGAACAGGACGACGCTTTGGGGGGGTGGGGGGTGTCCCGTGAAACGTGTCCCGAGCTCTCGTCAGCGTCACCCTGGAAACTGAGCAGGTGCAGGTGTGCCTGCTAACCATCCCCGCTCGGTGTTGCACGGTGAAGTCCCGTGAAACGTGTCCCGAGCTCTCGTCAGCGTCACCCTGGAAACTGAGCAGGTGCAGGTGTGCCTGCTAACCATCCCCGCTCGGTGTTGCACGGTGAAGCGAGAAACAACCGCGTCACCCTGGCATTCGTCTCCTTGCCATCCACTGTAGGGGAGCGTGGTCGGTTATGAGGGTGAAGTGTCATCACGGGCTGAGCGGCCACACCTGTGCCCCATCGAGCTCTGGTTATTTAAACCCAGCAAACGAACACCGCACCTACGCACCAATTGGAGAGGAAGCCGAGCACCAAACCGCCTCACACCAACGCCTTTTCACCACCCTTTCCTAAATAAAATCCACCCTTCGGGGAACTCACCTGCATCTTCGAGTCATTTCCTTCTTCACCCCGCCACTATATATATATTCATTTTGATGTTTATAACTGAAAACTAAGGAAAATCCCAAATTCAGTATCTCAGAAAATTTTAATATTGTTCAATATTATAGACATCTACCACTACACGAAGACGTATGCAAGACATGGGTGTCAGCTGTTGGATTGCTTGTGTCAAGCCACTCTTGAACAACATGCCAGACCCAACAATGCAGAAGAGCTGAAGGCCACTATCAGAGCAACCTGGGCATTTGAAATATATCAGTCTGTGTGTAATGAATGAATATAATGTATTGTACAAGTACAAGTCATGGTATTCTAATTATATATATATATATATATATATATATATATATATATATATATATATATATATATATATATATATATATAAAACATAAAATAAACACAGCTTTGGTGAGCATACAGTACTGTCAAATGTTTTTGAACAGTTGCCTTTTTAATGTTTTTTTTAACAATTCTCTTCTGCTCACCAGAAAAATACAACAAAAGCAGTAATATTGTGAAATATTTGTACAATTTAAAATAACTGCTTTTTATTTGAATATACTTTAAAATTTTATTTATTCCTATCATTGCAAAGCTGATTTATTTTTAGCACCATCACTCCAGTCTTCAGTGTCACATGATCCTTCAGAAATCATTCTAACATTATGATTTGCTGCTCAAATAACATTTGACTGGAAGTGTAAGAGACTTCTTTTAAAAACATTAAAACATATTCTGAAAGTTAGTCTATATAGACATCTGCAGATATAGATACAGTATGAATGTATCATTTCTTACAGGGGTATGTTGTGAATTATCTTGCCTTTTCAAAATTTTCAATGAGAATTTCTACCACGACATTTTGGAATTTGATGTTCATCATGGCAGCAACTGTTTCTTCCTGTGAGCGCATGAGTGTAGGGCCAAAGATCACTCCCAGATTGGACACGGTCATCCTGTTGCTCTCACTGTGAGTGGACACACTGCAGAGACACACTTCAGTCAAATCCTCGAACCAATAACATACTTCAAATAATACTTCATTACCCCACAAAACTACCTGACACCAATGAAAACTTGCATGCAGGACAAGACTGGTCTAATGCAACCTAGTGCTAGTGCAACCACTAAATTTTAAGTGGTGGAGCCCACAGATCAAGTACATCTTGTTCTTGGTTAAGCTAACGTTAGTTAAGAAGTCTTGCGAAGACGCCAGCTCCAAAAACACAGCACATGCTGGTGATCAACAATCTCATTTACAACATTTTGCTCTAAATAACTCTACAACATATTACTTGAGACTTAAAATAAAGTGAGTTTAGGGAGAGAAAGGTTTTCTTTCAAAAGTAAAAAAATAAAACAGTCAATGTTCAGTCATACTTGAGTAGATGTTTGATTAATATCTCCAGCATCTCTTTGTTTTTGTCAGGTAGTTTATGCACCAGCGCGTGAACTGCACACACTCTGTAGTTCTGATCATCAGATTCTTAAAGAAAACAGACCAAATATACACCATCAACACAATCTCAACACATATATATAAACATATATAGGCTAGCTTTTCAATGTCTTAATGTTTAGCTTTAGAACTTACTGACAGCCAAGAGGAAGTCTGAGTGGAGCTTGTATGTCATGAGAGGGTCAATGAGACACCTAGTTGACGGAGACGAGAATAACATCTTGTTAGCTCTTCTCTCAGAAAAGCTTTTGGTTATTTTCAACTCTCTCAAATGGAGAAAGGTACAGTACACTCTATTTCAGTGTAATCTTCCCATCAGCATTCTGAATGTCCATTAGGAGTAATAACATCAGCCTGTAACCTGTAGCAAATCCTGAGGAACACACTAACCTCAGGTAATTTTTGAGGCCGCTGGTGATGGTTTTATTGTCCCAGGTATCTGGGTCCAGATCCATATCTGATGCTGCTTTGTGTGCTGTAATAGAAAAACAGGAACAAATGTGCAAATGCTGTAGTGATATGAAAGACCCATGGAAAACTGCTCATTCAAAAAAGTCATATTTCAAAAAAAAAAAAAAAGTTGCAGGAAAATGAAGGTAATTATTAGGTTTATTAAGATTTTTGCACTGTAACATAATTTTCATGACAGTTAAGCGCACTTATTTATTATGGCAATGATAACAAGGATTATTTAAATTACAGTAATGAAAACTGTAGGTGAAAATGTAAATAACTGTCAAGAAAGTTCTTTAATTTTCTTTAAAATAAATAAATAAATAAAATAATAATAATAATGAAAAAAAAAACATATTTATTTTTTGAGAATCTATCTATCCAGGAAAGAGATGTCCTTATGAAGGGGAGGGGAATATCATGTTTTTGAAAATTTAAAAGAAATATGATATTATAAACTATGTAAAATTCCATATATAAAATAAAAATTGTCAATTTTTGTTTCATGGTGACATGGTGTTTAAAGTTTAAGTTGGTCTGTGATACTTTTACACTTCAGACATTAGTTCACATCTTTCAGAACAAGATTAATAGCCACCAGATGTGACGTTAAGCTCCAACATAAATTCATTTGACAATGTTTTTGCAAGACTGGGGGACTGCTTCAGAGCGAAGGATTTTTGTGATCTGTCCTGAATCACACATTTATTTGTTTAGTTCTCGAGGCTAGCATTAGATGTGTAGAGTGAAGTAACTTACAGAAGACTGTGGACATGAGCTTCTGCACTTTTGAGTTTATTCCACCGACTCTGTACAAACCCATTGTGTTGAGCCCTGTTGAGAGGAGAATGTGTACAGTACATACACAAATATAAACACAACACACATGCATAATTTCTCTAAATTTTGAAAGAGACAGACCAAATGACTTATGAATGACTTTATCTGACGTCAGATATGACCTATTATACCCAGTGTTCGGGGTAATGCATTACAAGTAGTTACGTAATCAGATTACTTTTTCAAGTAACTAGTAAAGTAACTAGTAAAGTAACCCATTACTTTTTAATTTACAATAAAGTATCTGAGTTACCTTTTTAAAAAAAAGTAACACCAGTTACTTTGTTTTTCCATTTATTGACTGACAAGTCTCCTGTCCCTATATTGGGAGAAATCATAAGTACAGAGGGCGTTGTGTGCGCTTTCTGAACATGATATAGTTCTAGACTAAATGTGAATGTGCATTACCTCATCCAACTTGTAAAAAAACTAATTTAGTATTCATCAAAAGGAATTAAAACAGTGAAATGTAAACTCAGAATAAGACGCAAACCTGCAATAATTAAATATGTTAAATAACACATATGTATCTAATCCCATTTTATTAACTAATGTCTTTGCTGCTGACCTTTGATGATCCAGTTCAACCATACTAATAAGCAAAAATGACTTTAAATAAACTAACAATTATGCTTCATTGTTTTTTTGTTTTTTATTGCTGAAGAGTGTTGAACATTCTTCTTCTGTGTTCTACCGTACAGAGTTGAATTTACTTTTCCTTCAGTCTGAGGTTTATACATTACACTTTTTGGTGTGAAAGGGATATTTGCTATAAATAGAACTTCTTATTTTAAAAACAATCAAGCCCTGCTCATATTTAAAAAGTAAGGCAAATGTAATGTATCACATTACTTTCCATAAAAAGTAACTAAGTAACATAATTAGTTACTTTTTTAGGGAGTACCGGAATATTGTAATGCATTACTTTTAAAAGTAACTTTCCCCAACACTGATTACACCACATAAAACGCTTTTACCAACTGATTTTAAAAAAAAATCTTTTTAATTTTGACTACGTAAACATTATTAATCAATAATACAGGTGCATCTCAATAAATTAGAATATTGTGGAAAATTTCATTTATTTCAGTAATTCAACTCACACAGACTGAAGTAGTTTAAGTCTTTGGTTCTTTAAATTGTGATGATTTTGACTCACATTTAACAAAAACCCACCAATCCACTATCTCAACAAATTAGAATATGGTGACATGCCAATCAGCTAATCCACTCAAAACACCTGCAAAGTTTTCCTGAGACTTCAAAATGGTCTCTCAGTTTGGTTCACTAGGCTACAGAATCATGGGGAAGACTGCTGATCTGACAGCTGTCCAGAAGACAATCATTGACACCCTTCACAAGGAGGGTAAGCCACAAACATTCATTACCAAAGAAGTTGCTGTTCACAGAGTGCTGTATCCAAGCATGTTAACAGAAAGTTGAGTGGAAGGAAAAAGTGTGGAAGAAAAAGTTGCACAAACAACTGAGAGAACTGCAGCTTTATGAGAATTGTCAAGCAAAATCAGTTCAAGAATTTGAATGAACTTCACAAGGAATGGACTGAGGCTGGATTCAAGGTATACAGAAGTGTCAAGGAATTTGAGTACAGTTGTCATATTCCTCTTTTTAAGCCTCTCCTGTACCACAGACAATGTCGGAGGTGTCTTACCTGGGCTAAGGAGAAGAACTGGACTGTTACCCACTGGTCCAAAGTCCTCTTTTCAGATGAGAGCAAGTCTTGTATTTGATTTGGAAACCAAGGTCCTAGAGTCTGAAGGAAGGGTGGAGAAGCTCAAAGCCCAGGTTGCTTGAAGTCCAGTGTTAGGTTTCCACAGTCTGTGATGATTTGGGGTGCAATGTCATCTGCTGGTGTTGGTCCATTGTGTTTTTTGAAAACCAAAGTCACTGCACCTGTTTACCAAGAAATCTTGGAGCACTTCATGCTTCCTTCTGCTGACCAGCTTTTTGAAGATGATGATTTCATTTGGCACCTGCCCACACTGCCAAAAGCACCAAAAGTTGACCTGACTTGCCAGCCAACTCACCAGACCTGAACCCCATAGAGAATCTATGGGCTATTGTCAAGAGGAAGATGAGAAACAAGAGACCAAACAATGCAGATGACTTGAAGGACACTGTCAAAGAAACCTGGGCTTTCATACCACCTCAGCAGTGCCACAAAATGATCATCTCTATGGCACGCCGAATTGAGGCAGTAATTAAAGCAAAAGGAGCCCCTACCAAATACAAGGTACATGTACAGTAAATTAACATACTGTACTTTCCGGAAGGCCAACAATTCACTAAAAATATTTTTCTTATTGGTCTTATGAAGTATTCTAATTTGCTGAGATAGTGAATTCTTGGGTTTTTGTTAAATGTGAGCCAAAATCATCACAATTAAGAGAACCAAAGACTTAAACTACTTCAGTATGTGTGCACTGAATTTATTTAATACATGTGTTTCAAGATCTGTTGAATTACTGAAAGAAATGAACTATTCCAAGACATTCTAAATTATTGAGATGCGCCTATATATTTATATTATAATTAAGTAATTTATTTTATAATTGTTATACAATTACACACACACACATACACACACACAATCATACTCCAGTAAACACGTCTCACCTCTCACCTCCACCAGCTGTATACACTTCCTCACAAAATTAAAGCCAGCTTCATTTAAATATGCTGCAAAAGATGGGTGAAAAGAAACAACATATTCAATAGATGGATTTAGCTCGTGTCACACTCTGGGGGAAACTGCTTACTCTGTAAGTACTCTGCTTACTATTACTCTCATAAATGTAATGCTATCGACCTTGTAAAGGGAAATGAGAGAGCAGAGACACACAAAGGGTGAAGTGAAGGGAAACAGAACACATTATCTGGATCAGTGTGTGGTAAACACAGGTAATCTGATGAGACCATGTGAGGTCAGACTCAAACGTCAAGCTCACTCTGATTGAAAAAACAAAAAATAAAAAAATCAAGACACAATATAAAACAAAATGATTTAATAATACTGTGGCTGTGCTTAAAGACTTAAATACTTACTCTCCTCTTTCTTGCTCAGAATAGCAGGAAGGTTGTAGATCTGAAAGAGAGAGAACAAATATTACTGTACATATAGTTAATTGAAAATTGCTTGTTGAGCAATAAAATTGCAGATAAATGGCATATTAATTATTACATCTTCTAATGAAAATATCTGGACTTGAGGATCTTCTGAAGCTTGAATCAATACAGAAGAAAATGTCAAGATTGTATTAAATCAGGCAAGAAATTAGCTTTAGGACTCACCGGCTCTTTGCCATCCATAGCTTCCAGCCAGAGTCTCCTGTTGGACTCAGACAGCGCTTGTAGAGTGATAATGCCATGCCTGAAGACAACACAGCACTTAAAAGTCTGACATGCTCTGGAAATATCTTACTCATCTACCTAATATAGTTCCTGAATAGAACCTTTTCTTTGTGTATGTTTAGAGAAACTGAAGAATATAAAGGATTTAGACCCAAATTAAATGCTGCCTCATGATATACAATTCACCCCAAAATAAAAATAATCATTAACTCATCCTGATGTCATTCCAAATCTGTATGACTTTCTTTCCTCTGTGGAATGTAAAAGAAGATATTTTGAAGAATGTTGGTTACCAAACATTATTGTTTACCACTGACTTACCACTGACCTCATACCATAGTATGAAAACTTTTTTTAGTAAATGATGACAGAATTTTCGGGATTTTTGGATGGTTGTGTGTCAACCTGTATGACTTTCCTGCTTAAATGGAACACAAATAATGTTCAAACTGCTTTTTTAGCAGCACAAATATTTTGCACTGATCTTATTGATTTTAATTTATTTAAACTTTTATGGAGGTTTTGTTTCATTTTTAGAGCTTGACCGCTCCTGGAGACTGTATGCTGTAGTTTTACGAAAAAAGAGCAGCGTGAACATTTTTCAAAACATCTGCATTCGTGTTCCATGAAAAAAAAAAAAAAGTCATACGAATTTGAAATTGCATTATGTGTTTGTGGCTAATTATTTCTTGAATTTTTTTGTAACTAAAATCAAAACTGATGTCTTAATTTTAAATTTCCCAAGCTCAGTAACACTTAAGGGAAAAAATGTATGCGAAAGTACTACTTCATTTACATAAACATCAATTTAATTATATTCTGTATTAACACTCATTTAGAATCACAAGGATGAATTAATCCAACCATAAATATTACCTATGAGTTTTAACACATGATTTGACAGCATTTGTGGTAACTGTAAGGTGAATATTAGAGCGAGCTCATAGCCATTAACACGATCCTAGCTGCATACACAGCCATGCCTGTGCAACAGCTGTCTCTAATATCTGCGCATGGCTAAACGAGCTATACACTCACTTATGCTTTGATTATTATCCCTCTTGTTAGGGCAAGCACGCTGCAGAGCAGTTCAAAGGTAATGGATGGAGTGTTTCCTGAGAGGAGATTTGTGTACGCGAGCAAGTGTATGCATATCATATCAGTTATAATGGCTTTGAATTGTGAACTTCTGAACAACTTCGTTCCAAAACCTAGTGGGCTGCCTTGCTTGCTTTTTAAAATAACATAAAACCTTATTAGTGACTGATTAAAGAAATATACATAATATTATAATGTGTTTTAACGTTACTATTGACGAGGATCGAATGATCATTGAATAATTTCAGTCCGTAAATGCAAGATGTATATTTGCAATAGTTCTATTTTGGAAAATCCAATATAATTCAGAACAAATTAAACTCAAATGAACTAAAGAACTAAAGGCATTTTGGGCCTTTGCATTGGATGATGCCTTAAAAGGTTTTCTTGGTAGGTCTTAATTCTATCATTGGATGTTTCCTCTCCATCTTGTCCTAACTCTAGCCTGGTGTGGCTATAACTAATGTTGATTTGATGATGTGATGTTTGCTCCTTGATGTCAAGCGATAATGTGAGTTCCAGATCAAAAATCACTCAGCCAGTTAAATCAAATTAAACTGTTATCCCACCAATTACAGGTGCAGGCAATGTGTTGGATTTTCAACATGCAATCCTTTAAAACCATCGGAGTGAGAAATGAGCTTGGATCAGCGTGGGGTTTCGAATGCATGAGATCACAAGCAGCACACATGCACTAAAACATGCTTCTGGTCTGGTCACATACCGGGCTTTACAGAAAAATTGCAGTGGTCTGAAAAGAGATCCACGATAGATGGTATTTCTAGATTGAAATAAACACAGAGAAGGGACAGGGGAAATGGGCACATACAGCACAAGGTAAACTGTCAGAAAAACAACAGTGCAACCTTACACTAGGTGGCAAAGTTCATGAACACACAAGAAGATACATTTGCTACACACAGATGGACTGAGTATTAGTAGAATGTGCACGTTCTAATATGCATGCACAAATGCTTATTTGCCACCTAATATCGTAAGACTGTGCCATGAAGGCAGATGTAAATAAAAAAGGAGAAAATTATACAGCTGAAATATACAGAAGACAGATAATATAGTGTGAAATAAAAGACACAAGAAGCATGCAGGAAATAGAAATGCAGGCCACTCTTAAAACAAGAAGGAAAAATTCATCCAAAAATGAAATGTAGATGGTTTTCATTTACTCTCCCTCTTTTAGTTACAAACCTGTATGACTCATAAAACACAAAAGGCGATATTATAAAGCAATCAGACAGTCACACAGGTTCATAACAACATGAGGGTGAATAAAAATGTCCAAAATGTCCATTTTTGGGTGAAATATTTCTCAGGGAGTGAAACACCTGTGCTGTGTTGTCAGTGCAGACACCCACCTTTCAACCACCTCAATGTCAAAACAGAAGCGCTTATCAATCGAGTCAGTCTTCCTCCTGATACAGGACTTCAGTCTGAACTTCTCTGTGGGATTTGACATGACTCCGTTCTGTGAAAAGAGAGAAACAGAAAGTTAGGACCTGATGCAAACAGCAACTCTGCTCCTCCGGACACTGAAATATGAACATCTTTGTACCTGTTTAGCTGTGGGTTTTGCCTCTGTGTTGCACATGCTGAATGTGTTGCAGCCTTTTTCAAATGTACAAAAATGGCGTGTCCATGTGCATCCCAACGGCCCTGCAACACACACATGAGATGTGCAAAACGATATACTTGCTTGGAAAAACATAATCATGTGTAAGCGCTCAAACTCTAAAATTTGAATGAATGACAACACACACGCACACACACACACACACGCACACACACACACACACACACACACACACACACAAACGCACACACACACACACACACACACACACACACACACACACACACACACACACACACACACACACACATATAACTTTTGTGAATATTACAGTTATTACAAAAATAAGGAAATGCATTTACAATAACACAATACATTATAGATATGCAAGCAATATCATGGACTGCAGCAAACTCAGTTTTCTTCTATTAGCTTTAATGTACATTTTTATTAAAATTTATAGAATAATATAGAATGTTTAATTCAAATGTTTAAAAAAGTGTGAATATAATATGTATCTCTACTTTTTATTTCTTTAGTGTGGTTATTTAATATGTTTTCATTTTACAATCTACAGACAATAAAAAAATTATAAATTATATTTTACATTATTTTTTTGTAATAACTGTGTGTTATGTATCCATCCACTAGAGGGCAATATTATCCTTTTCTAGACCAGGTCTTTCACTGTCTTATCTGAGATTTTATAATATTAATCAAAAGCAATCTAACTGTTTACATGAGGACAGCAATTTAATTCTGGCATTTCCTCTGCAGTAGGAAGGAAAAGGAAAAAAGACAGGATAAGAACAGAGTGAGGTCACTTAGGGAAGATAAAAATGAAGATGCATGAAAACCAAATTCTAGACTTATCATATTTTTAAAAAAGTGTTTGGTATGGAAGGCCTCAGACTGTCTGTCCTTCTGCTCATTCTTAGAGCCTAAAAGATTGTAGTCAGTTCATTTAACACTCACGTTTCTCCTGGATATAGAGGTAGCCTTCCATTGTCCACTGGCCAGGGGGATTCTGGTCTTGATCTGCAGATCGGACTCTGTTCATCAGATTTTCTACTTCTTGCTTGGTGCTCAGAAAGTTGTTTCTTGTCTTCATCCAACAAACAAAAACACATGTATAACAACAGATCATGGGAATCGTGTATCAGCACTGCAACTGCCATTTTAGAATAAGATTTAATCTGAAAGATGCAAATACATTTAAAACCAGACATGGGACTAAAATAAGTATACAATAATAGACATCTACAGTATACAGAAATGCATAGGAAAGAGAATCTCTGTTTCAAAAGATATAGCGCATGATTTATAAACTAATACATTTTGATGTTTGCATACAATCAGCTCCATATGCATGGCTTTTTCTAACTTGCTCAGTAACTCACCAGGTACGGTCTCATGAAACACTAGTCATGATGAAAGAGCTGAAAGATTTGTAGAAGCAAGCTAAAAAGACATGGTTGCTTCAGTAAATGCATTTTTACAGTATGTGCATGCTAACACTATCGGTTAGGTTTAAGGTAGGGTTTAGTGTAGATGGTACACTATTTTCGAATGCAAAATAGTATTCAAATTTTTGAGCCACTCACCAGATATTTCATTTCTGAATTGGCCCTTTAAGTACAAAAGCAGCATAATAAAAACATTGCCAGAATCACAATGATCTGTTTCAGAAAAAAAAGGTAAATGAGATTTTAGCCCATTTGACTTTGAATACTTTTTTATTGCTTCAAATTAAAGTTTGTTAAGTCGTGACTCAACTTTTTCTCAACTTTTCTTAAGATTTTTTATTTTATTAGGGGCCAAGCACCAAAGGTGCTTAGGCACCTATTGTATCCGTTTGCGTGATTTTTTTTCTTCCGCTTCAAGTCAATGGAAGCCTATAGAACCGCTTGCGGGAAAGTTGTGAAATTTGGCACACTGATAGAGGACAGAGGGAAAAGTTCCCATAGCAAATTTGGAGTCTCTAACTCAAACTCTCTAGCGCCACCACTTGTCTAAACTTTCAAAAATTTTATGCTATTAACTTTTGAACCATTAGCCACAAAATTTTAATTCACAAAACCAAAATTCAAAAATCGTAAGGTTTAGTTTTTTCACTATTTTCAATTGTTCGTAAAAATTACTTTTTCGAACTCGTCCTAGGCCATTAAACAGATGAAAATGAAACCATATCATCTTCAGGCCCTACTGGCAAAAAGTTATGGAATTCAAGTTGATTAGTCATACCATTTTTGAATAGCATGTGAACGAATTCTACAAAAAGCCTGCAAAAGTGGACATGAGGCTATATCTCCACAACGGCATGACCTGAGACTACCTGAAGTGTTTTGGCGCTGTGCCCCCTAGTGGTCAGGAGATATGAAAAATGCATATGTTTGCTCATAACTTCTGAATGCTTTGGCCAAAAATCACAAAACTGGTCTCTTTAAATTTGGTGCATCATGCCCATGTCAGCCATTTTGGGCATCGGCCATTTTGAATTATGTTCTAAAATGCTGTATTTTATGAACGCATTAGCGTATCGTTACGAAACTAATTACAAAAATGTAAATTCTTTTAAGAATTTAAACCCAAGAACCAAACAGCTATGAGGTGATTCAACTTTGTGGTCAAAAGTTATAATGAAATTTAGAAAAATGCTAATAACTTTTGCTTACATTAACCTATAGTAATCGGACTGATATTGATATATCCCTTGGATCATGACGAGAACACAGATACCAATATTGGCTGAACTTCCTGTCCTGTTGGTCCGATTTTCACCAAATTTGTAAAGAGTAATAAGACATTTATTGTATTTTACAAAAATGCTAATAACTTTTAATTTTATTAGGCTATTGTTATTTTAAAACTGGTCTCAAAATATTCCTTGGGTCGTGCCGACAACATATATACCCATTTTTGCTTAGGAAATCTGAATTCCCTGTCCGCCATTTTGATTTACTGTATGTTAAAAACCTACTTTTTCTAACACCTCCTCATCTGTTGGTCCAATCTTCACCAAAATCGAGTCAGATCATCTTCAGACTGTGCTGACAAAAAGTTATGCATTTCGTGTTGATTGACGAAACTGTTTTCGTACAGTTACACATTTTAGACATGGTGCCAAAATTAGTCTGAGGCTATATCTTTGTGACGCATTGACATAATGGCAACATACTTTGTGTCTGCAATTGTCACCTCACACAAAACACACCAAAATGATTTGATTAAAGCGCCACCTGTTGGTCAAAAGTGATAAGCCATTTAATCATATTACTAGAGATTAAATTTATGATTTTTCAGCCAATTCAATAACAGTCATCCTAAAATTGCTTTTATTACTCATTGTTGCATTTGGTCTGATGCTCATAATGCCATGGTTAACTCCTAATTTTGCCGCTGGAGTGCCTGGCCCCGTAATTGCTGCTTGCAGCTATATTTATTATTGTTACAGTAAACTATTTTTTAGAACAAAAGACTGCTAAGAAGTTGGCAGTCATTATTGTGCATTATAGTGTTGGATGTTACACATTTTGTGTGACAGTCCAATTTGAAATAGATATAAAAAAAACAAAAACAAAACAAAAAACTTAATAGCATATTTATAATTACCATTTCTTTAGACTTTGCCAACTTAGTTGCATTCTGGGCATTATGCATCCCGGGATTTTCCTTATCTCCAAAGAATACATGTGATGCTGCCTTTGATTTTGGCCCAAACTAGGTATTCTAACAGCTTTAACCTTTAGAGAAGCCTTACAAGGTAAACTGATGGTCCTGAATGTCTACCATGTGCATGTATGGTGTTCAAAGGTACTGTATAGAATACCACAGTACTACTAAAACCAAGATGATCATTTTTTGTTAGTGTCTTCAAAGAAACTTAGGTTATCTGTGAAACTTTTAGCATGCTCTTCAAAACAAAAGTTCATCAAAATTCTATTGTTATTGGTGGTTAAGGAGAAAATCATCTTTATTATTTGCCATAAATAAATAAACCATTTGCCGAAAATGACCTGAAATCATATTGGAGTAATGCAGCTGGCATCTAACAGAGGACAACATGACTAACATACAGCTTGCTATTGCTTGTGTTGGTCTAAAAGTGAATTCTCTCCCAACAAACAATCATCATTAAAGAGTTTTAAGCCATAAACCAAAGGTGAATCAATCTACGAGGTGAATCAACTTTGATTTGAAACAAAAATGGATTTGAAAATCAGACAATAAGAGACAATCACATAGAAAACATTCAGGAGCACAGAGACTTGTCATCAACACTGCCCTCTGACTTTTAATGAATAAAAGCTACATTTCTCAGCAAAGAGGTGATATCGTTGATATTTCAAATTGTGCACTGCAAACATCAATGGAGTTTCCATGCAGGCAAGATGATCCGCAGCTAGGTGTTTATTAAAGGATTCTCTGGAATACTTGATTCTGATTGTCAATTGCAGCATTCCAAGGTCTAATGTTTCCTGATAATGACTTTCGTCAATAGCAACGCTGTATAACAGACAGCTCATTCTGATATCTGAAGCTGCCATTTCTTTCATCTCATAACACACCGCAGACTCATTATCTCTTGTTCCGTTCAAATTCAACTGGTGCCATTTTGTGTGCCATTTAGCATTTGTGTTGAAAATTAAATCGGAAGATTTCAGTAATAGTACTGCAGTCATGTGTAGTGCTCTCCTAGTGCACTGTAATGGATTTTAAACCATTTTCAACTAAAAATCAATATTTCATGTCCAGGTACCTATTTATTTGAAATAAGTAGTTTGTTGTGGCTAAAAGGGACAGTTTTCTTTGAGGAAGATTTACAAATGAGCTAATGAAATATTTCGACTCAATTCAATATTTTGTGTCCAATTATTTACTTATGTGGCAAGCAGCCTCATAATAAGCTGGATAATGTACATCCAGATGGTGGTTATCACAAAATAAACCCCTCCGGGTGATAAAAGACCTGATTAACCCTGTCTGGGTATATTTTTCAATAACAACCAGCTGGACATGCTTTATCCATTACTTAACAAATGCACACAAAGTCATGAATGATCTCATATATATATTCATATATGTACACACCAAGTGCATTCAAATTGTCTTTCACAGTTTGCTGTAAAGAAATGGCTTCATCTCCTTCTTTTTTCCTCTAGAGATACTGACATCCCAGCCAAATACATCACTGTGAATTATCAATGCCACTCCTACAATATTAAAGGTGCTTGTCCCGCGGTAGTGAATTACTGTTAAGGCTAATGCCTCACGTCTTCACAGCAGTGTTGTTTCAGCCTATATATGCCGCAGTGCTGCAGCACTCGTCTTTTGTGCTTTAGAACAAGCTGAAATTTTGTGACACCACATCTGCTTTGAGTTTATAGTGACAGTGATGCAATGAAAGGGACAAAGGTCACGGCGCCCAGACACCGAGATGCTGACGAGCAGCAGGAAGTGGTTTTATTACAGGCCAATATTGATCAAAGACACACGGAGCAGGTTACAGCATTAAAAAAAGAGAGGGCAAAATGAAAGCAAAACATTTTATATGTGCCAGGCATCACAACATGTGGCTTTAAATATATTTTCAAAAGTAAAACCATTTTTGGTCAACAGTAAGTGAAAAAGTGAAAGAGAAGCTGCATGACTTGCAAGAGATGTACTGTACTTACATTCTGTAGGTTAAACTGTAGCTGTTGTTTGTAGGGCTCAAAATCGTGGGCCAGCTCATAACCCTCATGGTAGAATGTGAACAGACCCTGTAGGAAGGCCAAGAGCTGCAACCCGAGCAAAATATAAATGCAACAAGATGTAAATAACAAGTTTCCATCATATGCCTGTTACACAACATCTCTACCTCTTTCTCAGTGCAAACAGAGATTTCACAATGTTTTGAGTAAGTTTGTAAATTCTGAAGGTTTTACATAACTGCTCAGTCAAAACACTGACACGACTTCACACAAAATTCATTGTAAAGTTCTCTAACTACTGCTACAAAATACAAAGTGTATTTATCCTCAACAAAAGACAGAATTAATTAATTAAATAAATAAATAGTACCTTTGTAAAATGTTTACAATGTGAATTGTCTTAATAAGAAGACTGTAGTCTTAATAAAAACTCTTTATTTTACATGGAGCGGGTCCCCTCATGGGGGCAGCCATGTTGAGATCACATGACCAGCCAAATACTATTTTGCTGTATTTCTGTAAATCTTCTGTAAATTCTGTTGCAGGATTTTTTTCACTGACAAATAAAAATGTATCATGCCTTCCGGTGAATAATCCATTTTTACAGTAGCATCGGTAACAGGAAACTATTCCTTTTGCATGTTTCTGCATCTACACCACTAGGTGTCAGTACAAGTCAGATTTGGAGAAGCGACACATGCTATGATTTTGAAAATAAAATCTGATCCCTACAACTTCAAATTACTAAGAAGGCATTTACTTCATTTACCAAATTAATTATTGAGAAAAAAAGGTTACTGCATAGAACTGACGTACACTGAAATTTATAATTTTCCAGTTATTGGTTTTTGGAGCATGTTTTACAAGAAAATACAATTTCAGTCCATCTATTTCAAAATTTCATGCTTAAATCAATGTGTTACTTGCATTTTTATTGTAATAGCTTGTGACATTTAATAGCAATTTCTGAGTGAAAATTGTTTCAAAGCCATTTTTTTCAGTGCACGGTGAATGCATAACGTTAAGACTATAAAGCCCCACTTATTAATCATAACAGTTATCCCAGCTCTCTCATACTTAACGCTTATTCAAAGATTTGACTTTCTGATAGTGACTTCAGCAAAAGTCACACCCTGAAACTCAAGAGCAGACCAGAATGCGGTGCTTCTGGGAGATTAACAGCGTCTTTTTTCCCATTTCAGGTGATAAACACTGAATGCCCCTCTAAATCTACACAGCACATTCTCTGCCTCATTTTATCACACACATATATGCATATAAATATGCTTAATGCAGAAATGAGTCATGCAAATTCTGTCCGCTGCTATAATATGTGAGGTCCAGCTGTTGTGTATTTCACGCGAGCTGTCAGCTGAGTGGAGATTTAAAAGGTAAAACATGAAAAGGGCTGAAAAAAAGAACATAAAGATCTGTTCTTCTCCTGTGTTTAATAGCAAAAATATTTCAGTCATTGTTTCAAGTTAAGAGGAAGGGTCAAGTCTGCCTCAGATGTTCCTTCAAAGATTCATTAGAAGAACTTGACATCATGGATAACAGTTCAGATCACTGGTATTGGACCAATTTGGGTGAACAAGTTTAAGCTCATATTAAAATGTGTGACTTTTGGTTGCAGTTATCTTGTCAAATATGAGCACAGTCCCAGACTCTTCTGAAACTCCAGAGGAGACATACTTGAGGTTAATGTGGTCTTTTCTGGAGAAAAATCGGAGAAGCAGAAGGTATCAGAAATCTCAATATATCTCATTGCTGCTTAGAAAAAGATCTCATTTGAGATTTTTCTTTCCTAATGGATTGAATTTAAATGGATATTTTTTTTACAGGCCAGTGCATGTTAGGTTCTCCTAAAAATGCAAAGTCATCATTCTGTCATCATTGACCCACCATTATGTTGTCCCAACTTTTTTTTTTTATTTCTGTGGAAGATATTTTTAGAAATGTCTCAATGTCTTTTTTCCCATTCGATGAAAGTCAATGGCAACCAAAAACTTTGATTAGCAACATTCTTCAAAATACCTAGTCTTCCACAGATAAAGAAAGTCATCCAGGGTTTGGAACAATATGACAGTGAATTTTTGAGTGACAGGTACCTTTAATAGATCAGGGGGTTATTGTGAAACAGGAAATGAGTAAGTTGTAAGTTGGCATTACCACTTCAGTGGTCATAAACTGTCCAGCTACTTTCTGTTCACTACAAAACCATTATTGACCAGATGGATTGATTTTCGTTGCATTACACTGCATGATGGGCTTCTGATTTCTTTTTCAATAGACACATTTGAATACATGTTTTTTCTGTGCTTATGTGCATAAGAGTGATTTGTGAACTTCAAATTTAATATAAAAAGTGATTTTATGTATCACAAAGATCTTACCGGCTCAACAAATTCAAATTTCTTCTTCTCTTGAACCACCTGGATTTTGAAGACGTATTCTAGAGAGGCATCATAAAAGAGCTGCCTTTCCTTATCAATCTGGGCATCAGCCTGCAAACAAACAAAGAGCGCTGTTACCGGAGAGACGGACAGAAAGTGATGGCTGCCAGGCTTGAACACTCATTTGGACGTGTTTGGGCTTTGGTTAATGATTACATGTGAGCATTTCTGGCTCAGCTTTGTGAGAATGTGAGTGATGACAAGCTAAAAAAATGCACAGGAACATCTTTGAACAGCATGAAAAATAAAAGAACTAAAGCTTTTAAACACTGATGTTTTCTAAAGGATTATTCATCCAAAAATGAAAAAAAGGAAAGGAAAAAATAAAATTTTTGGCTTTCAAGTTGCAAAAAGAACACCAAGGACTATAAAAACTATAAAAGTTAATATGCCTAGTCCTACCTCATCTAAAAATGTGATCATAAGCAATTTACACAGTTTCGGTTTTACACATGCTGTTGATTCTGTTTTAATAAATAAATAAATGTGAATAGTTGTCTATATCGCATTGGTTTGCATACTAAATTTTGATTGGTCCTTGTAGTTACTTGTTTAGTGCACAGCAGACAGAAAGCAAGATGTCATGATGGTCAGACACTTCAAATGCAGTACTAACTCAAAACTAAGACTAAAAGCTAAACCCGAGCTTACTATAATTCTTTTGATGCCAAGTAAGCACTGGTATTTCCTTCGGAACATGCAGATCTAGTCTTATTTGTGAAATGAATCACCTCTTGGAGAGCCGATTCTTTTTTTCTGGACGACAGGTTGAGATGTTTTTCCAGTGAGGAATAGTACTTTTCCGCCTCCTTGTCAAATTTCTTCTTCCCCTCCTATGAAAAACACATTGTTACTGGCATTATATTAGCATTATTAAAAAAGCTTAAAGTCTGATATGTAAACTGTAAAATTAGCAGAGCTGTAACTAGTAAAAAATACAGAGCAATGATTCAAAAATTATTCAACGTTTATCTCCAAACCGACTTTTTAGTGGTTTTTAGTGGATTAAGTCAGTCACACAGGTGTCCTAAAAGAGCTACCACAGGTGTAGAGAAACACATTAACTATGAACACGTTACACAAACATTTGACAACAAATGTGTCTGTGCTCTGCCTATGAGGCCATAAGATAGCACTCTAATACTTTATCACACAAACCCATTCCTGTCTCCAAATGAGATACAGTATGCAGTTACTGTTATAGAAACATATATTGTCACTGAAGGAAATGACATAAACCAAGCGTAAAGATGATTATATACTTAATCACACATAGTTACAAGATAAGATTGATCTCTTTCTGTTCTCAACAGTCACAGAAGAGCAAATCACAGCACTCTTTTGAAAATATGCACAATTGCCTTCACTGCCATTTAAATCCAACTTCGAGAGTTTATGGGTCAACTATTATTAAGACTACATTCCCTGACAGATGCATGCAGACAGAAAAGTCAGATTTGAGTCTAAATGCTGACTCAGTGACACAGGTAGTACGGTATGTACCCTTTGATAGACAAGCGTCTATGGAAATGCACACTGCAAGAACTGTTCTCTCAAGCATACCAAGGAAAAGTACAAAATCAATAAATAAAAATCAAAAATTTCAGCCAAGAGAATCAAGTTAGAGCAACACAAACTTACAAAGTAGGTTCAAAGTCATGAGTGTTAAAAGTCAAGATGGTATACGCTGTTTTGTCATAATACAGTCACTTTTGAAAGCCCATCAATGCAAAAATGCTGTTTTGGCAGCACAATGGTGCAGTTACGCCATTTACCAACTGGACCATGCATGCACTTGGCTGTGTCCAAAAGCTGAAAAATGCTGCTTCCGCAAGTAGCATATGCACATCCAAATCCAATGATTATGTGACATCTTGTCTACTGAGATACCATCATCAGATTTTTGAAGGCAGCATAAATGTAATAATTAAATATTCAGCTCTCTCTATTTTGTTGTAGATCATTAAACCATTATGCTGCCTCAGAAATCTGTCTGAAATCATTTAGTGAGGTACCCTTTGTGTAAAAATGCTGCCTACAAAGCCATTGCCCGATAGAGCAAAAGGGCAACAAGTTAGCTACCTATAGCTTTCGGAAAAAAACCTTGAGTGCTTAGAGTAATTTGTTTGGCTTCACTTACCACATGACTGTGGTCTTAGACTTTATACTGACACCTATTGGTGTGGAGACACCACTGCACAAAACACTTTTTATTCATTTTTTTCTCAGTGGAAAACTTGGTGCACTTTTTATCACCTAACTTTAGATGAAAAGAGAGATTGAGGAGTAACAGATGTGAATGTAAAATTCAGATATCCATCTGCTTCTTCCATTCCCTTTCACAACTTCACGAGAGGAGATTTTCACACAAGAGAATCCACAACACTGAACTCTTCAAAAGGCCCTGGCTCCATTCAGTGTTTTCACACCTGAGTTGTCTTGCCCAAGGCCTTTCATGCAGCGATTCTAGATTCTACAGTTATCACTATATTCAAAGGTCATATGTAAATTTTAAAGTGCTCGGTTTCTTTGTAGCAACTTAAGTGCTGTTCTGAGTGGGAGCATGGGAAATGACAGAGGGTTTGTTTGGACCACTGTCAAAAGAAGCAAGCTGGTTTGTTTGAGGGCCAGGGTTAATGCAGGGCCTTGATGTTAATGCATGAGCTCCATATATGTGATCCCAAACATTTTCGAAAACCTCAATACTATTTCTATAAAAAAGTGCAAATATGTACAGGAAAAATGTGTATACTGAGCACAGTATACATAGTGCATACTGTGAAAACAGCATGGTAACATGCTATTCTAAAGATAGCTATAGTTGTAGTTATACACAGTCATGCAGTGAACGGAAATTTCCAGTGAAACTCGAGCTTGAGTGTGTATTTTCATTCCCATGGCCCCTCCAATAACCCTTGACTCCATATAACGGCTACTGATATGACTCAGCTAAACAATGCGCTTGAACAATCTCACCACCACAAAACCTGAGTGACGAAATAATAACAGTCCTGCATCCACCATGTTTCCAAATTCCTGACAACAATCAATAAGTAATTGCAAGATTGAGTCTTAAGACCTCTACTGTGTCCAAGAGAAAATCTTTCCAGAGGAAACCGTCGTGTCTATATCTGACTCGTACTCCTAAACAATAAAACAGACAAATAAATGAATGAACACATAAGATGGTGTCTTGACAGCAAATAAATTCCCCATCGGGTTTGTTTGCTTTATATGAGAGCATGACAGAGGAATACGATATACTGGATCTTTGGGCTTGATGACATTTTTTGTGAGATGAATACTCCAAAAACCTGACTGAAGGAAACACATATTCTCTCCAACACACAGATGCTAAGAGAGGGAGAATCAGAGATAAAGAAAACTATGAGAATTAAACTGAAAAGCTTGAAATGTATCGATATTGCCCCATTAATGTCTTAAATCAATGGGATAATTCTCGATAACCACTCAATCTAGAAGTAAAAAAAAAACTTAAGCCAGAGGCTTAATCATTACCAGGCTCACACAAATCCACAGAATTCATACATGTTTGTTTATTCTGACAATAATGGAAAACTTTCTAAGAATTTCAGCTATAAAAAGACTGTAAAACTAAAAGGTCTATAAATTACTTCAGGGCTTGCTTATAAGTTGGTCCATGCAGTATCTGTATTTAGAATTTAGGTGAAAAAGTGGAAGTCTGCAAAGCTGATTTAAATAGAGTAAAATAAATGTGTAAGATCCAAAGTATTAAAGGCACAATATGTAATTTTTCTGCTTTAAAAATAGCAGAAATCACTATATGTATTTTATATATTTTTTTTAGTTGTGTACTTACATTATCCCAACAGTTTCCACAAACTTTCAAATTCGGAGAAAATTATAGTTTAATTAGAAGACATGGCACGTTTCTTTATTTCCGTTTTGTCGCCTGTCTAAGGCGTCATATAACCTTTGACCCCTCTAGTTTATCTAACTTCCTGCGGAACCCGGCTGAACGCCAAATACAAAGGTGAACAGAAGCAAAGAAGAGACGAAAAAGAAAAGGTAGTAGCTAGCCTTGATCGAGAGTGTTATATTTCTATATTTATATTGTTTATATTAGTATTTATACCTCAATCAATAACTCAGTTATGTATCATGATTATGCTTTGCCTGCACGTTCTGTGAAGCGCAAACGTATGGGTGAAATAAATTACCCGAGAAGGTTTTGAGACAAGAGAAGAAACAAGACTCGGGTAAATATTGGAGCTGCATTTCCAAGATGGAGAGAGCTTCGTGACAAGCTGAAACTACAGAGAGATGCCGAACTCGCTTGCATTCTAATAAACAGGTATGCATCCATTCAGCTAACTGTATCTATCCGCATATTTTGTGAAACGATGATGTCTTGTGTAAAACACAGACGGACTAGCTCTCATGTATAGTATAATCTAAATCCACATTTGTTCTATATCTAGCTGGATAATGTAGCTTTGAATGCAGTTCACTATCTTGTTCGATATCATAGTATAAACGTAATTATAATTATTAACTAAAGGCGACCGTGTTTTTTAACATATATTACTACTAGCTAGATGGAATATTGATTTGATAGGGGTCTGATAATTCATATATCTCTCCGTTCGAAAAGACGTGATTGTCAAAATACTAACTTAAAATAAGTGCAGAATGTGGGGAGCGACAGAGCGCGTGTTCCAATGACAACAACTCCCATGAGCCCACGCTCTTTCCCGACGTCATCAAGGTACGTCTTATGTTATTATTTTGATTGAGTGACCCCTGGTGGCCAAAAATCCCATACTGTATGTTTAAAGGAATCAAATACTTATTCATTTGAAAATGAAACCATAATTATTTTACAAATCAGCAATTAGATGTATTTTAAACATTTTAATGATGTGCAGTCACATGAGATAAAAAAAAATCATACAAGTGACCTAAAAAGAAGCAGTAGGTCATGGGGCAGCCATGTTGAGATCACATGTCAATCTCTACTAATAATTCTTAATGCAATAACAACAATAGAAAGTCCAGAGTATGAAAAGGGAAATCAATTCTGCAAACAAGCTGTCTCTGTTGGAGCAAAGAAACAAACCACAGTGACCTGTAGATCCCAAGCCACAGAGTAAGGATGAACGGAAGGACCTCAGTGGTCATCCACAAACACACTACAGCCACAGTCACAACACCAAGAAATGCCTCAGTAGTCCAACACACAACCACTCCTTTCACAAACACTGCACAGTTATGGAAAGAACTGACTGCAGACCAGCTACAAACTAGCAGAAAACTATGTCATGTTAGGATTGAAACACACAATTTACATTTTATTGATTTATTCAGTAGAGGACAAAACAAAGATTGCAGGCTTCAATACCAACATGTCAACCTTGAGTCCAAAATAACTTAAATGAATAATAGCCTCTTAAATTAACAATAAAACACCTTATAGTCAGATCAAATTTTTAAATCACACTTTAAAAAACATTTACTAATTATTTTGCTTAATCCATATGTCAGTTGAGGTTAACAATGGGGAAGTCATGGACTAGTGGTTAGAGAGTTTAACTCCTAACCCTAGGGTTGTGGGTTTGAATCTCGGGCCGGCATACCATGACTGAGGTGCCCTTGAGCAAGGCATTGAACCCCCAACTGCTCCCTGGGCACCACAGCATAAATGGCTGCCCACTGCTCTGGGTGTGTGTTCACGGTGTGTGTTCACTGCTCTGTGTGTGTGCACTTTGGATGGGTTAAATGCAGAGCACGAATTCTGAGTATGGGTCAACATACTTGGCTGTATGTCACATCACAAAAAAAAAAAGTTTCTTTGGTAAAATGGACTGCATTTATATAGTGCTTTCAACAGACCCCATGGCCATCCAAAGCGCTTTACAATTTGCCTCACATTCACCCATTCACACACTCATTCATACACCGACTGTGGTGTCTGCCATTCAAGGCGCCATCCAGCTCATCGGGAGCAGCTGGGGTTAGGTGTCTTGCGCAAGGACACCTCGACACTTGGCCAGGTGGAGCCGGGGATTGAACCACCAACCTTTCGGTTTGTAGACAACCTCCATGAACCACTGAGCCACTGCCACCCCAATGTCTTTGACATTGGATAACCACCATCCAATGGCTATTTTTGGCCTTAAACACATTTAATTTCACACTTGCTTCAACAGCTTGGTCCGAACAAACTTGGGTATAGTTTGTATGTCCACAACCAAGTTCAGAAAACAGAGTTCATCATCCAAACAAACCAAACTCTGGTGTCAATCAACACAGATGTGAAAAGGGCTGCATCGTTCAAAAATTTTTGATATCAATACCGATACCTTGACTTCAATACCAGCTTGTGAATTATATATTTTTTTCTACGCCAATTTTATGAAATACATTACCACGAAAACTCAACTCCTGAACTACTGCGCAAAGGAACAAAATGTAACCAACACAATAAATCAATGCAAGTAGTTTTAATAAAGTTCAAATAGTTTTCAGTTTCCACATTGGCTACATTTACACTAGTGTGTTTCATTTTAAAATGCGTAGCTCAGACAGAATAACCATTTCTATGAATTTCCCATTGATTAACTGTTAAGCATTAGCTGCATCCAGCGCTGTCTGCCTGTGTTTTCTCTTCCACAATCGCTGTTCTGATTCAGAGGAAGCTCATTCTCTGCTCATATGTCAGTCATATTACGCATTCATAACATGTCCTGTCTCTGATGACGTACATCCATTACACTTCAGCGTTCAGTTCTGTACATATGAAACCCAAAAGACATGAAGCTAATAAACACACAATTATGACATTATACAATTTGTATGTGATTTTCATGAGGTTCTGCCTATTTTACTGTGTGTTTACATGAGAAATGCTAAGAAGGTGTAGTGATTAGCTTGATATAAAAGGTTACAAATAACATATTTTAGCAACATATGGCCAAAACTCACATTAGATCGCAATCTGAAGTTATTACAAGCAAAGTGTGCATGAATGGTCACATGATGTGCGTTTTTGGTCATGTAGTTGGGACAGAGATCTTTTCTGAAACGCAGTGGAAATGTTAGTATGGACGAGGATCGTTTTTCATATTAAAATGCTATTTAAAATGTAAATGTACATCAATGGGTGTTGGGATGCTTACACACTACAGCCTCATGTGTGTATCTGGGTGTAATCGGCGTAAACTAGTGTTTTTCCTTGATTCCTCACCAGAGCTAATTACCAGCACTGATTTAGGCACATTAAGCATGTTTCATGACATTGACGAGATACCCTTAGGTATCAAAATTTGGTACCAATTGACAAATGACATTTTTCGGTTCAAAATCAAGCATCAAAATCGATACCCAGCCCTAAGTATGAAAGCACTCCAAACAACACAGGGCACAAGTAGAACTTGGCAAACTGGGGTGGTATTGGCGCAGTGGATAAGACACATGCCTTTGGTGTGAGAGACCTGGGTTCGAATCCACTGTGAGACACCAATGTGTCCCTGAGCAAGACACTTAACCCCCTAGTTGCTCCAGAGGCGTGTGACCTCTGACATATATAGCAATTGTAAGTCGCTTTGGATAAAAGTGTCAGCTAAAAAAAAATGAATAAATGTAAACTCATATTGAATATTTCTGGAAATGTGGCGCTTCTACAGTAACAGAATCAATGCAGTGATACCTATAAGGTGCCGAGACACGCTACGCAGTGTGATCCTGTTTTGTTGTTCCTGCAGGGCGTCTGCTGACCATCAGTGTGGGCATCAGGGCTTTGTTTCAGACTTTCAACAATTTACTGCCATCCTCTGCTGAGATGACCTCACGTGACCTCTGCTCACGGGGGCAGTGTGAACTGCAGCCATGTTAAAGACCACTGTGCAACAAATGGGGCTCTGCATGACAGACAGACTTCAGATCCCCCACAAAGAGACAAAAAAGCCAGGCAAACAAACATATGTGCATGAGCACACACACACACACTCACACACACACACTCACTCACAGAGAATCCTGGAGCCTGAGAAGCCACCTGGCCAGACAGGCAGATGGCACCGATTTTGAGCAATCACTGCCTCAGATACTGACAGCTCCAAGGGGACACAAACCTACACCCCCAAGTGTGCACGGCACAAACAGCCCAGACTCTTACTCTTTATTCATTCTCTCTTCTGCTTTTAGAAGACATTAGCCAATATCCAAATTTTCCAAGCTTGGTGCCAGATATAAACAACTGTGATGGAATGTTTTGCCACTGTTTGTAACACTGATAAAACTTCAGTTTAATAAATATTAATAAATATGAATGGATCACCTTAATAAGTACCAAAAGAGGAGATAATAGAGGAAAAGATCAGAGGAATGGACAATATAAGTGAATGAGACAAGCAGTGACGAGAAAATAGAGTAGAGAAGATGAGATGAGATGGAAAAATACATATACAATAAAAGTGAAGGAGAGGAAAAAAGACAATATACAACCAGATGAGTGAAGAGAAGAGACAAATCGAGGCAAGACAAGTGGAGAGGAGAAAAGAGAAGAGAAGTGATGAGACCATAAAAAAAGAAGTGAAAGGAAAAGAAGAAACAAGCTAAGATGATATAAGAAGAGACTAGAGGACAAGAGAAGAAGAACAGAAGAGATGAGATGAGCTGAGACAAGGCGGGAGAAAAAGATGAGTAAAAATGACAAACTTAGAACATAGAAAAGGAGACGGTAAAAGATGAGAGACAAACTAAAATGAGATCAGCAATGAAGACAAAATGAGATGAAGAGAAGAGAGGAGAGAAGATGAGACAAGAACAGGCGAAGAGGAGACAAAGGTGAGATGAGAAGAGACAAAGGAGAGGACAAAATTAAGAAACAAGACAAGAAAAGTGAAGAGATGAGGAGATAACGACAAGAAAGACAAGAACAGAGAAGATTCAATAAAAAATGAGAGAGGATAAGAGAAAAGAAACTGAGATAAGATGAAATGAGAAGAGAAGTGAAAACAACATAAGACAAGGAGCAGAGAGAACAAGGGGAAGACAAGATGAGACAAGAGAAAAATTAAGAAGAGACGAGAAGAGACAAGAAAAGGGGAGAGGTGATAATAAGAAAAGAAAAAAGATAAAAGAAAAGACACACTTAAATGAGACAAGATAAGAAATCCAGACAAGCTGAAACTGGAGAATAGAAGAGAGATGAGACAATGGGTGAGTAGAGGAGGGGACAAGAGAAGAAGAAAAGAGAGAATATCCAGAGATAAAATATAGGTATTAGAAGAGAAGAGAAGAGGAGAGAAGAGAAGAGAAGTTGTCTTAGTCCTGTGATGCTCACTATAGAGCTGTGGATCATAATGAGTAGTGACATCCTGAACATCTTCACAAAACACTTAAATTCATTAAGTTCTATTCAGTCTTCTGTCACCTGATAAGAGCAGGTGGTACATTACATGTGCCTGATCAGTCAGTGGAAAACATCTGAAGCTCTGCTGATGCAGCGCACTGCTCTTTAAAAAATAAAATAAAACATTAAATAAATAATAATAAACAATTTTATCCAGCAAACTTTCACATGACTAATTAGACACAGTGTCCGGCGATGATATAATAAAAAGCAATATTTGTGATCACAAGGAAGCTGCAAGGCACCTTATTATGAAAATGATCCTGAATGATTCAAAGAACTTTAGCATGACAGTTACCAAGCTATCATTTTTAATCTTATTGTGCAAATATCAGAACTCTGTAATCACAGAACGGAATACTATAACATACTGCAGTGCATTTCAATTCTTGTTTCATAAAAGCGTCACAGAGACGAGAACTGTTCTTCACTCAACGTTTGATCAACCTTACACATAAAAGCTATTATTTCCTGCCAAGCGCATAAGGGTAAAGGTCAGCTTCACACCTCTTATTTTGAACTATTTCTGGAGGCAAGAAGCTCCTCTCACAGCTCTTATTCTGATGAAGGTTTGAAGTAATCCTTGAATCTGTCCACCTCCTGCAGAGAAAAGTTATTCAAAAATACACTGTACAGCACTCTGCACCAGACAGGAAGTGCCCTAGATTAGACAGGCCTTGAGCAGATGATGACCTGATGCAGACCATTCATCATGAATTTTAAAACCCTAGAAAGACCTGACAGCAAAACCTCAGAAACTATGTATTTCTTGTCCTGCCATAGATATTTGTAACTTGGTTCTAAAGTTCTAGACAACATTATAAGGCATCACAGAGCTGTTCCAAACATCAGACAGCATTACATACAGTACATCCTTCAAGGAATATGCAATCCCAGAATATACTGTTATAAACTCAGTGAGTCTTGACTGTCATTTTATTTTAGAATTGTTGAAGTCATGGTTTAAAATTGCAACCTATGTTGACTAGAAATTTGTGACTGTCTACATTTCAGTTTCTAGGTGAAATATATAGTAAGAGTTGACTGATAGGTGCTTTTTTCCCCAAATTCAGAAGCATGTTTTGCAACCCAATTACATGGACATTCTATACTGTGAATATTCAATGCTAAATAATATGACACACATTAGAATTTTTAGAAAAAACTGTTTAAAAGAGAAAAAAGAAGAATTACACCATGTCTACACCGGATGTGGCACCAACTTGAGGCTGTCTACACTGGATGCGAGCATTGCATATCAACTGAACTTTGTATCAGTACGTCATAAATAGAAATAGAATGAGGCATCAATTTACTGTATCCAGTGTAGACAGCATCACTGATAATAATGGCTTCTACAGTATTATGTCAAGCTGCTTACGCCCTGTGTAAAAAATAAATGAATAAATAAATAGATAAATACAAAGTTAAAATGATGAATAATTTACTGCCATTGTGAATAATTTATAATCATGTAATGCATAAAAAAGTAACTGTAATATGATTATAAAGAATCTTAAATCACAATATAATCTAATTACAAATATGACATTTTTAATCCAGATTACATGTAACCACTTACCCAGCACTGGTTATGACATCAAAACACTTTTACCATTTAATACATTTTAATAGCAATGTCAATAAAAAAGCTACTTTACCTCAAAAAGATTGATGTTTACTGAATTAGACAAAAGGTATTTAAAACATTTAGTACTGTAAATCTGTGTATACCCATACATACTGTATAAAATTTTACTCAAAATCTTTTTTATTTTATTACGTTTTTCATTGGAAAGTATGGATAAAAACTGTTCCAACTTAAAAAAAACAAACAAAACAACAACAAGTTGCCAATGTAGGTGGTAGACTTCTAAACCCCTACTGGTTGCTTAAACTCAATATTTAAGTAGATAAACAGTTACAAACAAAAGGACATGCATCTACAATTACTGAACTCTATGAACAAAGTACGGTTGGATTAATTCTTGCTCATGATTACAAGTTGTTCCCCATTCACAATGTACTTCTTTCAGTAATTGCATGTTTGCACAATGTTCCGAGTTTGGCTGTTACCTTTGAATGTCATCAGATATGCATATGCTGGTCTAGGGAAGTGGGAGTGTGTGTCGTGACTGACGGTGTGGGTTTTTGTGTAAGAGAGCTCTTGTCTGTGAATTTCCCAGTGGTTGAGGACATAAACAAAGACTCAGCTCTGTCTTTGACCAGGGTTAGCTCGACCTGCCGGCTGGAAGTCCAAGGTCTCAGAGATGCACATACAACTGAACACACCGGCTCTGCTTCACAATCTCAGTCAGCCACTTTTATTCACCTTGTACAATAGAAACCTAACTGAAAAGGAACCTCACAAATGAAACTGAAAACACACATATACAGTATAAAACTATGCAAGAAGTGCCATGCTGTTGCCCTTAAGATATGAAATCTGTAGTTAGTTCCTCCATACGCTTGTTCCTCCAACAAAGGAACAAAAGTTGTCACCGGGGCTGTACCTTACAGGTACATATTAGTACCAAAAAGCTATACAAGTGTACCTTTTTAAAAGGTACCACCCCAGTGACAGCTTTTGTACCTTTTTTTCTGAGAGTTTTAACACATCTCCACACAATCAAAACTCCTCTTCCTTCACTCCTTTCAAACTACTTTTATGTGTTATCAATCAATCCTTCGTAAGATATCTAGCTTTATATAGGAACTTTTTAGAAGATCTCATTTGTGGTCTTCTGTCTGCCCATCTGACTGTGTAACCACTTAGTCAATCTCATAGCAGCATGTTTCATTAGCAAAGTCCCGTGCAGGGCAGATGTTCATTCACCCCCTGCCTTCTGCCACCTGCTCCAGCCACCATCAGTCCAGAGGTGGCTTCACACGTGCCTCGTATCTCCAGCCATCACTGTGACAGAAAACCATGGGCCCACATCCATCATTACTCTATTGGCCTTGATGATCTAATTGCTGCAGGGCAAATAGGCAAAAGTTTGTGAGGTGATTTTTAAAATACATTTTACATTTCAGATATAAACTGCATTGTGCCATATCAAGTTAAATTAATAAATCTGAATACTTGATTATTCCTTCAGGAACTTAACAGGGTTCACTGTTGTCTATTTGACTTTAAACGTTTTGTGCTTGAGGTCATGAAACTAAAAGGTGCTTCTTAGAATGATAATTTAAATGTGATGTTTTTATGGTTAAAGGAAAGTAACAGGTTTGGCAGCTTGATGTTTTTATGTTTTACCTTTTTGACTTTAAGGGCCCTATCATACACCTGGCGCAATTCAACGCAAGGCGCAGCACAATGGTGTTTGCTAGTTTCAATCCGGCGCCGTTCGCATTTAGCAAATGCATTTGCGCCCATTTGTGCGCCCATGTGCCTGCTGGTCTAAAAAATAGGTGTGTTCAAGCACATTGCTGACGCATTGCTATTTTAAGGAGCTGAAAATAGACTACACCATAGACCAACTAAAACCTGGTCTAAAGTCTAAAGTCAATGGCGCAATATTTTTTATTATTTAAAGAGCGCGTTGGTAGAAAATGCGCCTCTGGGCGGGTCCACAGTGCGCATTGACTTCGCTTATTACACACAGGGATGCGCATCACACAAACATGCCAAATATTAAAAACAAAAGAATTACATTGTAAAAGAATATTATTGTGTAGGCTACATAAATATGAAAATGTAATGATGGATAGTCATTGCGTGTATTAGAATTAGGCTACCTATTTGCAATTCAGCCTATTACTACTTATAATGTTGAATGAAATTCTACTTTATCCCCACGCCTTCTTCACCTTGGGAAGCTTTGGTGTATTCCTGCTTGTCCCGTAGATGATCTGCTCGCGCGCTTTAACTTTGCGCACGAGCAGATCGGTTACTTCATTCAGCTTTTCCGCATCTCGCTCTTAAAGGGAATGGGAGATTAAAGACACTCTGGTTGGTTTATTGAACATTACGCCCTTTACTTATTAAGAGAATAGGGACAAGCCATTCCAAAAATGCACCCTGGCGCACGGACTGTTTTTCCGTCGCTTTACACTTCGCGTTTAGACCGTTAAAATATGGCCCTAAATGTTTTGTGTGTAAGGTCATTAAAGTAAAAGGTGTCTCACAGAGAATTTTAATTTGATGTACTCTACAAACGTATGATAACAAATACAATACATCATATTTTTTTTTACAAAAATACATCATAATTTTTTTTTCACCGTCTTATTGCTCTAACTACCTCTACTCTGGTAAATACGAATACAAATTTATAATATTAAAGATATTAAAATATTATAAACGTCAACATGATTTTCTGTACAGCTACTTCAAAAACAATATGCACTGTGTAAAGTGCTATACAATTTTTTTTTACTTGAATCAAAATCGTATATATTAGCAAAATAAAGAAACTCAAGAAAGAGCACATACAAAAATATACAATAAAGTAAAAGCATTTCTGTAATATATCTATAAAATGCCACATATCACATTAGTTAGTAAACTTAGTATAAACACACAGTACAAGCTGGCACCAGCTAGTCATTGTTAAAGTTATTTATATAAGAGGCAAATGTTTTGTAGAATGGCCCAAGTGGTTTCTATGGCCAAATTGGCATGTTACATGTTTTATTATCAATAAACTATACAAACCTACTTTCATGGGCAAGGTAAGAAGTGCTTGCTGCCGATTTTAGTTCAGTGAACTAGATAATACTGTTGGCAATGACTGTATGACTGGCATATGCTAAGTTTGTGGTCCAGTTTGACGATGCAGCTTTAATTATTTATAAGTTATTGAGCTGATATGCCGATTTCATGACCTGTTGGAGCCATTTTATGAGACGTGGCTCATAGAGAATTACACATGCCAGTCTTAATATCATGAGCTGAGATCATTAACTTCTGTTCTGGGCTAGAGTTGTGCCAGTGACATTTGCAGAGGAAGGAAAAAGCTCTTAGACAAATGTGAAAAACTACACTTAATACTGAGAAGTCAAATATTTGTTATAAAATACAAAATGGGCAATAACTGCATGGAGAAGAAAGAACAGTACAATTCTACAAAAACTTTCCTCATGTTCCTTTGAAGTTGCACAGCTTGTGATTCTAAGCTCTGATGACCCATACGTACAGTAAGAGCTCTTCCATAGTTAAAGCCTTGTGCCTGTGAGGTGTCGAGTAGGACTGTTTGGCCAACAGGAAATAAATTGTTCGGGCTTTAGGCTTGAGTGGCCCTTTTATCGGCCACTGACCTCACTCGGTTAACCAGCTGGAGCTGCAGCAAGGCTCTAATTCCCTAATATGGATGTCTATACCTCTCAGCCACCCTCTGAACACTAAATTTGAGCAAGGAGGAGGTCTGGCAGCTGGCAGATCCTCCACATTCTCATAATCCTTTAGTAAGGCTCCTGACTCCATGGCTAGTGTTTCATCCATTCTCAACATTAGGACTGTTTATAGTACAGGAGAAAGGAATAAGCCATAAAAAATGGTTAAAAGGGAGATAAAGAGTGAAAAAAGAGACTTGGGTGATGATTTTCATAAGCGCACTTTCTACAGAGAGAGGTTGAGGTGAATGTCATGATGCTTTTGTTTAGTTTACAAAAACAGAGTGAGATGTAGATGTTACAATGCATGACACAAAGCTATAACATTCTGACCAGATGCATGAGAAATATGTCCATCAAATAAATATGGCCATGCAATAACAGATATATATTAATAAATCACATTTTAAGTTAAAAAGGCATAGCGAAAGTGCTGCACAGCAGAAAAAAACAAACAAACAAATAAATTACAAAAACAAAACAAAAAAACTAAACAAAACCTCAAAACAAAACAACAAAGAAACAAAATAACAAACCAGAAAAATAAATAAATAAATAAATAAATAAATATATAAAGCACAAGAAAACATAACAAAATAAGACAGAGAGAAGTAAAACAGGACAATAAGGCATATAAACACGTTTACTTTAATATTTTTTTGTAAGAGGAAGTCAAATCTCATTAGCTCTAAAATCTCATTTGCACTACTGTACAATCCAAGTTGTAGCATCACAATCTGAAGCACTTGAACTCAGTGACATTAATCCTGGCTCAATGTCTCATTAAACAGCGCATGTGAAATTAAGAGCTTTGTCACAAGTGAAGATTTGCTGTGAACAATGTGAATTTGTGAAACATGAGTGCGAGGACGCGTCTGATCCATAGTCTGATCGCGTCTTTGCATTGACTTTGTATGAAATCTACTCGCGCAAATCGTTGAACTCGCGTTAAATCCATGATTTATCTTTCCGTCTGATTGATGGACGTCAGTGGTTGGGTAGAAGACAACAAACCCCATCATTCCATGCTTCTTCTTAGCATCATCAAACCCACGATTGTTATTGTTTTGGTAGTATGCCCTCTGGTGTCAGGTCCTACAACCTGTACCTTTAATTGTAATAATCCAGTGAGATTTTTGTTTTCACAAGGAGTCTGACAGCAGCCAGTGCTCCACTCAGAGATTTGATCTCATCATCATCCAGTCTGTCTAAATAACATGAAGAAACAGAAAAAAACTGTTTTTCTAAATCCAGAAAAACTGTGGCCACGTCTCCAAGATGCTTCAAGAAACCTACAAAGCTACAGTACTGTGCAAAGTTTTAGGCACCTGTGTAAAAATGCTGTAAAGTAAGGATGCTGTCAAAAATAATGCCATCAATAGATTTTATTAATTATCTTCTATTAATTCAACTAAATTAAATCAACATTTGGTGTGACCACACTATGCGTAAAGAATAAAATAAAAAATAAAAAAATTGTTGTCCTCGGACAAACTTGGAGACATAGCCAGTTTTTCTGGATTTAGTCTGTCTCAGTTTGTTCTGTTTCTTCATGTTATTACAGACAGACTGGATGATGATGAGATCAGATCTCTGTCTGGAGCACTGGCTGCTGTCAGACTCCTTGTGCAAACACAAATCTCACTGGATTATTACAATTAATGGAAAAAATAATGTTTGGAAATGTAAACTGATATTTACTAATGACACACTACAGCAAAACATAGAAATAACTGACTTAAAACCATACACACACACACACACACGCACACACACACGTGTGTGTGTGTGTGTGTGTGTGTGTAAATATATATATATATATATATATAATTTATTTTTTACAAAAAATCTAAGAGAAAGAGCTCCACAACCCGACACCAGTTGATCTCGGTTTATGAGAATCCGTCTCTGCTTACAATGTGTCCACCCTTCTGCTCAAGAGTAGAGAGAATACTGGCCCTCTGGTCCAGCCAGTGAACCTTCCACAAAGCACAGGCCACACTCACAAACCCTTTTCATGCAAAATAAATCAAAAGTTGCTTTGAGGTGGGAATATAAATCAGAGGTCTTGGGTCATATACAGATGGCTCAACCTAACTCTTGCCTCAAGGAAGACACTAAGCATGTGTGTTCGAGTGTGTAGGTATATATCTATTTAGGGCTGAGTGTAGTTGTTCATATGTGTGATTGAATATGTGTGTGTGTGATCTTTCAGACCCCAAGGGCCTCAAACTGCTGGGCATTTTGATGCTGCTTATTTTGATGTATAATTAGTTTCTACCTTACAGTGATGCTGCCAAGTGTGTGTGTATTTGGAAATGTGTTTGTGTTCAGACTGTGGACAAGCTTTGTTTGGACTATATTCTGCCAAAATCTGCCACTGTGTTATTTAGGATTGAAAATATTCCATATAAGGTTTTTGCTGTTAGCATGATTCGAATGTCTTATTATTGAATACCTAAAGATAATATTTTATGAATGTTTATCCATTAGGAGAGTGGCTTCATACCACTAACTAAAAATATGTCAACAGAATTACCATGTTTGCCATGCCATGTATTCTTTGAAATAACTTTGCATTTATGTGCACATCAAAGTATTTCTTATGTGTTTTCATTATTTTACTATGGTACCACCACAGTACTTTTTTGTAGAGTACCTACATACATTAGAAATGTTTTTTTTAGGAAGATGGTTTATTTATGTTTTACTGCACAGTATATCTTGCTTAATCACTATTTTAAAGGTGTATGTCATTTTTTGACCATACAATGCCATATTATTTGCAGATATTTATGAAACATGCTAAGTTCATATACTATTCTCCAACAAACAATGCTACAGCCAGTTTTTTTTGCTTTGAAATGTGAGTTCTGTGTCGGAATGTCTGTTTTTGTGTTGGTCAGTGTGACTCCGCCCACTACCATTTTACCCAATAGTATTTGACACCAAAGGAAGCCAGCAAAAGAACTGGGTCAGAGATCGCAAATTCTACCTAATTAAAAAGTCTTGGCATCCATCTAAAAAGCTCTATGAGCACAGGAATACTAAAACACCTCCTCAACTTACAGTGTAAGGTTTGTTGTCTAACATGTCATTTGAGCTTATTCCTTGTTGCATCTGGCAACCCAGTGTGGGAGAAACAGAGCTCTCCAATTATTAGAATTAGAACTGCAGTATCCATTTAAACCGCTAACTGTCAATATTGCAATATTACTGCCAGGCATAAACAATGCACCATCACAATAATCAGAGCACATTATTCTGTTGGGTTCAAGAGCCATGTGCAAAAACATAAAACAACATTCAAAACCCATTTTACTTCTGTAATGACATTGAGTAAAACTAGACTTTCAGTTAGAAAAGACATGTCGGGCGGGATTTTATCTATTAAAGTTTATTTTGATTATGAAATTTGTCTCAATGACAAAATTATATTCATATACAATACTACTTGGTATTCCAAGATACTTTGACTAATCATGGCAGGGTAAACATGGTATTACCGTAGGCACTTTTAGGTACTTTTTAGGTATAAAGACACTCTTGTAATGGCTAAACATTCATAAAATATTACTATCTTCTGTCCTTCAACACATGCTAAAAGCAAAAACCTTCTAAGGGATCATTTCAATTATAAATAACCCAGCAGCAGATTTTAGCAGAATATATTCCAAACAAGATTTGTAAAGTCTAAATGCAAACACATTTCCAAAAACACACACAAGCATAAATCAGTAGCATATTTTAGCCGTGTTGGTACAGAGTTTAAATACCAGGGTAATTTGGTTATTTTCTGAAGTGTAATAGGATGACTTGCCTTGGCTGCTCCAATCTGCTCTTTCCGGAATCTCTCCAAGGGTGTGATCAGAACATCATCGGCATTCTGGATCTGCAATCAGTCAAGCACAGACGCAAGGTATTTCATGAGAAAACAGTCTTCATTAAACTACATTAACTTGGTGTACTTCACAACTTGAATTAAAGTTAGAAAGAACATGTAACATTAACACCAAAAGCTGAGAAATTTTAACAAGCTCACTGTTTAGAGCAAATTTGTGGTGTGAGTTTACATTTTTGCATCAGGCTTGTGAGAACATTCACACCGACAGAAGAACAGTAATGATTAGTGCGAAAACTTCATTCATCAGTATTCATTTAACGAGAACTCCAGAGCACACTGCTACAGTTCACTCCACAGACTATTAAAATGAGGAAAATCAGCAATAACATGAAGACTGTGAATCTGAGCAATAAAGAAATAAGAAAATAGCTTTTAGTTTTAAACAGGCAATGAAACAAGAGCAATATGGCCATCAACGAGCAGAGAACGAGTATTACGTCCACAGATACAGTAGGCATGCATTTAAAATCTGAAAAATGCCTATATCTCTATATCACGCGCTCTAAAAGCCCCTCACAGCACACTGACAGATAGCAGGAGACTGTCAATTACAGCTTCATTCTGCGTGTTTGTTCGCATATGTTGTACCAGAGATCAAGAGGATTTACACTCGTGTTGCTATGTGGTTGCTATGCTGGTATTTGCTAGGGCTCTGCTAGGAAGTTGAAAGGATGTTCTAGGTGGATGCTAGTGCATTACAAGCTAATTTTCAATGGGAGGTCACAGGCTTTGCAATGACGTTGCTAGGTGGTTGTTATGGTGTTGTGGGTGGTCACTAAGGCATTGCTAGTTTGCTGCATTCTCTACCATAGGAGAGGAAGAATTGTATAAACTTGTTAAATCATCTAAACCAACAACATGTATGTTAGACCCTATACCATCTAAGCTCCTAAAAGAGGTGCTTCCAGAAGTCATAGATCCTCTTCTGACTATTATTAATTCCTCATTGTCATTAGGATATGTCCCCAAAACCTTCAAACTGGCTGTTATTAAGCCTCTCATCAAAAAACCACAACTTGACCCCAAAGAACTAGTTAATTATAGACCAATCTCGAATCTCCCTTTTCTGTCCAAGATGCTAGAAAAGGTGGTATCCACACAATTATATTCCTTCTTAGAGAAAAATGGTATATGTGAGGATTTCCAGTCAGGATTTAGACCGTATCATAGTACTGAGACTGCTCTCCTTAGAGTTACAAATGATCTGCTCTTATCATCTGATCGTGGGTGTATCTCTCTATTAGTTTTATTGGATCTTAGTGCTGCGTTTGACACAATTGACCACAACATTCTTTTGCATAGACTTGAACACTTTGTTGGCATCAGTGGAAGTGCATTAGCATGGTTTAAATCGTACTTATATGACCGCCATCAGTTCGTAGCAGTGAATGAAGATGTATCCTATCGATCACAAGTGCAGTATGGAGTACCTCAAGGCTCAGTACTAGGGACGCTACTCTTCACGCTTTATATGTTACCCTTGGGAGATATCATCAGGAAACATGGTGTTTGCTTTCACTGTTATGCTGATGATACTCAGCTCTATATTTCTTCGCAGCCCGGTGAAACACACCAATTTGAAAAACTAATGGATTGCATAGTCGATATAAAAAACTGGATGACGAATAATTTCTTACTGCTAAATTCTGAAAAAACAGAGGTGTTAATTATAGGACCTAAAAACTCCGCTTGTAATAACCTAGAACACTGTCTAAGACTTGATGGTTGCTCTGTCAATTCTTCGTCATCAGTTAGGAACCTAGGTGTGCTATTTGATCGCAATCTTTCCTTAGAAAGCCACGTTTCTAGCATTTGTAAAACTGCATTTTTCCATCTCAAAAATATATCTAAATTACGGCCTATGCTCTCAATGTCAAATGCAGAAATGTTAATCCATGCATTTATGACCTCAAGGTTAGATTATTGTAATGCTTTATTGGGTGGTTGTTCTGCACGCTTAAACAAACTACAGCTAGTCCAAAATGCAGCAGCAAGAGTTCTTACTAGAACCAGGAAGTATGACCATATTAGCCCGGTCCTGTCAACACTGCACTGGCTCCCTATCAAGCATCGCATAGATTTTAAAATATTGCTTATTACTTATAAAGCCCTGAATGGTTTAGCACCTCAGTATTTGAATGAGCTCCTTTTACATTATAATCATCTACGTCCGCTATGTTCTCAAAACTCAGGCAATTTGATAATACCTAGAATATCAAAATCAACTGCAGGCGGCAGATCCTTTTCCTATTTGGCGCCCAAACTCTGGAATAACCTACCTAACATTGTTCGGGAGGCAGACACACTCTTGCAGTTTAAATCTAGATTAAAGACCCATCTCTTTAACCTGGCATACACATAACATACTAATATGCTTTTATTATCCAAATCCGTTAAAGGATTTTTAGGCTGCATTAATTAGGTAAACCGGAACTGGAAACACTTCCCATAACACCCTATGTACTTGCTACATCATTAGAAGAATGGCATCTACGCTAATATTTGTCTGTTTCTCTCTTGTTCCGAGGTCACCGTGGCCACCAGATCCAGTCTGTGTCCAGATCAGAGGGTCACTGCAGTCACCCGGATCCAGTACGTATCCAGACCAGATGCTGGATCAGCACCTAGGAAGGACCTCTACATCCCTGAAAGACAGTGGAGACCAGGACAACTAGAGCCCCAGATACAGATCCCCTGTAAAGACCTTGTCTCAGAGGAGCACCAGGACAAGACCACAGGAAACAGATGATTCTTCTGCACAATCTGACTCTGCTGCAGCCTGGAATTGAACTACTGGTTTCGTCTGGTCAGAGGAGAACTGGCCCCCCAACTGAGCCTGGTTTCTCCCAAGGTTTTTTTCTCTATTCTGTCACCGATGGAGTTTCGGTTCCTTGCCGCTGTCGCCTCTGGCTTGCTTAGTTGGGGACACTTCATCTACAGTGATATCGTTGACTTGATTGCAAATAAATGCACAGACACTATTTAACTGAACAGAGATGACATCACTGAATTCAATGATGAACTACCTTTAACTATCATTTTGCATTATTGACACTGTTTTCCTAATGAATGTTGTTCAGTTGCTTTGACGCAATGTATTTTGTTTAAAGCGCTATATAAATAAAGGTGACTTTGACTTTGACTTTGCTGCTAGGGTTTTCTGGGCGGTCACTAAGGTAATTATAGGGTGTTCTATGGGTGTTCACTCAGGCTTTAAGATATTGCTAGGTGGTTTCTAGGGGAGTTGCTAGGTGGTTGGCACAGTGCTCTGGGTGGTTGCTGGGGTGTCTTAGGTGGTTGTTAGGAGTGTTGCTAGGGTGTTGTTACTAGGTAACTGTTATAATACTGTGAATGGTTTCTAGGAAATAGCTACAGTGCTGTAAGGTAGTTGCTGTAAGTTGCTCTGGGTGGTTACCAAGGCATTGCTAGTCTGCTGCTAGGGTATTCTGGGAGGTTGCCTAGGTGATGTTAGGGTGTTCTTTAGGTGTTTACCCATGCTGTGTCCCAATTAGCCTACTTATACTATATATTTCTTTGTGAAGGAAAAGTACATACTTTTGAGTGTGTAGCAGAATAGTAGGCAAACTTTGGGACATACTACTTTGTCATAACTGTGTCTTTAACAGACAACTCTGTTGCTTAGTTTCGTGCATTCTGTCACCATTTAAACTGCCCTGTCAATTGGCTTGTCACATTAACATAATTCACATTTCGTGTCACTTGCTTTCCTACCATAATGGAGAGAAATGAAGTTGCAGGTTGATCTGCAAATCGTGGGCCCTTCATGCCGAGAACTCTACTCATGTGAATACATGATGCATTTAAAAGATAATAACCAAACGTATGTGTATAAAATGCTGCTGCAGATGAAATGTAATGCAGATAATATTAAATAAAAAAAATTTCATGCTGGATATACATTGATTATTTTTTCACTCAAACCCCTTTCTCCACCTTCCATCGTCTCACATATCCACCATGTTTGTAGTTTTTTAACATTCATTTCAACATACTATGATTTGGGACATGCCAATTCTATTTTCAAATTCTATTTATACATATGTGAATTGGGAAGCAGCAACAGGTTTGCAAAGATATTGCTAGGTGGTTATTATGGTGCTCTGGGTGGCTGATAGGGCAGTTGCTAGGGTGTTGTTGCTAGGTGGTTTCCATGATATTCTGGGTGGTTACAAAGGCATTGCTAGTGTGCTGTGTTCTAGGAGGTCACCAAGGTGAAGATAGGATGTTCTATGGGAGCTCACTGAGGGGTTTGCAACAATGTTGCATGATTTTTAATGTTGTGCCCAAGAACATCTGAAAGCAGGGTCCTTATTCACTAAAGGTCAATGGTGTCACTGCACATGGTTGTTGATTATGGCAGCAGTAGGGTGGCAATATGTGCCGTTCAAAAAAAACCAAAGCAAAGTACACCACAATGCTTCAAGACAAACGAACAAACAAACATGTGAAAGCGATTCGAAAGCATAAGGAGCCGTCTGCTCTGCTCTTTATAGCTCTCATGAATGTTACACAATGATCAACCTGCACAGTGCAAATAGCCAAAACCTGGATATTTTAGGCATTATTAAAATCCTGGTTGGGACGTGTCCCGTATGAACGGCACATATGGCCACCGTAGGCAGTAGACATGATTGGCTTCCTGTAGTGCTTTCTGTCGCACAGCTGAATCAGCCTACTTCAGAACAGAACATGCTGTTCATTCCTACAGCCATGTCATAGAGGGGGTGGAGAGTGCAGTCAATGATGTTGCCCAGCAGCTCGGACATCATTCTCCTCTCCTCTACAACCTCCAGATGCTTCCGTTCCTCTCCAATGAAAAAGCATGCTTTCTTGTTGAGATTGTTCATCTGCATTATTACACCCAGAGCCCCAGCTCACTACCGTGTAGAAGAACAAGGCAGTCATGTCAACAGATTAAAAGAGTGTGCAGCTATACACACACTAAAACAACTGAGATTTTAGAAAGATAAAGTGTTGTTTGCCCAATCTGTCGTCAACATGAACCCCAAGGTCTCAAACCAGGAATATGATATATGACATGACATTATAAAACTGTTCCAGTACTTGATTCTGATTGGTCAACAGCTGTTTTTTATTATTAAATAAACACTGCAAAAAGTAGCTTTAGAAATAAATATTTTATTTGACTCAACGTAGAAGTTTTCACACATTTTTAGGCTCCATCTCTTTTTTTCTTTCTTTTTTTTAGCTGCTGCATCTGAATTGGTATTTACAGACTGTTTACTGCAGGTCAGAGGCATGAATGCATTTATACTGCAATTTAAATAGCATAAATAATGCTGTGATATTAATGGGTTTTAATTGGTTTTAAAGGGATAGTCATCGAAAAAATTAAATCATAATAATAATTTTCATAAAAAAAAAATACAATAAATAAAGAGAAAAGACAGACAATATAGTCAAAAATAAATTAACATTTATCGAACTGTTATACAAAATCAGTATCACATTTGCACTTCTGTCATTTGGACAAAAGCAGCGCTTTGTGTGATACTGCACTCGTAGCTTGTGTGATATTTTTTATGTCATAAGATATAAATATGAGACAAAAACTTTGAATTTTAGGAGCATATAACTGCATTCGATGCTTTGATTCGAGGAGCCTGATTCGACTACCAATCTAACAGTCGAATATTCATGGGGTGTTATTGATTTTGCCATTTTGACTATGGGGGAGCTTAAATGTCTGATTTCACATAGAACTACTGGTTTTCTCCCAGTAAGTTAATATACAGCCTATTATGATAAAGCTGTAAGAATCTGAAAATAAAGAAGCTTCAAATTAATATTTTAAAGTGCGTGAATAAATCCAACCACCCCTTTAGATTTATGTTCCACTTTCCATAATCCGGTCCAGCGCCACTGCCCAGGATGGCCGCCAGTCCAGAGTCATGGCACAAGATGGCCGCTTGTCCAGCGCCTCTACACGGGATGACAGCCACAGTTGACCCTCCAGAGTCGAGTCAGGTTCCCGTTGACCCTCCAGAGTCAAGTCAGGTCACCGTTGACCCTCCAGAGTCGAGTCAGGTCACCGTTGACCCTCCAGAGTCAGGTCAGGTCACCGTTGACACTCCAGAGTCAGGTCGGATCACCGTTGACACTCCAGAGTCAGGTCAGGTCACCATTGACACTCCAGAATTAAGCACTACCACAGTGAGACCTCAGGAGTCAAGTCACCGGTGATCTTCAAGGACAAAGTCAAGTCACCGGTGTTCTTCATGGGCAAGGTCAAGTCACCGACTATCTTCATGGGCAAATGCAAGTCACCAATGATCTTCATGAGCAGAGTCAGGTCACCAATGATCTTCATGAGCAGAGTCAGGTCACCAATGATCTTCATGAGCAGAGTCAGGTCACCAATGATCTTCATGAGCAGAGTCAGGTCACCAATGATCTTCATGAGCAGAGTCAAGTCACCATTGATCTTCCTGAATCCAGTCTAAACTCTGCAGAACTACCAGAGCCTCTCCACATCTCTGCTGAACTACCAAAGCCTCTCCACGACTCTGCTGAACTACCAGAACCTCTCCACGTCTCAGCCGAACTCTCTGAGCACTCGACTGATCCTGTCGTGGCCACGGAGGCCACCCTTAACTTGTTCATGGTCTCTATTTCAGCCTTACCTGACCAGACTTGCTCTCCTGGGTCATCGATCCCACTGTGGTGGTCCTCCGCTCTACCATGGTGGGCTTCTGTCTCGACTGCACGGCTGTGGTGGTCCTCTGCTCCGCCCTGGGGGGCTTCTGTCTCGTCAGCTCGGCTGTGGTGGTCCTCTGCGCCGCCCTGGTGGGTTTCTGTCTGTTCCACACGACTGTGGTGGTCCTCTGCGCCGCCCTGGTGGGCTTCTGTCTCATCCGCACGGTTGTGGTGGTCCTCTGCTCCACCCTGGGTGGCATCTGTCTCGTCTGCTCGGCTGTGGTGGTCCTCTGCGCCGCCCTGGTGGGCCTCTGTCTCGACCGCACGGCTGGGGTGGTCCTCTGCGCCGCCCGGGTGGGCTGCTGTCTCGACCGCATGGCTGTGGTGGTCCTCTAAGCAGCCCTGGTGGGCCTCTGTCTCGTCCGCACGGCTGTGGTGGGCTCCGGTTCAACCTGCGCCGTCCCGGGGGTCCCCAGTTCCACTTGCTCCACCCTGGATTCCTGCCCTGACTATCAGTCAAATATCGGCAAGATTCGAAAATTCCGTTTTGACTATGAAAATCCTTAGTCGGGGACACCCCTAAATATAATATAATTATATTAATTATATAATTATATTATATTATATTACATAAATATTATATAATATAATATAATATAGTTTATCTAAATGTACAACATTAAAAATGCTAAAATATACGTAAAAAGGAAACCAGAATATATAAGCTTCATCAAACCTGCAGTATACCATGTATTTACAATCTTTGTAATGCCAAATACTTCCTACAAGTAATTATTTTTATTTTTATTTTTTTGCAGCAGCACATAACAGCTGTCAATGAGATGAATTGGTAAGCTAATGAATATTCCTCTCACCAGGTATTTAAAACCTCCTTGCCCAAAACATGCAAACATACCAGGTAAGGATGCACATCTGCATATGTGGAGCAGACCTGCCGTGGCTGTGTGACATGACACTCGCTTTGATTAACAGTTATTCCATGCTGTGAGGGTGTGTGATAAAGCTATAACACAGCACATAATACCTAGTCTAATTTTAGAGAGACCTTTCTCCTCCACCATCTCTGGAGAGTGTTGCTCTCTACCCATAAATCAAAAAGAATTGTTTTCATTGTATCAAAAAGCCCCTGAAATACACGGTCACCCTCACCTTTGCTTGACAAAGGCACACAAACCTCATCTACATTTGAACACTGTGTGATTAGACATAAACCCCAAAACTGGCACGGTTTCTATCAGTTTCTCATTTCATTCCTTTGTTTTATTACAATTTAAGAAGCACTGCTTCATTGGCATTCAAAAATATCCACCCACCCCCCCAAGCCTTGAATGGAGAATTTTGAAAGCATAACTTTATCAAAGGAATTACTGGTTAGATTAATATTCCGACACGAGGGAAGAACTGTGATGAGAACATCATCCCTACGGCTAATGGAGACGCTAAATGTGGCTAACTGGAAAATAACTCAATAAATGCTACAATTTCCAGCTCATTCCTTGATTATTATTTTATGACCAATGAATAAAGAATGTGTATTCGAAACTCTGAAGAATCTGTAAGGCACAAATAGGACTATGTGTGTGTGTGTGTGTGTGTGTGTGTGTGTGTGTGTGTGTGTGTGTGTGTGTCTAATGCTTAGATCTGAAAGGGATCAGATCTATATGATTTAAATGCATGAGTTAAATCGACACCTTGGCTGCGGTTTGGAGTGGAACGTCCTCACGGCTGATTTCATACCGTCTTAACTTGCCTAGCTGTAGAGCAAAACATTCTTCGCTGCAGTGCTCAGACACGGTGACTAATCTGAATCTGAATGACTTGATATCAACAGCGAAGGTTTTCAATGCATTTTTTCCTTTGTAGTTGTGGAGGCAGTTCTCAGGACATTTGGCCTTTGGAATTAATTTCGGGATGAGCTGCCGTAATCATCCTTATCTGGAATGGCCTGTCTTGATGGGGCCTTTGAAGACAGTCTCACCTGTAGGGATCACATGTCACTGAAGACATACCAGGGACATCAAAAAAGGCCTTAAATGCAAAAAGTAATTGCTGTATCACGCAGCAAGTTTATGTAAAACATACATTACATGCAAAAAGTTGGAGTGAACTGATTTTACCTTTCACTCCTTAGAACAGTTTTACACCCCAAGAGACATCATGCCATAAAGCCTAAATATAATGCTAAAAGAATAGAATATAGGGGGAATGTGAAAATGAATTAAAAAGAGAAAACAAAGGAAAACTGTCATGTTCTCTAGCTTGAGTGCCTGTAAGCTTCACTAGGGGGCACTCCATTCCAGACTCTTGCCACTTCAGCCCGGACTCCATTTCCCACAATTCTTTACCTTGACTCATCATCAATTGCAATCACCTGTCTCTCATCACCTCATCAGTCCCACACTATAAAAACAGCACACACACATGCTATCATCGTTTGTGATTTAATGCTTAGCCTTTAATGTTCTCCTGTTTTCCCTGAGTTTCCTTCCTATGTTTTCTTGCCCTGCCTTGTCTTGGAGTATTTTGATCTTGGACTATTTATTTGTTTATGATTGTTTGCTGCCTGACCTTCGCTTATTTAGTGAATTACTCTTTTGGATTGCCTTGTATGTACTGTTTCGCTGGTGTTTGACCTTGCCTGTTTGACTACGCTCTACTAATAACGCCTGCCAGTGGATTCCCACTCAGTTGTCACAACGCCTCCTTTGTTACAAAAACAGTGCATCTGTGAATAAAAATAGATACTTTATGATACTTGTATACATTCTCAAGTGTTAAAGGATAGGGATGTAGGTTGAGATGTGTCTCTGAGTGGAACTGACTGTCTTCAGAAAAGTTCAGATGGTGAAGTATTTTCTTTTCATCTTGCCCCTGTATAAACTGGGATTAAAGTGTTCCGTTGCTACGACGGATTTCTGTCAGTTTATAAAGAGTCACTTGCTTCATTCCTGAATGATTCAGCCATTTGAACAACTCAATTGAATGAATGATTCAGTGATAAAATCAGTGACTTTCCACCACCTGCTGGTGGATTTAGTTTCAATTTTAGATCATTTCAGTTATGTAAATAATTTAATATTTCTGTATTCAAAATGTTATATTTAAAACATTAATCTCCACATACATTTATGAATTTAATTGCACCCATTCCACCTCTGAGCAATGGAAATGTTCCTTCAAACCACTTTTGTGTTCTTCTGTGCAACATCTGTAGTATAAATTAATTTATTAATACTCATTTCATATGATTGGTAACTTAATTGTCTTATTTTACTAATTCTTGTCTTATTCATTAAAAATTGTACTAAATCTGCCAGCAGATGGCAGCAAGTCACTGATTTGATTTGAATCATTCATTCAATTGATTTGTTCAAATGGCTGAATAATTCAGAAATTAAGCAAGTGACTCTTTATATACTGACAGATATCCGTCGTAGCGACGGAACACTTTAATCCCAGTTTATACAGGGGCAAGATGAAAAGAAAATACTTCACCATCTGAACTTTTCTGAAGACAGTCAGTTCCCCTCAGAGACACATCTCAACCTACATCCCTATCCTTTAACACTTGACAATGTATACAAGTATCATAAAGTATCTATTTTTATTCACAGATGCACTGTTTTTGTAACAAAGGAGGCGTTGTGACAACTGAGTGGGAATCCACTTGCAGGCTTTATTAGTAGAGCGTAGTCAAACAGGCAAGGTCAAACACCAGCGAAACAGTACATACAAGAAACAGTACATACAAGGCAATGCAAAAGAGTAACTGTCTGGAAATCCGTCGTAGCGACTGAACACGTTTATCCCTATATAAAGCATACTGAAGTATGCTTCATACTCATAAGCGCCACCTACTGACATAGAGTGAATTTGCGTTTTCATTCAGCTCGTCTGTTTTTATGTAGTTTTATGAAGCATAAAACCCGCCCCATCACGAAGTAAAAAATACATTGCAGAGCAAGAGGATTCAGCATTATGATAGGTCAGATCGCCAATCAATCAAGCTCCAAGGGCCAATTTCGACCAATCTGTTTATATTGTGACGCGTGTCCTGAGCCCTCATCAGCGTCGCCCTGGAAAAAGAGCAGGCACACCTCCACCTGCTCATTACGGGCTGAGCGGTCACACCTGCAGTCCATCAGGGACGGGCTTTATAAGCAGCGTTGACGAACACAGAGGTGAGAGATGTCTCCAAAAGACTCGGCTAACAATTCTCTGTGTTTCCCTCTAGACAGCAGCGTGTGACCACCAGCCCACAAAGGACACGGACTTCACTGACCCACACAGCACTGCGCACCGAAGGAGGAGAGAAGGCCAAGCACTGAGCAACGGAAACCCCTCACGTTGGCTATTTCCCCCTTCACCCTTACAATAAAATCCACCCTTCGGGGAACTTACCTTGATCCTCGTGTCGTGTGCTTCTTCACCCCGTCACACTGGTGGAGAATGCGGGCATTGCAGTGAAGACGTCACCGACCAGGATCCCTTCATCACTATCACCATTTACTTGGTTTGTTGAAGGATGTTTTTTTCCCGGGTTGTTTTTCTCACGTCCCCTTCCTGTTTCTCCAGGTGGTGCTCCTCCCCCAATGATGGAGGATCTGTTGAAGCACCTCACCGAGGTAAGCATCCGCCAGCAACAGATTATGTAGCACATGGCCTCCCGACAAGGGGAAATGGAACGAGAGCTCACCGCCTTACGCATGGCGGCCGCCCCGCGAACTCCGCTACCTGACCCCCAAGCCCATGCTACCCAACTCATCCCGAAGATGACGGCGCATGATGACGTCGAGACATTCCTTCAGATGTTTGAGGCGATCGCCATCCGGGAGGCATGGCCCAGGGATGAGTGGGCGCGGATCGTGTGGGCGGATACTCCAAATCAGGCCCCACGGGCAAAGTGAAGATAAATGGCCGGCCGGTGCTCGCCCTCCTCGATTCAGGCAGCGCGGTCACCCTTGTCCGGTCAACTGTCCTTCCTCCACGGCCTGAACCCAAAGCCAGACTGCCCATCGACTGTGTCCATTGCGATACCAGGGAAGTACCAGCGCAGCGGGTCACCATCACGGCGCCCCCTGATCGTCAATTATCTGCCTGTACCGGTCCTCCTCGGCAGGGATTGGCCGGGGTTCAACCGCCTCTTTGCCTCCGCAAGCCAGCCTGTCAGCCCCGCCAGGAACCGCCCACAACACCGGAAGACCACGAAGCCCCGACGGCGTCCCGTGCTGCTGGCCTCGGATGAGTCCTCCCATCATAACCCTAACCATAACCCTATCCAACGCATACGCAACCGTTTCCACTGGCCAGGCCTGGAGGCCGAGGTAAAACGCTTCTGTCAGGCCTGTCCCACCTGTCAGCGGACGTCTCCACGTACCCCTCCCCCCAGCCCGCTGATTCCGCTGCCCATCATTGAGGTGCTCTTCGAGCGGATCGGAATGGACCTAGTGGGGCCGCTGCCAAAGTCCACCCGGGGACACGAACACATTCTGGTCATCCTGGACTACGCCACCCGCTACCCTGAGGCCATCCCACTCCGCAAAGCCACCGCGAAAGCCATTGCCCAGGAGCTCTTCCTGTTGAGTAGTCGGGTCGGCCTACCATCCCAGATACTGACTGACCAGGGCACCCCCTTCATGTCCCGGGTGATGGCTGACCTCTGCAAGCTTCTCCAGATAAAACAGCTCCGCACCACCATATACCACCCGCAAACAGACGGCCTGGTCGATCGCTTCAATCAAACACTGAAGCAGATGCTGCGGCGAGTGGCTGCTGAAGACAGTAGGGCCCCAGCTTGCAGCCCTCGCTCAGTGACCTCCCGTGGCTGTGGACATGGACCCCCACCTCTCAGCCGCCCAAAAGTCGGAGCTGCAACACCTGGTCAGTCAATTCATCGATGTGTTCTCTCCCCAGCCAGGAGGGACCCACGCACTCAAGCACGATATCCGCACAGCACCCGGAGTAATCCGGCATCGGCCCTAGCGTGTTCCGTAAGGGCTCGGCGACACGCCATTGAGGAGGAGGTACAGGAGATGTTGAGGTTAGGGATCATCGAACCATCACGCAGCCCCTGGTCCAGCCCCATCATCATGGTTCCAAAGCCCGACGACACCTTCCGCTTTTGCAATGACTTCCGCCGCCTGAACGAAGTCTCGGAGTTTGACGGCTACCCAATGCCGCGGGTTGATGAACTCTTAGATTGCCTGGGAAGGGCCTGGTACATTTCAACTCTCGACCTCACCAAGGGCTACTGGCAGGTCCCCCTAACCGAGCAGGCCAAGCCGAAGACGGCGTTCTCCACCCCTAGTGGCCACTGGCAATACCGGGTCCTACCCTTCGGCCTGCATGGGGCTCCCACCACCTTCCAGCGGCTAATGGACATCCTCCTGCGGCCGCACCAGGCCTATGCCGCCGCCTACCTGGACGATGTAGTCATACATTCTGAGACTTGGGAGGACCACCTGGAGCGGCTACGGAAGGTGCTGTTGGAACTCTGCCGGGCTGGGCTGACCGCCAACCCCCGTAAGTGTCACCTGGCCCTCACCGATGCCAAGTACCTCAGCTACCAAGTGGGCTGCGGCCTCATTCTACCCCAGGAGAAGAACGTGGCGGCGATCCTCTCCTCGCCGCGGCCCACCATCAAAATGCAGATACGTGCCTTTTTGGGGTTGGCGGGATATTACCGCTGTTTTATCCCTAACTTCTCCTCCTTAGCCTCTCCCCTAACAGACCTGACCAGAAAGGGGCAACCAGAGAAGGTCCCATGGAACCCAGAGACAGAGAGTGCGTTCCAGCGCGTGAAGAGCCCATGTTCAGGGCCCCCGACTTCAATCGCCCCTTCCTGTTGCAAACAGATGCGTCCGATACCAGGTTGGGAGCCATCCTCTCCCAGGTCCTCGACAGTGAGGAACAACCAGTCATCTATATCAGCCGAAAGCTGACCTCAGCGGAGCTACGGTATGCAACCGTCGAGAAGGAGGCACTGGCCGTCAAGTGGGCAGTCCTGGAGCTCCGCTATTACCTCCTCAGCCACCAGTTCACCCTGATTACAGACCACGCCCCTCTACAGTTGATGGCCCGAGCGAAGGACACCAACGCCAGGGTGACTAGATGGTTCCTCGCGCTCCAGGACTTCCACTTCACCATACAACACCGGGCGGGGACGGCCAACGCGAACGCCGACGGTCTCTCGAGGATATGGTCAGCTATCGCAGGTCTGTCAGGTTCCACTCCCCGCCCTCCCGCAATTTCCCCACTTCTCCACAGGGAAAGGACGACGCTTAGGGGGGGAGTGTGATGCGTGTCCCGAGCTCTCATCAGCGTCGGCCTGGAAACAGAGCAGGCACACCTGCACCTGCAACTAATGATTATTTTTTCTGTCGACTAATCTAACGGTTATTTTTTCGATTAGTCGACTACTCTAACGATTATTTTTATTGAAATCGCCGATTCTGCTGCGGTCGTTCCATCACATCTGCAGCGGAGACCTGAACCAGGAAGTTGGTCACCAGATAACACAGTAACCAGTTAAACTGTAACACCGGAGAGTGCCAGTTTTCCTGTTGTTTTTGTGATAGAATTCAACTTTCTCCATTCCCAGGAGCAGAAGCCCCCATTACGCGAGATGTAAACAGTGTGACGCATTTCACGCACGTCGTTGCAGCACTACAATATATATAGTAAACACCAATAGATATGACAGTTCAGAGACATCTACAACTAGGGGTGGGTAAAAAAAAATATTTTTTGATTAATAATTTTTTTAAACGTGGTCGATTCAAAATCGATTCTCAAAGGCCATGATTCTCTTTTTCCATATTTATTTCCGCAGACATCGAATGTAAGATTAGCTTTAATCTAATTACAAATATTCTCCACTAGATGTCACCGTCTTATGTGCCTTGTGCGATGTTACCAATGAACCTGTCATTCATTCATTCAGTGCTTAAAGCAATGGTTCTCAACCCGCAGCCCGTTACAAATTCAAATGCGTCCCACCATATGCTGAACACACACACAAAAAACTTTGTTTTATAATTAATTTTATTTTTTACATTAATTGAAAAAAATGTAGGCTACTAAAGAAATATAAGCTATAGCCCAATGTTTTTATGTGAAATTATTTTGTTTTTCATAAATTATTTTCAGACATGAGCAGACTTACTCACATAAGATTACGAACACATACAAGCGCGCACTTCAATTCAAATAGTCATCAACAGCTATTAGTTTGGTAAAAGGGAGAAAAAAATAAATGTGGAGAATGCCAGCGACTGAACACATCCAAAAAAAGAATAGTCGCAGCATCAGTAGTGAATCAGTAGTGATTTTCGGTTTGCCCCGCAACTCACTTGAAGAAGTTCAAGCAAATGGAAACACCATATACTACGCAGCAATCATCCTTAATTGAAGAAATGTGGCAAAACATCTCTGGAGAGAACCTCATATTATTAAATTCGAAAGTGCTTTCCATATTTGGATCAACATAGGCTACATTTGTGAACGCACATTTTCTGCAATGTCGCGCGTCAAGTCATGCTCTCGTGCGCGTCTTACAGACTGCATCTTAAAGCCTCTTATATTTTCCGCATCTGCGAGTCCGCTATGGACCGCTAGGTAGGCGTGAAGTTAAAATCGTCATCGTAGAGTGTGTGCTGAGGCTCTGAGCAGACGACCGCGCGGACAGGTGCGCGTGGTCAGTAGGCTTCAAAAGCACAATTGCACATGTTCAGGCAGTGTGAAGAAGCCCATTGCCAATCGAACCTGTGCAATCCGTCAATAACGAATATAAAGACAGCGATGTGCAATAATTCTGGGCAATTGTTTTTTTCACATGTTCACATGTTTGGGCTGCACATCACTGTTACTACATCGAGCCGAATTTCACAAAAATGTTCAGCTCCCGACAGAATCAGGTGTTTTATTTATGGGGAGTAGAATTATTTATTTATTTCAATGAATTTAAACGATTAGATATCATGATATTTAGGCTATAATATTATAAATCAGGTTGGTTTGTATTGGTGATGTAATGTGTAAATTATATGCATGTGACCCGCGAGACTTGTACTTGGACCATAATGCGGCCCGGTGGAAAAAAAGGTTGAGAACCACTGGCTTAAAGAGTTTTAGGTGCTTTGTCGACGTTGATGCCACCGTCACATAAAAAGTCAGAGGTATGGAAGCATTTTTGATTTCGTAAGCAAGACAACGACGATAGTGTTGTCAACAAAAGCATTTTTCATCTTGCATCAAACTTGTATTTATTTAACATAATTGTATGCATTTGAAAATTACAAAATGGGTTCTTTTTTAATGTACCTAAGTGTACCTAAAATAAAGTTTTATTGAGTTTAATATACAGGTTTGTGGCTCTTAATTTCTTTTTATTAATTACCCAATTGTAAGCTTATGTTCACTGTTCTTTTTTATACATATATATTCATTGACTTGAATCAACAATCGAGTATAGAAAATCGAATCGATAATCAAAATCGAAACGAGAATCGAAATCGAATCGATTTGAGAGCTTGTGAATCGAAATCGAATCGATCTGGAACATCTGAATCGATACCCAGCCCTATCTACAACTATACATTTTAATTAAACACTAAAGAAATCATTTTGCATTTGAAATGCACTGAAAAATATATGAAATTGTTAGTAATCAAAACTTTTACTTAATCATATGATAACAAACACATCAACTCTTTCAAATTACTCATAAAAACTTTTCAAAAGAGATCAAAGCAAATGCCTGCAAGGAACAAAGCACCTGGTTCATCCCGGGCATCTGAGAACAGTCGGCGGTGATCTATATACAACTCTAATTGGTGTCAGTGAGGTTGACTGCAAAAATTAGCTTTGAACTTAAAACCGAATGTCTGCTGAATTCATTTGGATGGCGTTCAACAGATCTTGCAGCACACATTCCGCCGATACACCTAAAGAGAGAGGAAAATCCATTTCGGCTCTGAAGCATTACCCATGAGGCATTTCATCAGCAAAGTACATCAATTTTTTATGATGAACTCATATTGATTTTTCATGACAGAATTTTCTCCATTAAGATATCAATTAAGTTGTGTTTATGTTAAGTGCGCTCTCAGCGAAACACAAATCTCACCGACCTGCTCTGCCACCTCAGGTGCTAATGCAGCCAAATACCTGTTTCCTGAATAAACCCTCACATCCTACTCAGCTGAAGACTGAGTAGATATGAGATGTTTTTCAGAGCATGACAGCGTCAGAGAGGCTGCCTCATTCAAGGTTCAATTCATTGGAAGAGGTGTAAGGTGAAGAATTTCCTGTTTTGCTCAAAACAGTCAGATTTCATAGATGGGATGTTAAAAGAGATAACTGCCACTTCTATCTGGTCTAAAATAAATAAAGTCATTTTAAAACATTCCGTTCAATTCCCGATGGATCTTTTACTCATTCTAGTAAAAATGGCACATTATGTTACGTAAAATGGTTTAAATACCAGTCAAAAGAAAAGTTAGGAATAATAATTTTTTTTTTTTTTTTTTTTTTTTTTACTTTTAAGAAGTTTCTTGTGCTCACCAAGGCTGCGTTCATTTGATCAAAAATACAGTAAAAAGTAATATTGTGAAATAAAATTGTAAATTTTAAAAGAGCTGATTTCTATTTGAATATATTTTAAAATGTAATGTATTCCCGTGATACAATGCTGAATTTTTAGCATTTACTCCAGTCTTCATTGTCACATGACCCTTCAGAAATCATTCTAATATGTTGATTTGGTGCTAAAAAAACACTTTTTTTATTTTAATATTAAAACAGTTTTTGCAGCTTAATATTTGTAATACTTAATAAACTGAGATACGCTACCATTCGAATGTATGTAAATAATAAGACATTTATAATAAAAAAAATTATATTAAAATAAATTGCTCTTTTGAACATTCATCAAAAAACGGTGAAAAAACAAACATTTTATCATGATTTTCACAAAAAAAAAAATTAAGCAGCAAGAACTTTTTGATTTTGACATTATCATACAAGAACCAATATTAATAACTGATTACCAATAATAATTGAGAAGTAAATCAGCCTATTAGTATTATTTCTGAAGGACCATATGACAATGAAGAGTAATGATGATTAAAATTAAGCTTTGCATCACAGGAACTGTATTAATATTTCACAATATTTTGTAGTCAAATTAATGCAGCCTTGCTGAGCATGAGACTTCTTTCAAAAAAAAAATAAAATAAAAATAAATATAAAGTTATTATTGTGTATGGACATTATCCATGAAGCTGCGTTCTCTCGGTGTGTTTTATTTAGCTGTGAGAGGTATGTGGTGTCTTTTGTTCAAAGACACTTTTGTCTTAGTTACAGTAAACTCAAATAAACCTCCTTGTTTTCTGGTTCTAGCTGTGAGGCAGTGATTTCATCTCGAGTCCTGGATTCACAGTAGAGTACAGTCCATATGTGTCTCACCATAAATGCCCTCATGAGTCCCATTAACAAACTCTGTAAACCTTGAAAACAATCACTTCTTTTCTATCTCTCTACCCTCTCTGTCGTCACGCTCGATGTGACATTCCATAAGACTGGCCTCAGCACACTGCGTGCCCACACTGGCAACGCAATCATAGCGAAGATAAACAAAACAGCTAGGAGACTGAACAACTCACCACATCTAGCCTAAACCAGGTCGTGGTTTGCATGAACTTCGAAATAGCACTTTACTGGAATTTTGGTGGCTATTTTTTTTTTTTTTTTAATATTTATAACAATTAAGCATATGTTCCATCCCAAATTCTCAGCAATGCACTGGAATTTAAAATTAAACAAATATGATTCAAACTGTACATTAGAGAAGACATGCAAGAGATAAACACTTAACATATACTCAGTAAATTTCTCTCACTGCATTTAATTTAGTAAAGAATATTTTAACAAATAAATAAATAATATTAATAATAATAAAAATAGGTGTTTTTTTGTGCCCTTAAAATCAAACTTCTATTTATTTTATTTGTAAGTTATTGGTTAAATGTCACTGAGGTCAGGGACAATTTTAAATTGTATTTATATATACACTACTATTCAAAAATCCAATTTTTATAAATTTTTTTAAAAGAAGTTGCTTATGCTAACCAAACCTGCATTTATTTGATCAAAAATACAGTAAAACGGTAAGACTGTGAACTATTAATGTAAAAATTATAAGTAACCGTTTTCTATTTTTGATCATTTTTACTATGATACTATATTTTTTTTAGGATTCTTTGATGAATATAAAATTCAAAAGAGCAGCATTTATTTGAAATATGAATCGCGTCAAACTGAAGCTTAATGTGAGGGTACAATAAGCTGTGAGTGGTTTAGGGCAGAATGTAAGCATAAATGTGTGTTCCCTGTAACTCAAGATTATATGAATGAACACAACTGAGGGCCTGTCTTCTTAATATCGTTAAGGTAAGACGGGATGTAAAAGTGTACTTAGAGCTGTCTAAAACACAAAACAAGCTAAGAGGAACATGCTCAAGCAAGTGAGGAAATTACAAAACAGTTTGCAGGCTGAAGATAACCACACCTGGCTAGACTGACAAAAAGGGAACCGAATTTCACTGCTTTCACAAAATTATCGGCTCTGAGGGCAGATTTGTTCTGGAACAGCTTCAAGAGGATTTCCCCAAAGGATATGATCACCTTTAAAACAGCGCCACAACATCAGGCCCCTGGCCTCTGAATACCATCAGAACTCAGCGGCCTTGAACAATCTCCAACCGTGTAGAGTTCAATGCACTTTCTCTCTCTTTCTTTCACGCACACACACACACACACACACACACACACACACACACACACACACACACACACACACACACACACACACACACACACACCCACACACACACACACACACACACACACACACACACAAGCTTTCTATCTCTCTTTCTGCTGTGAAGGATTGCTGTCTCACACCAGGGGGAATTAAACCAGACTTCTCTTTAAAACGGTGGAATTTGATAAGTCTGTGCTCCACAATAACACACTTGGGTGGCTGGTTCACACACACGAACACATTCACACACATTGATGGTTACGGATTTCTTATGTGGCTTTGAGCCAAGCAAACCATCATGACGGTAATAAAACCTTCATGCCTGTCTAGTGCCAATAACCCAACTTCACTGTACAAACCATTCCGAAACCTCCTTGAATTAGTACTGGCACCAAAATATATATTTCAGTTAATAAATCTCTAAAACAGGAAGTGGTACTAATTTGATACACATGTATCTGTGAGGCAGTGAGCGAAAGCAGCTTCTTATCGGTCAGTGTCTTTTCTATTTTTGGGTTGTTGATTGACTCCAGATGTGACTAGGGGACACGGGGGGTTGGGTGGGGGTTGAGGATTTTGTTTCAATTTCTCATCTGTGAAAGCACACACCCGCAAAACCCCCAAAGAAATTTGATCTGGAATGCTGGGTTTGCTTTGAGTTTATTTGTTAAAACCTTCAGCCATCCATTAATTCTAGTTTTCATTCATATCATGTCAAAAAAGAATTTGGGAGTGATGTTTGCCCATGCAAATCTTACTGCTACAGTGCTACTGGTTGCCAGGGTGTTGCTATGCAGTTGCCAAAGTGTTCTAAATGGTTTAGCATGTCACTATGATGTTTTGGTGAGATATAGGTGCATGCTTTTGTTTAATAGAGATGGATAGTTGCGAAGACATTGTTAGGTGGTTACTAGGCTGTTCTTGATGGTTACTAAAGACCCTGATATATTCACTGCAAAGCTCCATTTTGTTAGTGTTGTTAGTGACCTCGATGGACTGAGTGATAAAATGTTGGTGATGTGATGCAATACTTGATGTTCTGGGAGGTTGTTAAGATGTTGTTAGGTGGTTATTAAGGTGGTGTTATGCTGTTTCCCAAAAGTATTGTTAACTAAATATGGTCGCAAATTCTGTTGAACTCTATTGATAACAATGGGACCATAGTTGCTTTTGGGAAACGCACCTCTGGGTGGTTGCTAAAACATTGCTAGGCTGGTCTAGGTGGTTGCTAAGGCACTAACAGGTGGTTTCTAAGGAGTTCTGGGGCCAGCTGCATAAAAATAGCCACTATGTTAAGACTGTGTCTTAGGGCTGTGTATTGCCAAGAATCTGACGATTCAATATGTATCACGATACAGGGGTTGCGATATGATATATTGCGATAAATTGCGATACTGTCAGCAAGGTAATATATTGGGATATCACTTATTTTAGGAAAAGGATATATTTTAAGGAAAGCTGTCTTTAAGAACATAATTCAATTCAAATGTATTTATATAGCGCTTTTTACAATACAAATCGCTGCAAAGCAACTTAACAGAAAATTAAGTTTAGTAGTCACTTATCAGTGGTGACTGTCAGTTAATGTACATATGGCAGTAATGTACGGAAAATTAAAGACGTAATCGAACAGACAATGAAAACTATTAACAGCAATTATATTATATGAGTCAATCAAACTTATAGTAAAATTTGGTAGTTCTGTATGCTGTAAGAACACACCACCACATGCAAACCTTAGCAATAAGTAAATAAAAATTATTCAACCAGACAAAGTGGGATCTGCATTTGCAATAATCAGTCCCTATAACATTCAACATTATTGAACCAATTTTTGTGCAGTAGGAGTAAAGAGTGTTTGCAGGATCCTTTAGTTAAATGTATAATACGTATAAAATGTATTTTTTTAAAAGACCATATGTATGTATGTATATATATATATATATATATATATATATATATATATATATATATATATATATATATACAGTACAGACCAAAAGTTTGGACACACCTTCTCATTCAAAGAGTTTTCTTTATTTTCATGCCTATGAAAATTGTAGAGTCACACTGAAGGCATCAAGGGCTATTTGACCAAGAAGGAGAATGATGGGGTGCTGCACCAGATGACCTGGCCTCCACAGTCACCGAACCTGAACCCAATCGAGTTGGTTTAGGGGTGAGCTGGACCGCAGACAGAAGGCAAAAGGGCCAACAAGTGCTAAGCATCTCTCGGGGAACTCCTTCAAGACTGTTGGAAGACCATTTCAGGTGACTACCTCTTGAAGCTCATCAAGAGAAAGCCAAGAGTGTGCAAAGCAGTAATCAAAGCAAAAGGTGGCTACTTTGAAGAACCTAGAATATGACATAATTTCAGTTGTTTCACACTTTTTTGTTATGTATATAATTCCATATATAATTCCACATGTGTTAATTCATAGTTTTGATGCCTTCAGTGTGAATCTACAATTTTCATAGTCATGAAAATAAAGAAAACTCTTTAAATGAGAAGGTGTGTCCAAACTTTTGGTCTGTACTGTATATATATATATATATATATATATATATATATATATATATATATATATTAGAACCTGCTTTGTTTCAGTTTACAATTGTGAGATACAATGTCATAACATTTTGATCTGAACAAAAAATTACATCTGCTTAATATAAATAAAAAAGTGCTTACAGTATTCCTAAACAAAACAAAACAATTGTAAAACAATAAAATAAATACAGATGTTGAACCTTTCCATGTGGATTTCACAGGTTTTTCACTTTGTATTTATTTTATACGTGGAATTGCCGAAACCGCGACGTGAGCACCGCCCCAACTGCACAAAACACCCCCAAAATTATTGCAACTCTGCCGCACAGCGACCCTACCACCCACCTTGACCCGCCCCGTGCGAGCCCCTCTTCACACGGGACGTGGCGGGACCGAGGCGGTGCCCTCATCATGGTCTCACGGTGGACCTTACCACAAAAGCCCAAATGACAGCACACTTCAGCTTTGTACACCGAACCAGGAACAGGGACAGTTCTTTCAGCCTCCATTACTTGCAGCGATATTAATGCTAACACCAGTAGCGTGCTCTAATGCTAGTATTTTCTGTCAATCTCACTTTCATTCACAGATGGAGACTGCCATCTAGCGGTCGGGATGTAAACTCGAAATTGCGAAACAACTGCCATTAATCTAGTATGGTTTTATTTTATTTTTTATCGATATTCCAATTTTGAGAATCGATACAGTATCGCCAAACAAAATATCGCGATACTCACGTGTATCAATATTTTCTTACACCCCTACTGTGTCTTAAGAACCAGTTAGCCAAGAAGTATTCAGTCTTAATTTTTTACTTTTCAGAATCAAATTAGACCAATCTACCTTTTTGTACCTTAATTAATAAAGTTAAAAAAGTCTTCAATAAAATAAATAAATAAATAAATATGAATGACTTTTTAAGAATAGTCTAAACGGTTTATGTATCTGGCCACTGGGTGGTTTATTAAATTTTGCTAGATGAATTAGGGGATTTTCTGGCCCCTACTTCAATGTAAATGATGATTAGATGATTAGAGAGCATCTCAGAGGTGCAAACCTTTGGAACACTTGTGATTTTTTTTTTATTGCAAACTGAAAGCTTAAAATCTGAAGCGCCATTTAGCATTCTGATCTCCACAAGACGCGGATAGATAATCGTGGATAGATAATCACAATTCTTCTCTCATTGGCACGTCAACAGGTTAGAATTATTTAGAGCATTACTGCATCACAAGGTCCTGGCTTCAGTCCCACTTGACTGAAGAGAACTGACGATTGTATGTATACGGCTGCCTTGGATTCAGTCTGACAGTGAAGCGCTCTCTGTTCCATGACTGATTGGGCTCAGGAGATCAAGAGCGCACTAGCAACTCTACCATGGAAAATATTTGGAAAATCTCCTTCCTCCCTTACTTATATTCATCTGTTCAAAAATGTATGACACAAGGTTTTGCTAGATGGAGCAATGAGAGCATTTGAAATCTCCTTTTCTTCCAGGTTGAGCTTTAAACACAAAAGTATCCCCTAAAAAGCACACACCTGCTGTTACATCCTTTTAAAAAGAGCAGACTTACAGGCCAAAGTGATTAAACACTAAGTTATGTAAATAAACTGAGTAAAGTGGAAAGTTTCATTGACTTCCAGCTACATTCCATGTGGTTTCTCATTAACCATGGTTGGCCCTGAATTACGGGATGTCTGATTAAGCAGTGAGGAAAGTCAATCGCCGAAAACAAAGAGCAGTGATCCACACAATGTAAAGAAAAAATAATGGCTCTGTTTCAAAACCTAGCCTCGCTGTCTACCACCTACGTACAGCTGTCTTCAACATCAGCATCCTGAGTAATCCAACCTCACAAATGAGTGATTTGCAATGCTCAACATAGGCAGCAACTCACAAATAGTACTTCTACTTTAGTACGGTGCACACGAGACTAAACACACAATCGACTCAAAAAGAGATTGAAGTAAGTATTTGGCAAAGCTAAAAAACAAGTCTATTTTTCAAATTGGATTCAACTCTTTTTATAAATACATTTTGGCATACATTAAATTATAAAAGTTGTTTGACCAACAGTTCTAAATATTTTCAATATAAAGTATACAAACTTATATTTTTTCCAGGGTCCAAAATAATTTCACATGCTTTTGTGAGACTGTACCTTTAAGCCTCCATTTGATATCCATTTAAACTTATTGCTGTCTAGGAGAAAGATAATAAAGACATCTCATTTGAGATATTTTCTGTCCTGTGGGCTTCCTCTTTGACTAAATCTTCTGCGTTTCTTCTTTGCAAAGAGTGTCTTTGCAGCAAACTATGCATGAAGACTTCTAAAAAGAGATTACATGTTTAAGATGATGGAGAGGAAAATTAAATCAAATCCACTGAGGCTGCTTTTCTCAAAAGTGTTTTGTTCTCAATAAAACTAATGTGTCTACTGTCTGAGACCACGCAAATGAGTTTATTCCAGCCATAAATCCATAAATTATGCATTTAGGAGTAACGTAATAAAATTTATATTTTAAAGTCCTTTTTTATATAATATTCACCCTATTACTCACTGTCTGAAATGAAACAGACTTTGCTTTTTTCCCACATATATGGAGATCAGTTAGCAGGGGTTGCAGTATACGAACGAAACTCAGAGTGTCATTCAAGACAGAGACATCAAGGATCAGGTCTTCTAGAAAAAACAGCAACATAGGTCACGAAAACAAACCATTAGTCATGTTATCAAACTTCCCTTATCTTCTATAACTTCAAACATTTCACAGGAAGCAAACAGTAATGCTCCCATTTGGGATCACTTACAAACACACATACTTAAACTCTGTTTCAAAACATAGTGAGCTTCCATGCTGTCTACCAAGGCAACATCCTATCTGTTATCTAACCTCTTAAGTGACAGATTAGAATGTTGTCCAAATGCAAAAAGATGTGAATTATTTTGTGAAGTGTATGGTAGAATCAACTCACAATTGATTTCAGTGGCAGTTCTTGTTAGCATGATGCTAAGCTACACTGAAATACTCTCCATACACAACACAATAACACAATACCCTAGTTAGCTCTAAATAGTCCATTTTAAATTAGACTGAGCTGTTATCAGAGTTTACATTGGCACTGATAGAATGTTTATAATCCTTAAAACTTTTTTCATCCGTTGCATTCAGGGATTGCCTTTCCTTCCCCCACACAACAACATCTCTTCTCTGGTGACATGCGCAGCGAGCTGGGCAATATGGCTTCCCCCCCAGAAACTACTCACATGAGATTGTACTAATTAGCAAATGACAACAATCCAATGATCCAATCAATCCTCCGCTGACAAAATCTACTCCCTATACTTTTTTTTGTGTTATTGTTCAAGAAGCAGTTTCACTCTGATGTCACAATAGAGAACAATAAGCATTTTGCAACAATTTTTTGCTAAATCCAGTTATTTCAAATGGAGTCCACGTGATTGGGAATTTCACATGAGGCCAAAAGATTTCCCCACGCAGATTTTGCGACAGGTTCAAGCGGGTCATGTGGATAGATACAGTGCATTGACCCACTGAAATATGCTTGGTTTGAAAGTGATTTCTCTGTGAGCTTTGAATCATACATCACTATTCTATTGACAGCAAGCAATGAACCATTTAGAAAGATGAAAGTTGGATCCACAGCACAACTTAAAAACAAAACTATAAAAACGTATCATTTAAAAACAGATGGCCTGATTTTGAATTTGTCTGAAACGTGCATCCCTGATGTATTATTCTTGCCATTTAGTAAAGTAGTGTAAAGGTTTAAATGAACAGCTGGTAACTGTGCGATAATCACACACATCATTAAAGCACCATTTAAGTGAGCTATTAAGCATTTTGGATTATTCTCACGTCTTTGTGGTTACGTTTTAAAAACATTTGTCTAAATTAAGCTGCATATTGCCTGAAGTGTTTGCTGTTTTCACATTTAATTTAACAGGAAGGACAATAATGACGCAATGAGAAGAAAATAAGGCCCAAGGGCTACCCACACCAGTGACTTCGTACAAACTACTGAACCTTTGGTGTCAAACTACAGCCCAAGGGTTCATATTCCCAGAACTGTACTTCATATTACTGGAACTGTACTTGATATAAGTCGTGACGAGTGACCACACACATCAAAAATATTAACCATAGAGCTGTGTGGTTAATTTTTTTTTCTGGATCTCTGGATTTCATTGACATGTCAGCTCTGAGGTCTGAGACACACACACATCCATACAGAAACCAGACACAATGTACGACCAAGTCTAGCGTGCCACATGGTCATGGTTTGCAGCTGGCTTTGCCATGATCCTTGCTATGATCTACACTGAAGAGCGTACCTGTTTTAAAACGCTGATTAAAAATTGCACAGCTCTTTGGATATAATGAACAACTGTATAATTAACTGTTTAATTTCCTGTGTTGGTCTCTTTTTTCAAACAAAATAGCATTATTTTATTTGGTAAATTAGCTGTGTAAAAGCAAGATAACACACCGTTAACTGGTCATTATCATTAAACCCTGACAGGGTGATTAAACATTATTTATCTGACAGATTCATACTTGTTCAGACTTGCTGTTTTACTGATCAGAGGGGAAAGGCGGGCTTTGTTTGTTTACTTGCTTTCTCATTATCAGCTCTGCTAATCATCAGGATTTTATGGAGGGTTAATTTGATAACAGGAAACAACAGCAATACATTCTTGGCATCTGCAAAAAAATACTTATTTTATATGCTGTACTGCATTACCACATTTTTGACCTTTATAATCTTTAATAAATAAATAAATGGTATTGCCATAGAACATGTACAAAACATACAGTACACACCCAAGAAAGCAATGATATGGGGAAAACAATATGGTACTACTATGGTATTAGAAATAAAAAAATAAATAAAATGATGTTCATAGGATACACAGCTATTAAGTTTACAGATACCATAAACACATCTATAGTATGTATACTCAGTACTTACCAGCCGCCTTCTCTCCTCTTCCATGGTGCTCAGCAGCTTGGAAAACTCTTTGAAGGACTGAGCTGGAGAAGTAAAATAGAGTTATTAATCCATTTTCATTTGTTGGTAAAAGTTCAAACTTACTATAATAACTTGATTCATGTGGGTCAATATAAATGCTGTTAAACAGTGTTAGCATTGGTTTTTTGCCACTGCTACTTATATAAATTGTTCAGCATTTAATAAAAATGCGTTATTCTATGAATTTAAATCAATACAGAACAGTTAAAAAAAACATTCCTCCACTTTTGGTCACCTAAAAGGTATAGCCGTGTTTAATGGTTTATCCACTACTGAGCACTTAAAGGCTTTTACACACAAACACACACACACACACACACACACACACACACACACACACACACACACACACACACTTTTTACCAGATCCAACTCTTAACCATTTCAGATTTTTAAAAACATTTTTTATATAAAATAATAATAGTATTATTATTTTACTAAAAATTATAAGATTTAATTGTGATTACTGGTTATAATACTGGAATGAATGTAATATTATGAAGGAAAAAAAATTAAACAAGTTCAGATGTCAGATGGTGTAGTTACAGCCTCTACCAGCAGGGGCTAAAAAACCGTAACCTTAACCGTAGGAGTAACCACTTCATTGAAGGTACTGTAGATCAATCTCAAATAGAGTTGACCCATGAACTGGAAATTATTTTAATTCCCACAATCCCCACAGTCCTTGAGCAAAGTACTTAACCCAAAGGTTACAGCAGAGAGAGAGCGAGTCTACAATTAATGTAGCCTAATATGAGCTATACTTGGAATAATTTATTTATTTTTTTTAATAAAAATTTTAAACAGAAGCAGGTGTGAGTGAATAAATAACCTTGATTCCAATTTGCGCATATTATAAAATTCACCATACAGTCAAGTTTAATGTAAACGTTAAATATATGGATGTTTGGAAATAGTCTGATGAAGTCTTCCATCTATAATTCCCTCAATTCTGAATGTTATGAATGAAAATTAGGAAATATAGTGCTCAAATTATGAACTACTTTTTATGGAACTTTTATTATTAATTATTATTATTATTATTATTTTTTTGTACCATGCTAACCAACTAAAACTATGACCCCTTCTCAATTTATAATGACAAAATTAAATTTTTAATTTTAATTAAATTAAAGTGATTCGTTTAAGTGCTTCACTAAGAAATACACATCCTTTAAAATGAAACCCATCACCATCCAGCATTGGCACTATACACTCTTTCTCTTGCTGTAGCACAATAACAGCTTGTGATTGTTCGGAACAGTGTCTTCAAGCCACTGATGGCTCCATTGCTTCATTTAAACAGACTGTGAATGAGAGACAGCTGCTGTCTCTGCCTGGATGGACTTTACCTACGTTTGAGCTTGGACAATTGGTCAAGCTCAGCTTGCCAACTCTATAAATGCAATTATCAAACCATTGGTCCAGATAGTCTGTCCACTCTCTTTGTGTTCATTTATGCGCCATGGCTTTTAGCAGGCATAGACAGCTGAATGTAAGACTGCCATCTCACAGAATCCTCCAAAAACACCCACTGATGCCAGACATGCACACAACACAATCACTGTTAGGGCTGGGCAGTATTATTTTTAGTTTTTTTTTTTTTCATTTTTAGTATTTTGACAATTTTTAAAGAAGGTTTATTAAATGTTGAATTCAACAATAAATAAATACATATTTTTTTTTCACACTGTAAAAATAGATATATTTACCTATATTTTATATTAAAAGATTTTAATACATAAAAATTAATCAAACTTTAGGGACATTAATGGCCAAATAAAAAGTTAATTAAACATGGCCATTGTTTATTTTATTTTTTTATTGTTTTATTGTGTACTTACCAATAGTTTTCAAAGTGATCTTACGTTTACATACAAATAAAAATAAAAATAATAATAATAAATACAATTTGGAATTTGTTTATTAATTAATTAATTCATACAGTCATGGAGAGAGTGAGAGGGATAAAGTGAGAGATGTGGAAGATAAGAAGCGCTGGATAAATGTCTCTATTAAACTATAAGGTACTTAAGGCAGGATATAGTGGCTAAAAGGGGTTAGAAGGTATGTATCATTCACAGGATAATAGGGAGAATGACAGAAGTGATGAGTCATTCTGTGAAATGGGCTTTAGGCTCAGGATAGAAGAGATCTGACGTACATACATTTGCGAAGGACTGATCAGAGGGGCAGACAAGGATTCGCCCTCTCATTTAAAAACCCCTAATGCACCACCCATAAATCCAAACCGGTCGCACACGACTACGCTTCAACAAGAAATAGCTTTAAAACCCCATGAAATCACTTGAACAACATTATTTTCAGAGTGTTTTTTATTGCAATATTTATCTTTTCTTTCTTTCTTTCTTTCTTTCTTTCTTTCTTTCTTTCTATTAAAAAGTTAGGCTTTAGTTACATAACAGCCATGAGTTTTTTTTTTATTAATTTATTTAAATTATTATTATTATTATTATTATTATGTTTTTTTTTTGGTATTAAGGATAACGTCATTATGTGGTGAAAACAGCATTCAAAGTCAAAAATTCTCATAATAAAAATATCATATAATTTGATTAGGGATGCACCGATCATAATTTTTCATGGTCGATTCCGATACCGATTTTTTTACAAGCAAACTGGCCGATTCCGATAACGATTTCCGATTTTTATTTCTTTAAGCAACAAACAAGAAATAAGGAAAGTATGAATAAACAAGATGTTTAGTTGGTATTTAATAGGCCAAGCTGGCTTTTGGCTATTGAAAACAATAACCATAACCATCTGAAATTAACGGGAGTAACTGCACAGTAAGTAGCCTACATCCAATACAAACATAGATGGTACAGACATCAGCATTTAGCTTTTGTTTTTGAATTGGGTTGAAACTACAGAGAACTGGCCTTAAATGAAAAGATTCTAACTGTAACCATGTGAAATTAAAGGCAATAACTGCATAGTTCTACAATTCAAACAACACAATCAACACACATTCAATAAGATTGTTCTTAATCAGCATTCAGTATTTGTTTTATTTTTTAAATTTGGTTTTAAATAAAAAAAAATATCTTAAAAATAAAAGTATGCTATATAAATAAATTATTCCAAAATGTTAAAATAAAATAATGTTGGTGCGAATAAAACGAAGATGCAAAGTGTTTCATTCGTCTAATTAAAAACAAACCATCTATTCTATATATTTTTTTACATTAAGCCAAAGAAGAATAAATAACTATTGGCTCAAGTAAAAAAAAATATAGATGTGAATCGTTACCCTTAATTTTTTTTAATTGGATGAATGAAACGCTTTTTTTCAGTGTGCTACAGCAGGTGAATTTTAAATCAAATTAAGTCGATGTAATTTTATTCATGTAATTTTTTAAATATGTATTAAATATACATAATATTAAATATGGTGTTCCTGTAGCTCAATTGGTAGAGCTTTGTTTTATCAAGCGCAAGGTTGTGGGTTCGATTGATATTTAGAAATAAAAATATACACTTTTTACCTGGGTTATTATTATTATTATTTTTTAAACATTCTTTGTTCTTGTAATATCGATTCAAGAAAAAATATGTTAGTGAAGGATGGTTATGACATATTTAGACTTTATTACTACTATTTCCTCCTGGGTCAGTCTACAAATTGACGTCATTAGTGAACAGCTCCGCTGTGTGAGACAATGGAAAAGTCAGAGTACAGAAGAGTCAGTCTTATACTTTTAGGACATTTAATATTTCTAGAGCTACATCAATCTTTTTGTGAGATTGATTTCAGGATAACTGGTGTGGATTGTGAATGTCACAGCAGGAAGTAATGGAATGAAATCGATAGGTCAGGTGACCCTGTCTGTACTCCCAGACAGACTGCTGATGTGACACAGACTGGTTGGAGATTCAAAGCAGATTGCAGCTCAGCTACATCAAGATTCTGGTCCCACAGCACACGAGGGGTCCGGTCAAGTCACTCTGAAAGCTTACTTTCATCGATGACCAGATTGATTCCACAAGACAATTGCATTTTCTTCAGTAAGAGTAATCGTACCCTTTTAGGACTGGGACACTATGGGAACAAAACTCAGAAATACCAGACAAAACTTTCCATGAAGACTGATAGATGAGAATGTTTTTTTGCTGGTCAACAGATATACCCCCGGTTTCACAGACAAGGCTTAAGCCTAGTCCTAGACTAAAATGTAAATCTGAGCTGTTTTATCGAAAAGAAACTTGCACCGACTGATCTTAAAACATGTCAGTGCCTTTATTTTGTCTTAAGATGCACACCAGTAATACTTTTTTCGAAGGAATGTTTATAAAAATTACTTAAATGTCCTAATTGAACTATGGCCTAATCCTGGTTTAGGCTAAGCCCCGTCTATGAAACCGGGCCATAGTGTTTCAATGGTCGATGTCTGCTTAATTTTTTAAAAGCTGTTGATTTAAGTATAAATAAAGTTAGTATTGTATTTAAACACTTTTTTTATGCAAAATGTTTTTATTTGTAAATAATCTAATAAATAAGCTTGGTGATTTTGTGGTCTTCTGATATATTAAATAATCTCACAAGTACTCGACAACAATCTTTATATGTTTGATATTATATAAATAGAGGTTATATGTTCTTGTATATATATATATATATATATATATATATATAAATATAATTCAAACTTGATTGAATTAAAAACTTGAATTTATACACACACACACACACACATACAGAGACTGATTTATTTGATCAAAAATACAGAAAAAACTGTAATATTGTGAAATATTATTACAACTTAAAATGATAGTTTTCTATTTGAATATACTTTTAAAAAATAATTTATTCCTGTGATGCAAAGCTGAATTTTCAGCATCATTACTCCAGCCTTCAGTGTCACATGTAACATCCAGTCTATCACATGATCATTTAGAAATCATTCTAATATTCTGATTTATTATGAGTGTTGGAAACAGTTCTGCTGTCTAATATATTTGATGAATAAAAGGTTAAAAAGAACTGAATTTATTAAAAATAAAAAAAATTCTAATAATATATATTCTAATAATAAATTTTCTTTACTATCACTTTTTATCAATTTAACACATCCCTGCTGAATAAAAGTATTGATTTTATTTAAAAAAAAAATAAAATAAAAATTACTGACCCCAAATTACTGACCAGTAGTATATATTGTTATTACAAAATATTTATATTTTTAAAAAATAGCTTCTTTTTTTTACCTTTTATTCTTCAAAGTATCCTAAAAAAGTATCACATGTTCTGAAAAAATATTAAGCAGCAGAACTGTTTCCAACTTTGATAATGAATCATCATATTAGAATGATTTCTAAAGGATCATGTGATAATGATCCTAAAAATTCAGCTTTGCATCACAGAAATAAATGATAATTTAAAGTATAATAAATTTAAAAACAATTATTTTAAATTGTAATAATATATCACAATATTACTTTTTTTCTGTATTTTTAATCAAATAAATGTAGGCTTGATGAGCAGAAGAAACTTCTTTCAAAAACATTAAAAATAGTAATGTTTCCAAACTTTTGGTCTGTACTGTATATATATATATATATACCGGTATGGCCAGACTTCAATGAATAGGTCTCAATCACAATGCTGCATTTTTTTTCTTTCAAATATTTTGTAGAGATGAAAAAGAGAATATTCTGTCTTATTTTCTACCTCTCATTTGCTATGATCAAATGAAACAATTATATACAGTAATTGATGGATGGATGGATGGATAGATTACAATATTTATCAGAGTATCACTGAACAGACTTTGAACAAAATGCTGGATTCATGTCAAAGAGATTGTATTAATATGCAGCCACAGGTTTCATCAAAATTCACTTGTCCATGGAATGCAAACCAAAATCATTCCGCCGCATTTCATGTGTAAATCAATAGCTATAGCCCTATCATTTCCTACCTATCAACCTTTCCGTCCATTAAAGTTGTCCATTAGCTAAACAGCCGTAAAGATGCCTTTGTGTCGCTACCTTTCAAAACATTACCATTATGGCCGGCTCGCCCAACATCCCTTTTAATCATACAAATAGAGGGGAAAAAAACCTGCACAAAATTCACCCCATTCCTATTTGGCGAATATGGCAAAATGAACTCCATTATGATTTGCCACACCTCAACGCATTTAAATTGATTTTTTCCTCATCCTCATTTTGCTTGGGAAAAGAAGAGGAAAAGGTAGCAGGCTTGTGCAACTGAGAGTACGGAAAGACTGGAAGCCAACTGTTAGATGCAGATGGTCTGAGTGTCATGCCAGCACACAATGCACAGAGCAGGACAGGAAGATAATAAACAAAGTAATGAGAGAGAACGTAGGAATGAGAGAAGGATAGAAAGAGATGAATGGCTGCAAAAAGAGACAGAACAGAATAAGTGATCAACCCATCAGGGCGTATGAACTCTCAGCACATCTGCTCCGTGCCCACTGAGGGTGAGCCGTCTGCATTTTCCTTAATCTCTGACACAAATCACAATTAGTTACTCTGATCTCTTAAAGGGCTAAGCTGAGACCTTTTTGTCTGGAATGTAAGCAAATCAATACAATGCATTATGCATACCGGGCAGGCAATCTCACTGAGACCTGCCTGGAGCTCTTGAGCTAAATCTGGACTGGGACAGGATATCAGAATGCCCGATGCTCGCTTTCATACGAGTATGTGTTTATTAACAAAACGACGAATTGTAAGTTCTTCTGTGACTTCTCACATGCTAAATATTGTAATCAATAGCCGAAAGGCAAAGAGTCAGAGTGGAAGAAACAAGAGCCTAGAAATCTGTCTTTGCTACTCAACTCTGGATGACTTATATGTAACTCATATGGAATTTCCAGGGATAATTCTTGATTAACATGACAATCCCATCCATCTGGGTCAGTGTGCAGGACATTTGGTGACGAAGAAGGAAACTATTCCCCAGAGCATTAGAAGAACTTTCCATTAAGATGATCTTAAAATGCTTAAGCAGATCATCTTTAATGGGTTTGGAGGAACATTTTTATTTTATTTTATTTTTCGCTTAGATGTTACTCTTTCATAGCCTAGATGGGTTCATGGACTTCAACTCTCTCAGATGTTCTGCTAGAACCCCTTAGGAGAAATAAAAATATACTAAAAGAGTTTAGAGAAACTGAGTGTGGATAGTATAGCCCACATAGTTAAGACTTGAAGGAATTCATATTTAATTAGAATATTCGTATCTGATGAGAAAAGGTCTGAGCATAATTAACAGTGTTTGGCAATACAATCAAGGTGGGCATTTTGACATATTTTATATTGTATATATAGTGTGTATTTGACAGTTTAGGCTTACACTTGAAGCCCAAAGTATAGTTTGGTTGTCTGTGTTTCTCATTGTCTAGAAGCACATGCACAGAAAGATACCTGGGGAAGAGCGTGAGTTCTGTTTTACAGCTTTATAGGCTTTCTTTATAATATCAAGCACGTCCCACAGAATACTTTTTACTAGTGTAAGGCCCGAGTCCATCTTTTCAAGTTCGAATCGAGTCCAAGTCTTTAAAGGGATAGTTCACCCAAAAATGAAAATTACCCCATGATTTACTCGCCCTCAAGACATCCTAAGTGTATATGACTTCCTTTCAGTCGAATGCCAGCAGATTGGTTGGTTCAGCAACCCTGTTGGGAAATCAAATATTATATCTGGAGCCATTTCCATTCATGTCAGCCACAGGACGAGGCAGTTTACTGTCGGGGATTTGTCATGTCATGTCATGCTACATACAGTGTAGCATCACTGATTATAATGAGTAGTATCATGTCGCGCTGCCTTTCTCGCGTCCGATAGACAGGGCGTATTTAACTTTCTTATTTAGGCTACTTTCTTGTCTAACTGTATTATTTCTTTGAGATTTATTTTAATGTTATACAGGCTGCGTATTCACTGATGGAAGTGCTTAAATAAACATGAGCTGGCTCCATGACTTAGCTGACAACGACACTGCATGCATGTAGTTTATTTTGCGGTTTGATTTGAAAAGATACGCACAAAGGCAGCGAGCACTGGTGCCTTTGTGCATGCGATTGTAAAGCACGCACTGCGAGCACAGGGCCGTTACTGCAGTCGCTTGGCTTCTCAGTTGTTCTGCGACTTGAATTAATTTACTTCTTGTCAAGAGAAAAAGAGACAGAAGCAGCAGTTGTGAGTGGGGTGGCCAACCCTAGTCTCGCCCCTGCATTAATTGCGTTAAATATTTTTAATGTATTAAACTGAAAATTATCGTCATTGTTAACATACTAATTTTTACTCCACTAATATATTTATACATAAATTATATATATTATATTTTTATATCAACACCGCTCCACCGGCGATTGTTGGTCTATTACCACCGCAGTGGTAAAAATCTGTAATCTCTAGCTTCCGCTAACTTTCGTATGCGTGTTCACGAGAGAGTGGCATTCCAGCGGATGATGTAGGATGTAGGCGCAGCATGATGGTAAGTATATTATGGGTAAATTTTCATTTTTGGGTGAACTATTATTTAACCAATTGAGTTTGAGTGGGAGATGTTTGTTAATGCCTTTTATCTTAATTTTATGTTGCAATCCATTTTTTCTATCTTTCATGTTACACATGACATAGATTTGTCTGCACTCAGACCAATCCAGTATAAAAAATGTCTGAGTCAATCTCAAATCCTAGTTCATTCATAATTGCAGTCCAAGTACCCAAACTCTACTTTTTATGACACTCATGTTACATGACTGGATGTTAAGTTTGGGATTTTAAGCAGGGTCAAACATGCACCGCTGTAAAGGAAAGGAAAATAATGTGGCACAATAATCGTTTTATATTGATGCTTTCATAATCACTGGAAGCCCAAATCTAAATCCATAAATATTTGTATTAATCTCACAGCCCTAGCTTCTGAAACTCCATGAGGTCTTTTTGTCTGGAGAACATTTAAGCAGGATACTTCAGCAAATGTTTGCATTTGTTCTCCATTTAATCTAACTGCCTGGACAAATAACTTAAATATTTAAGGAAACCTGTTGTGATTTGTCATGTGCATCTACAAGACTGAAGGAGTATGAGCAGTAGCAGACCTCAAATAAGCAGTTGACATCCCACTTACCGATGTTTACTTCATCATCCGTTTCTGCGTCACCAATGCACTCAAACTGGAACTCCTGTAAAGACTGGGAGAATTTCTGCACGGCTGCCGAGAGGTCTGAAACAAAGAAAAAGAGATTTAAACCATAAAACTAAAACGCTAACTAAGAGGTAAAAATCAAACTAAAATCAAAGCCACTTGAGTCAGAGGTGTATCCTCTTTTCAACACGATACTATGGGAGTCTGTATAAAAAGACAAATTCACAATCCTCACTCCCTGCTGAGAGTAAATGAGTTCTCATTTGGAGTGCTAAATGTACATCTCAGTCATCAAGAGTGGGTGGAAGGGACTTGAGCAGGAAATGCTAAGCAACTCAATCAAAAAACGGTAATGAGACTGCAGAGAAAAGCCATTTCATCATGCCTTAAAAGAGGTGATAGACCCGACTGCTCCTCCAAATACCAAAAAAGCTTTCAAAAGCTTTCTGACTTTCGACTGTGAAAAGGTTTTCTCATTACTTTTTCCTTAATCTTCTATTTGGAAAAACACAAGATTTGTCAAAAGCGCAATACGTACACATTCACAACGTGGCAGGGAGGAATTCTAACTTTGCACTTTTGACTGCTGGCTTGGTAAATTCTTCAATGACCATCTATCAAGAAAGGCCACAAGGAAGCATTGTAATGCTCATTTGATAGACTAGCACTAATATGCAGACTGACACAAATCTGCCACAAAGAATGGCTTATAATTCCAGAAAGATCAAAAGTTAATTCCATGCAAATGCTTCACTTTTAAGTTCAATCTAAGTCTAATTTGGGGCATTATGGCTCACTTTGGTCAAATCTAGCAATAGCATTGACACTGAACACTGAAAAATAGCAGTGAGGATTGAGAAGAGAACTTCAGGTCATATTCATTTTACACTTAATGACTTTAATTTTCTTCTATTTCAGCTTTGTGTGCATCATACAATTTCTGCCCACTTTTTGGCCTAACAGGGTCAAGAACAGAGATAAAAAACATTTCTGTAACTTCTGCCTCACGTGCCAAACATACATACAGAATGCAGAGTTCAGGGAGGATATAGAGAACACTGCAATTTCACTTATAGTAAACACTGGAACATTCCACTTACAGGGTTCAGTTCTAATGGCTACAGATTTTATGTGGATAAATTAGCCATGATTCCTAACTAAAGAAAACATTGCAGCAAAGGGCAACAGGATGTGATGTGATTTTTCCCACATCCCATAAAAACAACACAGCACATCATATATTTTTGTAGGTGTTTTCCGCTAAGGTCACAATTTTAGTCACAGTTTCTTGCAAACAAAACAGTCACAGAATTATAGGGTTCATACACATTTTTACCAATAAATTTGGATGAATTCATGACTTTTGGGACAGTAATTCAAGACCTAATGTTCCATTATTTTACAAGTATACATGTAAAATAAGAATAAAAATCTGTTCAAATTTATCATAGCATATGTTTTCTAAAATTAATGACCATTAATGATTATTTGCTTTATATTTGTTTTAATAATAAGTGCAAGCTGTGACCATGCCGGACATTAATCCACGCAGAGGGAATATCACATCACTGAATATTATTAGTTATTTAACCAATATTATCAACTAAACTCAGGGCCTGAATTTCATTTAGGAAACCGTTTAGGTCTAACAGTAGTATTCAGGTATTTTTTTGTTGCTTGATTAACATTAATGACAGACAACAAAGCTTTATTAGGCCGCTTTCCCTTTAAGACCGACTGTATGGATCTAATAAACTGATACACAACTGCTTACATTCACATAAAGGCACAATAATGTATGTAAGTTTTGTCATTAGGGGTCACATTTAAAAAAAAGAGGTTAAGCTTGAAGACGCTATGAAAGAGAGTGGAATAATGTGAGATGCCATTTTCAACATTCAGAAATGTCCGAATCATCTTCACGAATGAAATCATTTTTAGTACCTGTATCTTCCAAAGTTATTCAAACCACAAATAAATTATACAGAGAAAGCGTGCAAAGTATATTTACATTGTCAAGGAACAGTATGATTGACTAAAGTCTAAACTTTCAAAAAACTCATAATCAGTAAAGTTGTCTATACACTGTATGATGAATGAATCTCCTACACACTGTACATCATATGTACGCCTGCACTTTGTTGTTTATGATGAGAGAATTCTTGAGAAAACAAATGTCAGTCAGCAGCAGCACTCTGAACAAAAATCTTGATGACTCATCTGAACTCCTCTGATTGGGCACTGCTTTCATAAACTCAACAGACACGAGTATACATATATAATCAAACCTTAAATTGAAATGAATTTGAGTTGAGGTTGCAAACTGGACGTATACGGTAAATGCAATTTGATTATGATATATGAGGAAATAAAATTAATAATGTTAAACAAGAAAAGCTAAGTTTGTCAGCTTTAATTTTGACATATTATAGAAATTTGCATTGAGAATTATGAAATAAATTAACATTTCCAGAAGACGCTACCTGTGTTATTGTTTCATTTTTATTTTTCCTGTCATTTCAATTCAACTCCCTGTGGGTTGTGGCCAATTCAAACAAAATTCAAAAATCCTGCCATCATTTACTCACACTCAATTTGTTCCAAACCTGTACGAGTTTCTTCTGCTGAACATAAAAGTAGATATTCTGATTAAACGTGGGTAACCAAAGAGTTGCTGATCCACACTGACTTTCTTAATATGAAAAAAATAAATAAAGTGGTGACCAATTTTGTCCAAGCATGACATCAATGCACGAAAACCCCTCATAACACCTTAGCAACTGCAGAGCAACGCTCTGGAAACCACATACAACACACTAATCAGTTTCCATTTGCAAACATCTTGCTTGCTATTAAAAGATACATTTTAAATCTAGTCATAGATCTAACTGAGATAAACACATAAATTTAATCCAGTATCAGGTTTTATTGGTGGCCTTATGCATCACCCAAGCACTGAGAGTGCATAACAAGGTTATCCACCGATGAGTTGAGTGAGCATGTATATCATCTCATGCCATGCAGCAGCTCTGAGACTCCAGGGCGCTGGTCAATAATCTGTTTGAGATGTAAGTGTCTGCTCAGTCAAGCTGAATGAGCCCCATCAATAATGCAGCTCCCTTCACCTTTCGTACCGACAGACAGCATCACCACTGCTGTGCTGATCCATAACTACACTACTTTCCTAAAACCTTCAGTGAGAGCATTAATGTCTAATAGGCCTCACTTTTCCCATGATCAAACACTGAATAAAATGCAAGTGGGTTTCATGAGGGGAGAAGGGGGGAGGAGGACACCTGCTGCTGCCCAATCGGTTTTCTGATTCTGATTCTGAGCACAAAGCCGTGGAAACACCTCTGCCACCGAGGTCTCCCTAGTGGCATTCTGCTCCCCTTCCCTTCCTGTATCACCTCAGCTCTCCAAACTGTCTCTTTATCTCTATAGGTAATAGCTCTGTGGAGACGGACAGCAGATCTACAAGCCGTCACATTGAGATGTAAATGGGGAGTTCTTGGCTCTGTTTCAAACCTTTGCAAGTTGCCTTCTAAGTCAGTATCCTAGTATAAATTGAGCATCGTAAGAGACTAAAATTAATGGAAACAAATTCGTTAATAGTCATTCATGTGTAGAGATTGACCCATAATGGCTTTTACTGATATTTTCTCAGATACTTTTGGGGGGCTTTTATACACTGATAAATGGAAAAAAAAAACAATACAATTTATTTAACAAAACAGCCATTTATACTTGAAGCACCTGCAAGCAATGCTGCCTTAGATTGGACTCAAACTAGGATTGTTCTGAGGTGCATGACCCTTTTCAACAGACTTTGCGTCAGAAGTACACCTATGATGTCTAAAGATGCTCCCTAGGTAGGCATCTCAATAGGTTTTGGAACACAGCTCTTGATTCAGACATCTGGTGTAATGAACACACTGCCAAGAGTAACACTAGCTGTTCTCACTACTGCATGATGGGACATGCGCCAGTAAGAATGAGTGTGAGTTTTGCATTGCACAAGTTCACACCGGGTTTTAATGATAAATCAGTGAGAATAAGATGGAATACTGGCTTCAAGAAGGATGACAGAGCTATGTGAGCTGTCACAAAGCATTACACACACTTAAACTGACTCACAAAAGCTGCAAGTGAACATAGAACCAGCTGGAACCACTCCCTGTAACACACATAGGCCTACTAAGAGACAATACATGTCATTACCTCCTGGGTTTCAGGGGTAGAACAGAAAAAAAAAACATTCCCTTACAAGACAATCAAGGCTTAAATGGAAAAACTACTGTAGATACCAGAAGAAGAGCATGTTCAGAGGACATTACTTAAAAGGTCACATACATCCAAATTGCTGCCTCTTCATTTTCTCTCCCTCTTACTTTCACTCTCGTTTAACTTTAAAGAAATAGTTCACTCAAAACTGAAAATTCAGTCATCGTTTACTTGGCCACGTGTCATTTGAAACTTATTTGGTATTTTTTCATTTTTATGGAACACTGAGAATTTATATGTAAAAGTTATATGAACATATAAGGTACAGCTGGAGGACCAATTGTCAACTTATGAGGTCAATTGGCAACATGATTGGGTATGAAAAGAGCCTCTCAGAGTGACAGTGTTTCTCAGAAGTCAAGATGGGCAGAGGATCACTAATTCCCCCAATGCTGTGGCGAAAAATAGTGGAGCAATATCAGAAAGGAGTTTCTCAGAGAAAAATTGCAAAGAGTTTAAAGTTATCATCACCTACAGTGCATAATATCATCGAAAGAAACAGAGAATCTGGAACAATCTCTGTGCGTAAGGGTCAAGGTCGGAAAACCATACTGGATGCCCGTAATCTTCGGCCCTTAGACATCACTGCATCACATACAGGAATGCTACTGTAATGGAAATCACAACATGGGCTCAGGAATACTTCCAGAAAACATTGTCGGTGAACACAGTCCACCGTGCCATTCGCTGTTGCCGGCTAAAACTCTATAGGCAAAAAAAAAGCCATATCTAAACATGATCCAGAAGCGCAGGCGTTTTCTCTGGGCCAAGACTCATTTAAAATGGACTGTGGCAAAGTGGAAAACCGTTCTGTGGTCAGACTAATCAAAATTTGAAGTTCTTTTTGGAAAACTGGGATGCCATGTCATACGGACTAAAGAGGACAAGGACAACCCAAGTTGTTATCAGCGCTCAGTTCAGAAGCCTGCATCTCTGATGGTATGAGGTTGAATGTGGCATAGGCAGCTTACACATCTGGAAAGGCACCATCAATGCTAAAAGGTATATACAAGTTCTAGAACAACAAATGCTCCCATCCAGGCGTCGTCTCTTTCAGGGAAGACCTTGCATTTTTCAACATGACAATACTAGACCACATACTGCATCAATTATAACATCATGGCTGCGTAGAAGAAGGATCCGAGTACTGAAATGGCCAGCCTGCAGTCCAGATCTTTCACCCATAGAAAACATTTGGTGCATCATAAAGAGGAAGATGCTACAAAGAAGACCTAAGACAGTTGAGCAACTAGAAGCCTGTATTAGACAAGAATGGGACAACATTCATATTCCTAAACTTGAGCAACTTGTCTCCTCAGTCCCCAGACGTTTGCAGATTGTTATAAAAAGAAGAGGGGATGCCACACAGTGGTAAACATGGCCTTGTCTCAACTTTTTTGAGATGTGTTAATGCCATGAAATTTAAAATCAACTTATTTTTCCCTAAAATGATACATTTTCTCAGTTTAAACATTTGATATGTTATCTATGTTGTATTCTGAATAAAATATTTATATCCACATCATTGCATTTCTGTTTTTTTTTCACAATTTGTACAGTGTCCCGTGTGTGTGTATATATAAATTGGTCATTTTAAACTGTTATGTTTGGAGAAATAAGGGTATATACAAGCTTTACAAGCACTGCATAATTTTTGTGTTTGAACATGATTGGTTTTGTAAAAAAAAAAAAAAAAAATATATATATATATATATATATATTTTTTTTTTTTTTTCTTTTTTTTTACTGTTGGTTTATTCATTGTTATTTATTCATTATAGTTTATACAATTCAAGTCATTTACTTCAAGTTTAACTAAACAAAGTGAAAAAGCCTTGGCAACTACCATTTTATTTATGTTAATGTTTATTTTATTTCAAGTAAAGATTTTTTTTTTATGCCTTTAATTTTAGTAAATGATAATATCCCTGGTGAAGGAACACCTCAAAATGTAAATTTCTTATTCAGCGTTTATCACAAAAATATATCAAGGCTGTGATGGGAGACCATCTTATGGCCTCAGAAGACTTGGAATATAACACACGGATTTCATACTACTTTAATGGTGCTTCTCTGTCTTTATCTTAGTTTTTTTTTTTTTTTTTTGAGCTTGACACACTTGTCATTGTGAACTGTCACTGTATGGAAAAGAGTTGTATGAAAATTAGTTTGTTTTCTACAAAAAGTCTAAAAGTTGCTCTTGGAATGATATGAGGGTGAGTAAATAATGACATAATTTCCTATTTTTGTGTGAACTATCCTTTTAAACACGATTCAACATGCATGTCGGCACTTAGCAACATTCCTGTTGATATTAACAAGCATGTTGCATCTGGCATATAATTTTGAAGAGAGTGTAATTACAGGGCATGTTGTGGAACCTGGCAGCAGAGGCAGTGTGCACATATGACGGGGCTTCCAGCCGGCTTTTATTACAGGTTTCATCTGATGTCACACTTCCACACAGACTGCTGTGGAAGAGTGCCTCCATAGCTCACTGTCTGTTAGAGAAAGGACATTTCCTCTGGTCCTGCTGCAACAGCAAGCCTTACGAGACAGTGAGGGAGCTTGTGCTTAATAGTGTGTTGCATTTAGTGGGTGGCTGTGTGTATGCGATACACACACACACAAACACACACACACACACACACACACATATATATATATATATATATATATATATATATTTATATATTTATTTATTTTCGTGGGTGTGTGGGTGTGTGTAGAGAAATGGCATTTCAGTTCTGTCTTCACACTTCAAAATATTCCATCGGTTGGTATAGAGTCAATAATAACAAATCACACCTTTTGTAGTGATAATATGATTTCACACACAAGTCTCTAAAAAACAACCTGAATAGAGTATCTGCTGTAAAACACTTAAAGCATGCTGTGTGTTCAGTGACTTCTACTGGATGATACCAAATTTAAACATCAGTAATGGATTAAAGGCAGCTTTGAAGTCAACATAAAATGACAATCAAACAGCATTTAACTTTCCTAATCAGGGTTTGAACGTTTATACTCAGCAACCAATTTGTATAGAGCCCCAGATATACAGAAAAAAATAAAAATAAAATACAGAAATCACCACAAATTAAGATTTAATTACTATGCTTTATTAATTTGTTAGCCATGATTTAATAATTCAGTCCCTCGTTTTAAGTAAATTGTGACCATGTCCTAATTTGTTACCACAATTTATTAAAGTAGTATTAAAGTAGTATGAATAGTGGAATGTGGCCATGATTTAACTAAAACGAGGGAGCAAATTAATAAGTTGTGGGAAGATGTTGTTACGTGTGGCCACGATATCTTTTATTAATATCAAGTCACAGCTTGAATTTAAATAAATAGTTCAGCCATGAAACCCTTTAGCATCCGGATAGGTTTATTCAATTGTAACATCTCCAACCAGTCAGCTTCACACATTCATTACTATTTTCTCTATATAACCTCGTCTTCTGCAAACCTGTGCATAGTAACTGCGTACTATGAGAGCCCTCTCTTTAGCCCACCACCTCCCCAGCACCACATGTCTAGATCTGTTTGGGGGATCTACCTCTCTCTCTTCTTGCCGCAGCATGTCTTTATATGTTCTTTTGTAGAAGCGAGTCATACTTGCTCTGCAGTAGCAGCATATCAGATCTAGTCTGCCAATACCAAACCTATGTACATCTCCATTTACTTTAATAAAATGTTTTACAAACAATTTCCGAGAGTTGTCATGACTGAAATATATTTATTATTAAATCAGATTTTGAGGCTTTCAGCTTTATGACAGTCAATCATCTGGATAACATAAAAAATAATGACACAATTCTCAGTGACTTCTCTTATAAAACAGGATTTATAATATAGTTCACTCAAATGTAGGCAATCAGTTCATAAAATAATCAGCTGTTTCCCCGCAAAAGTCAAGGTACTGAAATCAGGGTATTGAAGACTCTTCTCCACCGACATTCATTGAAAAAAAAAAACCCCATTCTCACTCAATACAGTAATGATAATCAAAGTCATGCTCCAAATATCATGCCATGATGACAAAATTATATCCCAGCAAATAATTTCATGATCATAAAATTCCCATGCCCTTTGCATCATTATATTGACGGTAAATGTTTTTCAATGAAAGCAATATGTTACATTGCAATAAAGTGCTAAAGGGCGCTTCTGGCATCTGTGGAATAGCATGCATAAGTTGTGGCCCTGCAGCATTTATCAGATGCCTAGGAAGCAGAATGGTTTCAAAAAGTTTTCTTTGTTCGAGGTTCGTAAAAATCCTGAAACAGAACCGCTAAAACTATAATGTTCTTTTGAGAACTGACAGGTAAGGTACTACGGAGCATCTCGAAGAAAACTTGTATTCCTCTGATACCCAATCAGATGCTCTTGACAGGAAGACCATACTGATTTGCCATGAGAGCGGCCCATCAAAGAGACCCTCGTCTACCTCCAGCTTAACAAGAAGCAAGGGAATGTTCTCTCATCGAAACTTAGGAGATCCCTGTCCTTTGATTCCACTCAGAGGGGATCGAAAGTGGATGAGTCTTGCCCCAGGTAACGATGACAATCGCTCATCAGCCTCTCAACGGGGGTGCCCATGTGTCAGCCGGAGGAAATCAGGCCTGGCACTTCTCCAGTCAGCAGCTCTCTGAGCACCGATCCTCCAGTCAGGCCTGCTGTATCTCAACCTAAATGACACTGTACGTGCTTGAATCTCGAAAAAAGACATGTAGAGACATAATAAATATTTGATCTTTGAATTTACATGGCCAGGTGGCTTCATCAAGATCTGCTGGAACGCTATTGCTTAATAATGGCTGATCTCAAAGGGCCCACGGCACTTTTAGCATCAGACTGGCACCACTTTTGACATCTGTAGCATATATATTTTACAACCTGTGTTAAATGTTTGCACTTTTCAAAGCGACTTGGATAAAATAATGTGCATTCAATTATGGATGTCACAACTCAAAAAGAATAGTTTACCCAAAAATGAAAATTTCCTGAACATTTACTCATCCTGAGGCAATCTAAGATGTGGAGGAGTTTGATTCTCCATAAGAACAGATTTGGAGAAAATTAGCATTACATCACTTGCTCACCAATGGATCTTCTGCAATGAATGGGTGCTGTCCAAAATTTGCACCTCTGCATTTACATGGGCCACAAAGTAGAAAGGTTTTGCAGCTTTATGTTAAATGACAACATAAGCCCTACTTTTTAGTGAGCTGCCTACATAGACAGCATTTTAAGTTATCATATGTGCTCCTAAAACATGCAGGAGGCAAGAGAAATGTTGAAAGTATGATTGCAATTTATTCATTACCAAAAAACTGGTTACAGTATAAATTAGTATCTACACCAGAAGCAACCGCTGTCGCTCATGTCGCATCGTGCCACAACAGTCTTTGTATCTGTCTACACAAAGTGACCTTGCAGATCAGTTGTCCTTTGTGTCAGCACATCATAAATAGAACCAGGCATCAGTTTACTGTGGAGATTTGCTTCCACATGCCCACATCCAATGTAGACAGAATCACTGTTTAGTTTTTTAGTCTTAAATCGCATTGTGCCGCTTCTGTAAACTGTATCAATGTTAACCATGCTCTTTTGAAATCATTCAGTCTAGACTCCCATGCGCTTTATTTGACTCTCTCAATGAATAGTTATTCTAACATAGCTGTGTATTACAAATATATATATATATATATATATATATATATATATATATATACACACAGTACAGACCAAAAGTTTGGACACACCTTCTCATTCAAAGAGTTTTCTTTATTTTCATGACTATGAAAATTGTAGATTCACACTGAAGGCATCAAAACTATGAATTAACACATGTGGAATTATATATGGAATTATATACATAACAAAACAGTGTGAAACAACTGAAAATATGTCATATTCTAGGTTCTTCAAAGTAGCCACCTTTTGCTTTGATTACTGCTTTGCACACTCTTGGCATTCTCTTGATGAGCTTCAAGAGGTAGTCACCTGAAATGGTCTTCCAACAGTCTTGAAGGAGTTCCCCGAGAGATGCTCAGCACTTGTTGGCCCTTTTGCCTTCTGTCTGCGGTCCAGCTCACCCCTAAACCATCTCGATTGGGTTCAGGTCCGGTGACTGTGGAGGCCAGGTCATCTGGTGCAGCACCCCATCATTCTCCTTCTTGGTCAAATAGCCCTTGATGCCTTCAGTGTGACTCTACAATTTTCATAGTCATGAAAATAAAGAAAACTCTTTGAATGAGAAGGTGTGTCAAAACTTTTGGTCTGTACTGTATATTTGGCACACTTGGAAAGTTTCCTATTTTTAATTTGCTATAGTAGAGCCTGTATATTCTGAAAGAAAAAAAAATGGTGTAATTTCCTACTGAACTCTAGTCTAACACATACTCACTTTTTTATTCTCCGTTCTGTTCTGGTTTTCTGACTTGTGATATGTGCCCATGGGTGAGCGAGTACCTAAAGTCTGTCAGTATTTCCAGTGCAAGCTTAATTAGACATTTCTGGCAATCTGAAGTTATGTGTCAAATACGCTAACAAAATTCTTCAACATGCAGAGTCAAAAATGTATGCAAAGTTCTGACACATTTGCCAACTTACAAGAAAGCTGCATCATTAAAGAGAGGTTAAGGTAACACAATAAACACAACCAGCCAAAAAGAAACCCAAACATATCCAATCAAACAGGTCACAGCGGCAATACAAGACCTCCATTATCAGAAATACTAGCTTTCAGACAAAACAAGAACCACAGACCACAAACAACCCTGTTCACGATGGCTAAACAGCCTCAGAATACATTAATTCTGATTTGATTCTGATAGAATCACTCTTACAAGTCGTACAAACAAGCCTCTTAAAGCAAAAGCAAAGTGACATGCATCTCAAATGGTAATCATGCAACTTCTACCAGAGCAAAGACAAAATGACAAAACCAGGTGTCTGCTTTTATGCACTAGATACATAAAAAGCAATACAATGCCTGAAATATATTGCATAAACAAAGGCAAACAGCCATACAGCAGAACAAACTAATGCATCTCATTCAGATTCTATCACACGGCATCACTTTTAATTAGCAGCGAAGAGCATATTGTTTAGTGCAAAATGCTCCTTTCTGCTGAGCAAAGGGAAATGTCAAATACTAACATCAGTAGGGATTATTTAAAGATCGTTGTTTAATGCATTAGCTGAATGGGGTTCAGTTACAATTCAGCTGGATAAATGATCAATTATACAGTACTGTATATCTTCAGATCTTGGCACGAGTTTTACAATGTAAGACAGATAGAACTATAAGATGAAAGACAGGCCATTGGGTGATACTGCTAGTCAAGCTCCATTGATAATACTAATCGAGGATTTCTTGCAACAAACAATAGGATTTCATTTTCTGTTACCATCTTCCCTCTCAATAATGCTTAGAATTAAACAGGTGGTTTTGTTAATAATGCTATGATTATTTTATTTATGTTTTATTTGAAACTTTTATTATTATTATTATTATTTAAAGTCTTTTATTTTAAAAAGCCAATAAATTGGCCAATTGTAGTGAAGACCTGAGAAACAGCAGTTTCAGACTTTACACTTTGGACAACCTGCTGCTTCATTAATTTAAGTGTGAGATAAAGTATGAATGCATGCTTGTATAAATGAAAAATATTAGAAGGACCTGAATAAACAATGCAAAAAAATGATCACGATATTCTGATATTTAACTGTACCTAGTTCAGGAAGGTAAGCCGAGTTTCAGTTAATGGTTTGTTTAGACTGAGGAGTAAGTTTTCAGTTCTGTAACTCACCATGTCTTTACTAAGCACATTGAAACTTTACTTTCACCAATGTGATATAGGAACCAGGATATTCAACAAGAAAACCTGTGGCCATTATTTACCAGAATGTGCTTGAAAATGTGCTTGAAAAATAAAAGCGATTCACAGTAATCTGAAAATGAAAGTAATTTCAAAGGCAGAGCATGTAACTACATTTTGAAAATGATATTATGTTTTATATATATATATATATATATATATATATATATATATATATATATATATATATATATATATATATATATATATATATATATATATATATATATAAAAAGATAACTTTTGCCCTGATGAAAAATGCACAGTCAGACTAGGAACATGCATCAAAAAATATATATAAACAGGATTAATTTTGTTTTTTCCTGATATATAAAACCTCAAAAGGTAAAACAAAGCTTTGATCAAGGTTGGTCAAACCAGTAATCCAATGATCTGTTTTTTTTTTCTTTCTTTTTTTTGCAAACATTTTTTCTGCAAGCAGCATATAAATACTATAGCGAACACTGATTGTTGTCCAAATAGATATGTTTTTCGGTCTACTGCAAGCAGTTCTAATGCAGTCACATGCCATTTTCACAACTGAGTGCCCATAAACCAACAATGACATCATCCAGGTCATGTACTTCTGAAATTACACGCACTAGCCGAAGGAGAAAAAAATTTGCCATATATAAAAGTTGGTTATTTTAGTACCATTGACATACTTTTGTTAATATTTAGATTTTTTGTTTGTTTGTTTGTTTTCTATTACCTTTTTATTGTTGTTTATTTTTGTCTTTATTTTTTATATATAGGCCAATATACACTTGCAGTTTAAAGTGTTGAATAATTAAAAGTAAAAATAATTTTGTTCTGTTTTTTAAAAGAAAAATGATCTTATGCTCAACAAGGTTGCATTGATTTAATCAAAAATACTGTAAAAACATTAATAATGTGAAATAATTTTGCAACTTAAAATAACTGTTTTCTATTTAAATACATTAACAATTTAATTTATTTCTGTGATGCAAAGCTGACTTTTCAGCATCATTATTAGATTCTTTGGTGTCACGTGATTTAAAAATCATTCAAGATGTTCTGCTCAAGCAACATTTCTTAGTGTTAAAAATTGAAAGTTTTAGTTATTTTAGTACTTCAAATAAAAAAGAGAACTGTTGCCTTGACAACTAGCTGAAATAAAATAAAGTTAAATTTTAGATCTTATTTCAGTTTTTAATAATTTTAGTTTTATCATACATTTAAATGACAACAATTGTATTAAAACCAGTTTTGCGCACAGACGACAACTTTGTCAAAATGATCCCCATTCACACAGATTCGCGAAAAATCCTAAAAATGCTGTATTACGCCAATGCCACTTTGTAAAGAAACACTATGCGCCCATGCACAAAACGCAATCATATAGACAGAGTATTTAATATGCATGCGTATGACATACTCGTGTTTTGGTAGTTTACAGTAGACGATAGTAGTACTGTTTTCAAATATTTAGACTTTGAAACCCATGAATGGCCAAAACTCATATAAAGTATAAAGCATGTAAGATATACTGTATTACAGTATCTGTAATGGGCATAACAAATACAACATTTAGATAATCTGTTAACATGCCATCTAGGTGTGTTCATTTAGCATCACTTGAGATGATGTGTTAGTCAATAAAGAGTGTCTCTCTCATCCAAGACACCAGGTCATATCGGGCAACAGCTCTTGGGAGTGAATCTGTAAAGGTCAGAACCGTATTCAAACTGACATTTTTTATAGATGGAATGGCTAGCCTAACATTTTCTAACAGTGGACTCTGTGTAACTTGTTTCTTAGAGCCTTGAAGAATTAGAACCTTTCACTGTGTAAATAACTCCCCACAATTCAATCTTTGTTCAGATTAATTAGCCTCTCAGCATCCTGGATCCTACTGATACAAACTAACACAGACACACACTTGCAGTACTGTCAGTGAGGAAAGTTATCAGTGTGGGAGGAAAGGACAAGCCTACCCAACATTGTTTACAGCGCATTTCCTGTGGCAAAGCCCCTGGGGCATTGCACTTACTCGCATAAACACACACCACTCCCAGAAGAGTAGTGAAATTCAAACAGAGACCTTACTAGTGCAGGGATAGAGGAAAATAAATGCTTTCAAGTTTAGTGCACTGGCGACTTGTGCTTTACGAGAGCGGGGAAGTGGGGGTGGGTGGCGCTGTTTTCATTTTCAAAAAGGAAAATTCTGTCATTAATTACTCATCCTCATGTCGTTCCAACCCCATGAGACCTTCGGTCATCTTCAGAACATAAATACAGATATTTTTGATAAAATCCGAGAGGTTTCTGACCCTGCATAGACAGCAACACAACTACCATGTTCATCTGACTAAAATAGTCCATCTGACATCAGTGGTTAAACCTTAATTTTATGAAGCTTCGATAATATTTGTGTGCGTATTTTTACTAATTTGGAGTACATAATGAGATTCCAAAAATGAAGTACTTGTAATTAGATTAAATTACATTTTAAAATACTTGTGATCAGACTACACCTACTTTTTTACTGATTACATGATTGCATATTATTCAGACAATAGCAATAAATGATTTTTCCCTAACTCCCTTTTTTCTTTCATCTTTTAAAAATGTTCTGTTCTAAAATCACAGTCAGTAGTCAGGTGGCTACACAGTTTCAGAGCACTGGACTTCAGTTCAGTTCAGAAATCAGTTCAGGTTTAAGAAGTTTTTCAACATTGCATCAACTGCTGATGAACACATTAAAGGAGCTATGTGGAGATCTTTACTTAAAAAAAATCTTTAAGATAGAGTTTTCATTTGTACATGTATGAGCCAACCATGATGTAAAAAAAAGAATGACACCTCGACTGTCCACCACGGTTGCCTCTATCAGCCTGTAGGCTCAATTGTGTGTGGAGGAGTCGGGCCCGTATTGGCGCGAAAATTCACAAAATGTGACGTCATGCGCGTTCTCGTCTACTTGGGCTTGCAACCGTACGGCACGCCAGCCATTATAGTAAGCAGCGGCAATAGTGTTTTCAAATGGACTCTGCGGATGGAAAGAAGCGACCAGCCTCCAGCACAATTCAGACACCCACGGACACTCCTCATAAGTAAAAAAAATAAATAAAATAGCGTGCACACTGAGAACAAGCATGAGACTGGCTGCAGTTCCTCTAACGGCCACTGGTGTCAGCAACGGTTAGAAATTTCAGAACCTACGCAATGCTCCTTTAATGAAAGGTCATTTAAGCATCAATTACTGTGTCTTTGGAAGGCTTTTGTCTTTCAAACACATTGCAGTGAAATGCACAAATTCATTTTAATTCTTATTTATGTAATACAACCATTCTTAAATTTTTTTTGTTAGCTAAACTTGAAGTACCCTTTGATGGTGATTAATGGCCATGACAAGCAGATAACAAGGTTTCTGAAGGATTTTTAAGCTCAAATGTTGATGTTAATGTTAAACTGTAACATTACTGTAAAAAGCATAATCTACAGTTTACAAGTTTTCACAAAAACAAAGTTTTATAAAATGATAAACTTTACATATCAGCCTTTAAACCATTGTAAGAAAATTGATGAGTGAAAGGTATTAATTATTATATTAATCTAAACAATTATTATCAATAAATTGTTATATCAATTAAATAACATAAATTAGGGGTGTGTGATATTGATTAAAAATATCTGTAAAATAATCTGGGATTTTATCGATGAGTTCATATAATATATATATAATTTTTTATATTAGGCTATATAGTACATAGTTGCTCTTTTTAATGCATCATTTTGATTCTATTTACGTTCTGGATTCCTGTTAATTTTCTCTCTAAATTTTCCATGTTCTCTTTCTCCCACTCATTTGTCTCCCTCAATTCTTTCTATCTCAAAAACAAAGTATCACATTTTATACTTATTTTCATGAAACTTAATAACAGGACAAGTTTTCTGCAGAAACATCAGAACAAAGTTTAATGTAATTATTGTATTAAAGAACACTGAAAATGATCAAAAAATAATACAAAGTAGTTAAACTAATCTTTTTTTAACTATTTAAAATGATTCTTAAAAAGACCTTGTCCTCTTGTGTGACATCTTTGTCCTCCGGTGTGACAGTACAGGTGTACACCAAAGGATGTTTCAGCCTTTTGTGTCGGTTTATGACCTAGCTATTCCTAGCTAACCTGTCACTAGCAGCTATCAATACAAATTTGCAAACAAATATAATTTAGGGGTGTCGCACCAAATGACAAAAAAATTACACTTTTATAGCGGTTCCAAAAAAGTTAAATATTTGAAAAATTCTGAGAAAAAAGCCCACATGTCATGCGCTTCACATTTGGCTTCAGTAATGTTGAATGATCTTGAATGGGGTCCTTCAACTAATTAAAGCTTTCTGTGGAATTGGCCGACTTAAAATCACAATAAGTTGTCACACCAGCGGACATGGTTTTCATGTTTATCAAATATATGGATGAATAAAAAAAAAATGCCATTTACTAAAATAGACACGTCTAAAGTTATGCCTGATGTACTGTATTTACATTTTTATGCTTTTCTTTTTAAAAGTTTTTATAAAAGTTGCAATTTATAGAACCATGCTTGAGACAGTTACAAAATAGGACTATTTTGAGATTTGGCTCAAAATAAATAAATAAATAGACACGTCAGCTTTTATAACAACAGGTCCATGTAGGACAAAGAAATGTTCAATGATTTTAACGTGCATTTTAAATAATGACAGTACTAATTATTTACATTTTTATCTTGTGTGAAAGTGAAAATGCCATTTCATACTTTAGCTAAAGTAATATGTTTTTAATAAGTTAAAAATCGTTCACTTTAGCAAAGTGTGCTATTTTCTGTTTATTCTGATACATAAAAAAATAAATTTTTGCTCAGTAAATATACTCTCATTAAAATAATTTAATTTTAAAAATATAGAGACAAAACTTAGAGATAGATAGAGATAAAATAAGTATGAAAGCACTGAAGGGGATCCTAGAATAATTTAATATAGCTGTACAGTAGTAACAATAAATATTATGTTTAATTATATGATATGATTAATAATATATTTTTAAACGTGATGGTTTCATTATAAACAGTGATTATCTCTAAGGTGGACACCCAACTTAATATGATATTTACCATCTGAATTTTACCATGTAATGTCAACAAACGGAAAAGTGAGCCAGCTCTTTATCATCATATCAAAGGGGTCATATGATGTGATTTAAAATTGTCCTTTCTCTTTGGAGTGTAACAAGCTCTTGGTGCATAAAGAAGATCTGTTAAGTTGCAAAGACTAAAGTCTCAAATCAAAAGAGATATTCTTTATAATAGATACGAGTCAACCACGCCCCCCTGAAACGGCTCGTTCTAACTCGCCCACACATGTCTACGTCACAGTGTGGGAAGATTTGCATAACACCGTCCAAATATTTTTTACACAAAGAAAGAAGGCGTTACTTTTATTCTTGCTGTTGCTGCCGCCTCCATGTTGTGGAGACGCTGTGTTTTCAGTGTGAAAGTCCAAGCCAATCCGAGCACACCTCGCTATTCAGAGTGATGAGTTTTGTAAAAATGTACTCGTTTCAGAAAGGCGGGGGATAGAGGAGAAGCAATAATGAACAGTATGCAGATAATAATGTATTTTTGGAACCTTAAACCGCATAAACCCATTGCATTTAACCAAATACACTAAATAATGTTATTTTTAGCAAGATCATATTACTCCTTTAATTATTGTGCCTTCAGCACCAACAGCAGAGGTGCTTTTACCTCAATTACCATACTTTTATATATTCTTCCATTATTGAAAAACTGTTGCTTAAATTACCTTGTACAAAACTGAAAAACATTAACAAAGACCTTTGTCTCCAAATAGTCAATAATTTTATCAATTGTCATTTGCTACCTAAATATAGTAAAAAAAATTATATCAAATTGGCATAATTATAGGTGTGACTTTTGTTGTTATTAACAGCTGTTATTACTGTTAATGAGTCATTTTAATTTTGCTGATACTTTTGCATGAGTTGTAAACCTGAGGAAGGTTTATTGACCAAAATGTTGCTAAAAATATGTCGCAAATCAATGCTGCAAGCTTGAGTAGTGTGCAGGATTTATAGATTTTTCGAGTTATATAAACGCTTTAGAATGCCGTGACCTGTAATCCCCATTATACATGCATTACTGAAAGCAATTTTTCTGAGACAAGTAAACTCTTTTTTTGGTAATCGACAAACTCACCGACACTAAAAATAGATCTCAACTAACCTAGACATTCACATTCCTTTACCACGGGGGTCAGAAACCTTGGCGCACAGAGAGATAATCATTACACTTGAGCAATAGCAAAAGAGGTGGTCTTCATTTAAATGAAGTCCCTTGAACCTGCATTGCAATGCACCTTTTGAGCTAGATTATCCGTGCATTATTCCTCAAAGTCACACAGCCTGTTTTATTAAAAGTCAGGAACTATAAATACTGTTTCAACATACTGTTTCAAAGATTTTAACCTATGCTAGCCAACAGATCATGCAACCACTGCACATACAAGAAGCAGTCAGAATATAGAAATTCAAACAAAAATCACTAGTCTGTTCAGTCCTTATGCATTTGGGCTCTAATATACAATACTTCTTCCTAAATATTTCCCTCAGAGATGAGGATCAATTGTATAGCAATTACAAGGACATCATTATGTTAATTTAAACAGAAATCCGACCCTCACATCCTTCTTATTCAGAGCTGAAGATCACTAATCACCTTCATAAGGCAAAGAGCCTTTTGATCAGGAAGCACCTCTAACCCATTAGGGCGGTAAGTAGTCTCTTCAGCTCGAGCTCCCCTTAATTACCTTGACAGACTCTCTGCTGCAGAATTAGATGGGACTAATCATGTTTGCAGAAGATCCATGGCTCGTTTCAAACTTCCATTGCTGAGTGAGCATCTTTGTAGTGCAGCAAGACTGGCTTCAATTACGTCAACTACAATGATGGTGTATGATAACTAGCTCCAAATATGAAAAATTTGATTTGAACTGTAAAACTGGTTCACAAATTAATTATTAGTGTAGACACAAAAACAAACAATTCTAATGTAGTGAAACATGAATCATTTACATACACAACTTTAGGATAAAGTTTTATGAATTCTTATTTAATCTATGAATATTTAAAGGAACTCTATTATGGGGTATGAAAGGATTATATTTTGGTTTTGGGAGTCCCCAGTAACAGGACAGCATGCATGCAAGGTCTAAAAAGACACTTTGAATGTCTTTTAATATGCATTTATTTTTACCTTACTTGCTTAATGACTCCCAAAAACCCCAAACCTTTTTCCAAACCCCCCTCCTTTTTTGTGACAACATGCTGACAGACAGGACATTAACATTACCAGCTTACTTTTAATATGAAACAAAGTCTCATTTGGTTATTTCACCTTTCAAATGTGGTCATTTTTTAAAGAAATGTAAACAATAAATACCGTTTTGTGGCTCTTGAATGTGTCGAACAGATCGCTGTAAGTTAGATCATCAGTTAAAACTAACTGATCGTCTCTTGCTTCTAGTTAATTTATAGCATCAAAATCAAATAAACCACATAAATGTACATCATAAAGAATGTTGTTTGACTACAAAAAGATGTCTGTACACTCCGTTTTTCAAGTTCAAATCCTCCATGTTAATCTACTATGAGATCGACTGTCAAACTCCCGCGAAGGCTTTTTGTGTGTGTGTGTGCGTTTTGCGTGTCTATGGCAACAACAGACTTTAAACGGGAATACAGAATCACTGTCGTAAAAGTACCGGTACACACATTTCAAATCAGCGCGCGCGTGTGTGTGTGTAAAACTGCCACTGGAGAAAAAAAAAAAAAAAAGAAAAAAAAAAAAAAAAAAAAATTCCCTACCGACCAATGACCTCAACTGACAACCAACCGGAACCAAACTTTTTTTTTTTTTTAGGCCCAATCAGGGCCGTAGCAGGGGTTAGCGCGGCCCCGGCGCAGTTTGTACCAGTGGGCCCTGTCTGAGAGTGTTTAATTTGTATGTTCGTTCTGTTTATTTGTTTGTGCTATTTACACAGTGTTTAAGTTTTTTCAAGTTTGTAAGTGTCCAGGTACAGAAACTGAATAATTAAATGTAAAATAGCACTGTAAAAATTAAATATACAGTCAAACCAAAATTTATTCAACATTTCTCACATTGTCAGTTTATTTGCTATAGTTTAGAAAATGGTAATAAAATATTACAAGAACTCAGAGTTAAACTGAACGAATTCATCTTGATAATATCAGATAAATTTGATAGAAAGATATGTAATGGATTACAATCAAACAAAACTTCAGACAACTGTCAATACTTTGTTGACCAATTACCAAGTGTAGCCGGTGATGTGGCAATTAGTAGATGGCGTGGCCAGGTAGGTAGAGGGTTTTTAAGCAGGCACCTCTAGGGAGGCCTAGAGAGGAAGTCCAATCTGTTGTGTGGAACAGTGCTGTTTGGTAGCCTTCCCTGGTGTGGTGGTGTACAGATGTGGTCTGGTTGAGAAGGTAGGCCAAGCAAATATTGATTGTTTTTGTACAAAACTCGTTTCATTTTTATGAAGACTTTTATTTAATTCGGGAATTGTTTTAATGCAGACGCCAAATAGTGTGGATTTGTAGGCCGCTGGTCACGCCCGTTTCCCTCTTGGAAGTTAGTCCAGGATTAGTGGTGGTGTTGCAGGTAATTTGAGGTTTTTTTTAGTGTTTGTAAGTGTCTTGGTTTTATTTTCTAACAAGATTAAAGAAATGCGTTTTGTGGTTATTTGTGTATTAATTTGTATTGTTAATTATGTTTTTGATTTTGTATTAGGTTTAGTTGATAGCTGTTCTTCTTGAGTTTGTTTTGATTTCCCCATCTAGCCAGTACCGATAGGTGTGCGCTGTATGCCTCCAGCGCTATGTGTATAGATTTTGTGAATCGTACTGGCTAGTGGGGTGTTTCCCCCTTTTTTTTCTTTTTTTTTAACCTCACTTCCCAGCCTCGTGTTGCCAGCCAACTCTTGTACTCTGTGTACTATATTGATGCTTTAAATCACACCAACCATTTGCATGAGATTTCTTGGTGTTGGTCTGAGTTTTGTTTTATTTTTATCTAATATGATTTTGGGGTTTGTGTCATTTACTTTGTAACTTTACTTGGAATTGTGGTGTGTGCTGAAGTTGGGATTGTATATGGGTCCATTTTTTTGGGGTATGTCACGGTTAGCTTTGTCGTGACATTTGCCAAGTATGGTAACCCATACTCAGAATTGGTGCCACACACACCTCCAACACCAAGAGCAAGCAGCCCACTTCGACAGACAGAGACGCAGACAGACACACAGGGCAGCTATATATCCAGTGCCCAGGGAGCAACTGGGGTTTAGTGCCTTGCTCAAGGGTATTGAGGGTGGAAGAAAGCACCGTTCATTCATTCCCTCCCACCTACAACTCCTCAGCCCCAAGACTCGAACCTGCAACCTTTGGAATACAAGTCCAACTCTCTAACCATTATGCCACAGCTGCCCAATGCTTATTTTGCTATACTCACTTACTTACATTAATTAATAGTGTCCTGCACATACTAGTGAAAAAAACAAAAAAAAACAATTGCTTTCATTAATTTTTTTTATTTTTTCCTTCATTGGATTAACATTACAATGGCTAGTAGCTAAATTAGGTGCGGTCACTTTAAGAGACAATGAAACAATTAAAACATAACCGACATTTTTTTCGGACATACTATCCAAGATGGGTATTTTCACATTTTATGTATTTGTCAGTACAAGAGCAAAAAGAGACCACTTTGGTGTTCAAGTGTTTTGAGACGCCTCTCTGAACACCAGAACACTGGTGAACACTCTTACACATCCTTTTCTGTTTGTTTAAACTGCGATTTGCTCGTTCAGGTGCAGGAGGAACTTGAACTTCACAAAGGAAAGCTCGGTTCAGGGTTGCTGTCCGTGATATGCGGCTCTCTCTCCGCGTGCGCACCGAGCACAGCGCGCGAGTAACCAGCTTCTCTGTTCAGCTTTTCAGCGTCTTGTGTTTGAATGCTTTAAACTCTTTTGAATGGTTAAATTGGCCAATGGCAAGGCTTAATAACGTGTGTAAATGATACGCTTTCATGAAGACCTGCACCAGCATTCTATCAACTGTCCTGAGCGTCTTTTTAGACAGGCAGTCGGTTGAGATCGCCGGGGCCCCACCTCGGCCGTGGGCCCCTATAATCGTCACCACCTTTGACCCCACTAGCGACGGCCCTGCCTGTAATGCCTGATAAAGCAGGTTTGTGAGCAGTGCTGCTTTGTGTACAGCGTTACCGGGGAAACCACTATTTTTACTGCTCCAAAAGCGGCACCTAGTGGCAAAGAATGAATTAGCATTTTCATGCAGACCAACGAAAAGACCAACAAGTGGGAGGGCAATACGCTAATGTTTCATGTTGACGTCAACATGAAATGGTTTTAGATTTGTTTTAAAAATGACTAGTTTCAATGATTCAGAGTCGACTCTTTCTTTTGAGAAACAGTAACTCTATACACGGTGCACTTTCAGTTTTGCAGGATTTTTTCATTTACTTAGAGCTGTGATGAAAGGTAATTTTCAAAAATCCATAATAGGGACATTCTAATTCATAGAATTATTCAGTTGATTCTATTGTATTTATAATCAACAAGCTTTAGCTTTTGATTGCATTTATTACAAATGTACTTTATTGTAACAATTATAAATTTATTTTAAACAATATAACAAGAAACTACAACATTTCTATCTGTTCATTGTGGCTTCTGGTGCCAGATTACATAATCTTAAACAAGACCACTTTGAAACTTCTAAATGAATCAAATTTCATTTTTCTACTACTTATTAACTATTTAAGATTTCTGAACATGCTGCTAATAAAAAAAGACCATAAAAATGATTAGAGATATTTTTCACAACATATTAAAGTACACCACAAATGCATAATAACATGATCATCATAAACGTAACTTGCACTGTAATATAAACTTGATTGCGTTGTGAGAGGAACAGAACCAAATTCAAATCTTCATACAGCTGTCTTTTCCTACCACAGAGACCGTAACGATGAAATCTGCTGCCAGTGACAGTGGTTTTATGTCATTTGGACTACTCTTTTTTTTTTTTTTTTTTTTTTTTTTATACATTTTTGGAAATAAATTACTGTGATTAAACTTGTCTGTGTTTTTCTTTATAACCATTCTTCAATAATATAAAAAATGAAATGGCATACACACGGAATGTATATATTCTGCCTGTTTCATTTTGTATATTGTTGAAAAATGGCTGTCCTTAGGTTCAGGAATCATTAACATTAATCATTAAGGGATCTAAAATATGTCTATAAACCTCTATATATGTATATTTTCTACCTGTAAATGTATTTACGTACAAATACCTACTTACATACAATGAGACCAGGCTGTATGCAAACGGAAGACATTTTTAAATGTCAGAAGGTAACAACTGCATATTTTCACTTACACAGTAATTTTCTTGGTTTATTTTATTGATAAAAAAACTGCAACAATGAAAGATCCTTGTTTTGTGGTATAGTAAAAAAGCACAATGAATGTATTATATTAGATTACGAAAAAGCTACAGAAAATTACCACCCGAGATTCTAGCAGTCACTATGTGCCGCCGTTAACTGCAGGATTATGTGACCTTTCTAAAAACATGCACCCCGCTGAAGCATTGAATGAAGTGAACAAAATTGCACTGCCGCCTGTTGACACATCAGTGTGAAAGACAGTATTATTCATTTGGGTTCATTTACCTTGAGAGAAGCACTTTAAATGATAAAAATAAATGGCAGTTTTTAAAGTTACCTGCCGGGTAGAAAGCAAGGTTAAAGCAACAAATGTACAGTACAGAGAGTGATTGTAGACCTACAGAGCTTTTAGGACAATTATTCCTTTGTACAATATTTTTATGTTTTTGTATTAAACTGCAAGTCTGTGTCTTTGTGTGTCATTTGAAGTGATCTAATGGACATAAGAGTTTATGAGTGTCACAGACAGTAACTGTGATAGGCAATTAACTCGAAAGGAATAGTTCACCTGAAAGTAAAAATTATGTCATCATTTATTCACCCTCATGCTGTTCCATATCTCGTTTTTCCCATGGAACACAAAAGGAGAGATTTTAAATACTGCTTATACCCTCAGCTGGAGGCTTTCAAGCTTCAAAAAGGATGCAAAAGAAGTTAATATTTGTTGTGTGCGGTATTTCAGGTCCTCTGAAGCCAGTTGATAGCTTTGTGTGATGAACAGACTGAAGTTTAAGATATTATTCACTAAAAATCTTGACATCAGTCCCAGCTATCTGTGACACCATAATGAAACTACTGTATATGAGAGAGGTTTGATAATAATCCACAAGTACTGTAACATCACAATAACCCACAAGTAATCCACATGACTTCAGTCAATCAATTAATGTATTATAAAAGAAAAAATCAGCATGTTTGTAATAAACAAATCATCATAAAGACATGTTTAAATAAAAAAAAATGACTTATGGCTAAAGTAGGAGTTCTCTATCTAAAGTACAAAATTGAATTCACCATGATTCTTTTTCAAGAAAAGCACTCATCAGTGTAAGTAGCTAATAAACCAAAAGCCTCTAGTGACGGACTACGCTGAGAATCACAACAGTCTCAGAGTATCTGTGGCCTTGATCAGTAAACTATTCGCCATTTAGAACTTCAGATAAACTCTGAGGGAGAACATGAACTGAAATAGAAATGTTGACACTTAACATTTCAAAATGTTTGTTCTCCTTTTCTGTCTCTCTTCCCTGACCTGAAAAAAAAATTAATATAAAAAAATCTATATACTTCTGTAATTTTATAATTAGGCTACCTTACCACATGTGACATCAAAATGTAGGTCTAGGCCTTTTTGAACTAGGCCTTTTTGAATTTACATACATTTTTCTGATCAGACAAGCATATTTATAACGAAACAACATTTGTTAATATGTCTGCAAACTAAGGCTAGAATCTATTTTGTCCATATGCATGTGCTTTTTCAATTTAAATTAAACTCAAAGCAATAAACAGTGATTAAACATGTAAGAATAGATTAAATGTTCTACAGAATGCTCGACTGGGTAACAAGGTTGCACTGTAAATAACAGTGAAAAAACCCCACACTTTTTCTTGAATAAAAAAATGTTGAATTAAAAAAAAATCAATGTATTTTTATTTCAAGATTTAAAAAAAAATGTATTCGTCACATATTCGATTATATAGAGAATATATAAATGAGAGTTGGAACTTTTGAGTGATATTTTGTTTTGTTTTTAATAAAAGTGGGCAACGTTTTTATTATTTTTATTATTATTAATATGTGTGTTACAGGGGAGAATAAACAAACTGTGATATTTCGAATTAATCACTGTCTCAAAACCTAGTATGACGCCTACATAGACACCACTGTTGAGCGTCCCACGCGCGCTTTAAAACACGCCTACAGTGAACACATGCTTTCTAAGTAGACAGCACTCTATGTATTGAGTTACAGCCAACATTAGCGGTGATAGTAGAGATGCGGGTGTTATTATAGCGAGGTGTTGTGTAGCTACTCACTCTTGAGCGCGCAGACCAGCTGGTGTCCATCTTTAATCAGCTCTTTGATGAACGAGTTCGTTCGGTCCAGCTCGATCTCGTGACATTTAAGTCTATCTCTAAAATCCGGACTGTCCACAAAAGAGTCACTGAACTCTAAAGTAGGCAACCCCATAATCAGACCTGAAATAAAGCCCCACAGAACAGTGCAACTCGGTATTTCCTCAAACAGACTGGTTGATGCGTGTCATCATTGTCATCCTTATCCACACTCAGACGCGGAAAGTGTCGCTCTCTTGCAGAGATTCACGCGAAAGTTTCTCTTCACTTCCGCGCTCGGAACTTTCATCAAGCCAAACTTCTGCAGCAGTCAGCCTGAGATAAAGAGACTCCTGCTGGTTACATTAGATAACACCCGTAGACGTGCTGCATTTGTAACAGCTTAACGTTACTCTTAACGTTCAACACTCTCATTAATAAAGGCGTTAAAAAAATACATATATCTCCATTATCAAATAATAGTAATCCAAAATCTATATTATAAGTGGAATCTATCTATCTATCTATCTATCTATCTATCTATCTATCTATCTATCTATCTATCTATCTATCTATCTATCTATCTATCTATCTATCTATCTATCTATCTGTCTATCTATCTATCTATCTGTCTATCTATCTATCTATCTGTCTATCTATCTGTCTATCTGTCTATCTGTCTATCTATCTGTCTATCTATCTGTCTGTCTATCTGTCTGTCTGTCTGTCTGTCTGTCTGTCTGTCTGTCTGTCTGTCTGTCTGTCTGTCTATCTGTCTGTCTATCTGTCTGTCTATCTGTCTGTCTGTCTATCTGTCTGTCTGTCTGTCTGTCTGTTGATATTCACAACAATACAATTGAAAGTGTGACGATGCTTTGATACAGTTCAATAGAAAAGTTAGTACCCAGTTATTTGTACTTTAGACTAAATTTGACAGGCTGGTTTATATGCATTTCAGCATAAGAAAATAGTTCCAAGGAAAGTAATTTTATTTTTATATTTTTATGTGTCATAAATGTAAAATACCAATCAACTATTCTATTTAAAATTGTGTTTTTTTTTTACAATTAAACCGGTTCATTAAATAAATGATGACCAACAAAGCAGAATCTCAGTAAAATAGATTTAACGAAAAGGTACATTCATCCTATGACATTGTATGGCATATGAATATATGTACATATATAATTGCTCATATTTTTATATTCAAATGTAATTATTTTACTCAATTTCACTCAATATAGATTTAAATAAGTAGTGATGATGACTAAAATAGCCTATACATTTAATGTAATAATAATAATAGTATAAGTATAGTGTATATATACAATAACACTACAGTAGTAACATGTCACTCAAGGCTTACCAATTTTGGCAAAATAAAGACAATATTTACAGAAATCTAAAAACATGAATGTGTCCACAAATCCTCTATTAGGAGATACAAAAAAAAAATGATGTTCCATATAATGCAGTGTCGCAAAAAAGTATTAAACAAATGCACGAAATTAGTTCAGTTAACGACTTAACTGTTTTTACTGCATAAATTGCACAAATGATCATGTTCAGATGAACTGACAAAACTAATGAGATTAAAGCCTTTCATTAAATGTTTTGAGATGAGATTTTGGGCCATATGGTCAATAAGGGCTGGCCAGTGACATCTTGCCCTGTTGATTTACATGACTTAAGTTGGTGTGGACATGTCCATCTGGGATCTACAGCCATGGATGATGGTGCTCATAGATGCCCTACAGGTGATAAAACACAAGAAAGGCATCAACAAGCCCTGATTTGAGTGCACAACAGAACAGTCACTAACTTAATCCTCAGAAAGAGAGAGAGAGAACAACATATCAGGAAGATCGCTTTGACAATATCGTGTACGGCCTGAAGGGTCATACAGCAGAGTAGATCTATCTGTGTGTGACATCAGGAAAGCTCCTGGATGTCTGATGACCTGCAGCAGTTTTCAAGGTCTAATGAAACAGGCCAGACATATATGGCTACAATAAACCAAACGCTCGAACAACTCCTTTAAGGGCTATACTGTTCGCTCACACCACCCATAACCCAGATGTAAAACTACCTAAACCACATAAATGTCAACCAAGGAAATAAAACTACCGAAATGAACTATAAAGCAACAGAAATCATGTTTATACGTCAGTCAATGAATATCGTCATGTCATACGGGCACTTTCCGTTCTTTTCTTCCCCTTTTCTACTTCAAACAGACAACTGTAATTATATTGTCTGATAGATTGAGCTGGAACTAATGAGAGTGGGGGTGGGGATTCTGAATTAATACCTTTCTAAATGAAAGTAATTAGACTTCAGCCTAATTGGAGCCGGTAGAATTGGCCACAAATACAGGGCGCGCTGAGATGATAATGATGTCAAATTCCAAATGAGCATTCACTCGACGCAAAGCAGGAGGAAGAATTTAAAACACTTCGGCCAACTAATTTACATATGCAATTCAAAATTTTCCATTACTCCAAAACTGAAAGACAGCAGCAGTAGAATTAAATGCTACTAGTGTAAAACCATTGTGCAACATAACAGACAGCCTGCAAAGAGGCATTCAGACTGACAACCATTTGTAGCGACAAAGCAGCCAAAGGTCATTTATTTTTAGTTAGATTTAGAGATTTAAGATGACATGAGCAAAAAGACAAGAATTCATCAGTAACCAATCATCACCCCCCATCTTCATTTCAAGAATATATTCAGTAAAGAGTCCTAAGCCATGAGAAGAAAATGTATGATTTTTTTTGTATTATTATCAGTATTTTTTTCTGCAACTCTGCAGTTGCAATTCATATGTGAAATGCAAATCAGACAGCAACTCTTTTTGGTGTGCAAGCTGTAATTTCCCACACTCGTCATTTTCGTATTTTAGCATTCAGCCTCTTCGATTCAGCAACAGTCAGTTCAAGTGACGGGGAGAATTGGAGCTATTTCACGGTTTTCGTGATGAACAGGAGACCTCCTCACAGCCCGAGACTCAGAAATGCTCCTGTGATGGGCTAATGGCTGAGCGATTGCTCTGTGAATCTGAGGCTTAATGTAATTGTGTTGCCTAGAGGAGAATTCAGTAACAAAAAATGTTCTTTTAAAAAATAGAATTTAACAGGAGTCATGCCATAACAGGCAGCATGAGGCTAGGCTGATTGCAGTGTTGCATGGTCGCCTGTGGTGTCTTTCAAAGCAGTTTGGTTTAATTAGGATGATACCCAGAAAGGAAACAGGTACTGTATATACACTGCAATAGCACTGTACTGTACCATTACAGAATACCAAGCACACATGCATGCACCAGTTCAGTGATATTTATTTTTGATAGATACACACGCAATAGATATCAGTACGCTTGCAGAAACCTCATTGATTAGCTTCCCTGCTCGGGTTTGTTGTGTGCAAGCTCCTGATTATATTTCAGCTGATGTCAATAAATGATTTAGCATCTAGGCTGAAGTGTGTGTTTGGAGGCCTTGGCTTCACCAGCTGTGTGGAGGTCTCCCATGTGGATGCTCTTGCTTGGACAGGGATTGGGTGTCCCAGGGGTCCTGTTTGACTCATCATCATAATGAACAGTGAAATTATGAATCAGTCAAGACACTTCAGCAGATTTAATTGCTGTGCTCACTGAAAGTATAAGGAATCAGATTCCTGGCACAATATGGGCTCAAATGTGTTTTTTTTTTACCATAGCACATGATTAGTAAACATTGTAAACATGTAAACTATAGCCTTGTTTTTCACATTGTTTTTTTAGGTAGTTCTGCAGGTAGGTTTCTTGAAGTGTCTTGGAGACATTGCCATAGTTCTTCTGGATTTAGTCTGTCTCAGTTTGTTCTGTTTCTTCATGTTATTCCAGACAGACTGATGATGGCGAGATCAGATCTCTGTGTGGAGCACTGGCTGCTGTCAGACTCCTTGTGCAAACACAAATCTCACTGGATTATTACAATTCACGGGAAAAATAATGTTTGGAAATGTAAACAGATATGTTCTACTGACACACTTAAACAAAATATAGAAATAACTGACTTAAAACCATTTTTTGTTGGTGAAAATAAACATTATGTATATATATTATACCCCCTAAAATGAAAATCCTAGAATTGCCCCATTTGTAAACTTACACTTTTTCATGTTTTCATCAAGTGATCAGCTCCATAATGTTTGTATGGCTTTTCTAAGTTGGTAAACTTGCTCGGTAGCTCACCTGGTCCAGCATTCTACTTGCGGAAAAAATTGTATAACCTTTGATGTTAACGTTACTGTGAATGTTCATTTCCCATTTGTACTTCTACCACAGACGGTTTTGCTTAAAAATCTTTTTTTTTTTTTTTAAATACATTCATATCATCATACATACCTCAGAAACCATCATTTTATCTTTACATGCACATTTGAACACACGCCCAAATCATTTCACTGTAACCCGGAGGGTAATACTCCATATGAAATATATTTAAACCAATGGTTTCTGAATTGTCCGACTCTTTTAAAAGAAGTATTCTAAGTTTGGTCAATATAAAAGGGGTTTTAAAACATTCATGGTGATGAAAATTGAAATAAAATAGTAAGGGCATGAAATCAATGCAAACATTATCAAGATTTACTCTGTAAAATCATTACTCAATGTACCTTTTTTATTTATTATTAATTTTTTTGTTTGTTTTTTTGTAGGCTCATGACTTGTTCTTATTTTGCTCTAATGATGCTATACTGTACTATTGTGTGCATTGCAGTGTTGCATTTCTGTCATAAAAAAGCACTCTGCTTACAGTTATCCTCCTGATACTGGAAAATACATGTGTTCATACTGTGTTCAGCTGAATGGCAAAAAAACAAAAAACAAAAAAAAAATTAAAACATTAACATAAATTCTTATCATCAACCCATTGATACCTGAGGTACTAGGTCTGTTTAGATGAAATCTTTGAGATGAATTATGCATTGAAAATCTAAAGCAGAAGATTTTTCACCCTACAACTGAAGCCTTGTGATAAAGTTCTATTCTCTGTAAATCTGCTGCTTTCAGCAGAACTGTGCAGGTGCCGACTCATATACGGTCTGTGTGTGGATTACGAAGAGCTAGGATATGATGCAGGCAAGATAAAGTGACAATTCGAGAGGATGCAGCTCATGGAAGTGCAACTGCCAATGCCACACATGGCCAAACGAGTTATAATATGTCGTGATACTGTAGCTTTCTGTGATGGTAGAATACTGTGCAGTGCTCATCAATTATAAATGGATGTTATACAGGCCAGATAAAAAATGGGGAGGCAAAACATTAGGCAGATCAGACATTAAAAGGTCGAAACTGCTATGAAAACTATATGTAAACCAGTGCACACAATGTCACGTTGTGCAAACCGTGCTTTGTACGTCAAGGCATTGCAGATTAACAAACAAATAACTCAGGGGCGGAAAACAAAAACCCATGTTTGCAGGTTGATTGTAACATTGCGTGATCCTACAGCTAGGGTGTATTGTCTCAGTGTCTGACACTGACTGCGATGACAGCATTGCATTTTCTTCCACAGTTTGACGTTTGAGGTAATTTCACAATTTCCGCTGCTCGGCTCGTCTGCAGACGGCGGCACGTGGAGCACTCAGCCTGTCACAGATTCCCTCTCCTCATGATTAATGACCCTAATTGAGATTCATTTCTTATCAATTAGAGTATGGCATTTACTGTCGGACAAGTCCCTCTCCCGCATTTATTTGTGTCTTGACTCAAAGCAAGGTCTTTTTACTTGCAGAAACTGAGTTATTCATTGGTGACACCCTTGCCACATGTAAGCAGATAGGTTAAGCCTGATGACTTTTTAATGAGACAAAGTGGAAAGCACAGAAATAATGAGAGAAGAATGGGTTAGGGTGGGTAGACAGAGCGAGTGAAATGAGAGGGAATCTAAATGGAAAAGAAGAGAATATTTCTAAAAGAGAAGGAGGTCAGGGGTGACTTTAGTGTCTTTACAAGCTTGCCGAACTACCTTGCTGTCAACTGCTAGTGCATTCAAGTCCTCCTGGGAAGTTCGTATTTATAAGTTGGGAAGTTGTATCAGATGCGTTCAAGTTACTTTGGTTGTAGAAAGATATACCTTTTATATGAAAAAAAAAGAAAATCCAGGATGATATTTTTTTTACTCAAAAATGATGATTAAAAATGCCCATCAGGTTTGTTTATTAACAAACCTGATGGGCATTTGAAAAGTGAAAAAATTGGGCATTTGGGAAGTGAAAAATTATTATTAATATTTTTGGGTGAAATATTTAACATTACATCAGGAAATGAAAGTAATAAATAAGAAAAATGAAAAATGAAAAAAATAAATTAAAGTAGTAAAATGTACTATATATATATATATGTTTTCATAATATATGTGTGTGTACTGTGTACATTTATTATATATATATATACAGTACAGAACAAAAGTTTGGAAACATTACTATTTTTTATGTTTTTGAAAGTTTCTTCTGCTCATCAAGCCTGCATTTATTTGATCAAAAATACAGAAAAAACAGTAATATTGTGAAATATTATTACAACTTAAAATAATAGTTTTCTATTTGAATATACTTTAAAAAAATAATTTATTCCTGTGATGCAAAGCTGAATTTTCAGCATCATTACTCCAGCCTTCAGTGTCACATGTAACATCCAGTCTATCACATGATCATTTAGAAATCATTCTAATATTCTGATTTATTATGAGTGTTGGAAACAGTTCTGCTGTCTAATATATTTGATGAATAAAAGGTTCAAAAGAACTGCATTTATTCAAAAGAAAAAAAAATTCTAATAATATATATTCTAATAATATATTTTCTTTACTATCACTTTTTATCAATTTAACACATCCCTGCTGAATAAAAGTATTGATTTTATTAAAAAAAAAGAAAGAAATTACTGACCAGTAGTGTATATTGTTATTACAAAATATTTATATTTTAAAAACATAGCTTCTTTTTTTTTTTTTACTTTTTATTCATCAAAGTATCCTAAAAAGCATCACATGTTCTGAAAAAATATTAAGCAGCAGAACTGTTTCCAACTTTGATAATGAATCATCATATTAGAATGATTTCTAAAGGATCATGTGATAATGATCCTAAAAATTCAGGTTTGCATCACAGAAATAACTGATAATTTAAAGTATAATAAATTTAAAAACAATTATTTTAAATTGTAATAATATATCACAATATTAATTTTTTTTTCTGTATTTTTGATCAAATAAATGCAGGCTTGATGAGCAGAAGAAACTTCTTTCAAAAACATTAAAAATAGTAATGTTTCCAAACTTTTGGTCTGTACTGTAAATGCACACAAATGCATGTATACATTTAAGATAAATATGTTATAATTGTATATTAAATATATTTATATATAATATAAATTACATAAATATAAATATATTTTCAAAATATATACATGCGTGTATTTATTTATATATACATAATAAATATAAACAGTACACACACATATATTATGTAAACAAAAAGTTTTATTTTGGATGCGATTAATTGTGATTAATCGTTTGACAGCCCTAGTATTTATTTATTAAATTTTTTTCAGTGTACGTAATCCTGTCTTTCAGTTAGACCTATACACTTCTTATAAGGTGGCATAATGTTGCCACTTGCCTTTCGGAACACACTCAGAAGTGCAGCTATGATGTCTTAAAATGTAGCCAGCTTACTAGGTTTCGGTACTGAGTTAATGGGTTTATTGCTTTTCACTTTGAAAGAGTGGCCAGAGAAACGCCCTAACGTCCAGAAATACATTATATGCAGCTTGTCTTCCCTTCAGCAGTAAAATTTCACAGTCTAATCTATTACCTGAAAGGACATTAAGAAGAGCGGAAATTACTCTAAGACTATCTTCTTCCCTGCTCTGTTTTCCCCGTTGGCTTTTAAAGCAAATACACTGTTCTCTATGCAGTGCATCCCGGGCTATAAAGATTGTAATTAGACGCCCTTAGAGGTTGCTGAAGGAGAGGTTCGATGTAAAATACTAATTTTTTTTTTTTTGTACATTTTCTTTATACCCTGATGATTCACATGGAGCAGCTTGTCTGGTTAAGGCCCCTTGAGCAAATCTGAGGCTGGGATGATAAATAGCCAAGTTCCCCTTTCACAGGATTGGTGAGTCAGTGTAGCTTGTCTGCCCATGCATTTTTGTTCCACTTCTAACTGGCGGGCACTCATGGGGGTTTATCCTCCACCACTCGCCCTTCCTCAGCCCAATAAATGGCTTCACCACACCCAGTCATGCCACTTGGCTAATGTCTCTTCTGCAGGCAGGCATTTGAGCATATTAGATGTAAAACACTAAAAAAAATCCAGGATCAAATTGCAGCACTGAGCAAAGGGGAGATTCTGCACACAATAGAGAGGATGGGAAAAAAAAAGCCAATAATATGTGATTTTATATTAAGATATTAATTTAAAGGGTTTGGAGAGATTTTAAGCTTGGATTTTCAAACTGAGAAGAGAGCGTTTATGCTACTTTTATTATCATCAGTGCTATCTTACGAACCTCTAGGGGGCGATGTTACCTCTTTTCAGCTGAGTTACACCGATGAAGTGACAGACCTTTTCAACACGAGCTTAGGGTTCTTGCTACATTCCTTTGAAGTCATGAAGGCCATCTAGATATTTCCAAATATGAGAGAGCAAACAGATATTCCAAATTTTTAATATCCTTCTGACCAATACTGAATCTCAGCATAATCACAATTTAAATAATGGAGGTCTCTGAGACACGCTTGTCTATTCAAATGCAAACAAATCTCTTTTGAAACTGTCCTTTCACCCTTCAGATACAAGAAATGTGCAAAACATTTCAAAGTTCCTGAAATATGACACATTTTAAGCCACATCATTAGTGATCTTTTTTCTTGAACTAGTTTTTGTCCTTTACATGCAGTGTGTTGCAATCTACCACACACATATAATTGTTTTGCTGGCAATATTAAATTAATATATTATGTACTAGTTTTATAAATATTGTAATTATTTATATATGTGTGTATATATATATATATATATATATATATATATATATATATATATATATATATATACACACACACACACACACACACACACACACACACACACACGTGCATGTAAAAATGGGAAATAATAACCAAATATAAAATAAAACACCAATAAAGAGTCATAATTGAAACGTATATTTGTAAGTTGATCTTAAATATGCAAAACTGACATATAAACATATATAACATATGTAAACACACACACACACACACACACACACACACACACACACACACACACACACACACACATATATATATATATATATATATATATATATATATATATATATATATATATATATATATATATGACATATATTTGTCTAAAAATTAAGATGAAATTCTAATAGCTTGTATTGTAAATCACAAGTACAGTATACCAGAATACTTACACAAAATGCACATCCGTTGTGACTTTGTTTAGTAAAATATCTTAGTAAGATGATATTTATATTCTTAGTATTATGATCAAAGCTCTAATTTTTTTAATGTAGGGCAAAATATACAATGCAATACAATGATGACTGAGAATTAATAATATTAAAAATAAAATAAATTAAAATAAATGATCCTCAAAAGCCTGTATCATGTTTGATACTCACAGTTTAACATGATAACTGATTATATTATGATGAATAATGAATAATATGATTTTACTAATAATATGAAACTTCTTACTTAATTATTATTTTTTATTATTATTATTATACTAATAGTCATTTTGCTTGCTAAAAAGAGTATAAACTATCAATTAGACGACAGAATGTCTGTAGAAGATCATGTACAACTGATTTTTCAGCAAAGTTTGGATCAAGTTGATAGAGACCTTAGAAAGTTCTGTATCAAATGTGATACAGAAGGCTTTAGGGTTACGTATGCTATTTACTGAGCATTTGCTGAAAGGATGAGAAACTTTTTAAAGGGTTGCAAACCTTATTTTTCACCCCATTACAGGAAAGTGCCCACTAAATATTTGTTTTACTGTATTTATTTGAATTTCAGAGCTAATAAAATAAATATGGACTTTGATGTAAGACTGAAAATATCGACCCCTACCACCCACTGAAACTGTAGGGGCTGCATCTCAAATGTTCTTCCTTCTATTTCTTTTCTCCTCCATCTGGACATCGAGATCTGGACCCTCTGCTGTTCTGAAGACTCTGGGTGTTACAGCTTCACTCCGACACCCTTCAGCGCACGTTACACCACAAAAGGGTTGAGTTTAAACCATTAAGTAGCTGCCTTGATCTGACTTTCTGTAGTCCTGAATCTCTCTTCTTCCCTCTCTTGCCTCTCGATTTCCATCCAGTTTCAAAGTGATTGATTATTTCTGAGAAAGATTGGAAAAGTTGCTGAAGATATTGTGCAGTTATAATTCCATATGCAATGTTTGAAACACACAAGGCTTTCATTTTGTGGGACTCGTGTTTGGTTGAAAAAGTTAACAGTGTGAGCTACATCAATGCCTCGGATGAAATCTGATGTTGACTATCCGTGCCTTCAGATTTAATAAAGTACTGTATATTTTTAGAGACTTCAGGCAGCAGTTTGTAAAAATGCAGTAAGAATGTAGGAAAGATTTGAAAGACAGAGGCTGCAATGCTATGCTCTTTTTTTTTTTTAAGTATTATTGCTAATTACTTATTCTAATTATTGTTAAAATATTTAGGATGCCAAAGCCACTGGCAATTTTAAATATTAAAGCTGATGTGGAGTGTTAAAATATTTTCTTATATTCCAGAGGCAGTAATAGTAAACCATTTCTACACTGACTTTTCCAAAAAGTTGGAATTATTCACTAATAATTGCGTGGCTTTACTACTAATCATAATTTCCACCAAATTGCACTTATTTTTTATGATTCTGATTCATTCTTAATAACAGGTGATGTGCCTTTGGCTAGAAATTTGCATAAAACAAGCCCAAATCATCTCCATATAAGGCCCTTCTGTAGAAGCTCACCATCACTCTCACTGGTTTGTGCAGGTGAAAGAAACAAGATTATGGAAAGCAAAGCAAAGTGTTCCATTTCAAAACAAATTAAAACCCAATAAAGGTTTTTCTATAGAACGACACTTTTACTGGTTGTGCATTAGCATATACCGGCATCATTTTGTTATCATCACATTTCTATGATATTTCTAATAGAATATTTCATATTTCTCATGATTTCCACATGTAAACAGACATACACAGTGTTTTGCTTATTTGAGCATTTCGACTACCCACACCCTTACACAGAGAAAATATATTTCCTAATATATGAATGATCAATATACTGTATGAAATTTTATAATGGTATATTAGAACATATACAGAATAATATATTGTGTAAATATATTAAATACATAAGATATTGCAGCTTTCATGCATTGAAAAATATGTGACAATATATTTACCATATATGTATTTGTGATAAGGTATGGTACAGCATGTGTATAAATATATCGAACATTTATTTACTCATGCAGTACACACACACACACACACACACACACACACACACACACACACACACACACACACACACACACACACACAGGCTCAACTTACTGGCTACAAGTAAGAAAAAAAAATACGAGAGTTTGGCTATTCAGAGATGTAATTGATGATGAGTTTGCCTCAGCTCAGTTGTGATATGAATTTTTTTCTCTTTAATGGAATTCTAACATGTCCTTACCAGTGCATTAGTATTCAGATGACGCCTCAATTGTCGGGGCTGAGGAGGGGACCTTGATAAGATAGAAATGGCATTAAGAGTTTTCATCTGTGGTAGAATTACACAAGGCGCCTTCAGCACCTTCTCCTCGCTCCCCGTAGGCCACTTTCTTGGAAATCGAAGCGTTGAGTCTTCTGCAAACTTTTTTAATCTCTTTTCCTTATGGTCAGATTTATAAGTCATTAGTTTTCTGTCTTGTCTAGCTCGCTGTCAGAAGAGAGCATTTAATCGCATGTGCGCTGAAGTGAGATGGAGAAATGAAACCCTCAGCAGCGACATCACACAAACAGTCCCTGCAAAAAAATAAAAAATAAAAAATAATAATAATACAAAAAAATGGTGTCACAGACTTCTCATTGCTGATAACATTGTTTATTTGCACATGTTTTTGACATTGTTTTAGCACTTGATTTACTAAAGAAAATTTCATTTTGAATGATCCGTGGTCGATTTTTCTCCTTCAATGAGTAGCCGAACCAACTTTTCTCTGTGTATGGATATGACATGATACGAATGGCATATGTTTACAATTTCATACAAAATCCATCCTGACAGCTCCAAAATATAACTCATTATTATAGGTCTATTAATGTGTATTTAAGTAAAGTAAAAATATGGTTTGGAAAATTATTTTTAATGCTCCTATTATTATTATTACTATTATTATTATTTAAAGCTACATCTGTTCAATTGTTTAGTTTTTATGTACATTTCAAGGCAAGGTCATATAAGAACAATTATAAGAACAGATATAAGAATTGCATTACAATGAGTGCTGTTTAATATATTCAAATATTTGAGTGTTTAAAAAAAAATCACATTACACTTTTAAATGTAGATGTGACATTTGTATTTTCATTCAGCTTAACCTCAAGTTTTCCATGTTCTTCATCACAAAACCACCCATTTAACACACATTCAGTTGGATTGGTATGTTTAAAAAACAGAAACCTCATGGTTTATTAAACTAAGTAAAAGTACAGCACGCTTGTAGATAGGAAAGTTATTTTTCTCTCTTCCTGTTCTTAAAAATACAATTGCTTGTTGTATTGACAGATGGAATCTTTTTTAAACTAATAGATTTTAAGACAGTGAAAGAGAACCACGTACATATTTTTATTAATCACAGTGGACAAGAAAAATATCTGTGATTCTATTGTCAAAAAGTAAAAAATACCCTAATCACACTGGAACAGGTTACACCGGGGACTTCCAATGTATTTGGATGTATTTACTGTGAGAGGGCTCATTCTAAAAATGTCGAAAGTACCAGCAGTTGATACACAACTAAAATAAAATAAATAAAAAATTCAAGTTATTATTGAGTAACTTATTTTTTAGAAACAATATTACCAGCTACTCTCTATATTGTGCTGGGCTGATGAAATTATTTCCAAACAAATCCACAGCAGAAAGAACCATACATTTGTCAAAAAAGTGAGGTTAATTATATTGAATGAGCACTTGCAGTGTACTGAAAATCAATACAGCAATAAAGTAGTATGTAGGCTAAATGTACATGGATGACCTACTACTTCTGCTGATATTCTAGAGTGTGTTGCTGAATGAATCTATGTTTTTAGACAAATCTGTTGAATGAATGATTCAATGACTCACTCATGACAGAATGTGTCTGCATCTGAATACACAAACTTCCCTATATTTTAGTACAAAAATAGCAGTAGCAGTACACCCAGATTACAGTCAAACAAAACATTTTCATACTATAAACAGTGTTGAGGAAAGTTACTTTTAAAAGTAATGCATTACAATATTGTAATAGTATTAAGTTACGTTACTTTTGCGTAACTTTCGTGTTACTTTTTAAAATATGCGTAGGGCTTGATTGTTTTTAATGTAATAAATTCTGTTTATAGCAAATATAAAAGCCCTTTCACACCAAAAAGTGTAATGAATAAACCTCAGGCTGAAGGAAAAGTAAATTCACGTCTGTACAATAGAACACAGGAGAAGAAGGTTCAACACTCTTCAGCAAAAAAGAAAAAAAAAAAAACCAATGCAGCACAATTGTAAGTTTATATAAAGTCATTTTTTTTGCTTATTGTTGAACTGGATCATCAAAGGTCAGCAGCAAAGACATTAGTTAATACAATTAGATTAGATTAGTTATTAGTCATCCAATCTTTTGCATTTTTATCACACTCTGTTAGCTTAGCTAACAGAGTGTGACACTTAGCTAAACAGGAAAGGAGTGCTAAATGCCTCCCGCAGCACCAAATGAAAAGATTATTTTGTCATTCTGCCATTAAAAGTCCATTTCTCTAGCCATTTATCTTCAAAACGATATGTCCTCAGAGACCTCGTAAATACCCCAGTAGGGGTTTACCACATGGTGAGTGGTTAGAAGTAGGCATTGGACACTCAAGTCCAATACTGCATATGGTTGTTTTCTGACACAGAGCTTTTAATGGAGAGGCAAACCAGATTTATTATGGTGTTAGTAACTAAACTGCAGACACCTCCACCTAATGTTCTTTACATCAATCAAATGACGCCACTGTAAGCTCTGAATTAATTGCTTTCTGTGCTCTTCGGAAATATATTATTATCATTCTTAGGACATATCTGAAAGCAGTGCTGGATAGATTAATTTGATTACTTAATTGTAGTCCATTATTGATTACAAATTACATGACAAAAGTTGTAGTTAGTAATGTAATCCAGTACATTACACATTTCAGGTAATATAATCAGACAACATTTTGATTACTTTGACCTAACTCATTTATCACATTGATTTAAATAGGATAATATGTATCATATTGATATGACAATAAGAAGCCATTTTTTTTCTTATTAACAACATGAATTGCATTAATTATAATATTACATACCAAATATTTCCCAAAGCTGGGTTCATTAAGGAACTGCAGGGTGGTTGTAAGTTTAAATTAATTTGGTTAAATCATAAAAATGTAAAATTAAATCAAATATTTTTTTAAATGATAACAAACACAATAAAACACTTAATACAAACATATGAAATATTTATGTCCAGTGACCATGTGAATAATTTGTAATCATGTAATCAATAAAAAAATCCAGATCCAGATTAAATGTAATCAGTTGCTACCCAGCATGGTCTGAAAGCATGTTAGAGCCTGTAAAGCATTATTGGCAACAATTTTCTTTCTCAAATCTGACCACCAGTTGGTTAAAGCAACCATAGCTAGAAGAAAGGGTGTTTAACAGAGGGAGAGGGGGAATATGGCTTAGCTAAGGACTTTATTTATTATTGACATCAAAAGCAACAAATGCACTGACTCAGAGGCGTAATTAAAGATTTATGCAAATGCAAAGTCATTGTATCTCATCGTCTGCTGCAATTCAAACAGAATGATACTGTATTTTAAGCCATACACACTCAGGTCTTAATGAAAACACTGCTGGGTCATGACCCCAAAGTGCTGATGCAGCTTTGTTTCTTTAGTGCAATCTTTAACACTTTTTCTTGTTTACCTCCACTTCTGTTTTGCCGGTACTTTGCCACTCTTTGGTTATTAGAATTTATTAGCTGCCGCCCACAAATTATTTACAATATCCCAGAAATCAGAGAGAGAGTAGCCATGTCCAGAGTATTAAAGTGCATTTTTTATTTTTGTGATTTATTCACAAGTTGTCAGCCAAGATACCATTTCCACCTGGTATACATGCGATTTGAATTTATCTTCTGTGACCACTTCTGTTCGGTTTTCGTCACACTCTATATCCCTTTTTGTTGGAACAATGATTGTGGCGCAAAAAAAATAAATAAATAAAAACTAAAAAAATAAAAACTTCTGAGATTACAGCAATGTTTTTATTAAATACCAATTAATGCAAAGGACAGCTGTGTGCTGATGTCATGTAAATTTACATTTAAATTATTTGACTTAGGAGCGATTGTAATTATGTTCTGCTACGTGATTTCACATTCTATTCTATTCTATTCTATTCTATTCTATTCTATAACTAATTAATACATTATAATTCATTGGGTTGAGGCTCCCTGAAATGAGTGTATGCAGGGTTGGATGTCTGTATTTAGTTTGCTTTATTTCAAAATCTTAATCGGACCTTTGGAAATCACCATCTTTTATATTTACATTAGTCACTGGTTACAGGTCATAGTTAACAGTTTGAATGCGCTTTTATGATGTCATGGACTTTAACAGTCATTTTGGATCAAAGTTTGACTAGGACAAGCAATATATCTGAAAGTAAAGCTCTATAAAAATACATTAATCTAGCAAAAATGATTGACCTTTTCAGATTAATTAAAAAAATATTTTTCTGCAAAAAGAAAAAAGAAAAATCTCTTAAACGTTCTTCATTGTTTCTTGGCAAGAATAATGGCAATAAAATGTTGATAATTTTGAATTTTCAAAAAATGTAAATGTGTAGCATATATGAATACATAAAAAAACGGTGTAAACTTGTGTTAAAATCCAGCAAGATCTTATATATGGAAAAAGTCACTGAACTCCTGAATGTTTTTCCCTTTCTTTTTTTGCATGATTCTATCTGCATGTCAAGGTTTGAGCCGTCACAAAGGCAAAAAAATAAATAAATAAAATAAAGTCATATATCATGACAGCAATAAAAGGTAAGTAATATCTCAAAGTTTTATGTAAATACTGTACATAAAAATTATTAACTTTCCAGCATGAAACTGTAATTCTGGAAAATCACTATATTTGATTTTTGCAAGACTCTTTCCAACAACATGCCTCTGTTTGATCTGCTATAATGGTAAGAAAGTTCATGTGACAGCAATAAAAGGCAAGTCAAATCTGAATGATTTCTATTTGAATACTTTAACAAATGAGTGTTTCTGAACATGCTCTTCTCTTTATTACCTTGCATGACTCTTTCCAGCTTCCAGTCCTCACAATGGTGAATATGGTAAGATAACTCATATGACAGCAATAAAAGTGAAGTCAAGTATGTATATTTTGCGTTTGAATGCATTTTAAAATTGCATTAATGTGTGTTGAAAATATGCTAATTTTTCCAACTCCCCTAGAGTAAAATAGTTTAGTTTCACAGTTTTCGAATGCATTCAGCCAATCTCGGGGTCTGGTGGTGGCATTTTTAGCTTAGCTTAGCATAGATCATTGAATATGATTAGACCGTTAGCATCTTACTCAAAAATGAACAAAGAGTTTCAATATTTTTCTATTTAAAACTTCACTCTTCTATAGTTGCATCATTTATTAAGAGAGAAAAAAAAAAGATATGTTGCGATTTTCTAAGCCGATATGGCTAGAAACTATATTCTCATATACGCCGGGATGAGAGTATAGTTCCTAGCCATATCGGTCTAGAAAATCCCTTTTAATTTTCAGTCGGTCTTAGTACACAATTTAACTACAGAAGAGTCAAGGTTTAAACAGGAAAAATATTGAAACTCTTTGGTAATTTTTGAGTGAGATGTTAACTCTAATCATATTCAATGCTAACAGTCTAATCATATTCAATGATCTATACTAGTGTTGTCACGGTACCAAAATTTCAGTATTTGGTACCGATACCAGTGAAAATCCACGGTTCTATACTAAGCTAAGATAAAAGTGCTACCGCCATAACCGGAGATCGACTGAATGGATTCAAAAACGGTATAACTCAACTATTTAAATCTAGGGGAGTTGTAAAATTAGCCTATTTTCGAAAAAGTGGAGTGTTCCTTTAAAGTGCAGCTCTTTTCAACTACATGCCATGGATTGAGCTGACACGGTGACAATGGGAGCTCACTGCCAGGTGCCCGTAGCCAGAGTTGCTGCCGCCGGCCTTCAGTAGACAGGGGAGTAAAAGGCCGTCCACTGAGGGACATTCAGTATCACTACCAGGCACCTCGAGTGAGGGTCATTACTTAACTTCAGCAGTAAACAGCTGCCGTCTGTGTTTACTTACTGAAAAATGTACCAATGTATGGAATTAAACATGAAATGTGAAATAAGACCAATGAGTGTGGAATCAAAATCAATAAGCCCCCATAAACAAGTTGCTATTTTTTTGCCTTATATTGTCAATACGATCAATTCAAAGATGATGTAATTCTAAGCATATTGGTTTATCACACTGGTTTGTGAACTTTGAATAAGTTTGCATGTTTTACACTGTGTGTTGGCCAGTTGAGATAGTCTCAATTATGCTAATGGAAGCTACTTATCACTGACAATAATGCAGTTGATCTTTGCCAAGGCTTGTAAAACCTCTTGGCTGATGTCGTACCCATGAAAGCACCACTGAATACAGCTGCCCATTTTTACAATATATCATCTTGTCCGTTATCTCTGCTGACAGCTGTACGCTCACAATAACTTCAGATGTGTTTAGAAACATTTGTCATTGCTGCTACAGAAGAGACAGTTACTTTACCACACAAAAACCTCAAAAATTGTTGTTTCCCATAAATGTGTTTTTAGAATGGCAAAGCCTTCCCCCGAGACTGTGTGCCGAACAATTCAACTCACAAGCATTATAAATTTCAAAGTTCCATTCTTAGAGATTTGCTGTGTTGTTTTGAACTAAAGATGAATGTTTGCCTTACCTTTGGCTGATACCTCCTCCACTGCCTATTTATGGAGACATTATTTTATATATGAAGTAAAAACTTTTTTTTTTCAGGCTTTAAATTTATAATACAATATAAAAATGAGTCAGCTGGTGGAATTATATGTTTGTTTCTTTCTAGTTTGCCCTTTTCTTTGTAAAAAAAAACATTGTCTCCTAAGGAGGAACAATTTCAGTCCTTCTCCCTCAGACAATGCTTTAATATGGAGAATCTGATCTGAAGATGTATAGGCACAAATCAAGAACATTTTAACAGCCAAAACAGTTATAAACAAATATGTTAGTGGATTTTGATATGACAGGACAATAAGGTATGGACTTTTCACCTAAAGCAGTGTTATTATAGATTATGAACTGGTATTTTGAAAAGAAGTGATGGTTTAAAGTTAAACGCATTAATGATGGATTTGTTTCTTGCAAACATGCATCTTTTCATTTCACAAGACGTTAACTGATGGACTGGAGTCGTGTAGTTTAGTTCTAGATTTTTGTAATGTTTTTATCAGCTGTTTGTTCTCTAATGGCACCTATTCACTGCAGAGGATCCATTGGTGAGCAAAGTGATGCTAAATTTCTTCAAATTTGTTTCTAATGACAAAACAAACTCATGTATATCTTCGATTGCCTGATGATGAGTAAACTTTCAGTAAACTATTCCTTTAAGAGCTAAAGTCATTTCAGCAGCAGAATGAAAACTATCATTAAAACATTCCAATCTGGAGGGCACTGAAGATGCACCATAAGTCCTGGACCAAGCACGGTGGGACGGGAAATCTTCCCTTTCATCCACCCCAGACACCCTCCTTTTACTCAGAGGATCTCTAGTACAGTCAGCACTTTGAACCCCTCACTGAGCTGTAGTTCAGAGAGCGAGACAAATTCCACTGCCACGAGCTGCATACTGCGAGCAAACCTAAGAGAGAAGGCCAGCTAAGCTTGCGCTTTCAGAGGTGCTGGTAAGGAGTGCTGACGCGCTGCTGCTCATTAATTGAGTTTGCACTGTGATATATAAGACAAGGCAGTGTGCTTCAGCTGGGGCTTAACGCTGAACACACAGAGCTTCTGAACTGAGTTGGTTAAGGATGAAGATAGAGGCTGCAGATGGTGTTATGCAATCCTGTTCACAGTAAGGTCATTAAATTTGTTTGATTCTTCAAAGAGGGTAGATGCTAACAGGCCGGGCATTGATATGAGAGAAGCTGATTTCAAACTCTCAAGCTTTTTCGGTTGAAAATATTAATGTAAAGTATTTTTCAAAGAGATTTAAGAAATAGAAAGTGAAAGGGTATCTGCACATTAGATATTAGCTACTATCTATTCATTATTTATGGTTGAAGCGTGCGATTTTTTTTAAGCTAGAAGAAGCACCAAATGCAATTGATCGAAGAACTGTAGCAACTGTATCCAGGTTTTAAACATCACTTACAGTACCACTGCCAACCATCTCCAAATAGCAGATGGACCAACCCCAAAATCAGTTGAGCCAGTGTTGCTTGATGTGACACAGATAGGGCTCAAGATTTAAATAGCATTGCTCTTTCAGCTCTTGCTAACAGTTGTTGTCTACACCATCTGGAAAACATCTTTGATGGCTGTTCCAATAAACCATCGGGTTATCATGGGAATGCGAACAGATGACTTTCTCCAGGTATTATGGACCTTACAGGTGCTGGTCATATAATTAGAATATCATCAAAAAGTTGATTTATTTCACTAATTCCATTCAAAAAGTGAAACTTGTATATTATATTTATTCATTAGACACAGACTGATATATTTCAAATGTTTATTTCTTTTAATTGTGATGTTTATAACTGACAACTATATATATATATATATATATATATATATATATATATATATATATATATATATATATATATATATATATATATATATATATATATATATATATATATACAGTATATAGTAGTCAACATTTGTAGTGGATCAAAGTTGTCCTAAAACCTAAATCAAAAATGCATTCTTGTATTAGGATATTTTTAATGATCTTTTTTGATCCACTTTAAATGCTGACTGTATATACTGTATATATAATATATATAATATTTAGTTGCAAATACATTTGAGTAAATTATATAAAAGTAAATGAAGTACATTTTAGTTTGCCATAATTACTTGTCTGTACATTCAACAGTACACTTAAATATTTAATTATTTATTTATATTTAAAGGACAACATAAGTAAACCATCTCCTGACGAGCGGACGTCTCCAATTCTGGGTCGCCTGTCTCAGGAATGCCGCTTGGCCTGATGTTTGGCAGGTTTAGGGGCAGAGACGGGCTGCGAGGGTGAAGGCTGCTGCTGTGCCGAGCGGGAGTGGAGGAGACCGCAGGGGGGTTGGTAGCAGCCTCCTGCAAAACCCTTGGGTCAGCACTGCCCATGTACAGCTCTTTAAGCACCTTGGCCTGGTAGACCTGAAGGGTGGCCATGGCATGCAGTGCAGAAGCGGCTTGACCCGCAGCTCTGTAAGCCTTGGCCACAAGCATGGATGAGAACTTACAGGCCTTGGAGGGAAGCTTGGGACCACCACGCCATGCTGAGGCGCTCTGCGGACACAGCTGCATTGCAACAGAACGCTCTACTGGGGGAATCCCAGCATACCCCTTGGCCGCTCTGCCATCGAGGGCAGTGAAGGCTGAGGAAGCACCAGAACGGTTTCGGGCAGTTAAAACTGCCTTCCATGAACTGGTCACTTCCTGGTGCACTTCCGGAAAGAAAGGAACCAGCGGGGGGTGCTGTCAATCAGCACGAACAGCCCCCAGGAACCAATCATCCAGCCTCGAGCGCCCGATGCTCTCAGCTGCCAGGGGAAGCACGGCTGCACAGCTCAATCTTAACGCCAAGGTTGTCATGTCCCCGCAATGAGAACATGAGTCATCCACAAATGCAGTCTCAGTGTGCTGAAAGCCCAGACACGTGACACAGCGATCGTGGCTGTCACGAGGAGCGATATGTCGACCACACCCAGAAACACACGGGCGAAATGACAACTTTAAAAAGACGCAAATTCAACCCGTACTCTTTTAGTGAGAGAAAAAACTCTTTCAGTGGTGCTGAAGCACTCAGGGGAATGCGGGAGCTGACTGCAGGAAACCCAGACGAACTGCTGAATCGAGCCGTCACTCCAACACCAGCTGACTTGCTTGTAAACACTCTGGTGAAAGCAGCAAGCGATGTGCACGACTCCGAAGCGAAAGCTTGAGTGCGAGTTGCTCGCACTACTCCTTATATACACGCTCTGTGGGGCAGAGCTTGCGATGCAAATTCCGCAGACCAAGGTACTTTGTGTACCAATGGCTTGTTTTGTAACCACTCGAAGGGGATTGGGCTCTCGGGTGAGATCCCATTCATCAGTCTGTTTCTGATGTAACGTAGAACGTGACCGACTGAAAGGGAACCATGGTTCCTCGAGGGAATGAGACGCTGCGTTGAAAACTATATGGGGAATGCGTCTAGCATGAGCGACTCTCAATATCGTGTGTAATCTGTCCAATGGAAGAGTGTGACGTCACGGGCGGGGTGATGTAAGCAACCAGGAAGCTATAAAAGCATGTGCTTCGCAGCTGGCGTCAGCTTCGAGTACCTGCAAGTGGGGGAAGACCAGAGGAGTCATACAGGGCTCCAAACAAAAAAATCGAGTAAGGAGCCATTGGCTCCTATAAGAAAAAAACTTAGGTGCCAAATTATTTTTTAGGTGCTACAGAATAAACATGTTTTATGCGTTTTATTTAAATTATTTATTTTACATTTTAACTTTTTAATCATACTGACGTGTTTATGTCTCATCTTTTCTTGATTTTATCAGCATTTTAATCCATCTTGTAGATGACCTGGGAATGAAGGTTCACCTAAAGTGGGAGCTAAATGTTTTTTTCAACTTGAAACATACAGTCATGCGTTGTTTATTACACAAAATCTGTACCAATATCATGGACCATAAGCATCACTTGGCCCCTGAGTATAGTTTGGGGTCCTCCTCAATGCATCCTGTAAATGTTGTCATACTCTCTTAAAAATAAAGGTGCTTCATGATACCATAGAAGAACCTTTTTTTCCTGTCTAAATGGTTTCATAAAGAACCTTTAACATTTGAAGACAATAACAGATTATGAAAAGGTCAGAAAGAGATTGTTCTTCAAAACGCCTTTGACTGAATGGTTCTTTGTGGAACCAAAATTGTTCTGTGAAGAACCCTTTAAGCTCCTTTATTTTTAAGAGTGCATGTCTTTCACACTTTCAGTCTGTTTTTCTTAATTAGTAAAATTAAATTTTATAGGAGGAGTTGAATCATGTAGACAACAGGTTAAGTAAAAATATAAAATTTCAATAGCTCATACATATAGCAAAATGCTCCTCTTTATAGTTATTTTTCTAGCTGACTGATGAGCTTATGGACACCGAAAGGTTACTGAGGTTAATATTACGTTGCAATGTTTACAAGCTTTACACGTTTTCCGCAGTTTGAAAGTGTTGTACTGTAGAATCTCTTATAAAATAGCCTACCTTTTGATGTTAATTCATGTTCATTATGTACTCTAGTAGTAAAGAGCAAGGTATGATAGGTTCACGAGTTGCTTGAACTGAGGCAATACTCACGATCGCGCCTGCCGCATTAGGGGCCGTTCACATGTCCCGTCTTTTGCACGCTCAAGTTCGTTATTTCAAATGTAGGCGCGCGGTATGCGTGCGTGCTAGTTTTTTTCCAGGCGCGCCCGCACCGCATCGAGTTAAAAACATCTCAACTTTTCAGAATCCCGCAAGCGCACCACAGGTCATGTGACAAGAGCCAACCAATCAGCTTCATCCTTTCCAGTACCAATGTTGAAAGCTCAGCCAAGATGAAGGAACAGCTGATCATAGCTGTATATGGATAGCCATTTTTAAATAAATTTAGTAACAGAGCTACTGCAAGCGATTTTTACTGCTGCAAATCCATTTATCCTTTGCTGAAATTTACGCGTTTTCATGGAGAAAGCAGGTCATGGTTGCTTAGCAACGGCAGACGCCTCAGGAGCGCAAGAGCCCGAAGGATTTTGGAAAAAAATCAGAAAGCGGTGCGCCTAGCGTTTTCCACGTGTTTTTAGGCGCGATATGTGAACGGCCCCTTAAAGAGCACCAAAACTGTATTTATTGTTTGAATTTTGTTATGAATTTGGAATAATTTTAAAGCTGATACTTTGTAAATTAAAAAGTAACAAAGCACAAAGCTTTTTGCGATTACTGGACGGCAAGTGCACTTCAAATAATGAAGTTCATGCATTAACAGAACACAGCATGGACTAAGATCTTGTTAAGAAGAAGCCTTATATAAACGAGAACTGTTAATGATATTGCCAATATCCACACAGATGACAGCTTTACCTGTTGTAGTTTGTTCAAGTTATGAACGAAATAGAGGCTGTTTTTCTGCACTTTCTCTTCAAGTCTCCATCATTTCTCTCTCTCGTGCGTTTATCAGGTGTGTGTCAGCGCTGCTGCGTGGCAGATGAGGACTGTTTAAAACTCTTTTTCCCACTAAAACTTTGATGCGCATTCTCTCAATGCGCGAACATAACAAAAGATGTGAATGCAAAACAATCAGGAAAAAAGGCATTACATGCAATTTTTTAAGAGATAGCATGTATCACATAGGCCTAGTCGCCAGTGGCGACCTCAGCAAAAACTTCACTCGCATTTTAATATTTACGGTCGCAAATGCGACCGTTTTAGTCGCAGTTTGGAGCCCTGTCATAGCTGACATTGATAGCCTCGACTATCCAACGACTAAGAGTCTGCTTAGATGCAGGAAAGCCCCTTTTGGGGGGACCATAGAACACTAGCAACTGGTCCGATTTTCTCCACAGGGCAGCTCTGTGGACGTATGTGTCCAGCGCTCGAACTGGAAACATACAATTTAGCTCCTGGAAGGGAGGAGGGCAGAAAGCCTGCAGCACTACAGGTTGTGGCGTGACAGAGGGAACTTTAGGAACATATCCCGCTCGAGGGTATATGAACGCTTTGGCCATGCCGGGTGCAAATTCGAGATAAATAGGGGCCACTGAAAGGGCCTAAAGATCGCCAACTCTCCTCAGAGAGGTGATAGCCAACAGAATGGTAGTTTAAAGAGTCAGATGCAAACTCTCCCTCATCTAGCTCTTTTAGCAAGTCGACTTGGTACGCCTGTAACAGCCTGCCCTGCTGCCGCATACCCTTTGCCCACCAAATCCGAGGTTGTTCTAAGCGGCTTGGAGGGCAACGGCAGAGCCTTCAGAGACAATGCAGCTCCAGGAGACAGATAGCTTGCGAGCTATCCCCACCATGTTGCCGTAATAATCAGACGCGGGGATGTAGAGGCAGGCTGAGAATGGGCGTTTCCACGATCTGGCTATTTCTTCGTGCAGATTGGGAGAGAAGGGAAAGCCCCGGCTAGGAGGTGGTTGACTCGCCCACAGACAGCATTCCTCAAGCTTGCTTTTCTGTGGTTCAGATGTTTTCTTGGCATGCCAATCGATATTGAGCTTGGCCACCGTGCAAGTAACCACCTCTAAAAGCTCCTCATATTGCGGCGAGTGGGGTGGCAAATCCCTGTCGACAGACTCCAGGTCAACCTCCTCAGTGGAAGAGAGGTGGAGTGTTGATCCCTCTCCCTGGGGGGAAGAAACGGCAGAACGTGCTTCCGAACCCAGGGATTGGCGCCGGATCTGGCCGAAGTGGAAGGCGATAGGGACTCGCCCGTCTCCATTCACTCTGCCAGATCCATTTGCGAACCCCACGAGTGCAGCTGCCACTCTTCCTCGGCAGAAGCGGGACCAGCACCGCGTGGAACGCTGGTGAAGGCTCCCTCCTCAAAGAGAACCCTCTGGGATCGAAACAGCCGCATTGGCAATCTCTCACAATGCGGACAGTCACTTGACTAGTCAGAGTTCAAGATCAGAGTTTAAATTTCTTACAATTTTCTTTAACCGATAAATCTCCTTATTTGTGAATAAATTATCAGCCATAAACAACTTGGTTTTATCAACAAATTGTTTGATGTCTGGAAAATATTCAGAGACACGTACTCTTTGTTGCCCTAAGGAAGAGTTTAATGTCTTCTTCCTCGTAACTACGACTAGATAAATCACTTTGAGAAAAACTGAAACTTGAATTAAAAGATTAATTGCCACTTTCCATCCCATCTTTATCCTCATCATGAATCACATTTGTTTTTTTCTGCTTCACACTTTGAGCTTCACTTGAACTTTTCCTTTTAATTGGAACTTTGAACTTGGTTTTATCTGATTCTAGATCAGCCTCATCACAAATTCCAAATCGCTGCTATTTCACATGGTCACTTTTATCCCATGTCAAAACAGACTCAGTAGTGGAATCACTAGGTCCTTCACTCACTACAGTAGTAGCCTCCATCCCACCTTCCTGCAAGGACACTACTGGTACATCTGGATCCAAAGCAAATACCCTACTATTATTTTCCACAACAGTCAATTTTTTTACATACAAAATGGAAGCAATGGAGGGTTCTGCCTCTACCTTTTCCTCCTTATTTTCATTATTTAGATTAGTCTCCCTCATATTTTGACCATCAGTTGATGGACGATCTTCTTTATTCCTTAAAGAAGGCCCCTCCTCCCACAATTAAAGCATTTCATCTTATCGGTTGTGACATGAAACACATAGTCAAAGTTGTCAACCTTAATATTAAGAGTCAAGTCAAGTTCTTCGCTGTCTTTCAAGATCATATAGACAAATCTTCTAAAAGAGACCACATGTTTGAACAGTTGTGAAGTGGTACCGAAATAATCTTCTTAATGGGTGAAACCAGCTTTCCATAGCGGGACAAAATTCAACCGGTATATCATCAGAAACAAAAGATGGAATATTAGACAATGTAACATTTTTTGAAGGAATTAAAAGTGGAAGAACAGGTGTTAAGAGGTTGTTTACAACAATATCCTTCTCTTCTAACTCATTTGCCTTTTCCACCGAACTAAAAAAAACAACAACAGCACTATTAATTTTGGACGCTCAAAAAATACTATCATGCCCAATAACCTCTCCCATAGCCAAACAGCAATCTTCGACACTCACCACGCCACTTTAACACCATGACATTGAGTGAGATTATTTATAAAACCACCTTGCGGCTCCACCATAGCCGCACAAGGGGCAAAAGCCCCACGGCCCAAATCAAACAAACAACGAAATCAAGAGAAAAAGAGAAAGGCAATAAAACAGAAAAACAAAGAAAAAAGAAAAAACTCACTTGCAAAAACACGCTCCACACTCACGCCGCTCTGAACACTCACGCTCTGTATGGGATAGTATATATTTAAGAACTAGAACTCCAAGGCACTCGAATTGTATAGTGAAAAGTTAAAAATCCTTTATTGCATCACTGGCTTTATACGTTAAAACTCTTTTGGTGAGAGGTACCAGTGATGCAATAAAGGCTTTTTAACTTTTCACTATACAATTCGAGTTCCTTGGAGTTCTAGTTCTTAAAATAAATAATGTGTTTTTAACACTCAAAAGATTGGTAAATGTTTGTTATTTTTATTGTATTGTATTTTATGTATGCATGTTTTTGTTTATTATATGTATTTATTTCTCAATTACTAGACTGTTGCAGCACTGTTTGAGGGTTTTTGACCTAGACTAAACAAAAAGGCAGAAGAAGAATAGTAATAAATACAAATACACTAAGTACAAATAATGGAAGATACTATTAATTGTTGCTTGTAGCTATTTGCACTTCAATGTGCAAATATTCACTAAAAGAAGTCATTACAAAGAAGTCCCCTTTTTGATATTTTTAGTCTGTGCAGCTAATTTTGAACGGAAAAATTTGTGGGTTAATTTGACTCCTAACACGATAGGAAATAACAATACAAGTGAATTATTGAATTTCCCTCATAGTCTCTGACAAACTACACTATAGATTTTCTGTTTTTATGTGAATCATTAGCATTTTTTATAGTGCCAATTTTTGGAAAATTGCAAAAAAAATAAAATAGAAAAAATAAAGGAGGTTAATTTGATCCTCAATACAGACATTTCACCTAGTTATTGAACACAAAAGGAAGGTTAAATACTGTTATGAATATATTATAGTTTTCATAGGCAAAAAACCCTCAAATTTTCTTTATGAAATGTAAAAACTGTTTTTATAGCTTATTGGAATTATGAAAATGAAAATTCTCTACATAATGAATTTCTTAATGTATCTCTCTGGACATAAACACTCTAGTCTGTAATGTAACTGCAAGTAAAAGCTGATTTCATTACCTCCTTAGAAAATAATAAAATATTATGTAAGAAATAAGTGTCATTGAATTGTTTTTAAAGTCAGTGAAGGCCTCTTTTACAACATTGCAGAACAGAGAGCATTGTCACATTGTTCTTCTAGTTTTTGAGAACTGTTTTGTACAAGTGTGAGCTGTTGCCTGGTATTCCACAGACGGGAGCTTTGAGGGTAATTTATCAATGGGCAAAACAACAGAACTGCTTTATCGAACTACTTTAGTCATGTAAACAAGCCGGTCAATGAAGTTCTGTCATTGAGAACTCTAAGTCCACGCTTTCAACATAAACCACAGGGCCTGGAGCAGAAAGCCAGAGCAGATGATACAGAGAAAGGCTTCGACTGGAGACTTGTAGGGTATATTTCTGCTTGAATATCTAAAGACTGGCTTTTGTTTCCCAATACTAAACCCAGATTAGAGGCCGCAATCAGCTAGCCTCCAAATTAGCCTTTCAAGAAACTTTCATAATGACAATTTATCTCTTGGGCTGGGAAGACCTTCTTCTGAACCAGATGATGTGGTTTCTGCATGAAAAGAAATAAATTACCATTAGCCTCAACCCTGGTTTACCATGCCTCTGTGAATAAGAATGGAGGCCAAATTGTGAGCTTTTAAAGTCTCAGAATTGTATCTCCTTATGTCGTGTAAAAACAGACAATATTCTTAGGTAAATCTATAGGGATTGTTTTACTGTTTTACAGATAATTATATGCATGGAGTTTGTTTCACAGTAAACTCCTGACAACCCATGCAATATACTCTACAACATCAATATTAACAAAATATTCCAAATTGGAGGATGAAAAAGTGAAGATCAAAAATCTAGGCTGCTTTCCCAAGGCTAGTAAAATAAGGCCATCTCCTCAACAAGGGATTTCACATGCTGAGATGTTTGTTGAAATGGGTCCAGATATTACCTGCTATTAATTAATTATTTATAATTAGTTTTTTAATGTCTTGGCATTTGTTTTGTGTTTGAATCTTCAACATCTTAATCTCTTGTGGTCTTTTTTTCTCTCAGCTCTGCACATTTACATATTCACATCTCTTCTTTTCTCACTGCTGTCTTTGTTCGATGTGTAAAGATGATGCCAAAGTCTTGATTTGTATCCATGGAAACCTCTAGCCAGTTATAATGTTTAACATGAATGCCACCATCATACTATTGTCCATCTCCCTTAAACAAAATAAATAAATAAATAAATAAAATAAAATAAAATAAAAATTTTATCAAATTAGTCCATTGTGCTATTTTCAGAATTTAGACTGACAAACATATCCTTCCAAATAAACATAATTACTAAGACCACAGTAAAATGCAGGACTTTCCAGATGTTCTCAAAATCTAATTAACCCCCCCAATTTCACCAGATGAAATTGTTGTCTCAGTTAGCTTTGAGGCCATCTACTGTATGTACTTTGGTGTTGATATTCTATATTTAATATTGTATTTAAGTTGACGCTTAATTTCCGGTAATATTGTCAGTTTGATTGCAAAGACACTATTGCAAGAGAGCTGAACTGACTTTAACTGAAAATATAACTGTTTGTTATTGTCCTCTTGCATTACTGACAAACTATTTTCCTGATTGACACTGTAAAGCAGATTTGACACCATCTACTGTATATTGTATAAAGCTCTATATAAAGAAAGGTGACTTGACTTGACAAAATAAGTTTTTACCTTTTGTGTGTTTCTTCTGAGTTTCTTCATGTGTGCTGTTATGCTCATTTGTCTCACAACAGACCAACAGTAAGCCTCCACAGTGGAACCTTGATACCAGAAATATCCATTATCAGTCGCCATTTACACTGAATGTAGGCTAATAAAATCAGAAGAATCATTCTCGCGTTTTTGATGCTTCGCTGGTTATTTTTATTTATTTATTATTAGCTTTTTTCACATGTTTTAATCAGGTTATCTGTATAGCCGGGAAAGTAAAAACAAAAATCATTTTAAACTAGCTAGAAGGCTGATCAGCTTTAGTTCAAACTATATTATTATTATTATTATTATTACTGAAATCATTAAGAAGGTATTCGATGTGCAATCTGCAGTAATTACCACGAGGGAGAAAATAAATAAATAAATAAAAACTTAGGTCTGTCCAATACGCTGGTGCTAAGTGCAACCCAATATTTCCCAGTAACCCTATTAGTAATTGGACTATTACCAGTAATTCATCTTGCAAATAATTAAACAAAAATATGCTGGAATTAACAATGAAACATTTGCTTGTCATATAATTATCCTTTAGTCAATCTTATCTCCATCATTTACTTCTGGCATGTTATCTCTTTTCTTCTTTTTCCTCTTCTTGCTTTTTCCCGCTTCTGGCTGCCAGAAGAATAAGTCATTTTCATGTTTAAATTAGCAAATGCATGAGTAAGTGCTGTGCCAGTTTGAAAACGGCAGCCGATGCATCACAAGGGGGAAAAAACACATCCAGCGTAATGCGAGAAGGGGCCCCCTAGGGGGGATGCATATGTATTGCTCCATGTTATAATAATAATAATGACATTTACGATTGTTCAAATAGTCAGTTGTCCCTCAAAATGTGGGGCCCCAGACAATTGCCTGCCTTGCCAGCCATATTGCTATGCCTCTGTTTGTAAGAACTGCAACGGCAACACTTAAGGGCCCAATTCCGACCATTAACTAGTTGCTTATTAGCATGCTTATTAATTTCCAGTGATATCGTCAACTTGATTGCACAGATACTATTTAAACTGATCTGAGCTGGATGATATAATCACTGAATTCAATGATGATCTGCCTTTTGCATTATTGATACACTATTTTCCTATTTCCTATACCTAAACTGAACTACTACCTTACTAACTATTAATAAGCAGCAAATTAGTAGTCTATTGAAACAAAAAATAATATTTAGTGAGAACTGGTCCCCAAATTAAATGTGATTGAGATAAAACAACTTTTTCACTGAAGAAAGCAATGCTATGGAAAGGTTTTTTTTAATTATTTTTTTTTTTTAATAAATTTTTTATCTAGAAGCAACGGTTCAATTTTTTTTTTAAATGATGTCTGTATTACAAACCATGATTAATGTAATGATGTTATCATTTGTTTGGACTCTCATTCTGATGGCACCCATTCACAAATTTTGTAATGCTAAAGTTCTTCAAATCTTTTCCAAAGAAAAAACAAAACAAAACAAACCCATTTACATCTTGTATGTAAATAATGCAGCATATTTTAGTGAACTATATGAAAAAATGTATACTCTTGTTTTCGAACCCATGACCATGGCGTTGGTTGCGCTACGTTCTATTGTCACATAAGGCATGTTTCCATTACCCTTCCAATTGCACAAATTGAAATTGTGAATTTAAAATATGCCTAATAGAAATGCGTCAATTTCGCAAAAACCCATATATGTGAGGTCGTTTTTAAGGCAATACGCAAAAAGAATTATTAGCAAAACTGCAATGAAAAATTTTTTTCCCTTTTTTTTTTTCTCGCATTAACAGGTCACATGACGTACATAAAAAGTAATGTGATCATTTCTATATACTATAACCTCCTGGCTGTTTTCAAGTGTAAGGGGCTTTCCCTGACACCAATGCTTCGACTATTTACACTGCACACATCTGCGGCATGTTACGTCTCTGAAATGGCCACCGGAGCTGATCACGGCCACTCTAGTTAATGCTTGTGTTACCAGTCGTGCCACGACACTTCCCAGAAGCCACTCTCTGCGCTACATCTGTCAAGATTCACACATACACCTCCTTCAATTAAATATAAAGGCTAGTGTAGCCGTCATTTCACAATACTTTTTTATCGACATTTATGAAATATCGCCAAAGTTTTGTGCAAATTTGTAATGGAAACACGAATATAGTTTTGTTTTATGTTCATGTTTCCATGTCTTTTATTTTGTAATTTAGTCATGGTTAAGTTTCCTGTTCCTGTCATGTGTTTCCTTTTGATTGTATTATTATTGGGATATGAGAGGGTCTGTATTACTTACCATTGGAAATAGTGTAACGGTTAACTTGGATCATGTGATGCACCTCAGCCAATTATACAACGGCAATGATGTCAGTTGCTGACTTTCACAGTTCTTTGACAGTCAGTTACAGTTTACGTTGCACAGTAAAAAAGAGAGTGAATTGCTGGTCACTTACTTGTCACTGTAATTTAAGATTAGTGCTGCATCCCAATGCACTTACTGTACTACCTGTTCTAAATAGTATTTGAAAATAGAAATAGTGTTTTATTCTTTTTATTTAAAGAGTGATTGTGTCCCAGCACCGGGGTTGCACAAGTTAGTACACTCTCAGGGCTGGGTTGCGGCAGGAAGGGCATCTGGCGTAAAACATATTCCAAACAGTTGTGCCAATAACTCCACTGTGGCGACCACTGATAAAAAGGGAGCAAGCCAAAAACAGATTATTTTTATAAAAAAAAAAAAAAAAAAAAAAAAAACAACATGGGCATTCTGTATACTGTTACTGATACTGATTTATTTGTTGAAATCTGGAAGCCATAGAAAGAATACACATACATATATATATTAGCTTTATTCATTAAAAAGTGTTATATCATCATCATACTGTATGTAGCAGTCAAAGGTCACAGTCTATTGAAACTCGGAAGCCATAGAAAGAACAGATTTTATTGTTAATAAACAACATACAATATAATAATAATAATAATAATGCTGTTTGTTAAAAAAATAATGCTGTTTGTTGTTGGCGGCTGTACTGCGTTTGAGCTCCGTCACTATATTCTTTTCATTGACTATTTTTAACTCAAAAATCAATTTTATACATCATCGTTTCTGTTTATATAACGTGTGAATATATCCTCTATTGTATTCTACAACAAAAACAATCAGAGCGCCTCGCTATCACTAGTTTTATTTTGATCTCCCGGGTCCGCTATTAGCTTTTAGCCCGTTAGCATCAGCGGCGTGGTTGCAGCTAACTGCGCTTACATTGCTAATACTCTATTCACACACATTACCACTGCTGTACTCACTGTTACTTGCTTTAATGGCGGATGAATGTCTCCACTCTGTGCAGCTCGAGCTCGAGGCCGTGGGAAAGCAGATTCGCGACCTGGAGGTGAGGCAGGCCCGGCTGAGAGAGCGGAGAGCCGCGCTGGAATCATCCCGGGCTGACGCTCACAAGTCCGGGGTAAGTATACAGCGATCTGCTAACAGTCCCACCACGTCTACTCCGTGTGTTTCTCTGCACAGGTCCGGTGCACCCAGGACGCGATCTTCCCAGATGTCCTTCACTGCGACGCCGGGACACCACGGACCCTGGGTGCATCCACAGCGGAGGACGCGAGCCGGGTCCCGGGCGACGACTTCTCCCCCTCCTGCCTTCGACATCTCCATCCGGAACCGCTTCGCTCCCCTCCGCGAGACAGGACGCAGGGGTTAACGACACCACGCTGCAGCAGACGGAGACGCTGAAGAGGGACTTCAGCAGCCTGATCGAGACGGTTCGCAGCATGACGCCCGCGGCGACGATCGCCGTGTCTGGACCACTACCCACGTATCGACGAGGACACGAAAGGTTCAGTAGACTTTTTGCTTTAAATGAATGGTTGTTGTCATGGTGTAAAGAACAGAAACTGCTATTTGTTAATAACTGGAATCTTTTCTGGGAGCGTCCTAGGCTGTTTCGCGCTGATGGATTACACCCCAGCAGAATCGGAGCGGAGCTGCTCTCTGACAACATCTCCAGGACACTTCGCTCCATGTGACTAGTAAGACAATTCTCTCATAACTATTATGATGACTTTTGTTCCACCCGCTTAAATGATAAAAATACTTGTGCTGTAAAAACTATTAAGACTGTGTCTGTTCCCCGAATAGTGAGGTCAAAATATAATGTAGGATCTAGAAAAAATCTTATCGTAATTAAACCAGAAAAATGTAAAGTAAATGAACAAAAACAATTTTTAAAGTTTGGGCTCATAAATATTAGATCACTCACACCCAAAGCAGTTATTGTAAATGAAATGATCACAGAAAATAGTTTTGATGTACTCTGCTTGACTGAAACCTGGCTAAAACCAAATGATTATTTTGGTCTAAATGAGTCTACTCCACCAAACTACTGTTATAAGCATGAGCCCCGTCAGACTGGTCGTGGCGGAGGTGTTGCAACAATGTATAGTGATATTCTCAATGTTACCCAGAAAACAGGATACAGGTTTAACTCTTTTGAAATACTTCTGCTAAATGTTACACTGTCAGACATGCAAAAGAAATCTAATGTATCTCTTGCTCTGGCTACTGTGTATAGACCACCAGGGCCGTATACAGAATTCCTAAAAGAATTTGCAGATTTCCTCTCAGACCTTCTAGTTATAGTTGATAAGGCGCTAATCATGGGAGATTTTAATATTCACGTTGATAATGCAAATGATACATTAGGACTTGCGTTTACTGACCTAATAAACTCCTTTGGAGTCAAGCAAAATGTCACCGGGCCCACTCATCGTTTTAATCATACACTAGATCTAATTATATCGCATGGAATCGATCTTACTGCTATAGATATTGTACCCCAAAGTGATGATATTACAGACCATTTCCTTGTATCGTGCATGCTGCGTATAACTGATATTAACTATATGTCTCAGCGTTACCGTCTGGGCAGAACTATTGTTCCAGCCACCAAAGACAGATTCGCAAATAACCTGCCTGATCTATCTCAACTGCTATTTGTACCCCAAAATACACATGAATTAGACGAAATTACTGACAACATGGGCACTATTTTCTCTAATACATTAGAAGCTGTTGCCCCCATCAAATTGAAAAAGGTTAGAGAAAAACGTACTGTGCCATGGTATAACAGTAATATTCACTCTCTCAAGAAAGTAACTCGTAGTCTTGAACGCAAATGGAGAAAAACTAACTTGGAAGTTTTTAAAATTGCATGGAAAAACAGTATGTCCAGGTATAGACAGGCTCTAAAAACTGCTAGGGCAGAGCATATCCACAAACTCATTGAAAATAACCAAAACAATCCAAGGTTTTTATTTAGCACAGTGGCTAAATTAACAAATTACCAGACGCCACCTGATTCAAATATTCCACCAACGTTAAATAGTAATGACTTTATGAATTTCTTCACTGATAAAATAGATAACATTAGAAATACAATAGCGAATGTAGATTCTACAGCGTCTTACACTTCAGTTTCATCCATCGCACCCAAAGATAAACTGCAGTGCTTTACAAATATAGGACAGGAAGAGCTAAATAAACTTATCACTGTATCCAAACCAACAACATGTTTATTAGATCCTGTACCCACTAAATTACTAAAAGAGCTGTTACCTGTAGCCGAAGAACCGCTTCTCAATATCATTAACTCTTCGTTATCTTTAGGTCACGTCCCAAAACCATTCAAGCTGGCGGTTATCAAGCCTCTTATTAAGAAACCAAAACTAGATCCTAGTGTACTGGCAAATTATAGGCCTATTTCAAATCTTCCATTTATGTCTAAAATTTTAGAAAAAGTTGTGTCTGCTCAATTGAGCACCTTCCTGCATAAAAATGATCTGTATGAAGAATTTCAGTCAGGTTTTAGGCCCCACCATAGCACAGAAACTGCACTTGTTAAAATTACAAATGACCTGCTTCTTGCGTCAGATCAAGGCTGCATCTCATTTCTAGTCTTACTTGATCTTAGTGCTGCGTTCGACACCATAGATCATGACATACTCATAGATCGATTACAAAACTATACAGGTATTCAAGGGCAGGCTCTAAGATGGTTTAGATCCTACCTGTCCGATCGCTACCATTTTGTTTACTTAAATGGGGTGTCATCTCATTTATCATCAGTAAAGTATGGAGTGCCACAAGGATCCGTCCTAGGTCCCCTTCTATTTTCAATATACATGTTGTCCCTTGGTAATATTATTAGAAAATACGGAATTAGCTTCCACTGTTATGCTGATGATACTCAGCTATATATCTCAACGAGACCAGATGAAACTTCCCAATTATCTAAGCTAACAGAGTGTGTTAAAAATGTAAAAGATTGGATGACAAATAATTTTCTCCAATTAAATTGTGATAAGACAGAGATATTAATTATTGGACCAAAAAACACCACACAGAATCTTGTAGATTACAATCTGCAACTAGACGGATGTACTGTTACTTCCTCTACAGTCAGAAATCTGGGTGTTATATTGGACAGCAATTTGTCTTTTGAAAATCATATTTCCAATGTTACAAAAACCGCATTCTTCCATCTTAGAAACATTGCCAAGCTACGAAACATGTTATCTGTTTCTGATGCAGAAAAGCTAGTTCATGCTTTCATGACCTCTAGACTGGACTATTGTAATGCACTTCTAGGTGGTTGTCCTGCTTCGTCAATAAACAAGCTACAGGTAGTCCAAAATGCAGCAGCTAGAGTCCTTACCAGGTCAAGAAAATATGATCATATTACCCCAATTTTACAGTCTCTGCACTGGCTACCTATTAAGTTCCGTATCAGTTACAAATTATCATTACTTACCTATAAGGCCCTAAATGGTTTAGCTCCTGCGTACATAACTAGCCTTCTACCACGCTACAACCCATCACGCACCCTAAGGTCACAAAACACTGGACTTTTGGTAGTTCCTAGGATAGCAAAGTCCACTAAAGGAGGTAGAGCTTTTTCACATTTGGCTCCCAAACTCTGGAATAGCCTTCCTGATAATGTTCGGGGTTCAGACACACTCTCTCTGTTTAAATCTAGATTAAAAACGCATCTCTTTCGCCAAGCATTCGAATAATGTATCTCTTAAATTGTGAGTGTAGTTGCATCTGCATTTTTATTCTTTAGCTTGGGTTAAACTAATTTTACTTTGTTGGATCAGCAGCTATGCTAATGATGTCTCTATTTTGTTTCTATGTTTTGCCACGGGATTTACATCCCGTGGTAACTAGGATTTACACAAGCTCCAGTCTGGATCCAGAACACCTGAGAAGAGATGATGCTGACCCTCAGAGGACCCCAGATGATCCTAACCTTGAATCAACAAACAGAACTAACAATTATTGCTACATGTGTGACTGCATCATATAATTACTATTAATTAATAATATTGATAGTTCATCATCTAGCTGACTACGTCTTGTATTATTATTATTATTTTTATTTTTCTAAAATCCTGTCAAACGTGCACAAACTACTAGCTACTACTAAATATTGTAGAAACATAATTTTCTGTTAAGTTGCTTTGTAACGATTTGTATTGTAAAAAGCGCTATACAAATAAACTTGAATTGAATTGAAAACTTGAATTAATAATAATAATAATAATAATAATAATTTAATTAATTAATCTGCATTATATCAACATAAGGAAGATGGTCACATAGTAGGCTAATTACAATTCAAGTCTAATTTTATATATATATATATATATATATATATATGGGTGCGATTTGCCGGGGGGATGCGTGGGATTTCCCCCTTTCTGGTCAATGTATCCCTGCCTCTGCTTAATTATTCTTACCCCCCCCTCAAAATGATCAGTGCTACTACACCATTGGCGAGACGGATCACAAAACTTATCACGGATCCGTGGTTTCATTAAAGTCAATTTTATTTTAAAATGTGCTACTTTGGCTGCCACGCAGCTCCGCTGGACAGTGGAGTTGCTAACTTGGCGACTTTGCTAGATTTAGTGCCTTTTTCCAAAAAAGCGACTACCGACAAATCTAGCGACTTTTTGGACAATCATTATTTAGTCTCTGAGACTCTCTGGTGCTGCCGTATCTGGTGTGTTCAGCGAGCGCAGAGAGGAACAGCACTTTCAGTAAAAAAACAAAAAAAAACAAGCTATTCTGTTGCTTTTAACTCTATTTGACAAGCAAGTATAGCCGACATCAGTCACAACACAACCACTGACTTTATCGTATATGTATTTGATTTCATTAGTGCAGATATTGAGCATTGCGTTAGTTAGTATTGCTTGCATCAGCTGACAGTCAGCTGTTCCTGACGTGTACCAATCCAGTCTTGACACCTATCACCTGCGGTCTATTTAAATTCCCATTCTTCAGCGTCTCTTCCATCGCATCGCTGCTTGAAATTAATGATCGCATCGCTCCTTGCAAATCAAACTGTTGCACTTTGTTTCAGAACATCTGAAATCTGCATCTAAGATAAGTGAAATGCTGTTTTAATCCATATCGTTGTGTATGTTGCCTGGTGGTTAACATCGTTTTGCATTGGTTGCAGGAACGAATATTAAGCATATTTGCAGCAGCATTTATACATCTGTGTTCACACACCTGGAGCAATACGCAGCTAGAGCATGCAATCGCTCTAAGGACACGCCGATAAGGCCATGAGAACAGGGTTAAATGAGACCAGCATTCTTGTGTAAGCATTTCAACGGGGGTTGGCTATATTTAGCGGTGAAATCTCAATGTCACTGGTGTTTATTTCTAAGGTTGATGTCACATTAGCTGTGTGAGTGTTTCAGATGCATGCAGCTTCAAAAGCATGCATTTATCGCTCTATGGCTTCTATACATGGGCTTATAAGAACGTGATCTCAATAAGCCATGTTTACATGTGTTTTATTTTTTCATTCAGATTCGGTGGACTGTTTACATGAGACGTTGTCTAATCTGAAATGGTGTTTATATATGGTGTGCTCGTGCTTTCAATTTTGGGACCTACTAAGTGGCCTACAATGACATGCAATTTACCAGAGAGAAAAAGAGGAGAGAGAAGAAGAAAAAAAAACCCCGCGATTGCATTAATATTTTTAATAACTGCTCGCACTGCTTGGAATTAACCGACTAATATTTTAACCTATAGTGTTCATTCGTGCGCTCAGTCATGTGGCCAGAACATGATCACATAAACACTGGCCATCTTCTATCGTAGCCTATAACACCAGTGGTCAGTGTTGTGCCTGAACGCGTTCATTGAACGATAGTTCATGAACTCGTTCATATTTTGGGCGAACGTGAACTGAATGTGCTGTATTAATGCCTGATGAACGTTACTGTGAACTCGTTCATTCTGGTGTCGGTGAACGGCACGCTCTCTCAGGTTAACTTCGATCAATAGGGTGCCAGATTTCTATAGAACCTTCCATGCAAAAATCCGGCTAAAACACACCGTAAACAGGTCTTAATATGTAGCGGAAAAACACCCAATCTGGCAACACCAGCCGTCCACCGCATACGTGACGCGTCATCAAAAAAAAAACAGCAAACAACCGCAGCATGTAGCAAGAAGGCGTATGATCATTTAAAATAATTTTATGATGTTTATGACAAGGTCGGTGAGAATGGGAGACAAAGCATTAAAGCAACAATGGGGAAATGCTGTCCCCTCAATGCTAACGTAAACCCTGGTTGGATACAGTGGCGCCCCCAGAAAATGTTAACAGGGGTGGCCAAATGAGGCCACAGTAAATTTTGGGGGTGGCACATTGAAATAAAGAAAAAAAATTAAGGGTTTGCAATATAGACAAAAAGTTATATCTCTGTGAGTTCTAAGATTTTATTGATAACGATAATTACACTATTTTGCTGAGTGTTATTGTGCTGATATCTTATTTTTAATTGTGCTGACACCTGATTTTTTTTTTTACCTTTACACCATTGTTTCTAAAAGTGTGCACCATAATTTAGGTCAAATACTTGCATTTGGGCTGTTACCAAGCAAATGCAATCAGTATCAACAAAATTGATCTTTGCAATGCAGATAAAAAAGAAGCTGCATATGAAGTGCCATTTAGATGTTTTTACACACTGTTTAATGCAGCTCCGTGGAACATGGAATACTTTAACCTGCAGTTACAAATGAATAAATAATGTTTTGATATTTTAAAGATAAAACATTGAAAACTGATGTTTGAAATTATTTAAAAAATGAAAAGGTTCCATTAAATGTGAAATTAAAACCGCCAATAGGTGGCAGCGAGTCACTGTTAATAAGTGAGTCATTGCGATTGAACCGAATCATTTAAACGGTTGATTCATTCAGGAACGAAACACTTTAATGTTGCTCAGAGACGCAAAACTGTGGCTGCAGCAGGTGCTGCACTTTTTTTTCACTTCTTAAACTATTGTGAATTTACATTCTGCATTTAAATTAATAGGACCCACTGTAAATAATCCTAGGGGTGGCCACAGGGGTGGCCAGAGTTTATACGCGCCCCTGGTTGGATAAGGATTCAAAATTGTATATGAAGATGAAATCTTATGCATAGCTTCATCGTTAAAACTGATAAAATAATTGCTGTCTGTGATTCTATATGGGCTGTGGCAATAATTTTGAAAAATAATTGCTCGCAGCAACGTATGGAAAAAAAGAACTATGAACTAGTTCATTTTTGGAACTGTGAATTGAACTTTGAACTAATTCATGTAGAAAGTGAACTTTCCCAACACTGCCAGTGGTGTAGTTGGGGCCATATGCAAGTATACCCACTTGTTTTGTTGCTTCGCAAAGTCTTTAATTTTACCACCATGAATCGTTTCCCCTATGGTGTACCACACAGTTGTGAAACTAGTGATTCTTCATTGTAATTGGTGATGTAATTATCAGTTCTGTCATTTTTACATTTCCCCGCCCATCATCTACTGAGTGCGCATGTCCACTGCAGCGAGAGAACCCCGCTCAAATGTCATCGGGTGCTCCGGGACATTTCTGGAACGGTCGAGTTGAGAGCTGATCTCCACAGCGCTGCGTTTGCACAACAATGTAAGGTGATAAACCGCTTCATCTATTCAGATCTGACACAGAATTATTGATACTGTCGTGTCGTGTGACGCATGAGAACATTAAGGTTCTGTAGTGATGCTGGCTGAAAAAACATCCTCAATGTTAACTGCATGAAGAGGTAAACTGGAAAACGGCAACATATGTCAATTCAGCAAGGGGAAATAACCGTAGCCAAGACCTTCTGTAATGCAGCTCTGAAATGAATTGTATTCTGGGAATAAGAGAAAAGAAAATAATAATAATAAAAAATAAATAAATATATAAAATAATTCTGTACTTAAATGGAAAAAAATTAACGATTTCTCACCAAGTTTCGGTAAAAATGAATCATGAGGTGGCGGCTTATGAACACAAGTGCTTGCAACGAGCTATCACACAACATTTACAAATGGGTTTATGAATCTGTATAATTCATAGAATGACAGCTAAATGAGAACACTTATTACATCAGCTTTCTGCTCTGGCCATTCCATTCTAATGTGTGTTATTGTATAATTGGAATTTTATCTTTTTCGTCCATTATTTCCCAGTCTCTTCTGTAATGTCAGTGTCTACCAATCACTGAATGCACAGCGTTGCCGACATCACCATTCTAAAGACTACGACTATTGATGTGGTTACATAGATACAAGTAATCGGTTTAACATGTTACATGGCAGAATTTTAATTTAGTTAGGTTATAGAAGGTTATCCCACCCTTTCAACAGATTACCATTTCGGTTTGGGCAATTTTATTCTGACTGAGGTGTTCATATGGAGCATTTTCATTCAGACTGGACGTCATCCTAAATTTCTGAAGGGTGTATGCTTCCCCTGCTGGACTACCACCCTCCATTATGCAACTTACAGCTTTAATGCATATTACATGCTCCTCGTGCTGCAGCAAGGGGTCGTATGTATCACACATTTGCTTAAAGGGTGGCTACAATGGTGTTTCATGGTTTCAGAGTTGTTCAGTGTTAAAGAGATGGATTTTCGTGCTAAACATGGCCAATTTGGATTTGAGTTTTCTGTGCCGAAAATCTTACTTCTGGGTTGTACAAGTTTCTGTAGTTTTTTGATCATAGATCTAATGACGTAGATGATGGTGGAACCCCTTATGAGCATTTCTCTCTGGAATGCGTGTCTGCGCACATGTCGACCAGAGGAGAGTGAGACCTCACCATAAACGCAATTCATCAGGAATTCGTTGGCAGCGCCCCAAAGGATTTGTTCGAGAATATCTCAAAATAAGTGTGTTTTGGATGTGAGGGGAAAGTTTACCATGTTCAGCTTCTCAAAGAACCTAGCATTACATGAACTGCGGATGCAGTTTGCTTTCCGGGGCAGCAATGGAGTGTAGCAAGTGTGTTTTCATTCTCGTCATTTCAGTGATGACTGTTTTATAAACGAGACCAGGTTGATGCTGGATTTGCACATCGTTGCTATTAAAACATGGTAAAAGACCCCATTCAGGTAAGTACAATTGCATCATATTTCTGTCTTTCTGTTTCCAATGATAGTATTGTTTCTTGTAAAACAAGTTAAAGATTCGTGAACAGGTTGTTGACCCATTAAATAAAAATCTCTTTCCTTACAAAAGGTGTTTATTCAGCAAAGTGATGTCTCTACTGTCACATGTATGTTCTGTGTTTGGGTTCTCCCTTCCTTGACCTAGTTTTTCTTTGTTGCTTGATTAGTTCCTTAGTTTCCACTTCTTTCTAGACTTCCATTAAGCACAATCAAACCTCTACAAATGATTCAGAATGCAGCGGCACGACTGGTCTTCAACAAGCCCAAAAGAGCACGTTACACCTCTCATCACATCTCCTTGCACTGGCTACCGGTTGCGGCTTGCATCAAGTTCAAGGCATTGGTGCTTGCATATAGAACAGCCACAGGCTTTTTACTTCCACTCACTACTACGAATCTACATCTCCTCACAGAGAGGCTTAAAATCACTTTCCAGAACATTCTCGTTCACCATTCCTGTTTGGTGGAATGATCTTCCCACCCCTATCTGGAATGCTGAATCCCTGACAATTTTCAAGCGACAGCTGAAAACGCATCTCTTTCGAAAATACTTAATTTCATAGTGTCATATAATGTGCACATGTAAATGTGACTTTATAGCTTTAGGGCATTCTGTTACGTATGCACGCGGGGCGTTGCCCTAGGGGACGGAGCGTTGCGTGAGTTTTTAGTTTTGAGAGCACTTGTCTGTATGCTACCTGCTGCACGATTGTAACAATACAGAGTATTCATTGAACGAGAGACTTGTGTGGACATTTGAATCATTTACATGGTGTCAGAAGCGTTTGACGGACACATCGCTTCTCTGAAAAGATGGCCAAGTTTAATCCTCCGGAAAGTTTCGCTTTTGATTGTCCAAATGAATGGGCTGACTGGAAGCAACGTTTCCTGCGATTTCGGCTGGCCACTAAACTGAGTAAAGAGGATGGCGAAGTACAGGTCAGTTCGCTGATTTATGCTATGGGGCCTGAGGCTGAAAACATTTTCAAGTCTTTCACATTTGAGATGGCGGGGGATGAGAAGAAGATCGACGTTGTGTTGGGAAAATACGACGCATACTTCTATCCTAAACGCAACGTGATTCACGAGCGCGCCTGTTTTCACCAGAGATCGCAGCGGCCCGGTGAGAAAGCGGAAATGTTTATCAGAGCCCTTTATGAGCTATCAGAACACTGCGACTTTGGTGTAAATAGAGACGAACACATCCGCGACCGCATTGTTGTGGGCATTTTGGACAAGGATTTGTCACGTAAATTGCAGCTAATGGCTGATCTTACACTTGCCCAAACAATTACAACTGTCCGCCAGTCTGAGGAGGTTGCACTCCAAGTTCACCTGCAGGGGGAGTCACATGCAGCAGTACAGGAGATCCGCGGGAGAGGATTAGGCAGAGGAAAGCCCAAGTGGAAACCTAAAAAGAGAGAAAATGACCAAGGAGACGCAAACTGTGGAAAATGTGGAAAATTGAAACACAGAGATCCGGAAAGGTGCCCAGCCAAGAACTCCACATGCAACAAGTGTAAGAAGGTGGGTCACTGGGAAAAGAAATGTTATAGTAAATCAGTCAGAGAAGTGACAGAGACTGTTTCACAGACACCATATTTCCTGGGTGCAGTCACAAATGAAAACGGAAGTGATGAACGATGGACAATACAGTTTACAATTGGAACAACACCGGTCAAATTCAAAATTGACACGGGTGCAGATGTAAACATTATGGGAGCAGAGGCGTTCAACAAACTAGTTCCCGACAAGAAACTGGTGTCATCTAATATCACACTGTACAGTCCAGGTGGTCAGCTGGACTGTCTAGGAAAGTTCCAAGCCAGCACAGAATATAAAGGAAAGCCATACTGTTTTCCAGTATACGTCATCAGTGGCCGCAACGCAAACAATCTGCTAGGCAGAGCCACCGCAATGACCATGGGGCTTGTGAAACGTGTCGAGGAAGTCCACACAGCGTTCGGTGAGCACGGGACACTCAAAACTGAACCTGTTAAAATCCTGTTAAGAGATAACGCTGAGCCATACACAGTGCACACTACTCGTCGTGTCCCGTTGCCTCTACTGCAAAAAGTAAAAGAGGAATTAAAACGCATGGAGGAAAATGAGGTGATTGAGCCTGTGACTGAGCCTACTGACTGGTGTGCGCCTATGGTGCCAGTTCCAAGGAAAAATGGGAAGGTGCGCATCTGTGTTGATTTGAAGAGGTTAAACGAGGCTGTAAGGAGAGAGAGGTATGTCCTTCCAACTGCTGAGGAAATTACTGCTAAACTCAGTGGCACAACCATGTTCACTTCACTGGATGCCGCCTCCGGGTTTTGGCAGATACCTCTGCACCCTGAAAGCACCAAGTTAACCACCTTCATAACCCCTTTTGGGAAATATGCGTTTAAAAGACTCCCATTCGGAATCACAAGTGCTCCGGAAATCTTTCAACGCAAAATGACTGAGACCCTTAATGGTCTGGTAGGCGTGGCTATCTTTATGGATGATGTCCTTGTGTATGGAGATACTCCAGAGCTGCACGACCAACGTCTCAGCAAGGTGCTGGAAAGGATCGAGACAGCCGGCCTGAAGCTTAACAAAGAGAAATGTAAGTTTAGGCAGAACCAGCTTCACATCTTGGGTCATGTCATTGACAAATCAGGTGTGAGGCCCGACCCTGAAAAAGTCAAAGCAATCCGCGAGCTCCCACCACCACAGAACGTGCCAGACCTAAAGCGTATTTTGGGCATGTTTAATTACTTGGGGAGATATATTCCAAATTTGTCTACAGTGTGTCAGCCACTTTATGAACTGCTAAAGTCCAAGTCAGTATGGACTTGGGACCATCATCAGCAGGAGGCATTCCAGCGGATTAAAGACATCCTGTCCACTTCTCCAGTCCTGAAGTTCTACGATTTGAACCGGCCTACTGCTGTCTCAGCTGACACCAGCAGTTATGGTATAGGCGGAGTCCTGTTGCAGTTACATGAAGAGGAATGGAAACCTGTGGCATACTGTTCATGTCGCCTGTCTGATGCCGAGACCAGATATGCACAGATTGAGAAGGAGTGTTTGGCGAGTGTCTGGGCCTGTGAGAAATTTGAAAAGTATCTGTGTGGCCTTGAGAGCTTCAAATTGGTCACCGACCACAAAACCCTGGTGCCACTCATGAATCAGAAAGACCTGGACAACGTACCAATACGGTGCCAAAGACTACTCATGAGACTTATGAGATTTAAACCGATAGCCGAATATGCACCGGGGAAGACCTTAACAGTGGCCGACACACTCTCACGGAGTCCACTACAGTGCCTGGAAACGGAGACTGACACTCACTCAGATGTAGCGTGCTATATAGCAGCCATTGTAGACGCCCTGCCTGCAACCCCACATAAGCTTGAGGCCATAAAGACAGCTACAGCAGCCGACTGTAACCTTCAGCTGGTGTTGCAGTACATAAAGGCAGGGTGGCCAGATTACATAGGCAACGTCCCGGCAGCAATCAGAGAGTATTTTCCCATGAAAGCTGAATTATCTGAATGCAATGGGATCGTCATCAGAGGCAGCCGTATGGTGATTCCAGATGAGCTGAGAGAAGAGATCCTGAACCGAATACATGACGGACACCAAGGTTTGACAAAGTGTAGAGAGCGAGCCCATGCGTCTGTATGGTGGCCCAGCATATCAACAGCAATCCAACAAAAAGTCCAGTCCTGTCAGGTATGCCGAGAGATGAAACCTAGCCAGCGGAAAGAACCTCTCATCTCTAGCCCCCTTCCTGACCGGCCTTGGAAGAGACTTGCTATGGACCTGTGTGATCATAACAAACACACCTACCTTGTCGTGTCTGATTATTTTTCCCGGTTCCTGGAAATACTTCACCTGCCGACAACCACTGCCTCGCAGGTAATCTTGAAGATGAAGACAGTGTTTGCAAGATTTGGCTGTCCAGACGAGGTTGTGTATGACAATGAGCCTCAGTTTTCATGTCTGGAATTTAAAGACTTTGCAAGAGAGTTTGACTTTATACACATCACTTCTAGTCCACACAACCCTCAAGGGAATGGACATGCAGAGAGAGGGGTTCAGACCGCTAAAAGAATCTTGATGCAGAAAGACCCTCTGCTTGCTCTTATGTGCTTTCGGTCAACGCCTTGCACCACCACAGGCGTGAGCCCGGCAGAGCTACTCATGGGCCGGAAGATAAAGACAACCCTTCCAACCCTGGAGGCAAATCTACAGCCCCGATGGCCTGATCTGGAAACGGTCAGGACTAAGGATGCATGGGAAAAGGGGAAACAAGCATTCTACTTTAATCAGCGCCATGGAGCTAGACCCTTGCCTTCTTTAAAGCCAGGTGATCCCGTCCTCATGAAGCTGGACCATCAGAAAGCCTGGAGAACACCTGCCGTTGTCACGGGAGACAGCACCACACCACACTCCTTTGTTATTGAAACACCTCAGGGAGCAACTTTGAGATGCAACCGGTGTCACTTGCAGCATGTTCCTCCGGTAGCTGGAGACACTCACCCTCTAGCTCCAGATGGACTAAAGCAAGGTGCTGCCATACAGCAGCCTGACTCCGCAGTCTTCGCTGACACTGCATCACCAACACCCAGTGTCAAACCGCCAGAGACTCAGACTGGATTGTTCCATACCCGGTCTGGTAGACTGAGTAAACCTGTTGAAAGGTTGAATCTGTGAAGGTGTGGCTATTTTATTCATCTTTGGAGCCATGCACTGTGGGGAGGGGAAAAGACGACTAAAAGGAAATGTTTGTTGATTTTGTGGACTGAAAAGTTTATTTACACTGCAAAGAGAGCTTACGTTCTAAGGCTTGTTTATACATCGCACAGATTAATGTTTGATGCCTACTAATACTAGTGCCTTACTGTTTAATCAAGTGTAGTACCGTTCAAATGTTCAGTTATAGGAACAGTCAGGATATCTTTGGTATCTTGTGTATCCTCAGAGAAAGAAACAAAACTTAAAAGGGGAGATGTCATATAATGTGCACATGTAAATGTGACTTTATAGCTTTAAGGGCATTCTGTTACGTACGCACGCGGGGCGTTGCCCTAGGGGACGGAGCGTTGCGTGAGTTTTTAGTTTTGAGAGCACTTGTCTGTATGCTACCTGCTGCACGATTGTAACAATACAGAGTATTCATTGAACGAGAGACTTGTGTGGACATTTGAATCATTTACACATAGTAAAAACAAAAACCTTTCTCTTTATTTATTCCTTCTTTTTCTAGCTTGTACTTATTTGAACAATGTCTAAAACTTGGTATTACAAGCATTTCCTGTGTCTGTTTGCCTCTTTAAGAAAAATAGCTTTATGTATCCCCCAACTGTAAGTCGCTTTGTATAAAAGTGTCTGCAAAATGACTAAATGTAAATGTAGTCCATCGTTTGGTTTAGTTTTTATATCCCTGCTTTTCCTCAGTTTGTTTGTATTGTCTCCATCATTGAAAGTGATTGTTTTCTAATTTCTCCCATGTGGATTTATTAAAGACTCCGTTCGTTTGACTATCTGCCTCCTCCGAGCTCCTTTCCCCAGCAACCCGTGACATCTACCTCATTGACATCCATAAAAAAATGTTAATGAAATCTGATCTGATTCCCTGTGTACCTCCAAAGCCACAGCATCAGCATTAGTGGTTACACTTTTTTTGGCTAAAGGTTGCAGGTTTTCCTTCCAGTGGCTTTGTTGTTTTCTTGCCATTCCTTGCATCTAGTGGGCTTTATTACATTGAGATACAGTCAAGATAAAACTTTTCTTATTCGAAAATGAAACAAATGTATTCGTGAATCACCTTGTACACGAGGGGATGTAGATTTTTTTTTCTTCATCCAATCAAATGTTCTCTAGAATGGCAATGTCCCTCACACTAAGACCCATTGCTATAACTAGCCATAGCATGGTTCCTGGTTGTGATATGCACTAAAGCTAATTAGCTATTTAAATAAAAGAGATGAGCTGAATATCCCACCAAAACTTCATTTTAATAGGCAGGGAAGCAACTCAGGAAAGAAAACTGCACTTGTCAAGCAATTTAATGGGGTCTTAAATATACAAAGCATTCATATACAAGATCACCAGGTGCAAAAGATGAGACTGCACAACTAACATTCAGGGCAAACTTTAAAGGCCAATTTTCACTCCTTTGGAGGATATTTGTATTTTTGTGTCCCCATAAAATTTTCTGAAAAACCTCTAAATGACTGAGAGAAAGCATTTCTTGGATAGGTGAGGTGTGAATACAAGAATGCAAGATTGCAAAAAAAAATATATATATATATATTGTATGCTTCAGAATGCTTGAGTGAGTGTTTACCCATGAGATGGCTTTGTTTTTCCTGCTATGTTGAATGTCTCAAACAAATCAAATAAAAGAAATTCAATAAACCTTAGTCTCACTTCAGTATTTAATCAAATCAAAGTCATTGGCACCATAGCATGAAAATAAAATGAAATGCTAAAACCTACATGAATTTCCAGAAATATATACACAGTGCAAACAGCTCCGTCACACTCGATTTTATATAAACACATTCTGATTTTTCAGAAGCGTAAAGCATTTTTAAAGAGATAGTTCACCTAAAAATTCAAATTCTGTGAGCGTTTTTATTCATCCTCATGATGTTCCAAACCTCTACAACTTGACATATATATATATATATATATGTATATATGTGTATATATGTATATATGTATATATATATATATATGTATATATATATATATATATATATATATATATATATATATATATATGTATATATATATATGTATATATATATATGTATATATATATATATATATATATGTATAGATATATATGTATAGATATATATGTATAGATATATATGTATAGATATATATGTAGTGTAATCCATGGGGGGTAATCCATTCCATTAGAAGGTTATTTCAGGTTTCAAGTAAACCAGACAGTTTTGATATCCTTTGATTGGATCTGTTGGAATCTGTGCCCATCATATATTTGCCGTGAAATTGATACCATTACAGTACTTTTTTGGCATAATTCCTCTGAAAAAGTCGGAACAGTTTAAGACGTTTTCATTAATCAATCCCCTTTCAGCTAGCAGGAGTAGGCCATGCTCCTTCCAAGCCCACACCTCATTAAATCTAAATTGGATTTCCTTTAGTTTGCCTTTGGAGCTGATTCACATTCACACCGGGTGATAAACATCTACACTCTCTCATTTAACTGACTACATTTGCTAACCATACACATTTGTACTAAAATAACTGGTTACATGCACTTGCATGCACTTTCACCAGAGGAAAAATTCTCAGTATTCTGTATCTATTGAGCCATTAGGGACAAAGAAGATTCAGAAAGAAACACAGCTGTCCTTGGCAAATATACTGAGCAGAGATTTAAAGTATTTAATTCAAAATGGCTTAATTTGATATATTCAATCAGTCCAAAAAAAGGAACAAGCATTTTCTGTTCCAGTTTCGCAGGAGAAGATTTTAAGGTTTAGTTAATCGTCTAACAATGGAAGGCCAGTTCTGGTCATTGCCGTAAACTAATTAATCCTCACTAACCCCTTAACACCTCCATATTGACTTCTTCTACAGAGTCTATCCCTGCGTCCCAATGTTCATAGCCTACTACCCATCCTAAATAGTATGCAAGGTTATAATAAATGTGTCCCAAAGCATAGTAGGTTGAAAAGTGTGTGCCAAAAATCCCCGGATGGTCTATTATTTCAGGTAGATTAATGATGTGTGGATCTGTGCAAACTCTAATGGCTAATATTGCCTACAATCCTTTGCGCTTTTGTGAAGGATTTGGTTCAGAACTACAAACACGAATAACAAGGGAAAAATAAAAAAGAAAAAAAAAAACCTACAAACAGGGCGGAATTGCTTACCTACTCTTCTACTACTATTTTTCTTTTCAAACTGTTGTGCTACTTATAATCCATATAACATATAATCCATATAAAGCTACAGAGATAAAGTAAAGCCCTGGTGAGGATTTACCCAGGTCCCCCACACTTATTCAATAAATCAATAAAAATATCTTCCACAGAAGTTAAACATTATATACATAATGCACATCATGCACATAGAGCACACATTTACTCCATGAGCACCTCTCACAAACAGATGAACACAACGACTGGGTGAACAATGGGATCACTTTCAGGTCTCTGTGTGATGGTCTTAATAGATTTTTTTTTCAAATGGTCAGTTGAGCAGATAAAGTAATTCATCACATCCTGATAGAGACAAGCTTTACCTTGAAGGCACTGTGGAAACAGACAGGACTAGGATTGATAGCACAAAATCATTTCCAGGGTGCTTTTCCGGCTCACTCTAGTGTGAAACTAGAGCTAAACCCTGTGACCTGATCCAGAGCGGGACAAAGTGGCAAAAAAGTAGAGACTGTTATTTCTAGCCTGTTGTAGTTCACAATCACAGATTTGTTATAAAGGAACATTTCATTCATTGCAGTTTACTGAGTGAATTTAGGCCTAGTAAGGTAATAGGTGCTTTTTATAATAAACAGCCAATATGTTAATAATAGGCATGCTAATAAGCAACTGGTTAATAGTGCAAATTTGTCCCTTTACTAAAGTGTTACCAAATGTTATTTTAACGTTCTCATTAAGTTATGAAAATGTATTTTATTTATTTTTTAATGGTTTTAAAATCTGTGTATAAATGGGAATACACAATGTATAAATAGGTAACATTTCTGTGCTAACGTTTTGAGAACATTATTAAAGACCAGATAACTCTGAATGAACTGAATGAACATTCTATTAATTTTACTGGAAGTACCATGCCAGAACATTCTGAGAATTTTTGCTTTCTAAACCTAGTGAGCTCCCTTTTTAGACAGCAAGTATATATATATATATATATATATATATATATATATATATATATATATATATATATATATATATATATATATATATATATATATATTAGGTAACATGTATTTATTATGCTGATCAGTGCATCACACTTTTAGCTTAGCAACATGCTAACAACAAAGTCATGCATGTCTCAAGTAGCTCTATTTTTGTTGTGCATGTGGCACATGGAGTTGCTTGTTGATTGTTCCCAATCCAGTTGATTTTGTGGTTCCATTTCACTTATGATGTTTCCTTGAAAGGCAGGTATGTAGATAGCAAAAAAGTTATTTGGGTTTTGAAACTGTCACGGAAAAGAAGACTGGATGCAATTGCAAGTAAATATCTCCTTTAATAGAGCTTAACGCTGAATAAGTCAGATGAACAATAAATGACAAGACAATAAAGCAGCAGGAGAGATGGCAATACAGGGACCTTGATGGGCGATGGTGTCCGTGGTGAGTGAAGTCCGTGAAGTAACCGAGGCTGAAGAGATGAACGAGGAAATCCAGAACTAAATCCACAGGAACAGACAGGCAACAGGAAACAGCACCGAGAAAGCCTGAGCAGGAACAACAACACGAGAGACACGAACAAACACCAGGACTCCAACCAACGATCTGACAAACATGAGACGAAAGACAAGGCGTTAATATAGGCAAGATGTAATAAGCCGCAGCTGCCGCTGATCAGTAATCAGCGGCGACGCCCACACAGAACAATCAGGTGATACACCCCGCAACCTACACACAGACAACAAGATGACACCATATATCTGAGAACTGTGACAGTACCCCTCCTCCTAGGAACGCCTCTCGGCGTTCCCACCACCCCTTACCTGTCGATTGTAATCATCGATAAGGGAGTGATCCAGAATGTCCCGGGCAGGTACCCAACTTCTCTCCTCCGGACTGTAACCTTCCCAGTCCACCAAATACTGGAATCCTCGTCCCCTCGGCCTCGAGTCCAGAATACGGTTAACCGAATAGGTTGGTTCCCCGTCTACGAGTCGCGGCGGTGGAGGAACCGGGGCAGGCGGATTAAGCGGTGAATGAAAAACTGGTTTAATTTTGGAAACATGAAAGGCGGGATGAATCCTCCTGTACGCTGGAGGCAATTTGAGGCGGACTGCCACCGGACTAATGATTTTGGTAACAGTAACCGGGCCAATGAATTTGGGAGCAAGTTTATTAGCAACGGAGCGGAGCGGAGCAGAATATTCTTGGTAGAAAGCCACACTTTTTGACCAACGACGTATACGGGTGGCCTTGACCGGTGGCGATCGGTCTTAGCCTTGGTGAGCGCCCTCACCTGCAACAGAGTCTCACGTGCTCTGTTCCAGGTGCGGCGGCACCTCTGGACAAAGGCGTGGGCAGAGGGAACCGCAACTTCGGATTCCAGACTGGGAAAAACAGGTGGCTGGTAACCTAAGCTAGATTAGAAGACACTGGTAAAGAGTTATGTGCGTACTCAATCATAGAGAGTTGTTGACTCCAGGAGGAAGGATTCTTGGACGCCAAACATCGCAACATACGCTCTAAATCCTGGTTGGCTCTCTCGGTCTGACCATTGGTCTGGGGATGGAACCCAGAGGAAAGACTAACCGTTGCCCCCAGCAACTTACAAAACTCCTGCCAAAATTTGGACACAAACTGGGGCCCCCTGTCAGAAACCACATCCACCGGGAGGCCATGTATCCGGAAGATGTGGTCAATGACAGCGACTGCTGTCTCCTTGGCAGAAGGTAATTTGGCCAAGGGTATGAAATGGGTCGCCTTCGAGAACCGGTCCACAACGGTCAAAACAACCGTATACCCTTGGGAGGGTGGGAGGGTGGTGAAAAAAATCTAGCGCGATGTGGGACCAGGGTCTCGAAGGGACAGACAGCGGTTGGAGTAACCCATCTGGAGGACGGTTGGAAGTCTTACCACTGGCGCAAACCGAGTAAGCCAAAACAAAATCGCGGATGTCACGAGCCATACCTGGCCACCAGAATCGTTGCTTGACCAAACATATGGTTCGATTAACCCCTGGATGGCAAGCAATGTTAGAGCAATGACCCCACTTAATGACGCAGGACTTTAACACATCCGGCACAAATAAACGGTTCGGTGGGCATGCGGGCGGAGGCGTTACCCCTTCTAAGGCCGCCAGAACCTTCGATTCGACCTCCCATGTCAGAGTGGAGACCACTAATGTCTCAGGAAGAATACACTCGGGAGGGGACGGGCGTTCGGACGGACCAAAAATACGAGAAAGAGCATCGGGCTTGATGTTTTTGGAGCCCGGGTGGTACGATAGAGTAAAATCAAAACGACCGAAAAAAAGTGCCCACCGAGCCTGCCTGGAATTGAGCCTTTTAGCTGATCGTATATACTCTAAGTTCTTGTGATCAGTCCAGACGATAAAGGGAACCCCCGAACCCTCTAACCAGTGACGCCACTCCTCTAACGCTAATTTGACCGCCAACAACTCTCTGTTACCAATATCATAATTACGTTCCATGGGAGATAAACGGTGAGAATAAAACGCGCAAGTGTGCATCTTGTTATCTGAGGGAGACCGCTGGGAAAGAACTGCTCCTACCCCCACTTCTGACGCATCGACCTCCACCACGAACTGACGTGATTGATCAGGGGCAATCAGAATGGGAGCCGAAACGAAGTGACTCTTCAGTTTAGCAAATGCAGCCTCGGCTGCATCTGACCACCTGAAGGCCGATCTGGGGGAGGTCAAGGCAGTCAGAGGCACGGCTAGTTGGCTGAAGTTGCGAATAAAACGCCGGTAGAAATTGGCGAACCCCAGAAACCGCTGTAGGGCCTTACGGGAATCTGGACTTGGCCAATCCACCACAGCCTTAACCTTGTCAGGATCCATGCGAATTCCCTCAGACGAGACGATGTACCCTAGGAAGGAAACAGATTGTGCATGAAATTCGCATTTCTCCGCCTTGACAAAAAGACCATTCTCTAACAGCTGCTGAAGCACTCGTCTGATGTGTTGAACATGTTCCTGGAGAGACGAAGAAAATATCAATATGTCATCCAGGTAGACATATATGAACTGATCAACCATGTCTCTCAACACATCATTGACAAGTACCTGGAAGACCGCAGGCGCGTTGGAAAGCCCGAAGGGCATAACCAAGTATTCAAAGTGCCCTCTGGGGGTGTTAAAAGCGGTCTTCCACCCATCCCACTCCCTGATGCGGACCAAATGATATGCATTACGCAAGTCCAATTTAGTGAAGACGGATGCTCCTTGCAACCTCTCGAAGGCCGAAGACATCAACGGCAAAGGATAGGTATTCTTAACCGTGATGTTGTTCAGCCCCCGGTAATCAATACAAGGTCGCAAGGAACCGTCCTTCTTCCCCACAAAAAAGAACCCCGCCCCCGCTGGAGAAGAGGAAGGGCGAATGATCTTGGCTGCCAGAGAATCAGAAATGTATTTCTCCATGGCCTCCCTCTCGGGAACAGACAAAGAGTATAATTTGCCCTTAGGCGGAGACTAACCCGGCACTAGGTCTATAGTACAATCGTAGGGATGATATGGAGGAAGAGAAGCAGCCCGGGACTTACTGAACACCTCCTTCAGGTCGAGGTACTCCTTGGGCACGTTAGACAGATCCACAGTCTCATCTTGCAAGACAGAAACAGACACCGTGGAACAAGCAGACAAAAGACAAGACTTATGACAACGGGTGCTCCACTCAGTGACAGTACCCAGAATCCAGTTAATGCGGGGATTGTGCCTCCTGAGCCAGGGAAGGCCCAGAACGATGGGAGCGTGAGGTGAGTCCATAAGCAGGAACTGAGTCTCTTCGGAGTGATTACCAGAGGTGATGAGTGTGATGAAATCCGTGATGTGTGAGAGAGTAGGTAGTGACTGTCCATTGAGTGCGCTGACGGAGATGGGGTGCTCGAGGGAGGAAGTGGAGATGCCATGTTGCTGAGCGAAGTTGTAATCCATGAAACTGCCCTCGGCCCCGGAATCCAGAAGTGCACTGCAGGTGACATCGTTGGTGGCCCATCTCATTCTTACCGGAAGGAGGGTAGATGGTGAGGACTTCTCGGCAGAGACCCCCCCCCGATAGTAGCCTCGAGTTTACTATCGAGCCTGGTCTTTTACCGGGCAGTTTCTAACGAGATGACCAGACGTTCCACAGTAGAGGCAAAGGCCAAAGGACCTCCGCCGTTCCCTCTCCTCCCGGGAAAGCCGTGCTCTCCCCACCTGCATGGGCTCGGGATCGGATGCTGGGCTGACCGCATCCACCGGACTGGCTCGAAGACCACTGCATCGTTCTCCAGACTCCTTCATAGCCTCCACTCGTCGAAGGCGTGAATCCACACGTAATGCCAGCTCTACCAGGCCATTAAAAGTCTCAGGTAAGTCCAGGATGTAGATTTCACGGTGGACGCGATCAGCCAGCCCATGCAGGAAAACGTCCCACTGCGCCTCCTCGTTCCACCGACACTCCGCCGCGAGGGTGCGGAACTCGATGGCGTAATCAGCGACCGTGCGATTGCCTTGTTTGAGTGCGGTGAGTTTCCGGGCGGCCTCCTTGCCTCATCTCGGTGGCGAGTGCTGTGAACGAGAAGCAGCAAGGATCACGGTTCTCCCAAACCGCCGTTCCCCACAGCGCCGCCCTCCCCGTGAGTAGCGTGAGCACGAATGCTACTTTGGACTCCTCCCTCTTGAACGTACGGGGCTGTAAAGTGAAGTGAAGAGAACACTTGTTGAGGAATGCTCTACAAAAGTCAGGCTCACCGGAATACGTCTGTGGCACGGGGAGACGGGGCTCCGAGATATCCCGTTGTTCTGAAGGCGGTGGGGAAACGGTCGGCGGGGCTGGCGCAGTGGGAGCGCGAAGTTGTTGCATCTGTTGGGAGAGCTCGGACACCTGTGCTCTCCTGCTGCTGATCCATTCGAGTTATGCTGTGGTTGATGAAATCGGTGAGAGCCGCTGAACTCACTGCATCCATGATGATGGTCAGATCGTTCTGTCACGGAAAAGAAGACTGGATGCAATTGCAAGTAAATATCTCCTTTAATAGAGCTTATTGCTGAATAAGTCAGATGAACAATAAATGACAAGACAATAAAGCAGCAGGAGAGATGGCAACACAGGGACCTTGATGGGCGATGGTGTCCGTGGTGAGTGAAGTCCGTGAAGTAACCGAGGCTGAAGAGATGAACGAGGAAATCCAGAACTAAATCCACAGGAACAGACAGGCAACAGGAAACAGCGACGAGAAAGCCTGAGCAGGAACAACAACACGAGAGACACGAACAAACACCAGGACTCCAACCAACGATCTGACAAACATGAGACGAAAGACAAGGCGTTAATATAGGCAAGATGTAATAAGCCGCAGCTGCCGCTGATCAGTAATCAGTGGCGACGCCCACACAGAACAATCAGGTGATACACCCCGCAACCTACACACAGACAACAAGATGACACCATATATCTGAGAACCGTGACAGAAACAGAGCTCAACTGAATCAATTAATAGGCAAATAATGTGTTTCAGGAGTCACTCCAACTGTTCCATAGGCAGTAAAGAAACCTCTACTGGATCACATCAAGGGAGAGGTTTTATCAGGGATACAGAATGGCCTGTTACAAAATTGTGAGTGCTGCCTCTTTTTTTTAGTCAAGTCGACAGATCTCTGTACTTTCACCATATATGCCAAAGATGTCAACACTGTGAAAAACTTCAATTCCACAGCCTCATTAGCTGCAGCCTGCTGCACGATCTCCATTCAAAGTCAGGTTAGATCCATGCAGTATATCGCCTGTAATCCATCCAATTTTTTCTGGAGTGTAACAGAAGAGAGACTGCAAGGAGGGTACCGGAGAGTGTATGGAGCTGCAGCACGTTGTTGACTGGCTTTCATATTGTCCTGATGCTGATAAGGAGCTTAAACTGTCTCCATCAGCAACCCAGAGGATCACTCAAATCTGACAACACAACAAGTACACAAAGACATGACTGAGCCTGGCTTCACTTTAGATGAAACAATGATTATGTAAAAGGCAAAGGGATGTATTGCAAGGCCTTGTGCACATTTTGATATCGGAGGGAATGAATCCTTTTGTTCACCTTCCCTTCATCAACTTCCAGAAAAGATAGCACACTTTATTTTCCAAAAATTCTCACACATGCCTTTTGCATCTCACATCTTATAAAGTCCAATAAGAGAAGGCCAGAAAACAAAAGAGTGGCAATTCAAATGGACCTTGAAAATGTCTAGCAATCTTTAAAATTAAAGTGTGTGTGTTTTTTTTCTCCTATTGCTGTTTAATAGTGCACAGACAATTAAGCAATCCAGTTGTAGGTTGACTTCCTGTACAGTGGTGAAGCGGGGAGGATATTTTCACAGTCTTTATCTTTTCAAGGACTTGGGAGCATTTGGATTCAGTCTTAATTTGAATGTCTTCTGGTATCAGTCTTCGCTCGAACTCAACCTAAAAAAAAACAAAATCATAATAATAATTTGGTAGCTGTGGTTGCCAGAATAAGAATATTTGAGTGTAAACTTGTAAATTCAACAATGCACACTGCTAATAAAATCTGTTTTACATCTTAATATAAATTTACAATCACTATAATAATGCAATTGGTAAAAGAAGCAACAGTCTCAGTTTTGAAGAATCGGTTCATCACAAGTAGCTTTTCCACATATACTAATATATAGAAGATGCAAAGAGTTATTCACGCAAACACTAAACACTGTAATGGTAACACTCGAGACACTTAAATAATACAACACTTAAAGAGGGGGTGAAATGCTCATTTTCACTCAATCTCCTGTTAATCTTGAGTACCTATAGAGTAGTACTGCATCCTTCATATCTCCAAAAAGTCTTTAGTTGTATTATATTTATAAGAGAAAGATAGTCTGTACCATTTTTTTCGGAAAAACACGAGCGGCTGGAGGCGTGACGTGTGGGCGGAGCTAAAGAATCAGGAGCGCGAGTAGGCTTTTGCGTTGAGAGCGTCTGGAAGCTGTGACATTACCGTGAGGAAAAAAACATCATCCAAAACAAACCATGGCTAACAGTCAGATTCAGCCATATATTTATGATCCAGAATCAGATCCCGAGGCTGAAATTGAACAAGAGCAGCAGCAGCAATACGCGCCGATAGTTAAGTTAACAACACAGAGATATTTAAAGCAGTTTTACTCACCGCCTGCGGTTCCAACACACGATCGTGACCCTTTCTCGTTGGGACTGCATCATCCTTAAGAAATAAACGATATGCAAATCCGGCGTCAAACTGGGCCTTGTTTGTAAAACAAGCATCTTCGAAATGCAGGGAACAAACAAAAACACTTGCACAACTCCGTTGATGCTCTGTAAAAATAAACTCCATCCACGGGTCCCTTAATGCTTTTTTTTTTTTTTGGTAGGGTTCTGTGCAGGGTTGTTTTGCCCTGGCAACCAAAAACACACTTCTTTGGTGACATTTCGCTCTCTCGTTAGATGGAGCGGAATTTCCTTATATGGGTCCTAAGGGCACTTCTCCCGGAAGAGCGCGCACGCGCCCGTAGAGCAGAGCATAGACATTCACTGACCAGAGCGAGACAAACGTACAACTTTAATTTTTGAAACTTTGTCCATGTTTAGCATGGGAATCCGACTCTTTAACAGTGTAAAAAACTCAGTATGCATTAAATAGCATTTCACCCCCCCTTTAAATTGCCCACAAGTACATAACTGATAACAAGCTTGACAAAACTACTGAGTAACATAAATACTTTCAAATGTGGAGTGTGACGCAGGGAATTCTGGGAATATCATTTTACAGTAAACATTGTACACTTAACATAATTTTACTCTAAAATTACCTGACATATTTGGTTAGACCTTTTACAGTTTTGTTCCCCTGTTTACAGTACTGCAACTTAAAGTTAACATAGTATTTTTTGTAGTTTTTACAATATTTTACAGTTAAAATTACACTCATTTTTTACTGTGTACTTGGACTTGAATGAGCCAATCTTGATTAGAACACTGTTCAAAATATCACTTTATATGATATCAACTTCTGTCTGAACCAATGGCATGAGTTTAGGGCGGTACTGCCTGTTTTATTACTGATGTAAAGTAATTGGTGGAGCCAAAAAGCCAGTATGAGTGTTTGGGATTTGACATCCCTAGGGAAGGGATGTGACATTGAAGGGCTTGTCTCATTTTTATAAATATCCAATAACATGTATTATGGATGGGAGCAATAAAACTCAGCATTTCAAATGTTAATTTGTATTGCTATACTAGATAAGTCTGATTACCTTTGTTGCTGCATTAATTTGGTTGAATGTGTTTGTAATGGCGGCACGTCCACACGCAGCGTCTTCTCTCTGTCCTGACAGAACGGTGTTTTCGTGTTTTTTTGTCTTGTGAGTCGCAGTGTTTTTGTACGTCGCCATCGTGTCTACCTGTCTTTAAGCATGCATACAGTCGTGAGTTTCTGCTGGATGTCGGCAGAACCGCTTTTTTACAGTTAAACTCCATGCACACAGAAAAGCTGCGGGATCTCGGATCACAAGCGGCGTGACAGGAAGCAGAAGAGGGGTAAGCGTGGAGGTATCCAGGCTAGGCTAACGGCTAACCCACACAAGCCATCTATCCCCACCATCGTACTTGCTAACGTACTTTGGACAATAAACTGGACTACATTCGATTACTACGTTCAACTCGGAGGACTGTAAGAGACTGTTGTGTTTTTGTGTTCACGGAAACATGGCTCAGCAACAGCGTTCCAGACTGCACTATTCAGCTCGACCAGCTGACGTGCTATTGAGCGGAGAGAGCTCTCGTTGCGGGAGGAAAAACCCGCGGTGGCGGGCTTTGTGTTTACATCAATGACGCGTGGTGCCGTGATGCTGTTGTGATCTGCAAACACTGTTCACCCCTGGTGGAGTTTATGATTATTAAGTGCTGGCCATTCTATCTGCCGAGGGAATATACTGCCATACTGCTTGTTCCGGTTTACATTTCCCGAACATCAACTGCAACAGGAACAATGCACTAAATGAACTGAACCAGCACATCAGTGAGCAACAGACAGCACACCCTGATGCTTTTCTCATCATAGCTTGGGATTTTAACCATGCTGACTTAAAGAGTATGTTAAAAATACACCAACACATACACTTTCCAACATGAGGTAAAAACATTTTAGAGTTTGTTTACACCACACAGAGAGGAGTTTACAAAGCCCTCTCCCTCCCCCACCTCGGTGCCTCAGACCACATCACTGTCATGCTAATGCCTGCATACAGACCGCTCATTAAAATCACCAAACCAGTTCAAAAACAGATTCAAGTGTGGCTGGAAGGATCGTCAGGGGCTCTTCAAGACTGCTTTGACACAACTGACTGGAATATGTTTAAGCAGTCGTGCCACATTTTGTCTCGTGGCCACGAGATCATTTTGTCTAGGTAACGACATTCTTATGTCGTGGTCTCGAGATGCTATGTTGAGGGAACAACATCCATTGCTCGTGGCCACGACTTCTTGTGTTGAGGGAACGACATGTTTTTCTCGTGGCCACAAGTTTAATGCGTAAACAAACCTGCGTGATCATATAGCAACCCAGGTTTATCAGAGATGGATTCATCTAAATATAAAACTAAGTAAACCGAACAAGTCACTTCACAGGCACCGTAATGTGCTGTACATGTGGAAGAATTGACTATAAAGCAGACTTGACTTGATGTGATACTTTTGTTTAAGCAAATAATGCAATTAATATTTTAGAGGGCAGAAGATATTTTCTACTGAGCCACTAGGTGGACACTGAACTAGAAAAAATAAATAAATAAATAAATGGGAGAAAAAAAAAGGTATTTTGATGATTTTGCGTTTGCTCACAAAACATTTGCATTCTCTCACAGAAGTATTGCGTTTTAAGAAACCTAAAATTCCCAAGCAAAACACTGATAAAATATTTGCCTTCACTTGCAAAACTATTGCATTCCCCTGAAAAAAATGTGTGTTCACTCACATAGCATTGCATCACTTTTTTTTTTTGACAAGACTTCACAGACGTTTCTTGACAGAAAATCACTCAACTAAACACAAACACATTAGAATGTTAATGTTGTCTCATTTACAGAGGATGCAGAAACAGGCCCATGGAGTCTCCTGAACTCTATAATGCATTAAAAAGACTTTATCAAGCAACTCAGGGGACCATTGGAAATGCTTCCAGAAAGTTGCTATTCACACAAAGAATGGTGGAACAGAACTTTATCACCAGGCAGATGGGCTCATGTTATTGGGCGACTGAAATCGCTCCCTAAAACCCCGCAGACATTAGCCACACATGCTAAGTTGTTCCCATGCATTTACATATGTCTATTCAAATATAAATCTTTCATGACAAAGAAGTTACCCCATGTGGATTTTAAGACCAAATGTTGAACAGTAGAAATGGTTAAGTTAGGCTTAGATTTAAGTTTAAGTTTAGTAGAATAAGTTAACATGTACTTGCAAAATTCCTAATAATCAGTAGAACGTCTGTTGGGGGACCATCAAAATACAGTATTAACATAAATTATTAATCAGATATTCTACTAATACTTGACTTGTAGATGACATGTAGTTATTTAGTAGAATGTCCACTAATGTCTACTAGAAGTGGACCATCGAACAAGGTGTTATCAAAACCTAAAAGATAGAAGGTATCATAACGTTGTTACCTACAATTTGAGAAAGCCATTTCTTCAAAACTATGCTTGTGTTGCGCCAAAAGACTATCTAGGTGCCCTTTAGGTTTTGAGACACATCCCATATGTCATGTGTTAGAGCATGGTTACACTGCTAATGCAGTTAGGGACGTCATTCTACCTTTCTAGAGCTCGGAGGCCTGCCCACCTGCTAGCCTGGCTGATGACTGGATAATTAGATTGCTTTGCATCAGTGATCCCTTCTCCTGTAGAACATATCAGTATAATCCAAACACCATGCTGACTGGGGATTGGAGTACAGCGGATGGCCCATTCCAAACTGCTCATGGAAGGAGGTCACAAACAGAAAAGTTTCATCTAATAAGCTCACTGGAGTTGTCTGGAAAACAAAAGAAAGCTTGATTGCCATACCCTGATTAAATTTGCATATTCAAATACCCAAATAATTCATAGCACACACACTTCACCATCTTTTGTCTGCAATTAGTTTATTGCTCAAATTCTCTAGTTTGATTTACAGAAAACTCATCAGAAGAGATGCACATCTGTAGAATCAGAATAACACCACACTGTGGAAATTAAAATTGTTTGTGAGTGCTGTGTCATGTTGACATTAACATTCTCTTATAGTAACTCTGTTTTATGTACCAGCTGAGCTTTTAATTATAAAATCACTGGACATAATAATAAATTACCAGCACTTAGCTAATGTTAACTGGGAAATATAATTAATTACATTAAATTCCATGAAGAAAAAAAAAACATATTTACATGTTTAGTAAATCATGCATTTCATTAAGGCTCAGTTAACATAGTCCATACACTCTCCGCAATCTATAAATAAGGGATTCTTTGAATCTTTGTTTAATGTAAAAGTTTACTAAAAATGAATGATGTATTAATATTAAAAGCATTTTTAATTTATTGGGTATAGGAATGGTGAATTCTCTTGTATTTGCTTGTCATACTACCTCATTATCATGTCATTATCATCACAAAGTCTGATTTATTTACTTATGAGCTGTATGGAAGCTAAAGGCTTTAACTGAGCTGTGAATATCCTAAACCAATGGACAGTGTAGTACAAGTATGTCATGCAAGTAAACTGCCTATCCAGTGGATCATGCAATGAACACCAGTACCATAGTCTACTTTTTGGTGCCATGAATACCACTAAAAAACAACAGAACAATAATACTAGTAATAATACTAAATAATACTAAATTAGGAGATTACTATAAGCAGAGTTAAGAAAACAAGACAGAGGTGATTGGAACCTAATTTATGCTGATATTCACTGATAATTCTTCCTTCTGCGGAAGCAAAGACATTTTTTTTTTGCACTTGTGTTTAGTTAAAAAATAAATAAAATAAAATGGTAATACCACACGTTAGGTAAGTGACACCAAATGGTATTGATTCTTGAGTCACATGATGCAACAAATATATATGGCAGAAGAGAAACATTTCCATTTTTTCTTTTTTTTTTTATAGAACAATGTTTTTTTACCTTTAGGGGGAAAAAATGCAGTTGTGCTTTTTGTTGAGCATAATGTTTGATATAGCAGTCTTTTATGTTTCATATACAGTAGGTATAGAAAAGAATAACCCCCCTTTAAAATAATCACATTTCGTAGCGTAGCAGCTTGAAATGAAGATGGACACAGTTTTTGTTTTATCCAGCTGTATTTACTCAATGCAACTTTTAACACTCAAGTGAAAGATATCAACATTTCATAAATGAATAATAATAGTAATAATAAAAAGAAACAAAATCACTGAGTTTGAAAAAGGATCAACCCCTGTGTCAGTATTTTGTTGAACACCCTTTTGCTTTATTTATAGGCTTTAGTCTGTTGGTATTTGTCTCTATACTAACTTTGCACATTTAGACTTTGCAATATTTGTCCACTCTTATTGGCAGAACTTGCAGGATTTATATGGTTAAGCTGTATCTGGAAAAAAAAAATGTGTGTGTATGTGTATGTGTGTATATATAGAACTTGAGCTGTTTTATTATAATTTTAGCTTGAGCTTCCTTTTTCTGTGTGTGTGTGTGTGTGTGTGTTGTGCTTTAAATCGTCAACTGCATGGAAAAGAGCAGCTTGGACATTCTGCAAAAAATATTTTGTGATCAGAAACATGAAGGTAAGTTCACATTCACATAAATCAATGCTTTTTGTTGTTGTTGGGTAAAATATAGTTTTTTTAATCAGATGAGCACCCCAATGCCCATCCCAACACACAAAAAAGCATGAAAACGTCTGAAACCCCCGACTGCTAAAAGCTCTCAGAGTGCATTAATCCAATCCATATAACATCTGATGCAGATGCCAGGCTCTGATGAGTGGCTGAAGAGCATCCCTCCATGGTTTAGCTCTCACTTTCCTCTCACTCCCAGACTATCAATGCTTCACATGCCTGCTGGGAGAGTGTGTTCTAATTGCTGACACCACATCTCTGGGCACTCGGAAGTATGCAGCCCTCTTTGCAGGGTAGATAATCCATTACCATAAATCAGATGCACTGACATAGACAGGTGTTGCATGAATAATTAAAGCTTGCCACATTAGTGTCCATGTAGAAGCACCCAGTGTTGTTCGGCAAAAGATAAAAACACTGCAAAATTTATTGTTTAAAACAGGCCCACTTACAAACACAGATACGTCACATTTATGCATTGAAATATCCAAATTAGCAGCTAATGCATGCATAATTTACATTGTACTATCTTGCGCTGACCCATTGTATTGTATTTATATAGTGGCACTTTTTGGGTTCTCTACTATTTATAGTTGCTGTTTTGCACCTATATGTCACCTTTGGGATCAGTAAAGTGTGTTATGCCAGCAGTATGGGTATGAGGATATGTCCCACAGCCTTCATTTGGCTTTTTTCTCTAATTAAAAGAAAGTGGAACGTCACAAGGGCAAGTCAATTATGACAGAATTATTCCTTCAATTAGATCTTTAAAAAATGACAATCCCAGGTGATGGAGATGTTTTTAAGCTTCCAGAAGAAACAGGCAGGGCCTGAAGACAGTCCCCACAGGGAGTCCCAGCCGCGACCTTGTTGAACCCTGCAGAATGCATCAGGAATCCAATGAGGTGTATTGCAAGGGGCACTTTTGATAGGGACCACCCAAAGGAATTATTATCATGCACCAAGTGCTCCCCATGACTGAGAGTACGTGAATAATCAGGAGACAAATCAATAGTTTTAGAATGAAGCAGTTGGGGATTAAGTAATCTAAAAGCATAATAAAACAGCAGCTCAAGCAATTTTCTGATAGGCAAAGGTTTAAGCTTTCAATTCCCCCGTTTTTTTTTTTTTTTTTTTTTGCAAAACCATGCCATGTCAGCCACAAGCAATACTTGAGTTATGCAGGGTGTTCTAGCATGATGACATATCTGTATAAAAACTAAATGTCGAGTCGTACTTAGGTGGACCACAATGAACTCACATTTATTTGGAATTTCACTTCTGGTCAAATACTGTAACAAAATTATTTTGTACTGCTCTCTGAGGTCCACTTACAATGTTATCAAGATTTTGACATCTAAAAACATTAGATATTAACGAAATTAACATAATTTAGAAGTAATAGGCTATTTTCTGTCCAATTTTGACCCCCTTCGTCGGAAAATACTCTATTTGAATAGGCATGGCGGATTGTAGCCTCGGAAGTAAACGCTATGATTGCTATGAAAGTTCATCCACTCTTTCCTAATACTGGGATCAGAAGGAAGGCGATGCATAAACTGTTTTTCCACAGTTTTACACTGCACAGCATCTTGTCTTTGGTGCCATCTTTATCGACTGATTTCTGCATAGACCTGCATTTTCCTCTATCGTTATTTACACTACGTGCGTGAATCAGTGGGCGGGGCTAAACAGGCAGCACTTTAGAAGCAGGTGTTGATCATCTTCTGCGGAGGTGGGATTAAGCCACACGAATATGTCATAAAGTGGAACATTCCACAACATGGTTGTTTTGGCAGACTGGGTTTAATATAAGACGTTTTTCAATTAACGAGAAAGTTTTCAGTTCTGAAACCTACAGGATGTTTCTATAGTACAATGACCTCTTATATGCAGAGATGTATAGTAACGAAGCAGAACTACTTCACTACTGTACTTAAGTACTAAAAGGCGGTATCTGTACTTTACTAGAGTATTATTTTTTCTCCTACTTCCACTTTTACTTCAGTACATATTTTCGATGAGTTTAATACTTTTACTCCAATATTTTTTTTATGTGCTGCATCGTTACTCGTTACAATTATAAAAATGTTACAAATCATTCCATTACAAACCCACATTACCACTGCCAGAAGCTGGCACATCATTGAGCGAATTAAGCGATTAAGAAGACTGCGCGTGCTGACTGAACTGCTGTGAAGAGAGAGATGAACACCGAGATGAGCCAGATAATGACTCGTTCACGAGTCAAGAACCGATTGCACCGGTTTTCGGATCACCAGTAGTTCTTTCAGACAGTTCGATTCAATAAACCAGTTGAAGAAAACAGTTTACCGGTTCTTTTGCGCTCGACGTAATGGCGTCATTGGCATTGACTGCAAGCCTTTGGTTTACCCGTGCTAATAACATTAGCACAGAATCAGTTCAGAATCAATCACCAAAAGAATCAGTTCGGTTCAGATGCTCTGTGTGTCGGTTTGCTTTCACACTGAATCACACATGCGCAGTATCATCAGCTCCTCGGTTCTCGAATCGGACACTTCTGACAGAAACGGTTCTTGACCACTGATCTATAATATAAGTTATATATATAGATAAGTGTTCTTTACTCGTGAACGAGTCAGCCTGTTGTTCGTTATCTGGCTCGGCTCGGTGTTCATCTTCAGTTCTCTCTTCACAGCAGTTCAGTCAGTGTACTGTTTGAGTAAATGAATTACTCTGGGATATTGGTTTGTTTTAACTCAGAGGGAGTGTCAGCCACATTAAACAAGTTAAAAGCTTAAGTCATTTGTGGATTAATGCGTATTGGAGACGCGAACCGTTTAAAACTATTCAGTTCGATAGATCCGAAAAGATCTATCTATCGAAAGAGCCGGTTACATCAAATTATTCGTTCGCGAACCGGATATCACAAACTGCTTTGTTTTGAACTGTCTTACAACAGACACGGAAGAGAAGACAATGCTGAATAAAGTCGTCGTTTTTGCTATTTTTGGACCAAAATGTATTTTCGATGCTTCAAAAAATTCTAACTGACCCTCTGATGTCACATGGACTACTTTGATAATGTTTTTCTTACCTTTCTGGACATGGACAGTATACCGTACACACAGCTTCAATGGAGGGACTGAGAGCTCTCGGACTAAATCTAAAATATCTTAAACTGTGTTCCAAAAATAAACAGAGGTCTTACGGGTTTGAAACAACATGAGGGTAAGTTATTAATGACATAATTTTGCAAATTGAGCGATCTAACCCTTTAATCTGTTTTTTTGTTTACAAAAAGTTACAGTCAAAGTAATTGTGATTGTCCTTTAGGTTAATCATTTGAAATAGTAAAAACAATATGTTCAAACTTTTGACTACTTTCTTTAATAACTACATAATACTTGTACTTTTTACACAATACTTGTACTTTTACTTTCAGTACTTGAGTAGTAAATTTTCAAATAGACTACTTGCAATACTTAAGTACAAAAAATGTTGAATACTTTAGTACTTCTACTTAAGTGTGGTGCTTAAAGAGCACTTCAACTTCTACTCAAGTCATTTTTTTGATAGAGCACTTGTACTTTTACTCAAGTCTGGGTCTCTAGTACTTTATACATCTCTGCTTATATGTCAAAAGATCAAGGACATTTTGATTTCTCAGTTTATGACCCCTTTAAAGTACATTATAGATCTTTATATTTGACTGTAATAATATTTTGTTATGCTTTAAAAAGTAATAATTTTTGTGTGTTGACTAACACTGTGTCTACACTGGATGCGATCATTGTGCCGCAACAGCTAAAAGCAGTCTACACTGGATGCAACAAAATTTCTGTTGAAAATCATTTGTACTTTGTGTCAATACATCATGAATGTCGACATGTTGTAACATAAGTACATGTAAAGTACTTGATTATAAGTTTAACTGTAGATCTATCCAATAACACATTTAAAGTTAATATATTTGAATGTACCAAAATTGAATATAAAGTAAACTTGACTTATATTTAAAGACCTTTTTTTTTTTTTACTATATTTTTAATATAATAATGAAATTACAAAAAAAAACAATGTACTTAAGTCCTACTTATGTGGGCTAAAACACTCTAAACTGATTGCATTTAATATAAATGTAAGCTATAATATTATAGGGCAGCTGTGGCCTAATGGTTAGAGAATTGGAATTGTGAGTCTCGGTGCTGGAAAAAGTTGTAGGTGGGGGGGAGTGAATGAACAGTGCTCTCTTCCACCCTCGATATATATATAGCTGCCCACTGCTCCGGTTGTGTGTTCATGGTGTGTTCACTTCTCCCTGCTGTGTGTGTACTTGGATAGGTTAAATGCAGAGCACCAATTCCAAGTATGGGTTACTATACTTGGCAAATGTCACGACTTTCACTAATATATGTTCACTGAATTGTAAATAACACGTGAAAGTGTGTGAAAACATTACATTCAGTTTGCACTATTTTAAATATATTTTTAAAGTATATAAAATGTACTTTTAAAGCATGCTAAAGTGTACTTCTTTTTCACAAGTACATCTTCATTCCAAAGCTTTTCCAGCATCTATTGTGTAAAATAGAAAACATCGAATACAGTACATATCATGTCAGGGGATGTGTTAACCTAAAATGTTCTCTCATTTACAGAATTGATGGATAATCCAAGCTGTGCCTGTCATTTTGGCAGGTAGTATATTGTGTTTCCCTGCTTTAAAAACATTCTTACAGTAAAGGATGCTCATAGGGTGGAGAAGTGAAGAAAAGCGTAACATAAAAAAAAAAGTTTTAAAGTACATCCATGAAAATAGACGAAGTCGGTGAGGCATGAGATTTGGGGGTGAGGTTCTAAGAGCAGTCCAGTGGAATAATTCATGGGATATTGATAATTAACTCGGGTGACCAGATCGAAAGAGTGTGGCGTCTTGTCTCTTCTCAGCATTTAAAGAGCAGAATAAAAATAAAGTGCCAAGAACCCATAACAGAGCTTGATTACTACAAGAGCTCCTGCCACAAAAGTTCTAGTCATATCAATGTCACATTGAAAACTCTAAGCGTTACAATAATTTACTGATAGATAAAAAGAGATTGGAAAATCCATCAAAGCAATGGGCAATAATTATTTGTAGCATGGCCACTGTAGTACATATTACTGTGGTTAGAATCCATTCCTGACTCCAGAATGTTGTGTAAGTGATCGCAAAGCATTAAGGATACATTTACATTTGACTTTAAAGGAATAGTTCACCCAGAAATCAAAATTGGCTGAAAATGTACTCATGTAGATGTACATCTACAGTAGTTTTTCTTCATTGGAACAGGTTTGGAGAAATTTAGCATTACATCACTTGGGTATGGGTATGGGTGCCGCCACTGTAGGAAGTATTATTATGGATTATGGGCTAGAAGTGTGGCCAGAAGCAACAGTTTAAAGTTAAAACACCTTAACACTGGATTTGTTTATTGCAACCATGCAACTTCTCACTTCACAAGACTTCACAGGAGCATGTGGAATAATGGGGGATTATTGTAATGTCTGTATCAGCTGTTTGAACTATCATTATGATAGCACCCATTCACTGCAGAGGATACATTGTTGAATAAGTAATGCTAAATTTCGCCAAAACTGTTCTGATGAAGAAAAACTTGAGGTTGGCTGGAGGGTGAAATTCTTGGTTCCTCTTCAGGAACTCGAGCTGCGTCGAAAACGCTATGGGGAACGCATTTAGCGTGAGCGACTCTGAATATCATGTGTAATCTGTCCTATGGAAGAGTGTGACGTCACAGGCGGGATGACGTAAGCAACCAGGAAGCTATAAAAGCACATGCCGCACAGCTGGCATCAGCTTTGCGTTTTTCAGCAAACGCTCTGTGTGTGCATATTATTCTGTTTTGTCAGTCTTATTTATTGTTGTTTGTCACTATTAGCTCCTCAAAGAGTAAGCAATAGTCAAAGAGCAAAGCTAAGACGAGACATCTGAAAGGCGAATCCAGATCGCGTTTCAGATTGTGTGTTCCTCGCTACATCACGAGTGGGGATACACACAGTCTGTGCGCGGTCTGCCTGGGATCGAAGCACGCTGTTTCGGCTCTTGAGGGAGCCGACTGCCTGCACTGGTATGAGCCAGTGTGGACGCTTCGATGCCGGAGGGCTCTTCTCGAGAGGGAGTCTTTGCCAGCGTTCCTCGTGGTGTCGGTCCCAATTTCACTGAGGCGGAGCGGCGCCTGCATTCGCAGATAGATCTGCTGGAGGGTATGGAGACGGGCGCATCCCTATCTCCTACCTCACCCGCCAGATCTGCCCGATCTCTGGGTTCGGAAGCCCGAGCTGCGGTCCTTCCCCCAGAGTAAAGGCTGTTACGCACCGCTTTTCTTTCTCCGAGGAGATTGAAACGGAGGGTGTTGATGATCTCGCAGTTGCACAAACATCAGTTGCATAAACCTCAGTTGCACAGACATCAGTTGCACAAGCATCAGTTTCACAAGCGTATTATGCCTAAACTTTATAACGAGTAGCATTAATGAGGAGCACAGCTCGCGCAGTAAGCTCTTGGGAAAAATAAGGGGGCTGACTGTGCTTCTCGCATATCTGGGGATGGGCTGAAGACGGTTCTTCCTATCTCCACCCGTGTTCCCTAAATCTAGAGTTCGTTCTCGAGGTTCAGAAACATGCGCAGCGGTTCCTTCCACTCTGTAAACTCACAGCTGTAGCTATTTATATCCGAGGAGATAAATACTGTTTGTGTGACTAAGCTCAGTTATGTTAAGTTCAAAATGCTCATTATAAAGCATGTTGTATCACAAATCAGGTCCGAGGACTGGTTTGTCATGACCGATCTCATATTCGCATACTTCCATGTCTCCATTTTCCACAACACAGGAAGTTTCTGAGGTTTGCTTTCGGGGGCGAAGCACACCGATATCGAGTACTTCCTTTCGGCCTTGCACTCTCACCTTGCATACGAAATAATTTCAACGAGCTCTAGCTCAATTACAGCACATGGCGGTTTGACATCGAGATGTCGTTCTCGCTCACATGGAGGAGCAGGGTTTGAGACTGAACACCAGAAAACCACCTATCTAGGTGTAGTGTGGGATCCAACCACAATGCAGGCACGTCTGTCCCCTGCTCATATCGAGTCGATCCTCATGTCAGTCAAGAGAGTCAAAGAAGGCCAGTCACTCACTGTCAAACAATTTAAGTGATTGTTGGGTCTGATGGCAGCTGCGTCCAACGTGATACCTCTTGGCCTGCTGTACATGAGACCCCTACACTGGTAGCTCAAGACCAAGGGATTTTCCCCGAGGGGCAATCCACTTCGAACTATCAAGGTCACACGGCGATGCCTCTGTGCCTTAGACATGTGGAAGAAACCTTGGTTGTTGAATCAGGGCCCGGTGCTGGGAGCTCCTTGTTGCCGTGGAACACTAGAGATGGATGCGTCCCTCACTGGCTGGGGTGCGGTCATGAGTGGCCACCCTGCCCATGGTCTGTGGAGGGGTTGCCATCTGACATGGCATATCAATTTTCTAGAGATGCTAGCCATCTATCGAGCACTAAAATACTTCCCCCCAGACCTGAGGGGTCACCATGTGTTAGTGCTCACCGACAACACAGCGGTGGTCTCTTATTTCAACCACCAGGGAGGTCTGCGTTCGCGCCCCTTGTACAAGCTGGTGCACCAGATCCTTGTGTTGTCCCAGGGCAAACTCCTCTCATTAAGAGCAGTGTATATTCCTGGAAAACTAAATATGGTAGCAGACATACTGTCGAGGCAGGGGCAGAGGCCCGGGGAATGGAAACTTCACCCCGAAGTGGTTGAAGCAGTTAGTGGGTATTTTTAGCAAAGCTAAAGTGGACCTCTTTGCGACTCGAGAGACATCGCAATGTCCCCTCTGGTTCTCTCTAGTTCATCCAGCTCCTCCAGGACTGGACGCTATGGTATAGACCTGGCTGAGGCTTCGTCTGTACGCATATCCCCCTATTGCTCTGCTCCCGGGAGTTCTGGCAAGAGTACGCCGGGATGGGGTCCGTCTTTTGTTAGTAGCCCCGTTCTGGTCGGGCCGAGTATGGTTCCCAGATCTGATCTCGCTCCTCGACGGCTTTCCGTGGGAGATACTGATCGGGACAGACCTACTCTCACAGGCGCAGGGCACAATAATTCACCCTCGCCCGGAGTTGTGGAAGCTGTGGGTGTCGCCCCTGAGGGGGCACAGCTCATAGCATCTGGTCTCTCAACCGAGGTTGTTGGCTTTATCTTATCTTAAGGTTTACGTGGCGCTCATTGCGGCCTACCATGTCCCTCTCACTGGTCAGTCTTTGGGAAGACAACCCTAGTTACACGTTTCCTCCGCGGTGCGCTGAGGCTGAGGCCTCCAGTACTGTCCCGTATCCTCCCTTCCGGGAGTCTGACCAGAAGTAGCTAGTTGTATGTATCCAGCTCGAGTGCTGGACACATACGTCCACAGTTTTGTCCTGAAGAGAAAATCAGACCAATTGCTAGTGAGCTACGGTCCCCCCAAAAGGGGCTTTCCTGCATCTAAGCAGATAGTTGAGGCTATCAACGCCATCTATGAGTCCTCTGGTCTTCCCCCGCTGTTGGGAGCCAAGGCTCACTCCACAAGGGGTATGGCGGTCTCCAAGGCCTTCTTAGCGGGGGCGTCCATGCTGGACATCTGCAACGCTGCGGGGTGGTCCACTCTCTTCACATTCGCAAGGTTTTATGGCCTAGATATGCCAGTTACTCCAGACGCTTCTGTTCTCTCGTCCTAAGCTATGCTCTTCGGATACACACTAGGCAGGGATTTGGTAGTCTGGCAGCGTGGGCATATCATTCCCTGTAGCTCGAATTCCTGAAGAGGAATGTCTCTAGGTTACGCATGTAACCATTGTTCCTCGAGGGAACGAGACGCTGCGTCTCGATTCCATAACCCCCGGCACCCCTGCCGGTGCTTGCTGGTACTCGAAGCTGATGCCAGCTGTGCGGCATGTGCTTTTATAGCTTCCTGGTCGCTTACGTCACCCCGCCCGGGACGTCACACTCTTCCATAAAAAGGATTACACATGATATTCAGAGTGGCTCATGCTAAACGCGGTCCCCATAGTGTTTTCGATGCAGCGTCTCGTTACCTCGAGGAACCATGGTTACATGCGTAACCTAGAGACGTTTTCAGCTAATTTTCATTTATGGCTAAACTATTCTTTTAAAGTGGTCAAGTGCTGATTTTTATCCAATCATAATAACAGGTGCAATGAAGGCCTTCAGGTTACTTATCTAGTTCCTTACCATTGAATTCTGGGAGGACACACTCATTCTTGATAAAATAGTTATCTTAATACTCAATTCTATGTCCAACATACTTTGTTGAGAAAGCGAATCCATCAAAATCAATTTACAAGACCTTCCACTGCTCCTCTTCATCTAGAACACAAAACACCAGACACCTTTTAAAAATATACATCACATTTATTTCAACTGTTACAGACCAGCTTTGCTCTGTCAACAGAAATGTTTGGGCATGACGAGTCCAAACCCTTTATGGTTCGTCCATCAGCCCCCCCGTTGCCCAGCAACCTTGCTAGTTCTCAAACCCCACTGAATGTAACAAAAATTAAAACTGAAGTGCAAAAACTTGGACCCAGCCGACCGAAACACAACACTGTTCCACTTTTTTTTTCTCTAAAGGTAACACAATGTACAAAAAGCAAGTCTGGAAATAGTAAGATTTTCAGCACTATAAAAAAATTTTTTTCTTTTTTTTTCTTTGTTGTCTCCACACTCTCCACACGTAAATAAGAAAACAATGCACTTATTTCTATTGAGCTTACTCTGCGTTTGCTTGTTGGGCAGCCGAAGGGTCAAACGAATGCAGTAATGTAAATAGGGAAACCACAGCGGCACAGAGCTGCGGGCGGCCTCAGCAGCTTGGAGAGCTGTTTCGGAAAGCAGTCCATAAGAAAAAAAAAACTCTCTTACAGTTTTGTGGAAATTTTAAACAACTGTCTCCAAACTTTGTACAGCATGATACTACAACGATATTCCAAACAGAAATCTGGAAACAAATATGCCCAGAAAATAAAAACAATGGAGTTGTCTTGATTTGGAGGCATTTCTTGATGCTTGGAAAAAAAGCGTTTCCCTTTGGCTGGCCCTTAGGTCCTCCTGATGGTACAGGCCAAAGCAGGCAGTCTGTGTGGAGGAGGGAGAGCCCATCCCCTTCATACAGAGGTGGCTGGGAGTGGTCTTCAGAAGGAAGGCAGAGGGAACGTTTAAAGGAACAGTACATGACTCAGTAGCCTCACAAAGGAAAACAAGGCACCATTAATGACAGGAAAAGAGCAGTCCATGTCAAGCCTGGAGACAGAGTCTGGACAGAGAGCTGGCCACTTTTCGCACGCACTCCTGGAATTGAGAAAAAAAAAAGAGAGAAATTAGAAATTTATGTATTGTAACATCAGTTCACATGATGCTCATGAAAACAGTGTACATTTTTAAACTTTATAGTTGAGACGTAACAAACTTCTTTTTGTGAAATATTTTATTTCTAACAAGAAGAAAAAAAAAACAACCTTTTGGTTACATCAGAGAAACCCCTTTCACCAAAAATATCTACTTATTTTTTTATCTACTTATTTATTATTATAATTTTTTTACGATTTTAAGTTTAAGTTTCAATCACACATTAGCATTTTCACAATTTTCTGATGTCAATTAATGGTCACATGACATCCAGATAAAGAAAATATCTTTTTGATTATTTAATTTGGATTGTTTTTATTGCTATATTTTTCATTTATATGATTTGTACACTTTATCAACTCATGAACCCTAGACTTTTCCCTGAAAAGAACTCTCGGTGGTTCTCGATCCCCAGTTTCTGTTTAAATTAACTTAATTGATTGATTTAAATTGACCAAAAACAATAAATTATTAAAACCTTAAGAAAAATGTAAATGAAGAAAAAACATATGAATAAAAACTTAAATGAATTAATACAAACTATACTGTATATACTATAATAAATGTTATCTCAATTTTATTAAAATACCACTGGTGGGAGATCTTCAATATTTAAACTTTTCATTAATCTTTCACGTTCACGTTTATTGGTTTAAATAGAAAATAAAAATAAATCATTTAAAGTGTGCACACACTGACATCACTGTAGTTTTCAAAGAAGCAGTTTGATATGAGGATGGAGTATCAGCTATTACCAACAGCAAACAATAGACTCTGATCTGTTTCAATCTGAAAGTAGCTTAAGACTAAACTTATCTAAAAAACAATGTTTGAATGCAGTCTGGGCAATTTTAAAGAGGTTTGAGCTGTAATAACTGCAGAAAGTTGTGGAGAAGTAAAAGGCCACACAGAGCTACTTTGCAAGTACTATAATTACATTTTACATAGCAGAAAGAAAATACAGGTCTTGGGGATAAAAGCAAAAACGAATTTGGTAATATTTGCTCTAAAATAGCCCACTAGTCCTAGTAGTATAATGATGGTAAGCTTCAAATTTGTCTTTCCTTTTGAGAGAGGAGGAAAACTTAATTGGTTGTGTTGATGTGCAAAGGGAAGGTAATTAAAGGGGAATTATGCGGAAGCAGTCAAGCCTAATGGCATATGTACACATCCTCAAATCTAAAAAACCACCCAGTGAATGTGACCCGAGCCATCGCCTACCTGAAGAGGTGAGCACTCTGACCTGAGCGCTGGCGGCTCCTTCACCTCCTTCGCTGACTGCGCGCACCTCGATGATGTATGTTCCCCCCTCAGGTAGCGTCAGGACCACGGCTGAGTTTGGAGTCCTCATGACTTGGCTGTGGCCCCGTCCCTCTTGACGCAATAATACCTACAATGACAAAAAAAACAACAACAAACAACAACCTTCAAACTTGTACAGTTATGTTGTGTTTTACTTTACATCCAAAGTATCTGTGTGCGATACTGACCTTGTACCCAATGACTTCTGACTCATTGTCCCTTGCTTTCACTGGATCCCAGGATAAAGAAACATTGTTTCCCTCCTGAATCCACATCACGTTGCCTGGGGGTAGACTTGGGGCTTAAAAGACAGTCAAAGAGAGAAAGATAACCAACTAAAAAGATAAAAAGCTCTATAAAAGCTCTGTAATGAACAATAATCAGATTAAATGTATATACAAACTATTATCCTCCTCTCAAGAAAATAAGCACTTCTGGTTCCATCATCAATGGATCAAAATCAATGGGTTGTTTTTTAATAGGGTTTTTGGTTAAACGCCTGAAATCAATCTGTGGTAAACACAAGCTAAATATATATTTTTTTACGTTTTATTCTACACAATATACATGAAATACATCAATGATACCACCTTGTAATTATAAAAAAACTTTTACTTGTCTTGAAAACACCAGTATACAATATTTAAATTAGACTGCAGAGGTTGTAGGACACATTAAATCAGATTTTTATTTTTGGCAATAGTATTTAGGCTTTAAAATGTACCAAGGTTTTTGGTAAAACATAATACCAAGAGGAATACAAAGAGTACATGTCTAAGAGCTTTATTGATTCATTCATTCATTATTTGACAATTTTCTTGGATCTTGAACAGTCTTATTTGTCACTGAAGCTTTTTAATTTTATAAAAGAGCTGTTTCAAGGGAACTCACCATTTTTCTTGGTGCTGATCTTGATGGGTGAGCTGGCTGGTCCTTGACCAACGCTGTTGAATCCCTTCACAGAGATCAGATATTGCGTGTTTCCCTCCAGCCCCGTCAGCAGCAGGGTAGTCTCATTCCCCGTCGTCCTCTTCTTCTTCCCCGTCTCCTCCTGCTCCATGTCCTTCCAGAAGCTCACCTGTTCCCAACAAGACAATCTGCTTCACTTTCTGTCTTTGATTCATTTAAGATTGTTTTGTAGTGAGAAAGAAAACGAGACTGAGTTGCCTCAATAAATCAAAAAGTGTAAGTAGCAAATTTCATGAGATATTGCGTCCCTTGGTTTTGGTCATACATTTTGCATGAAGGGCATAATAGGCGAGCATGTAATACTGTTATCTCCCTGTGATGAAATATGATAATCTTTCTCATTGGAGGACAAAACTGTGTAATTTCACTGCAAATAATACATATAAATAAATAAATATTTTCTTTATTCAGAAAGCATAACAGTTGCAGAAATTATTAGGAAAACAAGAGGTTCACAATCATATATGTGCCTCTTTTTTTCCAAAACCAATGAGCTGCCTTTCTGTCTACCGCCTACATAGGCAGTTGCCTTCTCAGGCAACATCCTAACCATCTTAGAACCTCATAAGTGACTGTTTTGGAACATTCTGCATAGGCAGCAATTGTCATACATTGCTCCTCAGAAGACTTGACTTTAGAGTTGTACTGTTAGTATTTTGCTAAGCTAATACCACTTGAATGTGCTTTAATGGGTCATGAATTGAGAAATAAAGATTCCCTTTATCTTTTGACATGTAAGAGCTCATCTTACTGTAAAAACATCCTGCAAGTTTCAGAATTCAAAACATTCTTGTTAGTCTAAAAACAGCTTATATTAAAGCCAGTCTACCAAAATGGCAGTTTGTGGAATGTGCCACTTTATGACTTAGTGTAGCTAAAGACCTCCTCCACAGAACAAGATCAACAGCTGCTTCAACATCATTGCCTGGTTAGCCCTGTCCACCGATTCACACATGTATTGTAAATAATGAGAGAGGCAAATGCAGGTCTACGCAGAAACCAAATGATAAAGATTCCTTTACAAGACACAATTCAAAGCAGGATTTTCAGAAAGACTTAAATAAAGCGTCCATCTATGAAGGCTTTAGACTCTCAAACATACACAACTGTTATGCCAATCATAGCAGTGGGCGTTTACTTCTAAATCTACAATCCACCACACACCTATTCAAACAGAGCAGCCCAAAGGATAATAAAAACGTTATAAGAAGACCTCAGAGAACAGTACAAAATAATAATAATAAAAAGTTTATGACCCTTTAAAAACATATAGAACACACATTTACTGTATTGAGAAACATGATTTGTTTTTAATTAGATTAGGTACTATACTGTTATTTTATGTCTATATGTATGTGTGTCTATATAGTTTTTATTAGTTTTTAGTACATTAAGTTAAACTAAATTACTGTTACAAAGATTGAAATACTAGCTGAAATGAAACCAGTTTTTATATATTATTTCAGGTAATGTTTATTTTTACAAAAATCTTTAATGAATAGAAAGATAAAAAAGAAAAGCATTTATTTTAAATAAATTGTTTGCAATAATTTAAACGTCTTAGCTGTCATTTTTGATCAGTGAAATAATCCTTACTGAATTAAAGTGTTAATTTCTATATAAATTAATTCTTACTAACCCCAAACTTCTGAAAGTTACAGTCAATAATCAATCAATCAATCAATCAATCAATCAATCAGTGAAATAAAATATATCATGGTTTCCACAAGCTCCAAATCAGCATTTTAGAATTATTTCTAAAAGATCATGTGACACTGAAGACTGGAGTAATGGTTCTTGTAAATCTAATACATATTAATATTAATACACTAATATGTATTAAATATACATATTCAACATATATATATATATATATATATATATATATATATATTACATTATGTCTTAGATCTAATAAATCCAGCCTTGGTGAGCATAAGAGGCTTCTTTTAAAAACATTACAAAATCTTACTGACCCCAGACTTTTGAACACTTATATAATATATATATATATATATATATATATATATATATATTATATTTTCATATTAATCATATACACACAACAAATATTTTTCTTAGATTTCCACCATACATTATGCTGTCTAGGTAGGCAGCAAAACCATCTATTCATTCATTTCTCCCTCTCTTACCTCATATCCTTGGGGTCTTCCAGGGCCAGGATTGGGTGGCTTCCAAATCACTTTAATTTCGGAGGAGGAGATTGCGAATGCCTGCACTTCTGAAGGAGGCTCCCTGGGTTCTGCAATTTAAAAGTAGAATACTTAAGATTTCATAACAAATAACATATAAAACTAATCTCAAATCATACATCATACCTGCTTGATGAAGTGTTTGCAATACATTTCATTAATATCTCTTATGTGTTAATAGTCAGAGCGAAGAGTCTAAGCGAATGTAAATGGTAAGTTGCGAAGCCCTGTGATCATGAGGGAGAATCCCTCCATGAGAGATGACAGAGACACATCCATCATATTAGCAGCAGTCACAGCAAACATCACTTGCATGGTTACAATTAAATCAGCCTGACACAGTGTGATCATACACTGAAACTGTTTGGTCCTCTTGATAATTTCTGTGTTCAAGTCCACACCAACAATTAAAATTATATCATCATTTCCCCATCAGGTGCAAGACAAAATTAGAAATTCTGATGAGTTGTGCTTTTAAAAAGAATACAAAAGTACAATAAAAGCAGTCTACATGCCTAATGCACCATATTCTAAGTCATATGATCAACTGAATTTTAGGTCATTATTGACAGAATTCTGTCTAGTTCTCCTTGTCTAATTGGAATTGATATTTCAAATCAAATCTTTTCAGTGAAATCAGTTGATCTAGTTCACAAATGTGACTCATTCGGTTCTCAAGTTCTACTCACTCAATGATCCCATCAAAATGGTTAACCAGCTTCAAAAAAGTAACAAAAAATAAAAAATAAAAATAATACTAATTGTCTAGCACCACTCTTTTTTAACCAATCACAAAGAAAAGTGACTTGTTAACCATACAATCAAGAAACAATTGTAATGTATACCCTTGTGTAAACGAAGTGTGCTTAAGTGTATTAAATATGCTACTTTAAGAAATACTAAAGCACATGTAAAATACTGGATTATAATTTGAACTGTAAGTGTGTTATTTGATAATACCTTTAAAGAATTTATTTGATCTGGACTAAATTGCAACTTCATTAAAATACATTTAAATGTATGACATACAAGTTTCACAAGAAATACAAAGTTTTTATTATTTACTATAAAAAACAAAACAAATAATTAAATAATATTATTAAATTATTTATTATTATATACTAAAGTTTTAGTTTGCCATAAATACTTGTCAGACATTTGTCAGTACACTTTAGCCATATTTCAAATAACTGTGAAATTACATGAAACAATGTACTTAATTACTACTTATGTTAGCCAAAAAAACGTGCATTTAATATAAATTTAAGCTAATACATTTTCGGTTAACTATAAAACACTGTGAAATTACATATACGTACAATTTACTTAATTCCTACGTATATGAACCAAAAATAACTCTAAAGTTCAACTAACTTCTTTTTGTCAGGATTCTGGACTGTCTGTTGTGTTTTACCTCTGTCTTAGTTCCTGTTTTCCTTGTTGGTCATGTTTCCTGGTCTTGTTTAGTCTGATGATTACTTGATGATTCCATGCACCAGGGTTCCCCTGACTGATTGCCCTGTGTTTATAAGCCCCAGTCTGTTCAGTTTGGTTTTGTTAGTTCTACTTATTGATGTCAACCTCTACTGCTACTTGTATTCTCCTGGTTCCTTTGATTAAAATCTTACTTGTTGATGTATTCTACGTCTCTTTGTTCCTCCCATTCCCTTGCTCCAGTGAAGAGTGACAGAAGACCCGACCAAAACAGTTACCTCCATATGTGTCCCTCCATTTTTGTTTCCATTTTTTCCTCAGTTTTTTGTTTCCGTTGTGTCTATGGATCCTCTCCTTCGTCCAGATCGCTCTAGGGCCACACCACACTGTTCCTGGTGCTTGCCAACACGCTCTGTGCATTCTTCACCACGGCTGAGGGTGAGCTATATATGGAGCGACGACTTTGCCACACCAAAGAGGAGAGGGCTCCCATTCCTAAGTTCTGGCCTGAAAGCCCGGATACTCACAAATGCCTGCCCTCCCACCCGCTTCTGCCTCCTCCTCCGCTGTAGTCTGGCAGCCCCTCTGCTCACCCTCAGCCCACCATCTATGCCGTGTGAGATCTGCGGGACTACCATCCTCCAGCGTAGCTGTGGCTGGAGTTTCCTTTGACTCCGCCTCCAGCCTCGAAGCCCTGTACTCCTCCTTGGCCTGTGGACCCGTCAGCTCCACCATGGCTCCTAGCCCCCTCCTCTCCACCATGGTCGGCAGTCCACTAGCTCTGCCAGGCTCCCTCATCTCTCCGGCTCTGCCTTGGTCTGGTGTCGACCATCCTGTGTCTCTGGGCTCCACTCCTCTGGCTTCGCCTCGTCCCTTTGTCCCTCTGGCTCAGTCAGGATCCTTCATCCCCTTGGCTTCTCCTCAGTCCTCTGTCACTCTGGCTCCACTGTGGCCTTCCAGATCCATGCCTTTGTGTCAGTCACCGGCCCCATCTGCTCCACCTAGGACCCTGGCTCATGGGCTCTCTGTCTTCATCTCGGGCTTCTCCACCACCCACGGAGTCGACGGTCCGTCCTCCTCTTGACCCTCAAGTTACCACCCATGTCCCCCATCTGTTGTTCTACGGCGCGAAGACGTGCCTTCCGGTAGGGGTAATGTCAGGATACTGGACTGTCTGTCATGTCTTAGTTCCTGTTTTTCTTTTTTGGTCTTGTTTCATGTTCTTGTTTAGTTTGATTACTTTATGATTCCATGCACCTGTGTTCCCCTGATTGCCCTGTGATTATAAGCCCCAGTCGGTTCAGTTTGGTTTTGTCGGGTCTACTTGTTGATGTCAACCTCTCCTGTTACGTGTGTTTTCCTGGTTCATCTGATGTCATTAAAAGCTTACTTCTTGATGTACTGCACATCTCCAAGTTCCTCCTGTTCCCCAGCATAGCATGACACATTTAATATAATACATTTTCTGTTAACTCTAAATAATATATAATTAAGTGTCTGAAAACATTGTATTCAGTTCACTTAAGTATATTATTTTTATTTCACTAATATGTATTGTTAATATATACAGTATATATATATTGTGGCAGGAGGAGCAAATGACAGACACAGTGAGCGTGTTGCAGGCCTCGGAGAGGCTTTTATTAACAGAAAATAAAGCAAAACAGGAAAATAAAGTGTCCAAAGGGGGAGAGTGTCCAAAACAACAGGGAATCTGGTGTCCTCATCGTGCTGCGGGGTTCCTGTGGGTCAGGCAGTGTTCACGGAGGAAGGGTCGAGGTAAGGGGCTGGGCTCTTCAACAGCAGCGGTGATGAGTAGGCTTGTCGCGATAGTCGTTAAATCAATTAATCGCACGAAAAAAAAAATTAGCTCTATTTTTTCAGCCACGATAATTTATTTTTTTATTTTTTATTTAACAATTTTTACATGTCATGATGTGGGGTTAGTCTGGAGCGCAGCCTGTGGACTGCCCACGGCAGAAAACACCCTCTCCGATGGCACAGATGTCCCGGGAATAAAGAGATAACGTCTCCAGCTTTGGGAAGCGCCTTTCATTTGCTTGTGGATGTTTGCGTCGCAAATTTATGGAGAAAAGTAAAAAAACCTCTCTTTTTTAAAAAACAAAAGGGAATATCACCCCGAAGGAAGCTGATTGAGTTGGTCCTTGTCACATGGCCTGATGCGCTTGCGTCATTCTGAAAAGCTGAGATGTTTTTAACTAGATGTGGTGTGGACGCGCCTGGAAAAAACGTGCGCGTTTGCGTCTCTTCCATTATGAGCGTGCATCCGGCATTTTAAATAACGAACTTGAGCACGTGTACCTGCGTTATTATGCCATTATCATTATATTATTTTAAACTGGTCTTAGGAGACAATATTATCGTTTATCGCGATAATTTCTTATATGTGAACAAAATTTGTTATCGTGACAGGCCTAGTGATGAGACTCCATTTACAACTCCTGTCAGGAGTCTGGTGAAGGGCGGCGATGGGGTGCCAATGAAAATTAGGGGGGAGGCAGCTGACTTGTCACAATATATATATATATATATATATATATATATATATAGTTATAGTTATACTAAAATGTATTTCTTTTTTCAAAAGGGTATATAATGTTTACTCTCAGTATGTGTACTGTTGGATTTAGCATTTTGACTTTTGTACATTTATACTGTAGTACCTGCATCTTAAAATATGGCCACGATGTCATACAATACATCCATATACAGCCCAGGATTAGCTGTTTGGTGATGTACTTAAAAGTTAAAAAAACTCTGTCTATACTGTTGAGCTGCGCGTTATTGAAGTTATAGAAGGCAGAAATATATCCCATCAATCAGAACAAGGACACATCTGACCCTCACCTCCCTCTGCAGAGAACACAGTAACCACCTCGCTGAATGGCCCATCTCCTTTGTTGTTATACACCCCCACCCGCACCTCAAATGGTGTGAGAGGAGGGAAGGTCTCGTCTCTGTATTTATAGGTGGTGGAGTCTGCCGAGGTCACCATTTTCTCTTTCCACCCACGTGTGCCATTGGCTCGGAATGCCACGATGTAGCCGAAACCTTCTCCATTTTGGAATTCTTCAGAGATGGGCTGAGAATGAAAAAAAGACAATTCTTATGTGCTCTGGATTTATTTCCAGGATGATAATGTTTCAAAGTCACACTGTTTACAAAAATTCTTAAAATATCGCTCAAAATATCTGAGTTTGCTTAAAAAATAAATAAAAAATGAATAAATAAATAAAAAAATCTCTGCAGTGGGATTGGAAATTGGAAAAGGTTCCTAATAACAAACAGCCAGCTGAGCTCGGAGAAATGAGGGAAGGGTAAACGGTCACGCAGCAGGTTATTTATGGAGAATTTTGCTTGAGAATTATCAGCCCTGAAGATGTAGTCTGGCCAATTATTTGACTCCAGCACAATCCTGTGTAATGAAATAAATACATAAAAATGCTATTTTCTGGTTATATTAGCAGGTGCTAGTTAAAAAATAACTTCAACTAAATTAAAGTTTAAAATTCAATCGTGTCCTCAATTAACTGTGTGGAAACTGAATGTTAAAAGCATATTATGTTAAAGAGTCAACACAGCCGTGCTGGAACAACGCCACTGACATCTGAACATTTAGCTCTGATTCTAATAATAATTATAGCTTTCAAAATATCAGAGCCAGCGTTGATTTTATTACTATTATTTAAGTCAAAAAGAAAATCAGAATTGAACCTACTTACAATACATCCTTTGGTAACACTTTATTTTAAGGTGTCCTTTTTACACGTTACGTGTTCTTACTATTAACATAACAATTAATTATGCATAATTACATGCAAGTAACCCTAATCTTTCTTTCTTTCTCTTTCTTTCTTTCTTTCTTTCTTTCTTTCTTTCTTTCTTTCTTTCTTTCTTTCTTTCTTTCTTTCTTTCTTTCTTTCTCTTTCTTTCTTTCTTCTTTATTCTATTTATTTTATTTCATGTGCTTACATGTCCGAACATCCTATCCATTTTATTTTTAGTTAATTATATTATCAAATTACTTTCCCTTAAAAGAGACTCTATAACTACTCAATGCCATTTATGTAGTGGTTTACAACACAGGTTAATTTTACATCCTGCACAATATTTGGCTGATCTACAAATCTCCCCCCCCCCCCACACCCATCATACAGCTTCAGAAACACAGAGAAGCTTTAAACAAGTAACCACAAAATAATTTCAATCTCCATTTTTTTCCAGTTAAATGACATTCTTTGTTATGTCGTTCAGACAAAGAAGCAACACTAAATGGCACAGAATTACATCAAAATGTCAAAGACTCCCAAATGAATCGGGGAGACTTTCAGTTGTAATGAAACAGATGACTTGTGAATGTCAAGCACTTTGATTGTGAGCCTGAACACATCAATTAAAGGTGTGCTAATTCAACACATCCAAGCATACAACGAGAGCCCGCCATTGTTCTGTGAACCATATCAATGTCTTTTAAAAGGGCTTGGTTCAGGCCCTCAAGTAAATAAAATGTGCGGGTGATGCCATTTTGTGAATAATGAGTCAAATATCAATTAATCTATGGTGCAATGGTGGTGTCTTTGGAAATCACCTAGTGATAGTGAATGATGAATGCTAATGCTCTGCTTTAGATTGAAGTCCTTGAACACTTCACTGATTAAAATGTATAGTATCAATATTTTATTATTTATTATGCACCTTTTCCCTGTGAACCTGTTTTTCAATCTTGCTGTGTACAATTAAAGTAGTCCACAAATCTTGTGAGACTTCGTGAGAGCCACTTGTTTATGAATTTAACATCACAGTGCAGTGTTTGCTGCTGGTTCCTGGTGCACGCACTTGATGCAATTAACAAATGATCCTACACAATCCTATCTGATAAAACTGTATGGACGCATTCAAAGTTTTTCAGACAGCTGCGAATGGTGACTTTATTCTACATTAAATGATCGCAAACATATTAACATTTTAGAGTTCAACATATTATGCAGAATGAACTAGGTTTCCACTGTGTACTACCAAACTTCAAAATACAAGTGGTGAGAAGGTATTTTCCAAATGAACTCTGTTGAGGAGTGACTCAGATCCAGGTTTGGAATGTTTTATTTGAGTCTAGTGGTTTAGGTGCTGTTCACACAGGAATCCAAAGGTTGACTCCTTAAATCAAAAACACGAACAATTAACAGCCAAATATGTGTGTCTGACATATCTCTAAATTAAAAATACCAAAAATAAACAACACAAGCGCCTCGCATGATTTTGTCAGTGAAAACTGCATTGCTGTGCTGTGTGAAGTGCATGAATTAAAACAATGTTCAGGACTACATTATATATATATATATATATATATATATATATATATATATATATATATATATATATATATATATATATATATATATATATATATAAATAATATAATATTGCATTGAAAAAAAAAACCTTGTCATCAAGGGAATACATTTAATGTAAAAGAACAAACAGTTATTTTAAATTACAATAATATTAAACATTTTTGTAAATGGTAAATAATTCATAATAATAAAAAGCCCCTGCTCTTAAGACACATCCACACAATAATAGAGGAAATGCAGTATTAGAATATACTATTTGATGTTGTGATACTTGATCTAGTACCATAAGACACACACACACACACACACAAAAAAGGTATTGCAACAACTTTTTTCCGTCCCCCCCACCCCTCGCCATTATAGAAATTAGTGTTGGGTGATATGGTCATTTTTCAAATCATCATATCGTCAGCCCGTGAGATCGATGAGACATGATATTATCGTGCATGGGTGGAGCAAGCGAGACTCAGAGAGACTCTTTGTTCTTGTCATAGCATAACTATTTGGTGTTTTACAATGCGCAGGTGCGCAAGAGAGAGCCTATGGGATCACAAATAATCAAAAAAATAAACTATCTTTAAACATACTGATAAACTAATGTTAAATATAAAAATACTTTAAAACAGCTAGTTCATATATAGTCGGTCACAACTGTCATATTGTGCGTACTGTGACAAATCTGCCGCATCTGCGCACAGAAGTTATCAGTCTAAATGTTCTGCAAAATCAGTCAACGGTGAAATTAATTTAAAGTCCAACAGTTTTACACTAATATTGGACATAAACGAACACGTTAAAGTATTTAAAACAGGTAAGTTAATATATTTGGAGTAAAGTTGAATTGAACTGAAGCATCAGTCATACAGTGCTTCGGACCGCACGCCCCATTAACGAGATCGACGCACCACCACAGAAACAAGAATGAGATGTATTCTAACATAACTATGGCATTAAACTCCGTTAGTGAGGGCTCATTTAAAATATTGCACATATATAGGCCATTCAGATTACTTGTTAAAGTGCAATGGAATTCCTTATATCTGCAGACGATGTACGTCTGTTTGTGGATGGAGACTTTTTAACGGCCAAAATGATGTAATTTGCATGCATCACATTATAGTGAGGTGTGCTGAAAATAATAACAAGGCGGCAGAGCGAACTTATCATCTATAGTGGTTCTCATGAGAACCACTATGGATGATAAGTTTGCTCTGCCGCCTTGTTATTATTTTGTCTTTACTTTATTTCTATCGCCAAGAAAGAGTTAATCTCTCACGTATGAGAAGAGCGCATTGCCGTGTACCAGCCATTAAATGTGTGGGATACCAACTCCTCGTTTTCTATCTCTTTCATTTCATGGATTTAACGAGTTATCTGAGACAAAGCGTTACAACTTCTTAATCGACTTCAGTCTCTAATCCTCTTTAGCGTGCGTGCTGTGTGAAATGCGGTGCTGAAGTGAAATAGCTGGGCAGTTTGATAGCCGAATTATAATAGGCCTCCTAATAAAAATTACCAATAATAATAGTTATTATTATTATAATTTAATACATTAATAGGATAATGAGCCTAATATCGTCTTGACTATCGACAGAGACATCTGCTTATGTTGATATCTCTGACTATGGTCAATACACGATACTATAGTCTATCTGCACAACCCTAATAGGAATTCAAAATGAGGGTAAGCAAATTATAAATGCTTTAAGATTTCACTTACACACAGTTGCCAATTCTACCATGCAATTATAAAGCACTTCTCCTGATACATATTTTATTTCTAGAGGAAAATTTGCTAATTAGGGTGAGTATTCACAATGTGGTTAGCATTTTACTATGCTAAAACACCTAAATCATTCTTTTTTTTTTTTTTTTAAAGACATCTTGCTTGATGTTTTTCTGAGGGGGGATATATCAGAGTCTGTCTGTGACACCTGCCAGGCATTTAATAGAATGCAATGCAATCTATTAAGGGAGATAGAAATTTAATTAAAATCTAAGCCGGCAGATTTAAATCTTGGGCAATTTTAATAATTGACAAACACCTGTACTCTCCTCTCTGTTTGGCAGCGAATCTGTCCGTCACGCCAAATTTTGACTGATTTCCACCCGCTTCCTAAATTATCACGTCCCTTGGCGGCAGCACTCAAAATAAGAGGAAGACAGATGATGGAAGAAAATAAGCTGTACCTTCACACAAAATACTTTAGCACACACATTTAGAGCCATGGCAGTGTAATTAACTCACTCTAGTGTTACTAGTAATTGAATTAACAACCCTTGAACCAACATTATTGGTGCTGGCTGAGCCTTTCTGCATGGAGCGACCAATAAATATGCATTTTAAAAAAGGACAAATCAGTTCTGCTACAAAATGAAGTGGAACATGCATCTAAAAAGACTGTTTGGCAAAGGAGTGGCACTGACAGTGCAAATGGTGTCTGTTGGCGGTCTGATATCGGCATGCATGGTGGGCCATGGCAGGCATTGTATAGGAAGTAGGGCAAGTGTAATGGTCCAGTCCATTGCTCCTGGTGCCCATAATACTATTTCTCTCACTGCAGACACTAATAAGCAGACGGGCCGAGCTGTTTAGTTATTCATCCTGTTTAATAAGCAGCTCTCTGCCCAGCCACCCTGGTCTTCCACAACCGCCCAGAGATAATTGGAGAGGCAACGCAGCAGCCAGTTCACGTGCCCTGAATGCCAAAGCAACACGCAACTTCCCATATCCGCCAGTATTGATTGGAGATGCAGAGCCAATTCAGTGGTTCTAAAGTGGTTAATCAGGACACAGACAAACAGGGTGGGGCCAAAAAAGAGCTATATGGGATTGTGCCAGAGAAGAGGACATTAACGTTTGCACATTGCTGGGGAGGCTACATTAACACATATCTGTTTTCTGGGACTGATGATTGTATTCAACAGGTGTGACTCCCAAATTTCCTATTTAGATGTGACCTGAATCCTGCATGAATTGTCAAAGTCATGCCTTTTCTGTACTCCCAGTAGTCAATGATGACTTTTGGTCAGTTTGGTTATAAAATGCAGATCATCAAAAAAAATGTATGTGCTGCGGCAGAGTAATCTGAGACAATAATCAATCCTACATATGGCATTGAGAAGTCTGATTCAACTGAATTCATATATATATATATATATATATATATATATATATATATATATATTCTTTCTTTCTTTCCTGGAATTATTTTAATCTGTTACCTTTTGTGCTTATTTGACATTACCACGAATCCCAGTTGATTCTGGTGAAACCTCACAAATCTATTTTGTCATATATTGGTTTTGTCATAGTTTTTTTTTTTGTTGCCATATTCTGTCTCTGCTGCAGTTGTCTCACCCCACACCAATTCAATGTTGGACTTTGAGTGATGTAATAACTCATCTTGTCAACAGCTCCTTTCTTTAAAATTCGAAACCATTAATGAGAGTTTTAAATAAGGTGGTTAATGTAAAGGGTCTGTGCTAGAAAAGGTTAAATTCCAGGTATGGGAGTCTTGGCAACTGAAGTATTATCAAATTCATAAACCTGTTCAGTCACCATTATGTCCTTGAGTAAAGCACTCAGGCTCCGGGGGGACAGTCCAATTAATGCGTTGCAAATCGTTTTGGTTCAAAAGCGCCTGCTAAATGATATGTAATTTAATATGATGTCTCAAAACAGCACCCGAAGCTCCTGTCAGGATATCTGCTAGCTTGTCCCTTAAAGTGATACAGCAGTAAAGAATTAACACTTGAGAAATCTCCAGTGTGTTTAAAACAGGCAAACATTGAACCCACAATGTGTTCACAGCTCTAAGCAACATTTAAAAACCTTTCTAGTGTATAGACATGTTCTGCGTGCTGTGAATTCGTTGACGGCTTATAATTGAACTGTCACTGTGAAAACAAAATTAAAACTCTGATTATTTTGTAGTTACAGTGATAACCTCCTCAAGGGGAACTCAGGAAGTCATCATGGTAAAAATATTCCATTGCATCTGGAATGAGCCGTATCTTATTTTCTCACTAAGGTATACAGTAGTTCTGCAAAAACGAAAAGTTATTTGCCTGGTGACAGTTGGGGTCCAAGTATTTAATAACTGCATGAATATCATCACTTCAGCGTACATCTGTTCATCAATACCCCAGTTAATCGCACCTTTAAAGGTCCTGTTCTTCGTGATCCCATGTTTAAAACTTTAGTTAGTGTGTAATGTTGTTGTTAGAGTATAAATAAGATCTGTAAAATTCTAAAGCTCAAAGTTCAATGCCAAGCGAGATATTTTATTTAACAGAATTCACCTACATCGAACGTCCAGTTTGGACTACATCCCTCTACTTCCTCCAGTAATGACGTCACTAGAACCATTTTTTGACTAACCTCCGCCCACAGGAATACACAAAAAAGGGGGCGTGGTCTTGTTGCGCTCCGACGGAGAAGAGGAAGAGTTGCGTTTGTGTTTGTCGCCATGTCGTCGAAACGCTGTTATTTTCATCTCGTAGTCCAATCACCTTTGTTTGGGCTTCCCAGGCACGCTGTACTTACAGAGATCAATGGTTACAATTTATGTTTAACTGGGTCCCCGATAATTATAATCCACATGTAAAACTATGTGCTGCACATTTTGCTGAGGACAGCTTCCTCAATCTCAATCAGTTTAATGCCGGATTCGCACAAAGATTATTCTTGAAAGATGGAGCAGTTCCCTCTTTGTCTGGAGAAGGCGTTGTTTATGGACCACAACAGGTAAGTGTATTTTATTATTTCAGTTGGTGTGTTTAACAGTTTCTGTAACTTATTACACAAAGGGCAACGCTGTTTAGCTTTGTTAACTAGATGGTAGGGCTGTGCAAAAAAAATCGAACGCGATTTTCATGCGTATCTAGTCAGTAAAGGCGTTCTGTGATTAGAAGTACATCTCCAGCACGTGCATTCAGATCAGGATTGCCAGGTTTTTAAAACAAATCTTGCCCACTTGTTTCTCAAAAACAGATAAGTGAATTGTGTGAAAAATACTGTGTTTTTTTACACGCGAAACATGAACATGTTATATTGCACACTGTAAACACAAAGCTTAAAAAAAAACACGAAAACCGTGACCTTTAACTGGCTTCATTTGGAAACCTTTTTTCTTGTCTTTTTTTTTAAAACTTGTTTATGTGTACAACAACTCCCCTCACATCAGTGCACAGATCCAAAGGTGATCTTTCCATTAGCATACTAGAACACAGTTAAAATATATATAATTGGACTGGATGTTACTGCTGAATTGTATAATTTCAGATAACAGATTTCCAAAAAAAAAAAAAAAACCCAGGAGCTCTGAAATTAGGTTAGCCTAATGATTATTTTCCATTTCTTGTTTGACCATTTCCATTTTTTAAATAATATGTGGCAGTGACCATGACTGTCAAACATCTAAAACGAATAAGGTATAACAGTATATTCATTATATTCAACAGTTTATGACTTGTGTTCTATATGTCTTCTGAAGCCAATCGATATGCTGCAGCTCTCAAATTTCATTCTCCGTTCCACATATTAAAAAATGACTGTCATATTATATTACAACATATTTGAAAACCAGTCAGTGACATCAAACCTGGCACAGCACATGAATGTGTATTTTTCATTTTGCTAGTACATGAATGAAACTAGATATGGCAACATTACTACTTTTTACTTCTTTATCACAAAGGACTAGCAAGTAGTATTTTTACAATGTAAATAAATCAGTTTAGAATATTATACTTAAGTTTAAGAACTTAAAAAAAGATATTTGGAAGAATACTGGTAATTAAACTGTTGCCGGAAGCCACTGACATCCATATATGGAAGAAAATAAATAAAAATAAAATAAAAAAATGATATGGAGTTCAATGGCTACCAGCAACTGTTACACACATTCTTCAAAATATCTTCCTTTGCGTTCACCAGAAGAAATTAATTAAGGTAAGTAAATGATGATAGAATTTTCATCTTTGGGTGAATTATCAATTTAAGTGGTCTTTTATTTCAGTAATATATTTTCTGCAACAGTTTTTTAAAACAGATTCAAGAACACTACATGTGCACATTCAATACTGCATTTAATGAAGACTTTCATGACTGTTTAAGAAAAGAGGATTTAATGGGAAAGCATTTTGTGTGACATCTCCTCAGTCTACAAACCAACACAACTTTACATAAGTAGATGAATGAATATGTATAAATGACTCGTTAGCATTTGCAAATAGTCAGTTTTTTATATTAAGCCTATTTAATGTTAATAATTAGAAAAAAGTAAGGCTTGCAGAGTATTACAAATGTCATAGCAGATTTGGAATAAAATGGCACCACTTCTCAGTCCTTTTAGCTTCCAACAGCATTAACACAAAGCACAAGATTTAATTTAGAATATAGTCATTAATCTGTTCTTATAGGGTTTGGGACTGTAAGTGTAGCAATCCTTCAATAGGCAAATGGCAATGGTGGCAATTAAAACAGGATACAATTACGAACGCTCAAGTCAATTAGCTTAGTGAATCTATTTGGCCAGGAACTGCAAGTCTTTTATGCCATATTCATTAGCATAGCAAGAGTTCACAGTAGGGAGTCCATTGTGCATGCTGAATGCAAACCTACCTCCCAGGATATGACCAGCTCATGCCTGCGGCCGTTCCCCCCTCTCACGTTGACAGGGGCTACTGATGGAACTGCAAACATAGAAATACTGTAATGCATTATATTATTAGTTTAAAGTTTCTATTAGCTAAAATATCTATGCAAAAATGTGAGTGGTGCATTGCTTGCTAATTACAACTAATGGTTAATCAATGCTTGGCTGTCAAAACAGAGGAGGAAATTTCACTCTATAGGTGAACAACCATGAATTACTGTGTCGAGAAACACTATAGCAATACACTGAAACAGAATAGCAGTTTTTTTATCACTTATTTACTCATTTACTCATGTAAACAAATAGACAATTACAAATGCATTGTTTTGTGGGATAATAAATTAGACAACAAAGGCTTATTGGAAAAAAAATACTTCTACCTACATTTTTATTCATTTATTCTACCTAACTTCTATTGTTTTAATTTTCATGCAGTACTTTAGATTTACATAATATTAATTTATTTGGCAGACATTTTTATCTAAAGTTTCTTTTTATCTTTTTTATCAGTTATCTTGCTGTATTGGTGTTGCTAGTGGCATGTTCTACTATTTAAGCTAATGGAAGGCTATGTTATGACCTCAAAACTATTTTCTTATAGTGGATGACTTGTAAATTAATACATACTGATGTTTTTATCACATAATCAGATCCATATGTATGGCTTTTCTGATATGTAAACTTGCTCTGTAGCTCACCTGGTATTGCATTGCGCTTGTGATATGGAATGCTTGAGTACGAGTCCAGTGAAACACAAGTCACAATAAAAAAATAAAAAAATAAAACAAGGCTTGTTAACACTGCCAAGTAGAGTTTAGTGTAGGTGGCAATTTTCTTTCTGGCACTAATCACCAGACATTTAATTTCTGAACTGACGCAATTACCAGTGTAATAAAATGTTCCCAGGTTCACATTGATCTGTTTTGGTTAAAACTGAACAAACTTTTAGCATCACTCACTGGATATTTACGTTTGAAAGTGTAGTGAGACTTGCAAGAGGCAATGCAATATTTTGCAGTAATTTCACCACATTCACATTTTTTTCCAATGAAACTGGGTTGAAATTAGATATTATTGATGTTTTTCAGACAACAACAGTTCAGAGTTTGGGTCAGAACCAGACTTAGGTCACTATTCATGGAATATCTTCCCATTCGTTGTAACTAGCCCATCTTACTCATTCTGCACATTTGAATAAATGGCGTTTTGGCATCAGTTATGTCAAACGTGGTATGATATGTTGAGATGCAAACATTAGGATCTTTTTTTTTTTTTTACCTGAACAGATGATAGAATAGATCATTCTCATCAGGGGTGGGCGATCTGACAATTTTATATCATACTTCAACATCCTACTTTTCAAGTGAATCGTAGAGAACGTGATCTTTTATGTCTTCGTAATAATGTAAAAACTACAGCAGTAACTGCCTACTAGATGACTGACTGGCCAGATTATATCGCGCGTCTCTATTATGAGCTAGCAGTAGAAATGGGATGAATCAAATCTTAGTTTCAGTTTTTATTTGAGTAAAATGGTCATTGTACCACATACCGTTAATTTCATTTAAAGCGGTGTGCTTCCACCACTACTTAAAAAAAGCCTAACAATGTCCAAATTGGTCAAATCATGTAATGTGACTGTCATAAAAGGTAGTCTACAAAGTACAGTGGGTATAGAAAATTATTTTGTTTTATCCAGATGTATTTACTATATCATCCAAGTTAAAGATATAACACCAACATGTAAAAAAACAACAACATAAAAAAGAAAATGGCTAAGTTGGATAAAGTATCACTCCCTTGGGTCAGCATTTTTTTTAACCAACTTTTGCTTTAATTACAGCCTTTAAGTCTTGGGATATGTCTCTACTAACTTTGCACATCTAGACTTTGCAATATTTGCCAAATTGTATTGTGCTTTTAGTTGTTTTGTCAATTTCAAAGCTCAACAGCTGCAGAATTATTACTGTATGGGAAAGTCCTCAGTGAAGGTTCTTTAAAATTTTTAGTCTTGGTCTCCATGGCTAAAAATAACAGATGAATGGTGGCATATGATGACAGACTGCAACAGTTCAATCGGTTTAAATAATGATTAAAAAGAAGCTGTCATTATATTCGTATTTTGGGACATTTTCTTGCTGCGCAATCAGACAGGCCTGCTGAATGTTTTTGAACCAAAGCGTGTTGAAGCGAGGGTTTTGTTCTCTGTAAATAGAGAATTCTGCAGCCTCTTTGCCTGAGGGCACAAGTGCCTTCTGCTTCAGCTCAAACACCAAAACTTGTTTAAATTCATGTAAGCGGCTTATTTTCCACTTCTCCTCCAATTAAAATAGAACCAGGGTCACCCTGGATGTTCAGATGGGTGACAGCAGTCGTAAAAATGTGTCACAACACGCAGCTACACAATCCCCCGAGTGGAGGATAAATGAGGCTTGAGAGAAGACTGTATGTTTATTTAGATTTCTATTCTATTGGAGGACATTTAGCCCAGTGACATTCATGGGTGAATGAACCAATGACAGATACCTGCTTCCTTAGTGCGGACCGCTCTGGAGGGGGTGCTCGGGTCGCCTGTGCCTATGCCGTTCGTGGCCACCACCCGAAACTCATACTCCACCCAGGGGTTGAGCTCCACTGCCACGGCAGACTCCATGTTTCCTGTCACCGGCTCTGGATCTAAGGGGGATGTAGAGCACAGTGGAGACGTACAAAAACAAGTGAGGAATCAATACAGCTTAAAACACAAGCAAAGATTTAAGATTTGACATCTACTAAGAAGGTCTAAAGTAATGTAAAATTATATAGTATGCTCGAGCTAAACACACACACACACACACACAGAGTGAGAGAAATTTGAAAAAAAAAAAAAAATATTATATATATTTTTTTCCATTCATGTAATGCAAATTTAACTTGCAATTACTGTGAAACTACCTTTATTAAACACACACACACACACACACACACACACACACACACACACACACATATATATATATATATATATATATATATATATATCTAACCTGTATAATGTAGTATTGTTAAATTGTAGTAAAATCATCAAAAAAATCAATTCAGTTAATGTACAAGACTGTGTTTGCCCGGAGGACTGGCTCCTCATTCTACACACCTCATTTCAGTCCAGACACACACTTGGCAGAGGACCAAACCTCTGGACTAACTTCTGTCTACAGTTAAGGGCTGTTCATAACCTGTGGGACCACATCCCTGCTCCAGGCATGAGACTGTGAGATGATAAACTCCCAGATGCTCCCCAGAAAATTTCTCTCCACCCCCCCTCCGGCTTACCCTGCCTTATCTCACTTTTTCTCTTCTTCAGCCTCTCTCTACTTACATACTTCATTTTTTCCTTTTTTTCTGTCCCTATTTGACCACACATGCCTCGATTTCCTTTGCATTCCGTTGCAGTTTGAAATGTTCAGTTTTAGTGTACTTTATCGGCATGTTAAAAACTATATTCTTATTGCCACTGGCTCTTGTGCTTTTAAAATAATGATTTTAAAAATTTTGAACAAAATTGAGAATCCAAACAGGTGCAACCTAAAAAAAGCTTGACTAATAATGTAAGTTTTACACACACACACACACACACACACACACACACACACACACACACACACACACACACACACACACACTGTACTTGCATTTGTGGTTTACTTGTCTCTCCAAAGGCGTAATGCAGCGGTTCTCAATTCAAGTCCTATTTATTTACAGAGGTATATGATATCACACTTGTCCGTGTGTGGACATTTTCCGCAGCATATATCCATGAATAAATGTTCTGAAGTGAGGTAAACTTTAACAGATTTCCCCTGCTCAGGAAGTAGGTAGCAATGAACACTGTGTAGGGACAATGACAATGGGAATACAGTTCATGCATGGAGCTCACTAATCAGGTGTGTTAATGAGAGACATGAAAAATATGAAGAGCTGGGAGGTGCGAGGACTGGAATTGAGAACTCTTGCGTAATGGTTTTTATACTTGTTACATGTGCATGTATGTGTGTTGACTTATTTAATTAATTATTTTTATTATTATTATTGCATTTTATGCATTTTTTGTATTTTATTACTATCTACCTATCTATCTATCTATCTATCTATCTATCTATCTATCTATCTATCTATCTATCTATGTCCGTCCGTCCGTCCGTCCGTCTGTCTGTTTTAAACATACTAAAAAGTAAATTTTAAAACAGTGTTTTAATCTTTTTGTCATGATTTAAGACATTCTGCAATACAAATTTATCATATTTTAAAGAAAATACAACTAACTGGGAAATTACATATAAGAGTGTGCTTGTGATATGTGCTAAAAAGTCCTACTTAAGAGGGTAAAAAAAAAAAAAAAAACATACTAAAGTTGAATTGTCTAAAAACGTTTAGTTTACAATAAAGTAGACTCTTTTAAAGTAAATTATTTAGTATGCTAGTATAGAGATGCTGTCTAAAATCTTCACCACACTGAGTTACTGTGTAGTTGCAAAAGTCAAACTAAAGTTTGTTACATCCCCAGCGGTCCTTGTTGTTCATGTCACCTCAAATCTCTTATTAGAAATGAATGACTTTGAATGCTTTGTCAGGATGAATGCCCCTTTAGGCCTACTCTATTCCTACAAGAGAAATGCAGAGTACAGACATAAAGTGTTAGCAGTGTCTAAGTTTACATGCAACCAAATAATTGTAATCGGATTGAAGGAGATGGTTTATTCCTTTTCTAATATGATTGAGAGTGCATGTAAACTCTCAATCGGATTGAACCCTGAAACTGAGACGACGCAATGCAATGATGCAATAACGTAATGACGTATGACCCAAGGAAACAAACGACTCTTCCTTTTGAATAAAGTGTTGTATAAATGTGTGTCCTGTCATTATAAAACTCTCCTTTCACTCGCCAACTGTGAAGTGGAGCAGGACAACCTCCCACTAGTCCTGGTTTTGGATACTCATCCACAGGAAACCCATTTTGGGCTCAGGGAGGGGCATTTTTACTACGTTATAAATATTAGCAGCATGGCACAGTGGGTTTATATATATATATATATATATATAAATATAAATATATGTATATATAGATATATATATATATATATATATATATATATATATATATATATATATATTATCCATAAATTATAAATATTAATTCTGCTGCTAGTCCGACTGAACAAAAAATTGTGCATGTAGCTAGTGTTTGAACACTCTAAAATAACACTTTTCTTCTCTGCCTCCTTGTTCTAATCTGACTAGGTTCAGCACTTAAAGCATTGTGTATACACTAATTGTGCCTTATTTCTCTTACTGTCATCCGTGTGGAAGTTGACATCATTGCATAAAACTTTGCTATTATTCAAAGCAGACTGCTAATGTTTGAACAGATGACACAAAAAGCAGTTGTCTTTGGATAATAGCAGATAAGTGGTATTACAGTCGAGGTACCCAACATAAAGTTATTTACTGTTTTTGTTCTGTATTTGTTCGTCTGACAAATTACTAAAAGTGAGAGCTAGATAATTGGGTGAATTAAAAAAATCCTGAATTTGATAAAATATTTTGCATAATGATAATATTTTTTACGGAAAATACATCTTGATTTTGGGATGAACTATGATTTGTGAGATTCACGCAATTCCAGATGATGTTCAAGTTAACCTACTAATGACCTTCAAATTAATTTGCCTTACAATTTCAGCCAGTGACATTTAAAAAAGCACAACAGACATTTAATAGAGGCCCACGGGGTCTTGTCACACATCCTCACAAACAGATGGGAGGAAAAGTCAACTCCCAGCGCTTGAGTCTGCATTCAGAGACACTGTTTACAACATGCTGAAAGCCAAAGGTTTGAAGTGAGATCTCATGAAACAAGAAATATAGGAATATATTTCAGTAACTTCCATATGTAATCTAATAAATTAGTTAAATCTGGGTCCAAAACTAAATTTAAAAGGAATCATACACATTATATATAATTATTTTGAAAGAAGTTTAATATGCTTTTGAACTCTTATGCTCAAAGCTGCATGAATTAAAGAAAAATTATAGTAAAACAGAAATGTGATTATTGTGAAAATTGCTCAAGTATTTATACTGACATATTTATATTGCTATATGACATATACAATACAACAGTGATCTATTAGAGCATGAATATGATCTGAATTGCTCACATAACCTGCATCACTTTAACATGCACGCACGCGCACACGCACACACGCACACACGCACACACACATAGACATTTATTCATCACTGTGTATAGTAGTGATTACCGGTTTTCACTGTTTGCCAGCCCAAAGAGACAGGGCTTCTTGCCTGTACATTATAGGTGGTGATTGGACTGTGGTTGTCAACGCCATGGCTCCATGACAACGTCGCAGTGGTATCTGTGATCTCCTCTACAATCACCACTCCAGGAGGTCCAGGAGGGCCTGGAAACAAATGCCATCACTGAGTCAAACTAAACTGAAGGAAACATTTAACAGACTTTAACACATTTCCACCCTTATGTTTAGTTCTTCCAGTGTGTAATAACAATTTCGGGTGTTCTGTCCCCTGATTGAGTGGACCATGTTTCTGAACACTCAGTAGGCATTTGCCCCTTATTAATGTTTTGGAACTAAGGTGCGTCAATCATTGTACGCTAACGGTCAAAAGTTTAGAATGATTTTTTTTTTTTTTATTATGTTTTTGAAATAAGTCTCTTATGCTCACCAAGTCTGCATGTATTTGGTTAAAATACAGTAAAAACTGTAATACTGTGAACTATTATTACAATTCAAAAGAACTGTTTTCTATTTGACTATATCTTAAAATGTAATTTATTCCTGTGATGCAAAGCTGAATTTTCAGCATCATTACTCCAGCAATACTATTATTAGTACTCAGTTATTAAGAATGATTCTGATCATTATCAATGTATTAAACATTTTTCCCTCTGGATTTATTAATGAATAAAATTTTTAACTTATTTGAAATAAAATGCTTTAATATTACACATATATTTACTGTCACTTAACTGTGACTTTATGGAAAGAAAGAAAGAAAGAAAGACATTTTAATTTAATTCATTTTTATTTATTTATGTATTGTTCATGGTAATGTTTCACTAAAACATAAATCAGTACAGTTTTTCTTTCTTTTTGTAAGATTAATAATAATAAGAAATGTTTCTTGAGCAGCAAATCATCATATTAGATATTCTCACTATGAACTAACTATTAAATATGACATTTGCCTTCATAAACACCTGCTTTGCTGCTTATTAGTAGTTAGTAAAGTAGTTATTATGTTTAGGCATGGGGTAGGATTAAGGAATCTAAAATATGGCCATGCATTAATAAGCATTACTTAAGGCATTAATATGTGCTTTATAATGTAAGTACTAATAAACAGCCACTATGCTAGTACTATGCATGCTAATATGCAACTAGTTAATAGTAAGAATTAGTCCCTAAACTAGTGTCTTACCATACATTTTAAGGATCACGTGACACTGATGACAATACAGTTTTTACATCACAAGAATTTTTATAAAAAAATATATTGAAACCGTTATTTTTAATGATAGATCAAATATATGCAGCCTTGGTGAGCATACGAGTCTTCCTTTCAAAAACAAACATTTTAATTATTTCAACCTTTTGACCACTAGTCTAAAAATGTTTTATTTCAGTGTAATCAACGAGATGACGAGAAACACAGTGTATGTGTATGCATGTGAAATTCAAATCACACTCAGTCTTTACAAAGATTTCCTTAACCACGGAATGATTTTGGATGACAGATCTCTCGGCAAGGATTTCACACTCTTTAAAGAACATGCTCTCTTTCCTCTTTATGTCTTTTATGTGTAGTCTGGCAGCCCTCTTAGGCATGGTTGAATGGTGAAACGTTTTTCTTTCTTAAACTGTGTTTATATATATATATATATATATATATATATATATATATATATATATATATATATATATATATATATATATATATATATATATATATACACACACATTTCTCAGTCTTTAGAACTAAATGCAATCACTGTGTGCAACTGGCTGAAGAGGAAACAGTTGTAACAGAGAGGCTGACATCTGCTTCGGCTAATGAAAGTCAACATTCTGCGTGGTTTGAAAAGAGATGTGTTAAAGGTTGGACTGAAAGGTGCCTTTGCATTTGAGGATATTAATATGCATGGTGCGTCACCATGGCAGCAGCAGCAGGGGTTTCTGTTTTATGTCTGGATGGAGACCACAAAAGGGTTTTCTTGTATTAGAGAGAAAGCAGTGCACATGTGGAAGCGCTCCGGCCAACATCATGAACACATGTGGCTTAAGATCCACTAGGGCAGACAAAACATTTCTTTGTAGGCCAACAGTGTTTGAGGCATTTATAAGCTAATGACTCTGCTTGTTTACAAGAGAACTGTACAACATATCATGCAGCTGTGGGGAGACAAGGAAGTGAGGTTTTGTACAGGAATAACATCCAGTTGATATTGATGAGACTATTTTTAATTAACAAGCTGTTAATTAAATAAGAAGCTGCAAGTTCTTTTAGGAAGAAATTACTTGTGATTCTAAAGTGCAGAAACTCTTAATAAAACATGAACGACATTCACAATTAGTTAACATCCATAATACAATGCGGATCCAAGAAAACAGTATGTTTAGTGTGAAATAATGCAGGGCAGGTTATGATTTTCTTCATGATGATTCATTTGGATAGTGAAAGCAGGCCATGATTTGATTGGTTAATATTAGCATGCAGCAGGAAATAAAAGTTTTTTTATAGAGCAGTGGTTCTCAACCTTCCTGTTACAAATGCCCTCTGATATTTCTGCTGTAATTATGATCGTGCTGCTAGTTTTCAAACAGTTTTAATTAACATAAACTGTGATTGTATCTATTAAATGAATGAGATATTATTTATTTTCTATAATAGAATATATTATAATATTCTGTAATATTCATGATTTTGATTCTTTCATGTTTTTAATAAAAATAATTATCAAGAGAAAAACTGCATTTTATAAAATTTTAACAAAGTAAATTAGGTCCATTTTAATTTCTTGTCAGTTTTAGCATCCTTTAAAAAGGATATTTCGCATACTAATTTAGTGGGCGCAATCAATTTAATAAATTAATAAATTATGTATGATTATGTATGTCCATCTCCAATACAAGATCACATGGGTGGGTCAAATACATCTATATGGAGGTAAATCAGTAGCTAAACTCGAGAGGTTGAAGATATGAATGTGAGAACTTGTCATATTAATATTTGTATTTGTAAGTTAAAATTTAACATATAAACATATATATAACATATAAAATATGTTGCATTGTTTGTCTACTAGATAATACCTGAATGGCAAAATGAATGCAGTGTCTTAAAATCCTGTCAAAGCTAAGGATATTCCGTGAAAACAATTGGCGTTGTTCATTGGTCGGGCATCGACCAATAAAATGTCTTCATTCGCACCAAAGCCCCGCCCCCTCTCTCTCACATCTGCATATACAAGTGCACAAGTGAGTTTTGCAACAGAATACCGCAAAAAGAGTAGCAAAAGTCAGAGCGCTAGGATTTGAACTTGTACTTCCAGATCTGAGAGGTTGTAAGTGCCGACTTGACGGTGTGCAGCGAAACTGAAGTAAAGTGCAAAAGTAAATATGTCGTAAAAATGTGTGTATGTCATTTTCTTTGTGTGAATGTCATTCTACACATTTGTGACTATTAATCTACAACTTCCAATTCAAAACACGGGTGTTTTGATCATTGTCTGTGTGTGCAAATTGAAAGATTCAGCTTTTCACATCAGAGCTGTGAGTGTAAATTTTAACTTACAAATACAAATATTAATATGACAAGTTCTCACATTCAGATCTTCAACCTCTCGAGTTTTGCTACTGATTTACCTCTATACATCTATGTCATCTATATCTGTATCTATCCACACACACACACACACACACACAATTCAATATCTAAAAATATGTGAAATATCTTATTTAAGTCACTACTAAACAAAAATGTAACCAAACTGTTTAAAGTTATGTGTAACATTTACACAAGCTTGCTCATGTCATCGGAAAAGAAAATATTTCAGAATGCTGAGATTCATTTTTTTTTTTTTAGAAAACAAACACCTGTTTCTTTCAATAATGCAGAGTAATTTAATCATGCCTTATAAAACCCGGGAAATTTATTCAGAAAGTCAACATGTTCAATTTTGATTTTGTGTTATTTGTAAATATGCTGTAATCACTTTTTTTCTTTTTACCAAAAGTTTTTGGCATACTCACCTCTAACTAGCAGCTCAGCTTCTGCAAGCACATTGTCTGCACTGGTCTGAGCACGACAGCCATATTTCCCAGCATGCTTCAAGAGGATGCTCCTGATCATCAGATCTGCTGTGGATGACTGCTAAATAAAGGGGAAAAAAAGAAAGAACAAAGGAAAACTTTGTGAAGTAAAGAGATAAATAGAGCTCTGTGCAGTACTTGACACCTGAGCAATGGGCTGCTGCTTACAGCCTCTATTGGCTTGTGTGGATTAAGAGATTCCTGTTTGGTTTAAGAGCATGTGCACCATTATTATCCTCAATCTGGTCTTCTCTGGAAATGAGAAATGCCCTGGGCGAGACTGCAAATAATTCCAGGGTCTACACGCAGCTCTTTAGTACAGGGGCTTACAGCTAATTTACAGCAAAATTACAGCACATGAATCAGACAGCTGGGTGCTGCAGAACTGTTAAACGTATATGTGCTGACTGTGAGGAATATTCCGCTTACTTTACCTTTAACTATAAAATTACTATTTTCAGATAGACTACTTTAATTAAACAGAATTTCCCTCATTTACAAAGTCAGTCACTATTTTCCTTTTTTTTTTTTTTTTTTTTTTTTAGAAAAGTTTTAAATAAATAAATAAATATATTTTTGAAAACCTTTTACAATCTGGAGTAATTTAAAATAATAATAAAAAAAAAATACACATTAGTCTAAAAGTCTGTAAAAATATTTGGTCCCACTTTATATTGTCCCTAATACCTGTGTACTTGCATAGTAACTAGATGTGTTCATAGTTTGTAACCACAGTGTAAGTACACATTGATGCATCGTATCTACAGCACTAATGTTTGTGTAACTGGTATGTGCAAGTACGAGTGTGTAACAAAACATTAGTAACAACACTTTTTTTGTAATGAAAGTACAAATGTGTAACAGAACTAACAGCACTTATCCAATATTGGAATTAATGGTATTACAGAGGTGCACAAAATCCAACTCGAGATCCAACTCCTCCCACTTTACATATACCTAAACCTACCCATCTCCACCCCCTGGATCCCATTCCCATCCTTAAACCTACCCATCTCCACCCCCTGGATCCCATTTCCACCCATAAACCTACCCATCTCCACCCCCTGGATCCCATTCCCATCCTTAAACCTACCCATCTCCACCCCCTCGATCCCATTCCCATCCTTAAACCTACCCATCTCCACCCCCTGGATCCCATTTCCACCCATAAACCTACCCATCTCCACCCACTGGATCCCATTTCCACCCATAAACCTACCCATCTCCACCCCCTGGATCCCATTTCCACCCATAAACCTACCCATCTCCACCCCCTGGATCCCATTTCCACCCATAAACCTACCCATCTCCACCCCCTGGATCCCATTTCCACCCATAAACCTACCCATCTCCACCCCCTGGATCCCATTTCCACCTTTAAACCTAACCATCTCCACCCCCTGGATCCCATTTCCACCCATAAACCTACCCATCTCCACCCCCTGGATCCCATTCCCATCCTTAAACCTACCCATCTCCACCCCCTTGATCCCATTTCCACCCTTAAACCTACCCATCTCCACCCCCTAGATCCCATTCCCACCCCTAAACCTACCCATCTCCACCCCCTGGATCCCATTCCCATCCTTAAACCTACCCATCTCCACCCCCTGGATCCCATTTCCACCCATAAACCTACCCATCTCCACCCCCTGGATCCCATTTCCACCCTTAAACCTACCCATCTCCACCCCCTGGATCCCATTCCCATCCTTAAACCTACCCATCTCCACCCCCTTGATCCCATTTCCACCCTTAAACCTACCCATCTCCACCCCCTAGATCCCATTCCCACCCCTAAACCTACCCATCTACACCCCCTGTATTAAATAGTTCCAATTACTCTTATATTTTTGGTACAAAATGTAATTATCCGATTCCTTTTACACAAGAACTTAGTGAAGTGAAAAAAGTATTGTTACCAATGTCCTGTTACACATCTGATCTTACACAAACTATCCTGAGGGCTGTTACATATATGTAGTTAAAGATATATTAGAGCTGTAGATACTATGTACCAATGTGTACCTACACAGTGGTTACATACTACGTACACAATTAGTTATTATGTGAGTACACAGGTATTAGGGACACAATATAAAGTGGGACCAAATATTTATTACTATTGAATAATAGGACAGCAGGGTGTATTATATATATATATTTAAAACCTATAAATATTCTAGTAATTCTGCCTACTCTCAGTGTGTTTGCTGAGCAGACATTTTTTGGGGGTTCATGAGAGCATCCTATGGTACAAGTGACTCATAAAGTATTAATTATCACTGAAACACTAACAACTATATGAGAACAACATGTAAAAATAAATAATTCAGTTTACATGACTAATGCACATAGAGAGATGCACCTTGAGGGTGAAATGAATACTAGTCGAGTCCTTTATTTATAAGCATTTGACTAATACACTTACCAGCTTATTAATATGAAATACTAAATAAAATCTCGACTAGTTCATTTTTAGAGGAAATTTTATCACTTTTTACAGAAGTTTGGGTTTTGTGTCATTCAGATTTGAACAGTATTGAGTTTATTTTCTGTATAATTCCTGAATTTGAATACAATTTGAATTCAGGGAACAAACAGGATGAAGAATTGTAATTTGAATGTAAAAAAATTAGAAAGTAAAATTATTATTTCTCAAATCTCATTTGCATGTTGATGTGGATGAAAGCGTTTTCCAATTTATTGCAAAACATAAAAAATATATATCTTTAATCAGCTTATTTTACATTAATTACTCGCTAAACAACCCAAACACCAAGTTAGTTGCTGTGCCAATTAGCAATTAAATCCATTGTGAGCTAATCGAAAATAAAACCGCCTAAACCCTGGCTTCCACTGCACTTGAATATGTAATAGTGACAGTTTCATGGCAGATTGGTGCCCAGTGCTCCTGTGAAGGAACCAAAAGATGTTGTCAGCCGCAGGGAATATGGCTATAATCTGATAGTAAGAGGACATAAAACGGTTTGAACTTAATCGTGTCAACTGCAGATGGTGCTGAGGAGTGATCCATCCCAATTAGGAGTCACTTGAATATGAATTAATTTATGTCATGGTCTAAGCCAGCCAATCAAATTGAAGCTTTCCAATTTTTTTTTTCTTTTCTTTTTTTTTTTGTTGTAGAATATGCAAACTGCCTGGGTTTAAAACACTGCTAAATGCTATCAAGGAATGGGTCATGATGGTTGGCAAGATGTCCAGCACCTGACTAGTCTACTGTATTAGTGAGTTAGACAACCCTCTGGCTGTTGTTTGAAAATATGTAGTTTTCTCATACAGGAAGACCTATAAACTGACATAATTTTTAGGAATATTTTCCATCTGCAAAACAGCAGAAATAGTATATACTATATTGGTTAAAAGTTTGCAATAATTGCTTTATTTATTTATTTATGTATGTATGTTTATGAAATAAGTCTCTTATGATCACCAAAGATACATTTAAAATATTCCAAAATACAGTAAAAAAAAAAAGTGATACTGTGATTTACTGTTATTTATTTATAAGGAAATTATAATGCACTACCATTCAGAAGCATAGGGTAAGATGAAAAAAAAAATGATAGAAGGATGTATTAAAATGGTCAAAAGTTACAGTTAAGACAACTGTAATATAACAAAATAATTATTTAAATGCTATTATTTTAAACTTTCTATTATCAAATAATAATAATAATAATAATAATAATAATAACAAGACAATTAAAAAATGATTGAGCACCAATAATAATTGATAATAATGGAGCACCAAATCAGCATATTATGATTTCAGCAGGATACTGCAACCTGAAGGTTGGCAAAAATTTCTGATCAAATTAACGCATCCTGCACGTATGAAATCACGTCATTAGATGGTTTTGTGGTGGCAGAATGCCTGTTGATGTGTTCTAATCAGGGAGTGTTGTCAGTCCTGCAGAAAGGGTGGAGGGTGTGTGGAGCTGCTGCTCCTCTGAGACTCTGATAGACATCATGGTGTGATTCACAGCAGGTCTTTTATCATGATGACATACGGTCCTGGCTGACCTTTCACTGGATTGATTCTCACTTGGTGCCGTGTGGCATTCCTAAAATAAGTAGCTATGACTCCATCTGATTTAAGATAGAGTTATGATACTCTTTTAAAAAAAAGCAGTAAAATAGTTAAATTATTTTATTTTATTATTATTTGTGTGTGTCTGTGTCTGTGTTTAGGGGGTGATAATAATAATAATAATAATAATAATACAAATAATAATAATAATTACAAGTTACAATAAGATAGGCCAAAGACTTGGAGAAGCAAGCTAATATGGCATGGTTACATTTGCTTTTGTTAACCCTATCGGTTAGGTTTAGTGTCGGTGGTACATCATTTTCTGTGGATGATGCAGTCAACATGGGAGTGCAGTGGAGCCAGTATTTATATATGCATCTGTAACAATTGCAAGATTATTTGTATCTATATCTGTATTCGGAAGTAGGCAGGGCTTGAACTGGATGTTCGTACAGTTACTTGAGAAGATCGTAATCTATGGTTTTACAGCCTATCTTTTTTTTCTTACGCACTTTGGAAATATGGAAATTCATTTAAATAATTTACAGGAAATGCATGGAAAAAGACAACTTCAACTCTGCTATTTGCACTTATTTCATTTATAGAGTTTACACTAATTTAGTTCACACTTGTTATTGCGTAGTAATTTCAGAGGTTTATGTCAAATAACAAATACTCTTTCCTTTGGCTCACCGATTCCTGCGCAGTTGGGAAAAGTATGGAATATCACTTTAGTTTAATTTGCAGGTCTGGAAAAGTATGGTAAAAAGAGAACAAAGTATGGAAAAAAAATATTTGTGTTTCAACTATTTGCACTATTCAGTGTTCTAAAAAAATTAAATTAATTCTTAAATTAAATTAAATTCTTGACAGAGAGCTGGTTTGGTTTTTGAGAGACAGGAGATGTGGCTGTTTGTTTGGAGATCGAGCTGTGCTCATTCCATTCATTAGTGTATCACATCGTACAAGGTCTAAATTACTGAAATTTTAATATACACAAATAGTAGAACGTGTATGATGTAGTATTTAAGTTGATATTACTCTTGCCAAGCTCGGATTTCTGAGATGCACGGATAGGCAACAGAAGTGCGGTTGTTTGATTTGCACATTTCATTCATAAAGTTTGCACTCTTTCACTTCCAACACACGCATTATTGCATAGTGACTTCAGAGGTTTATGTATAATATCGCGCTGATCACCTGGCTCACCTGTTATCCAGCAAACACAATTATTCGTTATTCGATTTGAAGCCATTATCCATGCCTTTCAGAATAAAGTATTCGGACACACTGCTAGACTACACTACATTCTCCAACATCTGGACAAACCAGGAAGTATGCAAGTATCCTGCTTGTGGACTACAGCTCCACTTTAAACACCATCGTCCTGGACACCCTCCTGATAAAACTGACACAGCTCTCTGTATTCACCTCCATATTTCAGTGGATCACCAACTTCCCGACAGACAGGCAGCAGCTCGTAAGGCTGGGAAAACTGACAGCCAACACCCATCAGCACTGGTGCTCCTCAGGGATGTGTGCTCTACCCACTGCTCTTCTCCTTCTACACAAATGACTGCACCTCTAAAGACCCCTCTGTCAAACAGAAGGTTGCAGATGATAACACATTCATCCAGGATGGCGACGAGTCTGCTTATAGAAAAGAGGTTTAACAGCTGGCTGCAGTCACTTACTGGACATTGTGGACTTCAGGAGAAACCCCCCAGCACTCCCCCTCTCACCATCATGAACAGCACTGTGATTGCAGTAGAGAAATTCAGATTTCTTGGCATCACCATTTCACTGGATCTGAAGTGGGACAATCATCTAGACTCCATAGTGAAAAAGGCCCAGCAGAGGTCGTGGTTCTGTCGCCATGTGAAAAAGTTCAACCTTCCACAGGAGCAGATGACACAGTTTTCATCCTTATTTAGTTGGTTCTGTGCACTTCTATAACTGTCTGGTTTGGGTCAGCCAGCAAATCAGCCTGAAACAGACTGTTAGGACAGTTGAAAGGACAATGGGTGTGCACCTGCCCAACCTTCAGGACTTGTACAACTCCAGAGTGAAGAAATGGGCCAGTAACATCATCACAGACCCCTCTCACGCTGGCAACAACCTGTTTACTGGTTTACTATTCTCTATGCACTAAAACATCTAGGCATAAAAACGCCCCCCCCCCCCCCCAACCTCCCCCCCCCCCTTTGCTCTCACGCTGGCAACAACCTGTTTACTGGTTTACTATTCTCTATGCACTAAAACATCCAGGCATAAAAACGCCCCCCCACGTCATCTCCAGCTTAAACAGCTAACATAAAAATTACCACCTGTCTTCATGTAATTCATTGTAACTAACTATTTCCTCTCTATCAAATATAAAAAAAAGGTTTATGGAGGGGGGTGGGGTGGGGAGGGGTGAATTTACTGTTGCTTATTAGCATGACTATTATTAACATATTGGCTGTTTGCTTTTACTTATAAAGCTCATATTCTTCATGACCATATTCTACATCCCTAATCCTACCCAATACCTAAACTTAACAACTACCTTACTAACTATGAAAAACAGCAAATTAGGAGTTTATGGAGGCAAAAGTCACAATTAATGGTTTGCTAATAGTGAGAATTGATCCAAATACTAATACTGACTGATATTAATATATCACCAATAAATCTTTTATCACTGATATATTGCACATTCTTAAATAATATCATAGAGTAAATTACATTACTATCCACAAAACACCAAATACCAACCAGATGACCAACAAGCAGATACCAAGTTCATTATCTACAGTATATATCACCAACAGCATCGGCACAAGTGCACAGTAACACATCTGCACATACTGTTTGAATGTACTCAAAGTGACCGCCCTCCTGCTGGGTGTTGAGCGGTTGGTTGTTGAGCAGCCAGAGGAAGGACACGTCCAGCGAGGGGTCATGAGTGACTTTACAGCTGAGCACCACACTCTCTCCCACCGTCACCTCCACCCGGCCGGGGCTAAACTCCACCCGCATGGCCTCTGAAACATGAACGTCATCGTGTCATCAGTGCACAAGGACCATATAACATCAAAGAACATCTGCAGCTTTGTCAGAATCTCTGAAAACAGTTACTATTTGGAAAACAAATGAATCATTGAACTACAATGCAATTAATCATATTCCGTTCGTAATTTTGAGGGGGGAAAAGGAAAATAGTTTCAAGTTTATCCTCCAGTATATCTGACCTTGACAAACAGCCTGCTGTTCTTCAAAAAAAAAAAAAAAGAAAATTCTCCCAGGTTCCATAAACGCTTTAAAAAAAAATTATAATAATTAGAATCTATAATCTTCTATAATCTAATTATCTTCTTTCTGATCAAAATTTTACACCCCTGGCTCTTAATGACAAATATTTCCTTCTGGAACATCAGTGAGCATTTGAATCTTTTGTAATAGTTGTGTATGAGTCCCTCAATTGTCCTCAGTGTGAAAAGATGGATCGCAAAATCATTCTTGAGTCATTGTTGGAAAGGGTTCAAATACGCAAAAGATGCTGGAAAACCAACAAATTCCTGAGACCTGAAGGATTTTTTCTGAAGAACAGCAGGCAAGTTTAACTGTTCAGGACAATTAAGGGACTCATAATCAACAATCACAAAAATAAATAAATAAATAAATAAATTCAACTATTTTTCTTTCATATTTCAATTCTTTTAATATTTTATGTGTAATACTGTATCTTACTCAGGTCAGTATTAAATAAAAATTACCATGAATTTTGTATGATCCCTCTTATTTTTGTAAATCAATGAACATTTAGCAGATACTGCAATGGGAAATTTTGACCACAACTTTAGTGTCCAGCATAGTGTGCTCTGTTGAATACCTGGGTTGGGCACATGTTAGGGTTAGGGTAGGGTTAGGGTTAGGAGTACTCGAAAAGTGACAGCAATGAATGTCTATGAAAGCGATGATTGAGGGTAAAAGATTTCCCAGGCAGATTTCACACTGCTTGCGCAAATTAACTGTGTAGACCAACAAAAGCTGGATGCTTTACAAGCAATCTGTCTCAGGCCCTGTTTACACCTGGTTTTAAGATGCATTTTCTTCAATTGAATTACAAGAGAAGGAGATTAAATACAGGTGCAAATAGGACATAAAACATTTTGAGCTTGTCCACTTTAAAATTCTTTCAAAGGTAGTAGAAAAAAAAAAAAAACATTTGACTGTAGTCCCTCAAGTGGTCGAATGCATTCAAATAGCCACAAATAACCATCTACTCTCCCCTGACCAACCATGTAATTGGACATGTTTTGAGAAAGTGCACCACAAAAATAAATTCCAACTTTGCTATGTTGTGCCAAAACACAAATTATGATTGAAATTTCCATTACCATTTGTATTATTTCAATTCCTTTCCTTTCCAGTGGTGTTGAAAACCTCTTCCTGAAGGACCACTGTCCTGGAGAGTATAGATCCAACCCTAATTAAATACACCTGAACCAGTTAATCAAGGTCTTCAGACTCACTAAAAACTTCAAGGCAAATGTGTTGGAGCTGGATGAGGCTAAACTCTGCAGGACATTGACCCTGTAGGAACAAGTCTGGACACCCCTGGTCAAGACAAAATTGAACAAGTGATCATAGGAGAGGTATTTAAAAACCATGTTAAGGTCAGATGTAAATGATAATGCATCCTATCACTGAAAATGATGTAAACAGGTCCTCAGACTGATGTATAGTCTAACAATGTGTTATGAAATAGATATTTTGCACGTAACATGCAATTTGTTCTTTAGGGTTCCCTTAAACAAATACTCACATACGCTAACAGTGATAAAATCAAGACAATCTGCCCCAAGCCTCCTAGTTATTATCTGTTTTCTTTGTAAAGAACATCCTCCTCAACAATAGCTGTCCTGGGAGACAGGAGATGCTCTTGTGAGCAGATTCATGAACGGCCAAAACAAACATCTTCATGCCCGATAAGCTGCAATGAGCTCTTCTTCCATCCGACTCAGTCTGGAGCAGTCTGTTTGCTCTTGTGCGGTTAACCACAGGATCGGGCCTACGGAATGGGGGCTGGGGGTTGATGAGGGTCTCTTACCTTTCACCAGAAGCATGGTTGTCAACTCCGCTGAACCAAACTGGTTTTCCGCACGGCACACGTAGCTTCCTTCATCCGAACGGCTGGAGTTAATGATGCGGAGGGTGTTGTTCCGAAGCAACATGATCCTGTTAAAAATGGAGGATGTAATTCATCTTGCATAGAAAATATTTCCCCACTTCTTCAGAAGGTGAAATACTCAAATCAGCCTAAAATAAATATAACGATTACAAACATTTAAGGACATGATTAACCTGTAATGAAAATGTAATATTTGTTTCTAAATAACTAATGAAATTTACCACAAGTACCACAGGTATTGCCGCATTAATAGCACTGTGTTGTTCTTTAAAATACCTTAGAATAAACATGGTAACCATTCTGAACCATGATACAAAGTGGCCCCAAAAACAATTTTTTCAAGAATTTATTTTGTATTTTAGTCTTCTGGCATTCTCATGTGTAATTTTAAATATGTCATATTATGCACCAACTCAAATATACAAAACTATTTTCAAAATTCAGGTTGTTGAAAAGAAGACTTGTGTCTGAACTCAAACTCGGAATGAACCGGCAAAAAATCATTGTACTTACACCCTATGAACAAGTTTTGTCCTTCATTGAAATTCTAACATCTAGATTTAAAGATTATTATTGTCAATAGAGTCATTTAAAATGTTAATTGACTGATAGTATCTTTTGGGCAGGATTAGTACGTTGATGGCTATCAAAAGACATTAGCCAATTAACTGTTTAAAGCAATGAACGGGCTGTTTATTATAGCAGTTAGAAGATGTAAGTGTATGGATAATATACATTTGTATCATTTAGCTTATGTTTAAGTCACAGGCAGGTCTTGAAGTGAAATAGCTGGTGTTGATAAGAACAGAATGCTTTGATGATAAATATGCTCACCCAAGTATACAGCACATCAAATGGCCTTAATCGGAATATTAATTTGAGCGGAAGTCAAGATGAGATATACTCCTAATGACATTTCATTCTTTCTGAAACCAGGAAAGAGCATGAAGGCAAATTGAATTTAACATAGATAACTAGAGTCTTGCTTTCATCTTATTGCTCACTTTCATTCACTGTTCTGAGAGCAGTTTCAGAGAGCTCCTCTGTGCTGGCCTCATATAATGAATTAACTTCAGACAAAGACAGAAGTCATTTCTTGTCTGAGGTCCAGGAAAACACAATGGAGAGATTAAAAAAAAGAAAGAAAAAAGTCTCACTCTAAAGAGGCCACCTGAGAACTCAAGCAACAGGCTCTTGGTTTTCTTCTAGCTCTTTAAAAGCCATTGGTTAAAGTGACATTAAATGAATGCACTAGTAAAGTTATTTCAAACTCAGACCTCTTTAAGTAGATTTTTTCCTTCTTTTCTTTATTTTTTGGTCCAGTTTAGTTGGGTCCCAGTTCACTTTCAAATTCTCAATTCATTTGGAGCATTCTTTTCATTCATTTAGCATATTTGTTTACCAACTTTAAATAACTTTTTAAACATTCTCAGACCTACTTACACCATTTGTACTATGTATCATGTAAAACCTGAAACCAAACACCAATAACATTACTAAAACTTTATCAAAAATCTAAAACAAAAATGGTAAATATAATAATAGTAAAAACTAATTCAAAGCATTAATAATAATAATAATAATAATAAAGCATATAAATGATAGTACAATAACTCTGGCCTAGAATGGATTCAGGCAACCTTCAGATAGTTCAATGATGTGAATGTATAATTTGGTACACCCCCCACCCCCCACTTTGATTAACAGAGGTGTGTCAATGAATATTTACATAGTGATCATTTTATTAAAATTCAATTTCTGCCTAAAACTAACAGTCTTGATGAAAGGGAGCCGTCAGTCTAATTTCTTCCCCATGAATTTGTCCCATAATGTTTGGCTTTCATATTTACGGCATTAAGCACCCTGATCCAGCAGACGCTGATGAGAATTGGCAGGCAGAGACTCACAGAGGCGTGACAAAGTATAACCCGTACATGGAAAATTCATAAGCAGAAATCAACTAAGAGACGTTCCTTCAAGTAGGAGAAGGCGAGAACCCACATTCGACAAGGACGTGGAGCCAGAAAGGACGAAAAGAGACCTGGTGGGTATAAGCAATATGCAAATGAGCCTTGGTGACGAAAGTAGTAAAAATGAAACGTCCCTTTAGAGCCACCTAAAATATATTTTAGGCCACTTGACGCAAAGAACTCGCTCTACTCTGGAGAAAAGTATTTGAGAGCATCAACGAATGTGAAACATTCATACGTTTCACAGGAAAGGCTGGATAAACACCATAGAAAACATCACAGAACATCATCACAGGTTTGTTTACAATGGACCAATTTTCCATTTCCCTGACTAGGGCTTCTTTGCCAATATTAGTAAAGGATTGACCACAGGGTTTTGAGAGTGGCTGTCCATACTTTCGAACTAATGGGATTAATACTTTTCATTTGGAATACAAAACCCTTGAACATTAGCGGAAATCCATGTTAATTACAAACCTTCATTAACTCCACACAGCTGTCAACGTCAGATAAACGCAGGGCAGCTTCGATCCCACCCCTGCTCCTCTCACAATTGAGCTTCTCTTCATCTAGAGATGTCTTCCTTGAAAACAGCTAATGTCAGAAAATCCTTTCACTAAAGTCACCCGCGTCCAGACACAAATGTCTGTAAAATTAAATTCAATGATCATCTGACTGAAAATCCATTTTAACCACTCAGTTGAAGTGGAAAAAGAATGGCTCCTTTGGCATTCAACAATGTAGTTTGCCGTTAAGAGTAATCGAAACAAGTCATGCAATTCTCTCTTGCATCCTCTACTTTAAACTGTAGCTCACGCTCCATTTCATTACATATCTTTTCATAATGTTGGTAGCGCAGCTCTGATTATTTTCAATCTGATTACTTTAGAGCTTCCTAAGGCGCGCATCACTAGTGTTTATTTTTAAGGTTTGGGATTTGAACAGACTCTACACTTCAGCAAATAGCTCATTCGACACTGTTTATGCTGCAGACACAAATGATGCCTTAAATCCTGCAGGTTGTTGAGCAGAGGTGTGTTATTACTTTTATAAGGGGCCTGATTTATTAAAATCTGGTGGTTTGTAAAATGTGAGAAAAATAAAACTAAAAATCTCCTACACTAACATTGAAGGAGGAACTCCACTAATTACAAAATAGCAGGACAATGAACCAAAGAAAACATGACATGATAAACGAGTTCCGCTAATGCTCACAAATGTGTACTTTTACAACAGCAACAGTTAATTCACTGAGATCTTAATGTTAAACGTATTCTTCTATATGTAGGCACTGTATTAAGCAGTATATTAATTACTGAATGGAAAAGTTGTCCTGTGGCTTCATGGAAATGCTTGTGAATTTGACAACTATTGCTTCCAATCCACTCCATCTAAGCATGCAAACAGTTTCACTAGGGGAAACAGAAAATGTCCAACTAGGCAAACCATTCTGGTAACACTTAAAATACAAACATGGCTGTTTAATGTTCTTCACACATATTTAGAAACCTTTTTTATGTTGAAATGGTTCATTGTGTTTGAGTTTAGGATTCTTTATTCCAACCCTTTTTTTTTATCTGTAACTCACAATATCTTTTGACTATCTGGAGCTAAGCCATCTAAATGCTTTAACTATCATTCTGTGCATTGTTTCTTTTTAATGTTTTATAACAGAGCTTCTAAGTGATACCAGCTCTGTTTAGTTGAAGATACTTTTTTAGTCTTCACAAAGCAATTATGTGACAGAGATTTTGAATTTATTGAGTTGAGTTTTCAATTATTACTTTTTTATGTCTTATGCAAAAACATGCCCAGTCACAAAATCGTTAAAGCTATCTCGTGACTTATCACCTTTTTTTTCATTTTTATCATAGTGAATATCTCACAATACTGTTTATTCACAAGGGCTACATTTGGAAGAGAAACAAATGGAAGAGACTGTGACCAGACAGATGCTGTCTGACCCCACGACCTCATCACCTGAGGAGAAAAACTGTCCCTCGTTTACACCAAAATACAAACATTATGATTTTATACATGTTTTATTCATGACTTCATATATTTTATTTGGTTCTTAAATTTATTAATTTATATTTCATGTGGTGTAAGTAAAAATATTTTCTTTACAGCTTAAATATATATTAGTATCATTATTATTTTCAAAAAGGTTTATTATTATTATTAGTTTTTTTTTCATGCATGAATGCACCACATGACACTGATTTGGTCAAAGGTTTTTCAATTATATATATATAAATTGTATCTTATATATCATTTGCATTTCATTTCTGAATAAATCAATCGATTTAGATAAAAACACAACATCATGTCTTTGACACAATATTCAGATGTAGCTACTTTACAGAGTCTCTCTTACTGCAAAATCTAATTCATACTAGTCATAGAAGATACTGAAGCACTAGAAAAACAAGAAAAAATAAGAAAAAAGAAATAACCATTTCTGCCCTGGCCATGACACAAAAAGAAAATACAATAAATTGCTTGACTCTGAAAAATTTGCCGCATGATATATCAGATCACGCGAACTCAAAGTCCATTCATCACCTTGTTACATGAAGAACAGAGCATTCTTGGGCTGTTCACTTCTCCCATCTATCAGTAGTCACTGTGTACAAACAAACATCTATCACATGGCAGACCACATCATTTCAAATGTGATCTGCACCACTTTATGAACGATTCTATACATGCGCCGTCTGGCAAACCATGCGGCTGACCTCAAGAACACTTTGTCCTGACTCAACTCTATCTTTTACTGTGGTGTGTGGCTGCTGGAAGGGCAAATAGCATCTGAATGCTGGTTACACCATTACTTGTGAATTATTGATTTGAGAGAATGGAACTATGGCTTGATAAGCAGCAGGAAGTGAGGAAGGGTGTCAAGGTGAGAGCTGGCTTTGTGCTGTGTGTGGACATTTTTAGCGTCGCTCTGCGGTCTGAGTCGAGGTCCGTACACACGTGCAGTTGTGCATTATGACTGGTCTGGGGTTGTTGGGCTGGCGAAGCCATTTTGCAGGACAATTTGAAAAGAGCTGAAATCCCTGTGTCTATTTCTCAGAATAAATTGCCTGCTTTGCAACAGCACCACTGTCAGCAGAAAAGCTTGTAAATAATTTTGCAGCGTCCACTTGCAACCGAGCACAACCTGTGATAAATATGTGGTGAATTGGGGACTCGGGGTCTTGAGAACCTGTTGGTTAAGGTGTGTTCAAATTTATTTGTATGTGTGTAGGGCATCATTTTAATTATAAAGTGAGGGAGTGTTTTTCTGTTTCACTGTTGTCAAATGCTTTGCAGCTTGTAGAGAGACAAAGTTAGGTGACCTTGATTTTACCCCAGAATTAATAATTTGCTTAATAAAAGGCAATAAAATTGCTTGACCCTGTAAAGCCTGACATATTAAATAATATTCAGAAAAATCTTTTCGGACTATCCTTTTCCGGACTATATACTGTATATGTATATACAATATATATATATATATATATATATATATATATATATATATATATATATATATATATATATATAACATTTAGACAAAAAAAAAAGAAAAAAAAAAAAGAAAACATTTTTTGCCTGTCAAATGTAATGCATTCAGCTTTTATGGCTCATTTAGTATAATACAGGAGAATATGAAACTCAAATCAAATAAAATCTTAATTAATCTTTATAGAAGTATAGCTGACAACTAACATAAAATGCATATATTGTCACTCTATACCTCACTATAATATGTCTTAGTAAGATAAAAATGTTATTATTAGTTTTATGATCAGAGCTTTGTGGGTTTTTTTATTGGGGGGGGGGGGGGTGCAAAACACAATGCAATATAAGGAAATGTATTCTCATGTTAAATTTATATAAATTAGTAAAGATTTCACAGCAAAGAGACACATGCAAATTGATCTGAAGGGAGACATTATTTTTTAAATTATACTAATACGCCTTTTACAATATACATGATCAATAAGTTGACAGAGGGCATGTAGAAGATGCTGTACACACGTTTTTATTTTTTGTAGTTTTTTTCAGCAAAGTTTTGATCATTTAGAGACCTTAGAAATTTGTATCTTAAATATGAGACAGTAAGCTTTATAAAGTTGAGATCATTTGTGAATTTGCATCTTATTATGAAAATAGGTGAACATGTAAAGGTTACAAATTAGTGCAAAATTATTCAATGCAAATGCCAGCATTGACTTTGAACGTGCATACCCTTTAGAAAAGTGAACCTGGGGAAAGTGTAATAGGAATATGTTAAAGTACTGAAAATCATTTTTTGGAGACACATGCTTCATAAGTGTTGCAGGTCTTGGCAGGAGTAAATTAGCTCACTATCGGTTCCAGTGACACACAGCATGCAAAAGCAAGCAATGTGTGAATTCGCAGGACGACGATACTCAAAAATGTGTAAAGAGAAAGAGTCTATCAGATACAAACATCTAATACTGGTAAGTCACAGGTCTCTTCTGATACAGTAGTGTCATGGACAGCAGAGAAACTAAAACACAAACACAAAATTACAAAATGTGACCAACCACATAATAAATAGTGTAATTTCGTAGGGGTAGTTCAAACAAAAATAATATTCTGTCATAATTTATATATTTGTTTCAGCCATTTGTGTGCCATTAGGTCAGTGGTGTCCAAAACAACTTGACTTATTCTACAGCGAAAAAAAAGGACTCAAAAAATTATTATAGTTATGAAAAAAAGTTAAGGTGAGCAAATGATGCATTTATAAAATTGTCCAATTTTCCTATTTAGCTTATTTTATAAACAACCCAACCAATAACACCACAAAAATAATATTAATTATATATACAGTACAGACCAAAAGTTTGGACACACCTCATTCAAAGAGTTTTCTTTATTTTCATGACTATGTCACACTGAAGGCATCAAGGGCTATTTGACCAAGAAGGAGAGTGATGGGGTGCTGCGCCAGATGACCTGGCCTCCACAGTCACCGGACCTGAACCCAATCGAGTTGGTTTAGGGGTGAGCTGGACCGCAGACAGAAGGCAAAAGGGCCAACAAGTGCTGAGCATCTCTCGGGGAACTCCTTCAAGACTGTTGGAAGACCATTTCAGGTGACTACCTCTTGAAGCTCATCAAGAGAATGCCAAGAGTGTGCAAAGCAGTAATCAAAGCAAAAGGTGGCTACTTTGAAGAACTTAGAATATGACATATTTTCAGTTGTTTCACACTTTTTTGTTATGTATATAATTCCATATATAATTCCACATGTGTTAATCATAGACTGTATAAAAACATGGACGTAGTGTCCGTGACGTCACCCGTAGACTCCTGAAGAGAGTTTTTGAAGCCTAAAGTGTGCAGAGCGAGCCTTCGCCATCTTGGCAGCGCGTCACCGCGCGACTCTCCCGGACAATCGAAAATGGGCAAAAGGGCGGGAGCTGGTTGCTTAAGCCACGCCCACCTAGCGCGACGGCTGTGACAGCAGTGGCAATTCACCTGTCATTCAAGTGGCCACGCCCTTAATTATGCAGAACTTTAAGGCTTAATATAATTTAAACGGATTAGTTATAAAAAAATTCACCCCCCTCACAGTTGTCATGAAGGGCAAAATTTGCTATATAGACCAAAATCATTTTTTGCACCAGGCTGAAAACATGTTTTTTTCTGCTGTAAATTTGGGCATTTTAACATGGGGAGTCTATGGGATTGACTCTCTTTTGCAGCCAGCCTCAAGCGGCCAGTCGATGAATTGCAGTTTTAGTCACTTCCTTATTGGCTTCACTAGAGAGAGCGGGAGGTTGCCGCTCTGTGTTAATTCATAGTTTTGATGCCTTCAGTGTGAATCTACAATTTTCATAGTCATGAAAATAAAGAAAACTCTTTGAATGAGAAGGTGTGTCCAAACTTTTGGTCTGTACTGTATATATATATATATATATATATATTTATTATTATTTTTTTTTTCAGATGAATAGATCATTGCGTCTAGATGTGTCTGTGGCAAAGACCCTCATTTATTAAACAGCAGCCCTTCACAGACTTGTAACCTACAGCGCTCAACGGGGGCCGATAATTTCAGATCTGTCACTCATGATGAGTGACACGTCTTCTCCATCAAGAGCTTGTACATGGGCATGGCGCTCATTTTCCTTATGCTGATTAAAGATTATGCATTTGAAAACGACCAGCTACAGCGGATGAGCTATCAGCCAACAGGCTCTAAAATATCATGGCTCAGACAAGCTATACATTAATTCTAATGAGGTTACATGTACAAAACCTTAACAGACGAATACAGCAACATCCTATACATTAACTGACTATATTATTTTTAACCCCCATTTCTGTTCTAGCGTGTATGTTTTAAAATATCGTCCTTTCCACAACATCTTCGACTGTAAAATGTACAAAAGACAGAAATGTCTTTAATAAATGCAATATGCATTTTTTTTGACTGAGTATCAGTGACCATACCAACACAAATGGACAACTACACATATAGAAACATTGAAAAATAATGCCAGTACATGTACTGTTAACTTAATTACACACACTTAATATATGGCTTATTTAAACACTTAATTCTGATTGGTCAAAAACATTATTTTTTTATTTTTCATGACCACTAATTGTACACTAATTGTAGGGAAGCCGTGGCCTAATGGTTAGAGAGTTGGACTCCCAATCGAAAGGTTGTGAGTTCGAGTCCCGGGCCGGCAGGAATTGTGGGTGGGGGGAGTGCATGTACAGTTCTCTCTCCACCCTCAATACCACGACTTAGGTGCCCTTGAGCAAGGCATCGAACCCCCAACTGCTCCCCGGGCGCCGCAGCATAAATGGCTGCCCACTGCTCCGGGTGTGTGTTCACAGTGTGTGTGTGTGTGTTCACTGCTCTGTGTGTGTGCACTTCGGATGGGTTAAATGCAGAGCACAAATTCTGAGTATGGGTCACCATACTTGGCAGAATGTCATTTCACTTTCACTTTCACCTCACTATTGTTCATGTGCTACTTTAATTTTGCATAATTCTGTATTTTCTTTTTGCATATGAACACAAGTTTGAATATTTAATTGAAATAGCAGTGAAAAGAATTATTCTATTAACTAATAAATAACAAATTAACATGACATCAGTCACAATACCACACTGCACAACAAACTTGCCTATTAGCTCTGAGAGAACAAACAAACCTGTCATCACATCGCACCTCAGCAGGTCCGAACTCAGCATGAGACCGGTAATCATTGGACAAGAACATTGATTAAAGCCCCTTTGCACACAGATTCATGTAAATGTATGCGTGTTTATGGGCATTTTTAATTGGAATCAATTAAAAACACGGACCCATAGGAGTGGACTGCCTCTGCTTCATCCTGAAACCTGATAATGATCACACTTTCATGCAAAACATGTTAAGTCACAGAGATAACTGCGATTTAGACTCACCTCCGGCTGGGCTGGACTCTTCTATCATTTTTCCTCCATGAGATTCTAGGTTTGGGCGATGCCCGCGGACGGCACTCCAGAGACACATCTTTCCCAACAGTCGCAATGAGCCGGACAGGGTTGGTGCTGAACACTGGAGCTGATGCTGTTTATAAAAACAAACACATGGTTCCACTTTAAAGGATTTGTTCAATCAAAAATGAAAACTCTTGTCGTAAGAATATCAGTTATTTTTGTATAATGACAATGACATCAAAAAAAAAATAAAAATAAAAACACACAACTGTTCCATCAGCTCTTATGTTGTTTATTCTGTGCAACACAATAGAGAAATTTGTATTTTTTTCTACCCAACAAGAGTATAGACCACTTTTTTTTCTCATTTCGTTCTCATTCACTTTCATTATATTTTAAAGAGGTGATTTTGTTTTTTGTATTCTGCAAGGAAATACATAATGGTTTAAAACAGGGGTCGGCAACCTATTGCACGTTTGCCAGCATTGGCATGCAGAGGGATCATCACTGGCACAGGAGCAATAGGGAAAACTGCATACTGACAAGTTCCAATAATTACCCAATAATTAAAAATGGCCAAACTCCCTACAAGAGACCAGACGTGCTTATAAAATGTATACACAGTACATAAAAATCTGTATTTGTTATACGCAGTGCATAATTCACACACTTGCTCAATAATGTAATTAAACTGACACTGTGTGGCATGTTAGCAACTATGGTACAGCATATGTGCATGCTTTTGTAAATATTTACATTTACACACCATTTATCTTGCCTCTTTGTACAATTAATGAAACTACTGAGCCCACAAGAGCAGTAGGAAATTATTATATGAGTGATTTTTTTAATAAAATAACAGGTCTGTTTTCAGAGGCAGGGGATTTGTGGGACTCCAAAGAGAGATAAAGATTTCCGGGAATGATTGTAATGAAGGCATTGCTGTCGTTCTGAATGATGGGTTCATAATTAGTAGCTTTATTGTTCTGCATGACGGTCTAACAGAAGTAAAACATTTCCAGGCAAAACGATAAAAAATAATTCAGCCCTCGACAAGCGCATTTGAAGATAATTACTGTTAAATGTCTAATTTGTCTGCGGGGAGTTTCTCAGCAAAGCTGATGCAACCGATGAGTAGAATACAACTGCAAAGTCACAAAATCAAATACAGTTTAAGTGCTGATGTTAATGCAGTATTTGTTAATCAGGAGGCTGGGGCCTAATAGGAAAATGGAGCAAACTTCCACGGGGGCCTCAAAAGTTCTTTTAAATTCTTTAAAATAAGGCAAAACTAGTTTAAAATAAGCAAAAACAACCAAAATTCACCCAAAATCTTTCTGTAATCTGTAACTCCTGATTTGTGTAAATGAAAAAACAACAACAAAAAAGCAAAAAAAAAAAGCAAAAAAAAAACAAAAGAGGTTATTATAAAAAAAGAATGTTCCATATTATCATTTTACAAACATTATAGGTGTATGTTCACAAGACAAAATATTAACTGAATTTGCAAATATGAACCAGTTCATACATTTGATTCTTAATACTGTGTGATGTTACCTGGATGATCAATGACTGTTTTTATGTTTTGTGAGCACCTTTCTGAACAGTTAAACCACCCACTGCTCTTCATTCTTCAGTGACTGTAGGATTTTGAGATCTGTCTTTAAAATCTGAAGACAACTGAGCGACTATTACAAAAAGTGAAACATTATGCTGAAGAAGGCATCAATGCTATCTTGTTTACGAGTTTTGGCCTAAAAAAATATGGGTAACACTTTAGATTAGAAGACATATAATTACCATTAACTAAGAGTTCTCCATCAATAAACTTTTAATTACTGCTTATTGATTGTAAGCAAGTTAGTAGTTGTAGTAGTTATGTTTTTGGTATTGGGTAGGATTGTGGGATCTAGAATATGGTCATGCAGAATAAGGTATTATGCTAATATATGCGTGCTAATTAACAACAAGCTAATAGTAAACAGCGTTCCATAATCTTAAATCCAAAATATGTAATTCTACGCTCACTCAGCTCTGTAAGCTCATGTTCATGTTTAAAAAGACTGCATTAAAGGCCTGAGCTTTCCAAGGACATGCACTCCAGCCGATAGGGAGGACATTGTGTGATCGTATTCTAGTGAGCAGAGCTAAACACATATGGGCTAAAAGCTGTAGCTACAGTACATGCTGACAGGCCTCGTCAGGAGTGTTTAGTCAAAGGTTGCATCATGTTTTTTACGGGTGACATTAGAAAAGATGACATTTTAATCTCTGCAATTGCCAAAGGGCCCCGCGATCCAGCACCCCTGGAACATGCTGAGAGAGTCGGGGCCAATGAACAACTTTTTCATGCCTGGAGTAGGGTGGGGGATGTAGGGGGTGGGGTGGTTTTGCATGTCGTTGTGCTAACAAATATGTGTGTGCCTAATTTGTGTGTGGCATACAGCATTTACTGGAGATTTAGTGAATGATTTCAAGTGGGAGTTTTGACATACATCTCTCACTGTGAATACTAATAGGTCTTTCGTACTTGACGACCCACTGCCAGTTCACTCTGTTCCACCCACTTCACTGGCCTCAAGGTTTAGAGCAGCATGGCAGTGGCACATATGCGGATGAGTCGGCCTACAGCTATGGCTCATTCGAATGAAGGCTGCTGTTAGCCATGTAATATGTCACTGCAATATGTGCTCCTGTTTATAACATAGAATAGACTAAGTCACGGATGACAGCTCTCCCCATAGGCGCTGAGTAACTGGGGGATTTGTCACAAATACATCCAAAAAAGAAAAAAAAAAACAAACAAACATTTATTCTGACAGTCACTCCAGAGAACTAAACAAGCACTTTGGAACTGGAGGGAAATAGACCAGTGAGGGGGGATATTCAGTGAGTCACAGTCTCTTTAATATATATATATATATATATATATATATATATATATTAGAGCTGAAGATCTTTGCCCGGACCCGATGGGTTCGGTCGGGTTAGGGGTTAATTTATATCGTCTTATGCGGGCTCGGGTCGGGCTCGGGCTCGGGCTCGGGCTCGGGCTTGTGCTCCGGTCATGTGATGTGTTTCGGTTAGCGCGAGAAAGATGCGAAAATGGATGCTGAGTAGGTGTAACGGAGGCTTGCCTCTGGCGATTATGGTTTGGTTGCACCAGCAACTAAAGCAAAGTCTGAGGTGTGGAAAAGTTTTGACCATGTTTCTAATGAGAATAATGAGTGAATATGGCGTACAATCAGTGAGCGCAGGACCGCGCTGAAGCCATCTACAGTGGATTCAATAATTTTCCTCCACAAAAAAACATGCAGGCTTAGCCTAATCGCTGTGAGTAAAGGTTTTTCAAATGATAACTAAATATTCATTGAGTCTTAAATGCATAATGTGGACTGAGTATTTTCGCTAATGTTGGCATTATTCTTTTATTAAATGTCAGCTGATAGTGGCAAAGCAAATCCGGCGGAGCCTTTAACTTAATTTTGTTATTGCCAAATACCCATCTTAATTAAAAATTGATCTTAATTTTATTTGTTAAAAAAGACTCGTTTTTATTGGTGCGTTGGTCTATTTATAGGCTAAAGGAGCCTATGCCTATTTAGAGGGCTTAGATGGTATGATATGTTACAGAGGACTTATTTTATTTTTTTATTCCAACTTCCAAGTGGTGTAGTCTATGTTAGTTATGAATAAATTATGTTAAACATCTATAAATGACTCATTCTTGACAAAAGATCTGACAAAAAAATCTGAAGTTGACATTTTTTATTTTTATATATATATATCTGAAGTTGACTTTTTTTTTTTTCTTTTTTTATCATTTATAATGTATATAATATTTCCAATAACGAGAACCATATCAGCATATTAGAATGATTTCTAAAGGATCAAATGACACTGAATAATAGCTGCTTTAAAAATAAGCTTTGCCAACACAGGAATACATTTTTGATTATATTAAAATAGAAATATAAAAATATTTATAAAAAAAATGAAAGAGTAAAACCAAACATGAAAGAAATCTTAATTATATATAAACTGCAATATTCACAGAGTTATTAGGTCATGTTTTTTTTTCTTTTTTTTTTCTAAAACCTCAAAAAAATAGTCTCCCTTTTTTGCAGAATGCAATATATCTGCTCAGCCAATCATAGCGCACCATTCCACACACTCTAGACTGTAATACACCCGGTATCCTAGTTTTCCTCATCTACTCTGTACTTTGTGATCAACAAACAAGGGCTGCACGATAAATCGCATGTGATTGCCGTGTGCATCTCATCAGTAAAGCCGATTCTGTGATTAATAGTACCGATAAATCTCCATGTGCTGTCAGATGGAATTTATTCCGATGCATTTAATACACAGAGCCGTAGATCAGTGACAAGCTATGCTATATCACGTTCATTTGATGAATCGCATTAGATTATGAACTCGATATTGCGTAGCTTGTCAGTGCTAGTGTTTTTATTAATGCCATTTATGTTTTTGTTAATACAGCACATATCACTAGTCAACTAATTGAATGAAACATGGCAAAGATGAATGCACTTTTGAAAGTTGAATGTAAACATCATTATGGAATTTCTGTGGTCTAATGTGATATCGTTCATGTTCTTGTTCACAATGAAATTTATTCACTACTTAATTTATAGCATTAATAAAATGACCCCTTGAATTCATTTTGAGATTGATGACTGTTGAATTTTTTTTTTTAGTCCAGTGCCTGTATATAAGATTAGTATTGACAAGTTCAGAGGCTGTCATATGTGGAGCAACTTATTATGTTGTGTATTTTCATCAGTTTCAACATGAAAAATAACTTTCATATTGATTCAATGGATTTATTGCATTTTGGGAAACATTTTATAATAAATCTTTGAAAATCAAAACCTGTATTTGAATTTTTAATGTTATTATAACCTAAAGATGCTTATTTGAAAGTTTAAAAACAAAAAAATAGTGGTTTTCATTTTGCCAATTTCTTGGTAAAGAAAACACGGATAACTCTTTCTATGAAGCCCATGTTGAAGCCGAATGAATTAAAATTGATTTATTGCGTTTGGGAACCAAACTCTTCATATATATATATATTCTCCTGCATAGTTTCATTAGGCTACAACAATGAACTGAACATAAATGCTGTCAAAAGAAAGAGTCATTTGTTTTGCGTTCATCTTATCTTAGAACGACTAGATCTCTGAGGACAAATAAATGCACATAATGGGGAATTTAAATCAAAATGACCCCCAGGAAAGTGATGAGAAGATGATCACATGCACCTTAGAATGTGTGGGGCAATCAAAGCTCACAGGGAGAAAATTATGGTCTCTCCAGTTAACATGCAATCCGATTTTATATCACTCCTTCGTCTTGTCCTGGACATCCAGAGACTGACAGCGCTGGCATTTTCAGAGTTTGGACAGTTTTTTGTTATTATTACACCAAGACTGACAAACAAGCTAAATCCAATCCAACATTACCCTTTTCTTCTCAGCCCTTTCTTTTTTTCTCTTTTCATCTCACCAGCAGTCTTTTGTCATACTGGGGGGCTGTTTGTGACAGATCTGTCTATGTAGTCTTCAGTTTAACCAATCCTCCTAACTGAATATCACCAAAGTTCCTTTATTCCTCAAATGTGCTGCCAGCAGACTTTTTAGTCTGAAAAAGCAGACTTTTTCAGTTCAAAGAAAGTAGAAATTGATTGCTACTTGGCTCTGTTTTGTCTTTGTTGCCCTTCTGCAATGACAGTTTCAGGCTTCAGGATTATTCATTGTTCGTGATTGAAAGCTGCCTTGCAATTGCTGGCCAGCTCAACGATCACATAGGAAAAGAGGGAAGCAAACTCTACCTGTGGGGTTACATTGCCTTTTCAACTTACTTAATTCTCTTCAATGTATCTTTTACTTTTTTTTCCTGCATCTGCTTTTAACTGCCTTAGCCCTGTGTGTGGACACCACTTTTCATTATAAGGAAACAAGTAAAAATATGTAGAAATGTCTTTATGAGTAAAGGTACTGGCCTTTATTTCTTTATTTAAGTTGAAGGAACATATATAAAAATATATAATTGATTTCAACAGGCCACACTCACAGTTTATGGAGCACATTGAATAAATAAATAAATAAATAAATAAATAAATAAATAATCATTGTCCACTTTTTATGATTCAATTAAATCTTAGATAAACAAGTCAATCTACTGCATTTTATGCTGGAATGGTAAGATTCTAGAAATAGTTATAAGGCAGTTACCTAGTATTTTGAGCTCTGCGCTGGAGTAGATGGCTCCGTACTTGTTCTCTGCAATGCACTGGTACATTCCAGAATCAGCCTGCTGTAGTCTATGAATGACAAGCTCCCCATTCACCATTTCCACTCTGCTCTATGGGGAGACGACAGTTGCCTTAGAACCATGTGTTCATCTGTCAGGCTCAAAGCATATTTAATGTCAATTACACATCCGCCAGAATGACTCCAGCTTGAGACCTTCATATGTCACAATTGATATGCCATTATACTACCACCAGTTATATGTTACACATTAGATAATAGTTAAGTAAAAGTCTAAAGTCTTTAAAATATTAAACAGATTTTTATTTTCTGTAAGTGAGCTGTGTGTGTGAATGTACCTGTGAGTTGAGAGGTTCTCCGTTGCGCAGCCAGCGATACGTGGGCCTGGGCTTTCCTGTGGCTCGACACTCCCAGTGGAGCTGCTCTCCACTGTCCAGTTGAGTGTCATTTATCATGCTGATCCACTGCGGCAGAGCTGTGCCAGGAACACAGAGGAGACAAGAAGCATATGCAAGATCAGGGCTTAACTGTGAAGATGTTTTCCCCTTCAGATTTGTACTTGTCGTGCTGACATTTGCAAAAAAAAAAAAAAAAACGGTATGTACCACTGAATTCATACTGACATTTTTACATTAAATTGCTATTTCTGTCATGTGCAATATAAGCAGTTGGCCTGGCTGGTAGCAGTGTTCATTCAAATTTTTTTCACAGACAATAACAAGATGTTTACTAAACCAAAACCCAGTTTTGAATGCCAAAAACTATGATGACTAAAACTTTTTCAACATGAAACTCAGCTGCAGTTTGCCAGTGTCGCGTTGTCCTTTTTCAGAATGAATATGTATGAGAGGAACAGTGGGGAGTGTTTTCATTAAGAATGATGAGCAGAAAAGTTCTGAAAGCAGTGGACCTTCAGTGCCCAGCATGCACAGGAAAGTCTTTGAATTTACTGTGAACAAAAATACAAATAGTCAAATGTTTAGAGGCTTGTTAAGGAGACAGGTATTATTACTCTTCGAAGCAATCAGACTTTTTGTGAAAAGTCTCAAACTTTTTTGTGAAAGAAAAAATATATTTTTTGAATAAATTTGAATTAAAGTGATCTGAGTCATGTCTAGTGAGTCGTCATATCATGGTGACTTGTGAGTGGATACAAAAATGCTAAAAACACAGAGAACAACCAACCATCTGCATAGCAACATTCTCAAAAAAAGAAAAAAAGGAAACACATTAAACACCCCAGAAACAAGTTAAACCACTCTTTAAACCACATAGCAACAGAAATCACCCAGAACACCCAATAAATCAAATAACAACAAGAAAAATATACTCCAATTTCAAGATGCACTTTACTGATCACCGTTTGCTTAGAAGTACAAAGATAATGGGAGGAAAGTAAAAAGTAATATAATATATTTTTAATACAAATCAATTAGCCAGCACATGGCAGTAGTGCTGTGCAAAAATTCGAATGCGATTTTCATGCGCATCTCATCAGTAAAGAAGCTCCTGTAATTAGAAGTATATCTCCAGCACATGCGTTCAGATCAGGGTTGCCAGGTCTTCACAACAAATCGTCAGTAAATACAACAAAGCCGTCTACCGATAAACTGACACAATAATAGTTTTAAAATCGACAAAGAATCGCCTGCGATTTTAAAATCGATTTTGTGTACATTGTCAGTGAATTACGGCTCTGTGTAGTAAATGCCAACCAGTGTTGCCAAGTCTGTGGTTGTTTTTCATGTATGCGGGTCGAAGCGACGAGACCAATAACGTGATATTTAACCTCTAAAATGCAAATTTACCAAGGCAACCCTGCCAAAAAACTTATATTTTAACCCCGGGAAGCAATTTTTATTGGAGAACCTCCTGGAAAAGCGATTGGGCTAGTTTTGGACTATTTTTTAGAAGCAACTGGGCCGCATTTGTTGTGAAAACCTGGCAAACCTTATCTGAACGCACGTGCTGGAGATATACTTCTAATTACAGGAGTGTCTTTACTGATGGGATGCGCATGAAAATCGCATTCAATGTTTTGCACAGCCCTACATGGCAGCAGTCATCTCTCTATTCAAATGACACTCCCAGTGAGATATCAAACTGCTTTGTTTAACTGATAACACATCTTTTGTCAATTTCATAAAATTGATAGAAAAGAAGAGAGGTGCAGGTAACGTCTGGGCACGGGCTCCTTGAGTTACAGCTCTTGGACATGGTAACAAAACGTACTGCTTCCCACAATCCACACCACTCTTCCACACTCTGGACCCGCGGCTGGGACAATAGTGGCAGGCTGCAGGCTTGAGGAGGATGCACACCCCTGCCTGTCTGCAGCCCCCGATTAGTTGCTCACCCAGAACACGCATGTGGATCTGCAGCTGCTGCACGTGACATATAAGTCACATGAGCTGAGGCTTTGAAAGAGAAACTCGCTGAAGGCAAGCCTTCAATCACATCTGTCAAGAAAAAAAGGGGCTTACAGACTGAATAAGGTGTATGCAAATTGTAAAAGCAGACGTGTGTCTAGAATACAGTTTGCAGGTGAAGGCAGAAGCTGTGTGCCTTCCTTCAAGAGCATTTTCAAGTTTGACAGTTGAGGAAAAAGTATTAAGTTTTTATTTAAATAAACACATGCTTTTTTTTTTTTTTTACTGGCAAACACCTCTTAAAACCAGTTTAAAAATGTACAGGACTTCTCTTGCTGACTTCCACGTACTATAGCAGTTCATAATGTCATTGATCATGAAAGACCAAATTCTTCATTAACTTAAAAGTTGTTGACTTGGGTTTTCATGTGATCTTTTTACTCATGGTTGTAATGTCATTACTTAGATTTCTGAAGGGGTCTTAAGTTTAGTTTTCGTTAATGGTCTGGGTAGACTAGGAAGTGACTTCTCCTTACAAATGTTCAAGACGTTGTCTGTTGATCAAGGGACTTCGTTTATATACAGTATTTAGAGGGACTTTGCTGGTAGAAAGTAGATGTTATATCCCAGAATAGAGTCAGACCTGACAGAAAGACTCATAGTATTCACTTGTGAGCACTTTGTGGCTTTGTGACCGGGAAATGGAGGTTTAAAAGTCAAGTTCACTCTCCTATTCAAAATAACTGGATGAAATCAGTATGAAAAAAAAAGTCTGTGTGCATCATACACTATTTGCAATTTTCTGTGAAATCGGTCAATTCTAGCTGCCCAAAATATGTAGATTGGCTATGACGTTTGACAACAAGTGTTGACACCTCCAACCTGTAAATCTGGACTAAAGTTTTGCATTATATTTCAACCTTAAAAATTCATAACTAAACTACAGTAAAGTGGCACGCACACCATGGGGAAATAATATTATGTTTACTGTATGTGTGTGATCTGCCGTATTAAATATTCAAGCTCTTTAAAATCTGTTTTTAAAAGTCAATGTCTTTATCTTTCATCAGCTGCTAAAAATCATTCCGAAAGCACTTACAATAATATTGTTCCTCTGTGTCATTATCATTTTAGCTTTAAAGGGTTGGTTCACCCAAAAATGAAAATTATATAATTAATAACTCACCCTCATGTCGTTCCAAACCAGTAAGACCTCCATTGATCTTAGGAACAGAGTTTAAGATATTTTAGATTTAGTCCAGAGCTCTCAGTCCCTCCATTGAAGCTGTGTGAATGGTATACTGTCCATGTCCAGAAAGGTAAGAAAAACATCATCAAAGTAGTCCATGTGACATCAGAGGGTCAATTAGAACATTTTGAAGCATCGAAAATACATTTTGGTCCAAAAATAGCAAAAACTAAGACTTTATTCATCATTGTCTTTTCTCCCGTGTCTGTTTTGAGACAGAGTTCAAAATAAAGCAGTTTGTGATATCCGGTTCGCAAACGAATCATTCGATGTAACCGGATCTTTTTGAATCAGTTCACCAAATCGAACTGAATCGTTTTAAACGGTTCACGTCACCAATACGCATTAATCCACAAATGACCTAAGCTGTTAACTTTTTTAATGTGGTTAAAACAAACCAATATCCCAGAGTAATTCATGTACTCAAACAGTACACGGACTGAACTGCTGTGAAGAGAGAACTGAAGATGAACACCGAGCCGAGCCAGAAAATGACTCGTTCACGAGTCAAGAACCGTTTCTGTCAGACGTGTCCGATTCGAGAACCGAGGAGCTGATTATACTGCGCATGATTCAGTGTGAAGCAAACCGACACAGAGCATCTGAACCGAACTGATTCTTTTGGTGATTGATTCTGAACTGATTCTGTGCTAGTGTTATGAGCTCGGGTAAACCGAGGGCTTGAATCAAGGGCAATCATCGCCAATGACGCGATTACGTCGAGCGCAAAAGAATCGGTGAACCGTTTTCTTCAACCAGTTTATTGAATCGAATGGTCCGAAAGAACTACTGGTGATCCGAAAACCGATGTAACCGGTTCTTGACTCGTGAACGAGTCATTATCTGGCTCGGCTCGCTGTTCATCTTCAGTTCTCTCTTCACAGCAGTTCAGTCAGTGTACTGTTTGAGTACATGAATTACTCTGGGATATTGGTTTGTTTGAACTCAGAGGGAGTGTCAGCCACATTAAAAAAAGTTAACAGCTTAGGTCATTTGTGGATTAATGGGTATTGGATACACGGACAGTTTAAAACGATTCAGTTCGATTTGGTGAACTGGTTCAAAAAGATCCGGTTACATCGAATGATTCGTTCGCGAACTGGATATGACAACCTGCTTTGTTTTGAACTCTCTCACAACAGACACGGAAGAGAAGACAATGGTGAATAAAGTCGTAGTTTTTTTGCTATTTTTCGACCAAAATGTATTTTCGATGCTTCAAAAAATTCTAACTGACCCTCTGATGTCACATGGACTACTTTGATTATGTTTTTCTTACCTTTCTGGACATGGACAGTATACCATTCACACAGCTTCAATGGAGGGACTGAGAGCTCTGGACTAAATCTAAAATATCTTAAACTCTGTTCCTAAGATCAATGGAGGTCTTACTGGTTTGGAACGACATGAGGGTGAGTTATTAATGACATAATTTTCATTTTTGGGTGAACTAATGTTTACTAATTTAATGTGGATTTAGCTATTCTCATTAGAATAAGAACAATTGCTAAAACTTTACAGTTATCCTTATACTTATTGTTATTGGTAGATATTCAGCAGATGCTGACTTGCATTTTACGAATCACCCAGTACCATAGTTTTATCTAAAAAAAAAAAAAATACTGTACTGTAACTACTGTAGAAAATAGTCACCTACATCCTGGATGGCCTGAAGGTGATTTTTTGGGTGAACTATCCCTTCAACAGTTCTACTCTAAAACACTAAAAGAGTGGCAGGACAGTTCATCACATGCATGTACTGAAATACTGTCAACAGAGAGAACACAATAAAAGTATATTTGGACATTGTTGTGACGGATAAGACAAACAGTTATTATTTTGTCAAGCTTTTTTCAGCCAGAGTGTGTGATGAATCATAGATCCCAGTGACAGTCATAAACATCTTAAAACCAGGCTTTCATAAAATCACTGAGACAGTACATTCATCTTGTGGCCCACTGGTACACTTACTTTTATGACATAATGCACTTCATCTAAGTCACAAACCCTATCGAACGGATAAGGAGAGAGGAGTCTGCGAAAGATGAATGGAGGTCCCAGATGCCTGTATTAGGGCCCTATCAAAGCTATACGGCTGGTCAGGGGAAATATGTGGGTCAGAAAATACAGCATGTTCAACTAGACAGGCAAGAATAATGATAAAATAACCCCTAAAATTTAATTGGACAAAAGTCCTCTGAGTACCGAGCCATTTTGTCCTCGCAAAACTTTGACAAAAATGTAAGCTGGCCAACTTTGCTTAAATTTATACCTTCTGTCATAAAGTCCAGTCATAATTATGCAAAAGAGAGTGAGTGTATGCCCAGTAGAATAATTTATGAAGGAACCTAATCAGAAATGGACACAGCGGATACTGTTCCCACACTACTGCAACACATTACTTCAAAGCTTTTTTTTACAAATAGCTCTTATATTTTTAAATTTTCTGAAGAAAATGTGAGTAGTGCTCGTCCACTCAAAACTAGGGGTGTTCTGGGAGGCTGTGAAAGCATTGTTAAAGGGTTCTGGGATGTGGATGGATGTTACAAAAGCCCTGCTACTGGAGACCCACTGTACTACAGAGTTTAGCTCCAACCCTAATCAAACCAACCCTGAACCAGCTAATCAAGGTCTTCAAGATTGCTTGAAAATCATACATCAGCGAGGTGTGTTGAAGCAACTTGGAAATAAACATTGTAGAAGAGTTTGTCTTTAGGAGTAGGATTGAAGACCTCCACAATAAAGCCCATCCTCAAATTCCTGCAATTCAGAGATCAGCAACTCCAGTCCTGGACTGCCAATGTATTGTAAATTTTAGCTCCATGCCTAATCAAGCGCACATGTCTATAGTTTTCTTGTAATCCTGAAGACTTTGATTAGATTTTTAAGGTATGATTTATTGGGGATAGAGCTAAACTCCTAGCAGCCATTCTGGACTGTAGATGCCCACACCTGGGCCGGGTTTCCCGATAACGATGTATCTTAGCTCTTAAGAGCGTTTTCTACGTGCAAACTTATGAACTCTCGCAGCAATTCCACGAGCGTTTCCCAAAAATGCACTTAACATGAACGCGCGAGAACGCGCTCTACGTGCTACTTACGAGTCGCTGTCCATTCGCGAAGTGCTGAAATTTAACCTTATGTGGAATCGTATTCTGAACGTTTAACCTAATAATTGTCATCTGTTTTGGATTACCAATCAAGACAATCAAGTCTATATAAAGCACCTACATACAGGCGGAGACACTGACAAAATGGCTGAACAAAAAAAAACAAGAAAAGATACCTTTCAAAAGGATGAAATTCATGTCCTTTTAGAGGAGATAGAGAAAAACAAAGATGTGGTTTTTACCAGATTTAAAGGACACCATACTAATAAAGAAAAACAAAACATCTGGGAGGACATTGCTAACAAACTAACTGCAACCAGGGGTGTTCAAAGGTCAGGGAAGGAGGTCCGCAAGAAGTGGCAGGATTTTGCAAGCCTGGCAAAAAGGAAGAGGGCACTGCAGAGGACTGCAATTAAAAAAACAGGTGGTGGGACCAATGAGTCCCCCCTTCTTACAGCCGAGGAAGAAAAGGCATTGTCAATACTTGGCACAAGTGCTTCAGATGGAATTAGTGGTGGTATTGACATCCATGGAGGATAGGGGTTACCTCAACCTGAGCCTGAGCCTGAACCTGAGTCAGGTCCTTCATGCTCAGAGGAACCATCCGTTTCATCTGCCATCTCCGAGCACCTACCATCTCCTAGTCCTCCAAAAAACCCTCCCAGGCCACAGCCTCCATCTTCAGTGGTCCAGACTGCAGTCACAACAACTCAGCAGTTTGAGAATGTTTGTAGCTGTAGTCAGGACCTAGTGCAGGTGGAGAGAGAGAAACTAGATGTCTTGAAAGACATTAGGCAATGCCTTCAAGAAGCCAATGAGAGAGACAACAACTTCCAACAGCAGCTCATTGAGCTCAAGAAGGCCAAACTGGCCTTAGAAGAGAGGAGGCTTGCACTAGAGGAGATGAGTTTTGCAAGGCCCTCAATTTCTGTGCCAATTATCTTGCCAGAAGACACAGGTAATGTGATTTATTGTTTCAGTAATTTGTGCAATGTGAAATGTTTTCTATATGTAGTAATGAATCATCTAACTGTACAATGTATTTTGCAGGTTGTGGGAAACTGAATAACCCAAATTAATAAAACTATGCAATGTTTTTTATTAATAAAGCTATATGCAGTGTTTTTGATGTTCATGTGTTTGTTGAACCATGCACACGAGGCCTAAGACCATATGAAATAATATAATAATTGTTATGAGTTCTTCCAAATGTTTCTGGAGTAAATGGCTAATGGTTGATGATTATTTTCAGACATAAGCATTTAAGTTTCAATATTATTAATATAAAGTCTATATATTTGGCGTGACCGATAACACAAATATATATACAGTACTTCATCTAGCCAATACATTTCTACAGGTATAGACAAAAAAAAATTCAACATTTTTTACCAGTACTGTTCTATGTATACATTTTTATAATAAGCACAACTTTTCATCATTATGAACAGAGGATAGATTAAAGGAATATAATATGTAATCTATACAGTTTCTAAGCATGCCACACCTTCACTTTCTTCAAGGTAGGGCCTAATGTCATTACTGAAATTGATGATAGGCAGTGGGATATGTGAACATTATCACAGCCTGATGACCTTCACATGGTTTCTTCAATTAAGCTAGGATTAATATAGAGTTTACACCTCACTAGACTTGCAGAGGAAATCATGGCTGCACTACAGCGTGTTCTTCAATTGAGGGTCAGAGAAAGACAAAGACAGAGACGACCACGAAGAAGACTGGTGACTTTAAATGCCTTCATCAGACAGCATCAAAACCCCTTGGATATCCTTGATGACATGGCTATAATAAGGCGATACCGTCTGCCAAGAGGACAAATAGCCCAATTGCTAAATAGCATTGGACCTCAGCTGATGCGTGCCACCAGGAGAATTTTTTTGTTTGCTCCACAAAAGTGCTGTGCAGTAATAATAGTAACAGCTATGCTGCACAAGATGAGAGTGCCCTTACTTAACAGGGAGGAATATGAAGAGGTGGAGGAGGAAGAGGAGGAGGAGGAGGATGTGGAGGACGAAGATGGCATGGGACCACATGGCCAACCAAGAAATGCCCAATACATGGCTGGTTTTCATGCACTTCAGCAAGTCATTGACAGATTTTTTTGAATTCATTCCTATTTTGCCCAGTTTTTGAAGCAAATTTCCCACATTACATCTTTTATGATTTTTTTTGTTCATTCATTTAATTTAGATGTGTTTTTTTATCTTGTTTTCCCCTCTATATTTATTTCATTTATAAATTCATGTAAACAAAAAACGATAAAAAAACGACTTTTATCTAGATAAAAGTGTTATCTACCGGTTGTCCTACAGGTGTCCTCATAAATCTGTCTTCTTACGATGCACTTGGGGATGTACGATTACTCCAGAGCACTCGTAGATCTACGAAGATTTTCAAGTGCTACTTAAGCTATGATGCTTTTGGGAAACAGACCGTAATATTAAGATCAATCGTACGATCGTTTTTACAATCAACTTAGGCTTACGATGCTTTTGGGAAACGCAGCCCTGGTTTGGTCTCTAGATATTCCTTCTTCAACGTAAGTCTTTGGAAAAAATCATTAGTCCAATCAAAATAACAAAAAATAGCACATTGTCCCTTAATAAGCCAGCTGATTTGAGACATCATTCTAGTCTGTAGGATAAACCTGCTTTGGCTTTCACCATCATCAATCCCCCACTTGCTCATATACATTTATTCATTTAACAGATGCTTTTGTTGCAACTTACAAATAAATACTTTTTTGGTAATGTTTTATTTTTAAGACATAATTCTCAGTGAGCCCACACCTAAGCTATAATGATAAAGGTGAAACTATATAGCCTATAATCACTTTCAGAACTATTTTATTTTTCCAGCTGATTAAAAACATTGTCAGCCAATATTTTATATCCCTTAATCCTACCCCTTACCTAAACTTAACAGCTACCTTACAAACTATATTTTAGCAGCAGATCAGGAGGATAAGAGTCGCAGTTAATTAGTTAATCGTGAGAACTGAACCTTGAAATCAAGTGTGACCAAAATGTTCTTTTTAATGATCTGGTTGCACAGTTTTTCAGAAGCAGAACTGTACTCACTGTAGACCTGGAGGTGACCTCTGAAGGCAGTGCCTCCTCTGTTGTTCTCAGCTTTACATTCGTAACTCCCAGAATCCTCTAGCTGGATGTTGGGGATCTCGAGAACAGCCTGTGATTTGCGCAGACGGGCTTTTTTTGGGATGTTTCCACTCATCTTTCTCCAGGTGATGGTGGGGACAGGACTGATAACACATAAAAAAATAATAATTATATATATATATATATATATATATATATATATATATACATATATGCTGCAATAGTCAATCTTATCCCAGCTTATTGTAGTTTGTTTGAGAATATTACAACCTGGTCTCATAAAAATACATACATCTGTGCACTTTTTGTGCAACACCATTTTTAAGTACCTTACTGCATGTTTCACTGCAGTTTCAAAGAGAAAAGTCTCTGAGTGTTGTTAAAACCCTGGTTCGATTCGTAAACCCTGGCACATTTTTATTACGTTGAAATAGGTACGTATTGCTGTGTTTTTATTATGTTGCTTCTGGCATGTATTATGGCAGTTCAGAATTCAAATATCCGGGAACTTTCGCTAAAAGTTAATGCTCTATCGTGTTGGAAATATGCCCTACACCAAACCCGAACCTAAACCTTTCTGATAGTGTTAACAAATTCAAAACTGCATTTGTTGATGCGACCGTGCCATTTGAACTTCCTTATACGCAGATTTAAACCACTCTGTTGAACCGTGGTTACACGGGATTCAAACCAGAGCTCCTCACTTCTCAAGTACATCTCCTTAACTCCGTGAGCTACCGAAAAAACCTACCACCTATGAAAACCCATAGACATCAAGGTGGAAATGTGCGATGCTAACATTCAAAAGCATCAGATTTCAAATCTCCCAGCATATTAATATTAATATAAAGTCATAACATGATATTCTTCAAGTAATTGTGCAAAAAGTATGCTTTATTAATCAAAATTAATCAAAACACACAAAAATGTGTGTGAAAAGGAACAAAAGGTGTCAAGAGTTTTACTGCCTCTAGTGTTCTTTTTTTTTTTGGAAACTGCAGTGATATGTACTTATTGGTATGTATTTTAGCATCTCGCTAAAAAGTGCACCCAGGTTAATTTATGCAATGAGACCAGCTAGGAATATCATCTAGCTTGACTTTGACTCAACCAATTGTGTGATTCTAGAGTGGGATCTGTATGACTGTCCAACTGTGGCTTAAGGGAGTGTTCAGAAAACCTTTTTGAAAACCTGTCATTATTTCTCCTGGAAATATTTAATTTGCAGTGCTTCATGGGAGTGGGCGTCACCGCTGAATTCCAATGAAAGCCAGTAAATTGACAAGATTTTAAAGGTAACAGCAACCTCTCTGTTTGTTAGATGAGCTCTTCAGGATGTACAGTAGATCATTTCCTTACCAGGAATTCGGCTTTTACACACAATTATATTTTTAAACACTGTTGAAATCATTGTGACTTGTGGCTTTTACAGAAGCGTAAATCATCACCTAACAACATCACGAAACTCAGCTGTTTTGCTACAATCTATCTCGCGATGCTTGCAGTGTAAAAACTATATACTTCATCTCAGAAAAAGCACTTTCTAAAAGCAATTCCTTTATCTCTGACCAAAATGTGTATCTGTGCTAATTTGTAAAGCTGATACCGTGGTCTTTTTGAAAGTACGAACAGGACAATCTGATATGACAGCACTCTGAAAGTGGCTTTGTACAGGGTAACACAATAAATGTCTAGATAGCTGTGTAGATAAGCAGTATTTGTACACTGCCATCCATCCCTATTTGTGGCTGCAGCGGGCATGTGATATGTCCTCGTAGGTGCGGCACCCGTGTGTAGATAACCCATTCTATCAGACACAATCAGCACTGCTACATAGTGACATCTCCATTTCACAGCTTTCCAACAATGGAAATGTGACGCCGAGGAAAACCAAGACACTGGCATCAATCATCCGAAAGGCCCATCGATAAAAACTTCACATTTCTGAGTCCTTTGTCCCTCTACATCCGCTTAAATTGTACAAGGACATTTATCCACACAGGATGAAATTTCTGTCCTGTCAGTTTAAATCATGGTGGATCTATGATAAAACTTATGGGGCCTTTATAAAGTTGTAGAACAAACATTTTGTCTTCAGTGATTTAATCACATAATGTCATTTTAGAGATCAAGTGAACTGGTAGGTCTGGATATTATTTGTATGTCTCATTTAATTACTAATAAAGCAAATAGTTCTGGTTTTGAAAGTTAAAAAAGAAAAAAGAGAAAGAAAACTAATGCTAATTATAATGCAAATGAGAATAATAATAATAATAATAATAATAATAATAAAAGTGCAGTTGCTTATGTTTATGTGACCAAAAAGTACGATGAAATTCTGATTGCTTCAAAACAGAATAGCAGACTACTTACATACAATGCATATAATTATTAGTTAGCACTGTATATTTACAAATAATGTCTCAGTAGGACAATATTTAAACATTTTATAATCAGAACTCTGTAGTTTCTATTGTGGGATGCAAACATATAATAAAATGCAACATTATGATTAAGAGATGTGCAAATGATCAGTCTAATATTAAAAAAAAAAAAAAAAAACGTGTTGTGTGTATGTCTGTGTTTGTGTAAAAGTCTTTAATTAAGGCCATTATGTGAAATAATTTCAATTTAATTCAGAATTCCCTTCTAAAATGCACAATAACACTCCAATAAATTCTCATAAGTAAAAATGAACATTCATATTTTTTATCTATCCATGAAAATGTTCAAGAGCAAATCATTGGAATAAAAAAAATCATGACAAAATATCTAACCATTATTTCTTAAGTGGTGTGAGAACCGTCCAGAAAGGTTACACCTTCAACAAAATGCCAGCATGCATGAAAGCGGCCTCTATCGTAGCCCCGGTAACATTTTCGGCACCAGACACATTCACCATTATAAGCTGGCAGTTTGCCTTTGAAAGTGTACGGTACAATGCCGCCTCTGAAAAGCATCCCTGCAGACATTTTGGTCAGATCTCCCGAGCTGCTGACAAAAAAACGTTCTTGTCTTTTTCCTGCACACAGTGCCAAGCCCTTAGTCGCCCCGACTGTTAGGTTGTCATACATACTGAGTGACAGCATGAGACTAAAAGTAATTCTTAGTTCAGTTTAGTTCCTTACAAAGAGTGCTATTTTTCAATAATGTGCACTGATAAATCATTTATTTGTGGGTAAGGGGGTGCAAGGCAGGATTCACTATTAGCACTAAATGGGCTGTAAGCGAAGAGAAAGGCCATTGGTGAGATCTCCGTGATTTCTCCATTCACTGAGCAGCGAGCTTAAAGTTTGTAAAGTTTAACTGAACTAAGAGAGAGCAGCCAAAAAGAATGCATAGATTAATGTCTAGGTTTAAGTAATGACTTATTATCCTAATGTGGATAATTAATTGTAAACAACATTTCCTCACAAAAGGATCCTTGAAGGCACTGTAAACAATTACTGGGCCCTTAGAACAGTTTGGCTTAGAATGTGTTTGCGCTACATAGACTTTGGATTTGAATTATTCATTACAAATAACAAACGCAAACAGAATTACAGCACGATGACACTGGATTATGTATTTAAAATGCAGAATTGCATTTCTTTTATGCAAAACATCCTATAAAGTTTTGTTAAGCTACAAACTGAGAGTCCAAAAGAAAGTTCTACAGAATTTAACTTGACAATGAGAAAAAAAGTAAAGCAGATAATAACGCAAAACCAAAAAATATAAATAAATAGATAGATTGTTGTTGTAATTATTATTATTACATTTGACAGAAAGCATGGGAAACCTTTCATTTTGAACATATATCTGTTGTTTAGGGGAAATATTTTGCTTGAAAAATACCTCTTTCATTAACAGTTTGTCATATTAACGTATTCAGTGATATCAATAATCTCCCAAAAACATTCAAATCAATGAACCACTCCATCCTAAACATGAACTTCTACATTTACCTATACAATACCTAAGCAGTCTTTTTTTATTATTATTATTCTAGAGAAACAGCTCTACATAAAAAAAAGAGTTTAGCATGTCAGATGGCCACCTTATATTTAAAACAAACCCTAAGTTATGGCAGCTATTCCTCCTCAAGGAAAAACAGAGAGTCTCTTTATGTGTAAGCGAGCAGGATGGGATGGCGAAGCACATCTTAAGCATGTGGAAAAAAGCCTCCTTGCTCCATCATTTTGCTGAATGTCGGAGTGCTTTTCTGCCTTCTGGCTGTGGGTCTGTACCGGCTACTTTCATTTCTCTGTGTGCTATCCTTGACCATATGTGAACAGAAGAGATATTAAAAGCATTCTCTAAACAATGGCATGTACAGAATCTCAAATTGCTCTCCTCCCTCGCAACCCCTGGCCCTCACCCTACAACTATTACGAGAATATTCAGCTCTGAGGGTCAGAATCTTGGTGCTGTTTTTACAACAATCACAACAAAACTGCCACTATATCAGTCATGGCACAAAGTTCAGTACTTGTGGAGAGCCCATTTAACAGCACAGCAGAGTTAGGAGTAAACATAGCTATCCTCCTGGTACCATCTCATCTCTGGAGGATGCATTCTGCTTTATTCTAAAAAGAAAGTGGTTTGACTGGTTGAAATGGCCGCAATTAGGATTATTAATGACTCCAATAGCAAAAGAGGTGCATCAAGGGGGCGACGCTGCATGTTCTGCCATTGTGTGATAGAAAGGCACCTTTAGGTGGCACAATGTCGGGAAGCGGTCTGAGTGGGGGTGGGTTGATTATGCCAACATACTTACTTCCCAAGGGCAAAGCACTCAAGCCGCACTGTGATGCCTTTTGCTGCCAGTACCGTCTGGGGAAAATGTGCTTCAATTTTGGGCTCGTACTCCCCCATCACTCCTAAAAAACAAAACGTAAGAAACTCACAAAGGTATGTTTACATATAGATTTGACCATATATGATGGTGTGACACTAAATGGAAGCTCAGCATCAAATGTGTGCTAATTAACATACTTGTGCCACGCAACGAACAAAAAAAAACATACTTTTGTCAAGAAAAACAAAAAAAAAACTCATTGAAAACTCACATCACCAGGTTTTCATTGCCAATGTACACTCTGCTATTTAGCTTGCACATATTGGTTTACTGCTGACTAATAATAACAATTAAGTTTCACAGAAAATAAGACTCATTTAGCTGGTTTATGAGGTTACAGGCTGCATTTCCCATCATTCTCTGTGTGGTAGTATAATGTTTTGAATACCACAGGCACCTGTAACATACTATTTGTTTTTGGATGTAAGGATTAGCATCTAGCTAAAATCATTACCTTAAAATTCAGTTACTTACAGCTGATGTATGTAGTGTTAGCCATCTTCCTAACTAGTGTCACACTTTCACTGCACTGAGTGCCTACTTCCATACTATATGATATGCAGAAAACAGTATGTCAAAAGAGTAGTTTCCTTGAATACCATCCCAGGCTCAGTAGAAAAAAAATAAAAAAACAAGAATATGTGGGTTTTACAATGCTCTCAAAGTGAAAATGTTTTATTACATTGGTTGTTGTATGTAGCATGGATCAAAGCAAAAAACAAAAAAAACAAAAGATATAATAATGATTAAATGTTGGTTAAATTAAAGGGTATTAAGAAATAAATTCACAAGACTAATAAAAAGTACAAAAAGTGAATATTATTTGAATTTAATAAATGAAAACCTTAATGACCCCAAACATTTTTGGCAAGCAATTAGATCTTCTTCGGGTGACGTGCCACCACCTACTATCCCTGAAGTTATAATAGCAAGCCATGGTGAAGTAAGGGGTAAACAAAATATAGTAGACACTTTTAACAAACACTTTATTAATGCAGGAATAGTAACTCAGTCGACACTTCAAGCCAATTTCGCAGATAGTGTAACCTCTATCACAGTCTCGTCTAGTGTAAGTTTAAATAATTTGAACTCAAATCCTATATCTTTCTCTGAAGTACGAGAGGCACTGTTAGGCTTGGACTGTAAAAAGTCAGCTGGCCCAGACCAGATTGAGCCATATTTCCTCAAAACTGCTGCAAACTTGATTGCTGATCCTATTTCCTCCATTTTTTTATCTTAGTCTATATAGTGGTTCTATCCCCAAGTCATGGAAATCTGCATTTGTCTTCCCATTATTAAAAAGTGGAGACCCGTTAGCCTTAGACAATTATCGACCACTCTCCAGACTATCTGTCTTGGCTAAATTGTTTGAGTCTCTAATAAATGAGCAACTAAAACATTTTTTAGCTGACAACTGTATTTAAAGTCCCACTCAGTCTGGTTTTCGGCAAGGACACAGTACAATTACGGCTGTAACCTGTGTTATGAATGATATTGTTAATGCTTTAGATGACAAAAAGTCTTGCGCTGCTTTATTTATTGACTTATCTGAAACATTCGACACTGTTGACCATCATCTTCTTCTGCAAAGATTGCAAAACATAGGTTTTAGTAGCAATGTGCTAAATTGGTTTTCTAATTACTTGAGTGGTAGAACTCAGTGTGTGGCATTAGATGACTGTACTTCATCCCTGCTAGAAGTAAAAATGGGTGTCCCTCAAGGATCAGATTTGGGCCCTATTTTATTTTCCATTTATATAAATAATTTAGGTTTGAATCTGAATCAAGCTAAGGCTCATCTGTACGCAGATGATACTATTTTGTCCACCTTTGCTATTTTATTGAAGGAAGCAATTCATAATTTACAGTTTGCCTTTAGTCAGGTACAAAAATATCTGGTAGGATTAAAGTTGGTATTAAATGCTAAAAATAAAACATCGATCTTATCGATTTCACTATTTTAACACAAAGTGGTACTCCAATAGAGAGAGTGACTTCCTACAAATACCTAGGTATTTGGTTGGATGATAAATTGTCTTTTGGGGTCCATATTGAGAGCCTTTAAAAAAAAAAACAACAACTCACACCCAAGTTAGGTATTTATTTTAGATTAAAGAATTGCTTTTCTTATTCAGCAAGGAAAAGGTTGGTGCAGAGCACATTTTTATCAGTTTTGGATATGGTGACCTAATTTATATGCACTCTACTTCATTTTTATTAAAAAAACTTGATGTACTATACCACTCAGCTTTACGTTTCATTACAGGTGCAGCAGCTAGGACTCACCACTGCACCCTGTATGAAACTGTACAATGGTCCTCCCTCTCCCTCAGAAGGAAAATCCATTTATTGGTTTTTATTGCTAGAGCACTAATGGGTAAATTACCCATCTATATTTCAAATTTGTTTATTTACGAAAATACTGTTTACAGGAAAAGGTCGTCAAAGAAAATACTATTAATTACTCCATCAACAAAAACAGCCATTGGTAAAAAAGCTTTCTCATCATATGCACCAAATGCCTGGAATGAACTCCAAAACACTTTAAATCTAGTATCTCTAAAAAGTCACTTAAAGTCAACTCTGACTGAACAGTGCAATTATTTTTAATTAGGTATCTTATACAATTGTTTGTTTGTATTTGCTGACGTTAATGTCTTGTTTTGTTTTCTAGTATGTATAGTGTATAGAGATTTGTGGTGTATTATGTAATTTATGTCCTGTCTTTTATGTATTGAAACTTTTGGCTGCCAGTCTTGGCCAGGACTCCCTGGGAGAAGAGTTATTGTAACTCAATGGGCAATGGGACCTTTCCTGGTTAAATAAAGGTTAAATGAAAATAAATAAATAAAATCATAGCAAAATCATAATTTTGACAACACTAGCATACATTTATGGTGATGAAGTTCTTATGAAGACTCCCCCATGTACAACTGGCATTGACTTGCATTTCATATCCGTCAGAGATCTTATCGCACTTCATGTGTCCCTGAGCAACTCCAAATGTGGTTGTAGTGATCCTATCAGTGTGTCTCGAGTGCATTTACACCCGACTTTTAATACTCTGATTGTGATCCACTTTCTGAAGTGAACCGGCATGTTAAAAGCCTTTAAGTTATGTTATACTGAGATACATTAGCTGTGCTACACCCGATTCTATGGGGCAGCACACCTCTAAATATCTCAGTTTGTAGGTGTTGGATCAGCACATTACTCACACCTTTTGGCCCTCTCACATGAAATTCCACCTTGGCATCTTCCCGGTTGCTTTTTGGAAGCCCATACTCATTAATTAAAGCTTGTGACAGAAAGCTTGTGCTTCCCGTGCACTGGGCTCATGTTTTATTTTTTCTTTCGATCCATGTAGGTGCTTTATAGGTTTAGCAGAGGCCTGAGGTGCTCTTATATGATGGATTACACTGCGCATGAGGACTCTATCGCCTGAAATATCCAGAGCAGCTGCTCTAGAACATTGACCTCACAATCAATAGTGCAACAACCCAAGAAATTTTATAAATGTGACAACTGCACATATAGCAGCCCCAAAAGGTTCATGCACACTTTAGCCACACTTAAATAGATGTATTTGCATTAGATTACATAGTAACAAATCCAATAAAATAATAATATGTAATAATATAAGAAATGAAGATCACCATTTTATAGCTTTGTAGTATATGTTTTGTCCCACAACACAGAACTGCAGAGCTCTGATCATATACTAAGCATTTAAATATCATCTTACTAGGACATACAATTTGGAAATATAGATCAACAACTGATATTTATTTATAGTAGTCTGCTATACTGTTACAAAGATCTCATTGATTTACATTACAAGCTAATAGAATTTCATTTATAATTTGGTCATATAAAATATCAGCAACTGCACCAAATTGTATATTTTTGCTCTTGAATAAAACTGAGACGTATGAGCTCCCCATTCTCCTATAACATACTATACTATAAATCTATAGATTTATAGATTTAAATAGATTTTCTTTCATGTTCAGGTTCAATAAACAGTTTAAATAAATAAATAAACAGTTTAGACTATTTGTTTAATCTCATTTGTCAAGCTTTGCAGGGGTATTCTTAATGCATTAATAAGTTCCATCTACTGTACATGAGTAAACTATCTGTATCTGGATTTACAATTTTTGCACAACAAAGCTTGAGGGATCACAGCAAACAGGTGCCACTGTACAGCAAACCCAGTATATGCCAGTGACAAAGAGGGAGTTCTCCACAGTAATTCGCATGACAAGTTGCTAAACTAAATTATTTGTACAAGTACACTACAGAGGCCGCTGGGAAATGGGGCGAGAGAATTTGTCCTCAAAACAGCACCAGGCTGGAGTCTAATTGATGTGCAGAATTCCTTGGAACACAGAGGAATCTTGAATGGCTGCATTTCACTTCTGCAGTCGTAGCTGGAGGACACAGATCCTTTGTTTATTCATGCGGATGTTGTGAGCTCCCATCTATATCCATTTGCTCAGAGATATGTCAGCTGGCTTTGAGTAAGTCTGCAATTACGAAGGGAAACACTCCCATTCAGGGGCCTAATTATCATTATCAGTCTTATTAAATGACAAACTGGTGTATGAATTTTACATGAGAAAGTATTTCTTCCCTTTTTTTCCACTTTAAAAAATATAACAAATATCACAATTGTGCCTTAATCTAGAACACGTCTCGACCACCACTGGAGAAAGCCAAAGATTATAGAAAAATGGAAACAGTTCAGAAAGAAGATCCATTTCATGCTGTTTGATGCTTTAAACAGCCTTTCAACAAAATGTCCACTGGAAATCATCTATTGTACTATATTAAAGCAATATAATATGAGCAAGAGTTTGTTATGGCTGTAGATCATAGCAGATACACACTTGTGTGATATTACTTTTATTTAACAGTCCAACATAAAATTATATAAATACATGTAGGTAAGGAAATCCAAACAGTGTCCTAATATATTTCTACAGCCACAAATTCAGGATGTGCCATTACTAGTTCAAGAGATTTGTCCAAACCTCTGTTACTCATTCGAAAAGGCCAGCAGCAATGACACACATTTATGAGATGTTATTGAAATAACAAAAAAGCAGCATGATTGTATGATATTGCTTTTGCATAGGATAACAGATATATTTCCAAGCAAATACGGTACAACCACACTTTAGATGGTCACTTGTTAAGACAGTCATTTGTTTAGTTCCTAATGAAGCAGCATTTTTTTTAATGGATTGGTCGAATGGATAATTTAAAGGATTCAATCATAAAGACAATCACTTGGTGTCACTGTTTTTGATTTAACCTCCAGAAACCTTGCCAGACTGCTGTAGGCATTGCATCTACTGAACCAGTCCAGCAGGGACTAACTATTTAAACTAAATCTGACCCCTTGCCTACAGCACATTTATAGCCTATTTTATGATAGTCCATTTTTTCCCCAAACAACTTTTCAATTTAAATCTCAATCCCCATACTTGTTACATTTATGATTTATGATTCCACAGCAATCCCATGTGTATAATGAATTTGCAATATTATATTGGTTTGCACTGCAATACATCTCTGTGCATCCTATTTAGCATCTAGAAGTGCTCACAGACTGCATTCTAGGCCAGCTGTGCTGAAACAAATACATGAGCCCTTTTTGTGTTGCGATGCCAACGTTCACATCAATTTAATCCATTTATTAACATGGAATGGGGTAGTTTTGTGCAATGCAATTGTCATTTTCTTTTGTTGTGCATTACAGAACAATCAGCTGAAAGTCTGGGCATCCAACAGATGTTTTAAGCTTTTACATCAAACTGCTAATGAAAAAATCCATTATCCCAATGCTGGGCTTCACATCTATTTTCTAATGACTAAACCAAAGCAAAAGTGCAAATTGAAAGCAATCATGAGAAAATCAACATGCAAACATTTTTTTACATTTTCATAATTTATTCACCTTTATGTCATTCCAAACCTCTTTTTTCTGTCCACTAACAGTTGTATTTGTGCTGCTATTTTCCTCACATTCAAAATGAATGGTGGGTTACCAAGTTATCAAAGTAATTTTGCACTATATTTATATTGTTATAATATATTTAGGTCATCTAAAGTAATGCAATAGTTTCTGCAAAGCTAGAATATACTAAACAAATCTGCATTTTATTGTATGGATAAGAGCAATGTGAACATTCTGCTAAACTTTTGTTTTACTCAAAATAAAGTCACATGGGTTTAGTTCAACATAAGGGGTGAGTAAATGATGACCACATGTGCATTTTTGGGTGAACTACTTGAAGACGTGAAACAAATGACTGTCAAGGTCCACGTCATCTGTAACTAAAGAAAGCCTACCACTCAATTGTCAGAATGTTTAATGTGTGATCACGTGATGCAGTGCATCATCACAGCACCATTTCACTTCCTATAAAAATCACAATTAGGAGATGTGTCATGTTATGATCCATTGTTTAGTCCACAGTGGACCTATTGGAGCATTTTTATACATGCTTAGCACATTTCCACTCAGTATCTGAACACATCACTGAGGCATAACTCACAAGACCTTTTTGTAAAGGCACTCCTGAAGGTCCAATACATGTTTATCATGACATCATATATATTGACAAACACAAACACATCGGTCATGCAGAAAAACTTATTGGCCAATGCTGATATTTAAAAAATTACAAATATCAGCCTTGGCTATATATTGGTCGACCACTAAATTAAATCCTGTTAATATCCTGTTAATATTTATCTCCCTAATCTGAGCGCGACTGAACAGCCTGCAAATAAGAGTTACGGTGGATTTTGGTCTTGTTTTTAGGGATTCCAGTCAGAGGAAGGAAAGACTAAGGACATTATTTTACATATTATTCAATAAATAAAATTTTATAGTATCAGGGCTATTATAGTTAGCTAGAACCATAAAAATTATGCGTTAGGCCCTAACAAGTACTGAAAAGTGAAAAAGTAAAAGTCATGACATTTGGCAAGTATGGTAACCCATACTTGTTATATGTAACCCATACTTGGAATCGGTGCTCTGCATTTAACCCATCCAAATGCACACACACACAGCAGTGAGTAGGGAACACACACACACACAAACACACACCGTGAACACACACCCGGAGCAGTGGGCAGCTATTTTTTATATGCTAAGTCTGTGTTTGCGCTGAATGACAATAATGACTGGTTTTATTTAAAAAAAAAAATTATACTAAAAAAAAAACCCAAATAATCCTGGCACAGCACTACACCAGTACATTCCGTCACTCTTCAGAGTTCTCAAACATGTTGTGTGCAGTTATTTACAAGAGTGACAAATGCTTTCTAAAACTAAATTATCTCTTGGAAAATTCAGCTAGGGACAGCCACATTTATATTACATCCACATAATATGTACAGACCCCAACTAAACAACTAGATGCTACTGCAGTAATATTACCCTCATTTGGACACTGACTGATCATCTGAGGTGCTAGAAAAAGCACATAAACAGAAGTACTTGTCTTGACTCATTCGTAAGCTCATTCTTGAGTGGAGTTTCTCCTTGAGGTCTCAGGGAAGCACGTACTGTATGCAACCCAGATGTCGCTTAAAAAAAGTTACAGGTTGTAAAAAGTACAAGCCCAAAAGAAGTGATGAAATAAACAGGACTCCAGTTTATTTAATTATGCAATGTCTACTTATTAGAAGTATTTTTATAAGGCTAAACAAGCATAAACAAAACAGTCAAAATCAGCTGCCACCAAACATGCTAAAATGTTGCTTTGATTATCATTTTAGCAGTCTTCGTAATTTATCAAGTGACTTTTTGTCAACTGACTTACCAAGTACCTTTAGTAGTCTTTTTGCAGTGTGTACATGGCCATAAGTGATCAAGCCTGACTTTGATTGGTTAGAGAATAAGATGTGGAAATGCTGCATGTTTAGGTGGCACACCTGTTCATTTTTATGACAAACTGAATTTCTTGGATTGGACCTTCTGTGGGCATGCAGCAGAAGTAGTAGACATATTCAAAATGAAAACTGGGGGTTTTGCACAGCACACTCAGACCTTTTTTTCAGACTCTCAGGTTTCTCATTTTGTGATTAGAAAAGCATGTAACAGGGATATTATTAGAAAATGAGACATCAATGATATCAGTATGCATTTTTTATGACCCTTAGTGACATCTGAAATGTTATTTGAAACACTGACCCAATATTTGTAGCTCAATAAGTGAAGCCACTGCACTTTCACTCTTTGAATCCAAGGACACTGATATCTTCTCTCCTATAAATGAACAACACTGATAAAGGCCTTAGAAATGTTTGACCCTCCACTTAAACATGCTACCCCTTCAAAGTCCAAGGCCAAGCGGGAAGGACGAGCAATCCCAGCACCACCAAGAGTTTGAGTGCTCCAGCTCTGTGAGAGTTATTGTTGCATCTATTAAGGTGCGATTCATCACATAAGTACAGAAGGCCTCCGCTGCCTATGCTGTTTTTCCAGAAGGGAGCGGGCAGGGAAGATGCATGACTTGCCCTGCAGGTGCAGCCAAGCGCAGATGCATTTGGGCAGCTTTGATTAAGAGTGTCTTAGCCAAGGGAAGGACATAGGTGAAACGCTTCACCTGCGCATTCCGGTGCGGAGCATCTCATGCAGTTAATTATCATCATGTCTCAGCAGAAAACATAAATTGCAGGCTGTAGATTGGTGCACTTTGAGAGCGCTGGAAGAATTGCTGAACTTGAGCTTGGCCAGGAGTCGCAAAATAATTTTCAAGCTTCTAGTCCCAGTACGCTGATGCATTTAGCTGCAGAATTCATGACGCTTCCCACAACGTGTCTGCCAAGTAAAACACTGTGGACGTCATGCGCGGAATGAATAAAGATTCCCATCAGCCGTGCTTGTGTTTCGGGTGACTAACCTCTCGCTGAACTGGCGCTCATTCTGCATGAGACCCCAACTATATGGTTATTTGCAAATGCATCTGCCACACAGTAATTCTTCCTGACTCTACCACCTGTGGCTCTGGACTTTTCTTTTTCTCTCCAGCCTCCAGTCTCTGCTCTTTTGTTAACTTCCAAATGTGACCAGAGAATGCGACGCTACTTGCATTTGCAATTGGTGCTAACGAGAGGCGCAAATCCAATTAAGTATGCTAATGCACTTGGATGCATGCATGTCTCTGCAGAGTGTTTCTCAACAACAAGGTTATGTAAATGCTGAAGAGCATGCCGAAGGGGACGTGGTGCCCTCACAAAGGACGTGCAACATTAAGCAACGTAGGCAAAAACAAGCTTTTAGGGCACTGTAGTCCTTTTAGCCTGGCCGTTCTGGGATTCCGTACATTGATGTGTACCGGTGGCAGGTTATGCGTGCGTGTCTGTGAAGTATGGAAAAATGCCTGAAGTGGCTGCTGACTGTTTGGCTCCCGCAATTGGCTCAAGGGAATCTGCTTATAAAGAAGCTAGAGCCCATTCTGGAAGAGGACCATTGATTCGGTTAATTTTATGCTGGGAAATGATTTCCCCGATGGCCAGTTCCACGAGAGCGCATTGTCTATGGAAAAACTGCTCTAAAGCAAAAGATAAAGCACCTCATGCTCTCTGTTTTCATGTGGATGTTTTGGAATTCATGACACTTTCGGTCTGGCCCTAAAGGCCTCTCGTGCAGCTAGAAAAAAGAAGACAGAATGAGGCATATAAACTACATATATAAGTCAGACGTCTCATTAAATAGGCTCCCATGGCATAAAAGCACTAATATAGACAACTGACCTGCTTGTCACACTGCTGAAAAACTGCTACATTTCCCTTCAAACCTGATTTGCAGGCACATCCATTATTTCTAGCCTTCTGAGATATTGATGGACTTTATCCTGGATTGTGATTCAGAGCTTCAAAAAAAGTCCAGCTGTCATGCACATTAACACGTTTAGCGTATTTAGAAAGCTCTCTGTGTGGGTATTGCTATATGAGAAAAGGATGCCAAATACGGCATTCAAAATCATAAAATGTCATTTTGATGATAATTGTTATTTTAAATTTGAGCATAATTTCCATTAGGGTTATGGGAAACACCGCTGCATGGTGGGGAATCAGCGTTCCAATCACTTAATGATCAGCCAGCTAAGCTCCGCCCCCTTTGTTGCTAGTCTGCCATAAAATTCTAACAATTACTCATCCTCATGTCATTTCAGACCCACAATACTTTCGATCAACACAAATTAACATATTTTGAATGAAATATGAGAGGTTTCTGTCCCTCCAGTGAAAGTCTATTCACCTAAAACTTGTTTAAACATTTTCTTAAAGAAGAAGGGGGAGAAATCTCTTAAATTCAATGAACAAATAATAATAATAATAATAATCATAAATTAAAGAAAATAAAATAAAATTATAAAATAATAATATCTCACCTAAACAAACCATACATCATTTGGTAATGTCAGATTTTAATACCAAGTATCTGGTAAGTGAATGGTAAAAATGTGTATGTTATGATATATATCGCTATCTGACAAAATGTTTAAAGTACAGTGACCTACATTTTTATTTATATCACCCTTTGTGCCAGCTGAAGCTACAGTATACTTTTTTTTAAGACATGAGCTATAATGCTAAAAAGAATGTCTCAATTTAAATTATTAACAAAAAGACTTCATGTCATGGTATCGATTCATCAATTTGGTTCTCAAAGAGAGATGCTTGGCATCCATCCTAGTTCTGCTGTGCAGGTGATGGGGTTTAGGGAGCAGGTATATGTGTGTGTGTGTGTGTGTGTGTGTGTGGATTGTGTGTGATATCTCACCATCTGTTTTAAGAGTCAGAGGCGTCGGTGGGCTCAGGACCCTGGCGTTTGTCACAGTGTTCTTCACTTGGCACACATAGCTGCCCACATCTGAGGGCTGCACCTTGGAGATATACAGATTTCCAGTTTCCTGCGAGATAAATCGCCGGCTGTCCTCCGCCACAAATGAGGGAAGCTCATTGAACACCCAGCTGTAGATGATCTCTGTCGGGGCAGAAGGAGAGCAAGCGGATGAGCTGCGAGAACAACGCACATGTCCCAAAGGAAACCCCTGTCTTAATCTACATTGTAGCACGCTGACCTTGTCAGAGTGAGGGCTCATAGGAGGGGGAATCTGGGATCTGATGTGTAGGTCAGTGGTTCTCAAACCTCTCCATAAAGTACCCCCAGCACTGCACATTTTGTATGTCTCCCTATATCTGACACACCCACTTCAGGTCTTGCAGTCTCCACTAATGATCTGATGAGTCGAATCAGGTGTGATGGAAGAGGGAGGGCTGGGGGTACTCCAGGACAGGTTTGAGAACCACCGGTGTAGGTGATATGGATTAATTAACTGATCTCTACTACAGGGTTCAGGGCAATCTTATCCTGCATGTTATAAAAATATACTTCCTGTTTGGATACTGTACTGAACTGCATTAGAATGAGCAAAGAAACCCCTGTGTCCAGACCAGGCCCCACAAAATAAAGCAGAAAACAATAAATCACATCTCATCCATGTTAATTTTTGTTCGGACCCAAGTCCATCTCAAATCAAGTTCATATTTTCAGGAGCTTTGACTGAATTCAAATACCATGGTTTCAACTTTTCAGAGAAAATATGGTCTCAGACTTGGACTTTAAGGCTTCTATGAATTGACTATGAACTTTTGATTTTGTATTCATGTTCAGTTCAGAACAGCTGTATTTGTATTGACTAACATTAGCAAAGATTTATAAATACTATAACAAATGTATTGTTCATTGCTAGTTAATGATAGTTAATCCATTAGTTAATACTGTACATAGTTAATGTACATGTAAACTAATGTAAATGTAAATGCAAATTAGTGTTTTCTTATTGTAAATGTCAACATTAAACTATCTTTAGCACCTTGTAGCAAAAACTAAATAATAATAATAATTAAAAAAAAAATCCTAAAGACCTTGCTTTCTGTTTCATTACATTTACATAATTTGACGGCAATCCATCCAACATGTATCCATAACCAATCACGATTTTGTAGTTCTGAAGTTGAAGAAAAAAAAAGTTTTCGTGATCAATCATTACTGTCACTTCTGAGTTCTCGGGCACATTTCTTATTCTGTACAGATACGCAGAGGAATGAAGTATTCTTTATCATGTCACACTGAGCTAGGAACCAAATGACAAAAGACGGGCTGTCAACAGAACAAAATTATGTGTGTTTTTCTGTAACTCTGAAGCAGTCATATTATACCATATAAATCCAGGAGATATGAGAGAGCGGATTACTACTCTGATCTCACGCTGTTTGCCTTATGTCGACTATATCATAGTCACACAGACTTTCTTACAGCAGAAAAGGAGAAAAGAAAGAGAGGGAGACAAACTTCCTCATGGTCCAAATGAATTTCCCAGGACCAATTTATTCACCAAATAATTAAAGTATGAATTTCACAGACCATTGATTTCTTTTGCATAGTAAATACAGGTGCCACGCTCCTGTTGATTAATCACTGAAGGATTGCCACTCTTTAAAGAGATTCCAGTTCAATTTTTCATACACAAGGGCTAATGTCACCTGAGTAAACAATGAATATTTATCTCATAAATAAAATTCAAAAGGACTTTGAAAAGCGTCCTCATAAAGCGTCAAACAATGTAAGTACCTGGGGCTCAGTGCCTGATGCTTCTGATACATTTTTTTTTTTAATTCATGAACTAGGTTTGCACAAAGAGTTAAGACTGTCAGCAACTGAGAAAAGGTGAAGTTATCATCCAAGAGGCACTGAATCGGAATGAAATGCAAATTCATGATGACTATGACTGGAATAGTACAGTAGTGCTCTATTTCTGAAGTATGCATAACTGGTTGTTTGTCAGTAGAACTTAAACAGGTTCCCTGCTATCAAGAAAAGTTCTCAGAACACTGGCTAATGTTCTGGCAAGGTTCTCTGTCAGTGTAACGATAAACTCAGTTTGAGCCCAATGTGTACTGTTAGTGATGAAAAGTGATCAGGCTTGGCAGAATATATAATTCATTTGGCCTTTTTATAAGGTAACAGGCTTGTGTGGCTAAACTACATTTCCCATTATTCTCTGTGGCAGTATGAGAATGATTAAATACACAGAAAGAGCAGTGTTACACGCATGATGAGCATCATTTGTGCTTTATTTTGTTTTACACTTCCTGTGTTCGCCGGAATGTGTCAGTGAAAAAAAAATGTAAAGGAAATCACCCTGTGTGTTAATTTTATTCCAACCAAAATCGCACAACACGTCATTCATACAATTTCCAACCACGTACTGTTGGATATTTCCAGAAGAAATTAAAACGGCATTAAATGGAGCAAAGATAAGAGTACTCAGATGTTTTTATTTTTAGTGTAACGTCAGCGCTCCATGCGTTCATCAAGGTCAGGAACCAATAACGCCTCCTCCACACTTTGAGTGGTAAAGCAACAGTGATCGTATTGAGAGTAATATCCTGTTTACATCTCAGTGATTTCAAATTATTTTCAATTACTTTCAGTTTTTAAGTCATCTTCCCATATTAATGTGGATGAAACCTCCTACGAGCAATTCAGGCAAATGAAAGACAAATTAACCTCAAAGCCGTACGAGTCCTAATATAATTTCCCTGCAGTTCTTCCTATTCCACACATATCAAATCCAAAGGACTGTTAATCCTCCAAGCAAACATTTAATAGTTCCAGCTCATAATTGAATGATGTTCGTACAGGACTTTCAGGCAATGTGTTAATGTAAAAAAAAAAAAAAAAGTCTAAATAATAAAAAATAAAGCTGCATGCTTATTGTCTGCTTTTGTTCACTGCCGGTTCTAATTCATGCACATACTTAATCACTTACTTGTTTAAATTTATTAATGTTAAATTTTTGTTTGGTAAACAAATTCACATACACAGTTTACATTTATCTACAAAACTACTGTCAAGCATTTAAGCAGAACCATTCTACAGGAAAGGTTTTTTAAGATCACATGGAACATATATTCAGTACAAATGTCTGATACAGCATATAACATTTACAAAATAGTTCACAATAAATTGCTTGCTATTGCTAAGTGTTCGCTTATTTGTTGATCTCATCAGATTCTTAAAGCCTGGTGCCCCTCAGAAGGTTGGCAGCTCTGAGCCTGATGGGAAATCATTATTGACATTTAAAGACAAATCATTCTGTGACCTCGTACCCAATGAATGATGTTAATTTTCTTCAAATCAGCTTTCCACGCTAGCCAAACAATTGCAGAAAATCAATAGACTAAATGCAGCCTTGTCTCTGGTAAATTGGTTGCTTGCTCCTCAGTCCCTTAGTTTGATTGCAACTTGTAAAATGCTACAGTTAGTAATACATTGTATTGTAAAATATATGCTAAAAAGATTAGAAAATAGAAAATATTTATTTTAAATAGTAATATCATTTCACAGTAATACAACTACATCAAATATATTTCAAGAATTTATTCGCTGTATGTAAATGTACTATAGATTTTATATATATATATATATATATATATATATATATATATATATATATAACAATTTAATAATATTTAGTATTTTTTTACATTTAGGTGGAAAAAAAATTGAATTTGTACTACTGTCTGTTTAAAATAAATGAAAAGAAACCGAGCAGAGTAGATTTTTTTTTCCTGTTGTACTGAAATCGTATCGAACCGGGACCTGCGAACCGAGGTACCTACTGAACCGTGACATCTCTGTACTGTTCCAACCCTATTTTATATATATAAAAGGGATCTCATCCTTTTCCATTAGAGGAAAACTGAGATTTGAGACAGGCCATTAAAGCTCTCCCTCATGCTGTCTGTGTGTGCATTAAAAATAATTGTCTGAGTGAGATTTCTTTTCATTTCCAATGATCCAATAAATTTGAGCCTTGATGCTGATGCTTGTCTGGGAACACTGCATCGACCAGTTGGAGACGGATTGGTTGACACACAAGGAACTTAATTTCTCATATGGAACAGGAAGCCCAGTCAGTTATGATGCAAATCTTAAAAAATCCTTTGATGTTAATCATCGCTACTGTCCTGAAGAGAACCAACAGCACTCTGAAACTGGGCTTGGATGGATGCATCAAACAGTGATCCTTCTCAAAGTTCACCCGGCAGAAGACAGAAATCAATTATACTTTATATTTGAGAGTTGCAGAGTTATAAAGTAATGGCATTATGATTATATTATGACACATGCTAAGGAGAGCTTGGCTGAACTGCCGATGATATCCACCAAACATACAGATATCTGATAATGGGAAGGGTGAGAGGAGATAAGAACTAAGCCAAAACTGTGTCAGCACAGGCCTGGGATTTACTTAGCTCAGAATGAAGTTTGGTGAATTTAGACCTATGCTAATACCACTGAAGCATATCTCTCGGCTCCTTATCGTGGTGTAAACAGTAATGGTCACGCTCATGCTTGAATGGTGCAATAATGACCTCTGTCTGTTTGCAATCTCATATCTGGACAGGGTCCAATGATGTTTGGCAAGACACAAGAGTCAAGTTACCAAACCTTTTAAAAATAACATCAGACCACTTTACTAGCTTGGATTAAATAGGACGAGATTGTGTGATGTGATTGTTTTACCAATGCTAAACGACTAGTTTACTCTTAAGTTATAATCAGTTTATGAAGAATCATATTTTAGTCTTTTTATAGTGCATTTTCATCCTTAACTGTTTTTTAAATTTACCACACTTTAAGAATCATTTTTTGAAGTTGTGTTTAACTGGCCTGGAGACTCTGCAGACTCCTTCCTGATGGTAGCAGACTGAGGAAGCTGTGGGTGGGATCACCTGCGATGCAGAGGGCTTTGCGGGTGAGAAGTGTTCCATAAATGTCATGGAGGGAGGAGAGAGAGACACCAACAATCTTTTCAGCTGCTCTCACTATGCGTTGAAGAGTCTTCCGGCAGGACACATTGCAGGCTTGACTTCAGACTTGATGTGGTGCATGACTAGCCATTTAAAGCACTTCATGAGGGGTAAGTGCAACTGGACGGTAGTCATTGAAGCGGGATGGAGACGGAATGACTTCAGGACTGGAATGATGGTGGTAGCTTTGAAGCCAGTGGGAACAACAGCGTGACAAAGCAAGATGACAATGTCTTTGTAGACAACAGTGAGTTCAACTGCACAGTCTCTCACGCCCAGGGATGTTGTCAGGACCCGGAGCTTTACATGCATTGATCCTGCTGAAGGATCTCTTCACACTGTCTGGGGTCAGCATCATCACCTGGTCGCCGGGAGGAGGTGGAGTCTTCTGTGCAGTGGTGCTGTTTTGTGCTTGTAAGCTCCTTTCTGTGTGGTGCAAACAAAATCCAAAACGTTTTTCCTCGTGTTTGAAAGTTAATGTGTTGGTGTATTTTGGGAACACACTGTTTAATCTGCATGGTTGAAATCCCCAGCCAAGATGAGAAAAGCATCAGTGTGGGCTGTCTGCTGCTCACTGATGTGCTGGTACAGATTATTCAGTGCCTCACTCCTGTTGTTGCTGTTGGAGCTGGGAGGAATGTAAACAGCAACTAGCAGTATGACTGAATATTCCCTTGGCAGATAGAATGGCCAGCACTTAATAATCCACCAGGGGTGAGCAGTGTTTGCAGACCACAACAGCATGTAAACACAAAGCCGCTGCGTGATTTACATCCCACGACGAGGACTCTGTCTTCTCGATAGCATCCCAGCTGATCGAGCTGAATAGTGCAGTCTGGAACGCTGTTGCTAAGCCATGTTTCTGTGAACACAAAAACAACAGTCTCTTACAGTCCTCTGAGTTGAGTGTAGTAATCGGATGTGGTCCAGTTTATTGTCCAAAGAGCGTACATTAACCAGTACAATGGTGGTGATAGCTGGCTTGTGTGGGTTAGCCATTAGCCTAGCCCGGATACCTTCAAGCTTACCCCTCTTCTGCTTCCTCTCACTCCTCTTGTATCACCTCTGCTGAGGGCGAGATGCAGCAGTGGTGGTCGGTGGTGAAGGCCTCCGGAGCAGACCGAAATCCTGCAGCTCTTTGGCATGAACAGAGTTTAACTCTAAAAAAGTGGTTCTGCCAACATCGAGCAGAAACTCACGACTGTATGCGTGCTTAAAGACAGGTAGACGAGATGAAGATGTACAAAAACACTGCGACTCACAAGACAAAAAACACGAAAACACCATTCTGTAGGGAGAGAGAGAAGCCGCTGCATGTGGACGTGCCGCCATCATGAAGCATTTATTTATGAAAATAAAGTAAATTCTGTACTTTAAGCTAAAAGTGAAAAATAATTGTTTTTTTGAGGTGAAGTATGTCTTTAAACAGTATTCTTTGTTAAAGGATTTAGCAGACAGGAAGAGAGGAAGCTGGATGAAGTTACTCTGGGCCTCTGGGAGCACTAAATGTTCTAAAAATGGCCATTTCACCACAAGCCTTTCATCTGATAGTGCTCGTTCAACTGCCCTGTCTGTATCCTTCTCTTTCAATTTCTTTGTCTCATTGCATCTGAGTTAATTTAACCTGCAATTGCACGGACTGGAGCAAGACAAGCAGAGTTTAAAAAAAAGGATTGAAAAGAGAAAAGTGAGATTAACCTACTGAAAAGACTAGTTTAGATCAGCAAGAGTCCATGCTGGTTTATGGTTTATGGTTTAAACTTAACTCTAACACTGGTTCCAGTGACAAGTATTTTGTCTCTGTGTAGGCCAAATATTAAAAACCTAATCAATGATATTTGATGTGCAATATGCACATTTTATATTGTATAATATACAATTTACAATACACAAATTTTGTGAAGAAGAATTTTGGACCAGAAAGATGTAATCTAACAGCACAACAAAAACAAAAGCCAAGTGGGTGACAAAATGTCTTGCTGCTCCTGGTTGGAATACAAACTAACATGAGCAGCTTTTATCAATTTGTGACTACTGTGTGTCATGTCAGAAATGCAATGAACATCCAAACACATAGACATGAAATTACTGTATAAGTGTGTTCATAAAAAATTAAAATAAAAAATAAAATAAAAATAAACAAGTGTCAGACATGACACACAGTAGTCATATGTATATGTTTTTGAGTTTGATAAATTGAAAAAGATCATTTATTTATGAATATAATGGCAAAGCTGAATTTCCAGCAGCCTTTACTCTAGCCTTCAGTGTCAAATGACCATTCAGAAAACATTCTAATATTCTGATTTGATTGATTAATAAATAATCAATGATGAAAGGAGCTTAATATTTGTGTGGAGTCTTTGATGAATAGAATGCTCAAAAGAAAAGCATTTATTTGAAATATAATGTATTTACTCTCACTTTTGATTAATTTAATGTGTCCATGCTGGATACAAATCGTATTCCCCCTTTCCATTTTTAAATGGAAGTGTGATTTGTGAATTGCTGTTTATATTTCACAAGTTTCATTTAAAACACTTGAAACAAGTAATTTAGATTACAAAATGTAAAAATAGAAATTCTCCAATTATAACACAACCTTGTGGTAAATTGTCACAAATTTGGTATACAGTCACTTGTCCACATCTCTTCATTGTGAGACATTAACAATTGGAATTACTGGCTTCAGAAATTTGATTGTCTGTTGTCTATATATATTTTTTTCGTGGATAGGAGTTATAAGGGATTTAGGATAAGCACCAAAGAAAATGTACCAAAGAAAATGCAAGCCAGATTTCAACTTCTCGGTTTAAACAGCAACATGATATGAGCTGTGATGATTCATAGTATGGAACCTACACTAAGTCTGAAATACAGCAGAACAAATGTAGTACTGGCATAGCAGATAAATCTATATGACTAGTAATATCCGTCTTATAAGATTCTTGCACAAAATATTCATTTTCAAATGCATCTAAAACAAAAATAAAACATGGTGGTGACCTTTATGCTGCTCTTCTCAACAGGGTATAGAGATGGTGACAGAACAGAATTAGAGTACCCACCTGGTGAATGAGGAGGAGGGGCACACATTAGCACAACCCCCTGGCCTTCCCTCACCGAAACAGCTCCTCTCGTCCGACCGCTGAACGCCCCGAGATCTGCAAACACACACATGCAAACGTGAACTGAGCCAGTGACAGAGTGACACACGGTGGCACAGAGGCAGCTGTTAACCTGCAGATTACGCTTGCGGCTTGGCTAGATTTAGTATCTTTCACCTGAGGTCTGACCTCCGCTTGAGCTTTCACTTTAACCTGCTTCATACCCCAAACCCGCCACTTAAATCTCACTTCCTGTTTCCCCCCGGACACAACGGCCAAGAGGTAATTAAAACAGGTAACCTTGCTCGAAGCCTTCAATCTTGTAAGTACTTTTAAAATACCAGCGAGATACGAAAAATCATTTTAGTTCACAAAAAGCTGAGAATTGTGGGTGATCATTACAATTCCATACCATGTCTGAGGACAGATGTCAGGTGGTATTTTTAAAATATAATTTGAGTTGGAACGTAGAGGTGAAGGTTTCTGCGTGTAGCAGCGCTCTGGAAATCACACAGCGCAGGGATCTTTCATCAGGCCGCAAGAGTCTCAAACTGAGTCGACAGGTGGAGCTACTACAGTTAATCTGTTGAAACAAATCTAATTTGCATAAATTACCATCATTAATCTGCAAACTCTCCACACAACACCATACCATTGGCAGACTACCCCCTCGCAGTGAGAAAAGTTGAGGGGGGTGTAGAGTTACCACAGAATTGCAAAGTATTTACATAATTTGACGTCAAGAACAACATTATCATTGTTCATGGTTGCTCTTATAGGTCATGAGATGATATACTGGATATCACAGTTACATTTAATTTAAGTACCCAGCTAAAAGTATGTGCTAAGAAGGTTTTGTTAACATATCTATTAAGTAAGGGGACAAAAAGAAAAAGAAAAAAAACAATAAATCTTAAATTCTGTTAACTCTGAACATTCAAAATGTTGTGCAAACATTAGACAAAACATTATTGGAACGGTTCTTTTTTATTATTTTGCCAGCATTATGGGAATGTTACTTTTAAATGTTACTTCCACTACAGTCAAAAATCTGGATGTTATATTAGACAGCAACTTGTCTTTTGAAGATTCTATTTCCCATGTTACAATAACAGCATTTTTTCATCTTCAAAATATTGCCAAGTTACGAAACATGTTATCAGTTTCTGATGCAGAAAAGCTAGTTCATGCATTTATGACCTCTAGACTGGACTACTGTAATGCAATGCTTGTTAGTTGTCCTGCATCTTCAATAAACAAGCTACAGGCAGGGTAAGCAAAGGTAGGTTACTGCCTTTGGCCCCCTAAAGCCAGTGGGCCCCCTAAAATGCTTTTCATATACGAGTTGCACATTAAACACTGACGCATGAACGGTAGCTATTTACGGTGTTTGTTACCATAACAACTGTCCGAGTCAGTGGTACCTGCAGGTGTTTGCACTGTGCGTACCACAAATGCTCAGACTGACCTCTGATTTGCCCCGCAAACATTTCAGAAGTTATCATAAGCCTGTGTTTGTCCCGTATTTCTGTTGACTGAATCAGCAATGCCAATTAATTATGTATTTATTAATTATGTCTTTTGCATGCCAAAGTAAATTTCTGCAAATGAATATAACACCAAATAGAAGCCAATTTTAACTAATCTAGGGCTGTAACTAATGATTATTTTGATAATCAAGTAATCTGATTATTTTGACAACTGAGTAATCTGATATTTTTTAGTAACACAAACAGACCTAAGTAAAAATCAGGCTTTAGTGTGACTATTTATATATAAACTAATGATAAGGCAATAATAGTTGGCTCAAATAAAATATCCAAACCAAGAAATTACATGATTGCATTGAACAACACTGTTAAAATACATAATGGAATATGACTATAAATAATATGAACTAGGGCTGGTAAGTGATTAAAATTTTTATCTAATTAATTACATGATGTGATGATTAATTAATCTAATTAATCACACATCAGATTTGGAGAAATTACTCTGAAAAGATAATTTAAAGTCATTGTTGTGCAAAGCATCAAACAGAGATTACAAAAAGTAGGTTCAGCAAGAAATATTTTCTTTTATACAATTTATTACATATACTCTTTTGGAACATGTGAGTAAATGATGACAGAATTGTCATTTTTGGTTGGGTGAACCATAACTTTAATAATTTATTTTCTTAATTTGATTATTATTACTATAAAAATATTAAATTATTTCTTTAATAAAATGATATTCTAAATAATAAACTAAAACTGTCAGTAGGTGGTGGTAAATATCTTAATGATTAAGTCATCGAGTCATTTATTCATTGGTTTGATTCGTTCAAATGGCTGATTCATTCAGGAGTGAAGTAAAGGGTTCTTTATGAATGGTTCATCGAATCATTAGACTTGTTCGACTTGAAGCGTGTCACCACCATCAGACCGATCGTTGTGTGACATCAAAGAACCACAAGAGCTTTAGAAAGCTGACGGCTACTTGTGTTTTTGAATTGCTCTCGTGGTACTTTGATGTCATACAATGATCGGTGTGTGCAGTGCCATTTCAAATCTAACACTGCTATGGCCAAATATTTCAACGCAGCAAATGGTTCACCCAATTCATTCAAAACGTGGATTAAGGAAGGAAATGCCAATGTCGGTTGCTCGGGGATGAACAGTTGAACTGATTTATCATTATATTTTGGCTGGCAAAATTGATCAAAACAGACAACATTGTTTCTAAAATAACACAATATTAACTTCTTAATGAACTTTTGTATAAGATGAGTATCACATTTGCACTTGTGTGATATTGCAATTAGCCTACAGCTCGTGTGATATTTCTTAACTAGGCTATGTGATGTTAGCCTGGTAATATCAAACTCTGCTACTTCGCTTTGCTTCGTGGACAGAGTCTGGAAGGGCATAATTGAAAAGCGTTTTCTTTCTCTTGTCTGAAGTTTAAAATCATTTGTTACATAACGTTTGGTTATGACGTGTGTTATTCGCCGGCTCAGCCGCCTCGAACTTCCTCTGTAAACACAGGTATGCTGCGAAAACAAAACCATTGAGCGAAATACCAGAGTGAACATGGCAGTTCACAATCACAATTATCGCCTTGCCGGACTTTGGCCTCCCCAGTTTCTCAGTTCAGATCGGTAACAGTTGATAAATTTAACTTTTCCCAAAACCTGCCGGGACACGGGAGTATGGCAACAACTTCACCTCCATTCAAAATGTGAAACAAACACTGTTCTACGGGCTTCAGTTAGCAAATGCCGGGAATATTCCCCACAACAGAGCGAATAGCATCCAGTGTCTCCATGTCCACTGTCGTTTTCGATTTCCCTAACATAAACTACAATCCTAAACTCGGCGCTTAGCGTCTACGTCACGGCTCTCAGCCCGCCCTCTGTTTGTTGATTGGGCGGCTGTTTTGGAGCCGGAGGAAAACTGGGAGATAGTTCGCTATTTCAGACTGAGTACAGAAGCGAACCGAAATTGAGTAGAAGTACGAAGTCTGACATAGTCAGGCTAATGTAAATGTAAATACGAGACAAAATTTCAAACGGGGCATTTTGCCTCATATCTTGAATTTTAGGTCTTTTGTCAGGAAAAAAACATCTAAGACACCAGAGATCCATCTTAAGAGAAAATATTGATATATTAAATATATCTGATTTATTTCCTATGTGAAAAAGACTACAAAGAACACACCTCTGAAATAATCTCAAAGACCACATTAATAAAGTCTGCCTTTTAGGGTACAGTGAGAATGCCAACAACCAGTCTATATGTAAGCTTCAATGTAAACAATAAACAATATTCATTTATATGCAAATAGCACAGTGAACTTCAGGAAACTATTCAAAAAGAGAAAAAGAAAAAATCTTAAAATCGTAAAGATTTACACACAATATGAGCAGTCAGTGGCACATTTTCAGCCCTCGTGCTCCTGTCTGCTGAAGTTGAACTCTTAATTTTTAGATTACACCATTTCTAAAGGTCATTTTGGCTCAGTTTGAGCCTGCACTTTGATCTTCCACTTCTCTAAGCTCTTGGCAACAGGTGCAAATTGAAATAAACGTTAGCAGCATTTTTGGAGGTCAGCAAATCAATAAGTGTCCCAGTTAAGCATTGCTGTGCTGACATATGAACAAATTTAATGGCACAACCAAAGATTGACTGGAATGACATTTGATTTAGTAGCCAGATTCGTGCAGGAAATTAAGAATAACAAACTTTTTTTAGGCTCTTGAGAACAATTGTGATAAACAACTTTTGCTAATAAAAACTAGCTTCCTGTCTAGAGAATGAAATGAAGAAAACAGTTTAATGGGGCTACAATGCTGTTTCGTGTATTCAGAGTTGTTCACAGTGTTAAAGAGATGGATTCTCATGCTAAACATGGCCAAAGTTGTAAAAAAATAATTTAAAAGAATGACTGAGAATTTCTGTGCTGATAATCTTACTTCTGGGTTGGTACAAGTTTCTGCTGTTTTTCTTTTCGATCGTGGATCTAATGACGTAGACGAGAACGGAACATAGAGCGGAACTCCTTATATGAGCATTTCTCCCGGAAAAGCACGCCCGCGCACACGTTGAGGAGAGCGAGACTGCGCACATCAACGCACTTCAAAATCGCCGGCAGTGCTGCATAGGATTTGTTCAATTTGGATGTCTCCAAATAACAGCGTTTTTGGATGTGAGGGAAAGTTTACTGTGTTCAGCTTCCCCAAAAACCCAGCGTTACATGAACAGTGGATGCAGTTTGTTTTTCCGGGGCAGCAATGGAGTGTATCAAGTGCATTTGTGTGTTCTGGTCATTTGAGTGACGAATGTTTTATAAACAAGGCCCAAGTCGACGCTGGATTTGCACATCGTTTGCTATTAAAACATGGAGCCGTCCCTGTGATAGACCCCATTCATGTAAGTACAATTGCATCAGATTTCTGTCTTTTGTTGGAAATCAGCACATAAGGGAATATATGTTAATGGAAACAACACGAAACATCAGTATTATAGCTCTGCCCACGGCACGCCTCTGGGAGCTCGGCCTTTTCTGGAAAGAATCGGAAAGCTGTATTTTTCTTTTATAAATATGATAAAACTAAAGACTTTTTGGATATATGAAGGATGCAGTACTACTCTATAGGTACTCAAGATTAACATGAGATTAGGTGAAACTGTATATGTTATGTACCCTTTAAGTTTGTGATAAAAAATAAATAAAATAAATAATAATAATAATTACACATTTGTAATGGTGAAGTTTTAATTTAGAACACTTAAAATGTATGAACTTGTGCATGAGATAACATACTACAGTTAAAATTATAATCAGTCACTTTACATGTACTTCATTAAAACACAGTATTATTAAAATTATTTTTACAAGTTACTTTAAAGTAAAACTTTTCATTTAGACTAAGATTGTTAAAAAGTGCACTTTTTAAAAGTGCACATAAGTGTGGTAAAGGGATAGTTCACCCACAAATGAAAATTGTATGTTTGTCTGCTTACCCCTAGGGCATCCAAGATGTAGGTGAGTTTGTGTCTTTAGTAGAACACAAATGGAAATGTTAAACTCAAAATGTTGCAGTTTATCAGTCTTATAATGGAGGTGGATGGGAATCACGGCTAAAACATAAAATAAAACTAAAAAACACAGACAAACAAAACCAAATTTAACTCTGCAGCTCATGACGATGTCAATGACACTGATGTGTAAAGACACAAAGTAATCGGTCTGTGCAAGAAACTGAATAGTATTTATATAGTTTTTAAACTCTGATGCACTGTAATACCTGAACTGTCTGAGCCATATGAGCACGTCTTGACACAGTCTGCTGTGAGGCATTCTTCTTCTTGCATTATGGCAGATCACAGACTTATAAGTGCATTACCGCCACCTACAGTATCTTTCAAATGGACCATTGACACTGTATCTACAATCCCAATTGGCAGTGTCTATGGTCCATTTGAGAGATACAGTAGGTGGCAGTATGTTTTATTGTTGTTGTTGTTGTTTTGTTTTATTACATGTTTTATCCGTGATTCTCATTCACATCCATTATAGACTACAACTGTTTGAATTAAAAAACAAAGTCACCTACAACTTGGATGTCCAGGGGGTAAGCAGATAGACATAAAATTTTAATTTTTGGGTGAACTATCCCTTTAAGAAACATAGTCTTAGTCTTATGAATATTATATTAACTCAAATATTTTTTTTAAGAACACTTATAAAGTACTCTACAGTACAATAACCCATATGAGAAACAATAAACATAATAAAGAGATCTTGCTTGTTATTCCATTCTAAGAGCAGTGGAAATTCAGCAACTTCCCGCCAAGAATGGCTGTTCAAATAATTATTTCTTTTCTGTTTAATTGTACGCTCTATGTGAAAGAATTCAAGCAGGCTTAGACGTGTGAATAATTAATCTCTCTCTCTCTCTCTTTTCTTGTGGGTTGAGACAGAACAGAAAAAAGAGCTTGTGGGACAGGAGACGAGCTGTTTCATCCGCCCTGGTCGTGGGTGGTGTTGATAAGTCCCTTTCAGACTGAAGTGAGGCACTTTTAATTTCACACAACAGCAATGATGTCGGGGGGCTCGGGAGAAGCAACTAAGCAGGGTTAATTTCTGCATATCAAGCAACACAATCCATGCATACATGAAACAGCATTCGCAATCCACTTCCATACTGTGACTACACTACATCTACTCATTAGCCCTGAAAACAAAAGTCATTTTGGGTCTAAAATGAACGTACGGGTAAAAGGCAGACGAGAAAAGTTCCAAACAGCAAGCATCTGGTTTGTCCTCGCTGAAGGTTTTAAAATATCTGGTGGTAAAATACTTCTACTGATCAATAGCTGATCTTTGACCCTGTCTATTATAACATCTGACAGGCTGCTATATTTCTGTTGGTCAGTATGATTTGAAAAGCCCAACAAAGTCAACAAGAAACACCTTGACATGAATATATACATTATATATATATATATATATATATATATATATATATATATATATATATATATATATATATATAATCCGAACGCGGTCCGAATTTCCCTTCCTATATATATATATATATATTAGGGGTGTAACGGTACGTGTATTCGTACCGGACCGTTCCGGTACAGGGCTTTCGGTACGGTGCACGTGTGTACCGAATGACGGAATGCAATATTTTGTGCGCGGAAAATGTTTCCAAACGAACATATTAAGTGGCGGAAGTCTCCGCGTTCAGCGCAAATCCCGCCCTGCAGCTGATTCTAATAAGGCCGGCGGCACACTGGATGTGTGGCGCAAGCGTCTCAGCTGCGTGGCGTGTCCGTTTTGAATTTGGCTCCCATGTTAACAGGGTAGAGCTTGCAGACTGCCTGCGTGAGACGCGCATCTCAGCGCGGAAAATGCGTGCATGCTAGAAATAGAACCTACTCCTATTTTTCACGCGACACGCAAGCGTGTTGGAAGCGTTTCCAGGCAAAATAGAATAGGAAAATATGTTTAAACAAAACAAAACCAAAGATTGATATTGAAAGTCCACATTCTACTAACTATGAATAACTTTGCAAGTACTTGTCAAGTACTACTCATTACAGTATTAGTCGACTGTCTGATTAATATCAATTTATATCAAATAGATAGTTGGAGTATAAGTAACTTAGCAAGTACTTTCTAACATATTCTAACCTAACCGTCTGCTATTACTTTGAGAGTTAGTTGACACGTAGTTGCAAATGTACTGACCTTAACCATTTTTTTTTTTTTTTTTTTTTTTTGATGGGAGTACATACAAAGACACATAATAACAAAGACCTAAAGGCCTGCTTGGTCATCTGACGTTCTGCCCTAATAAAAAACTTAGAGTTTGATGCCATTGTATTTGAATTTGATTTTACATCTTTAAATACTAAATTGATCCCATTTACTTTGCCCTAGATACTGGTTTTACTTTGTAATTCATCAGTGAATGTTATTTCATGTCATTTATTCATTTCCAGACTGAAGTTTCTTGTCTCAAATCTGAAAACAACAAATGATTTAACAAGGCTGCTTACACATATGCAGGCTCTAAAATTTTTGTGAAGCTTTTTCATGAATTTTCATTCATCATTACAATGTGTAACCATGAAAAATGACATTAGACATGCACGATCACAGACATTCAACACTGCTGCCAGCATCGCAAGGAAGCACAGCGTATACTTTGTTGAACGCAGTCCGGATTTCCCTTCCAGTGTGATTTTGCCATTCAAGTCGAACAGCTTGTGTTTGGCCACTATGTTCCATCTCTTGGTCACATAGCATTTTTGGACATTAACTCGTAGTTCGCCATTCATTTGATTCCCCAAAGCACTTCAGCTTTCTCTCTTCATTTGAGCACAGTCAGATGCTCCTGTATAAATACAGTCATCCTGCAGAAGATAAGCTTGCCAACCTTTCAATCGTATTGGTTAACACTCCCCACTACAGAGAAGCAGTTAATCTGTCACATTTCATGCGCTGCATGGGTTTGAGAGTGCTCTGAAAAGCAAGTGGGCTGTGTGTCAGTGGTATTTCAGTGTTTTGTAATGAATCTTTTAAAAGAATGAATTCTTCTTGTTCACTTCAGTGCAGAGACTGCTAGTTTTTGTTCACTCAAGTCGTTCATTTGTGAAGAGCTTGACTGCTGTGAATATGTTTTCTTGGCTTCAAAGTCTCACTGCAGCACAACCCACTGATAAAATGTTCTAACCAATCAAATAAACTTTCTCTTTCCTCTGTTCTTAGAAAATTACCAGCAATGTAAAGCACATCTAAAATATGAGCATATCTTATAAGCAGTATCATAAACACATTAAATATGAGCATGGTATTATGTTCAAATGTACATGCATACATGCACACACACACACACACACACACACACAGTAGTTTGTGTTTCTACACTTTTAAGTAGAAAGACAGAAATTGTTTTTTTTTTTTTCTATTTCTCCTCTACCTTTCCTGTATGTGAATTTTATATTTCATATGATAGTTTAAAATAATAATAATAATATCCACATTATTTATATATAATTGTAGAGTCACACTGAAGGCATCAAAACTATGAATTAACACATGTGGAATTATATATGGAATTATATACATAAAAAAGTGTGAAACAACTGAAAATATGTCATATTCTAGGTTCTTCAAAGTAGCCACCTTTTGCTTTGATTACTGCTTTGCACACTCTTGGCTTTCTCTTGATGAGCTTCAAGAGGTAGTCACCTGAAATGGTCTTCCAACAGTCTTGAAGGAGTTCTCCGAGAGATGCTTAGCACTTGTTGGCCCTTTTGCCTTCTGTCTGCGGTCCAGCTCACCCCTAAACCATCTCGATTGGGTTCAGGTCTGGTGACTGTGGAGGCCAGGTCATCTGGCGCAGCACCCCATCACTCTCCTTCTTGGTCAAATAGCCCTTGATGCCTTCAGTGTGACTCTACAATTTTCATAGTCATGAAAATAAAGAAAACTCTTTGAATGAGAAGGTGTGTCCAAACTTTTGGTCTGTACTGTATATATATATATATATATATATATATATATATATATATATATATATATATATATATATATATATATAATTAAATTGATTATCAGCTAGATTCTCTACCTTAGTTTCAAGATCGGCTAAATCCAATATCTGTCAACTGTCACTCCAATCCATTTGTGATCAGCAGGAATTTCTTGCACTAATCCATTGCAGCAAAAGCACAAAGAGCCATCAACAGGCGCAACACCTGTGCTTAACGCTCAAACCTACAGGGGGCTGCTAACAATAAAAGAGAATGAGATCAAAGCTTCATTTTTTTCTATGAAAAACGAAAGCATCTGCTGAGAAAAGACAAGACACCTCTCTCTGGGACTGCAGAAAAGGAAGATATAAAGTTTAAGAGAGAGCAATTCAATAGTTTATATCTTATTTATGTGAAGTGGGCGGCTGGTAGGCTGGGCCGTTGGAATGCAGAAGACGTCTGTTTCTTCTCCCTGGCTCCACGGCAGGAAAGAGGGATTGGTATGAGCCGTGTAATGTATGGTCTTGGAAAGGTGATCTCCTCCAACAAACTGTCACGAGAGAGCCAAGATGGAGAGGCTGGAAATCCCATTGTAACAGTGCAGATTATTGATTTATCAGGTGCTGTCACTGGCGTCTTCTTGTTCTCCATATCAGCGTGTTATCCCTGGCCCTCTTCAATTCACTCTAGACATATGAATTATAACTAATCAATGCTCTCCGCTGTAGTCTAATGGAAAAATAGATTTTCTTTCATTGTTCCTACATGGTCAAAGGAAAAAATGTGATAAATGACATATCTTTAGACAGCTGGTGTCATGAAACATGAGAGTTGGGCAACATGTAACGAGTTTTCTTTCTTGTTTTCTTTCTTTCTTCGCTCATTATTAAGTAACAGTGGCAGTAAATTAGGAGGGCGATCTGTACAGCCAAAATTGGCATCATTTGACTGTCAAAAACTAAGAAATGTATTCTCATGATAAGAGTCATAAATGAACCATGTAAAAATAATGGACACATTTGATAGAAGATAAGATAAAAATCAGTTTACTGGGTTGGTTTCTTCATTTTCAAGTGCTCATCTCATATTTACCTGACTCCCCATCTTGGATGGTAAACTGAGACCTTTGTAGGGGAAATCGATATTCAACTGTTTTCAACTATAAGGGCGGATCGGAGATAAGATAAGAATCTGCAAGAACCGATGTTCTCATTTCAAAAATTGAGTGACAGTCTAAGAGAATGCACAACCTTTTAAAGAGGTGTTTAAACTCCATGTATTGATTGGACTGCGCTCTGGTTGGATGTTCTTTCAATATATACACATGTATATAGGAATAAATAAATAAATATGTCCAATTCATAGTTTTTTTTTCCTTTTTCCAACACACACACATATATATATAATTTAGTGCACTAAATTAATGCATCAGGGCCTTTTAATTGGAAAGCACTTTTAGCTACTTTTTAGCCACCTTCTACTGAGAATCCAGTTCCTGATAGCCCTGTTTTCTGTGGTCAAACAGAGTGGAGTTCTGAACAGAACCAACCTATGTACATATCCACAGGCTTGTTATTTCAAGCCATGACACCTAAGTCACATCATCCCTCTTTGGAGGGGTCTCCTGAGAGAGGACTGTTTACCTGAAGGGGGTGAGATCAGAGACACCCCCTTTGCATGCAGTCTTCAAAGCGTGGCCTGTTAACTAGCTTGAACCAGGGAGTTCTGATCTCAAAACAAAGAGTCAGAAAAAAAAACCCCAACAGGGGAATGCTTTGGGGCACAACAAACAAACTGTGAAAGGAATACAGTCCACTGGTTTTCTCTCCCCAACACTTTTTATATAAAAATACAGATCTGAATCTCCAGGGAAGCTGTGGATACTCTGTGCAAACCAACCAGTTTTCCTGGCAAGAGTTATGAGAGGTCTCTTAGCAAGGGAGGGCTGTGACATCCGTGGTGGGGCAGCAAGACTAGGCCCTTCTCCAAAAGGCTGAATTGACCATCTCTGGGAAACTTATGCCCAGCTTCCTCAATCAAAGACAGCAAACAAAAAGATCCGAGCTAAATGTTCACCTACGGCTGGATGGCCAGAAGAGCTGTTTGCATTTCATGAACCGAGACCTCAACCAATGCACTTCACACAGGGAATCATTGCCTTTAATCATTTTGAAATTGCACAGCAGTAGCTGCCAGCAGAAATCGGCTCTTGCAGCTTTTAAGTGCACTTCAGGTTGCTCTGTTCTCAAATGACCAGCTAGATTTGTGAAAGTCTTAAGGTTCAGAGTGAATCCTGATTAGTTCACTATTACTTTTTGGAGGTACTGATACAATCTGATTTCAAAAACAGTAAATTTACGAATTGATTTTTCAACCATTTCACAGTGTAGGAGTCTCAATGCATTTTCTTAGTGTTAATGTATATGATTCATCAGTTATTCCAATATATCTGTGTAATAATTAGCTTATTTGGGTGGTCATCAAGCCTCTACTAATGCCCACTTTGATCCAATCAATTGTCATGGGAGAAAATCAAATCACATCCTACATTTTCCTCATTAAATATCCTGTCTGACTCAAAAATACATCAGAATGCGGAAGTAAAATAGGCTGTGAATATTGTTTCATATTGCCTTTGGTGCCAAGGTGTTGGAATAATGGTTAATTCATTTTATTACAACCTCGTTGCACATGTCAGGCTCATGAGACTGTCCCCTTTCAATAAGAGTGAAAGATCCTTGGCTGTCCAACATGGTGATGAATGGTGGCCATTTGTTATGTGAGGCCTGGGAAAAGCTCTGCATCCCAATGTCTGCTGCCAGGAGCTTTCCTTTGTCTCTCCGACAGGCCTTCAGAATGGGCAACAATGATCAGAGCAAGGTTATAGCCAGGCAACGGGCAAGGACGACAGAAAAAAAAACCCCACATTGAATGACTTTATGATCTTGTTCGTAGTGTTCTTTTTTTATAGAGAAAGAACAGAAAATTCAAGGCGTATCTTCATGTAGGTGAGAGAACACACTCGAACACCTCTTCAATATTACAGTCTGGGAAGCAAAAAAACTGGTTTCCTAACCAGAGCTATAATACATTTACTGCTCGTAAGAATGTTAGATCACACATATACTAAATGTTCGTTTTTCTACAGAAAACACCATGAGCAGTGAATAGTGAAGTACACAATCCCATTGGGTATGACAATAAGGCTATTATGGCCATCGCTCCTGGGGAAACTGTAAGCAAAACTAACAATGTGTTTTCCAGCAAGCAACTGCGCCTCTAGCTCCACGCTGCATGCTTCCATGGCTTGTGATGATATTTTGGAGGGAAGCCAAGGGATTACTAGGAAAACAAATGCACTTTTTGCTCTTGTTTTGTGAAGCAAATCTTTAAGGCCACTTTTCCATCTGATGGAGACAACTCTGGGGCTAGATTTTAAGGAAATTATCAAAGCATCATGGGAATAACTTTAATTGCTTATTAATAATAAACTTCAGTCTAAACCTTGTCAATGCAGGAATTTTAAGCAATTATATCGACCCAAATAATTGTAACAGGACTTTTATATTTGACAAAAACCATTTAAACAAACAAACAAACAAAATAAATAAATAAATAATAATCATTTTAGCTAGATGCCAAGACAACTTGATATACAAAAGTAGGCAAAGCAGATTTTTTTTTTTTAAGAACTAAAACCAATTAACATAATAAAACAAAATTACACAAACAAATAAATAAATAAATAAATGGTGCTAAAATCTGAATTTCAGTATCCAAAATGTTTCAGATTACTCACAGGCAAACTGCAGGAGGGCATCTCGACTCAGGACGGAGCCAATGCTGTTTTCAGCTCTACACTGGTATCTCCCATAATCAATGGCCTCACTTGCATTGTGTATTATTAAGTTCCCATCAATCAAACTGTAGCGGAAATCTCCTTCTGGGTCCACAATGGTTCTGTTGATCAGCCAGCTGCAGAAGCAATGAATTATATATATATATATAAAAAAAAAAAAAAACTTTTCTGTAGCCATTATTAGATTCTGGTTAATATACAATTAAATAAAGTTTTCTACACTGAGGTAACTAATCAAAGACCACCAGTAATGTAGGAAACATTTGCCTTTACAAAATATCTCATAAACATCAGCCATTAGGTAAAACTGAAAAAATACAATTAATTTCAGAATGTTTTAGATTTTGGTTTGTCCCCAGTTTGGTCTCAGATGAGTATTTATTTATTTATTTAGTTTTGATAGAGATATAGTGATCGCATTATAACCACTGAAGAGCTTGTTAGCCTGATGTGCCTTTCTATCTTAGACGGGAATATCGATCTAAATTAATGACTCAGAACTCAAACCCATATCAGTGTCTGAGAGTTCAGCAGCACCAAATGGATCATTCAACCTCACTAACACTCATATTTATTTATGTTTATAGACATTCAGCGAATGCTCCGGGCGAAAACAGATACATTGATGAATTGCTCTCTGTTTCCTGGAGGATAGAACTTCTATGAGACCGTAGTGCATACACTGAATCACAGGACTGTACAATTTAGTAATTTGATCATGATGATTCTAGAACATTATATCAATTCTGATTAGGATTCCTCAGAGAAAAGTGGAACATCTGCATCATTAGCATTAATCTAACAGAAATGCCACTCAGACAGGATAATAAGGATTCACAGTAAAGCTCCAGAGAATTTAAATGTCATTTATTATCCATTTAATGAAATCTTATCCATGTTAATGGAATGAGTAAACCGTACCTGTAGGTCGGAACAGGGTTTCCCCTGGCTTCACAATTCATTATCACTTTCTTATCATCCGAATCCAGGGAGAAGATTGCATCATCTGGCTCTTGAAGGAACACTGGACCAAACTCTTCGCTCTCTGGGGTGAGACGGAAAAAGAAAGGCAAAAACAAGGTTTACAAAGTTGAAACTGGTTATGATGTAACCCTAAAATCTAGGTCATTATGGTACCCTATGTTCTGTCTGGGATAGTTAGATTTATTTATTTATTTATTTGTTTGTGATAATATACTCTATTGTGGTACTATTTTGTAAATAAATTAAAGTAAATAAATAAACAAATAAATAAATAAATAAATAAATAATAATAATTATTATTATTACTAAATTGTGTTATTACTTATTTATTACTGACATTGTGAGTAAGACAAGGACAAGCTATGTGTGTAGTCTAGGTTAGTAACTGAAGATTGTGTGTTTGAATGCTGCAAGGGGTGATGCATGAGCTATCACTACTGTACCCTTGAGAAAGGCACTTACGCTGCCTTCAAGTCCTCCAGGGAAGTTCCAACTTATGAGTTCAGAAATCTTATTAACTCAATATAAACCTGCAGCTGTACAATCATAACAACTTGCTGGCCAACTTCATATTTATTTCTCTCTTTCTTACTTCTCGACAAAGACAGAGGGCTTTTTTAGAGCTCGTACAACAACAAGACGAGGGGAAAAAGCAAGTAATTAAGGGCGTAACTAATGCTTTAATATGTGTATTTTATCATTGTTGCCACAGAAAACAAAAAAGGAGAGTAGCTTTGTCGCACAAGCCTGATGCCTCATAAAGAAGCCAAGTGAGTTATATATTCTGCAAACTTTGTTATTCCTAAATGAAACAAACAGAAAATACATACAAACTAAACCGTGCCACCAACGATGAAAATTACAGCAACTGATCAGTTTGTTTCTGTCATGAATTTTCAATTGCCATTCCCCCAACTCTAAAAGACTGGGCTCAAAAAAAAAAAAAAATCAATTTTGTACAACTAACCCATGTAGGGAAATGAATTTGTGTCAGACACAAAATGGTGTTTTTACAATTCAAAGCAGTTTAAGCTCATCCTACCAGTCCAGCTGGATCTACACGGCAGACGGTCCACATTAGGAATCCTGTTAACTGTCTCATATAGTCAGGCCCCCAGGGTGAACGCAATAACATATCTCAGTAGAATAACTGAAGGTCCTTCCAATTATAAACACTCAGGAGATCTGCTCCGTCTGTGCTCTGTGAGTTTATGCTGAACAGAGGGACCAATATTAAATCTCAGGTTGTTTCATGAACACATTAACATTTTTTTAGGAAATATATTAAGATAATACCATGTAATTTGGGTACAAACCATTTAGATATTAACATTGGACATGTACCACCACCATGTTTGGACATTTTTTTAAATACGTTTTCCAATATGCAACAATTTCACAACATCGTGCAGCCCCAGGTCATAAAAACCACCAAGATTAAAATTCCAGAAGAAATAGGATGACCCTTCATACTGTAGGTGAGAATGTGATGGTTTGCATTTTATTAACCCAATTTTGAAATATGGTAACTTTTTCATGTTGTGTTAGCTAAAGCCATCACCTTATCATATTGTGTTAATTTAGCAAAACGTGCTGATGTCTATTGCAGATATAGATATTCATACATGCTTATGGTTACACTGTCAAATTGCTCTCAAGTGTTCATGAACCTGCTTTGAACACCCAAATTTGGTGGATAGTTTACAAAAAGCAGCCCATTGAAACAGCCACTAATAAATCAACTATGCATACAAATCTAGTCTCGATGTTTTTTAATATGTGTGACTGAACACTGTAGCAGCCTAGCAGAAGCCTGGTTTAGTTCAAGTGACACGGTATGAATATCATTTAACATCTTGATATATATATATATATATATCAAAGTATTGTAGTTATGCCATTAGTCACAGTACTTTATTGTTAGGACAATACTGCTCATGAAATCATCAGAGGTTCCTTGAACAGCTCTCCGCTATGCAATGGCTAATGCTGGCAAATGTTTTTGTGCAGTAAAGGAATAAGACAATAGAGAAAAATAAGAGATGAAGGAGTTCACAGATAACCTAGTCATTTGCAGTGGGTTGGGAGTAAGCTATCTAAGCTCTAGCTCTATTATTTATGTTCTGTGCTGCATGCATAATAAATCCCAGAGTGTACAGGCTGCAACATCATCATTGTCTCAAGCTGGTCTCTGCCCAGGTGTCAGCACACCAGCCCAATATGAAACACCCAAAATGTGAGTGACTTTAAACAAAATAATATGGCTTTGCATCTACCTTCAATTGAAACCCTCAACGTATGTAGAGGAATGTAATTTGATCAATTTAGCAGTGCATTGTATTTACTGACAAAAATGGAGAATCTTTATGTAAAGCAGCACTCGATTCACTCTATCTCTGTGTTCTGGCTGCCTCAGCTGACTGTGGGCCATTGAGATTAAAGTGCGCTTCCCCGCACAAATACTCCCACTCGGCCCATATGTTCCCTGGCTCGCTTCCGTCTCCTCAACACCTCTACTCACCAATCATCCTCTGTCTCAGATAATTATTTACAAATCTGTGTTGCTTGGACAAGCTTGGTGTAATTGGGGATGATTCTTGGGCAGAGGAACACAAATGTTTTTGACACTACAATAATATGGCATTTTTTGCAAGAACAATAACACAACATTTTGGTAACTAGATGAAGTAATCATGTATGACAAAAGCATTACACACACAAACATATAAATATAATAATAATAAAAATAATACATTTTTAAAAAATAATTTAATCTCACCAAGGCATTTATTTGATCAAAGAAAATACAGTAAAAACAACTATGTAGTCAACTATTATTTATATTTTACATAAATCACAGTATAAATGACATTTTAAAGTATATTCAAATAGAAAAATATTTATATAATTATTCCCATCATTAGTGTCATGAACTTCCATTCTAATATGCTGATTTGGTGCTTATGAAACAATTCTTATAATTATCAAAGTAGAAAACATTTGTGCTGCTTAATATTTAACATTTACCTTCGCACGCACGCACACGCACACACACACACACACACACACACAACCCTAACCTAGTTGAATCTTGTATAGCTTAAAAGATTGAGTTGTATGTAATTAAAAAAAACACGCGCACACACACACACACACACACACACACAACCCTAACCTAGTTGAATCTTGTATAGCTTAAAAGATTGAGTTGAATGTAATAAAAAAAAAGACAAATTAACTTTGATCATATCATTGTTTTTTTTTTTTAGAGTGTATCAGATTATAATACCATTGTGGTACATTTTATATTCAGTCATACAGAAATTCATTCATAGTCCAGTGTACTTCAAACAATGCCATGGCACTACTAAACAATTTTAGTACTACTCTACCATCTTTAACTTAGTTTTGGTGGCTGAGACATCATGATACTGCATTTCTCACCATTTAGAAATGATCAGGTGGCTGGGAAGGAAGAAAAGATCTGTGCAGTCATCTGTCAGCAGACTGAGACTCTAGTGGGAAACAAATCACTCTTTGGAATTATACACTGATCAGAGATACAGCAGAGTTGCAGGACAGGACTGGCGATCCCTCTTCTTAAATGTTTTGAAAAAAGGTATGAAGAAATTTGTTGCAAAAAGAGAAAGCATCAAACACTTCATTCAGTACTTTTACTTCTCAAATTTAACAGACTTGTTAATTCACCCCACTGTCATTATTTAATCACTCTCATGTCATTATTTTAGAAATTATTTGGAATTATCAAATTTGATTGCTACATTTCTGAAGTTTGCAACAACATGAAGGTGAGTAAATGATGACTTTTCACGCTTTGCATTTGCACAACTATTTCTTTAAAACAAACAGGCATGGAATATTTCACACTTTTGTGTGTGTGGGTTCTGGAAACTGTTCCAATTTAACTTTCTTATTCTTTCTCTTATTGTTTGTTGGCCTTGTGACAAAGAGATGACCAACCATCAAAAGTATCCTTCTTTCAAATTAAACAAAAGCCTCAAATAACAAAGGCCATTTCTTCAAGTGAGAAAACCTTACCTGAGGAGTCAGATTTCCTGTCTAATGAATGCCTTTGAGAGTTCAATCAACCGTTCTTTTCCTCACTATTAAACAGGGAGTGCTCATGGCAGTACACAATTTTACAGATAGGCCGTGGCATGTTTGAGTCATGGAGACTCAACACATCATGGAGCCTTTGTATATGTTTAAAAGTTGAAAAGCAATGATAGTAAAATGTTGCGGTTCACTCTCTTGTATTGTTCAGCTCAGTTTGAACAGGTAAAGATGCTCACTTCTGTTTTTAATTCGCCCAGTCTCTCCCAGCAGGTGGCACTTTTGGAATGGCAGAAATATAGTGGTTTCCCCAGTATCTGCAGTACTCAAAGCAGCGCAGCAGCTGACTTTGAAACGTGAAGAGCATATATTTATTCAATGAAATAATAGACTTTCAAAGTTTAATAGTCACATCAAGCCATATCGCAATTCTGGTCTTTCCATCCTCAAATTAAAGACCTCCTATAATCAAAGACTTTCTTGTCCTATTTAAGACTTTTTATGCCCTTAGATTTTATTTATGCTTGTCTTATTAAGCATCTGTCAATTAGCAACCCGTGGTGCCATAGGACACAAATTTATCTACTGGGTCGACCTTGATTTTTCATAATATAAATGTGATTTTATTAGAAAATAGCATTTGGCATTTGTTTATTTCATTATGTAAAAATTATTTGTGGTCTGGATTCAGACGGAGTCAGCCAGTTGGCAACCTTTGTTATAGACCACAAACTCCTCATTTCTTACTCAGGCAAATTTACAAAAAAGACACTCATCCATATTTGCAAACACACTTAACTGATTAATCATGATTAATCACAATTGATCATTATCACAAGCCATTTATGCATTTACAACAGTGTTAATGTTTTGCTGTTTGCAGTCACAAATGTAGTACAGGGATTTACTGTAATAGCTATCTAACAGTAAAAAAGTATCTACTTACTACACAAGAAAATAAATGTATATACAGTACTGTTTTGGTTGTTCCCTCCCCTTTTGTTATTGGTTGCATTTCTCTCCTTTTTATTGCTTTCTTCCTGTTTCCCGCTCTCTGCTGTTTCTGTTTTTAGGTTTTGTTTTTAGTGTTTTAGTGTAGCTCAATTGGTAGAGCATCACGCTATCAAGTGCAAGGTTGGGGATTCAATTCCCTGGGAACACATGATAGGTAAAAATTGATAGCCTGAATGCACTGTAAGTCACTTTGGGTAAAAGTGTCTGCTAAATGCATGAATTTAATTTTAATTTTTAATTTAGGTGCTGTGATTGGTCGGGTAATGTGCCCATCATGATTATCCTCAGCTTGTGAAACATCCAATCATCAATTGGCACAAGATAAAAGACACCTGTGAAGAACAGAGGAGGAGGAGCTTGGAGTGTTTGTTGGCTGGGTCAGTTAGTTTGAAGCTGCTGAATTAGTGGTGGTTCGCTTGTTGTGTTTGACAAAACATCTTGTCTGACAAACTTCACCAGCCGGGAGATAAAGGAAAGGGAAGTTTGTCACGTGACATACATTGAGCAAACATGTAGAATTCCCCTTTGTTAGACACATAGGGAAGGGGCGTGTGCAACCTTGTGTAAGTTTTGTTAGTTAGCGAAGCTTTAGGTATGGCGTGTTAAACGCTGAAGACTTTATTTTGGGGTTTTGTTTTCAGTTAGTTTAGAGAGTGGAGATTTAGTCAGTGAATGTTATGTTGTTTTTGTTTGTTCTGCACAGCTCATTTTCTTATCTCCGAGGCTTTTAAAATTAGTGTTATTTTTCTTTTTATATAGTTGTAAATAAGGTTAGGGTTGGTGTTTTCATTTGTATAAGTTATATTTTCTTTTATAAATAAAGCAAACCACTTATTTTCATGTCAGTTGTCCTTGTGTCATTCTCCCCCAGTACTCCCCAGAGACCAAAATTATAGGGTTGTCTTTATATTTTATGTACGTCTTCCTCATACCTCTATGCCATCAGGAGATGTAACAAGTACTCTAAAATATAGGCTGCTTTTTATTCTGCACTCCATAGGTGTGAGAGAACAGTGTGCTAGATGTAGGAAGGGGATAATTACTGCTGCCCACATGCTTTTATGTTTTCATAATACTAATCTCTAAAACTTTTGTGAGGCCACTTTTGTATCAGCTGTGATATCATACTTAGCTGTTTATTATCAACTTCAAATTTACGCTGTGAATAAAAGTTGTGAGTTTTAAATAGTGCCAACTGAGAATTACTGTAGTGTTTGTTAAGCGGATGTTGTATCTATCTGTCTGCAGTGCTGTGCAGCTTGTCGGAGGCAGCTTATAGGCTCAGTATGGGGCGACATTGAATGTTTTATGATTTAGCAGCTTGATAATGTCACAGAAATCAGTCATCTCAGAGGCATTCTGTGATCCGTCAGCTTCACTGGGAGAACAGCAGCCTGGTGTACCCCCCATGAGCACTTCAGCATTACAATTCCACGACAACCTGAAGAGTGTGGGTTATACTGTGAGGACACATCTCACTACTGACAATTACTCTCTCCTCGCAGTGTGGCGAAGAAAGCAGCACATGCCTCATTTACGTGACGGCTCTGTTCTGGATCCCCTGTCGTCTCCTGGATGACCCCTAAACCGTTGGAGTGTGGTGATCTAGAGATTCTGACTGCATCATTTCGAATGAGACAGTTCCTGTGACCCCTTTCTGACCCAATCAGACGTATTCATCTGTTCCCACTGAACCATGACTGCATTGTTAAACACTTCCCTGTAACAAAGTACTACACAATCTTGATAACCTCTTCAATTGTTTGGTGACTTTGGTGACTCTATGGTCTGGATGTGCAAAAAAAGTGGTAATTTTTTCTGGACATTTTTTTTTATTGTTAATATCGGTTTGGAATATGTTTAACTACCTCAACCAGATCACCACCAGCTAAACCAAGCTGATCTACCAGCTTTTTTATGTTCTCTATATAACTGTTACAGATACTGCGACACTATATTTTGAATGCATAATTTACTTTCCAATCTACTGCCTACTTTAGATTTCTCCACTTCTAAATACATAAAAACAAAATCATGGTCGTTTTACACATCTGTCAGAAGGTCTCTTCCTGTCAAAGTGGGCAGAATAAGTGGCAAAATACCACAAGTCTGATTTCTGTCTATGGGAGAAACAGTTAATGGTCAGTTTTAACCAACCATTTACCATGTTAATTCAGTAAATCTTTGGGCTATTTGAGCGAAAACAGAGATCATACTGACAGACAGACAGACAGAAAGACAAACAGATAAGAATAGATTAGATTAACCACCTCAACCAGGTATCACAATTGATAAAGATCAGCTTTAATCAACCACAAACCATGTCAACCACAGCGATAACAGATGTCCTCAAATAACCTAAAAAGTCTACAACAGCAGAATAATTTGTTTCAGAAGTTATAACAAATGGGTTGATGCCCCATGAACCAAAAGCTTTGAAAGAACTTATTTTATTTTTAAAGGTCTCCTTTATAGTGCATCTTGTTATCTTGTGTGTGTGTGTGTGTGTGTGTGTGTGTGTGTGTGTGTGTATATATATATATATATATATATATGCATTTCTCTCTGTGACAACAGCATCCATCTATCGTCAGGCTGACAGAAGGCTGGGAGTTTGGGAAGAGCTGAGATGCTTCAATGATGCCTGCTCAATTTCCGTTTGGCCGTGGTCTCCGTCAGTTTTTATGAGACATGATTCATTGTTGAAACATCTAAGTCACTTTCAGTGTTATACAAGACTCCAATACATTGTCCTTGTATGTTAGACACACAAAAAAAACTCAAATCAGGCTCTTAATGGCTTGCTGGTTAGTGCCAGTCTGGGGCTAGTCTAGCTGGTGGACCATCAAAACCCAACTGGAAAAGCTATTTGACTGAGGTAGTCTTGCAGGTGTCCAACACACAGTTTATTCTGTTGTCTAGCAATGATATGTTCAATAATTTAAGAAGGATGCCTGTTGAGTGTGAGCAAACAAACCTTAATTGGTCTTGTACATTTAATAGTCAGGTGAAGTCTGATCTTTTCATTCAAACATGGTCCAAAGGCCTATTCAAGACAATGTTCAACTCCAAATACTATTTGAGCCACTCACTGTGAGGTCAAACTTTTAAAGTCAGTTAGAAGTAAAACCAGAACTCATTCGCCCCGTAATGAGAACACAGATCAGCCAGAGTACGTTTGTAAGTGCTCAGCAGGAGAGTCTGTGAATTGGCATGGGATTGTGGGATTCAGCCTCATTCTCACCTTCGCTCCTATAGTCCTCCTGTGAGCTGAGGGCAGAGTATCTGTGTCTGGAGAACGGAGGCCAGTCCTGGCTAGACAATCCCACTCCATGGTTGTTCCTTAACCTCATCCTGGAGTTTAACAAGGAGGACGAGGAACTGTCAGACTTCATCCGCAGCACTGCAGCGTATGACACAGGTCTCCCAGCAACAGCTCTAGCAAAATCTGAAAATAAGACAGATAGCGCTGTTACATCTAACAATTCAGACTCAAATTGCCAGGCTCTAAGATATACTTGCATGGATCACTACTGCTCATGTTTAGTGTTAAGGATTTGAACAAAATCCTAAATTTATGGTACGTAGTAACTTTGGTATATAAAACCAATACAATTTCAGCAATGGTTTTTTGTTAAATAACTCTCACCGTACAATTGAATAGCATGTGATATTAAGCCAAAGCTCACGATTTATGTGCTCACACTATACTGTCCGATTGTTCACATTATATATGTGAAATAATCATTTGGGAACCAACAAACCCAGACTGTATAGCCTCCATCGCTCCCGTCCATACCACACACCGTGTCACTATGGTCGAGGGAGGTTAGTTGTCTCACAATACAACAACAGAACAAATGACATGTAATAAAGTTGAGACTGAGTGCTGAGGAGTCTGTGAAAGCAGTCAGATTTACGATTTGTATTTGTTGGACAACAAATAGGTATAAAAATCCTTCAGGCACTGAAGGAGAGAATAGGATATCCGAATAGCTTGTCCTATATAACTGTCACATTTATACATGGTATCTGAAATTTGTACATTTGTAAACTACATAAACTGTATATTTGTAAATAACATCTTTAAATTCAATAAAACAATAATTCATATATATATATATATATATATATATATATATATATATATATATATATATATATATATATATATATATATATATATATATATATACACAATATATTTCTACTTCTGCATTATATTTCCTTATTTAAACCTGTTAACTGTCACCTGTCCCCTCTGTGGGACGCCTACATTTACTTCACTATATTACAATTAAATCTAATCTAATCTTGACAAACTATATATCGTTGGAAAGGTCTAAGACTCCCAAATATATATTTTACCAATGTTTTTTGTGAAAAATTATGTAGGAAAAGTAATCGATTAATTTATGACAAGAGTGCACCCTCAAAAATCTAAATTATAACTGGAGTTTAAAAAGAATAACCTTTGTTTAAAAAGAAAGACTTCTTCGTTGCCTTTTTCTCCATCACATTTTAGAAATCATCAGAAATTATATATCGACTGAAAACTTAAAATCTCAAAATTCATCCTTTAAAACACATTTTAAAATCAGACATTGCATTACCATGTAAATGCTTCATCAATATCATGTTACAAAAATATTTTTATTCATGAATTATAAAAATTTAAGTTTGGATCGTGCACTACAAAGTCAATATTAAAAAATTTGAGTGACAACTAAGGGGTTACATTTCTTTTTTTATTATATTAGTCTTACATTTCATCTGTACTGTGTAATTCCTATAATTCCTATGTATGTTTGGACTATCAAGTATGTTTGCACTATGTCTGTATTTCTTCTGTCCTGGAAACTCCTGTTGCCAATACAAATTTGTTGTGTGTGGAAATATACTCGGCAATAAATATCTTTCTGACTTCTGAATGATCCCAAACTTCTGTAGTGTATTAAATGTTGCACGGAATTACATGTATTTATATATAAAATAATTATACATTTTATTAATTAACTAAACAAATTATCTGATAAAAAGAGTTAATTTCTGCAATAAGCAATTCCTTTTTTTATCTGAAACACAAATGCACACTTGTAATACATAAAGGAAAAGACAGGTTGACAGTTTGACACCTTGTTCTTATGTTGTTACTTTTTTCTCATCACCGAAAAATGAGTTGCAATAAGTTAAATGTGTCATGAACATTGCCATGTTCTATTGCAAATGCCACTCAAACAGAATGAAATTAATTCATATAGCAAATGCTTAGTATTTACACAGAGAAAACACAGAGTTAATTTGATCACTATTATATCACATCAATCAATGCTGTGGATTCACAATTGCTACAAACGATTCTAAATTGCCCATTTGTGTTAAAAACGGTGCCAAAAGAGGAAGGACTTATTGAATAGCTTAATTAAAAAGTCATCATACACCTGCTGTAATCTCCTTATTCTGCTGTCTGCCAATTAGAACTTTAGCAAAGTAACTAAGCTCCAACGCACCGAGCCATCTGACTTAACTCACAGATGTGATGCTCAGTAATGAGGACAACCCCACAAATAACGACATAAATGCTTCATTCTTCCCATGGCATTGAATCGTTTATAGACCACCTTGCCTCTAGAAATTTAAGCCCGCCCAAAAGGTGGATCTGTATTTATGCAGAGTGGCACTCAAGGATAAAAGTGTGCTGACATTTATGAGGTCCTAATTAAAGACAGGCCTTTTAATACTATAAATATTATAACATATGACCTCTGCTGTCTTGAACCTTTAGAATATGACGGATCCCGTTCTCACACAGAAAAACTGAGGGGTCCTTTTCTCACAAAGAAAAATAAAATAAATAATATTAATAATAATAAATAAAATGAACATGCATTCCCATTCAGGCTGAAAAACCCGCAAAGAAATGTTACTCTCAGCTTTTAGATGCTTAAAGAAAAGAGGAAACTGATCCAAAAATGGCATACAGGTGTCTTGACAGCTGCCTACATAGAAATCAACAGAAAAGCGCCCATATATAAATAAATATAGGCAGTTACCGAATTTGATTGATAGAAAGATGAATAGACGGATGGCTGGCTGAATGCTTGATGGACAGGCAAGCAGCAAGAATTGTGTGAAAGAGACGGGCAGGAGAGAGAGGAGTAGAGAAATCCAAACAGACAGATCCAGCTCTTTACATCCATATGGAAGAGGATCTCATGGGCATGTTATTATGCTGGGAGCTTTAAATCGTAGCAATGAAATGTACTTGATTAAATATTCATGGAATACCTTTGAAAACTTCAACAGAAGCATGTAAGATTGTGTACGACATTCGTTTGACTGTTTTTGAAGTGGTTTGTTGTGGATTCTGATCTTTTTAAGTCCTACTTGATTTCGTGGAATTATGCTTTGAAGTCGTTTGCTTTTTAAGCTTTTGAAGACGTTTTTAATTATGGAAGTAATTTGCTTTTTCAGGTTCTAAGCAAAACAAACTGCCTTGCGATGGCCAAGAAAAGGCAAGAAAATTAAAATTGTGAAAAGAGAATCCAGGCTGAGGGATTTGAACAAGCTAAGCGGAAAGCTGTGGCATACTCACTCCTATCGTGAGAGAGTGAATGTCAAAGATTCGGAACTGCTAAGGGCATAATTCAAAAGTCAGATTCGGATAGGACTAGTTTTCCTGCTTTGGTGTTTTAATTGCATCTAAATCTGCCAAGTCTATTGAATTTTACAGATACTGTGTGAGAAAAACCGAGCAAGTGACTTGCTGTTTTTCAGCTAACTCAGTGGCTTCAATGGTTGATATTGTATTACCCCAACACTACTGTTTGTGTGATTTGATCTACCTGAGCTAGTGTTTGAGCACTATTCTTCTACATGATCTAAAATTCAATATTACAGAGCTCCTGAAGGGACATGGTGATGCTAAATAAATTGAGATCAATTTTTGTTTTAATTTATATTTATATTTAGCATTCCTTTAAGAAACACCAAACGTTTTGTGATTTGAATGCAAAGTTTCTCGGGGGAATGCAATACTTTTGCGAAAGAACATAAATGTTTTGCAAGCAAGTGCAAAGTTTCTCAGGGCAATGCAAAACTTTCTCGAAAGAATGCAAATTTTTTGCAAGCAAGTGCAAAGTTTCTCAGGGGAATGCAATGCACCAATGCACCCCCCCCCCCCCCCCCCCTCCCCACCAGAACTAAAGGAGGGCAGTCATGGAAAATTGTCTGAAATTCGCAAAGGTCAACAAACATTAGTATATCAGAACAGCTTCTATATCTTGGCACTGATTCTTGAGACTGGAACTCTACTAGAGAGATCTGACCATTAAAAAAAAAAAAAATAATAATATGAATTATTATTGAATATATATGTAATATATATATATATATACATACCCTTATTTGGTGTTTTGATGATGGTGGAGTTTAACACATTGGTCCAAAATCACCTATAGATGTGATCTGGTGACTGTCAATGCCATAGCCAACTGTATGATTCACATCATTTTCGCACTTACTATCTTATAACTGTTAAGTAGACATATGAGAAATGTATCATAGGAAAAAGGTTATTACTCAGAACAGCTTTGCATTGATTTAGAGTGACCATTCCTTTTGATGGGGATGACTGAACCCAAACCATGGCAGCATAATGCCTGCTACAGCATAACAGAGTCACCATTTGTATATTATAGTAACTCAAACTCTTTTATTACAAAAGCTCATAGAAAATTTTATTTTTCTTCATGACATGACTGTTTTATAACCAAGTACATTATTAATAGATTTGAATTTTAAAAATCATTTTAAAAACACAGAGTTCAAGAGACAGAAAGAGATCTAAATCGCTCAATGACTTGATAAAAGGTTAACAACTAAAAATATACAGTCCACCTAAATGGTGAACAACCTTTTCTGCCTTTGAAAACTGCCCTTTACGCCTCCATAGAAAATAAAATAGCACAACAAACTGAGCTGAAAGGTCTCATTAAAGCAGGTACTTTGCTGATTGAAGCAACAAACATCTCAACTGATTCCAGATACACTTCTTTTCATTTATTTCGAAGCTACTAACATTTAAGATTTGACAGCATTTCTATTTGCACATTTACTAAATAATGTTGTGTCAATTGTGATACGACCTTCTGGTATTATGGAAGTGTATGGTATTTACTTTAGTTATTGTTACATATGCTATTACTGATTGTCACAAGAATCACATCAGTTCATTCATAAAAGAGTGAACTGAAGCCATGCACATCAATAAGCTTTTATGAACAGGACAACTGAAGAGTCACACCTGTTAGTAAATACATTTATATTATATTAACTTTAGGAGATACTTTTATCCAAAGTGACTTTCAAAAGAGGAACAACAGAAACAAAAAACGCTGGCATTGTGAATGTAGCTATAGTGTCTGTAAAATAAACTATATACTGTATACCGGTGAAGACAAAGTTACATTTCTAGCAGCCATAATATAAGTCTTCAAATTAAACCCTTAAAAAGTATTACACCTTTTACTTTTTATCAATTTAATACACCTGTGCTGAATAAAATATTCATTTCTTTTAACATGAACTACAGTATATAAACTGACATCTTTGGATGTTACATCACGTCTCACTGTTTGTTACGGCATTTTACACCATGAGTGCTGGGTTTTTTGGATCTCATATCAATATAAAAATATTCAAATAAGCATACCTCAAAAACCTGCATTGTGCATTCCACTGAGCTCCATCCAGCTGTTTTTGAAAACGCACATGCAGTGAGAACGGCCACTGGGGCCCTGCAAAAATAAGCTTTCAATAAGGTGATATTTCAAGCTCGAAATGCTGGTTGGAAAACTTCATGTTTACTTAATTGTGCTATTTTTTCAACACATTTTTTTTAATGTGCTTAATTAACTAAAAAAAATATCACATTAAACTGACAGCCCTAATTTTGACATCTAAAACAATGCACACAGTAGTTTTAAATCCAAAACTCACCCCTGAGTTTACACTATACCGAAAGCTGCGATAAAACATTTGCTGACTATTCAGTGCAAAAAGCTGCAAGGATGAAAACCAATCAAGTTGTAACTGACATAACTGTGTTGACACAGACAGACGCTCATTGGCACAGACATCAAAGAGATGTACATCAACTTGTTCACCTGAGGAATAGGCGCCCTGGATTGAAAATGGTGTGACATTACATGATGATATTTCAAGCAAACTTGGAAACAGTCACAAAAATCAAGACACAAAGTCAATTTCCTTATAAAATTGTCAGAGATATACACATATCCAGGCCACTCCAGAAACCCTAACTAAAAAAACAAGACAGAATAACTTTTTTTTTTATAACAGTATATATGTATTACTTATTGTATAATGTATATATTTTACTTTTTCAAGTATGATACACCAGACTTTTGAGACACTTTAAATTGTGCCCCCTCCCCAAAAAAATACAGTATTCATTGTCTTACACAGACATATTATTGGGAGATATAAAGCGGCAACTGATAGTTATATGCATTTTATGTAAGCGGTCTGCTAAACTATTATATTAAAAGCTATCACAATTTCATCTTAATTTCTGTCTAGAATGACTGCCAGGTCCACAGACACTTGCACTTCCTTTTCAACAACTGCTGGTGAATTAAATTTCACTTCCAAGATGCCAAGGGTACATGACAGTCCTGATGATTGTTGACAGCTTTCCTAGATGGGTGGAAGCTGTTCCTTACTAAGAGTACAAGTCAATCAGCCAGCCATAACACTTATGAAAGATTGCATCTTACTGACAGTCATTTCAGACCCCACACTGCATTATCAATGTTTAGAGTAAACTACAGAAATAATGTCAAATGAATGTTCATGATCACAAATAAAAATAAATAAATAAGCATCAGTGTGTGTGTGTGTGTGTGTGTGTGTGTGTCTGTATTCACCACATTATGGGGACAACAAGTTTAGTAATACCAGCAAATTTTGACTTTGTGGGGACATTTTTAGGCCTGTGTGAGAAAACAATCTTATTAATAATATACAGAATTCTGGCATGAAACTCTAGATGGCGCAGTACAATAGGTCTATCTCAGTCTGACCTAATCACATCATCACATGGCACAGCTGATTGTTTTTTTTTGCTGGCTTTGGTTTTCAGCATACTTCAGAACAGCTGAAATTAACATGATATGTGAATGCTCTTTTAATCCATATGGCTGTGTATATTTGCATAGTCTGCCTAATTGAATACAAAAAAGAGCAACCATAAACAAGTTTAAACTAAGTGTCATGTTAGCAGTTTGCATTGTAAGCATCAGCAAAATATTAAGCATATTAGCAGCAGCATTTAGCATCTGTGTTTATACAGCTGGAGCAAAAGCAGTTTAGAGCATGTAATCGCAATAGTAATGGACATGAAACAGGTTAAACTGAATAAGCATTCTTGTGCAGTGTTGGGGGTAACGCATTACAAGTAACGCAAGTTATGTAATCAAACTACTTTTTTCAAGTAACTAGTAAAGTAACTCATTACTTTTTAATTTACAAGAACATGTAAGGGAAACAGATCAATTAAGCTCAAAGGGAACCATTTAAGATTTTAGAGGGAATTTGTACAGAATCACTGTTTTAAGGCTGATCACTGAGTTGACCAATGATTTACTGAATAAGCCATATAATATCATAATAATATAATATAATAAAACACTATTAATTAGCACAGTAACAAGATTGGCTGTTTAAAACATATAAACTAATCTATCACATTAACACACACATTCACACATTCATACAAGTTGCAGGGAGAAAGTGAGGAAAGAATGAGTTTAAGAGAATGAAAATGTGAGATCCAAAGTTTAAAGCAATACATGAAATTAGTATCGAACAACCATAGACATGAACAACCATCAATCGCTTAATTAACCCTCGCTTTGAGTTTCCCCAATGAGGTTAAACTTTATATTAAATGCACCAGTTCAGCTCAGAAACTGGAGGTACGTTACTTGTGTTGCCTGTGTAAAAGGGTTCCCTTTGTTGTCATCGAAAAGGGGGTTTCCCAAGGTTGCTGATTGGCTGGAAGTTCAGTAGTCATGGGAGTGACGTCTTGGGAAGCCAGTCATTGGACATTGGCTGAAGATGCGTAGTTGTGGGCTGGTTGAAGTTTCAGACGTGCACTTGAGGTCAGACTCAGAGACACAGCGTTTGGCAAAACTTAACTCAGAACATGAAACTCTCAACAGAAAATAAAATAAACTAAAGTAAAAGAATATAGCCTAAGTAAAGTTTGACGAGACTATGTGGCATTTATTCTCATTGTGGCTAAGTAGCAGTGGGCGTGCAGACCGAAGCACCTGCAATAATTAAATATGTTAACACAAATGTATCTGATCCCATTTTATTAACTAATGTCTTTGCTGGTGACCTTTGGTGATCCAGTTCAACCATACTAATAAGCAAAAATGACTTTAGATAAACTAACAATTGTGGTTCATTGTTTTGTTTTTTTGTTTGTTTGTTTTTTTTTACTGCTGAAAAGTGTTGAACCTTCTTCTCCTGTGTTCTACTGTACAGACATGAATTTACTTATCCTTCAGCCTGAGGTTTATTCATTACACTTTTTGGTGTTAAAGATCTTTTACATTTGCTACAAATATAACTTTCTTATATTAAAAACAATCAAGCTCTGCACATATTTAAAAATACGAATGTAATGCAAAAGTAACATAATGCATTACTTTCCATAAAATGTAACTAAGTAATGTAATTAGTTACTTTTTTAGAGAGTAACACAATATTTTAATGCATTACTTTTAAAAGTAACTTTCCCCAACACTGTTCTAGTGTATGCATTTCATCCGGGGTTCACCATATACATCGGTGTAATATTGTTCACGTTCACTTTTCTAAGGTCAGTGCACTCATCGTGATGAGTGTGTGGTCAATTTAAGCTGCGTGCAGCGTCAGAAGTACATGCTTATCACAGTCATATCAATGACAGTGTTGTGGATAGAAGGGATTTAAGTTTATTGAGTTATTTATTGAGTCTTGAGTTATTGCTCAAGATCATCAGATCTATGGTTGATGTAGACCTGAATGAAATGCATTATGAGTAGTTTAGTTTTGAGAAATGTGCTCGTTGTGCTATGTAGTTCAGAAAATAGCGAAAGAATGTTATATTTCGCTTTTTTCAGTTCATTCAAGTTCAGTCCACCCAGGAGTTTTGTGCACAGTAACCCTGATAACTTTTGGCATGCATCGGCTAACTTTGTCAATCTCATCATTGCACGAACATGAATTGACAAGCTGTTGCTCTGCCAGTGGGACTGATGAAAATAGAAAGTAGAGAGTAGAAAATAACAGCAGATATAAAATTATTAATTTATTACTAAATTATGATATTTTATCAGGTGGATGCTGGGGTCTTATCTATTGGTTTGCAATATATATATATATATATATATATATATATATATATATATATATATATAAAATTATATATATATAATTTTTTTTTTTTTTTTTATCATTACACATAGTGCATATCTAATTAGAGTTAAGCCAGTCAGAGTGGTAGCCCAGGCACACATAGTCATAGGCCACTAGTGTTAAGCCAGTCAGCGAGGTAGCTATGGTTCACTTAGTTGTAGGCCACTACTGTTAAGCCAGATGGCATGGTAGCCAAGGTTCACATAGATAGTAATACATGTGTTCACATGGCTCTTTGGAGCAGCAGCAGTACATAGAGTATGTCTTGGCGATAGATCGGATTTCATATTCATATGCATTAGAGATGCGCGGGTCGTCTCATAACCCACGTGTCGGGTTGGGGTGGGTAAAGAAATTGTCACTTTATTTGTGGGCCGGGTTGGGGAGGGTCATTAAAAACAAAACAAAACAAATCCATTCATGTTGTAGTGTTGGGCGATATGGTCATTTTTCACATCAGATCAGATCGACGATACACGATATTATCGTGCATGGGTGGAGCGAGAGAAAGACTCTTTGTTCTTGTCATAGCATAACTATTTCGTGTTTTAAACCGCGCAGGTGCGCGAGAGAGAGCCTATGGAATCACCAATAATCAAAAAATATACTTTCAAATATACTGATAAACTAACGTTAATTATTAAAAATACTAAATTTAAAACAGCTAGTTCATATAGTCAGACGCAACTGTCATATCGCGTGTCCTGTGACAAATTTGCCACATCTGTGCATGGAAGTTATCAGTCTAAATGTTCTACAAAATCAGTCAACGGTGAAAATCAATAGTAGATATAATTTAAAGTCCAAAAGTTTAACACTAATATTGGACATGAACAAACACATTAAATATAAAGTATGCTATTCAAAACAGGTAAGTTCATATATTTGGAGTAAAGTTGAATTGAACTGATGCATTAGTCATACAGCGCTTCGAACCGCGCTCCCCATGTTGAGCTCGATGCACCGCCTTAGAAACAAGGAGGAGATGCATTTTAACATCACTGTGGCATTAAACTCAGTTAGAGAGGGCTCTGTTAAAATATTGCACATATATAGGCCGTTCAGATTATTTGCTTGCACGTATGTGTGTAATGCGGTGCTGAAGTGAAATAGCTGGGCAGTTTGATAGCTGAATTATAATAGGCCGCCTCATAACCTGCGGGTCAGGTTGCGGCGGATATTCTCTATTTTTATCTATTATCCCCATTTGTTGAGTGATAATGCATAATGACACCTCCATGTAAAGTGTTCTATTTCTGCATAAAACAATTGCAGAAGTAATGACTGCCAAACAAAGAAACAACCTATGGATTGCTAATTCAAGTTAAAAAATAAATAAAAACTACCCTTCAATATATTTATATTTTTATATTTATTTTTGGCTTCTTTCCACTCAGATCATTGATTTTCTAACATACCAATATAGCGACATTTAATTAACATTTACAGACGCTTCATCCGTGTATGTGCTTTTTCATACACAAACTCCCTTTTCACTATGCAGTGAGTTATTAGACGTAAATCAATGCCATCTACAAAACAAATATAAATAACTGTGACAAATATCACTGTATAAACAAATGATAAAGCAGATGCATGAGGTGGGTTCACAATGACATGGTCTAAGCACCTTACTGGAAAACAATGACACTCCAATCAACTTCTAACTATGCGGCCGTGTTAACAACACGTATGCAAAAAATACGTAATGCAACTGTAAATAATAATTTGCCTTTGGAAATATCTTCAAACTCTGTAGTTGCTTCACTTTTAATTGCGACTTTGATTTATGATCACACTTTTCTTAAATTAAATGGCACTTGTAAGATACAACATTACTGAAGTTTAAGATTTGCATTTATTCATGCTTAATTAGCTGTTAATGCACACTCACAGCCAATTATAATATGTTTTTGTTATATAACTGTTTAAAATTCAATGAATGTGCACACCAGCAAAAAGTGGCTGCAAACTTGATTAAGATGCATGTAAAAATGCAAAACTTTATGACATGGAGAGAGAGAGGGAGAGATGGCAGTGTCTTCTTTCTTTCAGCATGCAGAGTGTCCACCTGTTGCTGGTGACAGTATCAGAAAAAATAAAAAATAAAAAAAAAGATGCAAAACACAGACTGTCAAGCCTTCAATGGTGCCTGTGTTTGAAGATTTATACAGAAAAATGGCTGCAAAAGAATGAATAAAGAAATGTGAAAAAATGCAGCGGTGCATTGTTGTTTTAAACATGGCACATGCAGAATTTCTGTGTTATAAACTCATAATTCCCCCTCACTATTTTGATTTATCTCACTTTTATTTTTCTCAGAATCCTTGGTTTACATTCTTATGTTAACTTTTTATCTCTCAATTATTAGATTATATATCACAAGTCTGATTGTGAGAAAGAAAAAAAAAAAAACTGATTTCTTAGATTAATTTTTTTTATTTTAAGGTTGTTACCAAATGGTCACTTTTGTGAATCTTTACAACCCTAATCCTTGCTAAATTAAGATATAAAATAATGTTCTCTTTTAGTGTGCATTCAGACAATAGCAAAAATGTAGACAAGGTCACATAGCTTTCTCAAGTACATATATATATAATGCAATTAAGATGAATGGGGACTGGAGCTTTTTAGCATCACAATCACAAAAACAGGCATAAAACTTCATAAAAATGATCCAAAAAAACTAAAAGTGGTTTCATCACTCATACAACTAGTGCAGAAAAGCTAAAGGCAGAAACTGATTTATTTAAGAGTTCAATGATGGCCACTCAGTGACAATAGTTGTTATTAATATTTTCCATTTAAGCTGTTAACTTCCAATTTCCGTAAAGTTATTCTATGCTCTCAAAGTTTCTGCCACTGTTCTTTTCAGAGGCTATAAAGTGCTCTTCAGTAACCACAGTGTGCTGGCTTCGAAAAGCCTGACTGCTCTCTATGGCTTTCTCATTTCATATCACGTCCTCAGAGATATAAATTTCAGACACAAAATGTAGTGACTTTAATGTATGCCTGCCACATTGAATTTAATAATGCAAATGTATTTATAGGGGTTGAACAGACAAGACGCATTAGTCAACGTCACAATGGTGAAAACGATACTTTACGATTTAATTATGAGTTTTTGGTCCTATTTACGGAAGCGACAGAGGCACAGCTGTTGAAGGGGTAACTGAGGGTTTACAGTGGGGCTTGTTCATGATGAATACAGTTTATTGTGAGGAAGACCATTTGGATCTGCTGCTGCAGCTGACAAGAGCAAACAATGTCAAGATTCATATTTGATAAAATAACCCCTGACAATCCCAACCAGCTCCTGACATTTTAGGGCTAAAACAAACGAAAATTGAGGCTGCACAGCTGTTGGATTACAACTGGCTGCAGAAATATTTAAATTTGATTGCAGCAAGCCATTACAACCATATTGTGAAGAATAGGTTTGCAAAAGTACATAAAAGAAAGGAATTGGAAAATAACCATGAACAAATGACCAGCTAATTAAATATAATATATATTTATATTAAAGAAATATATATTAAAGAAATATATATTTCTTTCGCAATTACTTTTGTAACATGTTTATTGGATGGTAAATTAAATCAACCGGCCCATATGTGTCATGTTAACTGTGTTCTGATCCAAACAAATTCAGAGATGGTGTTAGAGCCGGAATGATAAAAAATTAATATAATGAACATGATTCATAGTGACTGACCTTGGACTCAAACGTCAACGCAACATGTCCTCTCTTCTAATCTGTTCTAGTTCCACCTAGACCCCTCTCCCCGCAAAAATAAAAATAAATAAATAAATAACCCTTTTTTTTGCCATTATTTCCATGGCAAGTAAACACATGTCCCCAAGCAATTTGCATTACTGTAATTCAAAACAAAGTAATTAATTAATTATACAAAATGTTATTTGTTGTACTGGTTTTATGCTGATTTTTATTATAGTAGTTTTAACTGTAATATAGTAAAAATACTGCATTATAATAATAAGAATCAAGATAAGAATCATTGAGAATACTGTGAGAAAAAAAATGCATTATCGTGATGGGAAGTTGATGGCATAATAATAACTACAATTGAATTAAATGAAAAAAAATCACACTGTGTTCATTTTATTATGTAAATGTATTTTATATATATATATGTATATATATATATATATATATGTATATATATATATATATGTATATATATATACATATATATATATATATATATATATACATACATATATATATATATATATATATATATATATATATATATATATATATACATATATATATATATATATATATATATATATACATATACATATACATATATATATATATATATATATATATATATATATATATATATATATATATATATATATATATACATATATATATATATATATATATATGTGTGTTACAAACTGAGGTAGTGCTAAACGTAAAACAAAAGGAAGGACGAGGATCTGGAACAAATAAGGAGTTTACTGAAGATGACGGAGAATACAGACAATATACAAGATTACATTTAGCATTAACATACAGATATAGCTTTGACACATTAACAAAGCTAAACATCGACAATCACGGACGAGGAGGAACTGAACAGAACGGGTATTAATACACACAGAAGGTAATGAGGGAACAGGAGACAGGTGAGGATCAATCAATTAACTAAAACAAGAAAAGAAAGATGACCAAATAAGGAAACGTGACAGTTCGCCCCCTCCCGGAACGGTGCGTCCTCGCACCACAAGAGGAATACCAGCGGAGGGAGGGTGGGGGTTCTGGAGACGGGCGAGGAGCAGGCCAGGAGCAGGTGACGATGGAGCAAGGAGGTAGGGACCAGGGCGGAGTGGATGGAGGGAGGAGCCAGGGAGGAGCCCGGAGCAGGAGGAGCCAGATGGTCCACCAGAGACCAGCCAGGACGGAGATCCATGGTGGAGTTGACGGCGGGAGGAGCCACGGTGGAGAAGTGGCCGACGACACCAGGGGGCCGACAGGAGGAGACTGCACCGGTGGGTGAGGAGCCCAAGATGGAGCAGCACAGCCACAGAGCCAGGGTGACGTCGAGGATCCGGAGGGCCTAGGCGGAGCAGAAGGCTCTGGCGACCAAGGCGGAGGCGGGGTCCTGGAAGACCGCTGTGGAGCCGGAGTGACGGAGGATGACGGTGCAACCAGAGGGAAGGAGGAGCCTGACAGAGCCGGAGGGATGGAGTGACGAGGTGGAACCAGAGGAGTGGAGTCCCGAGGCGGCTGATGGTCGACTGACTGACCAAGGTGGAGCCGTAGGGACGAGGGAGCCCGGTGGAGCAGATGGGATGACAGGCCACGGTGGAGACGAGGGAGCTAAGAGCCAAGGCGGAGCCGCTGGGTCGAAGGACCGAGGAGGAGTCCAGGGCTCTGAGGCTGGAGGCGGAGACAGGGCCTTAACATGCCAAGGCGGAGCTGGAGACTGGCAGTCCAGCGGCGAACCATCGCGCCCTGATGGCGCGGACTGAGGGTGAGCTGCGGGACTGACTGGCACCAGCAGGGATGACGAGGAACTGGCTGGTCTAGGAGGAGGAGAGAGAGGAAGGATGGGAGGAAACACAGGAGGATCAGGGTTGGATGGAACCAGCGGAAGTGGAGCAGAGGGACTGGCAGGTTTAGGAGGAGGTGGGAGAGGGAGGCTGGGAGGGAACACAGGAGACACAGAAGATTCAGAGCTGGGCGGAACCAGCGGAGACACAGAAGATTTAGAGCTGGGCGGAACCAGCGGAGACACAGAAGATTCAGAGCTGGGCGGAACCAGCGGAGACACAGAAGATTCAGAGCTGGGCGGAACCAGCGGAGAGACAGGAAATTCAGAACTGGGCGGAACCAGCGGAGAGACAGAAAATTCATAGCTGGACGGAACCAGCGGAGAAACAGAAAATTCAGGGCTGGGCGGAACCAGCGGAGAAACAGAAAATTCATAGCTGGGCGGAACCAGCGGAGAAACAGAAAATTCAGGGCTGGGTGGAACCAGCGGAAATGGAGCAGAGGAGCTGACTGGAGGAGGTAGGAGTGGGAGACTGAGAGGGTATACAAGGGGATCAGGGCTGGATGGAACCAGCGGAAAAACAGGGGATACAGGAATTACCTCTATAGACCAGTCCATTAGATCCATAAGTTGCTCCATATTTCCCGAGACCGAAAACAGCTCACCCTCAGTCGCGGAAGTGTGGGCAGGGCGTTCCTCCACGCCCTCGATCTCCACGAGGACTCCCACGATACACGGTGTTGCCAGCTCGCACACCTGGTCAGTCGCGCTCTCGACGTCCTGAATCGGCTCAGTCTCTGCGGCTGCGGTGGGCTCTGGCTCCGTGTGGCCTGATGGTGGCTGGCTGGTCTCTGGGTCGGGAGTGGGGCTGGAGATATCCTCTTCGGCAGTGCTGATGGTCCACGAAAATCCATTCTTCTCCATCACCCACTCCACGAAAGCGGCGAAATCCTCTCGGGGACCGATCGCTGGTAGGCGTGCCTTACTCCGCTCACTCAGGCCGGTGTAGAAAAAGTTAGAGAGCGAGCGGTCGGGGAAGTGAGTAAGGCACGCCAGATCTAAAAAGTCCCTGGTGTGGTCCTCCAGCGAACGGTCCAGTTGCTCCAGGCATAGGAGACGGACTGCTGGGATGGCCATTCCGGGAGAGGAGGAAAAAAAAAAGGCAAAAAATAAATGAAAGAAAAACGCCGCTAAAAAATAAACTATACTGTTTAGGTCCGTGATTCTGTTACAAACTGAGGTAGTGCTAAACGTAAAACAAAAGGAAGGACGAGGATCTGGAACAAATAAGGAGTTTACTGAAGACGACGGAGAATACAGACAATATACAAGATTACATTTAGCATTAACATACAGATATAGCTTTGACACATTAACAACGCTAAACATCGACAATCACGGACGAGGAGGAACTGAACAGAACGGGTATTAATACACACAGAAGGTAATGAGGGAACAGGAGACAGGTGAGGATCAATCAATTAACTAAAACAAGAAAAGAAAGATAACCAAATAAGGAAACGTGACAATATGTATATATATATATATATATATATATATATATATATATATATATATATATTAGGGGTGTAACGGTTCACAAAATTCACGGTTCGGTTCGATACAATACACTGGTGTCACGGTTCAGTTCGGTGCGGTTCGGTACGTTTTAGATACAGCAAAAAGAAAAAGTTGGCAGAGAAATTTCCTTGATTTTTAAAAAATGTTTTATTTATTAAAACTAACAAAGTATGTTTTTTTTTTTTACATTGAACAATGATGGAGCTATTCTTTACCCATCTTCTATGGTGTTTTCTTAGCAGCCTACTGTATAAAACAAAAACAGCTCCTTATAAAAAAAAAAAATGAAAATGTTATATTAGTAATGAACAAATACAAAGATGTAACTTTTTATATGGAACTCTATAACTCTTTATATTGAGTGTGTTTTTACTCAATTGGTTCTCTAGAGGGCTTATGTTTTTTGGAACAAAGCAGGAATTACGGTCTGTCTGAAATGGGCTCGTGAAGGAACGTTGTAACGGGGCTCAATTACATTAAGCATGTTCTTAAAACCTAGGCGCTCGCTCACTCAGTACGCGCTGAAGGCTCGTTGCAAAATGGCTAATGCGTTTAACAGACCAGAAATAGAAGATCCTCCAATAACCAACAGGTCTGGTGTTTGGGTACACTTTGGATTCCCTGTAAGCTATAATGGTGATGATAGAATGAATGGTAAATAGTAAGGTCTCATATCCGCGGTGTCGTGCCGACATCTCCTCATTCTCAATAAGCTATAATGGTGATGATAGAATCAATGGTAAATAGTAAGGTCTCATATCCGCGGCTATAACGTAAATGTAGCCTACAATCGCCGTGGTGATGTCTTTTGCCCTGTTTGAATCCGTTGGAAATGTCTGTCTAAATGCTGCTGGATAGTTTTCATGCGTGTATGTTTCTCATTTTTTCCATCTTTTCCCAGATACTGATGAGTTGACATGTTTCAAGTATTCCCGCTGGTGTTTTTTTTTTTTTTTTTGTATTCCCGCTGGTGTACCCTAGATGCGACATGTCGTTGTTTTTTTTATCCACCACTCTCTTGCCATCACCTTTATAGCTTACTGGGAATCCAAAGTGCACCCAAACACCAGACCTGTTGGTTATTGGAGGATCTTCTATTTCTGGTCTGTTAAACGCATTGGCCATTTTGCAATGAGCCTTCAGCGTGTATTACTGAGTGAGCGAGCGCCTGACTGAGTAGCCTAACATAAACATATAAGTTGGTGTTTTTTTTCTTCTTCGGGGCTGTCAGGGGTGTTGCCTGTTACGTCGTTTGGGTTATTGGGCTACCTTGTTGAACGCATATCATTATATCTCATTTTTTTTTTTTTTCCAAATATAATTAATTAGTCCAACGAACGGTTCGGTCCATAATGCGTACCGCGTACCGAACCGAAAGCCTCGTACCGAACGCTTCAATACGAATACGCGTATCGTTACACCCCTAATATATATATATATATATATATATATATATATATATATATATATATATATACAGACCAAAAGTTTGTAGTTTATAGTACAAGTCTTGTATATATATAGTACAGACCAAAAGTTTGGAGAAGTTACTATTTTTAATGTTTTTGAAAAAAGTTTCTTCTGCTCATCAAGCCTGCATTTATTTGATCAAAAATACAGAAAACAAAGTAATATTGGGATATATTATTACAATTTAAAATAATTGTTTTTTAATTTTTTATACTTTAAATTATCATTTATTTCTGTGATGCAAAGCTGAATTTCTATGATCATTATCACATGATCCATTTTATTTAATTTGGGGTCAGTCATTTTTTTTTTTTTCTTTTTAAATAAAATCAATACTTTTATTCAGCAAGGATGTGTTAAATTGAAAAAAAGTGATAGTGAAGAAAATATATTATTAGAATATATATTATTAGAATTTTTTTTTTTTTGAATAAATGCTTCTTTTTAACCTTTTATTCATCAAATATATTAGAGAGCAGAACTGTTTCCAACACTCATAATAAATCAGAATATTAGAATGATTTCTAAATGATCATGTGATAGACTGGATGTTACATGTGACACTGAAGGCTGGAGTAATGATGCTGAAAATTCAGCTTTGCACCACAGGAATAATTTTTTTTTTTTTTGTTTTTTTTTTTTTTTTAAGTATATTTTAAGTTGTAATAATATTTCCCAATATTACTGTTTTTTCTGTATTTTTGATCAAATAAATGCAGGCTTGATGAGCAGAAGAAACTTCTTTCAAAAACAATAAAAATAGTAATGTTTCCAAACTTTTGGTCTGTACTGTATATATATATATATGTCCAATGGACTTCATTCTGCTTTGGCTCAGTCAGCCGCCTATGGGCCGCAGTGTGCCAAATTAATTAAAATAACATAAGCAGGTGAGACGTTGGTGGGGGCTCAAGTACAGCTACATGATTAGCCATAGTAGGCAAGATTAATGAAGACCTTCTGAGAGAGATTATATTGACTGAGCATGATTATACTGGAGACCGTTTATTCAGTGACATATCATTATGAATAGAGGAATCCATAGATCATATGCAAACCCTACTCACAGGGCTAATATCTCACTAAACTCAGCTTTTGTCCTGAGCCTCAAAGCATCCAGCTAAATCCAAAACCGGCCCGGACTTACCAAATGAAAAATTATCATATGCGGTCCAAAGAGTAGTTCAGACATTTTGTTCCACACCAAACATAATAAATCCTACATGATAAGTAATGGTTAAACAACTACAGAAATAAGCACTTTAGACCAATTCTCAATTTTAACTAGTTGCTTATTAGCATGCATACAATGAGCATGTTGGCTCTTTATTAGTACTTATAAAGCACATATTGATGCCTTATTCTGCACAACCATATTCTAGATCCCTTAACCCTACCCCAAACTTAAAGTCTGTGTAAAGACAATTCAGAGAATTGATTCTGAATACATTATAAATGTTAGAAATGTATTGCTGAAACACATTACAAAGACTGTGGACTATGTACAGTAGTACTATATTGTGGAGTTAGACTGTTAAATAGTTTTCCCCCCATTTTTGTGGCCAGGATTTTTTGGGTGTGGCTGAAATCATGTCTTGATGATGCATTAAAGCCAATGAGCATGGCCCCTCCCCTATCACTAGTAACACAATAAGAGGTATGTTCAACTTGAAGCAGAGGAATGCAGACTAAAAAGAAAGCAGAGCAGAGAGCAGAAGTTTCTCTTTGCTTTCGAATCACTCGCACAGTACTTTGATGAGAGATAGCAGCTCTCCCATGAGTGGGTGTGGTTTCAGTGCCGACAGCGGACATGCCCCAAGCATTTGAGAGCAGAGAATACTGCTTATTTTTTTAAGATTTTGATGCCTTATTTTATTTACTTGGCAGATTTTTTATCATTCAAATTTGGCTGGGTGGTTCATAATACATTTCTTCTGTGGTGTGCAACTGAGAACACTCACACATATTTAATATTGATTTACACAGACTTTATCAACTACCTTACTAACATTTGTAAGCAGCGGATTTACAGTTTATTGAGGCAAAAGCTGTAGTTAATAGTTAATAGTTATAATGGAATTTTAATGTGTTCGAAAATGTGTTCTGTCCCATATTTACCCAGCCCTTTGGTTAAAATAAATCAAATTGAGTTGTTTTTAACACCATGTTTTTTAGAGTGCATGGATTTTAGAAACATGCAACTTTTGCTTTACAATACATTATAGACTGGAGTTGTATAGATTACTTGTGGATAATTGTTATGTTTTTATCAGCAGTTTGAACTCATTCTGACGGCTCCCATTCACTGCATCGTATCCTTGTTGTTTTGACACTGTACAACCATCTGGGGTAGTATTCAGTTGCTGCTGTGTTCAAATGGCACAGTGGATCGACAACAGGAGGTTAAACACTGCATGACTTTACAATAGGAGGAATCGTGACAACTTAGTCTAATCCGCAAACTACATTTCGCAACCAAACACACACGAGAAGTGATAAGTTAAATAATGCAAGATCATTGCTCCTCGAATTTCCCGCTGCCCTGTATCTTGCTCTCTCATTGGCTGTAGGTTATTAGCTATGTACAGTATTTTTCAATCAGAACTAATTTCACACAGCAGGTTTTTGAATCGCCAAAAGGTCCAGATCTTCAGCATGCCAAATATTTCACTGGTGTCGATGACGTGTTGGCGATTCTCTTGCGTCAATCAGCACCGATTTGTCTCCGATTTTGAACGTTTTGTCAGCAATTTGCAAAACCTGTCAGTAAGTGAAAATTGGGGCTAAAATCATGCAGTGTGAACTCTGCATAAACCTCACTCTCCGATCTCAACAGGCCTCCTTGTTAGTTCGCCTGCCTAACACGACTAAACATAAACACGACTGAAAGCATAATATGATTTAGCATTCATTAAACAGAATCTACCAATTAATCTGTAATTAACTGTCAGGCTTAGAGACATTATTAAAATTGTTCATATGAATTATGCACATACATCTTGTTGTATTGATTTATATAAATGTATAAACAGAATAATATATTTCATTTCAGGTGTTCTGTGAATCATTTACTAGTAACCTAGAAATGAAAGTGCTATGATAGATTGCATTAGATTCTGCCCCACCCTCTATCAACATAACTAAATCAGTCCCTAAACAAAAGGATCTATGCTGGCACTCCTTGCTTTGACAAAGGAGTTTTAGGAGGTTTATGCAGCTCTATGTGGTAGCCAAATGTCAGCCCAAATCTTTGGCTTTCTGGACGCTGCTCATTCACAGCCAGGCCTTGTGTGCTTAGCATGCTAATACTTTATTCTTGTCTAAAAAATGAATGCACAATAAATTCTGTCTCTGGGCCGGTGACTCTTTTGCCCTTGGTGTAAATGACTTCATACATCACTTAAACCACTCCACACGTCTATATTCCATCTAGCCAGCATTTAATATTTAAACCACAATATAGTTGTGCTCTGTTGTTTACTACGCATGGGTTTGAAATGAGTACTTTGAGCCCCATCGACACTCTGACAGTAAAATTATATGTGATTGCAATAAAAAACAAACAAAAAAACAACAACAACAACAAGGCAAACGTCTCAGGTTCCGAATGTAACCATGGTTCCCTGAGTACGGAACGAGGCGCTGCGTCCTCTAGGGGGCGCTATGGAGAACACCTAGTCGTGACCCGTGTCTGAAGTATACTTTGAAAAACACCAACGCGTTGGCCGGCGACAGCTTCTGACATCACTACCGGTGCGACTTTAAATAAGCGCCAGGAGAACACGTCATTTACTTCTTTGTCTGAAGCTTGCGTCCGAAACATGGCAGGGAGCTAGAGGATGCAGTGTCTCGTTCCCTACTCAGGAAACCATGGTTACATTCTTAAACTGAGACGTTCCCTTACAAGGGAACTTCGGACTGCATCCTCTAGTGGTTACTATGGGGAACAGTATACCCATGCCTCCATGCTGAGGGGAATGCAGGCCAGAATCATGGCCACAGCCTGACCTGCTGCTGTGTGTGCCTTGTCATTTAAGCGAGATGTATTTCTTGAAGGGGCCTAGATGGCAAGGAGGGAGATTAAGAGAGCTCTTTCTACAGGGGACATCCTCTCATAGCCGCTTTCGTGCATCGCCTCAATGTCGGCACAACTCTAATGCCAAAACCGGAAAGAAGAAAACAGCCTCTTTCATTTTTTTTCGATATCTCTGTATGGAGATCAGGCAGAAATGGAAGGCTCACCTGAGCTAGAGGGCTATGGTCAGAAAGATAATGCTCATCAAGGCGGCTTCACGGCGTCACCTTGTTAGCGCACTTTTATGGCAAGTCCAACTTTGCCGTGGTGCGATCCATAACCTCAATAGCTCTACATACACAGGGCAGGAGGTTCGAGATGGCTCAGCCTCAACTTGTTCACCATCCTCAAATATCTCCTGCTTTTCCTGGGTAAAAACCTAGCAGAGCACCAACCTCAGTATCAGAAAGTGTTAAAGATATAACATCATCCTCCCGAGGCTCTCTCTCGTCCGCCGCCATTACTAGCGCGAAAGGGAAAGTCACTTTCTAAACCATTCAGACAGATCCACCTGAAATTCTCACATGCTCATTCTCCTCCGTGCCTCAGCAGCGGTAGGTCCTGAACTGCGGGCAGCAGATTTTTTTTTTTTTTTCGGAAAGAGAAACGAACGAGTGCGATGCATTATCATTGAAAAAAAAAAAAAACGCTCACAATGCACGCAGATTGCCTCCTCAAAAACATTCCGTGCATGCTCTTCACCCAAACAAATGACGCAAAGATTGCATGTGTCATCGGGTGTCAAATAACGCCGACACGGATACAAACATTGTCTAAACGCTTGCTAGTAGTTGCATGATAGACAGAGAAAGATCGCTCTTACCAGTTCTTTCAGATGCACGCTTCAAACAGAACAGTCAATGAAGACGAAAAAGAGGATGATGTATTTTCCCGGTGCCTGTTTATAGTCGCGCCGGTAGTGACGTCAGAGGCTGTCGCCAGCGAACTCATTGGTGTTTTTTCAATGTATGCTTCAGACACGGCTCACGGGTGTTCCCCATAGCGCCTCCTAAAGGACACAGTTCGAAGTTCCCTTGAAAGGGAACCTCTATTACAAGGCCACCAGCGGGGTTTACTTCAACAGCAACATAGAGGACTGGTTCAGAACTACAGTTGAAGTACGAAAAAAGGCTGCTTGCTCTCTCCTACACTCTTCAACATATTTTTAGAACAAGTCATGGTTGATGCATTGCTAATACAGCTAAGACCATGTGATGGGACACACTCCTGTGAGTCTCTTCAAAATGTTTTGGATATTGCACTATGCACTTTGACGTCTTGACTATAGTTTTTTTTGTCTCTAATAAACTGTTTAACTGCACTCGCATGTGAATCTCAAATTATTTTATGTGTGTGTTTGTGTGTGTGTGTGTGTGTGTGTGTATGTATATATATATATATATATATATATATATATATATATATATATATATATATATATATATATTCTAAATAAACTACAAACAAAAAATATAGAAATAAGTTTTTTCCCTCACATTCTTTCTTGTAGCAATAACCTCTCAGTCACACACACACACACACACACACACACAGACACACACACACACACACACACATTTTGCTAAGTAAGACATGTTCCTGGATCAACATCTTTGATGATCCTGGATCAACATTATTGTCCAAAAATTCAGACTTAACCCAATCCCCACCCCTAAACCTAACCTTACCCATAATTTATTATAAAATCAGAGGGAAATGATAGCTTATTAACAAGGGCGTAGAAGCACCTAATCCTGATTGTAAGCCTAAAACTGACATTTCCTCAAAAGTTATATCTCAACTCTGATTGGTTGATTGGAATGTTGTTGGAACATGTTGTACATGGTGAAATCACGCTCACCCAGAGTGCAGCTAAATCATCCTTATGCATGGACTGAGAAAAAAAATGGTGTCCTTGCCATTACTTATTTACTTTCTTAAATGAATAAAGTGTTTTTAGGACCTATTTTCTTCCACAGCTTTGCATTATTTGAACTATAATGTCACATGACAATAATTCATTAAAGGTGGCAGAAATCACAATGCTTAATTTTACAAGCAACTCAGTAACAAGCAATGATAAAACTCTTAAACAAAGATCTTACACATAAATTGCAGATTTCAGGGCATAGACCTTAGCTGTAAAAGTGCCAAACGAGTGTGAACAGGAGGTGAGATTATGGTTGTTTTGTCTAGAATTACTGTTAAAGTATTAGTACTTTATTTAGATAAAGTCATCAGGCAACAATCAATTGCTTGAAAACCTACTCAGTATCTACTGAATAGTTAAGTGTGTATGCGTGAAATCCTTTCCTATGGACACACTTTCAATAAAATCTAATGCAAACATGCATCCAGCTCCAAGTAGGGATTACGATTTAATTTGGACCTTTCAGTATTAATAATGAAGCGTTAAATTGTTAATGTTTGACTGATGTTGGGAAAATCAAAACCAATTCAGTGATCTAATAAAGCCAGCTGGCTGAATCTTCTTTTCTAAAAATACCCACAAGGACCGAGGGGTACCATGTGATTATCCCAAACCGCAACGATGATGAAGTAACATGTGGAGAGGACCTGACAGTTTTTCTTGTTTTCTCAATGGCCTGCTTTAAGAGACTTTGGCAGGGAAGGCTTGACAGATACAAAATATCTCATTTTGATGAGAATTGACTGAAGATGCAAAGATGCATTGACAACTCTACATGCTTACTACATTAATGGCTGCTCCTACAGGCCGCTAAATGTAATTTTTCAACCATACTGGAATGATCAAAGAAGGGCAGTGAAATATTGAATATAGGTAGAAGCTCTTATAAATATTATGATCATCAGAGAACCCTACAGCCGATATTGCTCTAAACTTCTAATGGAAGCAGTCAATTGATTACATTTCAGTTGGAAAGAAATCATAAAACATAAACCAATCAATTACACACCAAATAATTTAATTAATTGATAATATATTTTAATTATGTAAAATATATGTAATATATATATATATACACACACACACACACACACAGTGTTGGGGAAAGTTAATTTTAAAAGTAATGCATTACAATATTGTGTTACTCCCAAAAAAAATGTAACTAATTATGTTAATTAGTTACTTTTTAAGGAAAGTAATGCATTACATTACTTTTGCATTACTTTCGTGTTACTTTTTAAATATGATCAGGGCTTGATTGTTTAAATATAAGAAAGTTCTATTTGTAGCAAATGTAAAATCGCTTTCACACCAAAAAGTGTAATTAATAAACCTCAGGCTGCAGGATAAGTAAATTCATGTCTGTACAGTAGAAGACAGAAGAAGAATGTTCAACACTCTTCAGCAATAAAAAACAAACAAAAACAAAACAAAAAACAATGAAGCACAACTTTGCACAAGTTTATCTAAATTCATTTTTGCTTATAATATGGTTAAACTGGATTATCAAAGGTCAGCAGCAAAGACACTGGTTAAAATGTGATTAGATATATTTGTGTTATTTAACATATTTAATTATTGCATATTCTGAGTGTACATTTCACTGTTTTAAATCATTTTGATGAATACTAAAGTTTTTTTTTTTTTTTTGGAGTGGGATGAATTATTGCACATTCAGATTTAGTCTAGAACTACAGCATGTTCACACAGCACACACAACGCCTCTGTACTTCCAATTTCTCCCAATATAGGGACAGGAGACTTATCAGTCAAAAAATTGGAAAACATTTTTGAATTTTTGAACTCGCGTTACTTGTAATGCGTTACATCCAAATATATTGCAGTTTATATATATATATATATATATATATATATATATATATTCACATCATGTGTTCTCAAAGATAGTTTACCACATAGTTTGGCATGGAGACAGAAATGACATACCCAAAATAAAAATGTTTTTGCTCATGATTCTTTCTGAATCGGAATCACTCAGACTGTTATGATAATAGAGATATATAAGCTCAAACATAAAAACGAAAATAAAAATATTAAAAACATATTTTTTAAATGTATTAAAAAAATTGTTGATGTAAGATATGAGTTTAGAAATACAGTGTAGCTAAAGCCACAAGTCTTTCAAAAATTCATTAGAAATTTCATAATCTAATCTATAAAACTGTGAATTTTATGAAATATTTTCTAAGGCCATGTCATGTGTGTTTTTAGAGAAGGCTAATCAGATTGATTTATGGCACTTGTCATCTCTGTAAGATCTCACATGTAAACACTTCTGTGTGCTTTGTCTGTGTTTTTGTCTCTTAAAACTCCCCATTCGTGATTCTATTGTTCTCACCAAACGAGTCTTTCACACCTCCGCCAGGTATGACAAATTATCCGCATTATTCTTTTATCATTATTATTTTTCTTTTATTCCACCTTTATTAGCCTTTGTTGTGGTTATTTCAAGCTTTACAGAACCATCAAGCCACTACCTCACTTCAGTCTCAGTATGCATTTAGCCCTTATTTATCAAAAGTCTTACTATAAAAATACAACAAAACATTTTCTTATGACATTACGTAAATTATTGTGACAGAAATGCATTATGAAGAAGAAATGCACCTGCTATTAGTATCATTAGAGCTAACGTTAGCATCAAGCTACATCAGACAATTTATGAAATTATTTGTACATTTTTACTCAAAACTCACTTTAAACACTGATCGAGTGTTTGTAATAACTTCCTTTAGCGATCAGGGGTGGAATTTGGTTGTTTACTGTTGTAAAAATATGCTATTTATAGCCTTTTTCATTGCTGCACAACGATGTACATTTTCAATTTTTTTATAAAAATGCCCCAAATCTCAAGAAAATCTCATACCAAGCTTTACTATCGTAATCGCTGGTTTATTATTAGGATATTTCGTGTTTACAGAGGTGTTTCAGTGTTGTTATGGTAAGATATGAACCAGGAAGTGTACAGGAAGCATGTGACACAATGTGGCGGTGTCCAGTTATGACACTCTAAAGATTGACATGGCGAAGGACCAATCGGAGTCTGACTGACACACACACGAGCACACAGCACTGCACTACAGATAGTAAAAGAAATGGACACAGCAACCCCATTGGATTCAACGGAGACAAGTGAAGTCAATTAGAAGCACGCACTTCCTGGGGGTCGGGTGTACTGCGCAGACTCAAACTGAACTCGATGACGTAAATTTCACGTGAGCAACCTGTAAGTCTTCTAACCGTTGTGCCAAGAGAAATCTGAATCACCCACCGAATCTTCCAGATGTTGTTGAATAATTTTGTCCCGTTGCTTTTATGGACTCTCTATGGGCTTCTCCCTTGACGTCATGCCTCCACGTCCCCATGATTGCCTCAAAGACAGTAAAAGATTGCCTGCGAGCTTCTCCTCCTGTCCATACGGTAATTTCACTACTGTGCGACAGAGAGTCGCAGGTTATGATGCAATCGTTAGCCTATTTTTTTTTTTTTACAAAAACTGCTTCTACGGGGCCACAACGTAAGATACAAGGTAATGGGGCCTTTTATACATTTCCGTGTTTCTTTAGAAATAATGAATTGACAAATGGAGTCTTTAAATGCCTCAGATGTAAAGTTAATTGCTGTCAAAGTGAAGCCAAAATGAGTCAATGGAATGCTAACAGCAGGTGGGGGTCTGTTAGCCAATGGCGGCGCCCAGGGGTGCTTCAAAAAAATATGAAACCCTGCCCCCCTGCACTGCACACACACACACAGATCGCTGGGAGAGGCTGTTTATCATCAGATCGCGTAAATCAGTGGAAAATGAATACAACCCGAATTCCAGAAAAGTTGGGACGTTTTTTAAATTTTTAAGAAAATGAAAACTAAAAGACTTTCAAATCACATGAGCCAATATTTTATTCACAATAGAACATAGATAACATAGCAAATGTTTAAACTGAGAAAGTTTACAATTTTATGCACAAAATGAGCTCATTTCAATTTTGATTTCTGCTACAGGTCTCAAAATAGTTGGGACGGGGCATGTTTACCATGGTGTAGCATCTCCTTTTCTTTTCAAAACAGTTTGAAGACGTCTGGGCATTGAGGCTATGAGTTGCTGGAGTTTTGCTGTTGGAATTTGGTCCCATTCTTGCCTTATATAGATTTCCAGCTGCTGAAGAGTTCGTGGTCGTCTTTGACGTATTTTTCGTTTAATGATGCGCCAAATGTTCTCTATAGGTGAAAGATCTGGACTGCAGGCAGGCCAGGTTAGCACCCGGACTCTTCTACGACGAAGCCATGCTGTTGTTATAGCTGCAGTATGTGGTTTTGCATTGTCCTGCTGAAATAAACAAGGCCTTCCCTGAAATAGACGTTGTTTGGAGGGAAGCATATGTTGCTCTAAAACCTTTATATACCTTTCAGCATTCACAGAGCCTTCCAAAACATGCAAGCTGCCCATACCGTATGCACTTATGCACCCCCATACCATCAGAGATGCTGGCTTATGAACTGAACGCTGATAACATGCTGGATGGTCTCCCTCCTCTTTAGCCCGGAGGACACGGCGTCCGTGATTTCCAACAAGAATGTCAAATTTGGACTCGTCTGACCATAAAACACTATTCCACTTTGAAATAGTCCATTTTAAATGAGCCTTGGCCCACAGGACACGACGGCGCTTCTGGACCATGTTCACATATGGCTTCCTTTTTGCATGATAGAGCTTTAGTTGGCATCTGCTGATGGCACGGCGGATTGTGTTTACCGACAGTGGTTTCTGAAAGTATTCCTGGGCCCATTTAGTAATGTCATTGACACAATCATGCCGATGAGTGATGCAGTGTCGTCTGAGAGCCCGAAGACCACGGGCATCCAATAAAGGTCTCCGGCCTTGTCCCTTACGCACAGAGATTTCTCCAGTTTCTCTGAATCTTTTGATGATGTTATGCACTGTAGATGATGATATTTGCAAAGCCTTTGCAATTTGACGTTGAGGAACATTGTTTTTAAAGTTTTCCACAATTTTTTTACGCAGTCTTTCACAGATTGAAGAGCCTCTGCTCATCTTTACTTCTGAGAGACTCTGCTTCTCTAAGACAAAGCTTTTATAGCTAATCATGTTACAGACCTGATATCAATTAACTTAATTAATCACTAGATGTTCTCCCAGCTGAATCTTTTCAAAACTGCTTGCTTTTTTAGCCATTTGTTGCCCCCGTGCCAACTTCTTTGAGACCTGTAGCAGGCATTAAATTTTAAATGAGCTAATTAAGTGGATAAAAGTGTAAAATTTCTCAGTTTAAACATTTGCTACGTTATCTATGTTCTATTGTGAATAAAATATTGGCTCATGTGATTTGAAATTCCTTTAGTTTTCATTTTATTAAAATTTAAAAAACGTCCCAACTTTTCCGGAATTCGGGTTGTAGAAATGACGATTCTGTCTGAAGAAATATGGAGTAAACATCAGTAAATATATCCATATATCTCCATATATGCATCTTTGGTCTATAAATCCTTATTGACGCTGTTCAGTGAGTCTATGTGAACACAAATAAACCGCTGCTGACGTGACTGAATATGAATGAGTGGTGAATTTCTATTCAAAATGTGGCATAATACGGATTTATTATTTTGCACTCCTGACATAAATTACTAAATAACTGTCACTGCAACAATGTTTTATCAAAACATTGTTCAAATTTCGAAGCTAGAGTCTTTCAACTTTCAATTGATGCACAGTTTGTCCAGATCAATGATGTTTAACGTGCAGTGAAAGTGAAACAATAATAAACTGGGGCCGTCAGCGACGTTTGCATGTAAAGGGGTTAAAATAGTAGATACTGTATATTTCACATACAACACATTCTCAACATTTAATGATTTTTACTGCAACTAGATGCTTGACCTTTCTAAGATGGCATGTCCAAATCAGTCATACAGTATGTAGTATCTAGATAACATGTTATTTTGAGTATAAACCATTTTATATTTTTATTTATTTATTTATTAATGCATATTCAAGATCAGCTGGATCCAAACCTTCGTTACAAATAAAATAAAATAAAAAAAATGTATGCTTTTCATATTTATATTACATTTTTATCATGCAGAAGTACCTAATCAGCATATTAGAATGATTTCTGAAGGATCATGTGAAACTGAGGATTAAATTACAATAAAAAAAAGGGAAACAGTTTAGTAATATTGAAGTTTAATAATATTTCATATTATTACTGTTTTTACTGTATTTTTGATTAAACAAATGCAGCATTGGTAAGCAAAAGTGACTTCTTTCAAAAACATAAAAAAGTCACCTAAACAGTTATCATTTCATTTATTGGTAAGAAGCATTTTGTTTTATATAGTTATAAAAAAGTTATTTTGTGCTCTTGATGTGAATGTGATGTGATGACACATTCTATACTTACTATACTTCCAACACTTAAAAATACAGCAATGTGGCAAATGGAACATGGTCATCGGTCCATAGAACAGTGCCAAATTACATTTAAATGGCCACAGCAGTAATCAAGTTCCATTCTGATAACCAGTGTCATTTTACATGCACATGGTGAAAGACACAGTGTGACTTTAGGGGTCCATATTAAGCTAATTAAAAATGTGTGATTGACAATCTAATTCATTTCAGCATTAGCATAGCCGTGTAGAAATTAGCCTCCAATTACCACACTCAGTTAAGTGCCAGATACTGATGAATGTGGGTGTTGTATCTGGCAAGTCATTCAAACTCTCCTAAGCTCAGGAAAGATCAGGGTGAAATTTTAATTATGATCTAATAAAGTCATTTTAGGATATTATTTCATGCAAAACAGGCAGTAATGAATTGTAATTTCCCATGCAACTAAATGGCAAGCAGTCCCCTTCATTTGGAAGAATGAACATTTTACTTAAGATGAAAATATAGCATAATTCAATGACCTTGCTTAATGATTTACATACATACAGTACAGACCAAAAGTTTGGACACACCTTCTCATTCAAAGAGTTTTCTTTATTTTCATGACTATGAAAATTGTAGATTCACACTGAAGGCATCAAAACTATGAATTAACACATGTGGAATTATATATGGAATTATATACATAACAAAAAAGTGTGAAACAACTGAAAATATGTCATATTCTAGGTTCTTCAAAGTAGCCACCTTTTGCTTTGATTACTGCTTTGCACACTCTTGGCATTCTCTTGATGAGCTTCAAGAGGTAGTCACCTGCAATGGTCTTCCAGCAGTCTTAAAGGAGTTCCCCGAGAGATGCTTAGCACTTGTTGGCCCTTTTGCCTTCTGTCTGCGGTCCAGCTCACCCCTAAACCATCTCCATTGGGTTCAGGTCCGGTGACTGTGGAGGCCAGGTCATCTGGCGCAGCACCCCATCACTCTCCTTCTTGGTCAAATAGCCCTTGATGCCTTCAGTGTGACTCTACAATTTTCATAGTCATGAAAATAAAGAAAACTCTTTGAATGAGAAGGTGTGTCCAAACTTTTGGTCTGTACTTTATATAAAATAATAATAATAATAATAATAATAATAATAATAATTTGCCACAAGTGTATGTGAAATGTTTGACAAGACGTAATTCTCTGAGTGACATTTAGTGTATTTTAGTCACTAAATAAACTTAACTCCATTTAAAAAGCTATATTCAACTATATGCAAAAATCATTTCAAATGTTTCCAGCAGGTGTTATTATTAAATCAAACATAGTTCACCCCTCACACATTTTATCACGTCACGTCAGTGAGTATACACATTTCCTAGAAAACCCACACTACTGGATATTTTGACTATGTCATCACTTTGCAGAAGAAGCAGAAATAGAATAAAGTTCAAACCAATTGAAAAATAAATAAATACAATAAAATAAAAATAAAACATTTTGGTTAGTTTTTGAGAGCTTTTTTATTATTATTTTTATTTTTAATGCTTGACCTATTCCAATTATGATTCTGACATTCCTGCTTTGAATATTATTAATAATGTCCTTTTCTGGTCTTGAAAGCAAGCATTTATAATCATCTATATCTATAGGACAAGCACAAACACTCCTTGTCAGTTCACATAAGAATACTTGTACATGAGTTCTACTAAATGTGACCCATTAACATTGTAATGTATCATGTTGCAGGAAAGCAGTGGGTTTCTAAAGTAACACTCACTCCTTTTACACTTCAGTGCAGTACGTAATGAGTTAGGTCAAAGTTTACAAAGCAGAGATTCGGAACAAAAGAAGGTCCTAACAGGTAGTGTTTGATGTTTGTAGACAACGGTGCTATTACAGAAAAATGCTGACACAGGTCTGGCTCCTCTGCAGAGACCTCTCTATCTGGCTCTTAAGAGTGCCTTTTATTAGAGCGGTGGTTACTGACTGATGGTATCAGAGCTGAAGGGCACACTGCAGCAAGAGAGAGGAGGCAGACAGATCTGTCGTCTACATATACACTGTTTGAGTCAGTGGCCAGAGTCTGGGCGAGTGGATGGAACAACAGGTTGGGTAGATATTCCTGTGGCTGTCCTGTTCCTCTGGCTCAGTGGTAGAGCATTGTGTTAGCAGCGCAAAAGTTTGTGGGTTCAATTCCCAGGGAACACAAATACGGTTAAAAAAAATGTATATCCTGAATGGACTGTTAGTTGATTTGGATAAAAGTGTCTACTAAGTGAATTTGCTTTGTTTAGATATCAAGAAAGGCTGGCGAAATTTTGCTGGAGTGTGTTCTGCTTCACCCTTGAATAAACATAGATTGTATTCAGCATAGCATGACTTACAAGATCCAGTAAACACTTACTACGTTCTCATTAACCAATCACTCCTTGTGTAAAGGAAAGGTAAAGATGCGACCACATAACCACAAAAAAATGTCCATTGTCGATAGCATTGTAGACTTTTGAAGTATAGATGTATGAAGCTTTCTGTTGGTCAGTGCGGCAAATTCTCAGCCAACTTGAACATGACTGAAATCTACATGGGGAACTTTATTTGCCCTCATGTGAATCTCCAGATTGTGTGAATTTATATTGGTGTGAACATATTTTGCCCATTAAATTTCACTGAAAGGCCATGTTGCAGGTTAACCACCACTTTCGATTAATGGGTACATAAATCACTCAAGATATATATATCATTTTTAAAATGTCTCAAAAATAGTCCTAAAGACCTATTTTTTAAGTTTTTGGTTTTAACGGTTTTTTATGCAACTCGGCGATGACGTCACGTTGGGGAGAAGTCGAGGAAAGGTAGCCTCAGTCTAGTATGATGCCGCATTCCAGGCAGCCCGTAACCCGTGTTTTTCCAACCTTAAACCCGTGAAAGTGCACAGGAACGACAATCAAACTCGTGACTTCCCACCCGTGAACTCGTGTCTCGTACTAGATCGATGTACTCCGAGTTCCGAGGTCACACAGCACGCGAAACAACAATGACAGCCCCTACTGATAATACTGCCTACGGATGCAGTTTATGCAAGTGGCACACATTGAAAAAACGATTTTAGGTCAATGTACCGTTGTAATAAAAAAAAAAAATCTAGTTACAATTCCTTGCACTCAGAAAGTTTGGCGTAACTTGCCTGGAATGGTACAAAGTCGTTAGTCGTGGTATGAAATAGTGATTACGAGCTCAAAAACCTGCCTGGAACGCAGCATCAGAACTAACGTTATAGCGACTGACTGGGATGAGGAAGAGGTGGCAAAAGCCAACATGTATGATGACCTGCAGCTGTGTAATTTCAAACCTGCCAGACGTGAGAGGGCAAATGAGGAATTGCCAAGAACTGATGTCCTTCAAAGCTTATTAAATGCATGGTCCAAAGAGAATGAGTGGAGAGTTGGTGAAGTGTCCTGGTGAGTTGCTATCGTTTAGCATCGGAGCAATGAGCACTGGAGCTAGTCTACGAGCAGCAGTGCACAATAACGACACACACACACACACACATGTGCTAGCAATATGGCATCATGCTAGCAATATGGACGTTTCTAAGCGTTTATCTCTTCCTCCGGTGAAAATGTTGTTGCAAACGTAGCTGCGTGTCTGTCGCTGTGTTTGACAGGTGCTTGTGTGGGTGCTGTCCCATGGAAACTGCGCTGAAAAGCTTGTGCTGTAGGGAAATAGAGTGCGTTTGGGTCGCTGTTGGTCGATATCTGTCTGTCTGTCTATCTATCTATATATGTAGTCTATCTATCTATATATATCTATGTATTTATCTATTTATCTATAATCTGCGCTATCTGAATACTCTCGTCTACTACTCGTCTCTCTCTAGTCACTCTCAATGCTCTCTAGGCGTGCTTTGGTAAATTCTCTCCCCAACGTGACGTGATGCAATGCATTATGGGGGAAAGGAGACCGCTGTAAGATAGTACCTACTTTTTCGTATTATATTACGTTTTGTGATACCCAACAACATAAAATACAATGGATAACAGTTTAAATGTGTATTACCATAAAGCAAATTGCACAAATTCGTAAAAAAATTTACCCTGCAACACGGCCTTGAATAAAGGTACATGTGACCACACATTAACACTGTGATTGGTCGCTAGAAATGCTATTGGTGTAATGAATCTTACAATTTTTTTTTCAAATTCCTATGACATTTTCATTAAGATCTCTCTCTCTCTCTCTCTCTCTATATATATATATATATATATATATAGATATAGATATAGATAGATAGATAGATAGATAATATTTTACTAAATTGAAAAGTTGAGGTATAGTAGCAGACTCTTCAATGCATACTAACACACTTGATTGTCCAAGTGTGTAGAGAGAGGGGAAGGCCAAACCAGCTCAACAAACAATCAGTGCTGTCAGCTTTAAACAACTATCCCTCCATGCAACGGCCGGGCCAGATCAAAAATCAATGGAGAAAAAATGGACTCAGCAAAAACAAATTAACTGTACCAGCCATTCAGCCACTCTTTATAAACGTGATAAAACAACTCAAATCCTTTGAGAAAACAGTGAATGCACACATAGAGATGAAGTCAGCACCTAATGGCTAACAATATGAACTCTTTCACACATTCGCTCAATGGAAAAATGTGCCTAGTGTGACATTTGTGCAAGATAATATGTTGCTTCTTGCAAGTTTCACACAAGTTGGGTGGGGTTGCTATGGGCTCATCATGCTTGAATAACAATACTGTTAGTTACTAACATTTTTATTTTACAGAGAGCAAATAACATTTACATTATCAAAGAACATTTTCACTTCAGTCTAGACAGAGTTCAGGCACTCTCAAAAACTCCCATTTAAATCACTGAAGCTGTTTACACTGTGAAATGTATATCTTACTTACATTCATACGCACATCTGCACTTTGTTTATAATTCAGTCAGCGAGCCAGTGAACAAAACAACGCGTTTCAGCGATGACTCATCTGAACATCTCTGATTGACCATTGCATTCATATTCATATTATATTTTATTCTGCTAGAGGAATATTAATTCAATTCAATTCAAGTTTATTTGTATAGCGCTTTTTACGATACAAATCATTGCAAAGCAACTTTACAGAAAATTAAGTTTCTGCAATATTTAGTAGTAGCTTGGTAGTAAGTGGTGACTGTGAGTTTATGTGTATTAGTGTAAAGATTAATACAAGACGTAGTCAACCAGATGATGAATGCTATTAACAGCAATTATTATATGATGCAATCACACTTGTAGCAATATTTGTTAGTTCTGTATGTTGTTCCAGGGTTAGCATCATCTGAGGTCCTCTCATATTAACATACAAGGTGAACAGTAATGACAAAAAAATTCTTAGGGTGAACTAGAGTATCTTTCAATTTTAAAGATATTTTTGAATCTCCTGTCTCTCCGCTGGTTCCGCCCAGTGTTGAATCTCCTGTTTCTCCACTGGTTCTGCCCAGCCCTGATCCTCCTGTGTTCCCTCCCAGCCTCCCTCTCCCGCCTCCTCCTAGACCAGTCAGTTCCTCTGCTCCATTTCCACTTGTTCCGCCCATCCCTGAATTTCCTGTTTCTCCGCTGGTTCCGCCCCGTTCCTGGAGGGGGCGAACTGTTCCATTCATTGACTTTCTGTTTTCTTATTTGGTCATTTTCCTGTTCTTGTTTGGTTTATTGATTAATCCCCACCTGTCTCCATTCACCTGATTACTTCCTTCCTGTTTAAATACCCTGTCTTTTGAGTCCCTCCTTGTCCGTGGTTAAGTTAATGTATTGTATCTTTATGCATTATGTTGGATGTGCCCTTATTCTCCAGCGATCATTAAAAGTAACCTTTAGTATATCTTCTCCTTCGTGCACCTTCATTCACACACCAGCAGTCGTAACAATAATATAATATAATAATCTTAATGTAATTATCAACTGAACTTAATTAATCATGTAATATTTTGAAAAATACTCCTTATGCTGTGTGTATTTTAAGTTTATGGGTGATTTACAGTGTATCAAATGTATTTCTTTGCATTTTATTCCATTTTAAACCTACTCTCTAAAATCTAAATTGCTCCTGAATCCCTTTTGCAACCTCAGTTCACATTCAGTTCAAATTCTGGAACTAAACTGGAATTTAAATGGCTTTCTTAAATCAATTCTGACTAGCGCACATCCTGACTGACACATCCCACTGCTCAGCGGGGTTGTTCTTTGCTTTAGAGGGTTTGCTAGAGGCCTCATGTATTTATTTATTTATTTTTGCACCAACTGTGGTGAGAGAACAGACAACTGTGATAAGTGATGAGAACATTCATTACTGATGATAAAAAACAACAACTTTGCTCAAGTTTCTTTATCAAAGTAGCACTTTGCTATATTTCCCAAAAGAGACACACAGCGCAAGAAACGAAGAGACAGTGTAAAAATAGAGAAAGAGTGGGTTATTTAATAAAAAGGTGCAATATCATGCAAGTGAAATGATAATGGTCATTACTGTTTATTATTTAATAATAATAGCTACATCATTATGAACACCTGCCTATAACTGGCTTATCTTATATAATGATTGGATTTGCATTTAATAACACTATCATATATATCTACACCAAAGAGATGCTGCTTTATTATAAGGGAAATGTAAATTGACACACCAAAGTAAAAATACATTATTTAATACATTATTAATATAAATAACAATCCCCAGTCTTTGTGTAACCAGGTAAACTCATTTGTGTTCCTTTGTGAAGTGTACATTACATTTTTTTGTATATTTAGGTAGACAGTAAAAGCTATATTATTGGTCTGATTGAACTGAAATTGCCAGAACATTGCCCAACATTTGTAAGGGTCCCACCGCAGATGATCAACTGAAGTTCAACAGCAAATGTCAGAGAAAGATTTTTAATGGCTTTTTTTTTAAATTACATACAAATCTTCCTGATCAGAGTAAAGTGATGTGTTCTCCCTGTGTGGAGAGGAGAATTAAAATATCTTTGATGCTGAATAAATAATGTTTAAATGTAAATAATAATAAAGGCCTTCTGAAGCGGAGCAACGCATTTGTATGACAAAAGTGTCCAAATTTAAAACTTTATAAACTATAATGTCTCATTTCTGATAACTGTCGTACGTGTGTTCACGAGAGAGTGGTGTTCCAGCAGATGGCAGAGGACGTAGGCTTAGTGTAAGCGTAGCGTTTTAAATATGGATATTTTTCTTACACAAACACAAATCCCTTCACTTCAGAAAGCCTTCACTGTAAAAAATGACTGTGATTTTAATGGTAAAAAACGTCTCAGGTTACGAATGTAACCATGGTTCCCTGAGTAGGGAACGAGACACTGCGTCCTCTAGGGGTCACTATGGGTAACACCTCACCGTGACACGTGTCTGAAGCATATTTTTAAAAAACACCAACGAGTTGGCCGGCGACAGCCTGTGACGTCACTACCAGCGCGACTATAAACAGGCACTCGGAGAACACGTCATTCACTTCTTCGTCTGAAGCTTGCATCTGAAGAATGGCAGGGAGCTAGAGGACGCAGTGTCTTGTTCCCTACTCAGGTAACCATGGTTACATTCATAACCTGAGAAGTTCCCTTTCTAGGGGTCGCTATGGGGAACAGTATATCCACGCTGCCATGCTGAGGGGAGTGCAGGACAGAATCATGGCAAACACTAAGTACCTAAGTACTCTACCATTTTCATGGGAGTTGCCCCTGGGACGTTTAGATGGCTGTCTGTGACAGTACCCAGACAGTACGGCCAAAGGCCTAAGCTATATATCCAACTTAATCATTAGGGCCTTGGCCCAGGGTAGAGCTGAAGGCTTAGAATCAGGAAGGATTCCTTTAAAGGGATACGGCTTAGAACCTAGCATTTTATACCAAGTCTTGCCTGTCACACAGGGGCTACTGCTTGCTTTCGCATAAGCTTGCTGAAGGAGCTGTCTCAATAGATCTCTAGTAGAAACACCCTGTTTAGATAGGTATCTGAGGATACATAGGTGGAGTGGCGCCCATGGCGAACGGGGCTATTACCCACTCAAGAAAGGGCACGAAGCAACCGCGCAAAGCCCTCACCATGTAGGATTTTAGAAAGAACGCAGAATACTAGCGTGCAAACTTACCACAGTGTGGATTTCAGAAAGTATGCAAAGACTTCACGTGCACACTTACCATAGCATGGATTTTCAAATACTGTTCTAAGGAGGGGCTCTCGTGGCACTCTGATAGAGCAGCTCTTAGATGGAATGGTGCATCTCAAAACAGTATGTTTGAGAGTCATCAACTCGATCTGTGGAATTAATACTGGAGCGCTCTGGGAAAAAAAGAAAACTCAGTCTCATATGAGTGGAGAACTCCGTATTCAGAGTAGCATACTCATAGGTAACCCTTCTTGCAAAAGGAGAGCGCTGCTAAACTACCATGAGAATCACCTAAATAGCTCATCATGTTGAGGGAAGCGATGCTTGAAGTGTATAACCAAATACACACTGGCTGAATGGAGCCCAAGGAACCAAGGTCTAATCATCTCAAGAAAGGGAACGAGGTGGAGCACTTAACCCTTACTTTACAGGATTTCAGAAATTGTGCAGAGTCTTGCGTGCACACTAACCACTTAGGTGGATTTTAGAAAGTGCGCAAAATGTTCACGTGCAGACTAACAACCATGTGGTTCTTAGAAAGTACACAGAGCTTAGTATGTGTACCTAAGGGTTCCTAAGCATTCTAGGCACTGAACTGCACGCGAGAGGCAAGCTCAAATTTGACAAACCTCTGGCGAGGGGAGCATCACCTGAGGCAGCATATACAAGAAGACATCTGTAACTGCCACCTCCACTTCCCACTGGATGCGACAGTACAAGTAAGCGGCCAGGAGACCCCTCAAGGTGAACTGGCTGGACGTCTATGGAATTCCTTGCAGTGCTGTGCCAGGCCTGATGATCAAAGAGGCTCCTGCAGAAACCTGTGATCTCAGCCGCCTAATACCGGAACATGAAGCCGGATGGCTGGTGCTAACAAGTGTTTAGTAAACACTGTAACTGAGCACTGAAAATGAAACTCACAGAGTTTATTAGTAGACACAAAACCACCAGCAGTTTAATACACATAAGTATATATAGAAAGGGTTACCTACTCACCCACCCTCCTGCGCTGGAGCCCTGCTCAAAGGGCGCCTCTTTTTATTTCCCGGACCATCAGTAAGGAGGTTGCTATGAACATTGAACCAGCCAAAAACATTATAGGTCCAGCATAGGAGACTGTTATGCGAGAGGTTTCCACCTAACCTCGATCAGGTGGAGAGCTGGTGGTTACAGGGGAATTAGGAAGTGAGGATAAAAGCAGAAGTAAAAAATCCACAAAGGAAACGAGTAGATACCTAGGTATCGCTCTGATTCGGACAAGAATGCTGCCTCGTCTGGATCACATCCCTTAGGTTCTGCTTACCCCCTCGTGACCCACGATTCCTCTTACCCCTGCCCGCAGGTGGGGGAGGAGTGTGAGTCACGACACTAGCCTTCTGTGCCCATCTTTGTTCCTCAGATCGAGGCAGGCCAGGACTCCTATGTTGTTCGGGCACAGACCTGGACCTTCGTGGAACAAAGGATATGAAAGCAGTGGAGCGCGCCTTCGTCTCCCTGAACTTCTCGATCACCGTCTCAACGGAAATACTGAAAGTTCAGAAGGCGAAACCTGAGCATCAAGAAGAAAGTCTTTTCTTTCTTCCCGATGTCTGCCAGGTTCATCCACAGATGTCTCTCCACTACCACCATGGCTGCCATAGTCCTGCCCATGGTGGCGGCAACCTGCTTGGTAGCATGGAGAGAGATCTGTGGTATGGCGCAGCTCGGCTACCTGATTAGGAGAAAGGCCCTTGCCTCTATCCAGGTTTCTTAGCAGATCATTCTGATATGCTTGAAGCACCACCACCGTGTATAATAAAGCCACAGCCTGACCTGCTGCGTATGCCTTGCCATTTAAGTGTGATGTATTTCTTGAAGGGGCTTAGATGGCAAGGAAGAAGATTAAGAGAGCATGTCTCCCCCGCAGAAAGAAAGCTCTTTCTCTCATAGCCGCTTTGGAGCATCACCTCAATGTCGGCACAACTCTTATGCCGAAACCGATGGATGTGAGAAGAAAATGGCCTCTTTCATTTCTTTTCGATCTCTGTATGGAGATCAGGCAGAAATGGAAGGCTCACCTGAGCTGGAGGGCTATGGTCCGAAAGATAACGCTCATCAAGGCGGCCTCACGTCGTCACCTTGTTAGTGCACTTTCATGGCAAGTCCAACTTTGCTGAGGCGCGATCCATAAGCTCCAACAGCTCTACATACTTATGGTAGGAGGATTTAGAAGGATCAGCCTCAGCTTCTTCACCATCCTCAAATATCTCCTGCTCTTCCTGGGTAAAAACCCAGCAGAGCGCTAACTTCAGTATCAGAAAGTGCCAAAGATATAACATCATCCTCTCGAGGCTTTCTCTCATCCACTGCCATTACAAACGCGAAAGGGAAAATGTCTCTTTCTAAACAATTCAGACAGATCCACCTGAAATTCCCACTAGCTCATTCTCCTCCGTGCCTCAGCAGCGGTGGGTCCTGAACCGCGGGAAGCAGATGGCTGCCTTTTTTCATTTTTTTCCTCGGAAAGAGAGACGAACCAGAGAGGAGCCTTTTCATTTAAAAAACACTCACAATGCATGCAGATTTCCTCCTAACATCGCATGCGTGCTCTTCACCCAAACAAATGATGCAAAGATCGTGTGTGTCATCGGGTGTCAAATAACACCGAGACGGATGCACACATTGTCTAAACGCTTGCCAGTAGTCGCCATGATAGACAGAGAAAGATCACTCTTACCAGTTCTTACAGATAAACGCTTCAAACAGAACAGTCAGTGAAGACGAAGAAGAGAATGACGTGTTCTCCCGGTACCTGTTTATAGTTGCGCCAGTAATGACGTCAGAGGTTGTCGCTGGCCAACTCGTTGGTGTTTTTTAATGTATGCTTCAGACACGGGTCACGACGAGGTGTCCCCATAGCGACCCCTAGAGGATGCAGTTCAAAGTTCCCCTGAAAGGGAACTGTGAAAATAGATTTTTACAGTACAAACCTAAAATTTACAGGGGAAAACCGTAAACTGGCGTTCCCAGAATTCTCTGCATTGTATTCATAATTGTGTTTGAATTTGATGTTTTTTTTCTTTGAAATAACTATGTTTCTTCTTTTTTTTCTTATCTGTTATGTTTATTAGGGTTGTATGTTACATATAATGTTGTTTAATTAGTGTTTATTGCATATTTCAGTTTAATGGGTCTCACCATGATGGTGTTTTGTGCTTATGTGAATGTCACTGTGCACCTTTTATCTATTTTATTATTTAAAACCTGCTTGTGATGGGCTTTGTTTCATCATGTGACTTTCTCATCACCACCTGCTTTTGGTGGTTACCAGTGTATTACAAAGGTACAAACTGGATTTTAGACCTTCAATAAGTTGGTATATTAATATTATATCAGTTAAAATATGGTATTAAACTGTACATTTAAGGTAAAACCGTTAAACCTAAAACGGTGTTACCATATTTTTTACGGTATAATTCTGGCAACCACAGATGCCGTTTTTTTCCGTATATACAGTATTACAGATTATTTTTTACAGTGTTTATTAACCTGTGTGGAGCACTTTTTATGAAGAATGGATGCACTTTATTTTGTTTCAAAATCTCATCCACGAATCACTGTCATTATAAAGCTTGGGAGAGCCAGGACCTTTTTTTTTAAAAAAATATAACTCAGATTGTATTCGTCTGAAAGAACGATGGCCGTAGGATGGCTTAAAGTCGAGTAAATCATGGGGTAATTTAAATTTTTCGGTGAACTATTCCTTTAAATCCTACTGAAACACCATAGTGTTTTTCACTAAATTAAAATTATAAATGTTTCATTGGCAAATTAGTTGAAGTATTAAAATTACTAACATTAAATACAAATAAATAAACCTTAATTTAAGGACAGGTGTGAGAGAAATGTTTTACTTTTATCTTGTTTTTGCCTTGGTACATAAAGGCATATTCATGTTCTATTGAAGGAATGTAATTATTAATAAAATTAATACATATAATACAATGAATATCTACCCTTTGACCACCATTGGTAAATGACTGTCAGCCCAAGACATATAATTTATAACACTCACTTTCTACACAGACATTAGTCTTTTAAAAATAGACATGGCCAGTGCAGTTGTCTAGTGTCCAAACCGACAGAGTGACAGACTCCTTACAGACAAGCCAATAAAGATGACCAATGACAGCAAGCAGGTGATGCAAATAAGTTTGAGGGAACAGAGAGCAGTCTGTGAGAGGCTTTAACATGCAACTTGAAATCCAAAACTTGCAGAGCTATTTGTGCGATCTTAACACTCCATTTGTTTCAAAAGAGCTGCCAGGCGAAATTTTCTGGAAGACATTAGAAACACAATTGTCATTGGACACCCTAAGACATACAGAGATGTCTCGGGTATCTTCCTTTAGTGTCACAAAAGAAGCATATGTACACACACACACACACACACACACACACACACACACACACACACACACAAGCACACAAAGAGACAAGTAGGTAGGTAGGGCTAGGTAAATTCACAGTATATTTGCATTAGTATTTTTTACAATAGGTAAATATTCACACATTCCAGCTAATTTCACTAGAACATTTCTTCAACATTTCCCCTAAAACTGTGGTTGGGAATTCATAAAACTTTTTTTCTTTCTTTCTCTTTCAGAAAGTATTCAAAAGTAATATTCACAAAAATGCTTGTAAAAAGACAAAATGGAATGTTCCCGAAATGTTAAATAACCAATAATTTAAATTTTTGTAATTTTTTAATTAATCTGAAAACCTGACATTTTGAACATTCAGAAAACTTTCAGAAAGAATGCTTCTATAACATCAAAGGGCCATTAGTTTAGCAACACATTTTTATTTGCTGGGATGCTACTTCCCTGTTTTGACAGTACAGGGAATAAAATTTGTGTAAAAATGTGTTAAATAGTATAAAAAAATAAAATAAATAAATAAATAACAAATTGCATTATAAACCTACCACTGAACTATCACATTTCTAAGACTGATTAAAGTTAAACCAAAAAGCATCCTTTGTGACTTTCTACTTCAAAAGAACGAGATCAGCACTGCAAAATCTGTTTCTTCAAACACAGATACTGTATAATATTTAAGATATTTACTGCCAATGTGAGAATCAGTTTTATGCCTTTTTTAATGGCTTTAGCTAAATAGTACAAATAAATAAATACATTAATTAATTAATAGAACAAAATCCATGTTTAACTTTGTCTAAATAGAGCCTGAAGAGCTGTGTCATCACCCTGGTCTGAATCTGGAATTGAGAGGCTCAGCTTCACAGATTCTGAATATTAGTGAGGCTTAATGCTGATTTTAATGAGCGTTTAGAGATTAATCCTCATGAGTAAGCTTCATAATCTTCTGCAATCTCTCTGCATAAGAATTTTATTTTTGTTTGTTTTTTTGTTTTTGTGTTTTTCAACCTGATAATCTATATATAATTCCACATATTAACCCACATGCACGCAGCACCGACGAGGTGAAGAAATTCCGCTGGCAATGTGCAAACCTCAGTAGAGCAATTACTATATTTTCAGCTTGAGAGAACTGTACGATTTAAGCTTCCATCAGTAATGGTCCCACACAGTGGCTCTGAACAGTAAAACATGCGTGTTTGACTTTCCCCCACAGTATTTGAAATGTATTAAAGCCTTTTGCCTTCCAGCCAAAGAGCGATAACCAAACGCAATGGTAATGTAAATACTTGAAAATTCATTATTTATTCAGCCTTACGTTGTTCCAAGCCTGTATGACTTTCCTTCTGACTTTCTTTTTTCGGTGGAACTCAAAAGACGATGTTTTGGAAGACTATACCAGCTGTTCCTTTCCATACAATTTCAATGAACGCGAACTAGGACACAAGGACAAGGGCCTTTTCCATTTTAGATAATCAATTAATAATCATATAGTTAAAACTTCATTAAAACACAACCCTACTTAGCAAATATTAAATATTAAAATCTACAGTAGTAACACTTACTAAATAATTAAGAAGTTTATATGTATCTTTAGAAATAATAATTCCTGTTTAGGCCAGAACATATTTCATATATTAAGATATTCTCTGTGGGTTCAATTCACGTGTCAAATGAATTCCTTGCCTTATAGCTCAAAAAGTAGAGCTTGCAGTGCAAAGGTCATGGAATTGGCTGCTAAATGCATAAATTTAAATGTAATTTAATGAACTGATTGACTTTAGCATTTTTAAATAAATCAAGTAAAAATACAGTTCCTTGCACTTAGGAGTTTCCCTGTATTAAAGCGTTTTGTCTCTTAGCCAAAGAGTGATGACAAAAGTAAGGTCACTTTTGTGGAATTCAAAAGATTTTTTGAAAACTGTACAATTGCCATGAACACATACTAGAGCTTTCATTCTTAATAATGAGTGAAAGCATGAAAGGACAAGTTTATATATATTTGTAGATAATCACGATAAATTCAATCATAATCATAAAATCATAAAAATTAAAACGTAATTAAAACAAAACCATGCACAGTTAATATTACATATTAAAACCTACTGTATTAACACTCATTAAATTATTAATATGTTCTAATTGTTTTTTTTTGAGAAAAAAAATGCAGAAAGTTTCCTGGGAGGGTAAGGTTTAGGTGTAGGGTTGGTGAACGGCGATAGAATATACAGTTTGTACAGTATAAAAACCATTACGCCTATGGGATTGTGATGAGTGGGGCTGGGCCGAGAGACGTGGGAACAGGAGCGAGGCCGGTGGAGTGATTGGAGATGAACGACACCTGTTCGACCCACCGGTCTCGAGTCCCACGGAGGAGATGGAAGGATATAAAACTGGAGCGACGACAGTGGAGGACGAGAGAGGACCAGGCCTGGACTTTATTTTGTGTTTGCTTTTTATTTGTGCGCAACAGTCGTCCGCGAGGGGCTGTTGCGCTGTTTTGTGTTTATTTTGATTATGAAAGTTTAATTTGATTGTCCGCTGGTTCCCGCCTCCTTCTTCCCGGTGAATATGAAGTTTGTATCATTACAGGGATGTACCCACTTTTCACAAAAAACAAACGTGTGTGTGTGTGTGTGACTGGATATTACTTTTGCTGCAGTATTATTTAAAGCAGTGGTTTTTAAACCTGTCCTCAAGGACCCCCTGCACTGCACATTTTGTATGTCCCCACACACCCACTTTTGGTCTTGTGTTCTCTACTTCTGATCAGGTGTTTTAAATGCGGGACACATTCAGTACAAAAAGTACAATGCTGTGGATGGTGATTTAAAGCCTAAGTATTAAAGGGAGCAAGTAAATGACTGTCATTTCAAATAAACAGATGTTTTATCTCTATTTATACTACAGGGCCGTTGAATGCTTAAATCTGATCAGTTGACTTACGTTCTGAGGTGTGCAATTAATTTCTGGGAAACGCACGGTGAACGTAGTTCCAGGCAGCTCTTTTGACTGCATTACAGTTCCATATCACTTCGCATAGTAAAACTGTAATAACGGAAATTACAGCACTAACAAATACAACAACATGGCAGAGGATTTTCCGAAAGTAAACATGACATGACACATGACATTACTCACTAGCGAGGTAATAACAGCGCTGTTTAGAGATGCACAGAGGTAGCCTAATTCACACAAACTCTCTCTTTCTTACTCTGTGTGTCTCTGTCCGTCTCGCTCGCTCACTCTCTTTCTAATAACTTAATTAATAACTGCATTAGAATGCTCTCAACGGCTCAAGCCTCCATTAATAGCTTTAAAATAATGTTTTGGAACCAGCAAAAGAGGCGTTGGATGAGATGCGGAAGAAATAATACTAACAATAGCAATTTAAGTACAAAAACTGGACGAATCCCATTAAATATATAATCTGATCGATGTCTTGAGGTGTGGTAACCATAGTATGAGCGGAATAAATGACTCTGGGCCGTTAAATGATTAGAAAAATAATGCTTACTCCGCTTCGCGTCATGGCCTCAGCACCACCTCGGATGTGCATTATTTTTCTAATAATTCAACTGCCCGTCGTCAATTATTCCTTACTTACTGCTATTGATTGATATTGCTTTTTGCAAATAGGTGTTTCATTTTATATCTCTTTTGCAGTGATTAGCGTTGCTGCTGGTGAAATTGGTGTACTCTGTCAATTCCAAATCAACTCTCTTTGCAGATGCAGCTACTTTGCAGTACAGCAAATTTTTTACACTTTCACAGAAACTTAACCAGTGTCTTAAGCAGTAAATACCCCTTTTTTCCTAGTCTACATTCATGATAATTTAAAATTCCAAAAATTATGCCACATGTTTTAAAACACATTAGGATGTGTAAATAATGACAAACTTTTCATTTGTGGATGAACTTTCCCTTTAAGAGAGATAAAACACACAACTTCCTCAATGACTTTTAACACCAGTGGCTGACTCTTAAGTACTGTGTGGTTTGAGTTTTTAAAAATGGAATGAGCACACCGAGTTGTTTCAATCATATTTTGGTTGGTCAGAATAAATTATTTTGATTACTAATAACAGCTAGGAAAGTCAGCAAGTGCTTGTACTTTGTTTCAGCTTGAAATAAATTAGCAGTGCAATCAGCGTCTAATGGGGAACAAATATCTATCTATATATGTATATATATATATATATATGTATATATATATATATATATATATATATATATATATATATATATATATATATATATATATATATATATATATATATATATATATATATATATATATATATATATAATGTGTTTGTATGTATTTTAACCAGATAATGTATAAAAACATGGACGTAGTGTCTGTGACGTCACCCATAGGTTTCCGAAGAGAGTTTTTGAAGCCAAAAGTGGGCGGAGCGGGCTGTTGAAATCTTGGCAGCGTGTCACCGTGCGTCACTCTGGGGTAATCAAAAATAAGCAAAAAGGCGGGATACCGACCTAAAAACACAATAGGCCCGGGACGTCTGGCTAGCGATTTTATGAGCCCTGCACCTCAGATCTATCCGGATGGGAAACCACTGGTTTCCACACTGGTTTTGTTCCACAAAATAAATGATTAGCCTATTTTAAAAGATTGACTCAAAAGAATCATCTGTTCACAAATCGGATCATGAACTTGTATTACCGAGCCAAAGATAATCTATTATTGAACATCTCGAATGAATATACTTCAATGAATACTTCAATTTCATCTGTAAAGCACATAAAGCTATCCTTTGAGTTTATAAACTTCTATTTTTAATGCATGATTCGTTTGGATCTGTTAACAGACTGTAAAGTGTAAGTTCTAGGAGAATGTTTGTGTCGTGATGATGTAATGGAGACCTATATATATAGTGGCAGGCTGGTGTGTGGTCTTAACAACAAACATCAAATGTTGCAGTAAATCAATCAATCAATCAATCAATCAATCAATCAATCAATCAATCAATCAATCAATCAATCAATCAAGCCTCTTTATGAATATATACTGTATCCATAGAACTTATAGACTAACTAAAAAAATTACAACTTTAAAGTTTGGGTTAAAGGTTTTTTTATTTTTTATTTAAAGAAATCTCTAAAGAAATGTATGCTTTTAATAAGGACACATTAAATTGATTAAAAAATATAATATAATATAATAAATAATAATAATAATTGTATGTAATTATAATGTTATATTTCATTTCCATTTAAAAAAAAATATTGTCTCAAATATTCTGTTTATCAAAGAATCCTGAAGAAAAAAAAAGAAAGAAAAATTTAATTACTATTCTAATTAATAAAAAATATAAATAAAATGAAACTATTGAAACTTTAGCATTGACATCACTGGAATAAATGTGCATATTTGTAAATTACAGAATAGAATAGAATAGAATAGAATAGAATAGAATAGAATAGAATAGAATAGAATAGAATAACATTCTTCATCAACACCACAAATGTTTGAATGGCAGTGTAAATATACTGAACCTATGAAGTATAAACAGTTCTTTCTAACCAATAAATGTTAGCCAGCAAAGAAACAACACCTGGCAAAATAAAAAAAAATTAAAAATAAAATAAAAATCTATTGAGAAGTCATTAGAATTCAAAATGTGCTATTACGGCAACACTTCAATAAGCTTTAAGTCAGTGGCAGTCAGTGTGACCTTTTTGCGCAATATTTACTGTGGTCTGCAGGCCGCCTGCGCATGCATTTATTTTCCGGTGTGTAAGCACATAGCTGAGAGTAATGGCTGTTAAGTGTGGCTCTCTGGTGGACCATCAGCATGAAGTGCCGGTTTATTCTTAATGCAGGTGTCCACATAGAGCCATTATGTATCGGTCCCTGACTCACCTTCGGTCCAGCAGCAGGAGACAGCTCATTCTAATACTAAATAAAGGACATGTAATCCATGCAGATTTATTTGATGCAGCCATACGCATCCTGAGACACTTCAGCACAACATCACTGAAAAGTTTAAACACAGAGTTGTATAAACAGGGACATTTCTTATGCATACAAAAGTGGTGAACAGTTTGCAAAACATCAGCAATATCAACAACATTCAGAGCCATAGTCCATTATGACGATTGCGATGCACATTTATAATATTCAGTGCTGTATTTCCGTTAGTGTTGAACAATGCCAAATGTATGGTATTACATAAAATGCTGATCACATTTATACTTCTGAAAAAAAGGTAAATTTAGATAATTGTGGCAGATGAGTATTATCAAGTCGACGGTGAGTACCCATTCAAATTAACATTATATTAAATGTTTATAAATTAAATGCAATTATTACAATTTTAATATTTTGAAATATTAAATGACTAAATCAACAGACACAATATTTTATATTATATAAAATTAAATTAGTTTATATATGTAATTATAAACAGACAAAGAGACAGACAGGCAGGTAAATATTAATAAAAGTGTAATGATTATTAACTTTTATAAATGTTTAAAATTATAGAATTATAAATAAACTTAATAATTATAAATGTTATTATTTAAATAAACAGTCAAATAAATAAATAAATACATGCACACATACATACTTTCAACATATATCTGGGATATATATATACGCTTCCTATTTTGCATTCTATTTATGATGGATTCAAACTAGGACACAATGAAAGTTTTACAGCAGTGCGCCCGTCCGTTTCAAAGGATGTTTCAACATCCATATCACTGGGAAGCAGAACATTTTTAATATGCTATAGTATTAAAATATCACATCTACCTCTAAATAATGGTTGTGAACATGCTTGTTTTACAGTTCAATTATCAAACATAGCCTTATTCCCACACAAACATTGCAATTATAAAAAAAAAAAGAAGAAGAAGAAATAAAAATCTGATTCACATTGCATTACAAATGGAAATACACTTTGTGTGGTGCTTATTGCAAGTTTATTCCATACGTATGCTGCTGAACTGTGCATGTCTACAAGTAACAATGGACAGGAAGAGGCAGAATCAAGAGCAGAACTAAAGCAATCATCTGAGACAGATGTTGGCATTTGTTAATAGGGCAGAAAAAAAAAAAACCTTACTTATATGTAAGTTTTACTCACTTACTTAGTCCAAATCATTATTTTACCAGAGCCATGATTTCACCATGTTACACTACAATGTTGGGGAAGTTACTTTGAAACTTTAATATAGCTTTCCTAGCAACAAACGACTTAAAAGCATGAGGTCTTCATTTCATGTCAGAATGATTGTATTACGAGATGAGCAAATTCATTCTTTTCAAGTTGAAGGCATGTCTAATAAAGAGTCATGGCGGAAACAAATTGGTCATAATTAGGTCTTAATTGTGTATGTTGACTGTGCAATTATCTTGTACCTCTTTTATGTACTGCTGATGTAAAATAGTGATAAAGCTTGCCAGATAAAACTGCTCATTTAGCTGGTTAATGAGGTGACAGGATTGCACAACAAAACTACATTCCCCATCATTCTCTTTGGCAGCATGAAAATGATTGAATACAAAGATAAATAATCAGTTACACACCTAATGCACATTATTTAGAGAATAGTGTCAGTTCAGCTCAATTTAGTTAAATGTCAATTCAATTCAGTTCAATAACATCGTCAGTGTTGCAAAGTTCATCAGTTATAAAACATTCAGTTCACTATAAAGCAGCTCAACAGAAGGCAATGGTTTCATTATTCAGCTCAAGTAAGTTCAATGTTGATTCAGTGTCAGTGTTGAAAAGTTAATCAATTATTAATATGCTCACGTGTTCCACAACCAAAATCACCTGAATGTTCATCACATAATAATTATGACTTCTGAGCTTTACGTAGGAACTTTCCAAGTGGACTTGAAGGCAGCAGTAATTAAACTACAGTCAAGCCAAAGTAGTTTGCTACATTACAAGTAGTTTAAAATCATGTCAGATTAGGTAATGCACATATAAAGATTTAGGGCAAGATTTACTTAACAGGATAAATTAGAGTAAGAATGCAATCCCATTAGAGCCGGGATTACATATAGGCAGGTCAGGCAATTCCCTAGAGTCTCAGTCTTTGAGACGGGGCCACAATAAACATAACATCCCCTATATGCTAGTCCACCAGTCAAGACAGGCAGCAATATACTAGCCTCATTATTCATTGGATATAGTTGAATCGTCACTCACCTGAAATTAAAAAAATGTATGTTGCAATTTCAAACCAGGTCCCACCTTCTGAATGTTTCCCTTCAGGTGCAGCGAAGCAAAAGGCTAAATAGGCACGCAAAGGTGACAGTTGTTTATTTAGTTTTTTATTAGTATTCCCATTAACGCCATTAAAATGTTCATCCAGACAGATTCACGAATAAGGAATTCACACAAAAACAAGAGGCAGGATTTATTCCATAAACCAATCATAGCCAATCATAACAAGTCATATACAGTCATATTGGAACGGAGGCACTTCTTAAATGACTTTCCATTCATTCTTTTTCAATTACCAATTAAAATTCAGTGGGCTCAGTGGAGGAAAGAGAGAGATTTTACCATATGGTGTCTCTGTTGGACAGTGTTTCTTCAGAAAAAAATTGGATTAATATGCTTTTAAAATGTCATAGTTTGTAATATCGCTGTTGTTTAATGTATCTACAATTGATTGTTTCTCGTCCAATTTTTGGGGTGGCTATGCTTCTTTTGCCTCCTCAGAGGAAACGCCCCTGCTAGAAACATATAAATTATGAAGAATGAGGGATTAAAAATGCTTTCTGTATGTTGTAATATAAATGAGTTCCACAAACTATTTTTTAAATGGCTTTCAAAGGTTTGTGGGGGCAAAATTGTAATTTGGCAAAAAAAAAAAAAAAAAAAAAAAACTATTAGTGGGAACATGCCTGCCTATTCCACACATTAATGCCCTTCTACAGAATATACAGAAATTTTATATATAATTGTATGAATACATTTATGAATTATACAAGGTATATTTGCTTATGTTACCTATGACGGCCAAGGGAACAGAAGTAGATTTAAAACAGGTTTTTCACATATATTTTGGACAAACATCCAGTTTAAGACCTGCCAACATCTGGTTTTATCCAAATTATTTTGCCATTGCAACAACGCAAGATATTGATTTTGCTGCACACACCAACATCCATTTATTTTCCAGTCATGAGCAGGGATGACAAACATTAGTTCTGAAGAGCCACTGCGCTACAAATTTAGCTCTCTAATCAAAAGTAATACCAGTAAATTTTGACCTTGTGGGGACATTTTTTTTTTTGCATGAGGAAAAAAGCCTATAAATCATACAGAATGAAATTTTTTGAAAATCTTAAACAGCTAAAAATTTTATGTGAGGGGTAAGTTTATGGGAAGCGCTAGGGTAAGGGGACAGAAAAAACTGTTTGTATAGTATAAAAACCATTATGCCTATGCATGCCCCCACAAAAACTATGGAAAACAGTATGTGTGCGTGTGTGTTCCTTTGAGTAGCTGCACTCTAAGTGAACTACTATAAATTTTTAGTAGCTTCTAACTTGACAATCTACAATTTGAAAGTAGCCTCCTCAACCATAAATGTAATAAACAACCTGTCCTCCAACCAAGACGCTAGTATAGGTCGTTTGTCCAAATCCCTGAAATACGACCCATTAGAGCGTATAGTACAATTGCGTCCCTATTGGCAAAAGGTTGTTTTCATATTAATGTTTTGTACTCTTTTATTTGCACTCTGATTTGTGTTTTGCGTAGCTCAGTTGGTAGATTATTGCGTTATACCTTGATATGTAATCATGCTATCATGGGTTTGATCCCAGAGAACGGACATGCACGTAAAATGTATATGCTCAATAAATCATAATTTAGCATGATTTCTGTGAGGGTTAGGTTTAGGGGTGGGGTTAGGTGTGGTCATTTGAACGAATAAGCCACCTAGTAAACTGTGTACGAATTACTGTGAGATCAGTGCAAAAAATCCACACATTGCATTTAAAGTGCGTTTTGATTGGTAATGACGTTATACGTCATTTCAAGACGACAGACGCAATGCGATACTGTCATTATTTTTACGCCCGCTAGAGGCCGCTTAACTTTAAAACGTAAATATAGGTCGTAATAAGGTGCTTGCACAAACGACCTATATGGTCGTTTTTTTGTTGGAGGACAGGCTCGTAATAAAACAAACAAACAAAAAACTATTGAACTATTTTAACAAGATAAGCTAGTAGCTAGTAGCTAGCTTTAGCTAGTTACATGCTGGCACTACTATGTAAAATGTTTCTTAGTCCTGTTAGAAAGCAGTATAGCCACAAAGATTCCCTGGCAACAATTCAAGTCATGGACAGACCCGAAGAACAAATTACTTATTTGCCTTGCAGTAAACAGATTGTGAAGTATTGTCATGCTTTCTGTGCGTATTTCAGATTGCTTTAGGCAGAGAGTTGGGAAAAAAATGGCCCGGCAAAAGATTATCAGTCCAATTTTCCCCCACAGTCAGTCTCAATTCATATGTTTACCCCTTAGAAAATAGCAGCTACATTTGCAGGCCACGTTTAGATGCTACAATTACCTGTGGGGAGACCAAACTTTCCTTTTAAATGGCCTAGACAGTCAGAGAGGGTCAGCTTGCTTTACTTCCTAGTGGGGGAAAATGTCTTAAATATGACACAGTAAGAATCTTGCTGCTGGGAATCACACCCAAACATAGAATCACCTTGAGATATCTCAAAATAGTGCTAGTTTAGTAAAACCAAACAAAGCTGAAAACACAGTTCACCTCTGGCTATGTGTAGTTTATAATATAATGAGCAAAACCTCAGTAAAGTCATCATGTGGGTCACACATTTGACAGGCACCTCTAACACCAACATTCACAGGTTGCCATCTCTCATAGCAGGGCTTTTTCTCTTTCACCCCATCTCTGTCTCTCTTCAAACCTCAATCGACATTTTCATTTTGAAGCACACCAGGAGTCTCAGATGGTATCACATCGTAGAGAGTGTTCCTGTCCCCCGCTTGTTTGGTTCCCACCAGCATTAGAGTTTTTATTCAGAGACAGACATGGCCCAAGGGAAGACGGTCACCTGCTGAACCTTTCACTGAGATTATGCGCTGAAGGGGGTTTGATACTAGGGCTGAGATCTGACGAACCAGACTAATATGAACTATGTACAACACAGACGTCAATGTAATTCGTGTTGGTTTGCAATTTTTACAAATAAAGCAGAAGGACTTCTTGGTAAATAGTTAAACACATTATAGTCACATGCCATAAGCTCTGTTTAGTAATAGTTAGGCATTATTCTGAGACGGAGGCTTAACCGTAATTGCAAAGACAGAAATACATTTGTTACAATCTACACAGGTTCACTGGAAAAATGTGCCTGTGGTGACATTTCTGCAAAATTACTATATACGATGTTGCTTGTTGCATTGAGTGGTGCTAAAAGTGTGTTGAGTTCTAGCTGAAAACAAATGAATGTGAATTAGGTGTGAAATAATACAGTTAGCCCATGGTTCAATTCATACTTCAGTTTTTTAACTGCAGTTTTCAGTTCGGCTCTGATGGCTTGGCACATTGGAATGTTTTTGCGATTTAAAATGCAATTTTTAAACCAAATTAACAACAAGAAACTCCTGTAAACTTATGTACACTGGAGAAAAATGTGAATTTTTACAAGTCCTACTTATAATTTGTTTTGAGAAAAGTATTATTTTTCCTACTTTACCCAAAAAAAGTTGGAATGGCCATTATTGAGTTATATAAAATCATGTCTGTTACATTCATTCAGAGGTTGCCATCATGCAGAAACTCCACATATATATTACAGAAGTAATATAGAACTTATGACATTCCGGGAAATCCTTAAAGGGTTAGTTCACCCAGATAGCAAAATTATGTAATTAATAACTTACCCTCATGTTGTTCCAAACCCGTAAGACCTCCGTTTATCTTTGGAACACAGTTTAAGATATTTTAGATTTAGTCCCAGAGCTCTCAGTCCCTCCATTGAAGCTGTGTGTACGGTATACTGTCCATGTCCAGAAAGGTAAGAAAAACATCATCAAAGTAGTCCATGTGACATCAGAGGGTCAGTTAGAATTTTTTGAAGCATCGAAAATACATTTTGGTCCAAAAATAGCAAAAACGACGACTTTATTCAGCATTGTCTTCTCTTCCGTGTCTGTTGTGTGAGAGAGTTCAAAACAAAGCAGTCTGGATATCCGGTTCGCGAACGAATCATTCAGTTCACCAAATCGAACTGAATCATTTTAAACGGTTTGCATCTCTAATACTCATTAATCCACAAATGACTTAAGCTGTTAACTTTTTTAATGTGGCTGACACTCCCTCTGAGTTCAAACAAACCAATATCCCGGAGTAATGCATGCACTCAAACAGTACACTGACTGAACTGCTGTGAAGAGAGAACTGAAGATGAACACCGAGCCGGGCCAGATAACGAACAAAAGACTGACTCGTTCGCGAGTCAAGAACCGGTTGCATCGGTTTTCGGATCAACAGTAGTTCTTTCGGACAGTTCGATTCAATAAACTGGTTGAAGAAAACGGTTCACCGGTTCTTTTGTGCTTGACGTAATGGTGTCATTTGCAATGATTGCCCTTGATTCAAGCCTTCAGTTTACCCGCGCTCATAACACTAGCACAGAATCAGTTCAGAATCAATCACCAAAAGAATCAGTTCGTTCATGCGCTCTGTGTGTCAGTCTGCTTCACGCTGAATCACACATGCGCAGTATCATCAGCTCCTCGATTCTTCTTATCTGGCTCGGCTCGGTGTTCATCTTCAGTTCTCTCTTCACAGCAGTTCAGTCAGTGTACTGTTTGAGTGCATGAATTACTCCGGGATATTGGTTTGTTTGAACTCAGAGGGAGTGTCAGCCACATTAAAAAAGTTAACAGCTTAAGTCATTTGTGGATTAATGCGTATTAGAGATGCGAACCGTTTAAAACGATTCAGTTCGATTTGGTGAACTGAATGATTAGTTCGCGAACCGGTTATCCAGACTGCTTTGTTTTGAACTCTCTCACACAACAGACACGGAAGAGAAGTCAATGCTGAATAAAGTCGTTGTTTTTGCTATTTTTGGACCAAAATGTATTTTTGATGCTTCAAAAAATTCTGACCATCTGATGTCACATGGACTACTTTGATGATGTTTTTCTTACCTTTCTGGACATGGACAGTATACCGTACACACAGCTTCAATGAAGGGACTGAGAGCTCTCGGACTAAATCTAAAATATCTTAAACTGTGTTCCAAAGATAAACGGAGGTCTTACGGGTTTGAAACAACATGAGGGTAAGTTATTAATTACATAATTTTGCTATCTGGGTGAACTAACCCTTTAATATGGACAAAGGAATCACTGTCACTGGGAATTAATAAAAACAAGAGCGAAACATTAAAAACAATGAAACATGAACACCATAAACACTTGACTGCTACAATATGGTGTACTAGAGGATTATTAAGTGTATATAGCCATAGCCTTTAGACATAGCCTTTATTATAGTATATAATATATTTTCTGCCTCATTCTGTGATAAGATCCCACACCAGATAACAAAAGGAAGTTATTTCAAACAAATATCCGATTTTGTGGAATAAAAACATGTTATAATGTTCTTCTTTGTTGGACAACAGGTTCAGAAACCCTTCTCATTACAGGTCATTACAACAGAAGGTGTTTTGGTGTTTAGTGCATGTTATAAGAGGTGAGGCATTTCCTCATCTCAGTGAATGAACTCACAGGCACACACAAACACATGGAAATTATATGAATACACAACCAGAAAAAAACACAATTCACAAGTGCATATTGAACTGTGGATGTCGTACAGAATGGTTCAATACCATGACCATGCCATTTTAGCTTGCTTCTACAAGATGTTGTGCTCTTTTATTGTGTTTCAAAGGGAATGTATCTGAGTGCTCTGCATCGTCCAGTGCTCTACCAGGTAAGCTATCAAGCAAGTTTACTATGTCAGAAAAGTCATACATAAGGAAGTTATGTAATGCTGCTGTCAAAATGTTTTAGTCTGCAGTATAGTATGTGAAACACTATGGTATTTGAAATGTAATAAAAGTTACTGGTGTTTTACTGCCAACATTTACAGCTGGAAACTGCAGTGAATTGTACTGTATGAGCAGGCACATTATTATTATTTTTTTTTTCAATGAGCCTATGTTGTTAAAAACATGCTGATAAGTTATTAAACAGAATACATATATTCTTTTCTATTACTTGTGAGTGCTGTGTATGTTCATTTAATTATCCGCAAACACTTATTGACCTTTCATAAAACTTAGCAATTCAATGATATCAAGGCTATAATGTAATTACTAAGGCACACATGATCTAAGTTGACAGTTATGCTTTCTTCAGTGGTAGAGACTACATCTCTGGTATTAAGTTGTTGAGTTTAACAACATTGTAATATTATACTTTGTCAATTCTCCAATGCACTTTACAAGAGGAACACAAAGTAATCGTGTGTGTGTGTGTGCAATCTGTTCCTTGCTCAGATGCTATGTGGGTTTGAGTGATATAAACTGTGTGACCAGGTTCCACAAACACTGTATAATTATGTAAAAGTGATGATTGTTTCAGATGTTCTAAATTATCTAAGCTAACAGAGTGTGTTAAAAATGTAAAAGATGACAAATCATTTTCTCCAATTAAATTCGGATAAGACAGAGATATTAATTATTGGACCAAAAAACACTACAAAGAATCTTGTAGATTACAATCTGCAACTAGACGGATGTACTGTACTTCCTCTACAGTCAAAAATCTGTTATATTAGACAGCAACTTGTCTTTTGAAAATCATATTTCCCATGTTACGAAAAACTGCATTCTTCCATCTTAGAAACATTGCCAAGCTACGAAACATGTTATCTGTTTCTGATGCAGAAAATCTAGTTCATGCATTTATGACCTCTAGACTGAACTATTGTAATGCACTTCTAGGTGGTTGTCCTGCTTCTTCAATAAACAAGCTACAGGTAGTCCAAAATGCAGCAGTCCAAGAAGGTCAAGAAAATATGATCATATTACCCCAATTTTACAGTCTCTGCACTGGCTACCTATTAAGTTCTGTATCAGTTACAAATTATCATTGCTTACCTATAAGGCCCTAAATGGTTTAGCTCCTGCGTACCTAACTAGCCTTCTACCACGCTACAATCCATCACGATCCCTAAGGTCACAAAACACTGGACTTTTGGTAGTTCCTAGGATAGCAAAGTCCACTAAAGGAGGTAGAGCTTTTTCACATTTGGCTCCCAAACTCTGGAATAGCCTTCCTGATAATGTTCAGGGTTCAGACACACTCTCTCTGTTTAAATCTAGATCAAAAACGCATCTCTTTCGCCAAGCATTTGAATAATGTATCTTAAATTGTGAGTGTAGTTGCATCTGATCAAATGCGCATTTTTATTCTTTAGCTTGGGTTAAACTAATTAATTTTACTTTGTTGGATCAGCAGTTATGCTAATGATGTCTCTATTTGTTTCTATGTTTTGCCACGGGATTTAGATCTACACAAGCTCCAGTCTGGATCCAGAACACCTGAGAAGAGATGATGCTGACCCTCAGAGGACCTCAGATGATGCTAACCCTGAATCAACAAACAGAACTAACAAATATTGCTACAATTGTGACTGCATCATATAATAATTATTAATTATTAATAATATTAATAATGTTCATCGTCTGGCTGACTATGTCTTGTATTAATTTTTCAAAAAATCCTGTCATACGTGCACAAACTGACAGTCACCACTTATAAGCTAAATATTGTAGAAACATAATTTCCTGTAAAGTTGCTTTGTAACGATTTGTATTGTAAAAAGCGCTATACAAATAAACTTGAATTGAATTGAATTGAAAAAATGTTCGGCTGCACTGAAAAAAAAAAGTTTTCAACTGAGGACAAAACTTTCATAAATTCATAAAGCACTGGGTGCAAAAGTACTAATTAATTAAGCTGTTTTAAAAATTGTTATTACTGATATTTTACTTGCCCTCAGGCCTTCCAAAATGGATTTTTTTTTTATTTTTTTTTTTCAGCAAAATAATAAAGAATAGTAGGTTCTTGGTGGTTTATTAAGCACAAATCTGCAGCTACTGTCACTTTGAGAGAGCATATACAGTGTTTAAAGGGGGGCAACAATGGTGTTTCATGTATTCAGAGTTGTTCACAGTGTTAAAGAGATGGATTCTACGGAAGTTCTAGGCGGCCATGCATTATAATTTTTTTTTCCTTTTTGTTTTCTCGTTATAACGACTTAATTTTCTTGTTATCTCGACATGACGAAAGTTGTTTTCTCGTTATAACTACTTATTTTTCTCGTTATCTCGACATAACGAAAGTTTGTTTTCTCGTTATAACGACATGACAGTTTTACTGTTGCTATAGTAACGAACTCAACTTTGACAGGCATCTGATGGACAACCATGCAGGCGCTCTTACTGTAGCATATATTTCAGCAAATTGTGCTTCGCCTAGGTAATACCGTCTACAATACTGTACATAAATAAAGGCTGATCAATCACTGTTGATTTTTCCAGAGACAGTACACCAAACGTTTTGTTTTTGTAATTAACATGTTTAAATGGAAACACCGTGAACACAGACGGAGTGCCTTCAGAAGGATGCAGAACTATTCTAAGATCTTGAGCTGCTTGGATTAAACTCACTGTTAATTTTCCATTTATTTGAAATAAAATTATATATAATTTGTAATTTTTAGTAGTCATTATATGCTGTGGCAGATATCTTGTGCGTTACAAGCTTCTGTTTGAAAAGATCGTTCATGTGCAGTGTATGTGCAAAAAAAACGATTACAACATTATAGAACAAAACTGAATTAAATTAGCCTAAGCATTTTACATATACATCACATTTCTCATCAATATGGTTAACAATAAAGATAAAGAATCATGTGCCTAATAGAAGCACAAATAAAGATATAGGTGCAAACAGAATACAGTGACATCAACCTTGGTTTTGATAAGCAGTTATTTTATGACCCAGAACGCGTTGGTGAAACTCATGCATCTAGCAAGAACTTAATACACAAAATAATCATGTTGATTAAAGCATTTAACATTTATGAATTAATTAAATGTCAGTAATGAACAAGAACGCACAAATTATAGCGATCACGAGAAAGGTCCGCGTACAGTAAAGTGGACAGTGTACAACACCCCATCAGTTATACTCAGGTCTATAGTGCCACCTGCTGGCGCAGTTTTGTAAGTTATTAGAGAAAATTAAGTCGTTATTACGAGAAAACGACTTTCGTTATGTTGAGATAACGAGAAAATTAAGCCGTTATAACGAGAAAACCAAAAGGAAAAAAATTATAAAGCATGGCCGCTTAGAACTTCCGTAGGATTCTCATGCTAAACATGGCCAAAGTTTTAAAAAATAATTTAGAAGAATGACTGAGGATTTTCTGTGCCAAAAATCTTACTTCCGGGTATGAACAAGTGTCAGCTGTTTTTTTTTTTTTTTTGATCGTGTATCTAATGATGTAGACGAGAGAGGAACTCCTTATATGAGCATTTCTCTCGGAAAAGCGCGCCCGCGCACACGTTGACCAGAGGTAAGCGAGACCGCACACATCAACGTGCTTCCTCGGGAAATCGTCAGCAGCGCTGCATAGGATTTGTTCAAGAATGTCTCCAAATAACAGCGTTTTTGGATGTGAGGGAAAGTTTACCGTGTTCAGCTTCCCAAAGAACCCAGCGTTACATGAACAGTGGATGCAGTTTGTTTTTCCGGGGCAGCAATGGATTGTATCAAGTGTGTGTTCTGGTCATTTCAGTGAAGAATGTTTTATAAACAAGGCCCAAGTCGACGCTGGATTTGCACATCGTTTGCTATTAAAACATGGAGCCGTCCATGTTATAAAAGACCCCATTCATGTAAGTACAATTGCATCAGATTTTTTGATGAGTCTTTTGTTGGAAATCAGCACATAAGTGAATATATGTTAATGGAAACAACACTAAACATCAGTATTATAGCTCCGCTCATGGCATGCCTCCAGGAGCTCAGCTTTTTCCAGAGAGAATCGGAAAGCTGTATTTTTCTTTAACCCTTTCATGCATGAATTATGATAACCTCAGTCAGGATTTTTTTCCTATGTGTTTTTATTGCTCTTAGGGGAAGAAAAACAAGAATTGATTTTTATTTTATTTTTTTACAAATTTTTCAAAAAGATCTTCAGATGTCCACTTGAGTGGACAGCATGCGGTTGGTTTAAACTGAATATATACTGTGTTGAATATAAGACAATAATCAAACAGATAAAGTATGTGAATTTAACAAACTAATCAATGCAATTATATCAAATAATGTGAAAGCTATAAAATAAAAATGTTTAAATATTGCAATGGCTTCATACGAATTCATACAAGTTGCACTACGCGTATCTATGATATCAGAACATGAGGACGTGATTCTATCAGAATTTTCTACAGCCTGTCAAGGTACAACTGTGGAAACCACTCAGATGCTCCCTCCAGTGCACCAGAGTATGGAGATTTACCCTTATTAGCTGATAATTATGATTATGTTCAAGATGGACATGCACATTTCTATCATAGCCCTCCTCTGAGAAAACCTAGCGATACGTTTTTTCAATCTCATCTGAAATGATCAGTGTTGGGGGTAACGCATTACAAGTAACATGCATAACCCATTCAGATTACTTTTTTGATGTTACAAGTAAAGTAATGTGTTACAAGTAACATGCATTACCTAATCAGATTACTTTTTGATCTAACAAGTAATTAACTACCAGTGTTGGGAAGGTTACTTTGGAAATGTAATAGGTTACAGATTACAAGTTACCCTGTTTAAAATGTAATAGTAGTGTAACTTTTTCAATTACTTTATTAAAGTAATGTAACTAATTACTTTTGAGTACTTTTTGATTACTAATTTGTGAAAATTAAAGAATAATAAATAAAAGCATATACATCAACTTAAATACAGTTTTCTAATAAGCATGTGACGTATTCTGTGTAATAAACTCCTGAAACATTGGTGTTTTTTTTTAAACAGCTTTCTCTTTGTATATGATGATAGTTTTCTCAAAATAAGTAAAATGCACATGAAGTGACACAGAGCAGTTCTAAAAAATTATGTTTATGTGCTCGTGTACTCCTATATTGAGGCAGCAGAGGTTGAAAACACTGCGAGCTTCAGTAGGCCTATGTAGTAAATGAAACCATGTCTTTGCCATTAATTTACAGGAGGGGCGGACTGGGAAAACAATTCAGACTGGAAAATTCAAACTCATAGAAACAAATTCATGGACAAAACTATTTTTTGTATGGACCTGACATAAAAAAAAGGTTTAAATCTTTAATTTGGGGACATGCTAAATAATTAAAAGTTCTATCCTGTACTGCACCTTCACTTCCATTTTTCTCTTCAGTCTCTTTATTTTGCCCTGTTATCCATCTCTCTCATGACTTTAATACTCAAGATTGAACAAAACTATACTTTACAATACAATACTCTACAATACTACAATATCTTTATCGAAAAATCCTAATACTGTACACGAGTCATGTTTTTCCCTTACAAAAATTAACCATGCTTTTATTAGCCTATATAAAAGTAAAATAACCTTGTTTTTTTTTTTTGTTTTTTTTTGCAAATGGATTTGTATTTATTTTTAAATAAATACATTTGTAAAATAATTTTAAATTTTTGGTTACCACAGTTAAACAATAGTAACCATTTTCTCTGGATTTATAGTTAAATATTAAAATGTTAATTTTCGTAAGGGTTGTGTTGTTGTCTGTCGTAGCTCCCCCTAAATCTATTAAAAAAAAATCTGATTTTTTTTTCAGCTAAATTACTACTGTAACATTACAACAGATAATAATAATGTCCTTTATATAGTATTTTGAGTGATGACTGATGAGCAACGTGCTGCTGCTAGATAAAATAAATAAAAAAACAAAGACAAAAAAGCATCTTTACAGAGATGAAACTGACCTGAAACCCTGAACAGTAGTTCTGCTTCTCTGCTCCAGCAATCCTCTCTCTCGCATTGATTACTCTGAGTCTGATCCAAACCGTTTGGCGGAGGCGCGGAGAGCGCGCGAGTCATGACTAACAATTCATGATTTATTAGAGATTTAATTATCAAATGGCGGATTCGCAAATGATGGCTTTAGTACATTCAGCGTGCAATTATACAATAACAATATTAAAATAGAGGGGCAAATCATCTGCCAGGCCACCGGGAATTGTCCCGGTTCTCCCGGTGTCCAGTCCGCGCCTGATTTCCACAGACACGCAGAATGTGCAAGTCATATATTGCATCTTTGGGGCTTAATATTTACAGACACTAGTCCATGTCATGTTTTGATTCAAGTGTACTGACCTACTTTTGATTTAGTCATCCAAAAGGTGGCATATTCCGTCCGCGTTAGGCATTCCGTTTTTATGACTGGATTCTACGAACCAGACTGTATTTCCGCATCCTGGAAATTATTAGGGTGGTATGTCTCAGAATATTCAGTGCAATTTGGGAAAGAATCAGTTAAATCTGTATGTGGATGTGTGTAAATAGGCCTATTCAAATGTAATCCCCTTTGTAATCGTTAAAAATTTCATAAGTAACTGTAATTTAATTACTCATTTTTTCTTAGTAACTGTAACTAATTACAGTTACATTAATTTTGTAATTAAATTACGTAACGGCGTTACATGTAACTAGTTACTCCCCAACACTGTTAACTACAAGTAATGTGCATTACCTAATCAGATTACTTTTTGATGTAACGAGTAAAGAAACGCATTACAAGTAACATGCATTACGTAATCAGATTACTTTTTGATGTTATGAGTAAAAAAACGCATTACAATAACGCACATTACATAATCAGATTACTTTTTGATGTAATGAGAAAGGAAACGCATTACAAGTAACATGCATTATATAATCAGATTAATTTTTGATGTTATGAGTAAAGAAACGCATTAAAAGTAACATGCATTCCGTAATCAGATTACTTTTTGATGTTATTAGTAAAAAAATGCATTACAATAACATGCATTATAAAATCAGATACATTTTTGATCTAACAAGTAAAGTAATGCATTACAAGTGTCATACATTATGTATTCACATGACTTTTTTCGATGTCAATGAAAATTACATTCTAATAATACAAATACATTTATTTACAGTAGAAAAAGTCAATGCATATTAATTTTTTAAGTTTTAAATTTCAAAAACAATATTCACATTATAATTATGAATTGTAGCTGAAATATAGCCATTGCATGCATGACGTCCACTACAGTGGACATGTGATTAATCAGAGTTTTCTCTCAATCTAAAATCAAAACTTCGAAAATTTTACTGTGATATGACTCATTAGATATTGCTTTATGCTGCAATATTTTTTTTACCTACAAGAGTCTCCTAGGATAGAAGGAATGGGTGGATATTCTGGAGCAACTTGGCATGTCTGACTGACCCTTGGCCATCTTGGTTTGGAGGGGGTTGCAATTTATAGGATGATGCACCAGGGTCCAATGAAGAGATTGATGTGCAAATTTGCCATAAAAACCCGTGCAAATTCAAGAAAATGCTTTTTTAATAGCTGTCCACTGTAGTGACCACTATGCGTGAAAGGGTTAATAAATATTATAAAACTAAAGACTTTTTTAATATATGAAGGATGCAGTCCTACTCTATAGGTACACATGAGATTAACATGAGATTAGGTGAAACTGTGTATGTTATGTACCCTTTTAATCAGTCTGTGCAAGAAACTAAACAATTTTTACAACATTGTCAGCTGTAATCCATAGCCTCAGGCAAACAGTCTGGAGTGCAGTTCATGAATAAATTGTTCTTTTGAACCAGTTCATTTTAGTGAATTGGTTGAACCTGATCACTAAATCAGATTAAACCGATTGAAACAGTTTGTGGCTCGAGCAGCATCTACAACTTACAACTTATCTACGACTCAACTTACTCACTTTCAGCTGCACCCGACATACTTCATATTGAGCTAATATACCGGTGTATATGGTCCCTGTTTTTATGGTTTATCATGGTTTATATAAAAAAGGTTGATTAAGACTAGTTTATTCACTTAATATGCTTTAGACATCAATGTTATATATATATACACACATATATATATATATATATATATATATATATATATATATATATATATATATATATATATATATATATATATATATATACACACATATACAATTGCGTATGTGTTTGTGTGTGTCATTGCATGATTAAACAAACTGGTGAAGTGTTGTTTGAACCTGTTCAATGAAACATCTAAAAAATAAATTAAATAAAAATAAAAATCATGGAAAATAATTTGACTTCCTGATTTGACAGAGGGTCTGGATTACGGATAATAATGTTGTTAATAATGATCAGTTTCTTTTAGAGACCGATTGTTTTGCTTCAAAAGACCTCAATTTATTGTCAGGAGCCACATATATTAATTTTGTCTTGCCTGCATATGTCTCTTGGACTCTCAAGTGCCGGTACCCACTGACTTGTATTTTATGAATCACCAAGGACCATGCTTACAGCTAAAAATCTTCTTTACTGTTCTCCAGATTAAAAAAAAACAAAAACATCAAAGCTAATTTGGCGGGGGATTTTTAAAACACCGGCATTTTGGATTCGGATGGGAATAAAAACACGTACTAACCCCTGTAAATGTTAAATAAGAAGCTTGCATCCCTTTGAGAAAAAATCTGAATAGGGCTAAAGTGAAACAAACAGTGAAATGTTCCAGTTTGGGATTAGTAGAACAGAATTAACTGTTGTTTATTAGACATAACTATATTGCTTGGTAAATCACACAGCTTTCATATTGTTATACTACTTTCTGCTCTTCAGAATTCCTTTTATCAGTATTTCAGAACAGAAGCCGTCTCTACAAAGTGGTGCTTCAAAAGACAGCATGTGAAACATGAACATGCTAATATGAATACTTTATCTCTCGACCAGGCTTGTTTGCCGTAGCTTGGTATGGTGCAAACATCTGTTCAATAATTGCACACCCAGGGCTCCTCTATCCGCTAAAGACGTATAACATTACACATTCAAGACTACATTTTAGACGTTAATTATGCTATCTGATGTTTACTTAACCAAACTAACAGTTCAAGACAATACCTTAACAGCATTATGAGAGCTACAGATAATGTGAATACGAGGGCAGTGGAGCACTAACAAGCCCTGAATAACAAAGATACCAGGAAGTGTTTCACGGCAGCCCTTTGTTAATGTTGCTGAGAGAAAGAAAAAGACAAGCAAGAGGAGACTGTTTTCAAGAAAGGCCGTTTCTTATCATGGTATAGTCGTACCACCGCTCTCATACCTGCTAGGCCGCTGATAACTGACAGCAGGAGAAGTGGTTTCCATGGTGACCCCATACTTGTTCTGGAGGGTCCCTTCCGTGAGATTGTTAGTAGGTCTGTTTCTTCATTAAAGCATTGCCTATGAAAAACAAGATGACAACAGAGAGGGACAGAGTGAATTTATTGTGAATGTGTGAGTAAAAGAAAGAGGTAGGTTAGTTTACCTCAAAATGCTGTTATCGACATGAGGGCTAAACCTGATGGTTCAAGAAATATCAGGTATTGGAATTCTGGAGCAAATCCAGATGAAGCACTGCAATAACAAACAGAACCCCGAATAAAATCCCATGGTATTACTGTTAATAAATACACCACCAAGTTCTGGCCAGTCCATTGCAAAACTGAATTTCATAAAAAGCATGCCATATATATATATCACCTCTCAAATGATCATTAATGTAATAAAAAAATAAAAATAAATTGAGCTTATATGACCCAGACCAGTATAAGAATAAATAATATATGTTTATGGCATGTAACATATACATCTGGACTAATACTTTTAGATTAGATTAGATTAGATTAGATTCAACTTTATTGTCATTGCACATGTAGATACAAGGCAACAAAATGCAGTACAGGGGAAGAAGAAATTAGGAAGAAATTCCCTAAACATTAGGGAAGGGAGGAGAAAAAAACAACACCCAGACTATGCTCCTTTGGGAGTACAGTGTGAGAACACGGAAAAACACCTCAGCAACAAAAGCACATAATTAGGGGTGACCCAGAATAGTCGACGAATCAATGCTTAGTTTCGAGGAGGCTGATTTGACTACCAATCTAACAGTCGAATATTCACAGGGTGTTATTGATTATGCCATTTTGACTATATGGGAGAGCTCAAATGTCTGATTTCACATAGAACTACCGGTTTTCCCCCAATAAGTTAATATACAGCCCATTATGACAAAGCTGTAAGAATCTGAAAATATATTTTAAAGTGCGTGAATAAATCCAGCCACCCTATAGATTTATGTTTCAATTTCCATAATCTGTGACCGACAGAGGAGCATCTTGGCGGCAAGGATTTAAAACTTTACCAAGACTCAAACTGACACAGGCAGAGACTAATTTTTTTGAACAGGTAGGGTTCAAGTGATTTCAAAACATTTCAGCCGATGTACAGTATGTATATCGTGGATATATTATTTACCTGATATGCATTTGGTTTTGATTCAAGTGCTTCATTGTAGTACTACGGTGATATCACAGCGCGAGCAGGTCAAACTACAATGCAGAATATTAATAACTATGACTGGGACTGTTATATGTGACATATACATACTATTATAATGAGAAGACCATTATACTAAAATGCTATGAATTTTTAGAGTTTAGCTGCCGTATGTTCATGTGCATTCGGGCCCTTTTTGCAAATAGCCTATAAGTCTTAATATTAATGTTATGTTGTATAAATAAAGAAGCGTATTCTATATGAAATTATGAGTTGAATCCCACTGATTAAAAACTTGCTATCAAATGCGTCACTCTACTGATCATCTTCAGCGCTTGCAGCTCAAAACAGACCTGCAGAACATTAACTGCTAACGTTTTAGGCTAACATTATAAAGAGAGCACTATTGTAAAAATAAATAAGATAAAATTGTTAATTGTTATGGTTTCGCCGACGTTAAGTGTTAGCTATCTGTTCATCAAAACATAATTTTTTTTACCGTTTATATCTGCAAGGTGTTCATTACACATTTGTGTTAACATCAGTAATTATGTTAGTCGAATGTCTGACTTGACTCTTGTTAATGTATTTTGCCCTGCCCCCAAACATATGATTCGACTATCAGTCGAATGTCGGCAAGATTCGAAAATTCTGATTCGATTATGAAAATCCTTAGTCGGGGACACCCCTACACATAATCAATACAGCATAAACACACGACTTTGCAACAGGGGAGGGGAAAAGGGGAGTCAAGGTAATCTAGCGCAGGCAACCAGCCATCCGGTCCTGAAACCCTACAGCGCTTGTCACACGCTTGTCAGACTGGCGGTACAAAGCGGTGAAGGCGAGGGATGGGGGTTTGAATACATATCTGTATATATGTGTGTGTGTATGTTGTAAGAGTTTGTGTATTTGTAGGCCTGGAGAGCTGGCATTCAAATCTAGGTGCCTCAGTCCGCAGATTGTGATAGCGACACAACAAAATGCCATGGAAACAGCCTTGATCAGGTCCCAGACAGAGTCAACAATCAGCACGTGTCTGTGGTGTGGGGGGAGGAACGCAAGAGCGTCTCGCTGCAGTGCTCTTCTGGGGTAGTTTTTGTTCCCAACATTGGCCTTGGCTGAGGCCAGTGCTGGTAGAGGGGAGCCGAAGAAGATAAGATTGCGATTGTTTGGTCTTGGGCTGAGTATCTGCATTCCAATTTACCGGTTACTATCTTTGTCCATTCTGGTCTCCAAATCCATCCATTTTCCTTTGCAAAGCCGTGAGCTTCTCCGTGATTGTATCCATATTGCGGTTAATAATCTCAGTCTCAGTGCTGACAGTTCTGCCCACTGCTTCAATCATGACGGGCAGCCTTATGAGGCTTTGGACAGCTGTTCCCATTTTCTGAATTCTTCAATAACACAGGGCAAATCCTAATCCAATCAGCAGAAGACCTGTTATCATTATTCCGAATAGGTAGATGTCTTCAATGTCCTCCATGAAAAGAGCCGCCAGACACACGACCCGCCACCTCTCCCATGCGTCCATCGTGTAGCCAGCTGTGAACGTTCCAGCAGGGCAGTCAGGTTCCCCCGAACCTAAGCTTCTCGTCGATTGCCCATAGCCAATTGTCAATTGAGTTGAGAGACCAGTTGATCAAATCCATGATTTTTCAGTTTGGAGAGCAGTGCAGAGAGAGTCTCTCAAGTATTAGACAATAGACGACACTAGAAAGATGAGAAAGCAAGCAGGGAAGGTAAGGGGGAGGAGAGGGAGAGAAAATGCGTCCGCCTTCGTTGAGAGCCAAACGAGAATACATGTTTATTTATTTGTAATTTTTACTATTTGCACATTATTTTCTCATGATATTACCACAGTATTTTACCATCTATGCAGTGCTATAAATACCCAATATATGGCCATTTTTACATAACACTGGTCAGTGGCATACTTGGCATACAGTTATACTTTGCACATGTAATAGACTAAGACTTTCATGATAGTTTTGTGTGATTTGTTTTAATGAACTTAAGTAAAATTGTGATATTGTGATTTCATTTATGCGATTTAGTGCTTGACTTCATTGCAATCATTCAATTTTAATGCATGATCGATGCCATGGTTCAGTATATGATAAATGACTATCATATGCCTGTATCAAAATGCCACACCATTTCAATCTGATAGCACCTCAACCATGGCAGTGCCACAGTACTTCTTTTTTTTTTTTTATTAAAGTGAAAACCAGAAGTTTTCACTCCTCCCCTTTAATCAACCCTTAGACACTGAAGTAGATAGATAGAGAGAGAGAGAGAGTTTGTTGGTGTGTGTGAGCATGCATTAGTCTTCATGATCAAAGCAGACGAGTATGTTGCTTTAGGCATGATAGAGCAGCCAGATGCTTGAAAAAGACACAGTGTCCTCCAACCACACACAAACAAACACTTACGTATGGTCAGACCTCTAATGGTCGTGCAGCTGCTCGTATAATCACAAACACACATGCATGCTACAGCAGGTTTATTTAATAACCTTTTGCATAAGAAGAGAGCAAATATTAATTTTGGGGCTGGGTGCAATTAATGGAGTCCTGTGGAGAGCCTGAGGACAGACTGGACATGCTCTCACAGTCTCTCTCTCCCCGTCCTATACCCATCCATTACTAGTAACACCTGCCTCTGCCTCACCTCACTGCACACACGTGCAGACTGACCAAGACTGAGTAGCATAAACCAACATTTTTCATTATTTATATTCATGGCGCCATGACCTGCATATCAAAAACAATATCAGTGAGCATGTTCTGCAGGAGTGCCTTTTTGTCTATTTGAAACTTTTTTTTTTTTTTATTATTATTTTTTTTTTTTTTTCTAGTAACAAGGTCACGTTACACATTGCAGGAACAGTTCATGGCAAGAATAATAATAAATAAAATGAATTTAATAATTTACTGGACTCTCCCTAATATCTGTCCAAACCAGTAAGACTACACACAATATCGAAATTACAGCTTACTATACTGTGTGTAATTTAAAGTTGAAGTTCTAAGTTCTGTGTACGTTCTGCTCTTCTAGTACTTACCAGAATTGCAAAAACTGTACTACAGTTAGTCCAGCCCCAAACTCATGACATTGCTTGAGTAAATGTTGCTGTATCATGCAGATATTTTTTACTGATATTGGTGAAATGGTATGTGCACAATACACACATTTTTTGTTACATTTCTAACCAAAATATAGATCCATCTAAAATATGCTTATTTAGAGACTGACAGTCCCAAGTGACCATTCTACTGAAACTTGTGTCTGCCACGATTTGAATGAATCAATGAATGAACAAACAAATGAATGCTTTTTTAATATATAATTTCATTAAAAAAATAATATAAATAAAAAACGTTTGAATTGAGGGATATTATAGCAACATAATTGTGGGATAAAAAAGTGACAATTACCTCATTCATTCATTCATACAGTCTTTCGATCAATGTTAGATAGATAGATAGATAGATAGATAGATAGATAGATAGATAGATAGATAGATAGATAGATAGATAGATAGATAGATAGATAGAAAAGTTTATTTTTTGCAGGTTTGAAATGTGAGATAAACTTGAGATAAAAAGTCCCAATTACATTCATTCGTTCATTCATTCATTCTGAGACCAAAACAGACTTCAATATATTTCACTTTCATTGCATGGAAAAGAGCAGCATGGACATTGTAATAAACATCTCCATTTGTGCTCCAATGAAGAAAATCATGTTGGTTTTGAACTACATGACCATAAATAAATGATGACTCAATTTTCATTGCAGCTCATTTATTTGTTTTATAATTTAAATCTGCTCTCATTTGATAAGCAGCATTCAGTGACATTATAAACTACAGCAATACCAGATAATAAAACCCATATCCCATAAAGCCAACATTTATAGCACTGCATGCTTGACAAAATGCTTCCATTCAGTAGTTTATTGGAGTGACTCCTTGAGTAGAAAGGAGCTGTGTGTGTGTGTAATAGACTCTAGTGGGAGTGGTACTCCTGTGTATATTTAGTAATGCAGGCTTGCGTAAAGCCTGTCTAAAGTTCATTGCACTTGGCTTCTCTACATCAGGCTGTGTGCATGAGCTCTCTCATCGAAAATACTCTGTCTTTCTCTCCCTCCCACTAACAATGTAAAAACAGGAGTAACAGAACTCCAATTTAAGCCTATATCAGCCATAAGGCTGAGGAAAAGATCCCACGTTGACAGACAGGAGGAAGATATCCTGTCCATGGCAATTATGTCAGCTCATATTTCCTCTTTTAATGAAAGTGAAAGGTTATGTGACATTCAGCCAAGTATGGTGACCCATCCAAAGTGCACACACACAGCAGTGAACACACACACACACACACAGTGAACACACACCCAGAGCAGTGGGCAGCCATTTATCCAGGGAGCAGTTGGGGGTTCAGTGCCTTGCTCAAGGGCATCTAAGTCTTGGTATTGCCGGCCCGAGATTCGAACCCACAACCCTAGAGTTAGGAGTCAAACTTCTAACCACTAGGCCACGACTTATATTATTTAAAGGTATAATAGGTATCTTCCCTTAATCTTCCCTTAATAAAGGTATAATAGCTATAACTATTAAACTGCTATGTGTATCATTGCTATTTTTTTTTAAATCTGTAATCATAAACATACTGACACACTGAATCTCCAAATGTAGAATAATATTAATTTTCTGTATTAATTAATTAATTAATTGTCTCTTTTTTTTCTGAGGCTTAAACGGGTAATTATTTTCAGACAATATATATATATATATATATATATATATATATATATATATATATATATATATATATATATATTATAATTGATTTACAATTATAAAATATGACCCCTCATAACTGTTTTTAATTTAAATAAATTTACAGCAATTGTCACACACACTAAACCCATTCTAATAAATGGCACATTTAGCTTTGTCTTAATTTAGTGTGAAATTATGTTTTTCTCTCTGTTCTCTGTTTGAATAAAAACTGTGGTCTCATTTGTGTTTCACTTTAGAAGGTAATTTTATGCATTTATTTTCATGCTAAATTTGTGATAAAATTATGTTAAAAAAAACATTAAGTATCAATATTATGCGAGGAATGACCAAACATTTATTTATTTTTTCCCAGCCTTAAAGGAACAGTTCACCAAAAAATGAAAGTTTGTTGAAAATTAGCTCACTGGAGCTAAATTGATGGACTGGAATCATTAGATTGCTGGTGAATTATCTAGATGTTTTTATCAGATGTTTGGACTCTCATTCTGATGGCACCCATTCACTACATATGATCCACTGATGAGCGAGGGATGTAATACTAAATTTCTCCAAATCAGTTCGATCAAGAAACTAACTCTATGTGCTTTAGATTTGGTTGTCACCCCAAAACATTACAATCTATACAGGTATTTGGCCATAATTGACACTTAAAATTAAATGTAGAACAAATTAGTTTAACTCTGAAAAACTGATCAAATCATACACATTTTGAGCTTATTAAAACTCCAAGTGTCTCTGACTATGAGGTACATAAGCATTCAGATCACACGGTGAGATGACTTTGACGGTGTAATTCCACTGATGATGAAATTGCAGCAGCGAGAGGGATAAAATGAAGAGAGATGTACACCCTCACTTTGAAGTGAACGTTGACAATAATAATGTAAGGCCACCATCTCTGAAGTAGCGCATGCTCTCGTACAGTGCATGTCTTTCCTAATAAACCGATGAAAGTGGGATGAAATGGTGTCCACCTCTTGCTAATTGTTTAAAACCCTATCCTGGTTTAAAAAAAAAATCTTTATGAGAGCAGAAACAAAAGAGAGCGGCGATAATGAAAAAAGAACGAGGAGGATCAGATGGCTCTTTCTGAATTCCTCATTAATTAAAAGAGGCAGATGAAGTGTAATGTCACCCAGGGGACGGGGATTAGAGAGGCTCAGGGCCATGATGACTCCAGCACTGTGACCTCAGCAGGATAGAGAGGCTGCAGGAGACCAAACGGCCTCTGCAGAGAACAACAGCTATTGTTAGGAGCTTCATCTGTGAGTGGAGGTATTTTGGCAAACTCTGTATGTGGGTAGGGACAGTCAGAAGGCATGGAGAGTAGAATATGCCATCTTCTTATTATCAAAGAAATAAAACAAGGGCTTCTTTTCATTTTTATAAAAGCCAAATTTAGGAGTATGATATGGGGAATTTACAAAGATTGAATTGCGTTCACAAATATAAAAAAAGCTATTTGTTACTGCCAGAACATTAGCATTTTTATAGAAAAGATTAGTAGTTAATAGTAATAAATAGTTTGTTATAGAAAAATGTTATGCTCAGAGCCTTGATCATAACATTATAGCAGGCACCAGTACCTATTCGAGACCTGCACAATCGCGGGACCAACTGCAGCAGAGTGTGGCACAGACAACACTTGATGGGCGAGTAGAGATATGTGTTTGCAGGGTGTGGGAGAATAAGTAGGGTGTGCTCACACTAGGCAATCTTAACCATGCCAGAGTGCGTTTGATCCCCAAAGCCTGGTTCGTTTGACTAGTGTGATCGCTCTGTTTAGCAGTCCCTGGCTTGGTTTGAAGGGGTGGGCAAGAGCATGGTTCAGTTATGTAGATCAGTGAGTGTGAGCGCTTACCGCGCCGGAGTGCAGATCTCCTGATGCGTGCTGCATGATTGTGTCAATATTTCTGAGCGGCAAAATCGATAGATCTGTAAAGCAATATAATGTGAGAGGGACGTGTGTTACCGTGTCCCATACGACTCAAAATAATAAAGCACAAAGTTAACAAAATGATTCACTCCACTGAGCAAGCGCTTCTCTACTGTCTTCATCGGAAACTTCCTATTTCCATCTTATAAAGTCATTATTACCAGTTCGGTGCATTCTTTTCTGTTAAAAATAACAATGGACAGTGGTTTGTGGATGTTGATGCTTAGCCTAAATAATATGATTGGGAGCATCCCCTCCTGTGACCCATGATTTGTCTGTATGTGTATTCAGAGCCAGTGAGAGACATTTTTTCAAAATAATAATAAACAGTATTAATGCGCAATAAAATAATTATTTTTAATCAGTGAATGTGTTAATGTCATAATAATGCATTAACTTGCCCAGCCCTAATATATGTAAATATTGAAAATGTTAAAATTGAATTTCTTTTTATTTATTTTTTTTAATTTTTTTTTTGGCATTCATATTCCTTCATAATTCGTTTCCATTATGGAGATCAAGAAATCATCTAAACATGCAGAAAAATTCCAGATTAAGTGTGTGTTGAGGGCACTCAGCTTTGTTCCGGCCTGGGACAGTCTCATGCACTTACAGTACTACCTGACCTGCATAACCACTATCAAGTAGTCAAGACCAAAATAAATCTATGACAGTATTTATATGAATGCAATGATTTATATAAAAAGAGGAGAGAGAGAGAGAGAGAGAGAGAGAGAGAGAGAGAGAGAGAGAGAGAATAAAAACCAACGAATGATGACGTTGGTCAGAAGAGATATACTTGTGGAGCAGCATTAACTAGTTTTCTGTAATTTAATGTTAAGGTAATATAACACAAAGTAAAGTATAGTATTGTATAGTATACAGTATAAAACTAATATACCAATCAGTTGAGAACTGTGAAAACGTCACCAAAGTCTGTAAAAAGTGCAATTTTAATGCATTCATGCTGAATAAAAATATACATTTTTGAACTCTTCATCAAATACACATGATTCACATCATCAACTCATGAACTGTTCACAATACCTATAACATGCAGTCAAAAAGTAAATAGGGTGAATTTTCATTTAATGCCTATCTTATCTTTAATACACTGTTCCTGTGTATATGCCAAGTTATATTTCTTCCGCTAATTTAAATGTATTCGTGCCAGCACAATAACTATCCAACTGGTGTGACTGTGAATTTGCCCATGTATGCATGTGATGGAACAAATATTCTCTTCTTCCGTGACTATGCAGCTCAGTCATCTACATCTTCTTAATCTCAGCTGCCGACGTCGTTCAGTAATGACTAATGCTGCTCTACTGTTCTAAATTTTCTGTAGGAGGAGA